>NC_066580.1:226829026-228079026 GCF_024323335.1 Lathyrus oleraceus
CACACACATCTGCTCGGGGAAGTATATCACCAAATAGCACGAGACAGCAAACAACGATATATGGCAAAGAATGCAACATGAATATCTGAATGTTATAATTATGCATGAATATACGTGGTTTATGTATGATGTATGCTGACAGACAGACATATCTGACACAACCAGGTCCAGGACTCAACCACCCGGTACTACATCTCAAGAGAGAAAGCCAAGTTCACTGGGGAGTATCCAATCTGCTGGGGATCAGATGTACCAGGAAGCAAAGAACTCTGCAAGGGATGAATCATCAATCATTCCAGCTAGGGACGAGAGCTATCACAGACAAGGTCCACCACACCAACAACTCTACTGGGGAATCTATCCGAGGAGATAAAGGATTTATCAGGATCAACCACCAAATACCGCTCTTGCCCAAAGAGATCCAAGTTGCTGAGGAAGAAAGATTGCTACTCTGCTGAAGGGAAGAACAGTGACTCTCAACAAGCAATCCACTTGGTAGGATAAACCACAAGGGGTTCCGGAGGGAGGAGATACAGTCATGCCAGGAATATGGACCAAAATCTTACCCTGTTGGGGATCGTACCACCCTTGGGAGAGCACTGAGGATCTCCTAAGTATCCTTTCGTCATTGTGAATGTTCACTTTGTTTAAAAACAAATTATAAAAAATTTGATCGTTTAAAACAATGATATTTTATTAATCAAAACATGCAAAACATTTGTTGAATAGAAACAAATACAAGTGCCAATAATTGGATAAAAGGCTCAAATTTATTTGATAGAATGGTAGTCTGCGAATGGCAAGACTCCATAGATCTTTACAAATTTGAAATTGGTGATATATATTGGAAAAGGGCTATATTGAACATAATGACCATTTCTCCACCAATTCTGAATCCGATGTATTTGAAGCTTTGGCTGATAATGAGCAAGGATCTCTGACGGACGAAAGTTGTAGAACAAAGTCTTGTCAGGATGCAGTTACTTGCCAAATCCCTAATTTTTGCCTAGATTGCCCCAGGATGAGGTACTCAATCTAGCGGGATACCTATATCATTATTATATATTTTTTGTGTCTCTAACTTTTGCCTGGATCGCCCTTTCGGGTTTTCAATCCACCGAGACGCTCATTTTTGCCTAAGCTGCCCTTTCGGGTTTTCAACTTAGCAAGCTATTCAGTTTTTATTTTTTAGGAGAAGTATTTCTTGACTGCATCTGAATTCACAGGACGAGTGAAATCCTCCCCATCCATAGTTCTAAGTATCAAAGCACCGCCTGAAAAGGCTCTCTTAACAACATATGGACCTTCATAGTTTGGAGTCCACTTGCCCCTGGAATCGGGCGCGAAAGACAAGACTTTCTTGAGCACAAGGTCACCTTCTCCGAACACACGAGGCTTGACCTTCTTATCAAAAGCTTTCTTCATTCGCTGCTGATATAACTGACCATGGCACATGGCAGTCAATATCTTCTCTTCAATCAAGTTTAGCTGGTCATAACGACTCTGAACCCATTCAGCATCAGTCAACTTGGCCTCCATCAAGACTCTCATTGATGGGATCTCCACCTCTACTGGGAGTACAGCCTCCATGCCATAAACAAGAGAGAAATGGGTTGCCCGGTTGAAGTGCGGACAGATGTACGATAGCCATGCAAAGCGAATGGTAGCATCTCATGCCAATCTTTGTACGTAACAACCATCTTCTGGATAATTTTCTTGATATTCTTGTTAGCAGCTTCAACAGCCCCATTCATCTTGGGTCTGTACGGAGAAGAATTATGATGTGCAATCTTGAATTCACTACACAACTCTTTCATCATCTTGTTATTCAAGTTAGATCCATTATCAGTAATGATCTTATCTGGCACACCATATCGGCATATGAGTTGATTCTTGATAAACTTCACGACCACCTGCCTGGTCACATTTGCATACGACGCCGCTTCAACCGACTTGGTGAAGTAATCAATTGCTACGAGAATAAATCTGTGTCCATTGGACGCTTTCGGCTCTATCATGTCAATTCCCCACATGGAGAAAGGCCATGGTGATGAAATCACATTCAAAAGTGTCGGGGGAATATGAATCTTATCAGCATAAATCTGACACTTATGGCATTTCTTTACAAATTTGCAGCAGTCAAACTCCATTGTCAGCCAATAGTAGCCTGCTCTCAACATCTTTCAAGCCATGGCATCTCCATTGGAATGAGTACCAAATGAACCCTCATGACCTCAGTCATCAACAGGTCTGCTTCGTGTCTATCCACGCATCTGAGCAGAACCATGTCAAAATTTCTTTTGTAAAGCACTTCGCCATTGAGGTAGAAACTGCCTGACAATCTCCTCAAAGTCTTCCTATCTTTTACAGATTCCCCAGGCGGCTAAATCTGGCTCTGAAGGAAACACTTGATATCATAATACCACGACTTATCATCTTTTACTTCTTCTACTGCAAATACATGAGCTGGTCTGTCCAAGCGCATCACGGTGATATTGGGGACTTCATTCCACAATTTAACCACAATTATCGAAGCAAGCATAGTAAGAGCATCTGCCATCCGATTCTCATCTCAAGAAATATGATGGAAGTCAACCTCAGTAAAGAACGTTGAAATCCTCCTCGCATAATCTCTGTATGGAATGAGGCCAGGCTAATTCGTTTCCCATTCACCCTTAATCTAATTAACAACGAGGGCCGAATCACCATATACATCAAGATGTTTGATCCTTAGATCAATACATTCCTCCAATCCCATAATACAGGCCTCATACTCAGCCATATTATTCGTGCATTCGAAAGTTAGCCTTGCAATAAAAGGAATATGCGCGCCCTGAGGAGTAATAATCACGGCCTCAATACCATTTCCATACTGATTTACAGTGCCATCAAACACCATACTCCATCTGGAACCAGGCTCTGGCCTTTCATCAAGTGTAGGCTCATCGCAATCTTTCACTTTCAAATACAGAATTTCCTCATCCGGGAAGTCATACTTGAAATTCTAGTTATCAGACTTTGGATGTCACACTGGTTGTTATGACATCCAATTCTGCACAGACAGGGATTATGCAGAACTTAATAGTAAGTGCAGTAAATAACACAAGTAATTGTTCACCCAGTTCAGTCTAACATGACCTACATCTGGGGGCTACCAAGCCAGGGAGGAAATCCACTATTAGTAGTATCAATTCAAAGCTAAACTCACCCGTTTACAACTTATCACTTAATCCCTACCCAATGCAATTTCAATCTTAACCTAAGATCAGAGTTCCTACTCACTCCCCCTCAATCACCTCAGTGATATTAAAAACACTTTGAAGTCACACTTCAAAAACAACTCTTGATTATGCTTCACAGCTTAAATCAAGATACACAGCACTCACGCTTAAAAGCTTTGAGTGACACAACACTTACAACTCAATGAACACCCTATGCCAAAGCAATCATCTACTTGATAATGGATTGGCTTACAAGATACGTCTAATACAAGACTCACAAAATACAGCAGTGAAGTATGATGGACACACTGACTCTTCACGCTTCAAAATCCCCGAGACTGAATGAAGGAATGCCTTCCTTTTTATATTGCAGCACCTGGGCTTTTGCACCTGTATTTTCCTGAATTTTAGGTCACACAAGTTCCCTCAAATTCAACAATTAGGTTGCTAACAAATAGGCTATTTGTTAGGTCCATTGAATGTAGCTTGGTTGTTGATTTCCTGGATTTTCTCTTAGCTGTTGAATCCCTAAAGAATAGCCTGAGAAAAAGCTGAAATAGAAAACTGAACAACCTACAAATTTAGCATATGCTGTCAGGCACGAATGTCACGACATTCAGCTTGACATCAAGGTCCATATGCTGAGTCTGTTTTTCCAGAAAACAGACTGTACAAATTTGCTGACCTGTACATGATCAAAATGACCATACTACAGTAACAACTTACATTAATAAATGTCAAAGTGTCCAACTTGACATTTACACAATTGGCCTTAAGTTAGTTCTGTTATTCTCTTGAAGAACAAACTAAGTAATATGCTGAAGTATAGCAGAACACCACTCTGCCTAATCTTCAGTAGCTGCTGTCAATGATGAATGTCACAACATCTAGTTTGACATTCAGTCAGTAGGCCTTATGCCAGGTCTGGTTCTTCCTTGATAACCAGACTGCAAATGAATACTAAGTTCTAACAGAACTTCTGTTCCTTAGTATCTGTTGACAGGTATGAATGTCACAGCATTCAATAATCCTGTGTTAGCTAGTCCTGCAGTAACTACAATGTAGTCACATATACATGTCATGACATCAGTCAAGACATTAGTGTTTTACCATACAATGCAGCCAATTAAACACCTACAATACTGAACTGACTGATAGTCCTCAATTGGTTGATGCGCCAAATGGTCAGCCAAGATACTACCTTTAATAGCCTTCTGAGCTCGATACTCAATATCATACTCGGATAACAACATCTGCCAACGGACAATTCTCCCTGTTAATGCAGGCTTCTCGAAGATGTAATTGATTGGATCCATTCTGGATATCAACCAAGTCGTATGATTTATCATATACTGGCGTAAGCGCTTAGCAGCCCAAGCCAAAGCACAACATGTCTTTTCAAGCATTGAGTATCGAGACTCACAATCAGTGAACTTCTTACTCAGGTAGTAAATAACATACTCTTTCTTCCCTGATTCATCTTGCTGACCTAGGACACAACCCATCGAGTCTTCAAGAACAGTCAGATACATGATCAAAGGTCTTCCCTCTACAGGCGGAGACAGAATCGGAGGCTCAGATAGATATTCTTTAATACTGTCGAAAGCTTTCTGGCAATCCTTGGTCCAATCATAGGACTGATCTTTCCGGAGGAGCTTGAATATAGGCGCACATGTGGCAGTCATGTGGGATATGAATCTGGAGATATAATTCAAGCAGCCAAGAAAACCTCGGACTTGCTTCTCAGTTTTGGGCGCAGGCATCTCTTGTATTGCTTTGACCTTTGCAGGATCAACCTCAATACCTCTTTCACTAACAATGAAGCCCAATAACTTTCCAGAACGGACTCCAAATGTACACTTGTTGGGATTCAGACGAAGCTTATATTTCCTCAAACGCTAGAAAAGCTTCAACAAATGCTCTACATGTTCAACTTCCGTTCTTGACTTAGCAATCATATCGTCAACATATACCTCAATCTCCTTGTGCATCATATCATGAAACAAGGTGGTCATAGCTCGTTGATACGTGGCTCCGGCGTTCTTCAAACCGAACGACATCACTCGATAACAGAATGTTCCCCAAGGTGTGATGAATGTTGTCTTCTCCATATCCTTGAGTGCCATTTTAATCTGATTATATCCAGAAAATCCATCCATAAACGAGAAGACTTTGAATTTAGCTGTATTGTCTACCAACATATCAATATGTGGTAGAGGGAAATCATCTTTCGGACTAACTTTATTCAAGTCTCTATAGTCCACACACATCCAGACTTTTCCATCTTTCTTAGGCACGGGCACAATATTGGCCACCCATTGAGGATATATAGAAGTCACCAGGAACCCTGCATCAATTTTCTTCTGAACTTCCTCTTTGATCTTCACTGCCATATCAGGATGAGTTCTTCTGAGTTTCTGCTTCACAGGCACGCACTCAGGCTTCAAAGGTAAGAAATGTTGCACAATATCAGTATCTAGACCTGGCATGTCTTCATACGACCAAGGAAAGACGTCGACATATTCTCGTAGCAACTTAATCAACCCCTTCTTAACAGATTCTTCCAGAAGTTCCCCAATCTTTACCTCTCGCACACAATCTTCAGACCCCAAGTTGACTGTTTCCAGATTCTCAAGATGCGGCTGAATGATCTTCTCTTCATGATCAAGTAGCCGGGTGATCTCATCAGGAATCTCTTCAACATCATCTTCCTCTGCCTCAAATATAGGGAATTCAAAATCGGGAGATGGTGTTGGGTCATTATGTTCAATGGGTTTAGAAATCAACCTGCATAATGATTTTTGGATATGAAAAGCTTTTAGAAATCAAACAAGGCAAATCAATATGCATATGAAAAAGATCGATTTTATTCTATTTTTTAGGGTTTTATGTGATCACCAATTTCATGCAAAAGCAAAAAGGGAAAATAAATGGAAAAACAAACATTTAACATGAATTTATTGAATGAAAATATCATTGTATTTATGCGCCATCAATGTCATCACTCCTCCTTTTGGCATGGGAGAAGGGTTTTTAAACAAAGTGATCATTACGTTGACTTATGGACAAATGTTGGAATATCCACAGCGACCCAATTGTTGCAGACCCCTCCAGGGATGATGAAATTGCCAGAATCGTTTGTATCTTCTTCTAAAACGGCAGCAGCCTCCTCATCTAGACTAGTGGGGATGAAACCTCCACTCTTGAATAACCCTTGCTTGTTGAAAGTACCAGAAGAAAAACCTATGCCAGCCCAGGACTCGTTGTCTTCTAGCTCAATCATTTTTCCTAAACCAGTGGTTGCACCACGCTCAATGGCCAGCTTTGCATCTTTGTAGGAAGCAAATGAAGGAGTTCTCTTCTCAATAGGCTCAACTATAAATAAAGCTTGGAAAGGAGTTCCAACTTCAACTTCAGCATCTATATAAGAGAAGGAAGACAAATGGTTAATCAGGAGAGCCCTTTCTCCCCCTACCACCACCAGCTTCTTATTCTTCACAAGCTTCAATTTCTGGTGTAGGGTGGACGTCACGGCGCCTGCCTCGTGAATCCATGGTCTACCTAAGAGACAACTATATGATGGGTGAATGTCTATAACCTGTAAGGTAATCTGAAAATCACTTGGTCCGATCTTGATTGGGAGATCAACTTCCCCAATCACAGTTTGTGGTTTTCTTGCTCTAAGTGATCCATTAGTCTTGAAATATTCGCTCTAGTGTAGTACCGGTGAGTCAGCTTGTCTTCAAAATAAATGAAGGACACAGAGTTAGACCACAGGGCAAGGGACCGGAAACAAAACCTAATTATGCATATGATGCATGCAATGCTTGTGCATATGATTTGTTTTTTATTTCGAAGGAACTTTAGAGTTTTATTTGCAAATTTTGGAAATATTAAGCATTTTATCCCATACGGAATTATCTCATCAAATAATATCAGGGAAAAGAAGTGCAACATCGTCAATCATGTACAAGACAAAAGTAAAATAATCATTCTATGGATCCCTAGAAACAATCATCCAAAGCTCGGGACACAGGAAGATAAGATGCGCGAAGCCTCTTCACCTCCCTCTCGTAGGCTGCCTCCATATCGGCCTTCTCTTTGGCGAGTCGATCATACCTCCTCTTCCAGAACTTAGAATACTGAGGAAGTAGAGAAGTCTATACATCATCAGGGTCATTAATAACCTGATGCTCAAGAAACTCAATCAACGCATCCTTCTCCTTAATCTGCTGAAGCAACTCTTCACGTTCACGGATCCAGGCACGTGAACGGTCTTCGTCTCTCAACTCCTCTACTCCTTGATTAGGGAGGGTTGAAGGCCCAACCATAATCATAGGTGTAGGTCTTGGATACTCGTAAGGCATGAGATATTCAGACGCCCTCTTCCTAACCCAAACAGTGTAAGGCTCCAAAGCGATGTAATTCTTAGGACCCAACTCTTTCCTTCCTTTCCTATGAATCTTGCGCCAAGCGCGGACCATCCTAGCTTTCAAGCCTTGGGGATCTTTACCATCCTGAAAGAATACACCCTCTAACAGAATTTTATTGGGTTTATCCTTTAAGGGGAACCCAAGCTGCCGACATGCCAAAACAGGATTGTAGTTAATCCCACCACATGTACCAAGAAGAGGTACACTGGAGAATTCGCCACAAGAGTCAATAATCCGCACACCATCATACACATGGTTATACCAAGAGATATTACCATTAGTGAGAGACATAAGTCTCGTGGACCACCGTAGACATTCCTTGTTCTCCTTGAAAGCGACCGTCTGAGGTAAGTGAGAAATAAACCACTTATACAACAGAGGCAAACAACACACAATGGCGCCACCACCCTTTGCATTCCTCATATGCAAAGAGAAGTAGGTATCGCCCAACAGAGTCGGAACGGGATTAAGAGTAGAGAAGATCCTAATAGCGTTCACATCCACAAACTTGTCGATGTTGGGGAATAATACTAGCCCATAGAATGGAAGTACAAATATGGCCTCAAAGGCGTCCTCACTCATGGCCTTCCCATACATAGTAGCTTGAGCAATGAGGAATTCAGAAAGGAGACCTTGAATTCCTCCTTTGGTAGTCATATGAGCACCAACCAGAGATTCATATATGTGTAACATGTCAGCTATCTCTTGAGAAGTAGGAATACTCTCCAAGCCACTGAACGACAACTGGTCTAGAATAGGTATACCCACAAGGTAAGCATACTCCTCAAGTGTAGGCAAAAGCTGAAAATCTGGAAACGTGAAGCAACGGTACAAAGGATCGTAAAACTTCACCAATACACTCATCAATCCTTCATCCACCTGGGTGGTCAGAAATGGAAGAAGCTTCCCGAATTGAGCCTTAAAACCCAAGGGATCTAATACATAAGATGTCAAATTCCTTAACTCTTTCAAGTCTGGTTGCCTGAAGCTGTACTTCCTTGTATTCCTTCTTTGTCTTTCCATGTCTGAAAATTTTGCAAATAGACCTCTTAAGTTCCTTGAAAATTTTCTTATTATTTTGATGATATGAATGCAAATGGGTGCATGAATGCATGAATGCAACAATCACACTCAAGGATCAAGCAAAGCACACCAAACAAAGGTCATGGGATGGATCATGTTATCCTTAATATCAACCATCCATTTTGGTGGATTATGGTTTACACCTTATCAACACCCAAGTTCCATTGATATTAAGGATACCTGAACGGATCAACCATGAATCAAGGGTTTGTTGTAAGTCACGAGCATTGAGTTAGGTTAAGAACCACCCAAAAGGGAGTGTACTAGGGTTTAAACCTGCCAAACATGTTCTACAAGAGGTTCCCATAGTCATCATCCCATCTTTCGGATATTATTGAAGAAACGACTACTCGTATTCCGAAAATATTCTCAAGAGAGACTCTTATGAGTGTAGTATCGCGTAACAATCGTATCAAATCTTACACTTGAACGACTTTCGCACTACATCCTACGAATAGGCCAAGATGGGTTTGGTAAACTAAGGTCCTTGGCTTCTAAGGTCTATATTGGAAAGAGTAATGTCTAACCACAACTTACTTGTGTGACATTATTGATCCCAACATGACCTCCACCAAGTGAATGGGCTTGCAAGTCAACTTGCTAAGGAATAACTCCACACAAGTCGACAAGACTACGCCATTCTCCTATCCTAAGTGCACTCGAGTTCGGGTATAGAACTCATCTCACAAAGATCACCAAGCATACAAAGAATTAATATTCAAGCAATTCAATCATTACATACAATACAGTAATCCCAAATTGCACAAAAATATGTCACAAAAAAATACAATACAGTACAACAAATATGAAAAGTAGGCAAAACCCACTAGGATTTCATCTTTCCCCAGCAGAGTCGCCACTTTTCTGTAGCGGGGTATTCGTTACCATTATAGATATTGACTAAATTCAAGGTAAATCAAACAAGTCGAGTCGCCACCGCACTTCTATTTATCCAAAGGAATGGTTAGAAAGCGAACAAAAAGAGAACAAAAACTAGTAAGAATGTCAGAGATCTGGGTAAGGGGGTTGGTTATGCAATGGGAAGGTATTAGGAACCCAAAGCATCCTAGGTACTCCTAGGGAGCCCTTTTCACATTTGTTGCAAAGGTTGTTGTTTTTTTTTTTGAAAATTTATTTGTGCAAACATGATTGAAGGGATGAGAAAAGCGTGTATGTTTATCTAATGTACTACTTACTAAAAGAAGGGTCAAAAGAAAATGACTCGCACGGACGTCGTATCCACTGCATACGTATCTCATCTGAATCTGAGAATCAGAGTCTTCGTAGCTCGGCTACCTATGGGTTAAAGAGGAGTGTGCTCACTAAGACATCGCGTCTTATGCCTACGTATCTCATCTGGGATGAAAATCAGAGGAAAATGTAGTTCGACCACCTATGGGGTAAGGGTTATGTTTTGGGGTGAACGACGTTACTACGCAATCTACCAGATGCTCGACCTTTGGAGACTCACTCACCTGTAGTAGAAAGAGATAACGTGTTCTTAGGAGAAGAAAAATCAATGAGTTTGGGGTGTTTAGGGATGCTCATGCAAAAAGGCAGTCCTAGATGAAGGAACCGCGCTACCTTAAATGACATGCCACGAGAGGCTATACGAAACCTAAGAAATCGATAACATGCGGGAAAAGTAAAGGGATCGAGAGATCTACCGTACGGATAAAGATCCGAAGTAAAAACAATTAAAGAGATAAGAAACCCAGAGATCTCTCAAGCTAGCACCATCAAAGAAAGTGAGTCAGTACAGGTAATCGGAATAAACCTCTAGGTGGTATCCCACAAATAAAGTGGAACACAAGGCAAGCCATCTATGCAAGAGTCATATGAGCCCTCACAAAACAAAACTCAACAAACAGGTTAGAGAAACAAGATAGGGTAATCAAGAGTTGCCCCCAAATCAAAATGTAACCACATGAATCATGCCATTAAAATTCACAAAAGGCTCACAAAAAGCAACCAAGGGTAGGAGGCCTAAACCTCTTGTCAAACACATGCATCAAAAGGGTATCAAATTCACCCATAATACCTCATACATTCAGAGCATTCAAATTAAAAGCATAAAGTAATGAGAATAAGACAAACCTGACTGGAGAGATCGAATGAAATTGAATTGCCCGGTTGGGTTTGCAAAGCAATCTGAGGGTTTATATGAGAGGGAATTGGTTCTTTGCCGATGAGTTCCCTTCAGTCTCTGGAGGTTGCTCTGAACTCTGTTAGCTCTTCTCTCACTATCTTTTTCCCTGCCAGGGTAATAGGAATAGAATTCCCTTTTGTTTCACTGAAACTCTGAATTTATAACCTGATTTTTGTGGACCTGTGGGCTCAAATGAGAGAGGCCCAAGTCCAAATTTTTTTTGTTATTTATTTATTTATTTATTTATTTATTTCGTTTTTCGTTCTTTTTTTTTGTTTTTTTGTTTTTTTTTACACGTGGGCTTCGCCTAGCGAGCATGACAGTTCAAGAAATTCCTCTGAGCGTAGGTGATTCTGGTGGCTTTTCTTGGGACTCGCTAGGCGACCTATTCTGCTCGCCTAGCGAGCATGACAACTCATGAACAAACTTTTGCTCCTTCAAGATTAACATTTTGAGTGACGAATAGACCCCATTTGAACATGTTGGAAGTATCTCAAGCCATTCCCTTGTGTTGACTGATCATCTAAATAGAACCCACAAAGTGTCTTGGATGATACTCAAGCTTCAAACAAAAGATGTTAGTGACACATTTTTGTGCTTTTGGTTAGTAAACAAAAGTAAGAGAAACAATGATGTATAATTCAAGCATGCTTGGTGATCTCAAACCAATCACAAGGAGTCCCACCCAAAGGAAAAGGGAACCAAGATGCTAAAGATCCATGAGGCAATGCAAATGCAATGTTATGATGCCATGAGGGATCTTAGGGTCAAAATTGGGGTCTTACAGCGACCACCCCATCGAATTCGCCAACCGTTATATCCTGAGTAACATGAGCTTGAGCAAGCACTTTTAGTAGAGCCTCCCTATGAGCTTGGGAATTCAGAAGCAAGGACAAGATAGATATTTTTGAAGATGTTTGATGTAATTGATCGACTATCTTGTAGTCGCTTTTCTTTATCATTTTTAGAAATTCAATCGCTTCATCTGATTGCACTGTCGGCTGTACCCCTCCATACTCTGGGGTAGGATTTCCAATTGTAGCTTCCCTAGTTGGTTCTTGAGGGATTATATTGACACCGGGAGTATAAATCTTACCGCTGCGGGTCATTCTGCTTGTCCCTACGATGTTCGTGATATTGGTGTCAACATTCTCCAAGCTTTTCTCACCTTCAACATCTTTGGGTTCTTTATCTATCACTCCATCTACCACAGTTATGTCATATTTCTAAGGCACCGCCTTGGTGCTTTCGAAGGAAAAGGGGGTAGGCATACAAACTACCACAGGTGATGGATGAACAACATCTTTTCTTTGATAAGTTATCTCAACAGGCTCTAGAAGATTGAAAAAGGGTTCAATGACTGAAATTTCCTCGTTTGTTGCAGGACCACAAACTTGTAAAATACCTTGATCCATCAAGTTTTGAATATCAGTTCGTACCACTTTATATCCCCTTGGATAAATAGCATATTCTTCACAGTTGTTGTGGCAAGCATCAATCAAACTAGCTGCCACCAATTTTGCATGGAGTGCTAACAACGGAGTTTTCACATCTTCAACATTTTTTATTATACAAACATCATAAACATCCTCAATGGCAGTAACATCACAATGCGTCGGCAGAGAGTTACTTTTTACGTTGGGTCCAACATCTCGGAATGAAAGGATCTTCTACTCAACCAGCTCTCGCACGATATGCTTCAAAGCATAGCATCCTTCTAAATCATGCCCAGGGGCACCCTCATGGAAAGGACAATGGGCATCTTGATTGTACCATGCAGGTAAAGGATTTGGTGGAGGACCCAAAGGTCTGGGAGTCACCAACCCTTTCTGCAGTAACGATGGGTATAACTCAGTGTACATCATAGGGATTAAAACGAAAGGAGGTCTACCTCTTTGTACCCTATTTTGATTTGGAAGATTTTGTGGACGTGGAGCTTGTGCCCTTGGCTGTTGATAAGCGGGTGGCATGGGTGCTTGCTGGTATACTGGTGCTTGTTGAATAGGTTGATAGACAGGAGCTTGTGATTGGTTGAAAGTTGGCGTGACTACTGCCACATACGGTTGTTGAATATATTGCACTGCATAAGTTAGTTGTTGCTGAGAAAATTGTTGTTGCTTCTTCCACGAGTGACTCCTTCTTTGACTGGTTGACATTGCGTTTGTTTCACCCTCTTTCTTTCTTTGAAAACCTTCAGAAAACTTTTTGACATTATTATCGGATGTTTCAGTGGTGGTTATCCTTTTTCCATTCTTCAATCCAAGCTCGACTTTTATGCCCACGACAACCAAGTCAGAGAAACTTGCCGATAAGCTACTCACCATCCTTTCGTAGAACATGGGCTTTACTGTATCCATGAACCAATTTGATAACTCCTTCTCAACAAGGGGTGGTTCGACTTGCGAGGCCACTTCCCTCCATCGTTGTGCATATTCCTTAAAAGACTCATTATCTTTCTGGGACATTCTGAACAATTGCCTCCTATCCGAGGCCATATCCATGTTATACTTATAATGTTGGATGAAATCATCAGATAAATCTTGGAAACAGTGAATTCTACTTTGATCAAGGCTTAAGCACCACTTAGAAGGACCATCCCTCAAGCTGTCTTGGAAGCAATGTATCATAAGTTTATCGTCCTCCACATGAGCCGCCATTTTCCGATAGTACATAATGAGGTGACTTTTAGGACATGAGTGACCCTCGTACTTATCGAAATCCGGGGTCTTGAATTTCGCAGGAATCATGAGACCAGACACTAGGCACATCTCCCTAGCAGCAGCACCAAAGACTTGGTCACCCTCCATAGCCCTTAACCTTTTCTCAAGAATCTGAAAATTCTCCTTCATTCCTCTTATGTCTTCATGCCTTTCATCATCTTCGTCAGAAAAATCCGGAGCATGTTGTTGATCTTCAAAATAAGGTTGCACATGTGCGTGGACAAGGGGTGGCGCAAATGTGTGGACCACAGGATGAGCTTCATTGATAGTTGGTAGAGGAACTGTTTGCTAAGTGGATTGTATAACGCCAGGGGAGCCTTCGACTGGAGGTGTAAAGTCGGGAGGTAAACCGAAGATTGGCCAAGTAGTAGGCATTGTTCTTGCAGGTTGGGGTTCAATCATAGGACCAGTGATTTCTGAAACGACCATCGTTTGGGTGTCCAATTTGGCCTTAATGACTTGTAGTGTCTCCATGACTTGACCCATATTTCCTCGCAGGTCCTCAAGTTATGAGCTTACTCTCTCCAATTCTTGCTCTTGATCCGCCATTCTTTGATGAGCGTTGGCTTGAGTGTTGTGGTGGTGTTGAGGACTCAGTGTGTAACAACTGGATAGAGAAAACGGAATGAGTTCTTATTTATTTATTTTGGAGAATGCATGAATGTAAGTATGAATGTATTATAGAGTTTTATGTTTATTTATTTTTAGGGATTCTTATAAACTTTGCAGTTGTTGAGCACACACTTTAAAAGTAATGTGAACAAAAACAGAAGACAACTGTCAGAAGCTGATGCAAAAATTCAATACCCATTCATTCAATGAAGCCAAAAAGTACGAAATATATAGTCAAAGTGGGTACAAAATTTTAAGCCGAATACAAAAATTGGAAATAACACGAAGCAAACAACTTAAAGAGTCTTCTTAGCAACTCGCTCTTTGTGGGCCTTCAATTCTTCTTTAAATCTTCGCATTATCCTTTCGCAAAGCAAAACAAGGTCAGGAGCCGAAGGATGAGTGTTATTTTCATCCATGTCCTCTAGAGAATTTTCTAATTTCCATGGTAAGTTTATGGCCACGCCATTACAAAACTCTATGAGGTTAGCCAACTTCGTACGGTATGCAGCAACACTTGGCTGCAGAAGGTTGATGGTGCATTCGTACTCATCCAATATCTCATTCAAATGCTTCCTATGATTTAGCCAACCCATGCTTTGGCTCTTCAGAGACTCATATTGTTCCTTCCAATAACTAGCTAGTTCCTTGTTGGTATTCAGCTCATCACACTTCTCTTCCCAAGCTTGAGGATATATTTGAGAGGCTCTTTGGGCTCGTTCCTTAAGACGTCTTTCACGCACCACTTCATCTTCGGAGATTCGAAGTTTCTCCTTTAGTTCTTGGTTCAAGCTCCTCCCTTACCTCCTTCTTTTACTTAGTGGCTAGGTCCCACCAACGCTTCCACTCTTGTCCATCTCTTTTGGCCTTAGCTAACTCATCATAGAGTGAACCTAATCCACTATCATCCTGATCTAGGCACTCCAAGACTCTTTCCTTGAGATCTTGCTCAATTCTGTTCTTCTCATGACTCTCCTCGAAAAGTTCCTTCCTTTGGTTACTCTTCCTCTAAAGAATCATATTTTCCCCAGTTTCTTTGTAGAGTTCAGATTGCAGATCCTCTTTCTCCTTTCAAAGTTTAGCTACAATGGCTCGAAGTTCTTCCACCTCTTCAAGAGAAACAAGGACTGGTTCTGGTGAAGTAGACTTTAGAGGAATCTCTATAGAAAAAGGGAGCTTCACAACTTTGATCCTCTCCGAGACCCATTGCTGATAAGGAACCCTTGCTTAACCATTCTTCTTTACTAACTATGTTCCTTTGGTATGCACCTTTTCCCAAGATCGGATGATCTTACGGAGTAGAAAAGGATCACTGGTTCCTATATCATTCAAAACCATATCTTCTAACTCTGTATCATCGGGCTTCCCACGCATAGGGTATCCAAACCGTCGCAGAGCTAACATGGGGTTGTAGTTGATGCAACCTTTAGATCCTATTAGTGGTACATTTGGGAAACTACCACAACTGACAATGATTTCTTCAACATTCAACTTGTGTCGGTACTAAAGGATATCCTTACTAGACAAAGACACCAGAGTTCTTGCCCAATCGCCATTTAACATTTCACTGATGTGAGCATTAGGCTTGAACACATATGAGATAAGCCAATTATAGAGCAATGGAAGGCAACATATCAACATTCCATTCTTCTTTTGATGTCGAGTATGCAAAGTATGAAAAGTGTCAGCTAGTAGTGGAGGAGCCAAACTTTGTTTATCCTTCCAAACGGCCCAAAAGACACTTATGACAGCTGAATCTATAAAACCTTCATGGGTTGGGAACAATACTAGCCCATATATGATAAGAGCTAATATATTTGCCAATGCATCCCAATGATGTATCACAAACAACCTTTCTGCTTCTTCTTCTTCTAGGTAAGCCCTCCAAAAACCAAAGAGATTCTCCCTTCTCTTCCAATTAGCCAATGCATCAGATATGGTGATGTGGAGTGCAAGGGCTAGGTTTTCTACCTCGGGTACCTAACCAATCTTATTATACGGTGCCTCTCCTTTCATAGAAAATCCCAAGAGTCGGTCGAATTCCTCCAAGGTTTGAGTCAACTAAAAGTCTTGGAATAACAAACTTCGAAGCGGAGGATCATAGAACAGAGCCAAAGCGGTGATGGCTGGTGTTTGAACATCTACTGAGAGGAGATCCAAAATATGGCCAAACATTCCTTGAAAAGTAACCCTGAAGCATGCGGGAAGTTCATTCAAAAGTCTTGATATGTTAGCAATATCTGGCATTTTAGCTTTGAATGTTAATGCTTTCCTTCTTTTTGAACCCATTACAAACTTTTTATGCTAGAAACCGCGTGTTCAAATATTCCCCGAAAACAAAATTTTGTATGAGTGTCATGATGTTATGCAAATGATCAAGAATGTATGGTTTTTGGTTTTGGGATATCATAAGGTAACTCAAAACACCCTATTTGGTAGGCTTCTTAACAGATAGTTCTAAGTTGGTTACCCATAAACCCACTCACGGGATAGTTTCTACATTTTTGATAAGGTTCCCAGAGTCATGGATCAAAATCGTATCAATATCACGCAACAAGCTAGCCTCTTTATGACAAGAGTGACGAAATGTCTCTTCTGAGTGGGGTTTTCATATTGGGTGCAACAAGGAGAGGTCCTTGGAGTTCAACCTTACACAACCACCAAAGCGGAAACTGGTTCTAAGAGGGGCTCTTAGAGTCATGGACCCTTCATGAATCAACATCATGCAACAAGCTAGTTGTCTTATAACGAGATCTACAAACAGGTCTACTCTAGGGGAGTCTTCATGCTAGGCACACAAGAAGTGTCCCTTAGGGACTAACACCACACAACTTCCAATTCTAAACATATGTGTTATCTCTTCACTTTCCAAAACTTGGGTGTAGAGCTTTATTCATGATATCGAAATCCCAACTCCCACACATAGATATATATACAGATATAAAAATGTGATAAAGTAGAGATAAAGAAATCATATAACAAAGGAAAAAAAATAAACAAACAAAGCTAACACACATACGAAAACTTAACTAAACTAGGGTTGACTCACATAGGGATGTTCCTGTCCCCAGCAGAGTCGCCATCTATCGCACCTCGAAAAATGGGAACACAACGCTCGTAGAGCGCAATCGCACACTCACAGGATGGACTGAACAGAGTCTCCACCGTACTTTATTTATTCCCAAAGAGGGAAAGGGAAAATATCGATAAAACCCATAAAAGAAAGGATAAGATATGGCCATCGCAACCAATATCCAGATTCGGGAGTCGATTATGCAAGAGGAAGGTATTAGCACCCCTCACGTCTGTTGTACTCAATGGGAACCATTTAGTTAGTATAGTTGAATGTTAGCATGTTGTTAGTTTCTAATCTTCTACTTATTTGGGATAGGAAAGAGAGAGAAGAGAAATGTTTTTGAATTTTATGATAGAGGACCTAAAAAGGTTTTTATTATTAGGGGGCAGAAAAGGAACTAAACCTAAATTTTTATTAACGGGCCTGACAAGATTTCACAATCCTGCTCCTACGTATCTTCGGGCGTAATAGAGAATTCAAGGCTTAAGTAGTTCTAGGTAGAAAATGTTTGTTTATTTGTCGATTTTAGCGAAAGCTACGTTGTATTAATCAACGAAAACATTGTTTTACCCAAAACAGATGAGGAGCGGACGTATACCACACATCGAATGGATTTACAAATCAACATTCAGAAAAACGTCATTTATCTCAACTCAATAATTGTGGACGAAACATTGCTTTACATCATCTTAAGACAATATGTCTTTCGTTTATGAAAAGGTTTTGAAGATCGCATTGCGGCGAGAAAAGAGTTTGATGTGTTGGATGTATTTTATAGGGGAATGATGAATATTTGATAAGAATGAGACATGAGCCTCGGGATCAATCACTCGGGGTTCCACCGGAATCCTAGATTCCAATGGTCCTTTTTCGTTCAAATTAGTTGAGAAATTTGTTTGATGGACAACGAACGCTTTATAAGAATCAATTGCTCAAATGGTTACATCAGAATGCGAGATCCCAACGGCCCTTATTTGTCCAAGTTAATTAATGTGTTTTAAAAAGAATGAACAGTTAATCCAAAACGCGTGGTTCAAGACGGATCATTCAAGGGTTCCTACCGGAATGCTAGATTCCAATAGTCCTCTTCTCTTGAGTTATTCCAAAAAATATTTTAATATTTTAACTTAAATAGTAAAGCATTTTAATTGGGATAAGAACCAAATTAATCAGATTAAAATGTATAATTTGGGGTAGGACCAAAGTTTAAGAAAGTAGTCCTAAGTATTTTATTCTATTAATTAGTCAACATCACTACTAGATATTTATTTAATTATTTATTCATAATATTCAAACAATAATAAATAAAACTACAAAGAACATGATATTATTTGAAAATAATAATTCTATAGTTCTTCACATTTAGAGAAATTTAGTTGAAGAAAAATACAATTATGTTCTTTTTATGTCTAGTAAAATAAAGTGAGAAAATAAGACCAACTTAATATTAGACATATGCATACTATTTATTTAAAAATGTCTGATAATAAAATAATTAAATATTTTTTGTTCTCTTTAAAATCTAACTAAAATAATAAAAAAAGAAAATAAATTAAACATAACTTTTTTATTTTATTTTTTCTAACATAATCTAAAAATAATAAAAAATATAACTAGATTATCTCTTTTTATATTTTTATAACATAATTTGAAATAATAATGAAAATAAATAAATTAACTATTTTAAAAAAAATAAAAATTCTTATAACACAATCTAAAAATAATAATCAAAATAACTAAATTAACTTATTTTTTAATATTTCTTATAACAATCTAAAAATAATGATGAAAACGACTAAATTAATCTTTTTAATAATTTTTATAACATGATCTAAAACTAATGATGAAAATAACTAAATTAATTTTTGTAATGATTTTGATAACATAATCTAAAATTAAAATAAAATAAATGGTAAACTTATTTTTTGAAATTTTTATGACATGATCTAAAATTAAATAAAATAAATGGTAAACTCTTTTTTTTGGAATTTTATATGACATGATCTAAGATTAAAAGAAAATAAATGGTAAACTTATTTTTGATCTTTATGACATAATATAATAAAATAAATGTTGAACTTAATTTATTTTTTTTGAAATTTGTGACATAATCTAATAATAATAATGAAAATAACTAAATTAATTTTTTATAACATAATCTAAAATACAAGAAAAAATGGAATTTTTTTTTTTTTGTGATTTTACTATTATTATTTCTATGTATTTATTTATTTATTTATTTTTATTTGTAAAAGAAATAACAAAAGAATAAATTGATTTAAATGTTTTAAGAAACGAAAGAAAAAGAATGAACGGTTAATCCAAAACGCGAGGCTTGTGACCGATTATTCGAGGGTTCCCACCGGAATGCTAGATTCCAATGGTCCTCTTCTTTTGTATTTTTTTTTAAATATTTTATCTTAAATGATAACACGTTTGAATTGAGATAAGATACTATTTAATCGGGTTTGAAAAGTACTTTGTATTGGACCAAGATTTTCTTATTCTATTTATTTGATCACATATCGACATGATTCTTTATTTAATTTGCAACGAATAATTAAATGGAGAGACCATAAATCTTAGAATGAAAAAATAAAACAATTTAGAAATCACAACTAAATACATGATCCATTTAATAATAATAACTAAGAAGATATTCTTTTGTTGTTTTTATTCTAAAACTCAGACTTAATAAAATGAACTAAAAAAATCTAATGATATTCTCATTTTAAATAAAACCAAACAAAATAAATAAATAAGAAAAGAGAAATGGACTTGGTTTCAATAGACTCAGGAGGGTATAGCCCAAAACTACATAACAAAGGAGAGCCAATACAGTATCGGTGCGGGTCAGCTGGGGAGGTGGATCTGACCCGATCCATGCCTTAAGTGAAACAAAGATTAGGGTTTCAGTAAACGCATACTTTGACACAAGCGCCCAAAACTTCTTTCTTCATGGAAAAACACGATCTAGAAGCTTATCTCACCAAATTCAATCATGAACAGATCGATGGGAAAAAACAAAAAAAACAAAACAAAGAAGCTTCATTCCCAAACATGGTTCAAAAACTACGTTCAACATCAATGAATCACAAGTGAAAAAAGAAGAATCCAACATCGAATCAGCAAGCAAAATCATACAACATATGAATAGAATAGAAGAAATTGAACATCAACAAAATCGAAAATTGCAATAAACAATTACAGCATCATTAATAAGTTATCAACATGAGCGAAAAAGAGAAATTGGTTATCATAGAGGAAGAGGTTATATCGCGGGTACGGGTACAAGTTCTTGCCAAGAAATCCAGGTATTCTACTCTTTTTCAGCTCTTGGTTTTGCAATGTTTTCTTTGACCCTTACCTTTAAATTCATCCAAATGTTTTGTTACTCCTCCAATGCTTTGTTACTGTTTCGATGAGGTTGTTTGAAGATTTCTCAGTTTTTTAAAAGAAATATTTTTTGACTCTGATTGTTTTAAAAATTTGATGTTTGGTTGTCACTATCGTGTTCCTGATATGTGAATGATGGTTTTGAAATTTTTGAATGGTTGCTTTGGAGAAAAAAAATTGATCTCCCTTTGCTTGTTGTTACTGTTTTTTATATTGCAAAGCAAAATGATTGATAATTATTATAATATGATTTTTATGTCTCAACCCTTTAGGTCTGATACAATTTTCCTGCTTAATACCTTAAACTGTGATACTGCGCTATACTCTTTTTGCTCTTGACTTTTTTGAAATATGTTTTGCTTAGAAAAATATGTTAACTGTGTTATTCTATAATTACTTCAGCAACAGGACAAAGAGCCATTTTTCTCAAAGACATGTGCAATAGGACAAAGAGTCATTCTGCTCAAAGACAGGTGCAATAGGACAAAGAGCCCTTCATGGATATGTGAACTAATGTATAGAAAAATTGTAAAAGAAATCAAATGTATATAAAAAATGGAGACTAAATTGTAAAAGAAACTGAATGTATAAAAAGTTTGGTTTTGTAGTAACTAGTTTGAATAACTAGTTTGAATGTTACTGTGATAATGTTTGCTGATTCTTTTTTTTTTTTCAAATCCTCCACTTTTTATTTGTTTTATTTTATAGAAAAGGAAAAGAATAAGGCAAAAATATTTTATTCTAAAATTAAAATATATAAACGAAATCTAATTATAAGTGTGACCCAAAAATTATTTAAATCCAAATGAAAGAAGCAAATTATAAAACAAGTTTAAATTGTAAAACAAAATGTAAAATAAAAAACTATAATTGATCATTCTTTAAAAAATAAAAACTAAAAAATTATGTCTTAATTTTTAAATGCAAAACAAAAGTTAATTTGTCATTACCTATTTAATCAAAAACACAACATAAAAAGACTTTATTGCTAGAAATTTAAAAACAATACCAAGACAAACCAAAAAAGAAAAAGAATCTAATTTATAAAAATGCGAACATATGACTCTAAATAATTAATGAAAACTAATTAAATGCAATTAAAATGAAATAAAAAAATGGAATAATTTATGAATATGAATGATTATGAATGAAGATCATGTTTTTTTATGTGAATTAGTAAATAGAAAAAATTCTAATGAAAATTAGATAAGTGTCATTAAAATGAAATAAAAAATGGAATAATTTATGAATATGAATGAATGCAAATTGATAAATACAAATGCTTGAAATATAAATGAATGTCTTTAGGCGAAGCAAATTTAGGGTATGACAGTTGCCCCTATTTAAATATATTTACCAGATGGCATGAGTGATGATAATACTTATGGTATCAAAAGTGATATGTATTTAAATATAAAAGACCCAAATTTTGCCCCTATATGTGATGACATGTCATGCTATGAGTTGAAGGACCTCTTTTTGGTTTGCTGGGGATATGATGGACCCTATTTATGATGGATGATGGACAAACCTGTGGGGAATGATGAGAATACGATAGCGGTATTTCATAGGAAATGTCAAAGGCAATGGGTGAAGACTCATTGGGGATGACAATTTGTTGGGGAAAAGACACTGGGGAACATCCAAAGTACAATTTATCAATAGGTCCAGACATGACCTGACACTTTAGAATGTATTTGACAGTTCTTAAGATTTCTCATAAGAAATATCCACAATACATTTTATCCAATAAGTTCGTACATGACCTAACCCTTTAGAATACTTTTGACAATTATGGGGATCTTTTATAAGAAATATATCCAATCAAAGATTTTGGAGATTTCTAACATAAAATTTACCCAAAACAACAAAATAGACGGGAGTCTTCTTACGAGAAGATTATCCATATAACATATGAGAGTTTTCTTACTAGAAAATCATCCACACAAACTAGATTAGGAGTCTTCTTACGAGAAGATCATTCATACAAGAAGATTATGATGATTCTTTACAAATAAATCAATCAAAAACCAAACATCATTGAAGTTTTTTTTATCAAGAATAACATCCAAGCTTCTGGGAATTCCTTAAGAGTCACTCATGACTTTCTAGGAACCATCAGGAAAAACAGGGTAATCAAACTCTCTGTATATGCCAACAATTGGACTTAGACCGTAAGCAATGGATTACAACCAGATTCTAACGGATTGGTGATAACTTCAACTGAACTTTAAATGATGTTGACAACAACCAAACATCAGGTACCAATTACAATTGGATTTTCAAACGGAGTGCCAGTTATAACTGGACTTTTAGAGAAAGCCAATAACAATTGGTTTTTAAGACCAAAGTGCCAATTACTACTGGACTCTAGATAAACTCCAATGACCATGGGATTTTGAAAAGATACTAGTAACCACTAGATTTTTGATGATAATGCCAGTAACAACTAAATTTTGGACATGCCAATGACAATTGAACTCTTGAGACGATATTAGTGACAACTAGATTTTAAGGGTACCAAATAAAAATTGGATTTCTGATAAGATATTAGTGACAACTGAACTTCACATATCAATGACAATCGGATTGGATATACACCAGTGACAATTGGAACTTACGGGATGCCAATGATGATTGGACTTTGGATGGAGTGCTAGCGACAAATGGTGTTTGGATCATGGGATAGCAATCAACGATGAGACCGAAGGGGAAACACAAATGAGTACATTTTGAACCATGCATGATTTAATTTTTTTTTGTTTTATACATGATATATGAATGATCATGATATGCAATGCTGACAATAGGCAGACTAGGAGTTTCTAGGGACTATTTATAGAGATTCTGATACCTCAACACCAATAACTCAAACCCGTACAAGTAATATGCGTATCCAGAGGAGAATCTATCAAGATTGACAATTATAACTAACCAAAGGCTCATCCTTCCATAGGATTCATAAGTTGTGTTCCATGGATATTTTTGTTGGTGATCCAGAAGTATATGCGCAAACTTGAGACTTTCGGGAAGACAAATGATTTTCTCTTGGTTTTCACATATATCAAAGCAATTTTGTTGTTTTTTAATACGTTTTTAACTCTTTTCAAATTTCAAAATTTCATTATAAACAAATAAGTGACACTTTGCATAACAAAGAAAAACATAGAAGAACACAATTAACAATGATTGATAGACAAAACTTGTATTTTATTCAAGAATGGTAGCACACAAATGGCGTAGCTCCATGGAATGTTACAATTTTGAAAATGGAAATAAGGAAAGGTTTACGTTGAATTCAGTGAACAATACTATCCCTAATAACCATGACTCCCCAAAACCTTACTTCTAAAGGGAGTAACTTCATTGATCTTCCACCTCTGATTCTTCTGTGTCGATTAGTAACAACTAATGCAATTTATGCCTTTTGCCCCTAATTTTTGCCTGGATCGCCCTTTCGGGTTTTCAATCCACCGGGACGCTCTTTTTTTGCCTAAGTTGCCCTTTCGGGGTTTCAACTTAGCAAGCTATCATTTTTATTTATCCCTAACTTTTGCCATGACCGCCCTTTCGGGTTTTCGATCCACCGGGAGACATTTTTTTTTGCATAAGTCGTCCTTTTAGGTTTTCGACTTAGCAGGTTTTTATTAGGCATAATATTTTTTAACTGCATCAGAGTTCACGTGGTGTGATAGCTCTTCATCATCCATAGTTGTAAGAATCAAGGCACCTCCGGAGAAGGCTTTCTTTACAACATATGGACCTTCATAATTAGGAGTCCATTTTCCACGTGAGTCCTTGTGTACTGACAAGATCTTCTTGAGCACGAGGTCTCCTTCTCTGAATTCTCGAACATGTACTTTCTTGTTAAAAGCCCTCTGAAATCGTTTTTGGTACAACTGTCCATGGCACAAAGAGGTCATTCGCTTTTCATCAATGAGGTTTAACTGATCAAATCTGTTTTGGATCCATTCAGCCTCTTCTAGCTTGGTCTCCATCAAGATTCTCATTGAAGGTATCTCCACTTCGATTGGGAGAACTGCTTCCATCCCATATACTATAGAAAATGGAGTTGCCCCTATTGAAGTGCGAACGGAAGTCCGATATCCATGCAGTGCGAAAGGTTGCATTTCATGCCAATCCTTATAGGTTTTCACCATTTTCTACAGGATCTTCTTGATGTTTTTATTAGCGGCTTCAACAGCGCCATCATCTTTGGACGATATGGTGAAGAGTTATGGTGCTCAATCTTGAAGGCAAAAATATGTTATTCTAAAATTAAAATATATAAAAGAAATCTAATTATAAGTGTGACCCAAAAATTATTTAAATTCAAATGAAGGAAGCAAATTATAAAAAAAATTTAAATTGTAGAACAAAATGTAAAATAAAAGATTATAATTAATAATTTTTTAAAAAGTAAAAAATAAAAAATATTGTCTTAATTTTTAAATGCAAAACAAAAGTTAATTTGTCATTACCTATTTAAAAAAAACACAACATAAAAAGACTTTATTGCTAGAAATTTAAAAAAAATACCAAGACAAACCAAAAAAGAAAAGAATCTAATTTCTAAAAATGCGAACATATGACTCTAAATAATTAATGAAAACTAACTAAATGCAATTAAAATGAAATAAAAAAATGGAATAATTTATGAATATGAATGATTATGAATGAAGATCATGTTTTTTTATGTGAATTAGTAAATAGAAAAAATTCTAATGAAAATTAGATAAGTGTCATTAAAATGAAATAAAAAATGGAATAATTTATGAATATGAATGAATGCAAATTGATAAATACAAATGCTTGAAATATAAATGAATGTCTTTAGGCGAAGCAAAATTTAGGGTATGACAGTTGCCCCTATTTAAATATATTTACCAGATGGCATGAGTGATGATAATACTTATGGTATCAAAAGTGAAATGTATTTAAATATAAAAGACTCAAATTTTGCCCCTATATGTGATGACATGTCATGCTATGAGTTGAAGGACCTCTTTTTGGTTTGCTGGGGATATGATGAACCCTATTTATGATGGATGATGGACAAACCTGTGGGGAATGATGAGAATACGATAGCGGTATTTCATAGGAAATGTCAAAGGCAATGGGTGAAGACTCATTGGGGATGACAATTTGTTGGGGAAAAGACACTGGGGAACATCCAAAGTACAATTTATCAATAGGTCCAGACATGACCTGACACTTTAGAATGTATTTGACAGTTCTTAAGATTTCTCATAAGAAATATCCACAGTACATTTTATCCAATAAGTTCGTACATGACCTAACCCTTTAGAATACTTTTGACAATTATGGGGATCTTTTATAAGAAATATATCCAATCAAAGACTTTGGAGATTTCTAACATAAAGTTTACCCAAAACAACAAAATAGACGGGAGTCTTCTTACGAGAAGATTATCCATATAACATATGAGAGTTTTCTTACTAGAAAATCATCCACACAAACTAGATTAGGAGTCTTCTTACGAGAAGATCATCCATACAAGAAGAGTATGATGATTCTTTACAAATAAATCAATCAAAAACCAAACATCATTGAAGTTTTTTTTATCAAGAATAACATCCAAGCTTCTGGGAATTCCTTAAGAGTCACTCATGACTTTCTAGGAACCATCAGGAAAAACAGGGTAATCAAACTCTCTGTATATGCCAACAATTGGACTTAGACCGTAAGCAATGGATTACAACCAGATTCTAACGGATTGGTGATAACTTCAACTAAACTTTAAATGATGTTGACAACAACCAAACATCAGGTACCAATTACAATTGGATTTTCAAACGGAGTGCCAGTTATAACTGGACTTTTAGAGAAAGCCAATAACAATTGGTTTTTAAGACCAAAGTGCCAATTACTACTGGACTCTAGATAAACTCCAATGACCATGGGATTTTGAAAAGATACTAGTAACCACTAGATTTTTGATGATAATGCCAGTAACAACTAAATTTTGGAGATGCCAATGACAATTGAACTCTTGAGACGATATTAGTGACAACTAGATTTTAAGGGTACCAAATAAAAATTGGATTTCTGATAAGATATTAGTGACAACTGAACTTCACATACCAATGACAATCGGATTGGATATACACCAGTGACAATTGGAACTTACGGGATGCCAATGATGATTGGACTTTGGATGGAGTGCTAGCGACAAATGGTGTTTGGATCATGGGATAGCAATCAACGATGAGACCGAAGGGGAAACACAAATGAGTACATTTTGAACCATGCATGATTTAATTTTTTTTGTTTTATACATGATATATGAATGATCATGATATGCAATGCTGACAATAGGCAGACTAGGAGTTTCTAGGGACTATTTATAGAGATTCTGATACCTCAACACCAATAACTCAAACCCGTACAAGTAATATGCGTATCCAGAGGAGAATCTATCAAGATTGACAATTATAACTAACCAAAGGCTCATCCTTCCATAGGATTCATAAGTTGTGTTCCATGGATATTTTTGTTGGTGATCCAGAAGTATATGCGCAAACTTGAGACTTTCGGGAAGACAAATGATTTTCTCTTGGTTTTCACATATATCAAAGCAATTTTGTTGTTTTTTAATACGTTTTTAACTCTTTTCAAATTTCAAAATTTCATTATAAACAAATAAGTGACACTTTGCATAACAAAGAAAAACATAGAAGAACACAATTAACAATGATTGATAGACAAAACTTGTATTTTATTCAAGAATGGTAGCACACAAATGGCGTAGCTCCATTGAATGTTACAATTTTGAAAATGGAAATAAGGAAAGGTTTACGTTGAATTCAGTGAACAATACTATCCCTAATAACCATGACTCCCCAAAACCTTACTTCTAAAGGGAGTAACTTCATTGATCTTCCACCTCTGATTCTTCTGTGTCGATTAGTAACAACTAATGCAATTTATGCCTTTTGCCCCTAATTTTTGCCTGGATCGCCCTTTCGGGTTTTCAATCCACCGGGACGCTCTTTTTTTGCCTAAGTTGCCCTTTCGGGGTTTCAACTTAGCAAGCTATCATTTTTTATTTATCCCTAACTTTTGCCATGACCGCCCTTTCGGGTTTTCGATCCACCGGGAGACATTTTTTTTTGCATAAGTCGTCCTTTTAGGTTTTCGACTTAGCAGGTTTTTATTAGGCATAATATTTTTTAACTGCATCAGAGTTCACGTGGTGTGATAGCTCTTCATCATCCATAGTTGTAAGAATCAAGGCACCTCCGGAGAAGGCTTTCTTTACAACATATGGACCTTCATAATTAGGAGTCCATTTTCCACGTGAGTCCTTGTGTACTGACAAGATCTTCTTGAGCACGAGGTCTCCTTCTCTGAATTCTCGAACATGTACTTTCTTGTTAAAAGCCCTCTGAAATCGTTTTTGGTACAACTGTCCATGGCACAAAGAGGTCATTCGCTTTTCATCAATGAGGTTTAACTGATCAAATCTGTTTTGGATCCATTCAGCCTCTTCTAGCTTGGTCTCCATCAAGATTCTCATTGAAGGTATCTCCACTTCGATTGGGAGAACTGCTTCCATCCCATATACTATAGAAAATGGAGTTGCCCCTATTGAAGTGCGAACGGAAGTCCGATATCCATGCAGTGCGAAAGGTTGCATTTCATGCCAATCCTTATAGGTTTTCACCATTTTCTACAGGATCTTCTTGATGTTTTTATTAGCGGCTTCAACAGCGCCATCATCTTTGGACGATATGGTGAAGAGTTATGGTGCTCAATCTTGAAGGCAAAAATATGTTATTCTAAAATTAAAATATATAAAAGAAATCTAATTATAAGTGTGACCCAAAAATTATTTAAATTCAAATGAAGGAAGCAAATTATAAAAAAAATTTAAATTGTAGAACAAAATGTAAAATAAAAGATTATAATTAATAATTTTTTAAAAAGTAAAAAATAAAAAATATTGTCTTAATTTTTAAATGCAAAACAAAAGTTAATTTGTCATTACCTATTTAAAAAAAACACAACATAAAAAGACTTTATTGCTAGAAATTTAAAAAAAATACCAAGACAAACCAAAAAAGAAAAGAATCTAATTTCTAAAAATGCGAACATATGACTCTAAATAATTAATGAAAACTAACTAAATGCAATTAAAATGAAATAAAAAAATGGAATAATTTATGAATATGAATGATTATGAATGAAGATCATGTTTTTTTATGTGAATTAGTAAATAGAAAAAATTCTAATGAAAATTAGATAAGTGTCATTAAAATGAAATAAAAAATGGAATAATTTATGAATATGAATGAATGCAAATTGATAAATACAAATGCTTGAAATATAAATGAATGTCTTTAGGCGAAGCAAAATTTAGGGTATGACAGTTGCCCCTATTTAAATATATTTACCAGATGGCATGAGTGATGATAATACTTATGGTATCAAAAGTGAAATGTATTTAAATATAAAAGACTCAAATTTTGCCCCTATATGTGATGACATGTCATGCTATGAGTTGAAGGACCTCTTTTGGTTTGCTGGGGATATGATGAACCCTATTTATGATGGATGATGGACAAACCTGTGGGGAATGATGAGAATACGATAGCGGTATTTCATAGGAAATGTCAAAGGCAATGGGTGAAGACTCATTGGGGATGACAATTTGTTGGGGAAAAGACACTGGGGAACATCCAAAGTACAATTTATCAATAGGTCCAGACATGACCTGACACTTTAGAATGTATTTGACAGTTCTTAAGATTTCTCATAAGAAATATCCACAGTACATTTTATCCAATAAGTTCGTACATGACCTAACCCTTTAGAATACTTTTGACAATTATGGGGATCTTTTATAAGAAATATATCCAATCAAAGACTTTGGAGATTTCTAACATAAAATTTACCCAAAACAACAAAATAGACGGGAGTCTTCTTACGAGAAGATTATCCATATAACATATGAGAGTTTTCTTACTAGAAAATCATCCACACAAACTAGATTAGGAGTCTTCTTACGAGAAGATCATCCATACAAGAAGAGTATGATGATTCTTTACAAATAAATCAATCAAAAACCAAACATCATTGAAGTTTTTTTTATCAAGAATAACATCCAAGCTTCTGGGAATTCCTTAAGAGTCACTCATGACTTTCTAGGAACCATCAGGAAAAACAGGGTAATCAAACTCTCTGTATATGCCAACAATTGGACTTAGACCGTAAGCAATGGATTACAACCAGATTCTAACGGATTGGTGATAACTTCAACTAAACTTTAAATGATGTTGACAACAACCAAACATCAGGTACCAATTACAATTGGATTTTCAAACGGAGTGCCAGTTATAACTGGACTTTTAGAGAAAGCCAATAACAATTGGTTTTTAAGACCAAAGTGCCAATTACTACTGGACTCTAGATAAACTCCAATGACCATGGGATTTTGAAAAGATACTAGTAACCACTAGATTTTTGATGATAATGCCAGTAACAACTAAATTTTGGAGATGCCAATGACAATTGAACTCTTGAGACGATATTAGTGACAACTAGATTTTAAGGGTACCAAATAAAAATTGGATTTCTGATAAGATATTAGTGACAACTGAACTTCACATACCAATGACAATCGGATTGGATATACACCAGTGACAATTGGAACTTACGGGATGCCAATGATGATTGGACTTTGGATGGAGTGCTAGCGACAAATGGTGTCTGGATCATGGGATAGCAATCAACGATGAGACCGAAGGGGAAACACAAATGAGTACATTTTGAACCATGCATGATTTAATTTTTTTTGTTTTATACATGATATATGAATGATCATGATATGCAATGCTGACAATAGGCAGACTAGGAGTTTCTAGGGACTATTTATAGAGATTCTGATACCTCAACACCAATAACTCAAACCCGTACAAGTAATATGCGTATCCAGAGGAGAATCTATCAAGATTGACAATTATAACTAACCAAAGGCTCATCCTTCCATAGGATTCATAAGTTGTGTTCCATGGATATTTTTGTTGGTGATCCAGAAGTATATGCGCAAACTTGAGACTTTCGGGAAGACAAATGATTTTCTCTTGGTTTTCACATATATCAAAGCAATTTTGTTGTTTTTAATACGTTTTTAACTCTTTTCAAATTTCAAAATTTCATTATAAACAAATAAGTGACACTTTGCATAACAAAGAAAAACATAGAAGAACACAATTAACAATGATTGATAGACAAAACTTGTATTTTATTCAAGAATGGTAGCACACAAATGGCGTAGCTCCATGGAATGTTACAATTTTGAAAATGGAAATAAGGAAAGGTTTACGTTGAATTCAGTGAACAATACTATCCCTAAAAACCATGACTCCCCAAAACCTTACTTCTAAAGGGAGTAACTTCATTGATCTTCCACCTCTGATTCTTCTGTGTCGATTAGTAACAACTAATGCAATTTATGCCTTTTGCCCCTAATTTTTGCCTGGATCGCCCTTTCGGGTTTTCAATCCACCGGGACGCTCTTTTTTTTGCCTAAGTTGCCCTTTCGGGGTTTCAACTTAGCAAGCTATCATTTTTTATTTATCCCTAACTTTTGCCATGACCGCCCTTTCGGGTTTTCGATCCACCGGGAGACATTTTTTTTGCATAAGTCGTCCTTTTAAGTTTTCGACTTAGCAGGTTTTTATTAGGCATAATATTTTTTAACTGCATCAGAGTTCACGTGGTGTGATAGCTCTTCATCATCCATAGTTGTAAGAATCAAGGCACCTCCGGAGAAGGCTTTCTTTACAACATATGGACCTTCATAATTAGGAGTCCATTTTCCACGTGAGTCCTTGTGTACTGACAAGATCTTCTTGAGCACGAGGTCTCCTTCTCTGAATTCTCGAACATGTACTTTCTTGTTAAAAGCCCTCTGAAATCGTTTTTGGTACAACTGCCCATGGCACAAAGAGGTCATTCTCTTTTCATCAATGAGGTTTAACTGATCAAATCTGTTTTGGATCCATTCAGCCTCTTCTAGCTTGGTCTCCATCAAGATTCTCATTGAAGGTATCTCCACTTCGATTGGGAGAACTGCTTCCATCCCATATACTATAGAAAATAGAGTTGCCCCTATTGAAGTGCGAACGGAAGTCCGATATCCATGCAGTGCGAAAGGTTGCATTTCATGCCAATCCTTATAGGTTTTCACCATTTTCTACAGGATCTTCTTGATGTTTTTATTAGCGGCTTCAACAGCGCCATCATTTTTGGACGATATGGTGAATAGTTATGGTGCTCAATCTTGAAGGCAAAAATATGTTATTCTAAAATTAAAATATATAAAAGAAATCTAATTATAAGTGTGACCCAAAAATTATTTAAATTCAAATGAAGGAAGCAAATTATAAAACAAATCTAAATTGTAGAACAAAATGTAAAATAAAAGATTATAATTAATAATTTTTTAAAAAGTAAAAAATAAAAAATATTGTCTTAATTTTTAAATGCAAAACAAAAGTTAATTTGTCATTACCTATTTAAAAAAAACACAACATAAAAAGACTTTATTGCTAGAAATTTAAAAAAAATACCAAGACAAACCAAAAAAGAAAAGAATCTAATTTCTAAAAATGCGAACATATGACTCGAAATAATTAATGAAAATTAATTAAATGCAATTAAAATGAAATAAAAAATGGAATAATTTATGAATATGAACGCTTATGAATGAAGATCATGTTTTTTATGTGAATTGGTAAATAGAAAAAATTCTAATGAAAATTAGATAAATGTCATTAAAATGAAATAAAAAATGGAATAATTTATGAATATGAATGGATGCAAATTGATAAATACAAATGCTTGAAATATAAATGAATGTCTTTAGGCGGAGCAAAATTTAGGGTATGACACCAGGCAATAGAAATTTTAGTCTTAATGCATGCTAGAGATATGGTATTATGAACCATACTCCTAAAACATACCACACTTAAAAGAAAATGGCAAGAGGGTGGACCTAATCTCATCCATACTTATGTTGATTTTGCAATCAATTAGCCTTAGGATATAGAGATATCATAGGTTAATGAAATGGATGGGATAGAATAGGATTGAAGATGAAGAGGGAGGGGAAATGAAACAAACACAAATTGGTCATGGGAGGACTTTTATCAAATTAAAATCATTCATTCATTTTGGGAGATGAAATGCATATTTCATCAATCCCATAAATCCAATGATTTTAATCCAACAAAGTCAAATCAACCTTGACCAAGGCCCAACAACAAAAGTGAAACTCAAAAAGTCAATCAAAATAGCTCAACACAGTTTATTTACAATTACACAATTAAAAATCAATTAAAAAATATATTAAATTAAATTATGGTTGGTCAAAATCCTAAAACCTCTTCAAAACACCAAATAAATGGCCAAGAGATTTATCATAGGTCAAATAAGGTCAAAGGACCTTGGAGAAAAAATTTCATTATTTTTTGAAACTTAAAAGTATTTTTAAACAATTAAAAATATGCACAAAAACAATTAAATCATGAAAAATATTAATATTTATCCAAAAAATAATTTTAATTCAGAAAATGAAAGAGAAAAAAAATTGAATTTTTTTGGGGAAAGTCCCATATTTTTTGGATCAATATTAAAATTAATATGAATTAATGAAAATACGTAAATTAAAATGAAAATCAGAAAATGGTAAAAAATGTGGATCACTTGATCTCCCTCATTAATTCAGGTGGCAGATCAAGTGGATCAGAGCGCGCTATCCATGGTGAACCTTAGTCAATGTTCCACACACGTGGTAATCAATTTGGACGCTCAAGATTAAAACAAAATAGAAGGATCATGTGGTATGGAGAAATGCCAACACATCGCCGGAGCCAGAGCTCCGGTCTTCTTCTCCGGTGGACCTCACCGGACTGGTCCACCTTCAACCATCACCAAAATAAAAAAGGAGGACATGAATTTAAAGTAAAAATGCTCAGGAGCTTGAATATGGCCTCAATTTCACGTAACTCCAAGTATATAGAAAGATACACGGAGTTGAATTTTGAGGATCATGATCTGAGTTGCTTCAATTTGACCTCTAAGAAACTCAATCTTGTTGCCTACGTTGGTAGGACTTCAGACAACCAAAAATCAACAAGAATAATGGAGAATTGAGTGAGAATCGAAGAGATGAAAAATTCAGAATTCACCTTCACTGCAGGTTCAAATGGACACGATTTTGCTCCCAATTGTGCTTGACCTTGCTTTGGATTCTTGATGGAGTGGAACTAGATCAACGAAGAAGAAGGACTCTTGGAGTTTGAATCTCAAAACAGTGGGAGATTTCAAAGTCGATTTTAAATGAAAATCACCAAGCTTATCCTTTTAATTTGGAGGTTTAGGGTTGTAGTTTCAAAGCTTGCGCGCCAGGGACCTCAATTTTGAGTGAGAGGGCTTCTATTTATAGCCAAGGTCATCGATAATTGCACACCTCTTCAAAAATTCAAAAATAGCAAATCACCTTTGCATGGATGCATATGAGTGTGATAAGCCCATGTAATGATGCATTCAGGTCCAAAACGAGTGTAAGCAATGCTGAAGTCATGTGGAAAGGCCATGCATTCGTGTGTGGAAAGTGGAACTTCAAATCTCCCAAATTGTCCTTCAACTTTAAGCCATGTGTAAGTCATTCATTCTTTGTCAAAATGGGATGAATTTGGACTTTTTGGAAAGGTTAGATTGAGGGGAACAATTTTCATGTAGAACACTTTTTCATTTGAAGCTTGTATTATGATGAATTTTGAGGTGGAAGTTTGGAAAATCAAACATATCAAACAAATTTCTAAGTACCAAGCCATATGTTCACTTCTTCCACCTTGAGTAAGTTTTTCTATGGACTTCAAATGAGAAAAGTTCCTTCATCAAAGTTGTAGCTCTCCTAAAGTCCTTCAAATTGGTCACCAAAATTTGACCTCATTTTGATTTATCATGAAGGAGTTATGCATTTTATAAGTTGAGGAAAATCACTTGTTTAATGGTATTGGCCCAAAATGACCTATAATGTTTCTGATAACATGAAACTATATCACATTTTTAGACTTGATTTAATTAAATTATATTGTTATTTGATTCAATTTATTTTATATTATTCGATATTACTTGGTATTCTCTTATTATCTATTTCAGGTAACATTATTTGAAGCATGTGTGAAAAAGAAAGAAAAGGGGTGTAAAAAGAGGATTCCCTAGGAAAAGCATCTCACTAAAGCCCAGCCCACGTTTAGGGCAAGCAAAATGGTTGTGACGACCGCCACACTCACGTGCCGAGCGTCACGCCCCTTTACCTAGTGTTACGACCGTAACACATAGTGTGACGGTCGTCACACCCCCCCACTCCTATATTTTGGCATTGACGCGCGTAACAGAAGGACGTTCTCTCCTATTTTTCCTCTTGACTCGTTGACACTTTGGAACCCTACTGAAGATGCTTTTGAGGAAACGGTTATTTTATGGACGAATATAAATAGACCCCAAAAGATTGAATTGAAAAGACGACGCCGTGCAATATTTTTCCTGCTTTCTAATTTTCCAGCATTCTATTTTCTTAGCATTTTATTTTCTTTTCTTTGCTAGCTTAATTTACTAAGCATTCAATTTATTTTCTCACGATAGTTTCTACACCGGAAACTATTGTGTAATTTTTACTGGATCTAACCTTACGTTAGATCATAGTATTTTATTTCTTTGTTTTTACCTTCCCGTCTGATCAAGAATTGTGAAGAACAAATCCAACCGACTTGTGGTGGAGTGTTCGAGCATCGAGGCTAGGAACAAAACCAAGATTTCTAGTAATTTTCCAGGTTCATTAATTAATTGAGTTATTGTTTTAATTTACATATGCTCTGTGCTACTGTTTATATATATTGTCTGTTTGATATGGCCGTATTTATGCATGGTTATTGTTTAGGCATGTTTAGCATGTCCGGCTAATCAATTTAGGTATCAGTATGTAAAGTAAGCGGAATAAAGGAATCAAAACTGAGTTGGTTTAAATTTATTTCAAAATATAGTCACTTCTTTTCTGGTCTCAATTTATAGAGTTAATACCAAAGTTTTTTTACGAGAGTAAAAGACATAAAGAAGTTAAAATCAATAGAACGACGGTTTGAGCTTTTAACTGGATAGTGTAAATTGAACATTAACTTTAAATCAGGGCGAAAGCAATTTTTAAAGTTAATTAAATTCTAATCATTTTCAAAAAATATTTTTAAAGGTTAAATGTGAGGACGAGAGTTAAGCATTTAAGTTTAATCATATAGTCTAAGTCAACAGAGCGAGAGTTTGAGACGAGGGCGTTTAAACGGTTAGTATTTTCTTAAAATGAGTTTCTATAGATTATATTGTTTTCAAAAAGTGATTTTAGATTTAATGAAATAGTGAGAGCGTACGTTAATATAAGGTCATAGTCTAATTCAACGGAGCGAGAGTTTGAGGAAAAGACTTTTAATTAATAGTATCTACTGAAAAGACTTATTTTAATTAAGAAAAAGACCAACGAAGATTTGATTCCCTAATTACGACAAACTACATATCGATATCCGTGTTATTTGTTATTTAATCTAGATCTAAATTTAGTTTTACTATTCCGCCTAATCATTAAAGTATCATCTGCCTTAGCTTTACGCAGTAACCTTAGAAAAACGGTATATCGATTCATTAAGTCCCTGTGGGATCGATATCTTTTAAAACTACGCGATTAGACTGTGCACTTGCAGTTAATACCCCGATAGACTCACAAAGTCGCGATCAGTTTCCTCATATCACATGCATTTAAAAGTTGAATTTGCACTTCCTCCAAAGATCAAAGTTGAAGTAGACATATTTAATTTGATTATGCAACTTGAATGGCTTTCATTTTATAAATATTGAGCAAGTTATGGTCTTGGTAAGTTGACCTCCAAATTAGGGTTTAGACAAAATGACCTATAATCTCTCACCATAAAAAATGACTTTCCAAGCAAAACTAGCACTTTACCTTAACATGAAAGTTGTTTGGAATGTCATTTAGAGTAAATTGCATCTTGGAATCATTTTCATATGAAAAATATTGTAGGAGATAGGGTCTAGGGGACCCTAGTTTTGACCAGTTGAATTCCTCTGGTCAACCACCATGAACCAACTTGCTAGCTTAACATTCTCTTGACTTTTGGGAACCATGGAGGATCATATATGCATAAGATGATGTAATGTGAAATATCCCTTGAAATATTTGATCAATTGGTGAAGAAACTTGTTGAAGAAGTCACATAAGATACCTAGATGAATTAGGGTTTCCAAGGCAAACCAACTCCAAACTCTTGAAGATTTCTTGATCAAAATAACATGTTAAGATCTTGGGGATTCATATATGATACTTAGATCCATAGTAAACCACTTCTTTATTGAGCTCCTTGCAATGAGGGTCTTAAACCCTAGATGTAAGCTTGATAGAGCATATGTGAGCATGTGCACTACCTACAAAAGAGTTAAACTATACAATGACATATTTTTGGTATTTTGGTTAGTAAATAATTATAAAAAAACAAATTATGATACAATCAAATGATGCTTGGTGATCTCTCCCAATGCAAACCCAATGGATGAGGGGTAAGGAGGATATCAACGTGTGATCCCAATGCATATGCATATGATGAGAATTGTATGAGGGATCTTAGGGTCAAAATTATGGTCTTATAAGATGAAGGGACTATCCTAAGCAAAAAATTAAAAGTTATGATTTGAAAATATCTAACCAACGGGATGTCATCAAACATACTAGAATGTCATATAGAAACCCATTTTCCTTTGGACTTTGATCAAGTAATAAGCAATAAGCAATGAGAAATATCCAAACATCATAAATATCAAGGCATCAAATAAAGAGAGCCATATCCAAGCAAGCATTCCAATAGCTAGCAGTCTTCAGTTCCTTCCAATTTAGTAGATGAAATATCCTTGATCAACTCAGAACAAAACATCAGACATAGACCATAAAAAAATAAAAATTAAGCACAAAGACAAAGTAGCAGATGAATCAAAGAGATCCAAGGTCTTGCATCAGATGAAAGTCACCTTTAAAGATAACTTAGTCTCAGATGTTGGCATTGGCCAAGTCCTTTAGCATGGGGAATGTTGCCTAGTTCTAAGTCCAAAAGTTCATATCAAGTCCCAACAGTCCAACAAATGTTTTTTAGGGTTTTTTGTTGTTATTAGGTGTTTTAGGATCCTAAGACCACAAACAAAACAAAGGAAAACAAACAATATATAAAATCACAAGATATGGCTCAAATGAGCAAAGTGAAAAGGACTTGAAATATAAACAAGTTGCATGAAATGTAAATGGCAATGAATGATGAAGGTACTTAAAATTTAAATTGCATAAAGTAAATAACTTGAAAGTAAAAGCATAATGAATAAGAGTTAGTCGAGGGTTAGTCAAATGTTAGTGATGAGTTTAATTTTGTTAAGTCATTGTTTGGAGAACACTCAACCATTCATTCACAAGTATGAATCCTTAAACCAAGACATCTTCCATGAGAAGGGCTCCAACTTGGATAATTCAACAAGTATGCCACTAGCTGTCATGAAAGGAAAACAGGTCAAGTTTCCACACAATGCCATGAAAAACGGGATTACAATCTCACTTACTAGAATGCTATGCTTTGAGGGTCAAATTTAGCTATATGTTAAGTAATCGTAACTTATATAGAAGTCACAATTATCTGAGATCGGGCAATAAAAATATGGGTGTCAATGCATGTTAGAGATTTGGTACAAAGAACCAAACTCCTAAAACATACCACACACGGAAAAAAAGGGAGGGGTCTATCTCAGTCAGACTTGTATTGATTCATCTGACACAAGGTCATTGATGAATCAATTAGCATTTACACAATAGAGATTGCATTAGTCAAATGAGGGTACATGGAAGAATAGGTATGAAGATGAAGAGGAAAGGGGAAATAGAAACACAAATTGATCATGAGAGGAATTTCATCTTATCAATACCATCCATTCATTTTGGGAGTTGAAATGTACATTTCATCAATCCCATAAATCCAATGGTTTTGATCAAACAAAAGTCAAATTAACCATGACCAAGACCCAAATAGAAATTCAAACATCAGAAGACCATAAAAATGGCTCAACATAATTTTTAAACATTTAATCAATTAAAAAACACATTAAAAATGAATTAAAATGCATTTTAATTTGGACAAAACCTCAAATCCCTTCAAAACACTAAATAAATGGCCAAGGAATTTATCCTAGGTCAAACAATGTCAAAGGACCTTACATAAAAATTTCACAATTTCTAGAAGTCAAAAGTATTTTAAAACAATTAAAAATATGCACAAAACATTTAATTCATGAAAAAGACCAAAATATTCCAAAATATAATATTAATTCAAAATATGGAGGAGAAAAATATCTAAAGATTTTTCGTGAAAGTCCCATATTTTTTGGATAAAAAATGAAATTTCTATGAATAACATAAAATAAGTGGATTAAATCAAAATTCAGAAAATACAAAAAAACAAGGGCCATCAGATCTCTCTCATTAATTGAGGTGGCAGATCTGATGGACAAGTGTGCACTTCACACTATACACCCCAGTCAATGCGTCATAGGGATGGTAATCACAAGGAGCAATCAAGTTTAAAATTTTTTAAATGAATCAGAAGGTTAGAAGAGTGCCAACGCACCACCAGAGTCCTAACTCCGGTCTTCTTCTCCGGTGGACCTCACCGGACTGGTTTACCACTAATCTTTACCAAAATAAAAAGTGTGGACATGATTTTAAAGGAAAAATTCTTAGGAGCTAGGATATGGCCTCCATTTCATCCAATTTCAAGTATATTGAAAGATACATGGATTTGAAATTTGAGGTGCATGATCTGAGTTGCTTTGATTTGACCTCAAAGCAACTCAATCTTGTTGTCTACATTGGTAGGACTTCAGACAACCAATAATCAAGCAAAATAGTTGAGAAATGAGGGAGAATCGAAGAAGAGAAGTTTGAGAAAAATAGAAGGAGGATTGAAACTCGATTTCAAGTGAAATCTTCAAGTTTATCCTTTAATGGAGGTTAGGGATGCAAGGGTTCAAATCTTAGGCCAAAGGGATCCTCTTTATGATCACAATGGTCATGTATATATATCATATCAAGTTGTTTTTCACACACTTTGGAATTTTCCCAATTTTAGCAACTTTGGTGCATGGATGCATAGGCAATAATTTCGGCCCAATTCATGATGTGATCTCACTCCAATTCGTTCGCAATGGATCTTAAAACAATAATATGTAAGCATGCAAAAGGAAAAGGTCAATTGAATTCAAATCTTGCCAAGACAAATCTATGAAAGGAACCATGCGCAAGTCCCTCAAATCTTGTCCTAATGAAGTGATCTTGGACATTTTGGAAAGGTGACATCAGGGGGAACAACTTTTATGATGAACACTTTTCCATTTTAAGCTTGGATCATGATGAATTTTGAGGTGTAAATTTGAGAAATCGAACATAATTGAAATTTTTCTAAGTACCAATCAAATGACCACTTCTTCCACCTTGAATAACATTTGCTATGAGCTTCAAATGGAGATGGTTTCTTCATAAAAGTTGTATCTCTTTCATCCCTATTTATTTTGGTCACAAATTTGACCTCATTTGGATTTGGCATGATGGAGTTATGCATCTTAGAAGTTGAAGAAAATTGCTTGTTCAATGGTAATGGCCCAAAATGACCTATAATGTTTCCTCTTGGAACATGTGCTTATAAGTTGAATTTTACATTTATACAATAATCAAAGTTGGAGAGGACATATTGAAATTAATCATTAAACTTGGATGGATTTCATCTCATAAACATTGAGCAAGTTATGGTCCTTGGAAGTTGACATCCTAACTAGGGAACAGACAAAATGACCTATAATCTTTCACCATAAAAATGACTTTCCAAGAAAAAATAGTGTAAAACCCCAATTTTGACCCTAAGATCCCTCATGCAAATTCATCATAAGCATTAGCATTGGGATCATACCTTGGCATCCTCCTTACCCCTTCTTCATTGGGTTTATTTTGGGAGAGATTACCAAGCACTTTGTGATTGTATCATACTTGTATCTTATCAGTTTACTAACCAAAATACCAAAATATGCCTTGGCATTTTCCTAAATCTTTTGTAGGTAGGGCATGATCTCCATTGATCTATCAAGTTCATATCTAGGGTTTGAGACCCTCATGATAAAGAGCACAACCATGGATTGATACAAGAATGATTATGAGCATCATATATGAGTCCTAATGGTTTCTACATGTTATATTAATCAAGTTTTCTTCAAGAATTTGAGGGTGATTTTCCTTGGAAACCCTAGTTTGACTAGGTATCTTGAGTAACTTCTCCAACAAGCTATCTCACCAATTGATCAAATTTCTCAAGGGACACTTAAAAATTCATCATCTTATGCATATATGATCTACCATGAGCCTAAAAAGTCAAGATAATTGAAGGTTAGCAAGTTGGTTGATAGTGGTTGGCCAGATGAATTCATCTAATCAAAACTGGGTCTCCCTAAACCCTATCTCCTACAATTTTCACCATATGAAACTTATTCCAAGAGAAAACATACTCTAAATGACATTCCAAACAACTTCCATGTTAGGACCTAGAGCTATTTTTGCATGGAAAATGATTTTCTATGTTAAAACATTATAGGTCATTTTGTTTAAACCCTAATTTGAAAGTCAACTACCCAAGGCCATAAATTTCTAAATTTTTATTATATGAAAGATTTACAAGTTGAACAATCAAATTAAAGATGTCTAATTCAACTTTTATGTTTGGAGTGAGGGCTAATTCAACTTTTATGAACATGTGATATGAGGTTACATTATAGGTCTGTTTTGACCTATACCATTGAACAAGTGATTTTTCCAAATTCAAAAATGCATAACTCTATCATTTCAAATCCAAATGACATGAAATTTGTGACCATTTTGAAGGTATTTGAAAGAGAAACAACTTTGATGCAAACACGTTTCCTAGTTGAAGCTCACATAAAAAGTTAAGCAAGGTGGAATTTTGAGACATATGGCTTGACACTTAGAAAAATTTTGATATGTTAAAATTTTCCAAACTTCCACCTCAAATTTCATCATGATACCAACTCCAAATGAAAAAGTGTTGAACATGAAAGTTGTTCATCTTTATCTCACCTTTCTAAAAAGTCCAAATTCATCCATTTTGGACAAGAATTAAATAAGCTGCGCATGGCTTGACCATTGCATCAACATTTGGCAAGATTGAATAGCATTCCAACATGACTTCAGCCTTGCTTACACTCAATTATGGATCAGATGGAGTGATTTCATGGGCCTGTACATGCCCATGTACTCATGCATCTTCAATTGCCAATTTTGGAAAGTGAATTTGAAGGTGCAATTATCACTTGCTGCAACTATAAATAGAAGCTCTTATGCTCAGAATTAAACACACCTTGCACGCCAGCTTTGCTCCCCCATTGAAACCCTCTCATTCCAAAGGAAAACTGATAAATTTTAACTCGAAATTTGAGTTTGAATCTCAACTGTTGGAGATTAAAAAAATCTAGGATCCGAAGCCTTGCAACCTCATCGATCATTTCCTGCTAGCTTCTCTAGTGTGATCAGATCGTGTTTGGAGCAAGCAACATCAAGAATTGCACTGCATTGAAGGTAATTTTCAAAAAACTTCATCTCTTTGATTCTCTCTCAATCTTGCTCAATTCTCTTGATTCTTGGGTTGTCTGAAGTCACACTAATGTAGGCAAGAATATTGAGTTTCTTAGAGGTTAAATCGAAGCAACTCAGTTGACACACCTCAAAATTCAACTCCTCATATCTTTCAATATATGTGGAGTTAGTTAAAATTGAGGTCAGATTCGTGCTCTATGCCATTTTTTCTTTCAGATCATGTCCTCCTTTTTTATTTTAGTGATGGTTGAGGGTGGACCAGTCCGGTGAGGTCCACCGGAGAAGAAGACCGGAGCTACAGCTCCGGCCATGCGTTATCATGTCTCCCAGCCACATAATTTTGTTATTTTGTTCTAATCTCACGCGTCCATTGTGATTACCAAGTGTGTGGCGCGTTGAATCGCGTTTATTATGGAACGCGTGTTCTAGGCCACTTGATCTGCCACCTCAATTAATGAGGGAGATCAAGTGGCTCACGTTTTTTGGTTATTTTCTGATTTTCTTTATTTCCTTTTATTTTCATTAATTCATACTAATTTTAATATTGATCCAAAAAATATGAGAGTTTCACCAAAAAATTTCCAAAGTTTCCTTTTTCATATTCTGAATTAGAATTATTTTTTAGATCATTATTAATATTTTTCATGATTTAATTGGATTTTCATTTGTTTTTAATTGTTTAAAAATACTTTTAAGTCTTTAAAAGTTCTGAATTTTTTTCTCTAATGTCCTTTGACCTTGTTTGACCTATGATAAATGTCATGGCCATTTATTTGGTGTTTTGATGAGGTTTTACGAATTTGACAAACCATATTTAATTTAAATGCAATATTTTAGTATTTTTAATTTGAATAAATGCCAAATAAATTTGTTGACCAATTGTGATGACTTGTTGGTGTTTGACTCTTGTTGTTGGGCCTTGATCAAGGTTGATTTGACTTTGTCAAATTAATATCATTGGATTTAGGGGTTTGATGGAATGTACATTCCATCTCCCAAAATGAATGAATGATATTAATTTGGTAAAAGTCCTAATTTGATCAATTTGTGATTTCATCTATTCCCCTCCCTCTTCATCTCATTCCCCTTCTTTATGCATTCATCTCATTTGGCCCATGATATCTCAAAGTCCTAAAGCTAGTTGATTGAAAAATTAACATGATCATGGATGAGATTAGGCCACACCTTTTGCATATTCTTTTTGTGTGTAGTATGTTTCCTGAGCATAGTTCATAATACTATGTCTCTAACACGCATTAACACGAAAATTCTATTGTCCGGTCTCAAATAGTTGTGACTTCTACATAAGTCCAATTACGATTGCTTAACATAGCGCTAAATTTGTGACATAAAAGGCATAGAATTCTAGTTAGTGACATTGTAAGTCTCCCTTCTTTTATGGTATTGTGTGGAAACTTGACCTTCTTCCTTCCTTTGGAAGATTTTTTGGCTCAATGATCCATGCTTGTGATAAGTGGGTTGAGTGTTCTCCAAAGAATGTCTAAGAATAAAAAGCAAAAACAAAACAATACTAACTTCTAACCAATTAACTACTAACTTTTAATTTCAAGTCATTTATGTTAGACTATGGCACGGATCTAGAAGGGGGGGTTGAATAGATCCCAATTAAAATTTGAATCGGCGCTACCAATTAAAATTTGTTTTTGAAAATTTGTTTTAAGTGCAGAGGTGGCCGAGGAAAATATAGTCTAAAACAAACTGTTATTGGAAAACCGGATATGCGTCTAGCCTATGGATTTGTGATAATGTAGAATAAGAATCACCACACTAGTCACACTATCAATGATTTATTTTACTTGCTAGGATTCCTAGTTCCAATGATTTAAAGGGCAAACCAAACTAGATACACAACTAAGATAACTTTGGTTTACGCAAATTATCAAACACTTGGTGTGCAAAAACTCTCCAAGTGATATTTATGTTGAGTAAGTGATTCCAATTAGTCTAGTACAATATTTTATTGTACTTTGGATTCAGAAACAAAGTTTTAACTTCTTACTCAATTAATATCAAGGTTTGATAAAAGTGCTTATATAAAAATCACTTATTTTTAAGCCAAAAACAAATATGCTGAAAAATAGAGAAGACAAAGATTTGATGAGGCAGTTCCCCCGTCGTCCTCGCTTCGGGGTACGTCTGCCCTCAATTCTAAAACTAGAATTGAGATTGCTTTAATAGATATCACCTGTTGAGTATAACAATTTATACAAGGATTGACAAGCACATATACAACAAAATTCTCAAGACGTTGAATGTTGCTTCCACTCCTTCTTCCTTGATTCAAGGTGAATCAAGTCCTTCGATTGTTGTTGATAGACCTCCGATTCCAGCCCCTTTGTTGAATAACACTCAGTTCTTCAAAGCCTCGGCCCGGCTGATCTCAACTACAACAAATCGAACCCGAAATCTTCCCTTCAATATCACTGAATCCGCTACTAGATTGATGAAGAATTCGTCCAAAAACCCCCAAAATCAAACCAGTCTTGGAGGACAAAACCCTAAAGGTTTTATTCAAGAAAAAACATGTCGCAAGCTTCAACCCGAACCGGATTCCCCAATCTCTGCTTCGAACATTATCACCTTTAACCAATCACAAAGCACTTCAAAAATGGTTGTGTGTAATTGATGTGTTGTGAGATGTTGAAGATGAAGATGATGAATCTTGGACACCTATTTCACTTTTTCTTGTTCTTTGTACACTTGAATCAATTTTTCAAATGTTGGTTGATACAAGTAACTGAACTTCTATTTATAGTAACAAACCAACCAACCCACTTAACAGCTTTTCAAACAGAGTGGGAAATACTTAAAAACTGAATTTGCGCACGAACGTTCGCCAATAGCATGTCTATGCGTCGACGCATAGCCTGTAGTTTTGGACAGTCTGAAAAACACATCAGTATGCGTCGACCATAGGTCGGCGTGCGCTGACCCGTGGTCCATGCCCCGACCCCTGCGGTCGACTCAAGCCTTCGTGCGCTGACCCGTGAGGAAATGCACTATGTTATGTGTCGACCCTGCGGTCGACTCAAACCCTGCAAATCTGCAAAAATTCATATTTTTGTGGTTTTCATGCATTTTGTTATGACCACATTTTATCCACATATGTTGCATGAAATATAACAGTTTAGATGAGCATAGGAAAGGATATGATAGGTGATACGTTGCATTGGTTTTGTAGAGGTGGAATCGACAATGCCGATTCATCCATGGTGGTCATTTGTCATCATCGAAACCTATGATCGTATGTTGTATGACAGTTTGCCCTTACATAATCCCCCTTTTTGATGATGACAACCTGTGTGAAACCAAAGAAAAACAACATGCAATATTTTCACACATTATACACACTCCCCCTTTCTTTTGTAATCCAAGGCTGGCTGCAAAACAAACTATTAATTGTTGTGAATATCTTGGCTTGGCTTTGGTACATGCTCTTCTCCCCCTTTGACAATATCAAAAAGAGAAAAAGAACTAGTAATCAACATAACAGGATATTCAACAGGAGATAGCCAATCATATAACAATACCACACCAAATATTATTACTGAACAAATTGAAAATGAGATAACATTAAACTAGATTAATAAACAAGCATAACAGATAATAAGTTCAGTCAAACAACAAAAGTACAGATGCACATGCAGTTTTATGCCCTAATGGCCTCGTCCTCGACCGAAACAAACATCTGTTATTTGGTCAGCAACACTACTTAGATACTTGAGGCCCACATCGACGGACCGCTCCTGTCGTTCAAATGTTTCGGTGAATGCTGCATATCGTTCATTCATGCTGGTAGAGAGGTTATCGAGCCTCTCATTTTGTGCTTGAAGTTGGCTGCTAATATGAGCATAGCGCTCATCCTGAGTTTGTATGAATGATTGTTGAGCCAGCTGCATATCTCGCATCATATCTAAAAGTTCAGAAGAGTTTTCTTGCTGTGGAGGATACGACGGAGATTCTTCAACACCATATTGATACGGCTGATAGAATTGGCGTTGTGTTGACCAGCCCATATGTTGCCATTCACCCCAGCCACCATGGTTGGGGGCATCTTCTTCAGTTGAATAAGTATTCTGAACCCAAGCGGTGTTTGTGTAGTCGTGTGTGTCTGCTTGTGGAGGACTATCATGCTGCTCTGCTCCTTCTTCTTCGTTTTCCTCTTGGTCTTCTTCTTCACTTTCATCACTTTCATCATATTCTTCAACACTCGTAGGAACATACCCCCTCATGCGAACAAATTTGTATGTTCTCCGCTCATCACACCAAAAGTATCCCATCATAGACAAAGTTTTTGGGCTGAATTCTTTATCTGAGGAAATGGAGGTATACGGAAAGGACGGATAATCAACGTCGACTGCAGTAAGAACCTCTTGAATAAAAGATCCATAGGCAAGAGCCGTTCCTCGTCCGGAGTCTCGTAAACTGAACATCCTACTAGCAATGTAGTAAGGCCAGTTTATTTTGCGCTGATTTTTCAGGATATATATGAGATGAACCTCAGCCTGTTCAACTCGGGAAAGGCCACCCTTCTTAGGCCGCAGAATGCATGACACAATCCACTGGAGAATGCGCTCACCTGTTTTCAGCCGGCAGTGACAGTTCGTGGGAACGCATCACTGTTCACAATGTGGTCTGGGTAGGGTCGTTTCAGCATAGCGTTCAAAGCGCTCTTAAACTCATATCCTTCTATTGTGTGAGAATCAGTTACCTTAGCAGGAGGATTTTCATCAGCAGCCAATGTCAGATCAAAATATTTATTCCAAACAACAGACTTAAAAGATACCTTTCTTGTGCCGATTCTGGAGTGAAACTTTTGACCACGAAATTTGTCATGAAGGCAAGTGTAGAACACACAGACCAGGTCTTCGCTATATTTGGCATTGCATTCCAGGAATTTAACAATACCTTGATACTGTAGCAGATTCAGGATTTCTCTGAGATGCATGCGTTCTGCTGTGAGTTTGTAGAAGGCATGTTGCCTCACAATTCCTCTTTTACCAATGTCTTTGTTGAAGGTGTCGACAAGAGCCGGTGGAACTAATGATACAGCGGTAATGGGTAAGGAGGCAGAGGATGATTCCCTTGATCTCTTACCGGTAGGTCTGCGGGATGAGGAACCCATGGGTAATGATTTTGAAGCTTTTTGTGAAAGTAGAGAGTGAAGGTTGGTGTAAGTTTTTGAGAGTGATTTGCAAGAAGGTGGTTTGCCCTTTTTATAGATGAAGATTTAGGGTTTTGAGAAGAGGAGAGGCCAAGAGACACTAGGCACTAGGTAGATGCAACTCACAATGTAGTGTGTTGAATGCACACTTAATGAGAATTTGAAATGTAAATGCATGGGAAGTTTGAACATTTTCTGCAGAGAAAAATTGATTTTTCGTGCGATGCATCGACCATACCCTCTGCATGCGTCGACGCATACTGTTTGAATTTTGTGAAAAAAGAAAGTTTTTAAGGTGTGCGTCGACCATTGCCCTGTTATGGTCGACTCATACAGGCAAATTTTGCAGTTTTTTTCACTGTTATGCACATATGCTCACATGTTTGATGCATAAATAGAATGCCACACAACATTAAACATCCAAACAGATATGGTATACGGAACAAGTCATATATATACAATATTATCGTGTAATATAACTATTTAGCCATGAAGGTTGGGAGAGAGAGAAGGGTAAAGGAACAATATCACCTCGATGCCGGAATAACTTGATGAACAATATACTTGTGCTTGCAACAACATTAACTTGTTAGAAGTACAAGATTATAGTTTTAAATGAAATAAGATAAAGCAAGCAATTTATAACGCCCGTTCCGAAATGTCGAGAATACCAAGTTCTCAGCGAATATGAAAGAAAGGCTCAGTAGCTAGCGGCTTTGTGAAAATGTCCGCTAGTTGATTTTTAGTGTTAACATGTTCAAATACAACATCACCTTTCTCTACATGATCCCGAAGAAAGTGGTGTCAAATTTCGATATGTTTGGTGCGAGAATGCAACACAGGATTTTTGGTAAGATTAATGGCACTTGTATTGTCAGAAAAAATGGGAATATGTTCGAGTTTGAGATTAAAATCCAATAATTGTTGCTTAACCCATATGATTTGAGCACAACAACTACCGGCGGCAACATATTCCGCTTCGGCGGTTGACAAAGCAACTGAAACTTGTTTCTTGCTATGCCAACTGACCAAGGAATTTGAAAATAGATGACAAGTACCACTAGTGCTTTTCCTATCCGATTTGCAACCGGCAAAATCGGAATTGGAGAAACCTACCAATGAGCAATCATTACCTTTGGAATACCATAGTCCATACTTCAGAGTACCGGATAGGTATCAAAGTATTCGTTTGACAGCTTTTAGATGGGATTCCTTGGGACATGATTGATATCTTGCGCACATACACACGCTAAACATAATGTCGGGACGAGAAGCAGTAAGATAGAGAAGTGATCCAATCATACCTCTATACCTTTTTACCTCTACGTCCTTACCGTTTTCATCTTTATTCAAGTTTGTACATGTTGGCATGGGGGTGTCAATGGTCTTGGCTTTTGCCATGTCAAATCTCTTGATAACGTCCAAACAATACTTTTTTTGACTCACGAATGTTCCTTCTTTGAGTTTTTTAATTTGCAAACCGAGAAAGTACGTGAGCTCCCCCATCATACTCATCTCGAATTCACCCTGCATAAGATCCGAAAACTCTCTCACGAGATTCATGTTAGTAGACCCAAATATAATATCGTCAACATAAATTTGTACTAATATCAAGTGCTTTCCTTGACGTTTAATAAAGAGAGTTGTGTCAACCTTTCCTCTTGAGTAACCTTGATCAAGTAAGAATTTACTTAGTCGCTCATACCAAGCTCTAGGAGCTTGTTTGAGACCATATAAAGCCCTTTTTAGTTTGTAAACATGATCGGGATACTCATGATATTCAAAACCCGGAGGTTGTGCGACGTAGACCTCTTCATTTATGTAACCGTTAAGGAACGCACTCTTAACATCCATTTGGAATAGTTTAAAGTCTTTCGCACAAGCGAAGGCAAGGAGAAGGCGTATAGCCTCGAGTCGGGAAACCGGCGCATAAGTTTCCTCATATTCGATGCCTTCCTCTTGGTTATACCCTTGCGCGACTAAAGGCGCCTTGTTACGGGTTATTACCCCGTTTTCGTCCAACTTGTTCCTAAAACCCATCGGGTGTCGATTACTCGATGACCTCGCGGAGGAGGGTACAAGGTCCCAAACCTCATTTTTAGTGAACTGATTTAGTTCCTCCTGCATTGACAAAAACCAGTGTTCATCGAGTAGGGCTTCTTTAGGGTTTTTAGGTTCCATTTGTGAAACGAAAGCGAAGTGATAACAGATATTACTTAGCTTCGATCGAGTTGTAACACCCTTTGAGATATCTCCGAGAATGTTGTCAATTGGATGGTCTTTGGGAGACTACCAAGCTTGAGGGAGATCATCGTTTGAAGGCAGATGAGCTACCTCGGTTTCCTCATGGTGTACATATTTATCCTCCTCAACTTTGACTTTGTCGGGTTGATCAATCCCCAGCTCGCCACCCTTGAGTATGTCTTCCGTAGATGTACCTGCACCATGAACAACACTACCCTTTCCGACGTTTCTCGAATAGGATTCGTCAAAAGTGACATGTACAGACTCTTCCACAGCAAGTAATCGTTTATTATATATTCTATATGCTTTACTCGATTGAGAGTATCCGAGGAAGATACCTTCGTCGGCCTTGGAATCGAATTTGCCCAAGTTTTCCTTTCCATTATTTAATACAAAACATTTGCAACCGAAAACATGTAAGTGAGAAACATTTGGCTTTCTCCCTTTTAAAAGCTCATACGGTGTTTTATTTAGAATGGGGCGAATGAGCACCCTATTCAAAACATAACACGCCGTACTAATGGCGTCGGCCCAAAAATATTTCGGTAAACCACTTTTGTTAATCATTGTTCTTCCTAATTCTTCCAAAATTCGATTTTTACGCTCCACAACCCCATTTTGTTGAGGAGTACGTGGAGCGGAGAAGTTATGATCGATACCATGGTTACCGCAATATTCTTCAAATAAATGGTTTTCGAACTCACCCCCATGGTCGCTTCTAATTGAAACCATGTTTGTATTTAATTTATTTTGGGAAAGCTTAGCAAACCTTTCAAAGGCAGCGAACGTATCGCTCTTGCTTACTAAAAAGATAGTCCAACAAAATCTAGAAAAATCGTCCACTATTACGAAACCGTAATAATTTCCTCCTAGATTTTTAATCCTAGACGGCCCAAATAAGTCCATATGAAGAAGTTCGAGAGGTCTCCTTGTTGAAACAATATTTTTGGATTTAAATGAGATCCTCGTTTGCTTCCCTTTTTTACAAGCATCACAAAGGTGATCCTTGGTGAACTTTATTTTAGGGAGACCTAAGACTAGATCTTTTGAGACAACTTTATTTAGTAAGTCAAAGTTAACATGTGCTAAACGCCTATGCCATAACCATGAATCTTCACTAATTGTTACAAGGCATTTGTCACTTGTTAACGATACTTCGTTCAAGTCTAACATATAGACATTATTCACTCGCAGGCCATTAAACATACTCTTCTTATCATCATTTTGTACAATTTTGAAACAATCTTTTGAAAAAGATACATTGTATCCTTTGTCACATAATTGACTGATGCTAAGTAGATTGTTTTTAAGACCTTCGACAAGCAATACATCAGAAATAGTAGTGGAAGAAGGGTTACCTACACTACCTTTACCTAGTATTGCTCCACGGTTGTTGTCACCATAGGTTACATATCCTTTCTTCTTAGTCACGAAGTCAATGAAGAGTGATATGTCTCCTGACATGTGCCTTGAGCATCCACTGTCGAGAACCCATCTTCTCTCAGCGGTCTCGAGGCATTGTACCTATGGGAATGCAATTAACACGAGAAGGTACCCAATGGCTTATTGGGTTCTGAATGGTGAGTAACGAAATGGTTGCATTTGGGCAGCCATTGATAAATGCCTTTAGGAACTAAGAATCTTCTAAACCTGCATTTAGCAATGGAGTGGCCTTTCTTGCAACAATAAAGACAATAGAAATTTACATTTTAATTGCCTTTCCTGTCTTCATCCTTTATAACATATTTATATTTTTGATATGGATTAACCATACTTTTTCCAAAGTTTGATTTATCGATTGCAAAGGTAATCTTGGGCTCAAGAGCTTTGTTAAGTTTGGTCTTTAGGTTTCTTACTTCACCTTGCCAAATATAACAAGTATCACACCAAAGTTGATTATTCTATTTCTAAGGTCCTCACAACCTGCTTTTGTGCTTTCTACCATAGAAGCTTTGAGTGCCTCAAGTTTCCTTTCAGATTCTCGAATTTTTTGTTCCAAATGGATAAAAATTTGGTTATTTGAGGCAAGCCTTTTAAAGGCCTCTTTAGCTTCACAGTGTAAAGTATCAAATGCAGCTTGTAATTCATGATGAGACATACTAGAGGATTTTTCATATTTAGCATGTCGTACCTGTTTCTTTTTGTTCTTTTGATGAGCAGAGAGGCTTAGGTTTGCAGCTTCATCTTCATCACTAGAACTTTCATCATCAGAGGAGTCGCTATCGCTTTCCCAAGCTATGTATGCTCTCCTTGGCTTTGATGATTTCTTGTGTGATTTGTATGATTCCTTTTATCATCATCGGTCCATTGTGCTTCGGGCTTTGGCACTAATTCATCATTCTCATTGGTCATGGTTATTTCAATTGGACCATTGAGAATAACGTTCCATATTCTTCTATCTATGGAATTTATGTGCACCCGCATACAGTCTTTCCAATAACTATAATTTTCACCATTGAAAACGGGAGCTCTATTATAAGCCCATTTAGGTTCGTTAGCCATTTTCTGTCAAAGTTATATTTTGAAGCACGGAGTGAACCGGTGCTCCTGATACCACTTGTTAGACTATGGCACAGATCTAGAAGGGGGGGGGGGGGGGGGGGGTGAATAGATCCCAATTAAAATTTGAGTCGGCGCTACCAATTAAAAATTGGTTTTGAAAATTTGTTTTAAGTGCGGAAGCGGCCGAGGAAAATATAGTCTAAAACGAACTGTTATTGGAAACCCGGATATGCGTCTAGCCTATGGATTTGTGATAATGTAGAATAAGAATCACTACACTAGTCACACTATCAATGATTTATTTCACTTGCTAGGATTCCTAGTTCCAATGATTCAAAGAGCAAACCAAACTAGATACACAACTAAGATAATTTTGGTTTAGGCAAATTATCAAACACTTGGTGTGCAAAAACACTCCAAGTGATATTTATGTTGAGTAAGTGATTCCAATTAGTCTAGTAGAATATTTTATTGTACTTTGGATTCAGAAACAGAGTTTTAACTTCTTACTCAATTAATATCAAGGTTTGATAAAAGTGCTTATACAAAAATCACTTATTTTTAAGCCAAAAACAAATATGCTGAAAAATAGAGAAGACAAAGATTTGATGAGGCAGTTCTCCCGTCATCCTCGCTTCGGGGTACGTCTGCCCTCAATTCTAAAACTAGAATTGAGATTGCTTTAATAGATATCACCTGTTGAGTATAACAATTTATACAAGGATTGACAAACAAATATACAACAGAATTCTCAAGACGTTGAATGTTGCTTCCACTCCTTGTTCCTTGATTCAAGGTGAATCAAGTCCTTCGATTGTTGTTGATAGACCTCCGATTCCAGCCCCTTTGTTGAATAACCCTCAGTTCTTCAAACCCTCGGCCCGGCTGATCTCAACTACAACAAATCGAACCCGAAATTTTCCCTTCAATATCACTGAATCCGCTGCTAGATTGATGAAGAATTCGTCCAAAAACCCCCAAAATCAAACTAGTCTTGGAGGACAAAACCCTAAAGGTTTTATTCAAGAAAAAACTTGTCGCAAGCTTCAACCCGAACCGGATTCCCCAATCTCGGCTTCGAACGTTATCACCTTTAACCAATCACAAAGCACTTCAAAAATGGTTGTGTGTAATTGATGTGTTGTGAGATGTTGAAGTTGAAGATGATGAATCTTGGACACCTATTTCACTTTTTCTTGTTCTTTGTACACTTGAATCAATTTGTCAAATGTTGGTTGATACAAGTAACTAAACTTCTATTTATAGTAACAAACCAACTAACCCACTTAACAGCTTTTCAAACAGAGTGGGAAATACTTAAAAACTGAATTTGCGCACGAACGGTCGACCATAGCATGTATATGCGTCGACGCATAGCCTGTAGTTTTGGACAGTGTGAAAAACACATCAGTATGCGTCGACCATAGGTCGGCGTGCGCTGACCCGTGGTCCATGCGTTGACCCCCGCGGTCGACTCAAGCCTTCGTGCGCTGAACCGTGAGTAATGGCACTATGTTGTGCGCCGACCCTGCGGTCGACTCAAACCCTGGAAATCTGCAAAAATTCATATTTTTGTGGTTTTCATCCATTTTGTTATCACCACATTTTATCCACATATGTTGCATGAAATATAACAATTTAGATGAGCATAGAAAAGGATATGATAGGTGATATGTTGCATTTGTTTTGTAGAGGTGGAATCGACAATGCCGATTCATCCATGGTGGTCATTTGTCATCATCGAAACCTATGATCGTATGTTGTATGACAGTTAGCCCTTACAATTTACTTTAATGTCATTTAATTCTAGCTTTTATACATTTGCCATTGTTCATATCATTTTAATTGTTTATGTTAATGCAATTTTCACTTTGTCCACTTGGGCCATATTGTGTGATATTACTTTGTTTTGTGTATATTTTGCTTGTTTGTGTGGTCTTTCACCATTAACGTACATAATAACAACAAAAACCCTAAAAAACTTTTGTGTGGACTGTTGGCTTGATCTTGGACAAATGGACTTAGAACTTAGGCAACATTCCTATGCTAAAGGACTTGGACAATGCCAACTTGGGGAGAAACCAAGTGCTTGCAATTTGAAACTTCATCTGATACATCATTCAAGGTCCCTTTGAGTTCATCTATAACATGATCATTGTGAAGCTGTTATTTTGAACCTATGACTTGTGAAATTCATCTGTTACATGGGCTACATTGAAGAAGAACATGGAATGGATAAGCTTGGATGTGGCTATCTTTATTTGATACCTTGCTCTTCAAGATAATATAATTGTGCATTTGTGTGTTGCTTGATTCTAAAAGTCCAAGGGAATTCTGGGTTTCTATTGACATTCTTGTCTATTGGATTGCTACCCATTTGGTCAGATCTTTTCAACTCTAAACTTTTAATTTTGTACATAGGATAGTCTCTTCATCTTCTCCCCAATTATTTAATTTCAAAATCTCTCCCTCCTTTTTAAAAACCTTCTTTGATTGAACTTATTTTATTCTAAACTTTGACCACTTTTGCAAAAAGATAGAAACTTTTGCCTTACGCCATCGCATTTTCAAACTTCTTTCCTAAATCAAACTTGTAAATAAACTTAAATATACTTGACTTAAACTTTCAAAAAGCCAAAAAGAACTAACTCATTCAAACCATTTTTAGGCCTTTGTGCCTTTCAGACTTAATTTTTGTTAAAAGCAATGCACCAATTTTGAAATTTGTATCACGAACTACGAGGTTTTGATCCCTCATTTTTATGTTGGTACGTAGGCACAAGACCGAAGGTCTTGCCAAACACCAAAAATATAATTAATGAATTCTTTTCTCATCCCCCTATTCTATTTGTTTGCAAACATCACTTTATACCAAATACATATGCACACAAAAAGGGCTCCTTAGGAGTACCTCAGACACTTTGGGTGCTAACACCTTCCCTCTGTGTAACCAATCCCCTTACCTGTAATCTCTGACATTTTATTAGTTTTGATTTGAAAACTTCTTACTTTTTTTGGGTTTTGTTCGTGCTTTTTCCCTTTTCCCTTGGAAACAATAAAAGCGCGGTGGTGACACTTGTTATTTGATCTCTAGATTATCCATAGCTTGATGATCATGAATTTACCGCTACAGGAAATTAAGTGGCGACTCTGCTGAGGAGTAGTCTCCAATGGGTTTAGCCTACTTTTTATGTGTATATATTTGTATATATGTGATGTTTGTATATATGTATGTGTAATATAATCTGCTTGTTGTGCTTGGTGATCTCTGAGTGGTGAGATAAGTTCTAACACGAACATGAGTGCAATTAAGATAGGAGGATGGTATAGTCGTGTTCGACTTGTGTGGAGTAGTCCTTAACAAGTTGGCTTAAGATCCATCCGCTTAGTGGAGACTCTTTTGGATTTGGAAATGTCACACAAGTATTTGTGGTTAGGCATTACTATCTCTAATTTGGGTCTGAGAAGCTAAGGACCGTAGAACATTTACCCCCTCTTGGCCTATTTAGGACGTAGTGTGGAAACTGTTCAAGTGTAGACTTAATAACAGTTGTTACGCGATACTACACTCAGACGAGTTTCTCTTGAGAATATTATGGGTCGATGAGTCATTCATCTTAACCTGTAATATTCGATAGATGGAATTAAAACTCTGGGAAATTTTTAGAACATGATCTACAAGTTATTTATCCTTAGTTCACTCTTTTGGCATGGTTCTAACCCAGACCCCATGCTCGTGACTTACAACAAACCCTTGATTCTTGGTTGATCCAATCAAGTCTTGTCAATATCAATGGAATTTGGGTGTTGATTAGGTGTAAACCATAATCCACCAAAATGGATGATTGATCTTGACAATGACTTGATTCATCCCTTGACCTTTGTTTGCCTTGTGTGTGATCCCTTATTTGTGATTGTTGCATTCATACATTCATGCGCATCATAACATTCATCACATGAAAATTTCAAGGAACTAAGGTATCATTTGCAAATATTTTCAGACCATGGATTGTGGACGAAGGAACACTAAGAAGTACAGTTTCAGATGTCCCGACTTGAAAAAGTTAAGGAAGCTAGCATCTTTTGTATTAGATCCCTTGGACTTCAAACAACACCGTGGGAAGCTTTTGTCTATCTTGTCTGCTGATGTGGTTGAAGGACTCTTGAGTGTATTGGTGCAGTTCTATGATCCTCTCTACCGCTGTTTCACTTTCCCAGATTTTTAGCTTGTGCCTACATTGGAGGAGTATTCTTATCTTTTGGGGATACCTGTTTCTAGTAGAGTACCTTTTAGTGGATTGGAGGAGATTCCCCGATCTAGTATTATTGTTGAAGCTCTTCACTTGAAGAAGTCTAAGATAGAGGCTCATTGGGTGAAGAAAGGAGGATTGTTTGGGTTGTCATCTGATTCCCTCGTCAAGGAAGCTACTGCCTTTGCTCAAGCTGGTAGTGGACGCTTTTGAAGCTATCTTTGTGTTGCTCATTTATGGATAAGCTTTGTTCCCTAACATTGATAGTTTTGTTGATGTTAACGCCATTAGACTTTTCTTGATTGGGAATTACGTGCCTACTTTATTGGGTGATATGTATTTCTCTTTGCATCTAAGGAATTCTAAGGGTGGTGGAACTATTGTCTGTTGCATTCCTCTTCTGTACAAGTGGTTTATTTCACACTTGCCTCAGACACCTGCTTTTGTGGTTTATTTTGCAAACAATGTCTAAGGTGGTCTCAGAGACTTATGTCTCTCACTAATGATGATATAGTTTGGTATGATCCGTATTTAAGCAGTTTGGAAATTATTGATAGTTATGGTGAATTCTCTAATGTGCCTCTCATTGGTACACAAGGAGGAATTAACTACGACCCTACTTTGGCTCGTCGTCAACTTGGGTTCCCCTTGAGAGAAAAACCTAATAACACTTTGTTAGAAGGTCTTTTTCTATCAAGAGGGTAAATACCCCCATCATTTGAAGCAGAAGATTGTGCATGCTTGGCATAATGTGCGTAGGAATGGAAGATCCGAGCTTGGTCCGCGCAATTGTGTAGCTTTGGAAGCTTACACTCTTTGGGTGAAGAAGAGAGCTTTGGAGTTAAAGATGCCTTATCCTTGTGAAAGACCTATGTTTATGCTTGTGGTTGAGCCATTAACTCTCCCTAACCAAGATGTAGAGGAGTTGGAAGACGCGCTCATCAAGATGAAGCAAGAGAAAGATATGTGGGAAGAGCGTTTCTGCGCTTAAAGTAAGAAGCATGAAGAGTTGCAGTTGGAGTTTAAGGACAAATATGCACTTATTGAGCTGCTTGAAGACCGAGTGATAAAGAGACAGAGAGAGCCAGAGGTTTCATCTTCTAGCATGCCTCAACCTCCGTTGCTTGGAAGAAGATTGTTGATCATCTTGTCCTTGAGAAGACTCAGATGAAGGCTTCTTTTGAGACCGAGATCCGTCGCATTCAAAGGAAGTATGTGCCTATAGCCAGATCTTCTGACATTGTTGTTAGGGATCCTTAGGATGACTAGTCTCCTTTTCTCTTGTATTTTTCATTTGGTTTTTGAAATTGTACTCAGTGTAATCCTTCCAATTTATATAAATAAAAAGAGATTTTTTGGTCATATCAAATTGTTGCAATTGCCATTTAAATATATATATATTTGCAAATGATATAGTAAGTTCCTTAAAAAATAAAAATAATCAAGCATTGCCTTTCATGCATCTTTTGCATAAGCAGGTTTTCGCCAGATGTTTGATTGGTATTTCTTTTGTGCTTTAGCCAAGCTGACTCACCGATACAATACCCGAGCCAATCATCTGAGAATCATGGAGCACCTAAAGAAAGAGAACAGAGAGCTGAAGGACGATATCACCCGCCTGACTGTGATGCTGGAGTCAGTTCTTGCCGCTCAGAGTCAATCTTCTCCAACGCCTGCAACTCCTCCTGCGAGGGTTGTTATTTCAGAGGTGGCTACCTCTACCATGCCTGCTGCTGCCTCCCACTTCGCGCTAACTATCCCTGTCCGAATCCCGTTGGGAATGTCCTCCAACTTTGTGCCAGAAGGCTTTGCGCCTACCTATGCTTCCATGCCGACATTTAGCTCGGTCATGTCCGTGCCACCTCCCGTTGTGCACACCTTGCATCGCGAGAGGACACCATCTATCACTCTGAGCCGTTTGAGGGTCTGGATGTTTATGAAAATATGGACGAAATGAAAGATCAGTTTTTGAGTTGCGCAAGGAATTGAAGACGCTGAGAGGTAAAGATTTGTTTGGGAAGAGTGCTGCCGAGTTGTGTTTGGTGCCCAATGTCAAGATCCCGGTGAAGTTCAAAGTGCCTGACTTTGAAAAATATCAGGGGAACTCTTGTCCGCTCAGTCATCTTGTGATGTATGCTCGCAAGATGTCTACTCAGACCGACAATGATCAATTGCTTATTCACTACTTCCAAGATAGTTTGACCAGTGCTGCAATCCGGTGGTATATGGGATTGGACAGTGCCAGCATTCGCACTTTCAATGATTTGGGGGAGGTTTTTGTCAAGGAATATAAATATAACATGGACATGGAGCCTGATAGAGACCAGCTGAGGTCCATGTCTCAGAAGGACAAAGACACATTCAAAGAGTATGCGCAACGATAGAGGGAGTTGGCTGCCCAGATCACTCCTCCTTTGGAGGAAAAAGAAATGACAAAGATCTTCTTGAAAACTCTGAGTTGATTTTACTATGAATGAATTATTGCTAGTGCCCCCAGAGACTTTACCGAAATGGTAAACATGGGGATGAGGCTTGAAGAAGGAGTCCGAGAGGAATGTTTGTCAAGAGATGAGCCATCAACAAGCAAAAGGTATGGTAGTAATTCCGGTAAGAAGAAAGACAATGAGACGAGTGCAATTTCCAGTGGGAGGCAGATGAGGCCTCAGATTAGAAGGAATCCAACATCCCGTCAACATCATCATCATCAAGTATCTTCTGTTATCCCGGTATTTTCTAATCAACAAACAACACCATAGGGATGAAGGGACTATCCTAAGTAAAAAATTAAAAGTTAAGATTTGAAAAGATCTAACTGTAGCGGTGTATTCATTACCATTGGAGATATTGACTAAATCCAAGGTAAATCATACAAAGTCGAGTCGCCACCGCACTTCTATTTATCCAAAGGAAAGGTTAGAAAGCGAACAAAAACCTAAAAGTTTTACAAACAAAACTAGTAAAAGAAACATAGATCTAGGTAAGGGGGTTTGTTATGCAATGGGAAGGTGTTAGGCACCCAAAACATCCTAGGTACTCCTAGGGAGCCCTTTTCACGCTTGTTGCAAAGGTTATTGTTTTTTGTGAAAATTTTTATTTGTGCAAACATGATTGAAGAGATGAGAAAAGAATATACAAGTTTATTTACATTTTGTGTTTGGATGGATAAACCCATTGCCTACGTACCCTCTTATAAAAAGATTAGGATCAAAACCTCGTAGTTCAGGTAAAAAATTTCAAAACAAATGAGTGGATTGATTGGTCCAAAAGCCTTAAGGTCTTTTGTTATCAAAGGGAGAAAACTCAACCTGAAAAACCACAAGTCCACCATGTGAGGATAGCTTCAACATGCTAGTGAGGGGTTAACCCTATAATAAGCATGGAAGACTCATTGTCCATCACTAAGGACAAAGGTGAGTATTATATCTACCACAAAGATAACTCAAACCTAATAGCTAAAGGTTATAAAAAATTTGATTAAGAAATGGACATTGAAACCACAAAAGAAATTTGAATGGGTTATATTTACCAATTAGAAGTATGTACAAAATGGTCAAAGTTGACTTAACGATTCAATTCAAAATGAGTATTATGAAAAGAATGTTGAAAAATAAAAAGCATAAGGCTTAGGTTTCTAATGTTGAAAACAAGTCAAATGTTTGCACACACAGGTTTTGGTTTGGGTTAGGGTGGAGAAATGAAGAAAATAATAAGGTGAGGGATAAGGAATGCAACCACGCTAGGAGTTCCTCTCTTGAGATCATATAGATGATCCAAGTAAGTTCCCATCCTTTGGAATAAGCAAGCACAAAGCATAAGCAATCAACCAAGTCTCATAAGAGATCCTCGATAAATGGAAACAGAATGCCAATACATGGACTTACACCCGACTCCTAACAACAAAACGGAAATAGAATGCCAATACATGGACTTATATCCGACTCCCAACCGCAAAATAGAAACAGAATGCCAATACATGGACTTATATCCGACTCCCAACCATAAAAAGGAAACAGAATGCCAATACATGGACTTATATCCGACTCCCAACCATAACAAACAAATATCAAAAGCAAACACATCAAAATTTCACAAGAAAACAATCATCACACACTATATACATACAAGAGGCTCAAACAAAAGGGTAGGCTTTAGTCAAGAGGGGTCATATCAACCTCGACAAACAAGCCAAACTGTACAGGTAATCTGTAGCTCTTAACCATTAACATTGGGAGTTAGGGTGAAGCTGATCAAAGATGGTAAATGAGAATGAGACCTCATGCTCTTAACCCTGGCCTGGGTGAGCTCATGATAAAGAAAGCGTGGGGATCCAGAAAGTGGGTACATGTTCAAAAGCATCAGCACGTAGATCTTGGGTACATGTTCAAAAGCATCAGCACGTAGTGCGAGCATAAAGTACGACTCATTGAAGAACGGGGGATTGGCTACTAATCCCTTTTATCCGTCAATTGCCTCAACTCTTGGAGGTCTTATCAAGTATCACATGCCTCATTTGGAGGTCTTTGGCACAATTGCAAACAAACACAAACAGAGCCTCTAAAGGAGGACTTGCCAGCAAAATGCCTGCCAAAAAGGTGACAGGACTTCCAGACTACATGGAGTAAGAAGGTAACTACCTAAGTGGTGTATCAACCACAATCCAAAGCTCAAGCAAGAGCAAAAAGCAAGCAACTAAGGTACCTGTACAAAAGCTAAACAGTTAATACTTCAGTCAGAAAACCAACAAACAAACAGTGGATCTTTCATAGTTACACAACTCAATGAACAATGCTCAAGCACTCATGAGCTCAAGCACATCAATTAGAACCTACAAAACAAACACAAGTTATAATTCAAATCATTTTCATCTCACAAGGTGAGAACAAATCAACCATCAATGCTAAATGTCCAAACCTGAAACACAAAGCACAATTAGTATATGCACAAAACACTAGTACAAAGACTAAGTTCAAAATCAAACCAAATGATCAAAACAGTACTCAATCTTTCACATAATGCACATTCAAACATGTCACAAAATGTCCTCAAAAGGACCAACATCAATTCAATGAGCAAATATCTCAAATGGCCTATGCTATGCAATGATCACAAAATGTGCACAAAGTGATTTTCCAAATTAGAAAATTCAAATCAAAACAGAAATGCATGCAATGGCTTTGAAATTTTTTATGCAAGCTCCTTATGTCATGAACAATCATTATGCAAAAGATCAAATCCAGAAAGGTTCAAATGCTATGTGATAAAAAATGCAACAATTCAATGCCAAAAATGTGACACAAATTGTCACATTATATCTTCATGTGTCAAAAACAGTGATAGCATATGAGAAAAAATCCAAACCAGTTATCAAAAATTCACATCATGAGTGAAGATCAAGCATACAAAAAATCAGATCAATTGGATCAAAGATGAAGATTTCACAAAGCATTGAATGCAACATATCAAAATAGCATGGCATGGATCCAAAAAATTCACACATTAAAAATCAGACATCAACAAATCATGAAAATAATACTAAAAAAAACTAGACATCAAAACAAATCTATGAAAAAAATTGGAGTGAATTTGGATCATTTTTCTATTTTTTATGCATTTTCTAAGATGAACAAAATAAATGGAATAATAAAAAGAAATGGTGGGAAATGAATTAATTTGAAATAAACCAGAAAATATTAGGACCATTGGATAAGGCGCGCACAAAGCAATCAATGGATCATATTCAAACATCAAAACGCACAACTTCATTTAATACAATCAGCATGCCACATCATCAGTCAAACGGTACGCATGGCAAGTCAAACAAATATCAGCCAAACAAATACACACGCAAGCGCACACTCAGCAGCCAGTCAGCACACACGCATGCAAAATGAAACGATGCGTTTCATTAAATGATTTGGCACGCACACATCATTATTCAACGCACACATGGCACAGTCAAAGGAAACATAACCAATCAATCAGACACGTAGGCGCATACATGGCGAACAGCTCAGCACAAACCCTAAAATAACTAGACGCCAAAGCTACAGTCTCCGGTCGTCTTCCACGACCAAATTCCGGCGAGCTCAGGCAAATTTTTTCCAGAATTGCACAAATCATACATCAATCGAATCGTCATGCAACATAGAATCCAAATATCATAATCATTTCAACTAATTCTTCCTAGATTGCACGGATCGAAGAGAAACATTTTCATGAACCAAACTTTCAGTCAACACTACATGTTCAATACTCAACCATTTTCAATTCTAAACATATCTACATACTCCACAAAGCAAGATCTATCATTTTATGATCATAAAAAACCAAAAGAAGGTGATGAATTTGAAGTCACCTGAAATTGGAAGTTGTTGAAATTGTGTCTTCAAGCTCTCTACAACTCCAGATCTACTCCACTATCCTTGCCTTGAAGCTTTGTGCATAAAGAAACAATTGAAACCACTTGGATCCACTTCAATTTCCAACTTCCATCAATATGAGAGTGCACACAAACAACTTGAATTATGGCTCAATTGATCAAAACAATGGTTGATTCTTGCTCAGAATTACATGAGGATCAAGAATCTACAAAACTATTTGGTGTTTGTATGAAGAAAAATGAAATTCGAAGTGAGAGAAAAATGAGAAAATTCTTGAATTTTTTATCTGAAAATTTCTGTTCTAGTTGTTAGGATTAGGGTTTGGCTTTTATACTCCTTGCTAATGATGCTGAAAATCAAATTAGCCTTTGTTTAATCATGATTAGTGAGATGTAAGGCAAATTGCAAAAAATGCACATGAAGCTCATGAAGCCATATTACACGTGTACAGTACCATGCAAGGCTTGGAATCCACTTAATATCAACCAAGGATCATCATGGAACTGGTATTTTCTTGTATCATAAGCCAAATTTGAATTGTGGAAATTCCGTCCAAAATGATCACATGAGAAATGATGAACATACAAGCCTCTCTCATGCATGGAAATGTTTCATTTGAAATGTCTTGAACATGAGGAGCATTTTTCAAAAAGAATGGACCAATTTGGAGCTTTGTATCAAAAGTTAGGCCATTTTGAATTTCCATGCACACCTTGTGATCAAATGGTCATAACTTCTGAACCATTCATCATATGGACATGAATTAGGACTCTTTAGAAAGGGGAGACAAAGATCTACAACTTTCATTTTTACAAGAAATCAATTTGAAACTTCTTTGACATTTCCAAGTCAATTTGAATGTGAACCAAAAACTTGCCAAATTTGGAAGCTTTGAATTACAGGTCATTTTCCATTTTTAGTAACTTTTGCCATGACCTTTGAATCTTCAAGATGGATGATTAGAATGATGAATAGGCCTCTTTTGAACATGATTGAGGTGTTTCAACTCATTTCCCCACCTCATAGCCCTCAGTTGACTGCACAGTTGACTCTTTGGTCCTCAGATGACCTTGAAATGCCTTGATGAACTTGGGCCTAAACCACTTGATGAAATGGCTTCAAAATGAAACCCTAGCTCATGTAAGCTCTTTGTAATGATCATGTGGTCCTCATCTCAAGAAAAATATCTCATCTCATGCATAAAGGATCTTCTTGAAGCTCTTGACCTGGTGATTGCTTGAGCTACAAACAAAAGAAAGTAAATGACATATTTTTGTGCTTTTGGTTAGTGAATAAAACAAGAAAAGCAATGTTATACAATTCAAGCATGCCTGGTGATCTCAAACGACTCACAGGAGATCCCTACCCAAAGGGAAAGGGAGCCAAGATGCTCAAAGATCATTGAGGCTATGCAATGCAATGATATGATGCCATGAGGGATCTTAGGGACAAAATTGGGGTCTTACAGATGCCCCTATTTAAGGTCATTCTAGCCGGAGAAGTGAAGGTTAAAATCTTCGTCTCGACGAGGTATAATGGACTTAAATAATAACAAAGAGACAAATTTTGGTCCCTAAGAGACCTCATAATGCAAATGTATGTATGCAAAACAAACAAACTCTGTGGAGGATATGTGTCCACAAAGAAGAAAAGACATCCGGGGAAATGACAATCCATATGAGTAATACACTCACTAGGGAACAGAGACTCTAGGGACTCTTGTGGGGATAGAAAAGGAGATGCGTGAGCAGGTCACGACTCAAAGCTAGGGGAGTAAAGGACTGAAACCGCGTGAGCAAGTCACGACTCAAAGTTGGGGAAAGGAGTTTCCAAAGGGAATAAAACCATTGGAAAGACTCAAGCTTACTCAAAAATGCATGTATTAGGGAATATGCCAACACAGCAAAACTATCCGCAATGGATACTTCAGATAAAAATCCGGACTCAGGCTGGGGAAAGATTTGAACAAAATATCCCTGCCGGGGAAAATGCATGTATTGGGGAATAAGCCAACACAGCAAAAGGATATCCACAACAGAAACTCCGATGGGGAAATCTAAAAAGACTCTCCAGGGGAAACAGCGGGATGAGGTGTTACCGGTTACTGGGTAACAAGCTCAATGAGATATGTGATCTGATCACCGGTATAAGGGTGAGAGAACAACAAGCTTGGGAAGAATGAATATCTAAGACCAGTATAAGGGTGAGAGATATCAAAACTTCAAAACATCTGAGGAGGACCTAAAAAGGTATATCTCAACTCAGGAAAATCTGACTCCACAGGGGACCAAGGTCATAATAGGGAGTAGAAGGAAGGAATACCAGGGATACCGGTTACTGGGCATATAATAGGTGACCAACCAAAGCGTGAATCGGGGAATATTCCAAAAATACTCATCATCCAAAAAGGAGGGCTGAAAAAGCAAACTCAACTTACAGGATGGACATTCGATTCTACAAAGGGAATATGAATCTTACTCGAATGGGGAAGGACAGAAGGCTTCGACCAAAGAGTGCATGAGATATATTATCTATTACCGTCAGAACGAAGATAATATACTCGCATGGAAGATTATCCACAATCGGTTACTGGGTTAATAAAGGATAAATCGACCGAAAAAGAAAGGCATCGGGATACCAAAACTAGGTATATAATGATGACCAATCAAAGGGAGAAACAATCATTATCAACAAAGGATAAATGAGAGCTGACTCACCGGGGATACATTGACAAAGGCAACGATCCAGGAGACATATCGCCGGTTACTGGGAGATATGCTCAAAAAACAGGGGAGTAACAAACATCACCGGCAAACGGTAAATGAAAGGGGACCCGCTGGGGATAAAATTGCTTAATCAGAGCAATTATCCGAAGAAGGAGGGAATATTAATACCGAATACTGGATAATGATAACCGTCAAAGAGGGGATTACATCTACCGGATACTGGGTAGAAAACCACAGAAGAGTAACCGTCATCAACTAGGATGAACAACAAGGGTTAACTCTGCAAAGGAGGAAAAGATCTTACTCAACTGGGGGAAGACAAAAGGCTTCGACCAGAGAGTGCATGAGATATACTATGTATTACCGTCAGAACATAGATAGTAAGCTCGCATGGAAGATTATCCACAACCGGTTACTGGGTTAATAAAGGATAAATCAACCGAAAAGAGAAAAGGCATCGGGATACCAAAACTAGGTATATAATGATGACCAATTTAGGAGAGAAACAATCGTTACCAACAACAACAGGGTAGACGAAAGATGACTCGCTGGGGATAAATTGCGAGCACAAGGCAATTATCCAGGAAAAAGAGGGAATATCAACATCGACTATTGGATGAAGATAACCATCAAGGAGGGGATTACACCTACCGGATACTGGGTAGGAAACCACAGAATAGTAACCGTCATCAACTAGGATGAACAACAATGGTTAATTCCGCGTAGGGGAGAAACAATAGGGTTTACAACTACCGGTATAAGGGTAGAAAACCACAAACTCCGCTAGGGGAAGAAAGTAGGATTTACAACTACCGGATACTGGGTAGAAAACCATAGACTCCGTTGGGGAGGGAAAAATGGGATTTACAACTACCGGTATAAGGGTAGCAAACCACAAACTCCACTGAGGATAAGGTGAATAATTATTGGTTACTGAGCAATTATTCATTTACCACAGGGAAACACCAAAGACAGTCACAAAAGGCCAATTTAGGATCAAACCAAAAAGGCAAACTGAATCAAGACTCATCCTAATGAGGATATAACTCAATAGGAAAACCCATCCCAATATATGTGTTGGGAGGAAACGGAAACAACCGTCGTCCACGAGGATATAACTCAGTGGGGAAATGGAAGGAAAGATATACACTTTCTGCTTAAGAGGATGACTCTACATGGAGGGATCAGACACACACATCTGCTTGGGAAATATATATCACCAAATAGCAGGAGACAACAAACAACGATATATGGCAAAGAATGCAACATGAATATCTGAATGTTATAATTATGCATGTATATGCGTGATTTATGTTTGATGAATGCTGACAAACAGACATATCTAACACAAACAGGCCCAAGAATCAACCACCCGGTACTACATCTCAAGAGAGAAATCCAGGATCACCGGAGAATATCTAATCTGCCGGGGATCAGAGACAACAACACCTCTGCAGGGATGAATCATCAGTCTTAGCTGAGGACAAAGCTCATTGCACAGGCAGAAACTGCCACAAAAGCAACTCTACAGGGGAATCAGAGATATCAGAAAAATCATAAAAATCTCTTCAGGGGAATGAACAACAATCATTCCGACTGTGAACCGGATCACGGCGCAAATAAGTTCTGCTGAGGAAACCACTCCGCCGGGGAAATCTAAAAGGGGGTGAGGGATCTTTGTGGGGATACAACAGCCAACCAAAAGCTCCCAAAGGTCAAACGAACCAAGATCTCTTACCTGCTGAGGAGGAAGGAGGCTAAAATACCTTTACCATACACTCTGCTCGGGAGGAAAACCACAAACGGCTCCGGAGGAATCATTGGTCACAGCCGGAGAAAAGAGTTCATTGTGCAGGCAGAAACTGCCACAAAAGCAACTCTACTGGGAAATCCAACTGAGGGATAAAGGGGAAACTGGTGATTCAAAACCAAGTACCAAACTCACCAAGGAAATCACACCTTCTTAGGAGAAAAGATCGCACAAGTAGAATCTGCCACACAAACAACTCTACTGGGGATTAGAGATACCGGGAAACAACAATATCTCTGTAGGGGATAACATCATCATAGATAAGATCCAACACACCAACAACTTCACTGGGGATCTATCTAAGGAAGATAACATCATCATAGATAGGATCCAACACACCAATAACTTCGTTGGGGATCTGTCTGAGGGAGATAACATCATCATAGATACGATCCAACACACCAACAACTTCGCTGGGGATCTATCTGAGGAAGTGAAGGAATTCTGGGGATCAACCACCAAATACCGAACCTTCCAAAGAGAAACACATATGCTGAGGAGGAAGACCACTGCTCTGCTGATGTGAGGGGAGGTGAATAACCTCAACAAGCACTCTGCTCGGGAGATAAATCACAACAAATATTGGGAAAAGAGGATACAGTCATGCCAGGAATATGAACAAATGTCTTACCCTGTTGGAAATCATGTCACCCTTGGGAGAGCACTGAGGATCCCTTAAGTATCCTTTCATCATTGTGAATGTTCACTTTTAAAAACAATTTGTGAAAAATTCATTTATTTAAAACAATGATATTTTCTCAATTAAAACATGCAAAACATTTGTTGAATAGAAACAAATAAGAGTGCAAATAATTGGATAAAAGGCTCAAATTCATTTGATGGAATGGTAGCCTGCAAATGGCAAGACTCCGTAGATCTTTACAAGTTTGAAATTGGTGATATATATTGGAAAAGGGCTACATTGAACATAATGACCATTTCTCCACAATTCCGAGTTCGATGTATTCGAAGCTTTAGTTGACGACGAATGAACAAGAATCTCTGATGGATGACAGTTGTAGTACACAGTCTTGTCAAGATGCAGTTACTTGCCAAATCCTTAGTTTTTGCCTAGATTTCCCCAGGATGAGGTACTCAATCTAGCGGGATGCAAATATTCATTTTTTTTCATGTTTCTAACTTTTTCCTGGATCGCCCTTTCGGGTTTTCAATCCACCGAGACGCTCATTTTTGCCTAAGCCGCCCTTTCGGGTTTTCAACTTAGCGAGCTATTCTGTTTTTATTTTTAGGTGAAGTATTTCTTGACTGCATCTGAATTCACAGGACGAGTGAAATCCTCCCCATCCATAGTTGTAAGTATCAAAGCACCACCTGAAAAGGCTCTCTTAACAACATATGGACCTTCATAGTTTAAAGTCCACTTGCCCCTGGAATCGGGCACGAAAGACAAGACTTTCTTGAGCACAACGTCGCCTTCTCTGAACACACGAGGCTTGACCTTCTTATCAAAAGCTTTCTTCATTCTCTGCTGATATAACTGACCATGGCACATGGCAGTCAATCTCTTTTCTTCAATCAAATTCAGCTGGTCATAACGACTCTGAATCCATTCAGCATCAGTCAACTTGGCCTCCATCAAGACTCTCATTGATGGGATCTCCACCTCTACTGGAAGTACGGCCTCCATGCCATAAACAAGAGAGAAAGGGGTTAACCCTGTTGAAGTGCGGACAGATGTACGATATCCATGCAAAGCAAATGGCAGCATCTCATGCCAATCTTTGTACGTAACAACCATCTTCTGGATAATCTTCTTGATATTCTTATTAGCAGCTTCAATAACCCCATTCATCTTGGGTCTATAAGGAGAAGAATTATGGTGCGCAATCTTGAACTCGCTACACATCTCTTCCATCATCTTGTTATTCAGATTAGATCCATTATCAGTAATGATCTTATCTGGCACAGCATAACGGCATATGAGTTGGTTCTTGATAAACTTCACGACCACCTGCCTGGTCACATTTGCATATGACGCAGCTTCAACCCACTTGGTGAAGTAATCAATTGCTACGAGAATAAACCTGTGTCCATTGGACGCTTTCGGCTCAATCATGCCAATCATGTTGATTCCCCGCATAGAGAAAGGCCATGGTGATGAAATCACATTCAGAAGTATCGGAGGAATATGAATCTTATCCGCATACATCTGACACTTATGGCATTTCTTCACATATTTGCAGCAGTCAGACTCCATTGTCAGCCAATAGTAGTCTGCTCTCAACATCTTTCTAGCCATGGCATGTCCATTGGAATGAGTACCAAATGAACCCTCATGGACCTCAGTCATCAACAGGTCTGCTTCGTGTCTATCCACGCATATGAGCAGAACCATGTCAAAATTTCTCTTATAAAGCACTTCGCCATTGAGGTAGAAACTGCCTGATAATCTCCTCAAAGTCTCCCTATCTTTCACATAAGCCCCAGGCGGGTAAACCTGGTTCTGGAGGAAACATTTGATGTCATAATACCATGGCTTATCATCTTTCGCTTCTTCAATTGCAAACACATGAGCTGGTCTATCCAAGAGCATCACGGTGATATTGGGAACTTCATTCCAATACTTAATCACAATCATCGAAGCAAGTGTAGCAAGAGCATCTGCCATTCGATTATCCTCTCGAGGAATATGGTGGAAGTCAACCTCAGTAAAGAACGTTGAAATCCTCCTCGCATAATCTCTATATGGAATAAGACCAAGCTGATTCGTTTCCCATTCACCCTTGATCTGATTGACAACGAGGGCCGAATCACCATATACATCTAGATGCTTGATCCTTAGATCAATGCATTCCTCCAATTCCATAATACAGGCCTCATACTCAGCCATATTATTCGTGCATTTGAAAGTTAGCCTTGCTGTAAAAGGAATATGTGTGCCCTGAGGAGTAATAATCACTGCCCCAATACCATTTCCATACTGATTTACAACGCCATCAAATACCATACTCCATCTAGAACCAGGCTCTGGCCCTTCATCGAGTGTAGGTTCATCACAATCTTTCATTTTCAAATACAGAATCTCCTCATTTGGCAAGTCATACTGAATTGACTGATGATCTTCAATCGGTTGATGTGCCAAGTGGTCAGCCAAGATACTACCTTTAATAGCCTTCTGAGCTCGATACTCAATATCATACTCAGATAACAACATCTGCCAACGGGCAATCCTCCCGGTTAAAGCAGGCTTCTCAAATATGTACTTGATTGGATCCATTCTGGATATCAACCAAGTTGTATGATTTATCATATACTGACGTAAACGCTTAGCGGCCCAAGCCAAAGCACAACATGTCTTCTCAAGCATTGAGTATCGAGACTCACAATCAGTGAACTTCTTACTCAGGTAGTAAATAGCATACTCTTTCTTTCCGGATTCGTCTTGCTGACCAAGGACACAACCCATCGAGTCTTCAAGAACAGTCAGATACATGATCAAAGGTCTTCCTTCTACAGGCGGAGACACGACTGGAGGTTCAGACAGATACTTTTTGATACTATCGAAAGCCTTCTGGCAATCCTCGATCCAATCATGAGACTGATCTTTCCGGAGGAGATGGAATATCGGCGCACATGTGGTAGTCATGTGGGATATAAATCTGGAAATATAATTCAAGCGGCCAAGAAAACCTCGGACTTGCTTTTCAGTTTTAGGCGCAGGCATCTCTTGTATTGCTTTGACCTTTGTAGGATCAACCTCAATACCTCTTTCGCTGACAACAAAGCCCAATAACTTGCTAGAATGGACTCCAAATGTACACTTGTTGGGATTTAGACAAAGCTTGAACTTCCTCAAACGCTGAAAAAGCTTCACCAAGTGCTCTACATATTCAACTTCCGTTCTTGACTTAGCAATCATATCATCAACATATACCTCAATTTCCTTGTGTATCATATCATGGAACAAGGTAGTCATAGCTCGTTGATACGTGGCTCCGGCGTTCTTCAAACCGAAGGGCGTCACTCGATAACAGAATGTTCCCCAAGGTGTGATGAATGTTGTCTTCTCCATATCCTCGGGTGCCATCTTAATCTGATTATATCCGGAAAATCCGTCCATAAATGAGAAGACTTTGAATTTAGCTGTATTATCTACCAACATATCAATATGTGGTAGAGGGAAATCATCTTTTGGACTAGCTTTATTCAAATCTCTATAGTCCACACACATCCGGACTTTTCCATCTTTCTTAGGCATGGGCACAATATTGGCCACCCATTGAGGATACGTAGAAGTCACCAGAAACCCCGCATCAATTTGCTTCTGAACTTCTTCTTTGATCTTCACTGCCATATCAGGATGAGTTCTTTTGAGCTTCTGCTTCACAGGCACGTACTTAGGCTTCAAAGGCAGGAAATGTTGCACAATATCTGTATTTTAGACCCGACATGTCTTCCTATGACCAAGCAAAGATATCGACATATTCTCGTAGAAATTCAATCAACCCCTTCTTAACAGATTCTTCCAGGAGTGCCCCAATCTTTACTTCTCGCACACAATCCTCAGACCCCAAGTTGACTGTTTCCAGATTCTCAAGATGCGGCTGAATGATCTTTTTTTCATGCTCAAGTAGATGGGTAATCTCATCAGGAATCTCTTCAACATCATCTTCCTCTGCCTCAAATACAGGGAACTCAAAATTGGGAGATGGCGTTGGATCATTATGTTCAATGTGTTTAGAAATCAACCTGCATAATGATTTTGGATATGAAAAGCTTTTAGAAATCAAACAAGGCAAATCATTATGCAGATGAAAAGATTGATTTTATTCTTTTTTAGGGTTTTTTGTGATCACCAATTTCATGCAAAAAGCGAAAAGGGAAAACAATTGGAAAAACAAGCATTTAACATGAATTTATTGAATGAAAATATCATTGTATTTATGTTGCCAACAATGTCATCACTTCTCCTTTTGGCATGGGAGAAGGGTTTTTAAACAAAGTGATCATTACGTTGACTTGTGAACAATTGTAGGAACATCCACAGCGACCCAATTGTTGCAGACCCCTCCAGGGATGATGAAATTGCCAGAATCCTCTGCATCCTCTTCCAAAACAGCAACAACTTCTTCCTCCTGACTAGTGTGGATGAAACCTCCACTCTTGAACAGTCCTTTCTCATTGAAAACCCCAGAAGAAAAGCCTATGCCAACCCGAGACTTATTGTCTTCCAGCTAAATCATCTTTCCTAGACCAGCAATTGCACCACATTCAATGGCCAATTTCACATCTCTATAGGAAGCAAATGAAAGAGTTATCTTCTCAAAAGGCTCATCTATAGATAAAGCTTGGAAAGGAGTTCCAACTTCATCCTCAGCATCTATGTATGAGAAGGAAGACAAGTGGCTAACCAGGAGAGCCTTTTCTCCCCCTACCACTACCAGTTTCTTATTTTTCACAAATTTCAGCTTTTGGTGTAGGGTGGGTGTCACGGCGCCAGCCTCGTGAATCCATGGTCTGCCTAGGAGACAGCTGTACGATGGGTGAATATCCATAACCTGGAAGGTAATTTGGAAATCACTTGGTCCAATCTTGATAGGGAGATCAACTTCCTCAATCACAGTCTTACGCGACCCATCGAAAGCTTTCACAACCACTCTACTCTGCCTCATGGGAGGCCCTTGATGTGACAATCTGCAAAAGAGTAGATTTTGGCAATACATTCAGGGATGACCCAGTGTCCACCAACACATTGGACATGGCGTCGTCTTTGCAATTCATGGATATGTGTAAAGCCAAGTTGTGGTCTCTTCCCTCCTCAGGGAGATCAGAGTCACAGAAACTCAAATTGTTACAAGCAGTAATGTTTGCAACAATGCTATCGAACTGTTCTATAGTGACATCATGATCTACATATGCCACATCCAAAACCTTCTGCAGAGCCTCTCTATGCGGTTATGAATTCAGAAGTAATGATAACACTGATATCTTGGATGGCGTTTGTAGAAGTTGGTCTACAACATTGTACTCACTCTTCTTAATGAGCTTCAGCATCTCATCACAGTCTTCTTTCACATTGCCGCTAGGGCTAACAGAAGTAGGAGCTTTTTGTATAGAGGAGGGTTTAACAACAGGTGCCGGATTCGGGTTGCTCACTGCATTCCCAATCGGGCGTTCAACAAAATCAGCGTTAACCTGAGGCTTCGGTGGTGCAGAAAACACACGACCGCTGCGGGTCAAACCACTTACATCAGCAATATTCACAACAGAGGAGGACGACAAAGTCACCTCTTTCCCACCTTCTACAGCAACAGCGTTGTAACGGAAGGGAATTACCTTTTCAGAAGAATACGGCACTTGACCGGCAGGCTTGATGATCAGGGAAGGAGAAACCTTCTGCTTGCTACCATCGTTCTTAATAATAACAGGCTCGGGTATCCGAAACACTAGGGAGATTACGTTGACCTCTGGCTCATCTTCGTCAACATTCCTATTCTGAAGGATCTCAATAACTCCTTCGTCCAGCATTTCCTGAAGATCTTTGCGCACCTGGCAACAACCCAATCTGTTAACAAAGCAAATTCGACATCTGTCATGATCGTGTTCATAGTGACTGTAATCACACAACAAATGATGCAACTCAACCAGAGATTGTCGAATATGACTAACATATTTGACTTTGTACTTGCCAGGGCAGCCTTGGACCATGTTGACAGATTTCCCATGCTCGGGCAATGGGTTCTTCTTAACATTAGGACCTACGTCCTTAAAGCACAAATTGCCTCACCTCATAAGGTCCTGAACCTTGGTCTTCAACGGAAAACAATTCTCCACGTTGTGGCCGGGAGCACCAGAGTGATATACACAATGCAATTCAGGCTTATACCACCACTGAGGGTTAGCAGGTATAGCTGGTGGGTCTCTCGGAGTAATCAACTTCCTCTCTATCAAAGAGGGATATAGTTCTGCGTATGTCATCAGAATCGGACCAAAAGTGATCTTCTTCCTCTCATAACTCGTGTTGGCTTGATTACTGTTGCGAGGCTGGTAGGCCTGCTGTTGAGGATGATGCTGTTGTTGCTGATACTGCTGAGATGGTTGCTGATTATCGCTATGCTGCTGATACTGTTGGTTGTCTCTGAAAATAGGTGCTATATGAGCCACCTGGTGCTGATTACCGGCAGGACGCACAATCTTCCTCCTCACAAAGGGTCTTCTAGGTTTCACATGGGAGGTCACAGCATGTGCCTCTCCATCTTTCTTCTTCGCAAACGCCCCATATCGTTTGGAAGAAGAGCCTTCTTCCTTGGTTAGACGTCCTTCTCTAACCCCTCCTTCTAGACGCATTCCCATGTTCACCATCTCGGTGAAGTCAGAAGGAGCGCTAGCAATCATCCGCTCATAATAGAATAAACTCACGGTTTTCAGAAAAATCTTGGTCATTTCTTTCTCTTCTAGCGGAGGTACAATCTGTGCTGCCAACTCTCGCCACCTCTGGGCATACTCTTTGAACGTTTCTTTGTCCTTCTGGGACATGGCCCTTAGCTGAGCGGCACCGGACAAACTGTCCTGAAAGTAGTGAATGAGCAACTGGTCATTATCAGTCTGAGTTGACATCTTCCTGGCATACATGACCAGGTGGCTGAGAGGACAAGTGTTCCCTTTGTATTTTTCAAAGTCAGGGACCTTGAATTTCACCGGAATCTTCACATTGGGAACCAAGCATAATTCGGCAGCAGACTTGCCAAAAAGATCATTTCCTCTAAGGGTCTTCAATTCCTTGCGCAGCTCAAGAAATTGGTCATTCATAACATCCATCTTCTCATGAACATCTAGGCTCTCTGATGGCTCAAAATGACAGATGGTGTCGTCTAGCCTAGGCACGGTGTGCACGACAGGAGGAGGAACAGCAAGGACCAGGCTAGATGCCGGCATAGAAGCAAAAGTCGGAGCAGGGCCCTCAGGCATGAAATTGGGAGGCATCCCCCACGGAAACTCGGCTGGCATAGCTGTCGGAACAAAGTGTGCACTGGCAGCAGCCACAGTTGAGGAAACAATCTCAGAGATGACTGTCCTTTGGGGAGGAGTTGAAGGTGTTGGAGGAGACTGGCTCTGGGCAGCCAGGAACGATTCCATCAAAGCACTCAGTCTGGCGACTTCTTCTTTGAGTTCACGATTCTCTTGCTCTAGATGACCCATCAATATGGAAGAGTTGGCTCTGGTGTAGTACCGGTGAGTCAGCTTGTCTTCAAAATAAATGAAGAGCAACAGAGTTAGACCACAGGACCAGAAGCTGGGAATAAAACCTGCTTATGCATATGATGCATGCAATGCTTGTGCATATGATTTGTTTTTATTTCAAAGGAACTCTAGGGTTTTATTTGCAAATTTTGGAAATATTAAACATTTATCGCATATGGAAATATCTCATCATATAATATCAGGAAAAAGAAGTACAACATTGTCAATCGTATAAAAGAGAAAAGGAAAATAATCATCCTATGGATCCCTAGAAGCTCGGGACACAGGAAGAACAGATGCGCGAAGCTTCTTCACTTCCTTCTCGTAAGCTGCCTCCATATCTGCTTTTTCCTTGGCGAGTCGGTCATACCTCCTTTTCCAAAACTTGGAAGACTGAGGAAGTAGAGAAGTCCATGTATCATCAGGATCATCAATAACCTGATGCTCGAGGAACTCAATCAAAGCATCTTTCTCCTTAATCTGCTGAAGCAACTCTTCCCATTCACGGATCCAGGCACGTGAACGGTCTTCGTCTCTCAACTCCTCTACTCCTTGGTTAGGGAGGGTTGAAGGCTCAGCCACAACCAAAGGTGTAGGTCTCGGATAACCATAAGGCATGAGATACTCAGATGCTCTCCTCCTTACCCAAGCAGTGTAAGGCTCCATAGCAATGCAATTCTTAGGACCCAACTCCTTCCTTCCTTTCACTACGCCAAATAAGGGAAAAGAGGGCGCTTATTTTGGCCTATAACAGCGCTTTTAAGCGCCCTCTAAAGTGGCACTGGCATAGGTAAAGACAGCGCTTTGTTTTCCTAGAGAAAGCGCTGTCTAAAGTGGGCACATTATAGTGCGCTTTCAGAAAAAAGCGCCCTCTGGAGTGGTCCATAAAGGGACACCTTAGAGGGCGCTTTCTGGAAAAAGCGCCCTCTAAAGTTGTCAATGTAAAGTGTTTAGAGGGCGCTTTCAGGAAAAAGCGCCCTCTAAAGTTGTCAATGTAAAGTGTTTAGAGGGCGCTTTCAGGAAAAAGCGCCCTCTAAAGTTGTCAATGTAAAGTGTTTAGAGGGCGCTTTCAGGAAAAAGCGCCCTCTAAAGTGTTAGTTATTTTAAAAAAATTTGTTTGAAAAACAGTGGATATTTAATTGGTAACCTGTTCGCATGTTGCAAAAGTGTAAAATTCATATTGATTTCATCCTTTAATCCAATGTTATACACCATTAATCCATTGATATATACAACATGAATCCATTTATATACAACATTAATCCTCCATATATACAACATTAATATATGATTCTTTGATCAACAATATACAACAACATATTCATGATTTAGTAAAAGTACAACAACAATATACACTATTAGTCTCGAAAGATCCATAGCAACCAACACCCAGTGACCACTGTATCCAAAAGCTGTCTAGTAGTTCTAACCAATACTAAACAAAATAACGCCCATCCACCCATGATGAATAATAGCAAGTGTGCATAAAAGGCAGGAGGAACTGCATACAAGATAACATTTTTGTTAAACTAAAGTTTTGTATAGCCTAAAACAAAAACAAGCAAAGCGAATCGAGTAACAAACCTATTGAGACAGATCGAGTACACCTCGCATAACTGAATGGAAAAAAATAGTATCAGAAGGCTTCTAAAATTAAATGAAAACAGTACAAGTTTAGAAAACATTAATTAAGATTAAAAAAGCAAATCATATCATTACGTGTAGCACAAGTTATTGGTCAAACTCTGTAGCTGGTCTGCAGTGAATTTATTTTCATCATACAGCACATGATAATGCGTTGGTCGACTAGTCCCCTGCAAAAAGAACACGTCCAAATGCAAATAACACAGAACTGTCAAAAGGCGATTGAGCAACAAATAGTAAACAATGGCATAAAGTTAAATGACATAGCTAATATTACCTGAATTCCTGCATGGCTGTTAAGGTAAAAATCAAATTCCCTAGGGTGACAAATGCTGGTGTCTACCACGGTTCCTTTGACAATTTAGAACAACAAAATCAGCAAAAAGTGATAAATTCAAATGATAATATATACCAGCTGCGTTGAGAAATATATTGAAAAAACCTGGCATAATATTTCCACTTCTATCGGTCTCTTTGGGGTTGACAGGAAAGAGACGGGTGTGATGTCTCTTTTGGACCACTACAAAAGTAACTTTAGGTAGATACCCATCCTCTATTGAGACACAAGCCTGATGAAAAAAAATTAGTTGGTCTTCAACACTCCAATGTACTCCAAATTTTACACCCTTGTCTCTTGCACGAATGATTGACTTCATAATAGCCATTTTACCTGTAATAAAGAAAACAATTAAAATCAGATGACAAATGTAAAAACAATTAAAATCATAAAAGTCATTTTACCTGTAATAAAGAAAACAATTAAAATCATTTCACCTGTACCTTTTTCACTAAGTTCTCTTTCTTTTCTTGGTTGGAATATGTTCTACATGTCTCTTAACAACACGGACGGTTGGATTGATCCAAATACCCTCATTATGATCATTTCTAATATATGAATCATTTGATATAATATTCTCATCTTGATCATTTCTGGTAAACGATTCAATCTCAACATCAATATCACCTTGATCTCCAGTGTTTTCATCAATTACTTTGTTGGAAAAAAGAACTTTAGACCATTTCGTACTTTTCGGATCATTGACATAGAACACTTGTCTAGCTTGAGAGGCTAGAATAAAAGACTCATCTTTGTATCCCACCCTATTAAGATCCACTTGCAAAAATCCTGACTTATCCATTCGAATGCCGTTATTATTTTCAACCCACTTGCAACCAAATATAGGAATCTGAAACTTCTCATAATCAAACACCCAAATGCGCTCGATAACACCAAAATACGACAGATTTGCAAATTTGGGGTTTATGACCTTCACACTTGATATGTGCATTGCTTCAGCTACCACGGTGACACCACTATTCTGCATAGTACTTTTATCATCTTGTTCTTTGGTATAAAATGTGTATCCATTAATCGCGTATGTGCTATAAGAAAAAACATGGAAACTTGGACCATATGCTAAGCATCTCAACCTTTCTGTTATTGAAGCGGGATCTGAATAATACTTTGAATAAATATGATCCTTAAACCAAGGTATAAAACATCGATTGTGCTCTCGTACTATCCAATTTTCATTTCTATTGGGATTTAAACCTCGGAGAACATCCTTGTGAATTTCAACATACGGCTCAACCTCATTCTCATTGTGCAGAACATACAAATGCACTTGATCCCGTTCGACCCTTGATACTGCCACGATTTTATTTCCAATTAGATTTTTTCCTTCTTCCTTTTCGACAAGCTAAGACTTGGGGAGTCCGATTGACTGAACATTAGAAAAATATTCAGTACAAAACTCAATCGCTTCTTCAACAATGTATCTTTCAACCATACAACCTTCTGGTCGACTTCGGTTCTTCACGTACCCTTTTAATATTTTCATATAACGTTCAACAGGGCACATCCATCTCATATAAGCTGGTCCACACAATTGTGTCTCTTTCACAAGATGAACAACTAGATGTACCATTATGTCAAAAAATGATGGAGGAAAAAACATTTCAAGCTCACACAAAGTAATAACGATTTCTTTTTGCAACATTGGTAAGATCGCAGGATTGATCACCTTACTGCATATTGACTTGAAGAAAGAACACAACTTAGTTATAGAGCTTCTTACTTTTTCTGGAAGAATAGAACGTATACCTATTGGGAGAAAATGTTCCATTATAACATGGCAATCATGGGTCTTTAAACTCTTTAACTTGAGGTCTTTCATAGACACAAGTCTTCTAATATCTGAAGAGTACCCTTCTGGAACTTTAACTACACTTAGAAACTTACACAATGTTTTTTTCTCCTTTCTAGATAGAATATAAGCAGCAGGAGGTAGATATGTTCGTTTTCCTTTCTTCAAGGGTCCTAATTCAGTTCTTATTCCCATCGCTATCAAGTCCTTTCTTGCCTTAAGGCCATCCTTAGACTTTCCTTGTATATTGAGTAACGTGCCAATAACACTTTCAAATACATTTTTTTCAATATGCATAACATCAAGAAAATGTCTCACATACAAGGACTTCCAATACGACAATTCAAAAAAAAACTGACCTCTTCTTCCACCCACTTTTGACAAGTGTCTGGGCAAAAGGCTTGCCAAACTGAGTATCCAAATCTTTCACCTTTTCAAAAATTTGATCACCCGTCAATATAGGTGGAGCTCTGCCTTGTTCTGTCTCTCCATTGAACGCCTTTCTCCATCCACGGTAGTGATGATTTGAATTTAAGAATCTCCGATGACCGAGAAAGACATTCTTCTGACCAAACTCCAAGCGCTTCCAATCTGTTTTATCTTCACAAATAGGACACGCACATTGACCTTTTATGCTATACCCTGATAGATTTCCGTATGCTGGAAAATCATTAATTGTGCCAAACAACACCGCCCTCAAGTTGAAACTTTCTTTCCTATATCCATCATAAACCTCCACACCGGTCTCCCACAAAATCTTTAAATCTTCGATTAAGGGCTTCAAGTACACGTCTATGTCATTCCCTGGTTGTTTAGGTCCAGAAATCAACATAGACAACATCATGTACTTACGCTTCATACATAGCCATGGAGGTAGGTTATAAATCATAATAATCACAGGCCATGTACTGTGTGAGATACTCTGGATACCGTGTGGGTTCATTCCATCAGTAGATAATGCCAAGCGAAGGTTTCTTGATTCTTCTCCAAATTCAGGATAATCATTATCAATTTTCAACCACTGTGGTGAATCTGCCGGATGTCGATACTTTCCATCTATAATTCTTTCATCTGCATGCCAGGTCAAGTGTCTTGAATCGGTTTCACTACGAAACATGCGTCTAAATCTCGGAATAACAGGAAAATACCACAAGACTTTTGCTGGAGACAACTTGTTCTTATATCGCGAGACACCGCATTTAGGACACTCATTTAATGATGCATACTCATTTCGAAACAAAATGCAATCGTTTGGACATGCATGTATCTTATCATAGCTCATGCCAATAGAGCACAACGTCTTTTTGGTCTCATATGTTCGATTGGGAAGAACATTATCCTCAGGAAGCATATCTTTCAAAAGGGCTAATAACTCTGTGAAACTTTTATCCGACCACCCATTGCCCGCCTTTAAGTTGTACAACTTTAATACCGCAGACAATCTTGTGAATTTAGTGCAACCATCATACAAAGGTTTCTCTGCATCACTTACCAACCTATCAAACATTTCGGGACAATCCTTAAGATCTCCTTCAAGTGCTTCTGCAATCTCTTCAACTCGATCACAATCGTATGTATCTGCGCCACTATAGTTTGAGGCATAGGTCGTACTATCCCCCGGTTCAACATTATCGTTACTTTTCTCACCATGAAAATTCCAACATGTATAACTTCAATCAATTCCATGCCTCATTAGATGCGATGTCAACTGAACTGCGTCAACCCGTTTCCCATAACAACAACCCAAGTAAGGACATATCATTCTACTGGGGTCTTCGGCGTGCGCAACGACAAACTTAACGAATTCTGATACCCCATTCTCGTACTCTCTCGACAATCGATTGGAAGACATCCATGTATTATCCATTACTAATTAGAATAAACAAAAAACAATTTCAGAAGAGTTCAAACACATTCGGACCTAGGTTTCTAATGATACTGGTGTTGACACAAAATCATATGTTCATAGGTCGTATAACCCATTGCATCCGCTATCATGGTCACTAAAAACCAACCGTCAATTTCCTATTGCATCCGCTATCATGGTCGAAACAAACGTAGAAGGAGAAAACGCGCAGTAATAAGGTAAAACAGAAATTGGGCAAAGCTAAAACAAAGCAATAACATAAAACAGAAATGGGGAAAAGCGTGTACCTTTGATTGGTAGAAGGAGGAAACGCGCATGTAGATCTAACAGAGGTGGAAGGAAAACGCCTCAGAACCCTAACGTGAAAAAGAACGCTAATAACAGATAGTGAAATAACAAAACGCGCAGTATGTTATAATTTTAATGTTTACTAAAGGGGACATTAGAGGGCGCTTGTGGAAAAAAAGCGCCCTCTAAAGGGGGCCTAAGAGGGCGCTTATGAAAGCGCTCTCTAAGGCTTTCCAGAAGCGCTTTATAAGCTGGAAATGCACGTGGACTTATAACAGCGCTTTATAAAAGCGCCCTCTAAGGGTAACCTTAGAGGGCGCTTTCTAAAAAGCGCCATGTATTGTTGTCCCTCTATCTCCTCCTTATTTTTTCGTTTCACCTTAGAGGGCGCTTGTGGAAACAAAGCGCCCTCTAAAGGGGGCCTAAGAGGGCGCTTATGAAAGCGCTCTCTAAGGCTTTCCAGAAGCGCTTTATAAGCTGGAAATGCACATGGACTTATAACAGCGCTTTATTAAAAGCGCCCTCTAAGGGTAACCTTAGAGGGCGCTTTCTAAAAAGCGCCATGTATTGTTGTCCCTCTATATCCTCCTTATTTTTTCGCTTCACCTTAGAGGGCGCTTTGTTACAAAAGCGCCCTCTAAAGTGCGCTGTCTATTGCTCCTTATTTTTCGCTTCACTTTAGAGGGCGCTTTTGTAATAAAGTGCCCTCTAAGGTGCGCTGTCTATTCCAGTTTTTGGCGTAGTGTTTCTTATGAACTTTGCGCCAAGCGTGAACCATTCTGCCTTTCAAGCCTTGGGGATCTTTACCCTCCTGAAAGAACACCCCTCTAACAGAATGTTATTAGGTTTATCCTTTAGGGGGAACCCAAGCTGACGACGTGCTAAAACAGGGTTGTAGTTAATTCCACCACATGTACCAAGAAGAGGCACATTGGAGAATTCACCACAAGAGTCGATAATCTGCACACCATCATATACCCGTCTGAGGTAAGTGGACCACCGTAGACCACCGTAGACATCCCTTGTTCTCCTTGAAGGCGACCGTCTGAGGTAAGTGAGAAATAAACCACTTATACAACAGAGGCAAACAACACACAATAGCACCACCACCCTTTGCATTCCTTAGATACAAAGAGAAATAAGTATCACCCAATAGAGTCGGAACGAGATTAAGAGCGGAAAAGATCCTAATAGCGTTCACATCCACAAACTTGTCGATGTTGGGGAACAATACCAATCCATAGATGAGAAGTACAAATATGGCTTTAAAGGCATCCTCACTCATGGCCTTCCCGTAAACAGTAGCTTGAGCAATGAGGAACTCAGAAGGGAGACCTTGAATTCCACCTTTGGTAGTCATATGAGCACCAATCAGAGATTCATCTATGTGAAACATGTCAACTATCTCTCGAGAAGTAGGAATACTCTCCAAGCAACTAAATGGTAACTGATCCAGAATAGGTATACCCACAAGATAGGCATACTCCTCAAGGGTAGGCAAAAGGTGAAAGTCCGGAAACGTGAAGCAACGGTACAGATGATCATAAAACTGCACCAAAACGCTCATCAACCCTTCATCCACCTGAGTAGTCAGAAGAGGAAGAAGCTTCCCAAAGCGAGCTTTGAAACCCAAGGGATCTAATACATAGGATGTCAGATTTCTTAACTCTTTCAAATCGGGCTGTCTGAAGTTGTACTTCTTTGTATTCCATCTTTGTCTTTCCATGTCTGAAAATTTTGCAAAAAAACCCCTTTATGTTCCTTGAAAAATTTCTTTTTTATTGATGATATGGATGCAAATGAATGCATGAATGCATGAATGCAACAATCACACTCAAGGATCAAGCAAAGCACACCAAACAAAGGTCATGGGATGGATCATATTATCCTTAATATCAATCATCCATTTTGGTGGATTATGGTTTACACCTTATCAACACCCAAGTTCCATTGATATTAAGGATACATGAACAGATCAACCATGAATCAAGGGTTTGTTACAAGTCACGAGCATGGAGTCTCGGTTAAGAACCACCCAAAGGGAGTGTACTAGGGTTTAAACCTGCCAAACATGTTATACCAGAGGTTCCCATAGTCATCATCCCATCTTTCGAATATTATCGGAGAAACGACTACTCGTATTCCAAAAATATTCTCAAGAGAGACTCTTATGAGTGTAGTATCGCGTAACAATCGTATCAAATCTTACATTTGAACGACTTCCGCACTACATCCTAAAAATAGGCCAAGATGGGTTTGGTAAACTAAGGTCCTTGGCTTCTAAGGTCTATATTGGAAAGAGTATTGTCTAACTACAACTTACTTGTGTGACATTATTGATCCCAACATGACCTCCACCAAGTGAATGGACTCGCAAGTCAACTTGCTAAGGAATAACTCCACACAAGTCGACAAGACTACGCCATTCTCCTATCCTAAGTGCACTCGAGTTCGGGTATAGAACTCATCTCGCAAAGATCACCAAGCATACAAGCAATTAATATATCAAGCAATTCAATCATTACATACAATACAGTAATCCCAAATTGCACAAAAATATGTCACAAACAATTAAATACAAAAAGTGTGAAAACTTGGCAAAACCCACCAGGGAGAGATGATCTCCCCAGCAGAGTCGCCACTTTTCTGTAGCGGTGTCTTCGTTACCATTGGAGATATTGACTAAATCAAAGGTAAATCATACAAAGTCGAGTCGCCACCGCACTTCTATTTATCCAAAGGAAAGGTTAGAAAGCGAACAAAAACCTAAAAGTTTTACAAACAAAACTAGTAAAAGAAACAGAGATCTGGGTAAGGGGGTTGGTTATGCAATGGGAAGGTGTTAGGCACCCAAAACATCATAGGTACTCCTAGGGAGCCCTTTTCACGCTTGTTGCCAAGGTTATTGTTTTTTGTGAAAAAATTTATTTGTGCAAACATGATTGAAGAGATGAGAAAAGAATATACAAGTTTATTTACATTTTGTGTCTGGATGGATAAACCCATTGCCTACGTACCCTCTTATAAATAGATTAGGATCAAAACCTTGTAGTTCGGGTAAAAAATTTCAAAACAAATGAGTGGATTGATTGGTCCAAAAGCCTTAAGGTCTTTTGTTATCAAAGGGAGAAAACTCAACCTGAAAAACCACAAGTCCACCATGTGAGGATAGCTTCAACATGCTAGTGAGGGGTTAACCCTATAATAAGCATGGAAGACTCATTGTCCATCACTAAGGACAAAGGTGAGTATTATATCTACCACAAAGATAACTCAAACCTAATAGCTAAAGGTTATGAAAAATTTGATTAAGAAGTGGACATTGAAACCACAAAAGAAATTTGAATGGGTTATATTTACCAATTAGAAGTATGTACAAAATGGTCAAAGTTGACTTAAAGATTCAATTCAAAATGAGTATTATGAAAAGAAAGTTTGAAAATCAAAAGCATAAGGCTTAGGTTTCTAATGTTGAAAACAAGTCAAATGTTTGCACAAACAGGTTTTGGTTTGGGTTAGGGTGGAGAAATGAAGAAAACAACAAGGTGAGGGATAAGGAATGCAACCACACTAGGAGTTCCTCTCTTGAGATCATATAGATGATCCAAGTAAGTTCCCATCCTTTGGAATAAGCAAGCACAAAGCATAAGCAATCAACCAAGTCTCATAAGATATCCTCAATAAAAGGAAACAGAATGCCAATACATAGACTTACACCCGACTCCTAACAACAAAACGGAAACAGAATGCCAATACATGGACTTATATCCGACTCCTAACCATAAAAAGGAAACAGAATGCCAATACATGGACTTATATCCGACTCCCAACCATAACAAACAAATATCAAAAGCAAACACATCAAAATTTCACAAGCAAACAATCATCACACACTATATACATACAAGAGGCTCAAACAAAAGGGTAGGATTTAGTCAAGAGGGGTCATATCAACCTCGACAAACAAGCCAAACTGTACAGGTAATCTGTAGCTCTTAACCAATAACATTGGGAGTTGTTAGACGGTGTGGCTAGTGATCGAGAGGGGGGGTGAATAGATCACCTCTTTTTAAAATAAACAGATTTAAAAACCTTATCAGAGTTATTGATACTTAGCGGAAAATTACAGTCCCGAATCGACTTCCGTCTATTCTGAACCGCTACTACAAAACCGGACACGCGAATTTATTGCTGGATTTGAATAGGAACGATAGAGAATATTAACACCAGAATATTATCAAATCAAATGCACTTATCACTAAATTCTGATTCCAATGAATAAAACTCAGCTGACAGTTTTGTCAAACATTTGGTGTGTATGTGATCAATGATGAACAATGGTGGCGTTTAGATAAAGAAGTTTTCTTGCCACTATTGTATCACAAAAAGTACAGCCACAATACACCAACTGAAATCACAAAACTGTTGAAAACGTAAAGAGAGATAAGGAAAGAATACGATACGCAGAGATTTGGTAAGGAAGTTCCCCACTGTCGTCCTCGCGTGTGGGTATGTCTCCCTCTCAATTTCAAATGAAATTGAGAACTGTAATTATCAATAATGCTGAATTCGTTGATACAAGGTTACAATACAAAGACAAAATTCTAAATCCCAAGATCTTCTTCTTGTATAAAACCTCCACTTGATCTGAGGTCGATCAAGAATTTCCTGAAAGAAATTGCAATCAATTCACCGGTTCCACAACCTGTTTGAGAAATTACCCAATTTCCAAACCCTACGCTACGGCTGAATCTGTTCTGCAAACGTGACTAACAAACCCGCAAGAACACTCCAGTTCTTGAAGGACAAACCATTTGTTTTTTCCTCGAAACCCCCTTCAACCTTCAACTCAGCTAGATCCTCGATCGTTCCACTGAACACCTCAGCTAGATCCTTGATCGTTCCACTGAACATTATCTCGTTGATCCTTTAATCCAAAGAACAAGAATGATTATGTGTTGATGTTCTTGAAGAAAAGAGATTGAGAAGATGAAGAAGATGAAGTCTCTTTCAGGTTTCTAACTGCTCAAACAATTGCTGCTACACACTCCTTTGATTGGTGTTACAACTGTTTTTCACTTGTGAATTCTTCTTTCTTTACTGAGCTGTCAAAATACTTCTTATATGTGAAAGACAAAAGCTGTTAGTAGACAAAACAGAATTATGTATTGATACAAAAGGTTATGCATCGATACATATTGTAGCTTTGATTAATTTTTGAGAATTAATACAAGCATGTATCGATACAAAGCTCCTATGTATCGATACATAGAACATTTTAACCAAGCATGTATCGATACAAAGCTCATATGTATCGATACATAGAACATTTTAACTGAGCATGTATCGATACAATGCTCGTATGGATCGATACATACTGAAGCAAAAATGTTTTGTGATTTAAAACCAATTTATGTATCGATGCAGATGAACATGTATCGATACATACTGACACGAAACAGTTTTTATGAGTTCTTTTAAGAAATGTATCAATGTGGATCTTTATGTATAGACACGAAACAATAGTATACGCTAAAAACACAAATGAAACATGTAAAATAATGCACAACCAACAATTAGACAATGATCACACAATTTGCTATCATTCAAAACTTATTCAAAGTAAAGAATTTTCTCACAAACTCCCCCTTTTTTATGATGGCAAATTTTTAGCAAGATGTGTGATACTCCCCCTGAGTTTGTGCATATCTGTCAACATCTGCATTTCTCCCTCTTTGCCAACATCAAAAAGAAGAAAAAACAGTTTTATCAAGGCAACATGTTGTAGCCGGACACAACAAAAATGATAAAGAAGCTAACAATCACAAAGAAGGAAGCTTAAAAAGTAAAGAATCACTCACAAAGAATGACAAATAAGTGCAATAACACCAGAAGTAAGCAGAACTAAATAAGCATTTAACTAGTAGAAAGTATTTAAAAATTACATAAGCCAAGACATATAAGGTGCAACTAATCTGAAAAGAAAAAACTCAAGTAACATGCAATGAAATGCAGTGAAATGAAATGATGGTTTAATGTGGATTATAGCCACCACAGGACTCCTCGTCATCTCTATCAGGATCTCTGAAGCTTGGCGGAGGCGGAGGAGGAGGCATTGCATCTGGATTGTGGCCCATGAAGGTGTAGTGCCTGAACCGGTCCTGAACTTCAACACTTCTGAATCTGTCCGTAATACTAGGATTGGCACGGCAGTCGTCCATAAAACCAGACATCTCATTGTAGAAGACTTGGTGCCACTTAACCAAGTCCGTGTGCCAAGAGTGTTGGTTATGGTACATCCGTGTATGATCGTCATGCCACTCACGATGCTCCTTATGCCACTCACTTTGTTGTACATGCCAAGACCGTGCCTCTTCATGACGTTCTTGGTTGGCAAGCTCCATTTGTTGAAGCATTTGAGTTAGGTGCGCAGTAGGTGTTGAAGATGAAGCACCGCTGGAGAACGGAGGAACCGTTGGTTCAGGTACATAGTTGGCTGGAGACCACCTTTGTGGCACCCAATCACCCCAACCAGCATTGTCATCAGCTGCAGGCACATCTGCTTCGTTCACATCATACATTTCTTCATCAGGTTGGTCTTCAACTACTTGAATTCGTTCAGAAGGCACATCCAAATTATAGATCCTTGTTTTGGATTTCCTTTCAAATAAGTAGAAACATTGACGTTCCTTGTCCCACCGATATCCCATATGAGATAAAGTGGAAGAGTCAAACTCTTGAGTAGCAGATGGTGATATGAGAGGAACTAAAGGGATTGCAACATTCCAGAACTTAAGAATTTTCATGATTTGAGACGCATAACCAAGAGCAACATTCTTGGCACTGTTACGCACGAAAAAGAGACGCTTCACAAAGTAGTTTGCCCAATTCAAGGGAACCTTATTTTGAAGAATATAAAAGAGATGAATGCTTGCCCTGTCTAACCTAGAATGTCCACTGTTTGCTGGACGCAGAATGTGCGAGATAATCCAATGAAGTATACGAGGAATTTTCTTAATCATACCAGACGTAACCTGTTCATCCTCACCCAGCGGTCTGTCCAATTTCAAGACAGATAGAGTAAACTCCTTCAGGTTAAAGTCAGTATCAAACTTCAAGTCATGCCAAGTCTTGAAATTATGCAACGGAAGCGGAATTTGAAACACTGTTTCCTAATCACCAGCCTCAAAAGTATAGGTTCTGACACCAATAGAACACTTAAACATATATCCTTTACTAGATTGTAAGCCAGCATAAAATGCACGGATAAAATCCTCATGGTAATCATCCTTTGTAGTCAAAAATGAACCAAGTTTTTGTGCATTAAGGAGTTCAACCACATCACTGAGATGCAGATGAATAGCATCATGTTTATCGAAGACATGGGGTTTCATAACTAACCTTGTCTTGAAAGAATCCTCAAACTCAATAGCAATTGCAGGATGAAGCAAATCTAAGGCATTAGGAGGAATTTCTGGTAACTGCTGAGAAGTGCCAACCGGTTCCTTTCCTTTTTCTTTTCCCCTTGCTCTAGCCGGAATGATTCTTGGAGGCATGGTGATGAAAAATTGAAGAAAAGGGAGATGAATTTAGGGTTTTGGAGAGAATGACGATGAAGGAGATTAGGGTTAGCCGTAGGTTTTGAGAGGTAGAGGAACTGCTGATACCAAGTTTGTGAAAAGATGTGCTAAGAATTGCTGATGTGTCGATCCATGAGTGAAATAAAATGCATTTAATCCAAAAACAATCAGTATGTGTCGATACATATGGGGATGGATCGATCCATGTCACGAGTTTTTTGTTTTTAAAAAGGTTTATGTATCGATGCAAACGACGAATGGATCGATACATACTGAACCATTTTTGACAAATGTGAGATGAAGAAGACATGAATCGATACATATATCTTTGAATCGATACATACTGATGCCAAACCAAATTTTAATTAATTTTTATGCAGTATGGTTATGCATTATGAAGTATTTCATGATAATGATGCCCATGTATAATTCGCAAATCAAATATTAATGTTCAAACAATACATGCAAAGAAATTCACATAAACGAAAATAAGGAATTTTGTTCTAACATACACAATCACATAGTTCTAAAAGAGATATAGAAAGGAGTGATATTACCTCTGTTGATGTAACCTTGTGAGGTCTAAATGAAATCTAAAACAAATCTCATCAACCAAGGTGAGGCATAATATAAATAAGAACAAACATGCTTAAGACAACAATGAAGAGAGATCTAAAATCCCTAATTCACGAAGAATGTTGAAGAACGGTTCCGTTGCTAAAGGTTTAGTGAAAATGTCAGCAAGCTGGTTTTTAGTATCAACATGCTCGAATACAACGTCTTCTTTTTCAACATGATCGCGAAGAAAGTGATGTCTAATCTCTAAGTGTTTAGTGCGCGAGTGTAAAACAGGATTTTTAGTAAGGTTTATGGCACTAGTGTTGTCACATTTTATTAGAATACGTTTGAGTTGAATGTTAAAGTCTTGTAGTTGTTGCTTTAGCCACAAAATCTGAGCGCAACAACTACCGGCTGCAACGTACTCAACCTCTGCAGTTGACAAAGCCACAGATACCTGCTTTTTGCTATGCCAATAAACCAAGGAGTTTGAAAACAAGTGACATGTACCACTCGTGCTTTTCCTATCTGATTTGCAGCCAGCAAAATCAGAATCGGAGTAACCTACTAAGCTATAATCACTTCCTTTGGAATACCAAAGCCCATATTTAGATGTTCCATGAAGATATCTAAATATACGCTTAACAGCTTTCAGGTGTGATTCCTTAGGATTTGATTGATATCGTGCACACATACAAACACTAAACATGATGTCAGGTCTAGAAGCAGAAACATACAGAAGAGACCCAATCATACCTCTAAACTTTTTTACATCTACACTCTTACCATGCTCATCTTTATCTAGATTTCCGTTGGTAGGCATAGGGGTGTCAATTGATTTTGAGTCGTTCATTTCAAAGCGCTTGAGTAGTTCTCTGCGGTACTTTATTTGACATACTGCTGTACCCTCATCAAGTTGCTTTATCTGAAGACCTAGGAAGTAATTCAACTCCCCCATAAGACTCATCTCAAATTCACCCTGCATAACCTTAGAAAATTCTTCGACCAAGTGTGTGTTAGTTGAACCAAAAATTATATCGTCTGCATAAACTTGAACTAAAAGAATGTGCTTTCCCTTGTGTTTAATAAAGAGAGTATTATCCACTTTACCTCTTGAATATCCATGATCAATTAGAAATTTGCTAAGCCTTTTATACCAAACCCGAGGGGCTTGTTTAAGACCATACAAAGCTCGTTTTAATTTGTAAACATAATCTGGATTTTCAGCATTCTCAAAACCAGGAGGTTGTGAGACACATACCTCTTCATTTATGACACCATTTAGAAACGCACTCTTTACGTCCATTTGGTAAAGCTTAAAATTATTAGAACACGCATAGGCAAGCAAGAGACGTATAGCTTCAAGGCGAGCAACTGGAGCATAAGTTTCCTCATAGTCTATGCCTTCCTCTTGGTTATACCCTTGTGCTACTAAACGTGCCTTGTTCCTAGTTATCACTCCGTTTTCATCAAGCTTATTTCTAAAAACCCATTTAGTACCTATGATATGATGATCTCGCGGACGAGGGACAAGTTCCCAAACGTCATTTCTTTTAAATTGATTAAGATCTTCTTGCATGGCCATTAGCCAACATTCATCAATCAAGGCCTCTTTGGAATTTTTAGGTTCTACTTGTGAAACAAAAGCGAAGTGAGAACAAAAATTACTCATCTTAGAACGAGTCATTACTCCCTTTGAAATATCTCCCAAGATGTTGTCAATAGGATGGTCTTTTGAAGATTTCCAAGCTGGTGGAAGGTCATTCACTTCAGCTGTCCTTTCTTCCTCATCTTCTTCATGACTAGTATCTTGCTCCTTCTCATGGGCAACTGTTCTGGACTGATCAGTTTCCGTAACAGCTTCCTTGAGTATGTCTTTTGTAGATACACCTGCGTCATCAAAAGAAATATCTTTTCCGACACTTTTCGGATAAGACTCATCAAAAGAAACATGGACAGATTCTTCAACAGTAAGTAAACGCTTATTATATACTCTATATGCTTTACTTGATTGTGAGTATCCAAGAAAGATACCTGCATCAAACTTCCCAATATTTTCCTTACCATTATTCAAAACAAAACACTTACAACCGAATACGTGAAGATGTGACAAGTTTGGCTTTCTTCCTTTTAAAAGCTCATAAGGAGTTTTATTTAAAATAGGACGAATTAAGATCCTGTTTAAAACATAACAAGCTGTGCTAACTGCATCAGCCCAAAAATATTTTGGTAATCCACCCTCATTTAGCGTTGTTCTTGCCAACTCCTCTAAAACACGATTTTTACGCTCCACAACGCCATTTTGTTGTGGAGTTCGAGGAGCTGAAAAGTTATGCTCAATACCATACTTGTCACAGTACTTATCAAAGTGATAGTTTTGAAATTCACCACCATGATCGCTATGAATTGTAACTATTTTGGAATTCATTTTGTTTTGGGACAGTTTTGCAAAATTCTTAAAAGCAGAAAAAGTTTCATCTTTGCTATGAAGGAATATAGTCCAAGTAAGTCTAGAATAGTCATCAACGATTACAAAACCATAATAATTTCCACCTAAGCTCTTTGTCCTAGAAGGTCCAAAGAGATCCATATGGAGAAGCTCAAGGGGTCGTGAAGTTGAAATTACATTTTTAGATTTAAAAGAGACCCTCGTTTGTTTTCCCATTTGGCACGCGTCACATAGGTGGTCTTTTGAAAATTTATTTTTGGAAGACCGACTACTAGATCCTTAGATACAACCTTATTAAGCAAATCGAAATTAACATGCGCTAAACGTCTATGCCAAAGCCAAGAATCATCATTCAAGGTAACTAGACATTTAGTACTTGTTAAAGATACATCAAAAAGGTCAAGCATATAGATATTGTTTACTCTTACACCCTTAAACACAACGTTCTGTTCAACATGTTCAATTATGCAGCAAGTTTTTATGAAAGAAACTTTATAACCCTTGTCACACAATTGACTTATGCTTAACAAATTGTGTTTAAGCCCCTCTACTAAATGGACATCAGAAATAGTAGTGGTAGAGGGATTACCTACACTACCTTTGCCAAGTATAGCTCCTTTGTTATTGTCTTCATAAGTAACATATCCCTTCTTCTTTACTTTGAAGTCTATAAAAAGCGATATGTCACCGGTCATGTGCCTTGAGCAACCGCTGTCAAGAAACCATCTCCTATCTACGGAAGCAAGGCACTCATCCTACAATATCAAAAGAGAGAAGTTGGTACCCAATTTTCATTGGGTCCAAGTGGGTAAGTGCTAACATGGTTGCCTTTTGGCTTCCATTGATAAATACCTTTAGGAACAAGAAATCTCCTAAACTTGCATTTCTCAATGGTATGGCCAGCACGACAAGAATAATGACATAAACCATGATGATGTGTTTGTTTATTCTTGTTTATTAAATCCTTTGGAATAAAAGAGTATTTTGCATATGGTGGATTTAATGACTTCTTAAACAACCTAGAGTCAACGGCATAAGTAACCTTAGGTTGTAAAGCTTTTTCCAATTTGACCTTGAGAGTGTTTACCTCTTGTTGCCAAATATGACAAGCTTCACAATACCCAACTTTACAACATCCATCAATGTCAATATTTTTTGAATTTTCTGCAATACTAGCTTTTAACCATTCTAAATCTTTTTCAACTTTGTATACTTTACCTTCCAGAAATGAAAAAATTTGTTTATCGGAAGATAATCTTTTCAAAGCATCTACAACTTCGTTATGCAGTTTTTCAAAAGCTATTTTCAGTTCAGAAAAAGACATAGAAGAGAAATTATTATAATAGGCTTGTTTTACCTTTTTATCATTGATTTTCTTCTTGTGGTAGGACAGATTTTTGGTGTGAGCCATAAGGCACAGATTTGCGGTTTCATCACTATCACTTGAACTTAGTGTGCTTGATGAATCACTATCACTTTCCCATGCAATGTAAGCTCTTCTTTGTTTGTTGTACCCTTTTGGGGGAGCTTTTCCTTGATCCTTATACTTCATAGAACAATCTGTTTTATAATGTCGGGATTTACCACAATTAAAACAAGATCCTTTTCCTCTACTCTTCTTATTCTCTTCCTGTTTTGAATATGTAGATTGTCTTCGAAACTTCATGAGGTTTTTGTCGGAATGCTTGACTCCATTCTTTCGAATGAATCTATTATATCTCCTTACAAAGAGTCCCATTTCCTCATCATCTGAATCTTTGTTACTACTAGAATCATTGTCACTTTGCTCTTTTCGTGAGGACTTAGAGCTAGAGGCCACAAGAGCTATTGGCTTCTTCTCTCCCTCTTTGTCTCTCCTCTTCTCCTTTACCTTCTTACTTTTGTTCTCAAACTTTTCAAGACTTTCGAATGCTTGCTGATGTTCTTCCAACTTTCCAAACAGAGTTGTAATCGTAAGTGTCGTTAGATCGTTGGCTTCCTTAATAGCTGTTACTTTAGGTTGCCATTCCCTGCTAAGACATCTTAGAATTTTATTAGTAGCTATTTCATTGGAAACAGGTTTTCCAAGTGCATTTAACCGATTAGTGAGATGAGTAAATCTCTTTTGCATGTCGGAGATAGATTCTCCTTGTTTCATGCGAAAGAGCTCAAACTCTTGATTGAGTGTGTTAATGCGGGACTGTTTTACTTCAGTAGTACCCTCATGGGCAACTTCTAAAGCATCCCACATTTCTTTAGCTGTCGTGCAATGGGATACCCGATAGTACTCATCAACACCAAGTGCTGAAATTACCATATTTCGAGCTCTACAATCACTCGACCACTTTTTCTCATCTTTCTCATTCCAATCAGCTTCTGGTTTAGGAACTATGGCGCCAGCCGCATTTGTCATAGTAATTTGAAAAGGACCATTTTCAATGGCAGCCCATACTAGCCTATCAACAGAATTTATATGAACTCGCATGCAGTCTTTCCAGTAGCCATAATTTTCACCGTTGAAAATCGGCGCTCTATTATACGCCCCCTTTGGTTCAGAATCCATATCGTTACAGGCAGCCACAGAACACCAGCGAAACGGTGCTCTGATACCACATGTTAGACGGTGTGGCTAGTGATCGAGAGGGAGGGGTGAATAGATCACCTCTTTTTAAAATAAACGGATTTAAAAATCTTATCAGAGTTATTGATACTTAGCGGAAAATTACAATCCCGAATCGACTTCCGTCTATTCTGAACCGCTACTAGAAAACCGGGCATGCGAATTTATTGCTGGATTTGAATAGGAACGATAGAGAATATTAACACCAGAATATTATCAAATCAAATGCACTTATCACTAAATTCTGATTCCAATGATTAAAACTCAGCTGACAGTTTTGTCAAACATTTGGTGTGTATGTGATCAATGATGAACAATGGTGGCGTTTAGATAAAGAAGTTTTCTTGCCACTATTGTATCACAAAAAGTACAGCCACAATACACCAACTGAAATCACAAAACTGTTGAAAACGTAAAGAGAGATAAGGAAAGAATACGATACGCAGAGATTTGGTAAGGAAGTTCCCCACTGTCGCCCTCGCGTGTGGGTACGTCTCCCTCTTAATTTCAAATGAAATTGAGAACTGTAATTATCAATAATGCTGAATTCGTTGATACAAGGTTACAATACAAAGACAAAATTCTAAATCCCATGATCTTCTTCTTGTATAAAACCTCCACTTGATCTGAGCTCGATCAAGAATTTCCTGCAAGAAATTGCAAACAATTCACCGGTTCCACGGCCTGTTTGCGAAATTACCCAATTTCCAAACCCTACGCTACGGCTGAATCTGTTCTGCAAACGTGACTAACAAACCCGCAAGAACACTCCAGTTCTTGAAGGACAAACCATTTGGTTTTTCCTCGAAACCCCCTTCAACCTTCAACTTAGCTAGATCCTCGATCGTCCCACTGAACACCTCAACTAGATCCTTGATCGTTCCACTGAACGTTATCTCGTTGATCCTTTAATCCAAAGAACAAGAATGATTACGTGTTGATGTTCTTGAAGAAAAGAGATTGAGAAGATGAAGAAGATGAAGTCTCTTTCAGGTTTCTAACTGCTCAAACAATTGCTGCTACACACTCCTTTGATTGGTGTTACAACTGTTTTTCACTTGTGAATTCTTCTTTCTTCACTGAGCTGTCAAAATACTTCGTATATGTGAAAGATAGAAGCTGTTAGTAGACAAAACATAATTATGTATTGATACAAAAGGTTATGCATCGATACATACTGTAGCTTTGATTAATTTTTGAGAATTAATACAAGCATGTATCGATACAAAGCTCGTATGTATCGATACATAGAACATTTTAACTAAGCATGTATCGATACAAAGCTCGTATGTATCGATACATATAACATTTTAACTGAGCATGTATCGATACAAGGCTCGTATGGATCGATACATACTGAAGCAAAAACGTTTTGTGATTTAAAACCAATTTATGTATCGATGCAGATGAACATGTATCGATACATACTGACACAAAATAGTTTTTATGAGTTCTTTTAAGAAATGTATCAATGTGGATCTTTAAGTATAGACACGAAACAATAGTATAGGCTAAAAACATAAATGAAACATGTAAAATAATGCACAACCAACAATTAGACAATGATCACACAATTTGCTATCATTCAAAACTTATTCAAAGTAAAGAATTTGCTCACAGGAGTTAGGGTGAAGCTGATCAAAGATGGTAAATGAGGATGAGACCTCATGCTCTTAACCATGGCCTGGGTGAGCTCATGATAAAGAAAGCGTGGGGATCCTATTCCACTTAACAAACACTGGACAAAGATCTTGGGTACATGTTCAAAAGCATCAGCACGTAGTGCGAGCATAAAGAACGACTCACTGAATAACGGGGGATTGGCTACTAATCCCTTTTATCCGTCAATTGCCTCAACTCTTGGAGGTCTTATCAAGTATCACATGCCTCATTTGGAGGTCTTTGGCACAATTGTAAACAAACACAAACAGAGCCTCTAAAAGAGGACTTGCCAGCAAAATGCCTGCCAAAAAGGTGACAGGACTTCCAGACTACATGGAGTAAGAAGGTAACTACCTAAGTGGTGTATCAACCATAATCCAAAGCTCAAGAAAGAGCAAAAAGCAAGCAACTAAGGTACCTGTACAAAAGCTAAACAGTTAATACTTCAGTTAGAAAACCAACAAACAAACAGTGGATCTTTCACAGTTACACAACTCAATGAACAATGCTCAAGCACTCATGAGCTCAAGCACATCAATGGGAACCTACAAAACAAACACAAGTTAGAATTCAAATCATTTGCATCTCACAAGGTGAGAACAAATCAACCATCAATGCTAAATGTCCAAACCTGAAACACAAAGCACAATTAGTATATGCACAAAACACTAGTACAAAGACTAAGTTCAAAATCAAACCAAATGATCAAAACAGAACTCAATCTTTCACATAATGCACATTCAAACATGTAACAAAATGTCCTCAAAAGGACCAGCATCAATTCAATGAGCAAATATCTCAAATGGCCTATGCTATGCAATGATCACAAAATGTGCACAAAGTGAACTTCCAAATTAGAAAATTCAAATCAAAACAGAAATGCATGCAATGGCTTTGAAATATTTTATACAAGCTCCTTATGTCATGAACAATCATTATGCAAAAGATCGAATCCAGAAAGGTTCAAATGCTATGTGATCAAAAATGCAACAATTCAATGCCAAAAATGTGACACAAATTGTGACATTATATCTTCATGTGTCAAAAACAATGATAGCATATGAGAAAAAATCCAAACCAGTTATCAAAAATTCACATCATGAGTGAAGATTAAGCATACAAAGAATCAGATCAATTGGATCAAAGATGAAGATTTCACAAAGCATTGAATGCAACATATCAAAATAGCATGGCATGGATCCAAAAAATTCACACATTAAAAATAAGACATCAAAAAATCATGAAAATAATACTAAAAAAAACTAGACATCAAAGCAAATCTATGAAAAAAATTGGAGTTAATTTGGATCATTTTTCTATTTTTTATGCATTTTCTAAGATGAACAAAATAAATGGAATAATAAAAAGAAATGGAGGGAAATGAATTAATTTGAAATAAACCAGAAAATATCAGGACCATTGGATAAGGCGCGCACAAAGCAATCAACGGGTCATATTCAAACATCAAAATGCACAACCTCATTTAATACAATCAGCATGCCACATCATCAGTCAAACGGTATGCATGGCAAGTCAAACAAATATCAGCCAAACAAATACACACGCAAGCGCACACTCAGCAGCCAGTCAGCACACACGCAGGCAAAATGAAACGATGCGTTTCATCAAATGATTTGGCACGCACACATCATCATTCAACGCACACATGGCACAGTCAAAGGAAACAGAACCAATCAAACAAACACGCAGGCGCATACATGGCGAACAACTCAGCACAAACCCTAAAATAACTAGACGCCGAAGCTACAGTCTCCGATCGTCTTCCACGACCAAATTCCGGCGAGCTCAGGCAAAATTTTTCCAGAATTGCACAAATCATACATCAATCGAACCGTCATGCAACATAGAATCCAAATATCATAATCATTTCAACTAATTCTTCCTAGATTGCACGGATCGAAGAGAAACATTTTCATGAACCAAACTTTCAGTCAACACTACATGTTCAATACTCAACCATTTTCAATTCTAAACATATCTACATACTCCACAAAGCAAGATCTATCATTTTATGATCATAAAAAAGCAAAAGGAGGTGATGAATTTGAAGTCACCTGAAATTGGAAGTTGTTGAAATCGTGTCTTCAAGCTCTCTACAGCTCCAGATCTACTCCACTATCCTTGCCTTGAAGCTTTGTGCATAAAGAAACAATTGAAACCACTTGGATCCACTTCAATTTCCAACTTCCATCAATATAAGAGTGCACACAAACAGCTTAAATTATGGCTCAATTGATCAAAACAATGGTTGATTCTTGCTCAGAATTGCATGAGGATCAAGAATCTACAAAAATATTTGGTGTTTGTGTGAAGAAAAATGAAATTCGAAGTGAGAGAAAATGAGAAAATTCTTGAATTTTTGATCTGAAATTTTCTGTTCTAGTTGTTAGGATTAGGGTTTGGCTTTTATACTCCTTGCTAATGATGCTGAAAATCAAATTAGCCTTTGTTTAATCATGATTAGTGAGATGTAAGGCAAATTGCAAAAAATGCACATGAAGCTCATGAATCCATATTACACGTGTACAGTACCATGCAAGGCTTGGAATTCACTTAATATCAACCAAGGATCATCATGGAACTGGTATTTTTCTTGTATCATAAGCCAAATTTGAATTGTGGAAATTCCCTCCAAAATGATCACAAGAGAAATGATGAACATACAAGCCTCTCTCATGCATGGATATGTTTCATTTGAAATGTCTTGAACATGAGGAGCATTTTGCAAAAAGAATGGACCAATTTGGAGCTTTGTATCAAAAGTTAGGCCATTTTGAATTTCCATGCACACCTTGTGATCAAATGGTCATAACTTCTCAACCATTCATCATATGGACATGAATTAGGACTCTTTAGAAAGGGGAGACAAAGATCTACAACTTTCATGTTTACAAAAAATCCATTTGAAACATCTTTGACATTTCCAAGTCAACTTGAATGTGAACCAAAAACTTGCCAAATTTGGAAGCTTTGAATTACAGGTCATTTTCCATTTTTAGTAACTTTTGCCATGACCTCTGAATCTTCAAGATGGATGATTAGAATGATGAATAGGCCTCTTTTGAACATGATCGAGGTGTTTCAACTCATTTCCCCACCTCATAGCCCTCAGTTGACTGCATAGTTGACTTTTTGGTCCTCAGATGACCTTGAAATGCCTTGATGAACTTGGGCCTAAACCACATGATGAAATGGCTTCAAAATGAAACCCTAGCTCATGTAAGCTCTTTGTAATGATCATGTGGTACTCATCTCAAGAAAAATATCTTATCTCATGCACAAAGGATCTTCTTGAAGCTCTTGACCTGGTGATTGCTTGAGCTACAAACAAAAGAAAGTAAATGACATATTTTTGTGCTTTTGGTTAGTGAATAAAACAAGAAAAGCAATGATATACAATTCAAGCATGCCTGGTGATCTCAAACCACTCACAGGATATCCCTACCTAAAGGGAAAGGGAGCCAAGATGCTCAAAGATCCTTGAGGGTATGCAATGCAATGCTATGATGCCATGAGGGATCTTAGGGACAAAATTGGGGTCTTACACTAACCAATGGGATGCCATCAAACATACTAGAATGTCATATAGAAACCCATTTTCCTTTGGACTTTGATCAAGTAATAAGCAATAAGCAATGAGAAATATCCAGACATCATAAATATCAAGGCATCAAATAAAGAGAGCCATATCCAAGCAAGCATTCCAATAGCTAGCAGTCTTCAGTTCCATCCAATTTAGTAGATGAAATATTCCTTGATCAACTCAGAACAAAACATCAGACATACACCATATAAAAACAAAAATTAAGCACAAAGACAAAGTAGCAGATGAATCAAAGAGATCCAAGGTCTTGCATCAGATGAAAGTCACTGTCAAAGATAGCTTAGTCTCAGATGTTGGCATTGGCCAAGTCCTTTAGCATGGGGAATGTTGCCTAGTTCTAAGTCCAAAAGTTCATATCAAGTCCCATCAGTCCAACAAATGTTTTTTAGGGTTTTTTGTTGTTATTAGGTGTTTTAGGATCCTAAGACCACAAACAAAACTAAGGAAAACAAACAATATATAAAATCACAAGATATGGCTCAAATGAGCAAAGTGAAAAGGACTTGAAATATAAACAAGTTGCATGAAATGTAAATGGCAATGAATGATGAAGGTACTTAAAATTTAAATTGCATAAAGTAAATGACTTGAACGTAAAAGCATAATGAATAAGAGTTAGTCGACGGTTAGTCAAATGTTAGTGATGAGTTTAATTTTGTTAAGTCATAGTTTGGAGAACACTCAACCATTCATTCACAAGTATGAATCCTTAAACCAAGACATCTTCCATGAGAAGGGCTCCAACTTGGATAATTCAACAAGTATGCCACTAGCTGTCATGAAAGGAAAAAAGGTCAAGTTTCCACACAATGCCATGAAGAATGGGATTACAATCTCACTTACTATAATGCTATGCTTTGAGGGTCAAATTTAGCTATATGTTAAGTAATCGTAATTCGACTTATATAGAAGTCACAACTATCTGAGACCGGACAATAAAAATATGGGTGTTAATGCATATTAGAGATTTGGTACAAAGAACCAAACTCCTAAAACATACCACACACGGAAAAAAATGGGAGGGGTCTATCTCAGTCAGACTTGTATTGATTCATCTGACACAAGGTCATTAATGAATCAATTAACATTTACACATTAGAGATTTCATTAGTCAAATGAGGGTACATGGAAGAATAGGTATGAAGATGAAGAGGAAAGGGGAAATAGAAACACAAATTGATCATGAGAGGAATTTCATCTGATCAATACCATCCATTCATTTTGGGAGTTGAAATGTACATTTCATCAATCCCCTAAATCCAATGGTTTTGATCAAACAAAAGTCAAATTAACCTTGACTAAGGCCCAAATAGAAAGTCAAACATCAGAAGAACATAAAAATGGCTCAACATAATTTTTAAACATTTAATCAATTAAAAAACACATTAAAAATGAATTAAAATGCATTTTAATTTGGACAAAACCTCAAATCCCTTCAAAACACTAAATAAATTGCCAAGGAATTTATCCTAGGTCAAACAATGTCAAAGGACCTTACACAAAAATTTCACAATTTCTAGAAAGTCAGAAGTATTTTAAAACAATTAAAAATATGCACAAAAACATTTAATTCATGAAAAATACCAAAATATTCCAAAAAATAATATTATTTCAAAATATGGAGGAGAAAAATATCTAAAGATTTTTGGTGAAGGTCCCATATTTTTGGGATAAAAAATGAATTTTTTATGAATAACATAAAATAAGTGGATTAAATCAAAATTCAGAAAATACAAAAAAAACAAGGGCCATCAGATCTCTCTCATTAATTGAGGTGGCAGATCTGATGGACAAGTGTGCGCTTCATACTATACACCCAAGTCAATGCGTCATAGGGATGGTAATCACAAGGAGCGGTCAAGTTTAAAACATTTTAAATGAATCAGAAGGTTAGGAGAGTGCCAACGCACCACCAGAGTCCTAACTCCGGTCTTCTTCTCCGGTGGACCTCAAAGGACTGGTTTACCACTAACCTTCACCAAAATAAAATGTGTGGACATGATTTTAATGGAAAAATTCTTAGGAGCTAGGATATGGCCTCCCTTTCATCTAATTTCAAGTATATTGAAAGATACATGGATTTGAAATTTGAGGTTCATGATCTGAGTTGCTTTGATTTGACCTCAAAGCAACTCAATCTTGTTGTCTACATTGGTAGGACTTCATACAACCAATAATCAAGCAAAATAGTTGAGAAATGAGGGAGAATCGAAGAAGAGAAGTTTGAGAAAAATCACATCCACGAAGCTTCAATCCAGCCTGATCTTCCTTCTAATTTTCCTTGGCACGACTCTAGAAGCTTGCAGGAAATGAAACGGATCAATGAGAGACTTGGATTCTTGGAGTTTCAATCCCTAAATAGAAGGAGGACTGAAACTCGATTTCAAGTGAAATCTTCAAGTTTATCCTTTAATGGAGGTTAGGGATGCAAGGGTTCAAATCTTGGGCCAAAGGGATCTTCTTTATGATCACAATGGTCATGTATATATATCATAGCAAGTTGTTTTTCACACACTTTGGAATTTTCCCAATTTTAGCAACTTTGGTGCAGGGATGCATAAGCAATGATTTCGGCCCAATTCATGATGTGATCTCACTCCAATTCATTCACAATGGATCTTGAAACAATAATACGTAAGCATGCAAAAGGAAAAGGTCAATTGAATTCAAATCATGCCAAAACAAACCGATGAAAGGAACCATGCGTAAGTCCCTCAAATCTTGTCCTAATGAAGTGATCTTGGACATTTTGGAAAGGTGACATCAGGGGGACAACTTTTATGATGAACACTTTTCCATTTTAAGCTTGAATAATGATGAATTTTGAGGTGGAAATTTGAGAAATCGAACATAATTGAAATTTTTCTAAGTACCAAGTCAAATGACCACTTCTTCCACCTTGAATAACATTTGCTATGAGCTTCAAATGGAGATGATTTCTTCATAAAAGTTGTATCTCTTTCATCCCTATTAAATTTGGAAGTTGACATCCTAACTAGGGAACAGACAAAATGACCTATAATCTTTCACCATAAAAATGACTTTCCAAGAAAAAATAGTGTAAAACCCCAATTTTGACCCTAAGATCCCTCATGCAAATTCATCATAAGCATTAGCATTGGGATCATACCTTGGCATCCTCCTTACCCCTTCTTCATTGGGTTTTTTTTGGGAGAGATCACCAAACACTTTGTGATTATATCATACTTGTATCTTATCAGTTTACTAACCAAAATACCAAAAATATGCCTTTGCATTTTCCTAACTCTTTTGTAGGTAGGGCATGATCTCCATTGATCTATCAAGTTCATATCTAGGGTTTGAGACCCTCATGATAAAGAGCACAACCATGGATTGATACAAGAATGATTATGAGCATCATATATGAGTCCCAATGGTTTCTACATGTTATATTAATCAAGTTTTCTTCAAGAATTTGAGGGTGATTTTCCTTGGAAACCCTAGTTTGACTAGGTATCTTGAGTAACTTCTCCAACAAGCTATCTCACCAATTGATCAAATTTCTCAAGTGACACTTCAAAATTCATCATCTTATGCATATATGATCCACCATGAGCCTAAAAAGTCAAGATAATTGAAGGTTAGCAAGTTGGTTGATAGTGGTTGGCCAGATGAATTCATCTAATCAAAACTGGGTCTCCCTAGACCCTATCTCCTAAAATTTTCACCATATGAAACTTATTCCAAGAGAAAACATACTCTAAATGACTTTCCAAACAACTTCCATGTTGGGACCTAGAGCTAGTTTTGCATGGAAAATGACTTTCTATGTTGAAACATTGTAGGTCATTTTGTCTAAACCCTAATTTGAAAGTCAACTACCCAAGGCCATAAATTGCTCAATTTTTATTATATGAAAGATTTACAAGTTGCACAATTAAATTAAACATGTCTAATTCAACTTTTATGTTTGGAGTGAGGGCTAATTCAACTTTTATGAACATGTGATATGAGGTTAGATTATAGGCCGCTTTTGACCTATACCATTAAACAAGTGATTTTTCCAAACTTCAAAAATGCATAACTCTATCATTTCAAATCCAAATGACATGAAATTGGTGACCATTTTGAAGGTATTTGAAAGAGACACAACTTTTATGCAGATACGTTTCCCAGTTGAAGCTCACATAAAAAGTTAAGCAAGGTGGAATTTTGAGACATATGGCTTGACACTTAAAAAAAATTTGATATGTTAAAATTTTCCAAACTTCCACATCGCATTTTCAAACTTCTTTCCTAAATCAAACTTGTAAATAAACTTAAATATACTTGACTTAAACTTTCAAAAAGCCAAAAAGAACTAACTCATTCAAACCATTTTTAGGCCTTTGTGCCTTTCAAACTTGATTTTTGTTAAAAGCAATGCATCCACTTTGAAATTTGTATCACGAACTACGAGGTTTTGATCCCTCATTTTTATGTTGGTACGTAGGAACAAGACCGAAGGTCTTGCCAAACACCAAAAATATAATTAATGAATTCTTTTCTCATCCCCCCATTCTATTTGTTTGCAAACATCACTTTATACCAAATACATATGCACACAAAAAGGGCTCCCTAGGAGTACCTCAGACACTTTGGGTGCTTACACCTTCCCTCTGTGTAACCAATCCCCTTACCTCGAAACAATAAAAGTGCGGTGCGACTCTTGTTATTTGATCTCTAGATTATCCATAGCTTGATGATCATGAATTTACCGCTACAGGAAATTAAGTGGCGACTCTACTAGGGAGTAGTCTCCAATGGGTTTAGCCTACTTTTTGTATGTATAAGTTTGTATATATGTGATGTTTGTATATATGTATGTGTAATATAATCTGCTTGTTGTGCTTGGTGATCTCTGAGTGGTGAGATAAGTTCTAACCCGAACTTGAGTGCAATTAAGATAGGAGGATGGTATTGTCATGTTCGACTTGTGTGGAGTAGTCCTTCACAAGTTGTCTTGAGATCCATTCGCTCAGTGGAGACTCTTTTGGATTTGGAAATGTCACACAAGTATTTGTGGTTAGGCATTACTATCTCTAATTTGGGTCTGAGAAGTTGAGGACCGTAGAACATTTACCCCCTCTTGGCCTATTTAGGACGTAGTGTGGAAACTGTTCAAGTGTAGACTTGATAACAATTGTTACGCGATACTACACTCAGACGAGTTTCTCTTGAGAATATTATGGGTCGATGAGTCATTCATCTTAACCTGTAATATCCGATAGATGGAATTAAGACTCTAGTTAATTTTTAGAACATGATCTACAGGTTATTTATCCTTAGTTCACTCTTTTGGCATGGTTCTAACCCATACTCCATGCTCGTGACTTACAACAAACCCTTGATTCTTGGTTGATCCAATCAAGTCTTGTCAATATCAGTGGAACTTGGGTGTTGATTAGGTGTAAACCATAATCCACCAAAATGGATGATTGATCTTGACAATGACTTGATTCATCCCTTGACCTTTGTTTGCCTTGTGTGTGATCCATTATTTGTGATTGTTGCATTCATACATTCATGCGCATCATAACATTCATCACATGAAAATTTCAAGGAACTAAGGTATCATTTGCAAATATTTTCAAACCATGGATTGTGGACGAAGGAACACTAAGAAGTACAGTTTCAGATGTCCCGACTTGAAAAAGTTAAGGAAGCTAGCATCTTTTGTATTAGATCCCTTGGACTTCACACAACATCGTGGGAAGCTTTTGTCTATCTTGTCTGCTGATATGGTTGAAGGACTCTTGAGTGTATTGGTGCAGTTCTATGATCCTCTCTACCGTTGTTTCACTTTACCAAATTTTCAGCTTGTGCCTACATTGGAGGAGTATTCTCATCTTTTGGGGATACCTATTTCTAGTAGAGTACCTTTTAGTGGATTGGAGGAGATTCCCCGATCTAGTATTATTGCTGAAGCTCTTCACTTGAAGAAGTCTAAGATAGATGCTCATTAGGTGAAGAAAGGAGGATTGTTTGGGTTGTCATCTGATTCCCTCATGAAGGAAGCTACTGCCTTTGCTCAAGCTGGTAGTGGACGCTTTTGAAGCTATCTTTGTGTTGCTCATTTATGGATAGGCTTTGTTCCCTAACATTGATAGTTTTGTTGATGTTAACGCCATTAGACTTTTCTTGATTGGGAATCTTGTGCCTACTTTATTGGGTGATATGTATTTCTCTTTGCATCTAAGGAATTCTAATGGTGGTGGAACTATTGTTTGTTGCATTCCTCTTCTGTACAAGTGGTTTATTTCACACTTGCCTCAGACACCTGCTTTTGTGGTTTATTTTGCAAACAATGTCTAAGGTGGTCTCAGAGACTTATGTCTCTCACTAATGATCATATAGTTTGGTATGATCCGTATTTAAGCAGTTTGGAAATTATTAATAGTTGTGGTGAATTATCTAATGTGCCTCTCATTGATACACAAGGAAGAATTAACTATAACCCTACTTTGGCTCGTCGTCAACTTGGGTTCCCCTTGAGAGACAAACCTAATAAGACTTTGTTAGAAGGTATTTTTCTATCAAGAGGGTAAATATCCCCAACATTTGAAGCAGAAGATTGTGCATGCTTGGCATAATGTGTATAGGAAAGAAAGATCTGAGCTTGGTCCACGCAATTGTGTAGCTTTGGAAGCTTACACTCTTTGGGAGAAGAAGAGAGCTTTGGAGTTAAAGATGCCTTATCCTTGTGAAAAACCTATGTCTATGGTTGTGGTTGAGACATTAACTCTCCCTAACCAAGATGTAAAGGAGTTGGAAGACGCGCTCATCAAGGTGAAGCAAGAGAAAGATATGTGAGAAGAGCGTTACCGCGCTTTGACTAAGAAGCATGAAGAGTTGCAGTTGGAGTCTAAGGACAAAGATGCACTTATTGAGCCGCGTGAAGACCAATTGACGAAGAGATAGAGAGAGCCAAAGGTTTCATATTCTAGCATGCCTCAGCCTCCGTTGCTTGGAAGAAGAATGTTGATCATCTTGTCCTCGAGAAGACTCAGATGAAGGCTTCTTTTGAGACTGAGATCCGTCGCATTCGAAGGAAGTACACGCCTACAACCAGATCTTTTGACATTGTTGTTAGGGATCCTTAGGATGACTAGTCTCCTTTTCTCTTGTATTTTTCATTTGGTTTTTGAAATTGTACTCAGTGTAATCCTTCCAATTTATATAAATAAAAAGAGATTTTTTGGTCATATCAAATTGTTGCAATTGACATTTAAATATATATGTTTGCAAATGATATAATAAGTTCCTTGAAAAATAAAAATAATCAAGCATTGTATTCCATGCATCTTTTGCATAAGCAGGTTTTCGCCAGATGTCTGATTGGTATTTCTTTTGTGCTTTAGCCAAGCTGACTCACCGGTACAATACCCGAGCCAATCATCTGAGAATCATGGAGCACCTAAAGCAAGAGAACAGAGAGCTGAAGGACGATATCCCCCGCCTGACTGCGATGATGGAGTCAGTTCTTGCCGCTCAGACTCAATCTTCTCCAACACCTGCAACTCCTCCTACGAGGGCTGTTATTTCAGAGGTGGCTACCTCTACCATGCCTGCTGCTGCCTCCCACTTCCCGCTAACTATGCCTTATAGAATCCCGTTGGGAATGTCCTCCAACTTTGTGCCAAAAGGCTTTGCGCCTACCTTTGCTTCCATGCCGACATATAGCTCGGTCATGTCCGTGCCACCTCCCGTTGTGCACACCTTGCCTCGCGTAGAGGACACCATTTATCACTCTGAGCTGTCTGAGGGTCTGGATGTTTATGAAAAGATGGACGAAATGAAAGATCAGTTTTTGAGTTGCGCAAGGAATTGAAGACGCTGAGAGGTAAAGATTTGTTTGGGAAGAGTGTTTTTGAGTTGTGTTTGTTGCCCAATGTCAAGATCCCGGTGAAGTTCAAAGTGCCTGACTTTGAAAAGTATTAGGGGAACTCTTGTCCACTCAGTCATCTTGTGATGTATGCTCGCAAGATGTCTACTCAGACCGACAATGATCAATTGCTTATTCACTACTTCCAAGATAGTTTGACCGGTGCTGCAATCCGGTGGTATATGGTATTGGACGGTGCCAACACTCGCACTTTCAATGATTTGGGGGAGGTTTTTGTCAAGCAGTATAAATATAACATGGACATGGCGCCTGATAGAGACCAGCTGAGGTCCATGTCTTAGAAGGACAAAGACACATTCAAAGAGTATGCGCAACGATAGAGGGAGTTGGCTGCCCAGATCACTCCTCCTTTGGAGGAAAAAGAAATGACAAAGATCTTCTTGAAAACTCTGAGCTCATTTTACTATGAACGAATGATTGCTAGTTCCCCCAGTGACTTTACCGAAATGGTAAACATGGGGATGAGGCTTGAAGAAGGAGTCCGAGAGGGACGTTTGTCAAGAGATGAGGCATCAACAAGCAAGAGGTATGGTAGTAATTTCGGTAAGAAAAAAGACAATGAGACGAATGCAATTTCCAGTGGGAGATAGATGAGGCCTCAGATTAGAAGGAATCCAACATCCCGTCAACATCATCATCATCAAGTATCTTCTGTTATCCCGGTATTTTCTAATCAACAAACAACACCAGTTCAACAACAAAAACATCAACAACAAAAACCGCAACAACGAATAAACACCTACAACAACAACAATACCAACAACAATCATCAGCAATAAAACTTTGAGAGGAAGAAGGTCTCTTTTGACCCGATTCCTATGTCTTACGCATATCTTTTTCCATCCTTGGTTCTCAAGAACCTGATCCAACCAAGAAACCCGCCACAGATTCCAGAACCACTTCCTTGGTGGTATAAACCTGAGCTCCGTTGTGCTTTTTATCAAGGAGCACCCAGACATGATATTGAAAATTGTTATCCGCTCAAGTATGAGGTTCAGATGTTGATGAAGAGTGGTATGGTGTTCTGGGAACTCTTCTGTGAATATGGTGGATGGTTGTTCTGGAGAATTCAAAGTTTTTGATGTACGTTTGATCCGAAGATCCTTGGTGCAGATCCTTAATGTGAGCACGACCATGATGGTTGTGCTGTTTGTAGTGTTAACTTGAGGGGTTGTGAAGTTGTGAAGAAGGACATCCAATGTCTGATGGATGAAGGCATGATCCAAATTGTTCAATCCCGTCATGTAGATGATGATGTTAATGTCATAGTGCCTGTTTTCAATCAACCTGAGAAGTTGGTGATTCAGTATGACTCCAGTAACAACAACAGTCAATGATCAGTATCGTCGTTGGTAATATGGTTAGCGGGCCAAGTCCCGTATTCATCTGATAAAGTTATGCCGTATCAGTATAATGCTACAATGATGAAGGATGGTCAAGAGGTCTCGTTACCTACGACTAGTTCAATAGTGAGCATTGTTGATGTTACTAAGGTGACCCGCAGTGGTCGAGTGTTTGGGCTGGTGTTCTCAAAGGATAAAGAAGAAGCAGTTGTGAGTAAGAAGGTGGAAGTGCCTAGTGTAGACCCAGTTGGATGTTCAAAAGATAAGTCTGGTGAATCCAGTAACTTGAAACCCAATAATGATGATGAGGTACTTCCTTTGATTAAAAGAAGCGAGTTTAATATGGTGGAGAAGCTGCTCCAAACCCCCTTGAAGATCTCAGTACTGTCTCTGTTCATGAATTCCAAAGGATAAAGAGAAGCACTACAGAGAGTTCTAGATAAAGCTTTTGTAGAACATGATGTTATAGTGGATCAATTTGATCATATTGTGGCTAACATCACTTCTTGCAATAATCTTAGCTTCTGTGATGAAGAACTCCCTGAGGAGGGAAGAAATCATAATTTGGCTTTGCACATATCAATGAATTGCAAAGAGGATTCTTTGTCAACTGTGCTAGTTGACACTGCTTCGTCACTGAACGTGCTTCCGAAGTCAACTTTGTCAAAACTATCTTACCAGGGAGCGCCCATGAGGTATAGTTGTGTGATTGTCAAAGCCATTGATGGTTCGTGCAAAACGGTTATTGGTGAAGTGGACCTTCCAGTTAAGATAGGTCCAAGTGATTTTCAGATTACTTTTCAAGTAATGGATATCCACCCGGCCTACAGTTGCTTTTTGGGAAGGCCATGGATCCATGAGGCAGGAGCCGTTACCTCAACTTTGCACCAGAAGCTCAAATTTGTGAAGAATGGCAAGCTAATGATTATTGGTGGAGAGAAGGCGTTGTTGGTTAGCCATTTGTCATCTTTCTCTTATGTGGAAGCTGACGATGAGGTTGGAACTCTGTTCCAAGCCTTATCTATTGCTGTTGAGAAGAGGGTTGGGGCACCTATGTCCTCGTTGAAAGTTGCTCAGAAGATTGTGGAAGAAGGCAATGTTGATCAGTGGGGGAGCATGGTAGAAGTCTCCGACAACAAAGGCAAAACTAGTTTGGGGTTCTTGAAAGGATCATGAATTGCAAGGTCTGAAGATATGCAACTTAGCTTCCGTAGCGGAGGGTTCATTCATGGAAATGAACAACACTTAGTTGCGGTGCTAGAGGATGACGAAGAGGAAGACTGCACCAATTTTGTGACGCATGGAAAGGCTTGCAACAATTGGACTGCTATTAATATTCCTGTTATTTTGCATAAATCTAAGTAATTGCTTTTATATGTTTTTAAATCCTTCTCCTATGCCTAAGGGAGAAGTGAACATTGTTTGGGCATTTCAAAATTGATCATCAATAAAATTAATTATATTCATCCACATCTATGATGTTTATTTTTACTTTTTTCTTTATTCTGAAAATGGGAATCACAAAAAACATAAATAAACAATATAATTGTCCATCTGCATAATATTTGGTCACAAATTCACTTCTCTAAAATCAAAATATCAAATCATTATGCAGGTTGGTTCCTAACCCCATTGAATACAATGATCTTTCTCCTTCTCCAAATTTTGAATTCCCCGTGTTTAAGGCCGAGGAGGAAAGTGATGTAGAAGTGAGTGATGAATTATCTTGTCTTCTTGAGCAAGATGAAAAGACCATTCAGCCATTCGAAGAGCAAGTCGAGTTAGTCAATTTGGGTTCTGAGGATGATGTGAAGGAAGTCAAGATTGGGTCTCGATTGTGTCCAGATGTCAAGAAGGGGTTGATTGATCTTCTTCGAGAGTATTTAGATGTGTTTTCTTGGTCCTATCAAGACATGCCTGGGTTGGATTATGAGATTGTGGAGCATATATTGTCGTTGAAGCCAGAATGCCCGCCAGTCAAGCAGAAGTTGAGAAGAACACATCCTGATATGGCAGTGAAAATCAAAGAGGAAGTACAGAAGCAGATTGATGTCGGTTTCCTTCTAACTGCTGAGTATCCGCAATGGGTGGCCAATATTGTGCTTGTGCCGAAGAAAGATGGAAAAGTACGCATGTGTATTGACTATAGATACTTGAATAAAGCCAGTCAGAAAGATGATTTCCCTCTACCACACATCGATATGTTGGTAGACAATACTGCTAAATTCAAATTCTTTTCGTTTATGGATGGATTTTTCGGATAAAATCAGATAAAGATGGCACCCAAAGATATGGTGATGACCACATTCATTACACCTTGGGGAACATTCTGTTATAGAGTGATGCCTTTCGGTTTAAAGAATGCTAGTGCGACTTACCAGAGAGCAATGACTAATTTTATTTCATGATATGATGCATAAAGAGATCGAAGTATATGTCGATGACATGATTGCTAAATACATTAATGAAGAGGAACATGTTGAGCATTTGTTGAAGCAATTCCAGCGTTTGAGGAAGTATAAACTCCGTTTGAATCCTAATAAATGTACTTTTGGTGTTCTTTCTGCTAAGTTGTTTGGGTTTATTGTCAGCGAGAAGGGTATTGATGTTGATCCTGCCAAGGTCAAAGCAAGACAAGAGATGCCTGCGCCCAAAACTGATAAGCAAGTCAAGGTTTTCTCGGCCGATTGAATTATATTTCCAGATTCATTTCCCACATGACTGCCACATGTGCGCCTATTTCCAAGCTTCTTCGGAAAGATCAGTCTTGTGATTGGATCGAAGATTGCCAAAAAGCTTTTGACAGTATCAAGGAATATCTGCTCGAGCCTCCGATTTTGTCTCCACTTGTTGAAGGAAGACCGTTGATCATGTATTTGACTGTGCTTGATGAGAATATGGGTTGTGTTCTTGGTCAGCAAGATGAGACTGGAAAGAAAGAATTTTCAATCTACTACCTCAGTAAGAAGTTCACCGACTGTGAGACTCGGTATTCTATGCTTGAGAAAACTTGTTGAGCATTGGCTTGGGATGCTAAGCGTCTGCGCCAGTATATGATGAATCATACCACTTGGTTGATATCCAAAATGGATCTAATCAAGTATATATTTGAGAAGCCTGCTTTAACTCGAAGGTTGCCCGCTGGCAGATGTTGTTATCAGAGTATGATATCAAATACCGATCTCAGAAAGCAATCAAAGGTAGTATCTTGGCTGACCATTTGGCTCACCAACCGATTGAAGATTATCAGTCAGTGCAGTATGACTTTCCTGATTAAGAGATTTTATACTTGAAAATGAAAGATTGTGATGAACCATTGCTTGAAGAAGGGCCAGAACCTGGTTCCCGTTGGGGCATGGTATTTGATGGAGCTGTTAATCAATATGGAAATGGCATTGGGGCAGTGATTATTACTCCTCAAGGCACGCATCTACCATTTACAGCTAGATTGACTTTCAAGTGTACAAACAACATGGCAGAATAAGAAGCTTGCATTATGGGGCTTGAAGAGGCCATAAATCTCAGAATCAAGTATTTGGATGCCTCCGGTGATTCGGATTTGGTTGTGAATCAAATCAAAGGAGAATGGGAGACAAATCAACCCGGTTTAATACCATATAGAGATTATGCGAGGAGGATTTCAACTTTCTTTACAAAGGTTGAGTTCCATCATATCCCTTGAGATGAAAACCGGATGGCAGATGCTCTTGCAACGTTGGCATCAATGATTATAATGAAGTATTGGAATGAAGTTCCTAATTTGTTTGTGATGCGTCTTGATAGGCCAACACATGTGTTTTGTGTTGAAGAGATCAAAGACGAGAATCCGTGGTATTATGACATCAAATGTTTCCTCCAAAGTCAGATTTACCCGCCTGGGGCATCTTTGAAAGATAAGAAGGCATTGAGAAGATTAGCCGACAATTTCTACTTGAATGGTGATGTACTGTACAAGAGAAACTTCAACATGGTTTTTCTCAGATGCGTGGATAGACACGAAGCAAACTTGTTGATGACTGAAGTGCATGAAGGTTCCTTTGGTACTCATTCCAATGGACATGCAATGGCGAAGAAGATGTTGCGAGCAGGTTACTATTGGATGACAATGGAATCTGACTGTTGCAAGTTTGTGAAGAAGTGCCACAAATGTCAAATTTATGCTGATAAGATTCATGTTCCTCCGACACTATTGAATGTTATCTCTTCCCCATGGCCCTTCTCCATGTGGGGAATTGATATGATTGGGATGATTGAACCCAAAGCTACGAATGGACATCGTTTCATTTTGGTGGAAATTGATTACTTCACGAAATGGGTTAAAGCGGAATCATATGCAAATATAACCAAGCTAGTTGTTGTAAGGTTTATCAAGAATCAAATCATATGACGTTTTGGTGTGCCAAGCAAGATCATTACTGATAATGGATCGAACTTGAATAATAATATGGTGGAGCCTCTTTGCAAAGACTTCAAAATTGCACATCATAATTCTTCTCCCTACATACCCAAGATGAATGGGGTTGTTGAAGCTGCAAACAAGAACATGAAGAAGATTATTCAGAAGATGGTTGTCACATACAAGGATTGGCATGAGATGCTCCCATTTGCTTTGCATGGGTATCGTACATCCATCCGCACTTCAACAGGGGAAACCCTCTTCTCTCTTGTGTATGGTATGGATGCAATGCTCCCCGTAGAGGTTGAGATTCCTTCATTGCGTGTGCTTATGGAAGCCAAGTTGACTGAAGCTGAATGGTGTCAGACTAGGTTTGATCAGTTGGATTTGATTGAAGAGAAGAGATTAATTGCCATGTGTCATGGACAGTTGTATCAGCAAAGGATGAAGAAAGCTTTCGATAAGAAGGTCAGACCTCGTGTGTTCAGAGAAGGTGACCTTATGCTCAAAAAGATTTTATCGTTCCAACCTGATTCTAGAGGAAAATGGACTCCTAATTATGAAGGTCCATATGTTGGTAAGAGAGCCTTTTTAGGCGGTGCATTGATGCTTACAACTATGGATGGAGAAGAGTTCACTCGTCCTGTGAACGCAGATTCAGTCAAGAAATACTTCGCCTAAAAAGAAAAGAACAACTTGTTAAGTTGAAAACCCAAAAGGGCAGCTTAGACAAAAATGACCGTCTCGGTGGATTGAAAACCCGAAAGGGAGATCCAGGCAAAAATTAGAGACATAAAAACAGAAAGAATTTCCCGATAAGTTGAGTACTCCACCTTGGGGAAACTTATGCAAAAATTTGGGATTATGGCAAGTAACTGCATTCCGATGAATAACAAGTCCTTGAGTGTGAAGCATCAGAGGTTCCCCAAGCAGTTAATCCTTTGGGTATCCCTAGACGTTTGTGTTGATTAAGTTCCTCGGCGGAATTTTTGATTCCCCAGTAGTGCTTCATTCCGTTTCCCCAGCTGAGTTGGTTGATTCAGGTGCCCTGCGACTTGTTTTCCCTCGCCAGAGTTCCTGCCTTCCCCAGCGAAGTTTGTTCTTCTTCAACAGTATTGGTCTTCGTCAGATGAGATGCTTGATCTCCACAGTAGATCGCATTGGTTTCCCCGCCAATCGCCAGTCGACTTGCTCCCCAGTCAGAGTTTCCTCATGGTTCCTGAGAAATTTATTTTTCCCTGCAGGGTTGTCTCCCATTTTTATGGTGTTGACCTAAAATTCCCCACAGGCTCGGTGATATTTTCTCTTTCCTCAGCAGATCTCCTCCTTCCCCAGTTAGTGTTGAGCCTTTTTGGATTGTGGATCTCCCTGTTTTCCAGCAGTTGTCTCCATATTTTGTGGATTGACCGAGGATTGTACCGATGATTCAATTTCTTTGCGACACCATCGTATCCTTTGTGATCATTCTTGTCAGCATAATCATCATATACATACATTCATATAATTTCATATTTTGCATATTCTCATATCTGATTAAATTGTTGGTTTGCGATTCTCATTCCCTATATGGTGGTACTTTATCCCCGTACGAATTCTGGTGTTTGTCCTCCCTCAATTGTAGAGTGTCAGCCTTTTAGGCAGAAAGACTTTAACCTTTATCCTCTTCCCTACTAAGTTGTTTCCTCGTGGATGATTATTACTCCAGTTTCCTCCCTAGTTGTTTATCTGGATGGAACCACTTCCCTTGAGTTATATCCTCATTGGGTTGAGTCTTGATTGACTGATTTCTTTCTAGCTCCTACCTAGATAGATACTTTGAGTTCCTTAAGAGTCTATTACCCAGTAACTGGTAATATTCTCCTTAGTTTGCAGTTTGTTACTTTTTGCCCAATACCCGACAAAAGTTTCCCAGCAGTAGAGTCCCTAGTGGATCTGTTTCCCTAGGAAGTATATCCTTGATATGTTCACCCTAACCGGTGACAGATATATTTCTCTCTCCTTCTTGAGTGTATCCTTGATATTTTCATCCTAACCGATGATGGATATTCTCTTTTTTTTTTGGGGTATTCTACCCATTAAAAAGGTAGTTGTAATCCATATTCTTGTTTCCCAGGGAGTTAATCCTTGATATGTTCATCGTAACCGATGACATGTTTCCTTCTCTTTGCGGTCTTTTACCCAGTAATCAGTAGTTGTAAACCCATCCTTTTTCCCGTAGAGTTGATCCTTGATATGTTCACTTTAACCAGTGACGGATTCTCTCTCTCGGTATATTATCCGGTAACTGATAGATGTAATTCCTATTTTATCTCCTCACAAAGTCTATCCTTGATATGTTCATCCTAACTGGTGACAGATTTTCTCATTGATGGTATTCTATCTAGCATTCGATAGATGTAATTCCTACTTTTTGTTCAGTTGGTTTATCCTTGATATGTTCATCTTAACCGATAACGGGTATCCTCCTTGACAATCCCAGGCAAGTCTATCCTGGATATGTTCCTCCTAACCGATGATGGATTTTCTTCGCTGTTGAGTTTATCCTTGATATGTTCATCCTAACCGATGTCGGATACTCTCACCCTTGGTCTTCTGCCCAGTAACAAGTAGTTGTAAATCCTATTTTCTGTAGTTTCCCCAGCAAGGCTATTCTTACCCAGTAACCAGTAATGAATATTCCCTTTTGTTGTTCCCCAGCGAGTCATCCTTGATATGTTCATCCTAACCGATGACGGATGTCCTCTCTATCAGATTTTTCTTATCTCCTTACCCAGTAACAGGTAATAGATAATAGATTGCTTCTCCTCCTGTGTTGAAGCTTATTTCTCCCCAGTCGAGTTGAGTGCGCATTTCCTTAGTGAAATCGCTTTTCCTGCATGATTCAATTATTTCAGTTTTATCCTGACTTACTCGTACCCCCTGCAGATGTTGTTAGTTCCCCGACAGAGTTCCTTCCTTGTTTGTATGGAATTCCTCGAGTCCCCCAGTAGTTTTAAGCCACAGTCTGGCCTGCACATAACTCTTTTATCCCCTAAAGTCTCAGTCTCCCCAGTATGGTTTTCTTACGGAATGCATTTTACTCCTGCGGACTGTCGGTCTCTCCGATTTCTTTTCCTTTGTGGCAATATTTCCCCATAAAGAATTTACTTTTGCATTCATATCATATGCATCATGAGGTCTCTTAGGGACCAAAATTTGTTTCTATATGTTGTTATTTAAGCCCATTCGACTGAGTCGACATGAAGATTTTAACCTTCGCCTCCTCAATTAGAATGTCCTTAAATAGGGGCAGCTGTAAGACCCCAATTTTGACACTAAGATCCCTCATGCAAATTCATCACAAGCATTAGCATTGGGGTCATACCTTGGAATCCTCCTTACCCTTCTTTCATTGGGTTTGTTTTGGGAGAGATCACCAAGCACTTTGTGATTGTATCATACTTGTATCTTATCACTTTACTAACCAAAATACCAAAAATATGCCTTTGCATTTGCCTAACTCTTTTGTAGGTAGGGCATGATCTCCATTGATCTATCAAGTTCATATCTAGGGTTTGAGACCCTCATGATAAAGAGCACAACCATTGATTGATTCAAGAATTATTATTAGAATCATATATGATTACCAATGGTTTCTACATGTTATATTGATCAAGTTTTCTTCAAGAATTTCAGGGTGATTTGCCTTGGAAACCATAGTTTGACTGGGTATCTTGAGTAACTTCTCCAACAAGATATCTCACCGATTGATCAAATTTCTCAAGGGCCGCTTAAAAATTCATCATATTATGCATATATGATCTACCATGAGCCTAAAAAGTCAAGATAATTGAAGGTTAGCAAGTTGGTTGATGAATTCATCTGATCAAAACTGGGTCTCCCTAGACCCTATCTCCTACACTTTTGACCATATGAAAATGATTACAAGAGAAAACTTTCTTTAAATGACATTCCAAACAATTTTCATGTTTGTACCTTGACCTAGTTTTTCTTGGAAAATCATTTTCTATGTTGAAACATTATAGGTCATTTTGTCTAAACCCTAATTTTAAAGTCAACTTCCCAAGGCCATAACTTGCTAAATATTTATAAGATGAAAGATTTCCAGGTTTCACAATCAAATTAAAGATGTCTACTTCAACTTTGATGTTTGGAGTGAGGTCTAATTCAACTTTTATGAACATGTGATATGAGGTTACACTATAGGTCACTTTTGACCTATACCATTGAACAAGTGATTTTTCTAAACTTCAAAAATTCATAACTCTATCATTTCAAATCCAAATGACATGAAATTGGTGACCATTTTGAAGGTCTTTGAAATAGATACAACTTTGATGAGGACACTTTTCCCATTTGAAGCTCACATAAAACGTTAAGCAAGGTGGAATATTGAGACATATGGCTTGACACTTAGAAAAATTTTGATATGTTAAAAATTTCCAAACTTCCACCTTAAATTTCATCATGATACCAGCTCCAAATGAAAAAGTGTTGAACATGAAAGTTGTTCCTCTTGATCTCACCTTTCTAAAAAGTCTGAGTTCATCAATTTTGGACAAGAATTGAATAGTCTGCACATGGATTGAACATTGCATAATCATTTGGCAAGATTGAACTTCAAACATCCATGCACAATTGCCTAGCATTCCAACATGACTTCAGCCTTGCTTATACTTAATTATGGGTCAGATGGAGTGATTTCATGGGCCTGTAACGCCCTTGCACTCATGCATCATCAATTGCCAGTTTTGTAAGGTGAATTTGAAGGTGCAATTATCACTTGCTGCAGCTATAAATAGAAGGCCTTATGCTCATAATTAAACACACATTGCGTGCCAGCTTTGCTCCCCTTTTGAAACCCTCTCATTCCAAAGGAAAACCTGATAAATTTCAACTTGAAATTTGAGTTTGAATCTCAACTGTTGGAGATTCAAAAACTCCAGGATCCAAAGCCTTGTAACCTCATCAATTATTTCCTGCTAGCTTCTCAAGTGTGATCAAATCGTGTTTGGAGCAAGCAACATCAAGAATTGCACTGCATTAAAGGTAATTTTCAGAAAACTTCATCTCTTCGATTCTCTCTCAATCTTGCTCAATTCTCTTCATTCTTTGGTTGTCTGAAGTCATACCAATGTAGGCAAGAAGATTAAGTTGCTTAGAGGTCAAATCGAAGCAACTCATTTGACACACCTCAAAATTTAACTCCTCATATCTTTCAATATATGTGGAGTTAGTTAAAATTGAGGTCAGATTCGTGCTCTACGCCATTTTTTCTTTCAGATCATGTCCTCCTTTTTTATTTTAGTATTGGTTGAGGGTGGACCAGTCCAGTGAGGTCCACCGGAGAAGAAGACCGGAGCTATAGCTCCGGCCATGCGCTGGCATGTCTCCCAGCCACATGATCTTGTTATTTTGTTCTAATCTCACGCGTCTATTGTTATTACCAAGTGTGTGGCACGCTGACTCGCGTGTATCATGGAACGCGTGTTTCAGGCCACTTGATCTTCCACCTCAATTAATGAGGGAGATCAAGTGGCTCGCGTTTTTTGGTTATTTTTTGATTTTCTTTATTTCCTTTTATTTTCATTAATTCATATTAATTTTAATATTGATCCAAACAATATGAGAGTTTCACCAAAAAATTTCAAATATTTTCCACTTTAAAATTCTGAATTAAAATTATTTTTTGGATCATTATTAATATTTTTCATCATTTAATTTATTTTTCATTTGTTTTTAATTGTTTAAAAATACTTTTAAGTCTTTAAAAATTCTGAAATTTTTTCTCCAAGGTCCTTTGACCTTATTTGACCTATGATAAATCTCATGGCCATTTATTTGGTGTTTTGATGGGGTTTTAGGAATTTGACAAACCGTATTTAATTTAAATGCATTATTTTATTATTTTTAATTGGAATAAATTCCAAATAAATTTGTTGACCAATTGTGATGACTTGTTGGTGTTTGACTCTTGTTGTGGGGCCTTGATCAAGGTTGATTTGACTTTGTCAAATTAATATCATTGGATTTAGGGGATTGATGGAATGTACATTCCATCTCCCAAAATGAATGAATGATATTAATTTGCTAAAAGTCCTCCTTTGATCAATTTGTGATTTTATCTATTCCCCTCCCTCTTCATCTCATTCCCCTTGTTTATGCATTCATCTCATTTGGCCCATGATATCTCAAAGTCCTAAAGCTAGTTGATTTAAAAATTAACATGAGCATGGATGAGATTAGGCCACACCTTTTGCATATTCTTTTTATGTGTGGTATGTTTCATGAGCATAGTTCATAATACTATGTCTCTAACATGCATTAACACCAAAGTACTATTTCCCGGCCTCAAATAGTTGTGACTTCTACATAAGTCCAATTACGATTGCTTAACATAGCGCTAAATTTGTGACATAAAAGGGATAGCATTCTAGTTAGTGAGATTGTAAGTCTCCCCTCTTTCATGGTATTGTATGGAAACTTGGCCTTATTTCCTTCCTTTGGAAGATGTTTTGGCTCAAGGATCCATGCTTGTGATAAGTGGGTTGAGTGTTCTCCAAAGAATGTCTAAGAATAAAAAGCAAAAATAAAACAATACTAACTTCTAACCTATTAGCTACTAACTTTTAATTTCAAGCCATTTACTTTAATGTCATTTAATTATAGGTTTTATACATTTACCATTGTTCATATCATTCTAATTATTAATGTTAATGCAATTTTTGCTTTGTCCACTTGGGCCATATGGTGTGATATTAATTTGTTTTGTTTACATTTTGCTTGATTGTGTGGTCTTTGACCATTAATATACATAATAACAACAAAAACCCTAAAAAAACTTTTGTGTGGACTCTTGGCTTGATCTTGGACAAATGTACTTAGAACTTAGGCAACATTCCTATGCTAAAGGACTTGGCCAATGCCAACTTGTGGAGAAACCAAGTGCTTGAAATTTGAAACTTCATCTGATACATCATTCTTGATCCCTTTGAGTTCATCTGCAACATGATCATTGTGAAGCTGTTATTTTGAACCTATGACTTGTTAAATTCATCTCTTACATGGGCTACTTCGAAGAAGATCTTGGAATGGATAAGCTTGGATGTGGCTATCTTTATTTGATGCCTTTCTCTTCAAGATAATATAATTGTGCATTTGTGTGTTGCTTGATTCTAAAATTCCAAGGGAATTATGTGTTTCTATTGACATTCTTTTCTATTGGATTTCTACCCATTTGGTCAAATCTTTTCAACTCTAAACTTTTAATTTTGTACATAGGATAGTCTCTTCATCTTCTCCCCATTTCTTTAATTTCAAAATCTCTCCCTCCTTTTTCAAAACCTTTTATGATTGAACTTATTTTATTCTAAACTTTGACCACTTTTGCAAAAAGATAGAAACTTTGGCCTTATGCCATTGAATTTTCAAACTTTTTTCCTAAATCAAACTTGTAAATAAACTTAACTATACTTGACTTAAACTTTCAAAAATCCAAAAAGAACTAACTCATTCAAACCATTTTTAGGCATTTGTGCCTTTTGTAAGACCCCAATTTTGACCCTAAGATCCCTCATGTAACTCTATCATAAGCATAACATTGGGATCATATCTTGGCATCCTGCTCACCCCTCTTTCATTGGGTTTGTTTTAGGAGAGATCACCAGGCACTTTGTGATTATATCATACTTGTATTTTATAATTTCACTAACCAAAATATCAAAAATATTTCTTTGCATTTGTCTAACTCTTTTGTAGGAAGGGCATGATTTCATTGATTCATCAAGTTCACATCTAGGGTTTGAGATCCTCATGAACAAAGAGCACAACCAAGAATTAGTTCAAGAATAGTTATGAACATCATATATGAGTCCCAATGTTCTCTACATGTTATATTGACCAAGTTTTCTTCAAGAGTTTGAGGGAGATTTGCCTTGGAAACTCTAATTTGACTAGGTATCTTGAGTAACTTCTCCAACAAGCTATCTCACCAATTGATCAAATTTCTCAAGGGACACTTCAAAATTCATCATCTTATGCATATATGATATACCATGAGCCAAGAAAGTCAAGAGAATTGGAAGTTAGCAAGTTGGTTGATGGGGGTTGGCCAGATGAATTCATCTGATCAAAACCGGGTCTCACTAGACCCTATCGCCTACAATTTTCACCATATGAAAATCATTCCAAGAGGAAGGTTACTCTAAATGAAATTACAAAAAACTTTCATGTTGATACCTAGAGCTAGTTTTTCTTGGAAAATCATTTTCTATGTTGAAACATTATAGGTCATTTTGTCTAAACCCTAATTTGAAAGTCAACATCCCAAGGCCATAACTTGCTCAATTTTTATTAGATGAAAGATTTCCAAGTTTCACAATCACATTAAATGTGTCTACTTAAACTTTAATGTTTGAGTTCAACTTTTTTGAGCATGTGATAAGAGGTTACATTATAGGTCACTTTTGACCTATACCATTGACCAAGTGATTTTTCCAAACTTCAAAAATGCATAACTCTATCATTTCAATTCCAAATGACATGAAATTGGTGACCATTTTTAAGTTCCTTGAGAGAGATACAACTTCTATGAAGACACTTTTCTCATTTATAGCTCATATAAAAAGTTAAGCAAGGTGGAACATTGAGACATATGACTTGACACTCAGAAAAAAATTTATAGGTCAAAAATTTCCAAACTTTCACCTCAAATTTCTTCAAGTTCAAAGCTCCAAATGAAAAAGTGTTGAACATGGAAGTTTGTCCTATTGATCTCACCTTTCGAAAGAGCTCAAATTCATTTATTTTGGACAAGGAATGCATAGGCTGCGCATGGCATGAACATGGTGTCATCACTTGGCAAGGATCAAACATCAAATCCAAATGCACATTTGCCTTGCAATCCAAGCTGAAATCAGGATATCTAACATTTATTTGTGGACTTATGGCAATGATTTTATGGGCCTATGTGTTCCCATGCACCCATGCATCATCAAAGACCAAATTTGGGAAGTGATTTCAAGTGTGCAAATATCAATGGTTTTAGCTATAAATAGAGCCTCATATGCTCAGCATTTCAGACCCCTTCACGTCAGCTTTGATCCTCAATCTCTAACCCTCACATTGCAAAGGATAAACCTGAGAAATTCATTTGAATTTGAGGTTGAATTTCCACTGTTTTGAAATTCAAATCTCCAGGAATCCACAACCTTTTAAGCATCCAATCTCCATTGTAGGTATTTTCCAGAAAATTTGGTCTCTTCGATTCTCTCAAATTCTTGCTCAATTTTGTTGATTCTTTGGTTGTCTGAAGTCCTACCAATGTAGGCAAGAAGATTGAGTTGCTTTGAGGCCAAATCGAAGCAACTCAGTTCATGTACCTCAAGTTTCAACTCCATGTATCTCTCAAAATACTTGGAGTTAGAGTGAATTGAGGCCAGATTCGAGCTCAGTGCCATTTTTACTTTGAAATCATGTCCTTGTTTTTCATTTTGGTGATGGTTGATGGTGGACCAGTCCGGTGAGGTCCACCAGAGAAGAAGACCGGAGCTACAACTCCGGCGATGTGTTGGCATCTCTCACAGCCATATGATCCATCTCATTTATTTTAATCTGGTTTATTCCCTTTGAATACCATTCCTATTGCACGCTGAATCATGTGCACGGTGGAACGCGTGTTTCTGGCCACTTGATCTGCCACCTCATATTAAATTCAATATTGATCCAAAAAATATGGGACTTCCATAAAAAAAATTCAAATATTTTTCTCTTTCATATTCTGAATTAAAATTATTTTTTGGATCATTATTAATATTTTTCATGAATTAATTGATTTTGAATTTGTTTTTAATTGTTTAAAAATATTTTTAAATGTCCAAAAATTATGAAATTTTTTCTCCAAGGTCCTTTGACCTTGTTTGACCTATGATAAATCTCATGGCCATTTATTTGGTGTCTTGATGAGATTTTAGGAATTGGACAAACCATATTTAATTTAAATACACTATTTTAGTATTTTAATTTGAATAAATTCCAAATAAATATGTTGACCAATTGTGATGACTTGTTTATGTTTAACTCTTGTTGTTGGGCCTTGGTCAAGGTTGATTTGACTTTGTCTAATTAATATCATTGGATTTAGGGGATTGATGGAATGTACATTCCATCTCCCAAAATGAATGGATGGTATTAATTTGGTAAAAGTCCTCCTTTGACCAATTTGTGTTTTGATCCATTCCCCTCCCTCTTCATCTCATTCCTCTTCTTCACTCATTCATTCCATTTGGCCTATGACATCTCAAAGTCCTAATGCTAGTTGATTAAAAAATTAACATGAGTATGGATGAGATTAGGCCACACCTTTTGCATATTCTTTTTGTGTGTCGTATGTTTCATGAGTATAGCCCATTATACTATGTCTCTAACATCCATTAACACCCAAATTCTATTGCCCGACCTCAAATAGTTGTGACTTCTACATAAGTCCAATTACGATAGCGTAACATATCACTAAATTTGTGATATAAAAGGCATAAGCATTCTAGTTAGTGAGATTGTAAGTCTCCCCTCTTTCATGGTATTGTGTGGAAACTTGGCCTTCTTTCCTTCCTTAGGAAGATATTTTGGTTCAAGGATTCATGCTTGTGATAAGTGGGTTGAGTGTTCTCCAAAGAATGTGTTGAAATGAAAAGAAAAAGCAAAAAAATACTAACCTCTAACCAATTAACTACTAACTTTTAATTTCAAACTTTTACTTTAATGCAATTTACTTTTAGCACTCTATTTCACTTGCCATTGTTCATATAATTCTAATTGTTTAAGTTAATCCAATTTTCACTTTGTCCACTTGGACCATATTGTGTGATATATTTTGTTTGTGTATACTTTGCTTGTTTGTGTGGTCTTTGACCATTAATGTACATAATAATAACAAAAAACCCTAAAAAACGTTTGAGTGGAGTGTGGGCTTGATCTTGGACTAATGGACTTAGAATCTAGGTAACCTTCCTAAGCTAAAAGACTTGGCCAATGCCAATTTGTTGAGAAATCAAGTGCTTGCAATTTGAGCTTCATCTGATACATCTTTGAAGACCTCTCTAAGTTCATCTGCAACATTATCATTGTGAAGTTGTTATTATAAACTTGTGACTTGTAGAATTCATCTGTTGCATGGGCTATTTTGGAGAAGATCATGGAAGGGATAAGCTTGGATGTGACCATCTTTATTTGATGCCTTGCTCTTCAAGATAATATAATTTTGAATTTATGTGTTGATTGATTCTAAAAGTCCAAGGGAATTCTGGGTTTCTATTGACATTCTTGTATATTGGATTGCTACCCATTTGATCAGATCTTTTCAACTCTAAACTTTTAATTTTGTACATAGGATAGTCTCTTCATCTTCTCCCTATTTATTTAATTTCAAAATCTCTCCCTCCATTTTTCAAAATCTTCTTTGTCTGAACTACTTTTGTTCTAAACTTTGACCACTTTTGCAAAAAGATAGAAACTTTGGCCTTATGCCATTGCATTTACAATCTTCTTTTCTTAAATCAAACTTGTAAATAGACTTAACTATACTTGACTTAAACTTTCAAAAAAGCCAAAAAGAACTAACTCATTCAAACCATTTTTAGGCGTTTATGCCTTTCAAACTTAATTTTTGTTAAAAACAATGCATCCATTTTGAAATTTGTATCATGAACTACGAGGTTTTGATCCCTCATTTTTATATTGGTATGTAGGCACAAGACCGAAGGTCTTGTCAAACACAAAAATTATAATTAATGAATTCTTTTCTCATCCCCCCATTTTATTTTTTTGTAAACATCACTTTATACCAAGTACATATGCACACAAAAAGGGCTCCCTAGGAGTACCTAGGACACTTTGGGTGCTAACACCTTCCCTCTGTGTAACCAACCCCCTTACCTGTGATCTCTAACTTTTTATTAGTTTTGATTTGAAAACTTATTACTTTTGGGTTTTGTTCGTACGTTTTCCCTTTTCCCTTGGAAACAATAAAAGCGCGGTGGCGACTCTTGTTTTTTGATCTCTAGCTTGTCAATAGCTTGATGGTCATGAATTTCCCGCTACAGAAATTAAGTGGCGACTCTGCTGGGGAGTAGTCTCCAGTGGGTTTAGCCTACTTTTTGTGTGAATATATTTGTATATATGTGATGTTTTTATATATGTATCTGTGATATAATCTGCTTGTTGTGCTTGGTGATCTCTGAGTGGTGAGATAAGTTCTAACCCAAACTTGAGAGAAATTAAGCTAGGAGGATGGTATAGTCATGTTCGACTTGTGTGGAGTAGTCCTTAACAAGTTGTCTTGAGATCCATCTGCTCAGTGGAGACTCCTTTGGATTTGGAAATGTCACACAAGTATTTGTGGTTAGGCATTACTATTTCTAATTGGGTTTGAGAAGCTGAGGACCTTAGAACATTTAACCCATCTTGGCCTATTTAGGACGTAGTGCGGAAACTGTTCAAGTGTAGACTTGATAACAGTTGTTACGCGATACTACACTCAGACGAGTTTCTCCTGAGAATATTATGGGTCGATGAGTCGGTCATCTTAACCTGTAATATCCGATAGATGGAATTAAGTCTCTGGGAACTTTTTAGAACATGATCTACAGGTTTTTATCCTTAGTTCACTCCTTTGGGATGGTTCTTACCCCGACATCATGCTCTTGATTTGCAAATATTTTCAGAACATGGATTGTGGATGAAGGAACACTAAGAAGTACAGTTTAAGATGTCCCGACTTGAAAGACTTAAGGAAGCTAGCATCTTTTGTATTGGATCCATCTGACTTCAAACAACATCATGGGAAGCTTCTGTCTAACTTGTTTGCTGATGTGGTTGAAGGGCTCTTGAGTGTATTGGTGCAGTTCTATGATCCTCTCTACCATTGTTTCACTTTCCCAGATTTTCAGCTTGTGCCTACCTTGGAGGAGTACTCTCATCTTTTGGGGATACCTGTTTCTAGTAGAGTACCTTTTAGTGGATTGGAAGAGATTCTCCGATCTAGTATTATTGCTGAAGCTCTTCACTTGAAGAAGTCTGAGACAGAGGCTCATTGGGTGAAGAAGGGAGGATTATTTGGGTTGCCATCTGATTTCCTCATCAAGAAAGCTACTACTTTTGCTCAAGCTGGTAGTGTGGACGCTTTTGAACCTATCTTTGTATCGCTCATCTATGGATTAGCTTTGTTCCCTAACATTGACGATTTTGTTGATGTTAACGCCATTAGACTTTTCTTGATTGGGAATCATGTGCCTACTTTGTTGGGTGATATGTATTTCGCTTTGCATCTAAGGAATTCTAAGGGTGGTGGAACGACTGTCTGTTGCATTCCTCTTCTGTACAATTGGTTTATTTCGCACTTGCCTTAGACGCCTGCTTTTGTGGAGAACAAACAATGTCTAAGGTGGTCTCAGAGACCTATGTCTCTCACTAATGATGATATAGTTTGGTATGATCCATCTTTAAGTAGATTGGAGATTATTGATAGTTGTGGTGAATTCTCTAATGTGCCTCTCATTGGTACACAAGGAGGAATTAACTACAACCCTGCTTTGGCTCGTTGTCAACTTGGGTTCCCCTTGAGAGACAAACCTAATAACATGTTGTTAGAAGGTCTTTTCTATCAAGAGGGTAAATATTCCCAACATTTGAACCAGAATATTGTGCATGCTTCGCATAATGTGCATAGGAAAGGAAGATCCGAGCTTGGTCCGCGCAATTGTGTAGCTTTGGAAGCTTACACTCTTTGGGGGAAGAAGAGAGCTATGGAGTTGTAGATGCCTTATCCTTGCGAAAGACCTATGTCTATGGTTGTGGTTGAGCCATTAACTCTCCCTAACCAAGATGTATAGGAATTGGAAAACACGCTCGCCGAGATGAAGAAGAGCGTTGCCGTGCTTTGAGCAAGACGCATGAAGAGTTGCAGTTGGAGTCTAAGGACAAACACGCACTTATTGAGCTACTTGAAGACCGAGTGACGAAGAGACAGAGAGAGTCAGAGGTTTCATCTTCTAGCATGCCTCAGCCTTCCATTGCTTGGAAGAAGATTGTTGATCAACTTGTCCTCGAGAAGACTCAAATGAAGGCTTCTTTTGAGACCAAGATCCGTCGCATTCGAAGGAAGTACGCGCCTTCAGCCAGATCTTCTGACATTGTTGTTAGGGATCCTTAGGATGACTAGTCTTCTTTTCTCTTGTATTTTTCATTTGGTTTCTAAAATTGTACTCAGTGTAGTCCTTCTAACTTATATAAATAAAAAGAGATTTTCAGTCATATCCAAATTGTTGCAAATTCCATTTAAATAATATATATTTGCAAATGATATAGTAAGTTTCTTGGAAATAAAAATAATCAAGCATTGCATTTCATGCATCATTTGCATAAGCAGGTTTTCGCCAGATGTATGATTGGTGTTTCTTCTGTGCTTTAGCGAAGCTGACTCACCTGTACAATACCCGAACCAATCATCTGAAAATCATGGAACATTTGGAGCAAGAGAACAGAAAGCTGAAGGACAAGATCGCCCGCCTGACTGCCATGATGGAGTCAGTTCTTGCTGTTCAGAATCAAGCTTCTCCAACACCTGCAACTCCTCCCGCTAGGACTATTACTTCAGAAGTGGTTACCTCTACTGTGCCTTCTACTACCTCTCACTTCGCGCCAAATATGCCTGCCGGATTCCCGTGGGGAATTCCGCCCAACTTTGTGCCCAAAGGCTTTGCGCCTACATTTGCTTCCATGCCGACATCTAGCCCGGTCATGTCCGTGCCACCTCCCGTTGGGCACACTTTGCCTCGCGTAGAGGACACCATCTATCATTCTGAGCCGTCTGCGGGTCCGGATGTTTATGAGAAGATGGATGAGATGAAGGATCATTTTCTTAAGCTACGCAAGGAATTGAAGACGCTGAGAGGTAAAGATCTGTTTGGGAAGAGTGTTGTTGCGTTGTGTTTGGTGCCCAATGTCAAGATCCCAGTGAAGTTCAAAGTGCCTGACTTTGAAAAGTATAAGGGGAACTCTTGTCCACTCAGTCATCTTGTGATGTATGCCCACAAGATGTCTACAAAGACAGACAATGATCAATTGCTTATTCACTACTTCCAAGATAGCCTAATTGGTGCTGCACTCCGTTGGTACATGGGGTTGGGTAGTGCAAGCATTCGCACTTTCAACGACTTAGGAGAGGCTTTTGTGAAGAAATACAAGTATAATGTGGACATGGCGCCGGATAGAGACCAACTGAGGTCTATGTCTCAGAAGGACAAAGAGACATTTAAAGAGTACGCACAAAGATGGAGGGAGTTGGCTGCCCAGATCACTCCACCTTTGGAGGAGAAAGAAATGACAAAGATCTTCTTGGAAACCCTTAGTTCATTTTATTATGAACGCATGATCGCTAGTGCCCCCAGTGATTTTACCGAAATGGTAAATATGGGGATGGGACTTGAGGAAGGAGTCCATGAAGGACGGTTGTCAAGAGATGAGGTGTCAACAAGCAAGAGATATGGTAGCCACTTTGGTAAGAAGAAGGATAGTGAGACCAACACAGTACTCAGTGGGAGGCAGAGGAGGCCTCAAATCAGAAGAAATCCACCACCTCGTCAACATCATCATCATCAAGTGTCATCAGTAATTCTGGTATTGTCTAATCAACAAGCAACACCAATTCAACAACAACAACAACATCAACGTCAACAACAACAACCGCAACAAAGAACGAACACCTACAACAACAACAATACCAATAACAGTCATCATCAACAGAACTTTGAGAGGAAGAAGGTCTCTTTTGACCCGATTCCTATGTCATATGCAGAGTTGTATCCCTCGTTAGTTCTCAAGAACTTAAATCAACCGAGGAACCCACCGCAGATCCCAGAACCACTTCCCTGGTGGTATAAACCTGAGCTCCGTTGTGCTTTTCATCAAGGAGAACCCGGACACAATATCGAAAACTGCTATCCATTGAAGTATGAGGTTCAAAAGCTTATGAAGAGTGGTATGGTGTCCTTTGAGGACCGCACGCCAAATGTGAAAGCAAACCCTTTGCCTGCTCATGGGAACTCTTCAGTGAATATGGTGGACAGTTGTTCTAGATAATTCAAGGTTTATGATATCCGGTTTATCCGAAGATCCTTGGTGCATATGCATAAGGATATCTGTATGGTGAGTGACTGTGAACATGACCATGATGGTTGTGTTGTTTGTATTGTGAACCCAAGAGGGTGTGATGTGGTGAAAAGGGACATCCAACGTTTGATGGATGAAGGCATGATCCAAATTGTTCAATCTCGTCATGTAGATGACGACGTTAATTTCATAGTGCTCGATTTCAAGCAATAAGAGCGGCTGGTAATTCAATATGATAGCATCAACAAAAATAATGTCAGTCAAACATCAGTATTGCCGTTGGTAATACAGTTAACGGGCCCAATCCCGTATTCATCTGATAAGGTTGTACCGTACCAGTACAATCCTACAATGATAAAGAATGGTTAAGAGGTCCCGTTACCTACGACTAGCTCAGTAGTGAGCATTGATGATGTTACGAAGGTGACTCGTAGTGGTCAAGTGTTTGGGTCGGTGTTCCCAAAAAACAAAGAAGAAACGATTATTGGTAAGAAGATGGAGGTGCCTAATGTAGATCCGGTTGGTTATTCAAAAGATAAGTCTGGTGAATCCAACAACTTGAAGGCTAATGATAATGATGAGGTAATCCGATTGATAAAAAGGAGCGAGTTTAATAAAGTGGAAAAACTGCTCCAAACCCCCTAAAAAATTCCAGTGTTGTCTCTTCTTTTGAATTCCGAAGCACATAGAGAAGCACTACAGAGAGTTCTTGGACAAGCATACGTAGAACATGATGTTATTGTGGATCAGTTCGATCACATCGGGGCTAACATCACTTCATGCAATAATTTGAGATTTTGCGATGAAGAACTCCCTGAGGAGGGAAGAAATCATAACCTGGCTTTGCATATTTCAATGAACTCTAAGGAAGATGCTTTGTCAAACGTGCTTGTTGACACTGTTTTGTCACTCAATGTGCTTCCGAAGTCAACTTTGTCGAAGCTATCTTACCAAGGAGCGCTTATGAGGTATAGCGGTGTAATCGTCAAAGCCTTTGATGGTTTGCGCAAGACAGTAATTGGTGAAGTGGACCTTCCAGTCAAGATAGGTCCGAGTGATTTTAAGATTATGTTTCAAGTAATGGATATCCACCCGGCCTACAACTGTTTATTAGGAAGGCCATGGATTCATGAGGCAGGGGCTGTTACCTCCACTCTGCATCAGAAATTGAAATTTGTCAAGAATGGAAAGCTTGTGATTGTTGGAGGAGAGAAGGAGTTGTTGGTTAGCCATCTGTCATCTTTCTCGTATGTGGAAGTTGAGGATGAGGTTGGAACTCTGTTGCAAGCCTGGTCTATTGCTGCTGAGAGGAGAGTTGGGGCACCTATGTCCTCGTTGAAAGATACTCAGAAGATTGTGGAAGAAGGTACCATTGACTAGTGGGGGCACATGGTAGAGGTCTCCGACAACAAAGGTAGGACCGGTTTGGGGTTCTAGAAAGGCTCATCAATCGCAAGATCTAAAGATATCCAACTCAGCTTCCGTAGAGGAGTGTTCATTCATGGCAATGAACAACACTTAGCTGTCGTGCTAGAGGATAGCGAACAGGAAGACTGCACCAACTTTGTAACGCATGGAAAGACATGCAACAATTGGACTGCCGTTGATATTCCTATTATTTTGCATCGATTTAAGTAATTGCTTTTATATTTCAAAATCCTTCTCCTATGCCAACGGGAGAAGTGAACATTGTTTGGGCATTTTAAATTGATCATTAATAAAATTAATTCTATTCATCCACATCTTTGATGTTTATTTTTACTTTTTGCTTTATTCTGAAAATGGTAATCACAAAAAACATAAATAAACAATATAATTGTCCATCTGCATAATATTTGGTCACAAATTCACTTCTCTAAAATCAAAATATCAAATCATTATGCCGGTTGGTTCCTAAACCCATTGAATACAATGATCCTTCTTGAAATTCTGGTATCAGATATGAGATGTCGAAGGTAATGTCACGACACTAATATCTGAACAATACAAACATGATAAAAGATAAAGAACAGTAATGCAAGAGACACAAGCAATTGTTAACCCAATTCGGTGCAAACTCACCAACGTCTGGGGGCTACCAAGCCAGGAAGGAAATACACTAAATAGAATCAGTTGAAAGACTCTCAGTAAACAACTTCAAGTTACAGTCTTTTCACCTAATCTCTACCCGTGTGACTTCTACCTAAGAACTCTTAGATATGAGATCCTACTCACTCCCCCTCAATCACAGTAGTGATATAAAACAAGAATTACAATGAAAAGAAGACACTCTTCAAAGACACACACTTGATCTTACTTAATAGCTTCAATCAAGTAGATACACACTCATGCTTCAAAGCTTAGAGCGACAAATTACAACTCAAAAATCAGACCAATTCAATCATCTATGGATGAATTGAATGGCTTACAATTCACACGACCACACAAGACTTAAACCCTTATTCTCTCTCAATATTTCGTTCGTTATTTCTAGTGTATCAAATTAGGTTTTCCATGTCCTTTATATAGATGCATTTGGCTGGGCATGGACATCATAAACCCTAAAACTATTTTCCATTTATATCTTCTCATGACAATTGATTATATCTCTTTGGAAAATAAGTTAATCTCGTTGTAATTACTAATTGATAGCGTGTTCAATCAACTCATCAATTCTACACAGATTGGCATTAAAAATGCAATCACATAATACATAACATTCAGAATGAATGTTATGTATACAGATGTCATGACATCGGGTCTGACATCTCAATAAAATCCTGCATAATCACATTTTAAACATCATGCACGTACATCTTATCTCATGTCAAGACAACACATGTGACAACTTGTGAACACTCTTGGTTTTACCAAAATTGCTGCCAACAAACTCCCCCTTTGGCAAATTTTGGCTAAAACATATATCAGTCCATTTGTTCATAAGAAAAAACATATCAGCAGTTAAGCAACAGCAGAAGTAATAATCACACAATTACTAGCTATAATAGCAACTAGTAATAAACACACATTAAACACATATGTGTTTCTTCTCCCCCTAGGTCTGTTAAACACCGATTAACTGCAACTCTGCATATTGACTTCTCCCCCTTTTTAGTAAAAATAGACCAAAGAGACCAATTAGACAAAATAAATGTCAATTAGTCCAGCAGAGAATGTCCCATAGAATGTTATAACATATTAAATGTTAAAACAAATTGTCAGGTGTTACAGAACCATAATTATACACATCTATAAAAGCTGAGATAAAAAGAAATCCAGGGAAAACACAAAGAACCCAAAAATTACATCATGGCATCAAACAAGACTGCCAAAAAAAAACATCAAGCATAAAAGCATCCAAGCATCCACATCACATATCATTATAACAGGGGGGATCATCTTCACCACAACTCAGTCTGAGGAGGTAGCATCTTCATCACCTTCAGATCCAGAACTGCCACTAAATTGATCTTGAGATTCAGACCTCTCACTGGAGGTGTGGGCATCTGTTTCCTTGGCTTCACCAACATTATCCATATCTCATTGCTCCAAGCTACTAATTATAACCTCTAGAGCTTCTTTCCTAGCCTTAGCCACCCTTATCCCAGTCTCCAATTCCTTGCATGTCTCTTTCAGTTCAGCAATCAGGCCACCTTGAGAGGCTGGCTTCTTCCTCGCAGATGTCATGAGAATGTCATTGACATGACTGCCTTCAAATAACTTGTAATGCACTAACAATGGAGGTTTTCTTCTACTAGGGATATCACTGGTGCTCAAAATACCAGGTTGCTGACATAGAATAATCCCATAAATTATTGAGGGAAAAGCAATTGGCAGCTTCACTGCATTTGTGGAAGCATGTGTGACAATTTGTTCAAACATGAACCTTCCATAATCAAAGTTAAGCTTGGTTCCAATAGCACATATTATCCTTCCACGAGCATTAGAGATTGTTGAGATGTGGTTTGTTGGTACCCAGTTGGCTGACCCTATCTTATGCAAGATAGCATATTTCACTGTTAATTTGCCAGCAGAGAGATGCTTTTTGCTTGGCCATTCCTTGACTTGTCCAACAGTGATTTTCCTACAGACTTCATTGTCTGTGGCCTCCAATTCAACAACACCTTTTGTTCCTCTTCCTAGGAACTTATTGATCACAATAGGGGAGAACCTTACACACCTTCCTCTAACAAACACCTTGCAAAACTCTTTGTTGTTCTTGTCAGCAATATCCTCAAGGATGTTCACCACAAATTCCTTCACTAGACCTTCAAAACATTGGGGTAATCCACTAACTGTTTTCATTAAACCGACAAACTTGATCAACTCCATAACCTCCTTAACTTCCACAATATCCTTTCCTAGTTCCCTTTCCACAACTACTCTCCTTTGTATTACAAATTTCCACTTGGTTTCATCATCTTCCAGATGGAAGGAAATGTTATCCAAATGCACAACTGCAACCTTAGCAGGAGATTTTCTAACAGTTTGCTTTTTGACAGGAGAGATGTCCGGGACATCGTCTTCAACATCATCCTCTGAATCAGCACTTTCTCTAACCTTTCTCTTCTTAACCTCCACTTTACTCCATGATTTTGAAGGACCTACAGCAGTAGCCTTCTTACTAGTTCTGGTTGTCATCATCTCAGCCACAAACCTCCCCTTCCTGGTCTTCATTCTCTTAGAAAGCCTTGGCTCCAAGTGATGAAGCAAGGTGTCATCTTCATCATCTGAGCTTTCTTCTTCCAAGTCAATCACCTTCTTACCAGAGGCATGCTTCTGAGAAGCATCTACAGGTTTCTTACTAGGCAAGGTTTTCCTTAAAGAACATAGTCCCTCAGCAACAATATATTTCTCTGACCTAGATGAATCATCATCTTTCTCATTTTGAGGTTCTACCTCAGGTGAGGGGTCCCGTCTAGACAGTGGAGTCGAAACTCCCTTGACTGAGTGTTCTTAATTTAGGATCCTCGTGACCAAATTTCTAATGACACTATCAGTATGATGCATGTCATCTTTAGAGGTAGGGTTATCAGAGTTGTTACCTTGAGTATGCCCTGTAGTGGAGGATGGACCAGGGGCATCGCCTGGGATAACTGATAAGGGTATCACTTCCAAAATGTCTTCATGCAGAAAATCCATGGATGGTGTTCTTGCTTTGTGCGTAGGTTTAGAACCAGAAGATGAAGGATGTTGTGACATCTTGTTGAGCTTGTGAAAGAATTTTTGTTGCCCTAGCAGAGATGGTCGATACAGTTTGATGAAGATGGAAGTGGTTGAACAGAGATAGCGTGTGGGAATGCTATAGATGGTAGTTCCAATACAAGGTAATGATTTACCATAAATGGGGCACTTTCTTTTAAGTGGGCAGACAATATTTTTATTACCTTTTCCACTCCAAATTAATTGCTATAAATTCTCATGGATACAAATCCCCAATTTCCCTCTTAAACATTCAAACTGATTAACATCCAAAGCCTTTGAAAATATGTCAGCTAATTGCATTTCAATAGTAACGTGCTCCAGTGCTATGATTTTCTCTTCCACAAGTTCTCTAATAAAGTGATGACGAATATTAATGTGCTTTGTCCTGCTGTGCTGAATAGGATTCTTAGAAATATTTATAACACTGAGGTTTTCACAGTAAAATGTCATGACATCTTGTGTGACATTGTATTCAGTCAACATTTTTTTCATCCAAACCAGTTGAGAACAACTACTCCCAGCTGCTATGTATTCAGCTTCAGCAGTGGATAAGGACACACAATTTTATTATTACTAAACCAAGATATTAAATTGTTCCCCAAGAAGAAACATCCTCCTGATGTGTTTTTCCTATCATCAGCACTTCCAGCCCAGTCAGCATCACAGTAGCCAGTCATCATAGATCTAGATCCATCTGTATATAACATCCCTAGTCACTAGTGCTCTTGACATATTTCAGTATCGTCTTCACTTGGTTTATGTGACTGACTTTTGGTTCAGCTTGATATCTAGCACAAACACCTACAACAAATGCAATGTCAGGTCTGCTTGCTGTGAGATATAGCAAACTTCCTATCATGCTTCTGTGTAGACTTTGATCTACACTAACACCATTTTCATCTTTGGAGACTTTCAAATGTGTAGGAGCATGTGTTCTTTTTTGACTTGCATTCTCCATGCCAAACTTCTTAACAATGTTTTTGGGCCTAAGAAAATAGGTCAGCTCTCCAACAAGGCTCATCTCAAACTTAGACTGCATTTGTCTAAGAAAATGTTCGACCATCTGATCTGACATCCCACCAAACACAATATTATCCATATATATTTGAGCCACCATGAGTTTTCCTCCTTCATTCTTAACAAATAGGGTCTTGTCAATACCTCCCTTCCTGTATCCATTGTTAGTGAGGAACACTATGAGTCTCTCATACCAAGCCCTAGGAGCTTGTTTCAAACCATAGAGGGCTTTCTTCAATCTGTACACATGCTTTGGAAGATTTGGATCTGTGAATCCTTTAGGTTGTTCAACATATACTTTCTCATTTTAATAACCATTCAAGAAGGCACTTTTTACATCCATTTGGAATAGTTTGAACTTCAGAATACATGCCACTCCAAGCAATAGTCTAATGGACTCAAGGCGAGCTACAGGGGAAAATGTTTCATCAAAATCCACTCCTTCAACTTGAGTATATCCTTGTGCTACTAATCTTGCTTTGTTTTTAGTAACCACCCCTTGTTCATCAGATTTATTCTTATACACCTACTTTGTACCTATGATATTTATTCCTTCAGGTCTTGGAACCAGTTCCCATACTTCATTCCTCTTGAATTGACCTAACTCCTCATGCATGGCATTGATCTATAACTCATCAGTTAAGGCTTCCTTGACATTCCTAGGCTCAATCTTTGACCCAAAGCAGCCATGTGAGATCACTTCCCTTGATCTAGTTGTGACCCCTTTATTTGGATCTCCTATAATGAGATCTTTTGGGATGATCCTTCTGAATTCTGATGGAGGGTCCCTTGTTGATTTTGTTATCTTCAGGTTCAGCTTGAGGAGGCTCACTCTCCTTATTTTTGTCTGAGAAATCAGCTGGTGGATCATTCAGAGATGTCTCAACATCGTCTGTGACATCAGTCTGTTGATCATCAACCACAATATTGATAGATTCCATCATTACTTTTGTTCTGGAATTAAAGACTCTATATGCTCTACTGTTTGTTGAGTAGCCCACAAATATTCCTTCATCACTTTTGGGATCCATCTTCCTTCTTTGTTCACGATCAGTCAAGATATAGCATTTACTACCAAACACATGAAAGTATTTGACTGTAGGTCTTCTCCTTTTCCAGACTTCATATAAGGTTGTAGGAGTCCCTTTCTTCAAGGTTACTATGTTGTGAACATAGCAGGCTTTGTTCATAGTTTCAGCCCAAAAGTGGTAGGGAAATTTCATAGCATGAATCATAGCTCTAGCTGATTCTTGAAAGGTTCTATTTTTCCTTTCCACCACACCATTTTGCTGGGGAGTAATGGGAGATGAGAACTCATGATGAATTCCTTCTGATGAACAGAATTCAACAAATTTACTGTTCTCAAATTCCTTTCCATGATCACTTCTGATTTTGATAACTTGACTTCCCTTTTCTCTTTGAAGTTTTAGACAAATATCTTTGAAGACTTCAAATACATCAGATTTTTCACTTATAAAATTGATCCAGGTCTATCTGGAGAAGTCAACCACCACTACATAAGCATACTTCTTTCCACCAAGACTTTCCACCTGCATGGGACCCATCAAGTCCATATGGAGAAGTTCCAACATTCTAGAAGTGGTGTCATGTCTGAGCTTCTGATGTGACATCTTTGTCTGTTTTCCAATCTGACATTCTCCACAAATTCTTCCTTCATCAATCTTCAAGTTGGGAATTCCTCTAACAACTTTAACAGATATAATCCTCTTCATACCTTTAAGATGAAGATGGCCCAATCTTTGATGCCATATCTTCACTTCTTCTTCTTTGGCTAGAGTACACTTTGATGAATAACCAGTTTCTTGAGAACTCCACATGTAGCAGTTGTCCTTAGACCTGACTCCTTTCATGATCACTTCATTTCCTTTATTAGTAACCAGACATTCAGTTTTAGTGAAGTTTACATTTAGACCTTGGTCACACAGTTGACTAATGCTTATTAGATTTGCAGTCAATCCCTTAACAAGTAGGACATTGTCAAGGTCAAGGACTCCAGGGCAATAAAGCTTACCAATCCCCTTGATTTCACCCTTTGCTCCATCACCAAAGGTTACATAGCTGGTGGCATAAGGATGAAGGCCAATTAGCAGATTTTTTGTTTCCAGTCATGTGTCTGGAGCACCCATTATCAAAATACCAATCTTCTTTGGCTGAAACTCTGAAGGAAGTGTGAGCTATCAGACTTGTAACATCATTCCTAGAAACCCATTGCTTTTTGTTGACAGGTTTGTGATGTTTGGGTCTAGGTTGATGATGAGAAGGACTGGGATAGCCATACAACTTATAGCAGAAAAGTTTTATGTGGCCAAATTTTCCACAGTAATGACATCTCCATCTTCGGTGTTTCCCTTTCTGCTGTCTTCCTTTATGATGTTGTGACATCTCTGGTTTGCTGCCAGTATAGATGCACTTAGGTTTGGATTTAGGTTTACCACCAGTGTGATTGCACTCAGGTTTAGATTCATTGAACTCAATGCCATATTTGTCTCCTATCAGTTGTCCAGTCTGGAGAATTTTATCTAAGGTGTCAGATCCATTGTTTAGCATCCTGACATACTTTGTCTTCTCATCTAGTTTGGAATTCAGAAACACTTCTTCAGTTTTTAATTTAGAGATGGTTTCCAAGTGTTCTACCTTCTTATTCTTCATTTGTGTTATCACCTTCTTCTGGCTTTCAACTAGTTGACACACTTCTGCACTTCTGTGACACAACTTTCTGTAGGTAGTGGCCAACTCTTCAAAGGTTACTTCACCATCACTTGAGTCTTCATCGGAACCCCATCTTCCAGTCAAGGCAGTCACAAGATTTGCAGACTCTTCAATTTCACTTTCATCAGACCAAGTGGCAGCAAGACTCCTCTTCTGTTTCTTGAGGTAGGTTCCACATTCAGTTCTAATGTGTCCATACCCATCACATTCATGGAACTGAACTCCTTTTCCTTCTCTGGGCTTTTCATCTGACCTTGTTTTTCTTCTAGTATTGTTGGATTTACTGATGTCAGATGAGATGTTCTTGACATTAGCCTTAGATCTTACATCCATCTTTTTCAGAAGTCTGTTGAACTGTCTTCCCAGCATCGCTACATCATTTGCCAGATCTTCATCAATATCTTGACCATATTCCTCCTCTTTCTCCTCAGTGTTTGATATCAAAGCTATGCTTTTGACTTTCTTTTTAGATCCATCAAACATTCCCATCTCAAATGTTTGGAGGGATCCAATTATCTCATCAACTCTCATATTGGAGATGTCTTGAGACTCTTCTATGGCTATCACTTTCATGGCAAATCTCTTAGGGAGTGACCTGAGTATATTCCTCACTAATTTTTCATCTGACATCTTCTCACCCAGGGCTCCTGAGGCATTAGAAATTTCAAGGATATTCATATGAAATTCATGAATATTTTCATCTTCTTTCGTCCTTAAATTTTCAAACTTGGTAGTGAGCAGCTGCAGTCTAGACATCTTCACTCTAGAGGTGCCTTCATGAGTGGTTTTGAGAATGTCCCAAGCATCTTTAGCCACCTCACAGTTGTTTACCAATCTGAATATATTCTTATTTACTCCATTGAATATAGCATTCAATGCTTTAGAGTTTCCAAGGGCTAGATCATCCTCCTCCTTGGTCCATTGTTCTTCAGCCTTCTTATCAGTAGTAGCTTCTCCATCATTAGTAATAACTGGATGTTCCCAGCCTGTTAAAATAGCCTTCTAAGCCTTATTATCCAGAGATTTTAGCAAGGCTATCATTCGAGGTTTCAGTAGTCATAGTTGGATCCATCCAGAATAGGTGGTCTGTGAACAGATCCTCCATCTCTCTCTATAGTACCAGAAAGTAACGTCCCTAGATCTCACCTAGAACCAGAGCAGGATGCCGGCTCTGATACCAATTGAAATTCTGGTATCAGATATGAGATGTCGAAGGTAATGTCATGACACTAATATCTGAACAATACAAACAGGATAAAAGATAAAGAACAGTAATGCAAGAGAAACAAGCAATTGTTAACCCATTTCGGTGCAAACTCACATACGTATGGGGGCTACAAAGCCAGGAAGGAAATACACTAAATAGAATCAGTTCAAAGACTCTCAGTAAACAACTTCAAGTTACAGTCTTTTCACCTAATCTCTTCCCGTGTGACTTCTACCTAAGAACTCTTAGATATGAGATCCTACTCACTCCCCCTCAATCAAAGCAGTGATATAAAACAAGAATTACAATGAAAAGAAGACACTCTTCAAAGACACACACTTGATCTTACTTAACATCTTCAATCAAGTAGACACACACTCATGCTTCAAAGCTTAGAGTGACAAAGTATAACTCAAAAATCAGACCAATTCAATCATCTATGGATGAATTAAATGGCTTACAATTCACATGAGCATACAAGACTTAAACCCTTATTCTCTCTCAATATTTCGTTCGTTATTTCTAGTGTATCAAATCAGGTTTTCCATGTCCTTTATATAGAAGCTTTTGGCTGGGCTTGGACATCATAAACCCTAAAACTATTTTCCATTCATATCTTCTCATGATAGTTGATTAGATCTCTTTGGAAAATAAGTTAATCTCGTTGTAATTACTGATTGATAGCGTGTTCAATAAACTCATCAATCATACACAGATTGGCATTAAAAACGCAATCACATAATACATAACATTCAGATTGAATGTTCTACCAAAATTGCATCTGCGTAATCACATTTTAAACATCCTGCAGGTACATGTTATCTCATGTCAAGACAACACATGTGACAACTTGTGAACACTCTTGGTTTTACCAAAATTGCTGCCAACACTTAGAACCAACACTTCTCCTTCTCTAAATTTTGAATTCCCTGTGTTTGAGGCCGAGGAGGAAAGTGATGTAGAACTGAGTCATGAATTATCTCGTCTTCTTGAGCAAGATGAAAAGAGAATTCAGTCGTTTAAAGAGCAGATTCAGCTAGTCAACTTGGGTTCCGAAGATGATGTGAAGGAAGTCAAGATTGGGTCTCGACTGTGTCCAAATGCTTAGAAGGGGTTGATTGATCTTCTTCGAGAATATTCATATGTTTTTGCTTGGTCCTATCAAGAGATGCATGGGTTGGATTCTGAGATTGTGGAGCATAGATTGCCGTTAAAGCCAGAATACCCGATAGTCAAGCAAAACTTGAGAAGAACGCATCCTGATATGGCTGTGAAGATCAAAAAGGAAGTTCAAAAGCAAATTGATGTCGGTTTCCTTGTGACAGCTGAGTATCCACAATGGGTGTCCAATATTGTGCCTGTGCCAAAGAAAGATGGAAAAGTCCACATGTGTGTCGACTATCGAGATTTGAATAAAGTCAATCCAAAAGATGATTTCCCTCTGCCACACATTGATATGTTGGTAGAAAATACTGCTAGATTCAAAGTCTTTTCGTTTATGGATGGATTTTCCGGATATAATCAGATCAAAATGGCACCCGGGAATATGGAGAAGACCACATTCATTACACCCTAGGGAACATTTTATTATAGAGTGATGCCTTTCGGTCTAAAGAATGGTGGTGCAACTTACCAGAGAGCAATGACTACTCTTTTTCCTGATATGATGCATAAAGAGATTGAAGTTTATGTCGATGACATGATTGATAAATTGATTGATGAAGAGGAACATGTTGAGCATTTGTTGAAGCCATTCCAACATTTGAGGAAGTATAAACTCTGCTAGAATCCCAATAAGTGTACTTTTGGTGTTCGTTCTGGTAAGTTGGTGGGCTTTATTGTCAGCAAGAAGGGTATTAAAGTTGATCCTGCCAAGGTCAAAGCAATACAAGAGATGCCTGCGCCCAAAACTGAGAAGCAAGTCAGAGGTTTGCTCGGCCGCTTGAATTATATTTCCAAATTCATTTCAAACATTACTGCCACATGTGCACCTATATTCAAACTTCTTCGGAAAGATCAGTCTTGTGATTGGACCGAAGACTGCCAAAAAGCTTTCGATAGTATCAAGGAATATTTGCTTGAACCTCTAATTTTGTCTCCACCTGTTGAAGGAAGACCGTTGATCATGTATTTGACGGTGCTAGAAGATAGTATGGGTTGTGTTCTAGGTCATCAAGATGAGAACGGAAAGAAAGAATTTGCAATTTACTACCTCTGTAAGAAATTCACCAATTGTGAGACTCGGTATTCTATGCTTGAGAAGACTTGTTGCACATTGGCTTAGGGTTCTAAGCGTCTGCGTTAACAAGGAGGATTACCCATTGGCAGATGTTGTTATCAGAGTATGATATCGAATACCCATCTCAGAAAGCAATCAAAGGTAGTATCTTGGCGGACCATTTGGCTCACCAACGAATTGAAGATTACCAGTCAGTGCAGTATAATTTTCCTGACGAAGAGATTTTGTACTTGAAAATGAAATAGTATGATGAACCATTGCTTGAAGAAGGGCCAGAACCTGGTTCTCGTTGGGGCATGGTATTTGATGGAGCTGTTAATCAGTATGGAAATGGCATTGGGGCAGTGATTATTACTCTTCAAGGCACACACCTACCATTGACAGCTAGATTGACTTTCAAGTGTACAAACAACATGGCAGAATATGAAGCTTGCATTATGGGGCTTGAAGAGGCCGTGAATCTCATAATCAAGTATTTGGATGTCTTCGGTGATTCCGCTTTGGTTGTGAATCAGATAAAAAGAGAATAGTTGACGAATCAACCCGGTTTAATAACATATGGGGCTTGAAGAGGCCATGAATCTCATAATCAAGTATTTCAACTTTCTTTACAAAGGTTGAGTTTCATCATATCGCTCGAGATGAAAACTAGATGGTGTAAGACCCCAATTTTGACCCTAAGATCCCTCATGGCATCATAACATTGGATTTGCATAGCCTCAAGGATCATGAGCATCTTGGTTCCCTTTGCCTTTGGGTGGGACTCCTTGTGATTGGTTTGAGATCACCAAGCATGCTTGAATTATACATCATTGTTTCTCTTACTTTTGTTTACTAAAAAAAAAACCGAAAAAAAGGAGAGAAAAACGAATAAATAAATAAATAAATAAAATATAACAAAAAAATAAAATTGGACTTGGGTCTCTCTCATTTGAGCCCACATGTCCACAAAAACCAGGTTATAAATTCAGAGTTTCAGTGAAACAAAAGGATTCCATTCCTATTACCCTGGCAGGAAAAAGAAAGTGAGAGAAGAGCTAACAGAGTTCAGAGCAACCTCCAGAGGCTGAAGGGAACTCATCGGCAAAGAACCAATTCCCTCTCATATAAACCCTCAGATTGCTCTGCAAACCTCACGGGTGCAACTCAATTTCAATCGATCCTCACCAATCAGGTATGCCCTATTTCCACTACTTTATACTTTCAACCTAAAATTTTTTGATACCCTTTTAATGTATGTGTTTGACAAGAGGTTTAGGCCTTCTGCCCTTGGTTGCTTTTTGTGAGCTTTTTTGTGAATTTTAATGGTATGATTCATGTGGTTACATTTTGATTTTGGGGAAACCCTTGATTACCCTATCTTGTTTCTCTAACCTGTTTGTTGAGTTTTTTTTTGTGAGGGCTCACATGACTCTTGCAGAGATGGCCTGGTGTTCCACTTTATTTGTGGGATACCCCCTGGAGGTTTATTCCGATTACCTGTGCTTAATGGCTTGAGATATTTGTTTGTGACTGCTTATTCCAAAGGATGGGAGCTACTTGGATCATCAATATGATCTCAAGAGGGGAACTCCTAATGTGGTTTTATTTTCTTTTCCCTTATCTCTTGTATGTTTAGGAATTTAACCCTTCTTTTTTTTTCCCCAATTCTAACCCAAGCCAAAACTTTTTGTGCAAACAATAAATTTTGTTTTCAACATTAGAAACCTAAGCCTTATGCTTTTGATTTTCAAACTTATTTTTCATAACACTTATTTTGAATTGAACCTTTTAATCCACTTTAACCATATTTTTGTAAATACTTTTAATTGGTAAATATAACCCATTCAAATACGTTTTGTGGTTTCAATGGCCACCTTCTTAATCAAAGCCTTTTTTTATAACCATTAGCTATTAGGTTTGAATTATCCTTGAGGTAGATATAATACTCACCTTTATCCTTAGTGATGGACAATGAGTCTTCCATGCTTATTACAGGGTTAACCCCTCACTAGCATGTTGAAGCTATCCTCACATGATGGATTTGCGGTTTTAGGTTGAGTTTTCTCCCTTTGATAACAAAAGACCTTAAGGTTTTTGGACCAATCAATTCACCAACTTTTTTTGAATTTTTTTACCACGAACTACGAGGTTTTGATCCTAATCTTTTTTTTAAGATGGTACGTAGGCAATAGGTTCATCCATTCAAACACAAAATGTAAATAAATTTGTATATTCTTTTCTTATCCCTTCAATCATGTTTGCACAAATATATTTTCACAAAAAAAAAAAAAAACAACAACCTTACAACAAATGTGAAAAGGGCTCCCTAGGAGTACCTAGGATACTTTGGGTGCCTAACACCTCCCCATTGCATAACCAACCCCCTTACCCAGAGATCTGACATTTTTACTAGTTTTTGATTCGATAAAACTTTTAGGTTTTTGTTCGCTTTCTAACCATTCCTTTGGATAAATAAAAGTGCGGTGGCGACTCGACTTGTATGATTTACCTTGGATTTAGTCAATATCTCTAATGGTAACGAATACCCCGCTACAGAAAAATGGCGACTCTGTTGGGGACGAAACATCCTAGTGGGTTTTGCCTACTTTTCATATTTGTTGTATTGTATTGTATATTTTTTTTTTGTAACATATTTTTGTGCAATTTGGGATTACTGTATTGTATGTAATGATTGAATTGTTTGAATATTAATTCCTTGTATGCTTGGTGATCTTTGTGAGATGAGTTCTATACCCGAACTAGAGTGCACTTAGGATAGGAGAATGGCATAGTCTTGTCGACTTGTGTGGAGTTATTCCTTAGCAAGTTGACTTGCAAGTCCATTCACTTGGTGGAGGTTATGTTGGGATCAATAATGTCACACAAGTAACTTGTGGTTAGATATTACTTTTTCCAATATAGACCTTAGAAGCCAAGGACCTTAGTTTACCAAACCCATCTTGGCCTATTCTTAGGATGTAGTGCGAAAGTCGTTCAAGTGTAAGATTTGATACGATTGTTACGCGATACTACACTCATAAGAGTCTCTCTTGAGAATATTTTTGGAATACGAGTAGTCGTTTCTCCAATAATATTCGAAAGATGGGATGATGACTATGGGAACCTCTTGTAGAACATGTTTGGCAGGTTTAAACCCTAGTACACTCCCTTTTGGGTGGTTCTTAACCTAACTCCATGCTTGTGACTTACAACAAACCCTTGATTCATGGTTGATTCGTTCAGGTATCCTTAATATCAATGGAACTTGGGTGTTGATAAGGTGTAAACCATAATCCACCAAAATGGATGATTGATATTAAGGATAACATGATCTATCCCATGACCTTTGTTTGGTGTGCTTTGCTTGATCCTTGAGTGTGATTGTTGCATTCATGCATTCATGCACCCATTTGCATTCATATCATCAAAATAATAAGAAACTTTTCAAGGAACTTAAGGGGTTTATTTGAGAAATTTTCAGACATGGAAAGACAAAGAAGGAATACAAAGAAGTACAGCTTCAGACAACCAGACTTGAAAGAGTTAAGGAATTTGACATCTTATGTATTAGATCCCTTGGGTTTCAAGGCTCGTTTCGGGAAGCTTCTTCCTCTTCTGACCACTCAGGTGGATGAAGGATTGATGAGTGTATTGGTGCAGTTTTATGATCCCTTGTACCGTTGCTTCACGTTTCCGGATTTCCAGCTTTTGCCTACCCTTGAGGAGTATGCTTATCTTGTGGGTATACCTATTCTGGATCAGGTGTCGTTCAGTGGCTTGGAGAGGGTTCCTACTTCTCAAGAGGTAGCAGACATGTTACACATAGATGAATCTCTGGTTGATGCTCATATGACTACCAAAGGTGGAATTCAAGGTCTCCCTTCTGAGTTCCTCATTGTTCAAGCTACTATATATGGGAAGGCCATGAGTGAGGATGCCTTTGAAGCCATATTTGTACTTCTCATCTATGGGCTAGTATTATTCCCCAACATCGACAAGTTTGTGGATATGAACGCTATTAGGATTTTCTCTACTCTTAATCACGTTCCGACTCTGTTGGGCGATACCTATTTCTCTTTGCATATGAGGAATGCAAAGGGTGGTGGCGTTATTATGTGATGTTTACCTCTGTTGTATAAGTGGTTTATTTCTCACTTACCGCAGACGGTCGCCTTCAAGGTGAATAAGGGATGTCTACGGTGGTCCACGAGACTCATGTCTCTCACTAATGATGATATCTCTTGGTATAACCGTGTGTATGATGGTGTGCAGATTATTGACTCTTGTGGCGAATTCTCCAATGTACCTCTTCTTGGTACATATGGTGGGATTAACTATAATCCTGTTTTGGCACGTCGGCAGCTTGGGTTCCCCTTAAAGGATAAACCCAATAACATTCTGTTAGAGGGTGTATTCTTTCAGGATGGTAAAGATCCCCAAGGCTTGAAAGCTAGGATGGTCCGTGCTTGGCGCAAGATTCATAGGAAAGGAAGGAAAGAGTTGGGTCCTAAGAATTGCATCGCTTTGGAGCCTTACACTGTTTTGGTTAGGAAGAGGGCGTCTGAGTATCTCATTCCTTACGAGTATCCGAGACCTACACCTATGATTATGGCTGGGCCTTCAACCCTCCCTAATCAAGGAGTAGAGGAGTTGAGAGACGAAGACCGTTCACGTGCCTGGACCCGTGAACGTGAAGAGTTGCTTCAGCAGATTAAGGAGAAGGATGCGTTGATTGAGTTTCTTTAGCATCAGGTTATTGATGACCCTGAGGATGTATGGACTTCTCTACTTCCTCAGTCTTCTAAGTTCTGGAAGAGGAAGTATGATCGACTCGCCAAAGGGAAGGCCGATATGGAGGTAGCCTACGAGAGGGAGGTGAAGAGGCTTCGTGCATCTTATCTTCCTGTGTCCCGAGCTTTAGATGATTGTTTCTAGGGATCCATAGGATGATTATTTTCCTTTTCTCTTGTATATGATTAACAACGCTGCACTTATTTTCCCTGATATTATTTGATGAGATATTTCCATATGTGATAAAATGCTTAATATTTCCCGATTTGCAAATAAAACTCTAAAGTTCCTTTGAAATAAAAAACAAATCATATGCACAAACATTGCATGCATCATATGCATAAGCAGGTTTTGTTTCCGGTCCCTTGCCCTGTGGTCTAACTATGTGTCCTTCATTTATTTTGAAGACAAGCTGACTCACCGTTACTACACTAGAGCCAACATTTCAAGACTGATGGATCACTTAGAGCAAGAGAACTGCGAGCTGAAAGAGGAAGAGACCACAACTTGGCATTACATATATCTATGGGTTGTAGAGACGATGCCATGTCCAATGTACTGGTGGACACCGGGTCATCATTGAACGTATTGCCAAAGTCCACTCTCTCAAAGTTATCATATCAAGGATCCCGCATGAGGCAGAGTGGAGTAGTTGTGAAGGCTTTCGATGGGTCTCGCAAAACTGTGATTGGGGAAGTTGATCTTCCAATCAAGATCAGACCAAGTGATTTTCAGATTACCTTCCAGGTTATGGGCATTCACCCATCGTACAGTTGTCTCTTAGGCAGACCATGGACTCACGAGGCAGGCGCCGTGACATCCATCCTACACCAGAAATTGAAATTCATAAAAAACAAGAAACTGGTAGTGGTAGGGGGAGAAAGGGCTCTCCTGGTTAGCCATTTGTATTCCTTCTCTTATATAGATGCTGAGGTTGAAATTGGAACTCCTTTCCAAGCTTTATCTATAGCTGAGCCTATTGAGAAGAGAACTCCTTCATTTTCTTCCTACAAAGATGCAAAGTTGGCCATTGAGCGTGGTGCAACCACTGGTTTGGGAAAAATGATTGAGTTAGAAGACAACGAATCCCGGGCTGGCATAGGTTTTTCTTCTGGTACTTTCAACAAGCAAGGTTTATTCAAGAGTGGAGGTTTTATCCACACTAGTCTAGATGAGGAGGCTGATGCCGTCTTAGAAGAAGATACAAAGGATTCTGGCAATTTCATCATCCCTAGAGGGGTCTGCAACAATTGGGTCGCTGTGGATATTCCAACAGTTGTCCATAAGTCAACGTAATGATCACTTTGTTTAAAAACCCTTCTCCCATGCCAAAAGGAGGAGTGATGACATTGTTGGCGCATAAACAGAATGATATTTTAATTCAATAAATTCATGTTAAATGTTTGTTTTTCCAATTATTTTCCCTTTTTGCTTTTTGCATGAAATTGGTGATCACATAAAACCCTAAAAAATTGAATAAAATCGATCTTTTCATATGCATAATTATTTGCCTTGTTTGATTTCTAAAAAGCTTTTCATATCCAAAATCATTATGCAGGTTGATTTCTAAACCCATTGAACATAATGACCTAACACCATCTCCCAATTTTGAATTCCCTGTATTTGAGGCAGAGGAAGATGATGTTGAAGAGATTCCTGACGAGATTACCCGTCTACTTGAGCATGAAGAGAAGATCATTCAACCGCATCTTGAGAATCTGGAAATAGTCAACTTGGGGTCTGAAGATTGTGTGCTAGAGGTAAAGATTGGGGCACTTCTAGAAGAATCTGTTAAGAAGGGGTTGATTAAGTTGCTACGAGAATATGTTGACGTCTTTGCCTGGTCATATGAAGACATGCCTGGTCTAGATACTGATATTGTGCAACATTTCCTACCTCTAAAGCCTGAGTGTGTGCCTGTAAAGTGGAAGCTCAGAAGAACTCATCCTGATATGGTAGTGAAGATCAAAGAGGAAGTTCAGAAGCAAATTGATGCGGGGTTCCTGGTGACTTCTATATATCCTCAATGGGTGGCCAATATTGTGCCCGTGCCTAAGAAATATGGAAAAGTCCGGATGTGTGTGGACTATAGAGACTTGAACAAAGCTAGCCCAAAAGATGATTTCCCTTACCACACATTGATATGTTGGTCGACAATACAGCTAAATTCAATGTCTTCTCGTTTATGGACGGATTTTCCGGATATAATCAGATTAAAATGGCACCCGAGTATATGGAGAAGACAACATTCATCACACCTTGGGGAACATTCTGTTATCGAGTGATGCCCTTCGGTTTGAAGAACTCCGGAGCCACGTATCAACGAGCTATGACCACCTTGTTCCATGACATGATGCATAAGGAGATTAAGGTATACGTTGACGATATGATTGCTAAATTAAGATCGGAGGCTGTACTCCATGTAGAGGTGGAGATCCCATCAATGAGAGTCTTGATGGAAGCCAAGTTGACTGATGCTGAATGGGTTCAGAGTCGTTATGACTAGCTGAACTTGATACAAGAAAAGAGATTGACTGCCATGTGCCACGGTCAGTTATATCAGCAGAGGATGAAGAAAGCTTTTGATAAGAAGGTCAAGCCTCGTGTGTTCCGAGAAGGTGACCTTGTTCTCAAGAAAGTTTTGTCTTTCGCGCCCGATTCAAGGGGCAAGTGGACTCCGAACGATGAGGGTCTGTTTGTTGTTAAGAGAGTCTTTTCAGGCGGTGCTTTGATACTTACAACTATGGATGGGGAGGATTTCACTCGTCCTGTGAATTCAGATGCAGTCAAGAAATACTTCTCCTAAAAAAAATAAAAAATAAAAAACTGAATAGCTCGCTAAGTTGAAAACCCGAAAGGGCGGCTTAGGCAAAAATGAGCGTCTCGGTGGATTGAAAACCCGAAAGGGCGGTCCAGGCAAAAGTTAGAGACACAAAAAAAATATAATAATGATATATGTATCCCGCTAGATTGAGTACCTCATCCTGGGGCAATCTAGGCAAAAATTAGGGATTTGGCAAGTAACTGCATCCTGACAAGACTTTGTTCTACAACTGTCGTCCGTCAGAGATTCTTGCTCATTATCAACCAAAGCTTCAAATACATCGGATTCAGAATTGGTGGAGAAATGGTCATTATGTTCAATGTAGCCCTTTTCCAAAATATATCACCAATTTCAAATTTGTAAAGATCTATGGAGTCTTTCCATTCGCAGACTACCATTCTATCAAATAAATTTGAGCTTTTTATCCAATTATTGGCACTCTTATCTGTTTCTATTCAACAAATGTTTTGCATGTTTTGATTAAGAAAATATCATTGTTTTAAAGGATCAAATTTTTTTATAATTTGTTTTTAAACAAAGTGAACATTCACAAAGACGAAAGGATACTTAGGAAATTCCTCAGTGCTCTCCCAAGGGTGGTACGATCCCCAACAGGGTAAGATTTCTGTCCATATTCCTAGCATGACTGTATCTCCTCCCTCTAGAACCCCTTGTGGTTTATCCTACCTAGTGGATTGCTTGTTGAGAGTCACCTCTCTTCCCTTCAGCAGAGTAGCAATCTTTCTTCCTCAGAAGCTTGGATCTCTTTGGGGAAGAGCGGTATTTGGTGGTTGATCCCGATAAATCCTTTATCTCCTCGGATAGATTCCCCAGTAGAGTTGTTGGTGTGGTGGACCTTGTCTGTGATAACTCTCGTCCCCAGCTGGAATGATTGACGATTCATCCCTTGCAGAGTTCTTTGCTTCCTGGTATCTCCGATCCCCAGCAGATTGGATACTCTCCGGTGAACTTGGCTTTCTCTCTTGAGATGTAGTACCGGGTGGTTAATTCCTGGACCTGGTTGTGTTAGATATGTCTGTCTGTCAGCATACATCATACATAAACCACGCATATTCATGCATAATTATAACATTCAAGTATTCATGTTGCATTCTTTGCCATATATCGTTATTTGTTGTCTCCTGCTATTTGGTGATATACATCCTCAAGCAGACGTGTGTGTCTGATCTCTCCATATAGAGTCAGCTCCATAAGCAGAAAGCGTCTATCCTTTCTTCCATATTCCCCACGGGTTATATCCTCGTGGACGTTGATTGTTTTTGTTCCTTCCCAACACATATACTGGGATGGTTTTCCCCATTAAGTTATATCCTCACCGGGACAAGTCTTGATTTGGTGTGCCTATCTAGTTTGATCCTAGATCGGTCTCTTGAGACTCTTTTCCTGTTTCCCCGTGGTAAATGAATAATCGCTCGATAATTAGTAATTATTATCCCGGCGGAATCTGTGGTTCTCTACCCTCATACCGGTAGTTGTAAGTCATATTTCTGTGGTCTACTACCCAGTAACCGGTAGTTGTAAACCCCATTTTGTCCCCGTGCAGAGTTAAACCTTGATTGTTGTTCATCCTAACCGATGACGGGTACTCTCTTTTGTGGTTCTCTACCCTCATACCGGTAGATGTAATTCCCTCCATGTTGGTTATCTTTATACAAAATTCGATATTGACATTCCTTAATTTTTTTGTATACCACCCAGTAACCGGTGATATATCTCTTGGATAATTGCTCTAATTACGCAATTTATCCCCAGCGGGTCATCTCTCGTCTATCTTGTTGTTGTTAGTAACGATTGTTCCTCCCCTGAATTGGTCATCATTATATACCTAGTTTCGGTATCCCGATGCCTTTTCTTTTCGGTCGATTTATCCTTTATTAACCTAGTAACGGGTTGTGGATAATCGTCCATGCGAGTATATTATCTATGTTCTGACGGTAATAGATAGTATATCTCATGCACTCTTTGGTCGAAGCCTTTTGTTCTTCCCCAGTTGAGTAAGATTCGTACCCCCTTTTCGGAGTCGAATGTCCATCCCATAATCGAGTTTTCTTTTTTGCCCTCTTTTTGGATGATGAGTGTTTTGGGAATATTCCCCAATTCACGCCTTGATTGGTCATCATTATATACCTAGTTTCGGTATCCCGATGCCTTTTCTTTTCGGTCGATTTATCCTTTATTAACCCAGTAACCGGTTGTGGATAATCGTCCATGCGAGTATATTATCTATGTTCTGACGGTAATAGATAGTATATCTCATGCACTCTTTGGTCGAAGCTTTTGTTCTTCCCCACTCGAGTAAGATTCGTACCCCCTTTTCGGAGTCGAATATCCATCCTATCATCGAGTTTGCTTTTAGCCCTCTTTTGGATGATGAGTGTTTTGGGAATATTCCCCAATTCACGCCTTTGTTAGTCACCTATTATATGCCCAGTAACCGGTATCCCTGGTGTTCCCTCATGTCTGCTCCCTATTATGACTTTTTGTCCTCTGTGGAGTCAGGTTTTCCTGAGTTGAGATATACCTTTTTAGGTCTTCCTCAAATGATTTGGTTGATTGATATCTCTCACCCTTATACCGGTCTTAGATATTCATTCTTCTCGAGCATGTTGTATCTCACCCTCATACCGGCGATCAGATTACATGTCTCCTTGAGTTTATTACCCAGTAACCAGTAATACCTCGTCCCGCTGCTTCCCCAGGAGTGTCCTTTTAGGAATCCCCAGCGAAGTCCCTTAGTGGATTGTTTTCATCTGGATTTTTATCCGAAGTATACGTTGTGGATAGTTTTTGTTGTATTGGCATATTCCCCAATACATGCACCTTTGAGTTAGCTCGGGTATTTCCATTAGATATTTTCCCTTTGGAATTCTGTTCCCCAAGTGTTGAGTCGTGACCTGCTCACGCATTTTATTCCCTCTCCTATCCCCATAAGAGTCCCCAGAGTCTCTGTCCCATTGAGTGTATTTCTCATATGGATTGTCAGTTTCTCCGGATGTCTTTTCTTCTTTGTGGACACATATCCCCACAGAGTTCGTACTATTTGCATACATACATCTGCATCATGAGGTCTCTTAGGGACCAAAATTTGTCTCTTTGTTATTATTTAAGCCCATTCTACCTCGTCCAGACGAAGATTTTAACCTTCACTTCTCCGGCTAGAATGACCTTAAATAGGGGCATCTGTAAGACCCCAATTTTGACCCTAAAATCCCTCATGGCATCATAACATTGCATTTGTATAGCCTCAAGGATCATGAGCATCTTGGTTCCCTTTGCCTTTGGGTGGGACTCCTTGTGATTGGTTTGAGATCACCAAGCATGCTTGAATTATACATCATTGTTTCTCTTACTTTTGTTTACTAAAAAAAAAAAAAAAAAAAAAAAAAATGAAAAATAAAGGGAAAAACGAAAAAAAAAAATTGAACTTGGGCCTCTCTCATTTGAGCCCTCAGGTCCACAAAAACCAAGTTATAAATTCAGAGTTTCAGTGAAACAAAAGGATTTCATTCCTATTACCCTGGCAGGAAAAAGAAAGTGAGAGAAGAGTTAACAGAGTTCAGAGCAACCTCTAGAGGCTGAAGGGAACTCATCAGCAAAGAACCAATTCCCTCTCATATAAACCCTCAGATTGCTCTGCAAACCTCACGGGTGCAACTCAATTTCAATCGATCCTCCCCAATCAGGTATGCCCTATTTCCACTACTTTATACTTTCAACCTGAAATTTTTTGATACCCTTTTAATGTATGTGTTTGACAAGAGGTTTAGGCCTCCTGCCCTTGGTTTCTTTTTGTGAGCTTTTTTGTGAATTTTAATGGCATGATTCATGTGGTTACATTTTGATTTGGGGGCAACCCTTGATTACCCTATCTTGTTTCTCTAACCTGTTTGTTGAGTTTTTATTGTGAGGGCTCACATGACTCTTGCAGAGATGGCCTGGTGTTCCACTTTATTTGTGGGATACCCCCTGGAGGTTTATTCCGATTACCTGTGCTTAATGGCTTGAGATATTTGTTTGTGACTGCTTATTCTAAAGGATGGGAGCTACTTGGATCATCAATATGATCTCAAGAGGGGAACTCCTAATGTGGTTTTATTTTCTTTTCCCTTATCTCTTGTATGTTTAGGAATTTAACTCTTTTTTTTCCCATTCTAACCCAAGCCAAAACTTTTTGTGCCGCATCTTGAGAATCTGGAAACAGTCAAATTGGGGTCTGAAGATTGTGTGTGAGAGGTAAAGATTGAGGCACTTCTGGAAGAATCTGTTAAGAAGGGGTTGATTAAGTTGCTACGAGAATATGTTGACATCTTTGCCTGGTCATATGAAGACATTCCTGGTCTAGATACTGATATTGTGCAACATTTCCTACCTCTAAAGCCTGAGTGTGTGCCTGTGAAGCGGAAGCTCAGAAGAACTCATCCTGATATGGTAGTCAAGATCAAAGAAGAAGTTCAGAAGCAAATTGATGCGGGGTTCCTGGTGACTTCTATATATCCTCAATGGGTGGCCAATATTATGCCCGTGCCTAAGAAAGATGGAAAAGTCCGGATGTATGTGGACTATAAAGCACTTCCAGCCCAGTCAGCATCACAGTAGCCAGTCATCATAGATCCAGATCCATGAGTATATAACATCCCTAGTCACTAGTGCCATTGACATATTTCAGTATCCTCTTCACTTGGTTTATGTGACTGACTTTTGGTTCAGCTTGATATCTAGCACAAACACCTACAACAAATGCAATGTCAGGTCTGCTTGCTGTGAGATATAGCAGACTTCCTATCATGCTTCTGTGTAGACTTTGATCTACACTAACACCATTTTCATCTTTGGAGACTTTCAAATGTGTAGGAGCATGTGTTCTTTCTTTACTTGCATTCTCCATGCCAAACTTCTTAACAATGTTTTTGGCATATTCGCTTTGAGATAGAAAGATAGAATCTTCCATCTGCTTGACTTGTAGCCCAAGAAAATAGGTCAGCTCTCCAACAAGGCTCATCTCAAACTTTGACTGCATTTGTCTAAGAAAATGTTCGACCATCTGATCTGACATCCCACCAAACACAATATTATCCACATATATTTGAGCCACCATGAGTTTTCCTCCTTCATTCTTAACAAATAGGGTCTTGTCAATACCTCCCTTCCTGTATCCATTGTTAGTGAGGAACACTATGAGTCTCTCATACCAAGCCCTAGGAGCTTGTTTCAAACCATAGAGGGCTTTCTTCAATCTGTACACATGCTTTGGAAGATTTGGATCTGTGAATCCTTTAGGTTGTTCAACATATACTTTCTCATTTAAATAGCCATTCAAGAAGGCACTTTTTACATACATTTGGAATAGTTTGAACTTCAGAATACATGCCACTCCAAGCAATAGTCTAATGGACTCAAGGCGAGCTACAGGGGCAAATGTTTCATCAAAATCCACTCCTTCAACTTGAGTATATCCTTGTGCTACTAATCTTGCTTTGTTTTTAGTAACCACCCCTTGTTCATCAGATTTATTCTTATACACCCACTTTGTACCTATGATATTTATTCCTTCAGGTCTTGGAACCAGTTCCCATACTTCATTCCTCTTGAATTGACCTAACTCCTCCTGCATGGCATTGATCTATAACTCATCAGTTAAGGCTTCCTTGACATTCCTAGGCTCAATCTTTGACCCAAAGCAGCCATGTGAGATCACTTCCCTTGATCTAGTTGTGACCCCTTTATTTGGATCTCCTATAATGGGATCTTTTGGGATGATCCTTCTGAATTCTGATGGAGGGTCCCTTGTTGATTTTGTCATCTTCAGGTTCTGCTTGAGGAGGCTCACTCTCCTTATTTTTGTCTGAGAAATCAGCTGGTGGATCATTCAGAGATGTCTCAACATCGTCTGTGACATCAGTCTATTGATCATCAACCACAATATTAATAGATTCCATCATTACTTTTGTTCTGGAATTAAAGACTCTATATGCTCTACTGTTTGTTGAGTAGCCCAGAAATATTCCTTCATCACTTTTGGGATCCATCTTCCTTCTTTGTTCACGATCAGTCAAGATATAGCATTTACTACCAAACACATGAAAGTATTTGACTGTAGGTCTTCTCCTTTTCCAGACTTCATATAAGGTTGTAGGAGTCCCTTTCTTCAAGGTTACTCTGTTGTGAACATAGCAGGCTGTGTTCATAGCATGAATCATAGCTCTAGCTGATTCTTGAAGGGTTCTATTTTTCCTTTCCACCACACCATTTTGCTGGGGAGTAATGGGAGATGAGAACTCATGATGAATTCCTTCTGATGAACAAAATTCAACAAATTTGCTGTTCTCAAATTCCTTTCCATGATCACTTCTGATTTTGATAACTTGACTTCCCTTTTCTCTTTGAAGTTTTAGACAAAGATCTTTGTAGACTTCAAATACATCAGATTTTTCACTTATAAAATGGATCCATGTCTATCTGGAGAAGTCATCCACCACTACATAAGCATACTTCTTTCCACCAAGACTTTCCACCTGCATGGGACCCATCAAGTTCATATGGAGAAGTTCCAACACTCTAGAAGTGGTGTCATGTCTGAGCTTCTGATGTGACATCTTTGTCTGTTTTCCAATTTGACAGTCTCCATAAATTCTTCCTTCATCAATCTTCAAGTTGGGAATTCCTCTAACAACTTCAACAGATATAATCCTCTTCATACCTTTAAGATGCAGATGGCCCAATCTTTGATGCCATATCTTCACTTTTTCTTCTTTGGCTAGAGTACACTTTGATGAATAACCAGTTTCTTGAGAACTCCGTATGTAGTAGTTGTCCTTAGACCTGACTCCTTTCATGATCACTTCATTTTCTTTATTAGTAACCAGACATTCAGGTTTAGTGAAGTTTACATTTAGACCTTGGTCACACAGTTGACTGATGCTTATTAGATTTGCAGTCAATCCCTTAACAAGTAGGACACTGTCAAGGTCAGGGACTCCAGGGCAATAAAGCTTAACAATCCCCTTGATTTCACCCTTTGCTCCATCACCAAATGTTACATAGTTGGTGGCATAAGGATGAAGGCCAATTAGCAGATTTTTTGTTTCCAGTCATGTGTCTGGAGCACCCACTGTCAAAATACCAATCTTCTTTGGCTGAAACTCTGAAGAAAGTGTGAGCTATCAGACTTGTAACATCATTCCCAGGATCCCATTACTTTTTCTTGACAGGTTTGTGATGTTTGGGTCTAGGTTGATGATGAGCAGGACTGGGATAGCCATACAACTTATAGCAGAAAGGTTTTATGTGGCCAAATTTTCCACAGTAATGACATTTCCATCTTTGGTGTTTCCCTTTCTGCTGTCTTCCTTTATGATGTTGTGACATATGATGTGACATCTCTGGTTTGCTGCCAGTATAGCTGCACTTAGGTTTGGATTTAGGTTTACCACCAGTGTGATTGCACTCAGGTTTAGATTCATTGAACTCAATGCCATATTTGTCTCCTATCAGTTGTCTAGTCTGGAGAATTTTATCTAAGGTGTCAGATCCATTGTTTAGCATCCTGACATACTTTGTCATCTCATCTAGTTTGGTATTCAGAAACACTTCTTCAGTTTTTAATTTAGAGATGGTTTCCAAGTGTTCTACCTTCTTATTCTTCATTTGTGTTATCACCTTATTCTGGCTTTCAACTAGTTGACACACTTCTGCACTTCTGTGACACAACTTTCTGTAGGTAGTGGCCAACTCTTCAAAGGTTACTTCACCATCACTTGAGTCTTCATCAGAACCCCATCTTCCAGTCAAGGCAGTCACAAGATTTGCAGACTGTTCTGTTTCACTTTAATCAGACCAAGTGGCAGCAAAACTCCTCTTCTGTTTCTTGAGGTAGGTTCCACATTCAGTTCGAATGTGTCCATACCCATCACATTCATGGAACTGAACTCCTTTTCCTTCTCTGGGATATTCATCTGACCTTGTTCTTCTTCCAGAATTGTTGGATTTACTGATGTCAGATGAGATGTTCTTGACATTAGCCTTAGATCTTACATCCATCTTTTTCAAAAGTTTGTTGAACTGTCTTCCCAGCATCGCTACATCATTTGCCAGATCTTCATCATTATCTTGACCACATTCCTCCTCTTTCTCCTTAGTGTTTGACATCAAAGCTATGCTTTTGACTTTCTTTTCAGATCCATCAAACATTCCCATCTCAAATGTTTGGAGGGATCCAATTAGCTCATCAACTCTCATATTGGAGATGTCTTGAGACTCTTCTATGGCTATCACTTTCATGGCAAATCTCTTAGGGAGTGATCTGAGTATATTCCTCACTAATTTTTCATCTGGCATCTTCTCACCCAGGGCTCCTGAGGCATTAGCAATTTCAAGGATATTCATATGAAATTCATGAATATTTTCATCTTCTTTCGTCCTTAAATTTTCAAACTTGGTAGTGAGCAGCTGCAGTCTAGACATCTTCACTCTAGAGGTGCCTTCATGAGTGGTTTTGAGAATGTCCCAAGCATCTTTAGCCACCTCACATTTGTTTACCAATCTGAATATATTCTTATTTACTCCATTGAATATAGCATTCAATGCTTTAGAGTTTCCAAGGGCTAGATCCTCCTCCTCCTTGGTCCATTGTTCTTCAGCCTTCTTATCAGTAGTAGCTTCTCCATCCTTGGTAATAACTGGATGTTCCCAGCCTGTTAAAATAGCCTTCTAAGCCTTATTATCCAGAGATTTTAGCAAGGCTATCATTCGAGGTTTCAGTAGTCATAGTTGGATCCATCCAGAATAGGTGGTCTGTGAACAGATCCTCCATCTCTCTCTATAGTACCAGAAAGTAACGTCCCTAGATCTCACCTAGAACCAGAGCAGGATGCCTGCTCTGATACCAATTGAAATTCTGGTATCAGATATGAGATGTCGAAGGTAATGTCATGACACTAATATCTGAACAATACAAACAGGATAAAAGATAAAGAACAGTAATGCAAGAGAAACAAGCAATTGTTAACCCATTTCGGTGCAAACTCACATACGTATCGGGGCTACCAAGCTAGGAAGGAAATACACTAAATAGAATCAGTTCAAAGACTCTCAGTAAACAACTTCAAGTTACAATCTTTTCACCTAATCTCTTCCCGTGTGACTTTTACCTAAGAACTCTTAGATATGAGATCCTACTCACTCCCCCTCAATCAAAGCAGTGATATAAAACAAGAATTACAATGAAAAGAAGACACTCTTCAAAGACACACACTTGATCTTACTTAACAGCTTCAATCAAGTAGACACACACTCATGCTTCAAAGCTTAGAGTGACAAAGTACAACTCAAAAATCAGACCAATTCAATCATCTATGGATGAATTAAATGGCTTACAATTCACATGACAATACAAGACTTAAACCCTTATTCTCTCTCAATATTTCGTTCGTTATTTCTAGTGTATCAAATCAGGTTTTCCATGTCCTTTATATAGAAGCATTTGGCTGGGCTTGGACATCATAAACCCTAAAACTATTTTCCATTCATATCTTCTCATGATAGTTGATTAGATCTCTTTGGAAAATAAGTTAATCTCGTTGTAATTACTGATTGATAGCGTGTTCAATCAACTCATCAATCATACACAGATTGGCATTAAAAACGCAATCACATAATACATAACATTCAGATTGAATGTTCTACCAAAATTGAATCTGCGTAATCACATTTTAAACATCCTGCAGTTACATGTTATCTCATGTCAAGACAACACATGTGACAACTTATGAACACTCTTGGTTTTACCAAAATTGCTTCCAACACTTAGAACCAACATTTCTCCTTCTCCAAATTTTGAATTCCTTGTGTTTGAGGCCGAGGAGGAAAGTGATGTAGAACTGAGTCATGAATTATCTCGTCCTCTTGAGCAAGATGAAAATATTATTCAGTCGTTTAAAGAGCAGATTGAGCTAACTTGGGTTCCGAAGATGATGTGAAGGAAGTCAAGATTGGGTCTCGACTGTGTCCAGATGCTTAGAAGGGGTTGATTGATCTTCTTCAAGAATATTCATATGTTTTTGCTTGGTCCTATCAAGAGATGCATGGGTTGGATTCTGAGATTGTGGAGCATAAATTGCCGTTGAAGCCAGAATACCCGATAATCAAGCAAAACTTGAGAAGAACGCATCCTGATATGGCTGTGAAGATCAAAAAGGAAGTGCAGAAGCAAATTGATGTCGGTTTCCTGGTGACAGCTGAGTATCCACAATGGGTGTCCAATATTGTGCCTGTGCCAAGGAAAGATGGAAAAGTCCGCATGTGTGTCGACTATCGAGATTTGAATAAAGTCAGTCCAAAAGATGATTTCCCTCTGCCACACATTGATATGTTGGTAGACAATACTGCTAGATTCAAAGTCTTTTCGTTTATGGATGGATTTTCCGAATATAATCAGATCAAAATGGCACTCGAGGATATGGAGAAAACCACATTCATTACACCCTGGGGAACATTTTATTATAGAGTGATGCCTTTCGGTCTAAAGAATGGTGGTGCAACTTACCAGAGAGCAATGACTACTCTTTTTCATGATATGATGCATAAAGAGATTGAAGTTTATGTCGATGACATGATTGATAAATTGATTGATGAAGAGGAACATGTTGAGCATTTGTTGAAGCTATTCCAACGTTTGAGGAAGTATAAACTCTGCTAGAATCCCAATAAGTGTACTTTTGGTGTTCGTTCTGGTAATTTGGTAGGCTTTATTGTCAGCGAGAAGGGTATTAAAGTTGATCCTGCCAAGGTCAAAGCAATACAAGAGATGCCTGCGCCCAAAACTGAGAAGCAAGTCAGAGGTTTGCTCGGCCGCTTGAATTATATTTCCAAATTCATTTCAAACATTACTGCCACATGTGCACCTATATTCAAGCTTCATCGGAAAGATCAGTCTTGTGATTGGACCGAAGACTGCCAGAAAGCTTTCGATAGTATCAAGGAATATTTGCTTGAACCTCTAATTTTGTCTCCACCTGTTGAAGGAAGACCGTTGATCATGTATTTGACGGTGCTAGAAGATAGTATGGGTTGTGTTCTAGGTCAGCAAGATGAGAACGGAAAGAAAGAATTTGCAATTTACTACCTCTGTAAGAAATTCACCAATTGTGAGACTCGGTATTCTATGCTTGAGAAGACTTGTTGTACATTGGCTTAGGCTTCAAAGCGTCTGCGTTAGTATATGTTGAATCATACCACTTGGTTGATATCCAAAATGGATCCAATCAAGTATATATTTGAGAAGCCTGCTTTAACTAGGAGGATTGCCCGTTGGCAGATGTTGTTATCAGAGTATGATATCGAATACTGATCTCAGAAAGCAATCAAAGGTAGTATCTTGGCGATCTATGAAATAGTATGATGAACCATTACTTGAAGAAGGGCCAGAACCTGGTTCCCGTTGGGGCATGGTATTTGATGGAGCTGTTAATCAGTATGGAAATGGCATTGGGGCAGTGATTATTACTCCTCAAGGCACACATCTACCATTTACAACTAGATTGACTTTCAAGTGTACAAACAACATGGCAGAATATGAAGCTTGCATTATGGGGCTTGAAGAGGCCATGAATCTCATAATCAAGTATTTGGATGTCTTCGGTGATTCCGCTTTGGTTGTGAATCAGATCAAAAGAGAATAGGTGACGAATCAACCCGGTTTAATACCATATGGGGCTTGAAGAGGCCATGAATCTCATAATCAAGTATTTCAACTTTCTTTACAAAGGTTGAGTTTCATCATATCCCTCGAGATGAAAACCAGATGGTGTAAGACCCCAATTTTGACCCTAAGATCTCTCATGGCATCATAACATTGCATTTGCATAGCCTCAAGGATCATGAGCATCTTGGTTCCCTTTGCCTTTGGGTGGGACTCCTTGTGATTGGTTTGAGATCACCAAGCATGCTTGAATTATACATCATTGTTTCTCTTACTTTTGTTTACTAAAAAAAAAACAAAAGAAAAAAACGAAAAAAAAAAGAGAAACAAAAGGATTCCATTCCTATTACCCTGGCAGGAAAAAGAAAGTGAGAGAAGAGCTAACAGAGTTCAAAGCAACCTCCAGAGGCTGAAGGGAACTCATCGGCAAAGAACCAATTCCCTCTCATATAAACCCTCAGATTGCTCTGCAAACCTCACGGGTGCAACTCAGTTTCAATCGATCCTCCCCAATCAGGTATGCCCTATTTCCACTACTTTATACTTTCAACCTGAAATTTTTTGATACCCTTTTAATGTATGTGTTTGAAAAGAGGTTTAGGCCTCCTGCCCTTGGTTGCTTTTTGTGAGCTTTTTTGTGAATTTTAATGGCATGATTCATGTGGTTACATTTTGATTTGGGGGCAACCCTTGATTACCCTATCTTGTTTCTCTAACCTGTTTGTTGAGTTTTTTTTTGTGAGGGCTCACATGACTCTTGCAGAGATGGCCTGGTGTTCCACTTTATTTGTGGGATACCCCCTGGAGGTTTATTCCGATTACCTGTGCTTAATGGCTTGAGATATTTGTTTGTGACTGCTTATTCCCAAGGATGGGAGCTACTTGGATCATCAATATGATCTCAAGAGGGGAACTCCTAATGTGGTTTTATTTTCTTTTCCCTTATCTCTTGTATGTTTAGGAATTTAACTCTTTTTTTTCCCATTCTAACCCAAGCCAAAACTTTTTGTGCAAACAATAACTTTTGTTTTCAACATTTGAAACCTAAGCCTTATGCTTTTGATTTTCAAACTTATTTTTCATAACACTTATTTTGAATTGAACCTTTTAATCCACTTTAACCATCTTTTGTAAATACTTTTAATTGGTAAATATAACCCATTCAAATACTTTTTGCGGTTTCAATGGCCACCTTCTTAATCAAACCCTTTTTTTATAACCATTAGCTATTAGGTTTGAATTATCCTTGAGGTAGATATAATACTCACCTTTATCCTTAGTGATGGACAATGAGTCTTCCATGCTTATTATAGGGTTAACCCCTCACTAGCATGTTGAAGCTATCCTCACATGGTGGATTTGCGGTTTTAGGTTGAGTTTTCTCCCTTTAATAACAAAAGACCTTAAGGTTTTTGGACCAATCAATTCACCAACTTTTTTTGAATTTTTTTACCCCGAACTACGAGGTTTTGATCCTAATCTTGTTTTTAAGATGGTATGTAGGCAATGGGTTCATCCATTCAAACACAAGATGTAAATAAATTTGTATATTCTTTTCTCATCCCTTCAATCATGTTTGCACAAATAAATTTTCCCAAAAAAAAAACAACAACCTTAAAACAAATGTGAAAAGGGCTCCCTAGGAGTACCTAGGATGCTTTGGGTGCCTAACACCTTCCAATTGCATAACCAACCCCCTTACCCAGATCTCTGGCATTTTTACTAGTTTTTGATTCGATAAAACTTTTAGGTTTTTGTTCGCTTTCTAACCATTCCTTTGGATAAATAGAAGTGCGGTGGCGACTCGACTTGTATGATTTACCTCGGATTTAGTCAATATCTCTAATGGTAACGAATACCCCGCTACAGATGGAAGATGCTCTTGCAACGTTGACATCAATAATTGTAGTGAAGTATTGGAATGAAGTTCCCAATTTATCTTTGATGCGTCTTGATAGGCCAGCTCATGTGTTTACTGTTGAAGAAATCAAAGACGAGAAGCTGTGGTATTACGACATCAAATCTTTCCTCCAAAGTCAAATCTACCCACCTGGGGCATCTTTGAAAGATAAGAAGACTTTGAGAAGATTAGCCAGTAACTTCTACTTGAATGGTGATGTACTGTACAAGAGAAACTTCGACATGGTTTTGCTCAGATGCGTGGATAGACACAAAGCAGACTTGTTGATGACCGAAGTGCACGAAGGTTCCTTTGGTACTCATTCCAATGGACATGCAATGGCGAAGAAGATGTTGCGAGCAGGTTACTATTGGCTGACAATGGAATCTGACAATTGCAAATTTGTGAAGAAGTGCCACAAGTGTCAAATTTATGCTGATAAGATTCATGTTCCTCCGACACTCTTGAATGTTATCTCTTCTCTATGGCCCTTCTCCATGTGGGGAATTAATATGACTGGGACGATTGAGCCCAAAGCTTCGAATGGACATCGTTTCATTTTGGTGGCAATTGACTACTTCACAAAATGGGTTGAAGCGGCATCGTATGCGAACGTGACCAAGCACGTTGTTGTAAGGTTTATCAAGAATCAGATCATATGCCGTTATAGTGTGCCAAGTAAGATCATTACTGACAATGGATCAAACTTGAATAACAATATGGTGGAAGCTCTTTGCAAAGACTTCAAGATTGCACATCGTAATTCTTCTCCCTACAGACCCAAGATGAATGGGGTTGTTGAAGCTGCGAATAAGAACATCAAGAAGATTATCCAGAAGATGGTTGTCACATATAAGGATTGGCATGAGATGCTTCCATTTTCTTTGCATGGGTATCATACATCCATCCACACTTCAACAGGGGGAACCCCTTTCTCTCTTCTATATGGTATGGAAGTAGTGCTCCCCGAAGATGTTGAGATTCCTTCATTACGTGTGCTCATGGAAGCCAAGTTGACTGAAATTGAATGGTGTCAGACCAGGTTTGATCAGCTGAATTTGATAGAAGAGAAGAGATTGATTGACATGTGTCATGGTCAGTTATATCAGCAAAGGCTGAAGAAAGCTTTTGATAAGAAGGTCAGACCTTATATGTTGCAAAGGATTTCAACTTTCTTTACAAAGGTTGAGTTTCATCATATCCATCGAGATGAAAACTGGATGGCAGATGCTCTTGCAACATTGGCATCAATGATTGTAGTGAAGTATTGGAATGAAGTTCCCAATTTATCTGTGATGCGTCTTGATAGGCCAGCTCATGTGTTTACTGTTGAAGAAATCAAAGACGAGATATCGTGGTATTACGACATCAAATGTTTCCTCTAAAGTCAGATCTATCCTCCTGGGGAATCTTTGAAAGATAAGAAGACTTTGAGAAGATTAGCCGATAATTTCTACTTGAATGGTGATGTAATGTACAAGAGAAACTTCGACATGGTTTTGCTTAGATGTGTGGATAGACACGAAGCAGACTTGTTGATGACCGAAGTGCATGAAGGTTCCTTTGGTACTCATTCCAATGGACATGTAATGGCGAAGAAGATGTTGGGAGCAGGTTACTATTGGCTGACAATAGAATCTGACTGTTGCAAATTTGTGAAGAAGTGCCACAAGTGTCAATTTTATGCTGATAAGATTCATGTTCCTCCGACACTCTTGAATGTTATCTCTTCTCCATGGCCCTTCTCCATGTGGGGAATTGATATGATTGGGATGATCGTGCCCAAATCTTCGAATTGAAATCGTTTCATTTTGGTGGGAATTGACTACTTCACAAAATGGGTTGAAGCGGCATCGTATGCGAACGTGACCAAGCAAGTCGTTCTAAGGTTTGTCTAGAATCAGATCATATGCTGTTATAGTATGCCAAGTAAGATCATTACTGACAATGGATTAAACTTGAATAACAATATGGTGGAAGCTCTTTGCAAATACTTCAAGATTGCACATCATAATTCTTCTCCCTACAGACCCAAGATGAATGGGGTTGTTGAAGCTGCGAATAAGAACATCAAGAAGATTATCACGAAGATGGTTGTCACATATAAGGATTGGCATGAGATGCTCCAATTTGCTTTGCATGGGTATCGTACATACATCCTCACTTCAACAGGGGCAACCACTTTCTCTCTTGTATATGGTATGGAAGCAGTGCTCCCCGTAGAGGTTGAGATTCCTTCATTACGTGTGCTTATGGAAGCCAAGTTGACTGAAGTTGAATGTTGTCAGACCAGGTTTGATCTGCTGAATTTGATAGAAGAGAAGAGATTAACTGCCATGTGTCATGGTCAGTTATATCAGCAATGGATGAAGAAAGCTTTTGATAAGAAGGTCAGACCTTATATGTTGCAAAGGATTTCAACTTTCTATACAATGGTTGAGTTTCATCATATCCCTCGAGATGAAAACCGGATGACAGATGCTCTTGCAACATTGGCATCAATGATTGTAGTGAAGTATTGGAATGAAGTTCCCAAATTATCTGTGATGCGTCTTAATAGGCCAGCTCATGTGTTTACTGTTGTAGAAATCAAAGACGAGAAGTCGTGGTATTACGACATCAAATATTTCCTCTAAAGTCAGATCTATCAGCCTGGGGCATCTTTGAAAGATAAGAAGACTTTGAGAAGATTAGCCGATAATTTCTACTTGAATGGTGATGTACTGTACAAGAGAAACTTCGACATGGTTTTGCTCGGATGTGTGGATAGACACGAAGCAGAGTTGTTGATGACCGAAATAAATGAAGGTTCCTTTGGTACTCATTCCAATGGAAATGCAATGGCGAAGAAGATGTTGCGAGCAGGTTACTATTGGCTGACAATGGAATCTGACAATTGCAAATTTGTGAAGAAGTGCCACAAGTGTCAAATTTATGCTGATAAGATTCATTTTCCTCCGACACTCTTGAATGTTATCTCTTCTCCATGGCCCTTTTCCATGTGGGGAATTGATATGATTGGGATGATCGAGCCCAAAGCTTCGATCTGACATCTTTTCATTTTGGTGGCAATTGAATACTTCACAAAATGGGTGGAAGCGGCATTGTATGCGAACGTGACCAAGCAAGTTGTTGTAAGGTTTATCAAGAATCAGATCATATGCCATTATAGTGTGCCAAGTAAGATCATTACTGACAATGGACCAAACTTGAATAACAATAGGGTGGAAGTTCTTTGCAAAGACTTCAAGATTGCACATCATAATTCTTCTCCCTACAGACCCAAGATGAATGGGGTTGTTGAAGTTGCGAATTAGAACATTAAGAAGATTATCCAGAAGATGGTTGTCACATATAAGGATTGGCATGAGATGCTCCCATTTGCTTTGCATGGGTATCCTACATACATCCGCACTTCAACAGGGGCAACCCCTTTCTCTCTTATATATGGTATGGAAGCAGTGCTCCCCGTAGAGGTTGAGATTCCTTTATTACGTGTGCTCATGGAAGCCAAGTTGACTGAAGCTGAATGTTGTCAGACCAGGGTTGATCTGCTGAATTTGATAGAAGAGAAGAGATTAACTACCATGTGTCATGGTCAGTTATATCAGCAAAGGATAAAGAAAGCTTTTGATAAGAAGGTCAGACCTTATATGTTGCAAAGGATTTCAACTTTCTATACAATGGTTGAGTTTCATCATTTCCCTCGAGATGAAAACCGGATGACAGATGCTCTTGCAAGATTGGCATCAATGATTGTAGTGAAGTATTGGAATGAAGTTCCCAATTTATCTGTGATGCGTATTGATAGGCCAACTCATGTGTTTACTGTTGTAGAAATCAAAGACGAGATGTCGTGGTAATACGACATCAAATGTTTCCTCTAAAGTCAGATCTATCAGCCTGGGGCATCTTTGAAAGATAAGAAGACTTTGAGAAGATTAGCCGATAATTTCTACTTGAATGGTGATGTACTGTACAAGAGAAGCTTCGACATGGTTTTGCTCGGATGTGTGGATAGACACGAAGCAGAGTTGTTGATGACCGAAATGAATGAAGGTTCCTTTGGTACTCATTCCAATGGAAATGCAATGGCGAAGAAGTTGTTGCGAGCAGGTTACTATTGGCTGACAATGGAATCTGACAATTGCAAATTTGTGAAGAAGTGCCACAAGTGTCAATTTTATGCTGATAAGATTCATGTTCCTCCGACACTCTTGAATGTTATCTCTTCTCCATGGCCCTTCTCCATGTGGGGAATTGATATGATTGGGATGATCGTGCCCAAATCTTCGAATTGAAATCGTTTCATTTTGGTGGCAATTGACTACTTCACAAAATGGGTTGAAGCGGGATCATATGCGAACGTGACCAAGCAAGTCGTTCTAAGGTTTGTCTAGAATCAGATCATATGCCATTATAGTATGCCAAGTAAGATCATTACTGACAATGGATTAAACTTGAATAAGAATATGGTGGAAGCTCTTTGCAAAGTCTTCAAGATTGCACATCATAATTCTTCTCCCTACAGACCCAAGATGAATGGGGTTGTTGAAGCTGCGAATAAGAACATCAAGAAGATTATCCCGAAGATGGTTGTCACATATAAGGATTGGCATTAGATGCTCCAATTTGCTTTGCATGGGTATCGTACATACATCCGCACTTCAACAGGGGCAACCACTTTCTCTCTTGTATATGGTATGCAAGCAGTGCTCCCCGTAGAGGTTGAGATTCCTTCATTACGTGTGCTCATGGAAGCGAAGTTGACTGAAGCTGAATGTTGTCAGACCAGGGTTGATCTGCTGAATTTGATAGAAGAGAAGAGATTAACTGCCATGTGTCATGGTCAGTTATATCAGCAAATGATGAAGAAAGCTTTTGATAAGAAGGTCAGACCTTATATGTTGCAAATGATTTCGACTTTCTATACAATGGTTGAGTTTCATCATATCCCTCGAGATGAAAACCGGATGACAGATGCTCTTGCAACATTGGCATCAATGATTGTAGTGAAGTATTGGAATGAAGTTCCAATTTATCTGTGATGCGTCTTGATAGGCCAGCTCATATGTTTACTGTTGTAGAAATCAAAGACGAGATGTCGTGGTAATACGACATCAAATGTTTCCTCTAAAGTCAGATCTATCAGCCTGGGGCATCTTTGAAAAATAAGAAGACTTTGAGAAGATTAGCCGATAATTTCTACTTGAATGGTGATGTACTGTACAAGACAAACTTCGACATGGTTTTGCTCGGATTTGTGGATAGACACGAAGCAGAGTTGTTGATGACCGAAATGAATGAAGGTTCCTTTGGTACTCATTCCAATGGAAATGCAATGGCGAAGAAGATGTTGCGAGCAGGTTACTATTGGCTGACAATGGAATCTGACAATTGCAAATTTGTGAAGAAGTGCCACAAGTGTCAATTTTATGCTGATAAGATTCATGTTCCTCCGACACTTTTGAATGTTATCTCTTCTCCATGGCCCTTCTCCATGTGGGGAATTGATATGATTGGGATGATCGTGCCCAAATCTTCGAATTGAAATCGTTTCGTTTTGGTGGCAATTGACTACTTCACAAAATGGGTTGAAGCGGGATCATATGCGAACGTGACCAAGCAAGTTGTTCTAAGGTTTGTCTAGAATCAGATCATATGCCATTATAGTATGCCAAGTAAGATCATTACTGACAATGGATTAAACTTGAATAACAATATGGTGGAAGCTCTTTGCAAAGTCTTCAAGATTGCACATCATAATTCTTCTCCCTACAGACCCAAGATGAATGGGGTTGTTGAAGCTGCGAATAAGAACATCAAGAAGATTATCCCGAAGATGGTTGTCACATATAAGGATTGGCATGAGATGCTCCAATTTGCTTTGCATGGGTATCGTACATACATCCGCACTTCAACAGGGGCAACCACTTTCTCTCTTGTATATGGTATGGAAGCAGTGCTCCCCGTAGAGGTTGAGATTCCTTCATTATGTGTGCTCATGGAAGCCAAGTTGACTGAAGCTGAATGTTGTCAGACCAGGTTTGATCTGCTGAATTTGATAGAAGAGAAGAGATTAACTGCCATGTGTCATGGTCAGTTATATCAGCAAAGGATGAAGAAAGCTTTTGATAAGAAGGTCAGACCTTATATGTTGCAAAGGATTTCAACTTTCTATACAATGGTTTAATTTCATCATATCCCTCGAGATGAAAACCGGATGACAGATGCTCTTGCAACATTGGCATCAATGATTGTAGTGAAGTATTGGAATGAAGTTCCCAAATTATCTGTGATGCGTCTTGATAGGCCAGCTCATGTGTTTACTGTTGTAGAAATCAAAGACGAGAAGCCGTGGTAATACGACATCAAATGTTTCCTCTAATGTCAGATCTATCCGCCTGGGGCATCTTTGAAAGATAAGAAGACTTTGAGAAGATTAGCCGATAATTTCTACTTGAATGGTGATGTACTGTACAAGAGAAACTTCGACATGGTTTTGCTCGGATGCATGGATAGACACAAAGCAGAGTTGTTGATGACCGAAATGAATGAAGGTTCCTTTGGTACTCATTCCAATGGAAATGCAATGGCGAAGAAGATGTTGCGAGCAGGTTACTATTGGCTGACAATGGAATCTGACAATTGCAAATTTGTGAAGAAGTGCCACAAGTGTCAATTTTATGCTGATAAGATTCACATTCCTCCGACACTCTTGAATGTTATCTCTTCTCCATGGCCCTTCTCCATGTGGGGAATTGATATGATTGGGATGATCGTTCCCAAATCTTCGAATTGAAATCGTTTCATTTTGGTGGAAATTGACTACTTCACAAAATGGGTTGAAGTGACATCGTATGCGAACGTGACCAAGCAAGTTGTTCTAAGATTTGTCTAGAATCAGATCATATGCCATTATAGTATGCCAAGTAAGATCATTACTGACAATGGATCAAACTTGAATAACAATATGGTGGAAGCTCTTTGCAAAGTCTTCAAGATTGTACATCATAATTCTTCTCCCTACAGACCCAAGATGAATGGGGTTGTTGAAGCTGCGAATAAGAACATCAAGAAGATTATCCCGAAGATGGTTGTCACATATAAGGATTGGCATGAGATGCTCCAATTTGCTTTGCATGGGTATCGTACATACATCCGCACTTCAAAAGGGGCAACCACTTTCTCTCTTGTATATGGTATGGAAACAGTGCTCCCCGTAGAGGTTGAGATTCTTTCATTATGTGTGCTCATGGAAACCAAGTTGACTGAAGCTGAATGTTGTCAGACCAGGTTTGATCTGCTGAATTTGATAGAAGAGAAGAGATTAACTACCATGTGTCATGGTCAGTTATATCAGCAAAGGATGAAGAAAGCTTTTGATAAGAAGGTCAGACCTTATATGTTGCAAAGGATTTCAACTTTCTATACAATGGTTTAGTTTCATCATATCCCTCGAGATGAAAACCGGATGACAGATGCTCTTGCAACATTGGCATCAATGATTGTAGTGAAGTATTGGAATGAAGTTCCCAAATTATCTGTGATGCGTCTTGATAGGCCAGCTCATGTGTTTACTGTTGTAGAAATCAAAGACGAGAAGCCGTGGTAATACGACATCAAATGTTTCCTCTAATGTCAGATCTATCCGCCTGGGGCATCTTTGAAAGATAAGAAGACTTTGAGAAGATTAGCCGATAATTTCTACTTGAATGGTGATGTACTGTACAAGAGAAACTTCGACATGGTTTTGCTCGGATGCATGGATAGACACAAAGCAGAGTTGTTGATGACCGAAATGAATGAAGGTTCCTTTGGTACTCATTCCAATGGAAATGCAATGGCGAAGAAGATGTTGCGAGCAGGTTACTATTGGCTGACAATGGAATCTGACAATTGCAAATTTGTGAAGAAGTGCCACAAGTGTCAATTTTATGCTGATAAGATTCACATTCCTCCGACACTCTTGAATGTTATCTCTTCTCCATGGCCCTTCTCCATGTGGGGAATTGATATGATTGGGATGATCGTTCCCAAATCTTCGAATTGAAATCGTTTCATTTTGGTGGAAATTGACTACTTCACAAAATGGGTTGAAGTGACATCGTATGCGAACGTGACCAAGCAAGTTGTTCTAAGATTTGTCTAGAATCAGATCATATGCCATTATAGTATGCCAAGTAAGATCATTACTGACAATGGATCAAACTTGAATAACAATATGGTGGAAGCTCTTTGCAAAGTCTTCAAGATTGTACATCATAATTCTTCTCCCTACAGACCCAAGATGAATGGGGTTGTTGAAGCTGCGAATAAGAACATCAAGAAGATTATCCCGAAGATGGTTGTCACATATAAGGATTGGCATGAGATGCTCCAATTTGCTTTGCATGGGTATCGTACATACATCCGCACTTCAAAAGGGGCAACCACTTTCTCTCTTGTATATGGTATGGAAACAGTGCTCCCCGTAGAGGTTGAGATTCTTTCATTATGTGTGCTCATGGAAACCAAGTTGACTGAAGCTGAATGTTGTCAGACCAGGTTTGATCTGCTGAATTTGATAGAAGAGAAGAGATTAACTACCATGTGTCATGGTCAGTTATATCAGCAAAGGATGAAGAAAGCTTTTGATAAGAAGGTCAGACCTTATATGTTGCAAAGGATTTCAACTTTCTATATAATGGTTGAGTTTCATCATATCCCTTGAGATGAAAACCGGATGACAGATGCTCTTGCAACATTGGCATCAATGATTGTAGTGAAGTATTGGAATGAAGTTCCCAATTAATCTATGATGCGTCTTGATAGGCCAGCTCATTTGTTTATTGTTGTAGAAATCAAAGACGAGAAGCCGTGGTAATACGACATCAAATGTTTCCTCTAAAGTCAGATATATCCGCCTGGGGCATCTTTGAAAGATAAGAAGACTTTGAGAAGATTAGCCGATAATTTCTACTTGAATGGTGATGTACTGTACAAGAGAAACTTCGACATGGTTTTTCTCGGATGCGTGGATAGACACGAAGCAAAGTTGTTGATGACCGAAATGAATGAAGGTTTCCTTTTGGTACTCATTCCAATGGAAATGCAATGGCGAAGAAGATGTTGCGAGCAGGTTACTATTGGCTAACAATGGAATATGACAATTGCAAATTTGTGAAGAAGTGCCACAAGTGTCAATTTTATGCTGATAAGATTCATGTTCCTCCGACACTCTTGAATGTTATCTCTTCTCCGTGGCCCTTCTCCATGTGGGGAATTGATATGATTGGGATGATCGTTCCCAAATCTTCGAATTGAAATCGTTTCATTTTGGTGGCAATTGACTACTTCACAAAATGGGTTGAAGCGGCATCGTATGCGAACGTGACCAAGCAAGTTGTTCTAAGGTTTGTCTAGAATCAGATCATATGCCATTATAGTATGCCAAGTAAGATCATTACTGACAATGGATCAAACTTGAATAACAATATGGTGGAAGCTGTTTGCAAAGTCTTCAAGATTGTACATCATAATTCTTCTCCCTATAGACCCAAGATGAATGGGGTTGTTGAAGCTGCGAATAAGAACATCAAGAAGATTATCCCGAAGATGGTTGTCACATATAAGGATTGGCATGAGATGCTCCAATTTGCTTTGCATGGGTATCGTACACACATCCGCACTTCAACAGGGGCAACCACTTTCTCTCTTGTATATGGTATGGAAACAGTGCTCCCCGTAGAGGTTGAGATTCTTTCATTATGTGTGCTCATGGAAACCAAGTTGACTGAAGCTGAATGTTGTCAGACCAGGTTTGATCTGCTGAATTTGATAGAAGAGAAGAGATTAACTGCCATGTGTCATGGTCAGTTATATCAGCAAAGGATGAAGAAAGCTTTTGATAAGAAGGTCAGACCTTATATGTTGCAAAGGATTTCAACTTTCTATACAATGGTTGAGTTTCATCATATCCCTCGAGATGAAAACCGGATGACAGATACTCTTGCAACATTGGCATCAATGATTGTAGTGAAGTATTGGAATGAAGTTCCCAATTTATATGTGATGCGTCTTGATAGGCCAGGTCATGTGTTTTTTGTTGTAGAAATCAAAGACGAGAAGTCGTGGTAATATGACATCAAATGTTTCCTCTAAAGTCAGATCTATCCGCCTGGGGCATCTTTGAAAGATAAGAAGACTTTGAGAAGATTAGCCGATAATTTCTACTTGAATGGTGATGTACTGTACAAGAGAAACTTCGACATGGTTTTGCTCGGATGCATGGATAGACACGAAGCAGACTTGTTGATGACCGAAATGAATGAAGGTTCCTTTGGTACTCATTCCAATGGAAATGCAACGTCGAAGAAGATGTTGCGAGACGGTTACTATTGGCTGACAATGGAATCTGACAATTGCAAATTTGTGAAGAAGTGCCGCAAGTGTCAAATTTATGCTGATAAGATTCATGTTCCTCCGAAACTCTTGAATGTTATCTCTTCTCCATGGCCCTTATCCATGTGGGGAATTAATATGATTGGGATGATCGAGCCCAAAGATTCGAATTGACATCTTTTCATTTTGGTGGCAATTGAATACTTCACAAAATGGGTTGAAGCGGCATTGTATGCAAACGTGACCAAGCAAGTTGTTGTAAGGTTTATCGAGAATCAGATCATATGCCATTATAGTGTGCCAAGTAAGATCATTACTGACAATGGACCAAACTTGAATAACAATAGGGTGGAAGTTCTTTGCAAAGACTTCAAGATTGCACATCATAATTCTTCTCCCTACAGACCCAAGATGAATGGGGTTGTTGAAGTTGCGAATTAGAACATTAAGAAGATTATCCAGAAGATGGTTGTCACATATAAGGATTGGCATGAGATGCTCCCATTTGCTTTGCATCGGTATCGTACATACATCCGCACTTCAACAGGGGCAACCCCTTTCTCTCTTATATATGGTACGGAAGCAGTGCTCCCCGTAGAGGTTGAGATTCCTTCATTACGTGTGCTAATGGTAGCCAAGTTGACTGAAGCTGAATGTTGTCAGACCAGGTTTGATCTGCTGAATTTGATAGAAGAGAAGAGATTAACTGCCATGTGTCATGGTCAGTTATATCAGCAAAGGATGAAGATAGCTTTTGATAAGAAGGTCAGACCTTATATGTTGCAAAGGATTTCAACTTTCTATACAATGGTTGAGTTTCATCATATCCCTCGAGATGAAAACCGGATGACAGATGCTCGTGCAACATTGGCATCAATGATTGTAGTGAAGTATAGGAATGAAGTTCCCAATTTATCTATGATGCGTCTTGATAGGCCAGCTCATGTGTTTACGGTTGTAGAAATCAAAGACAAGAAGTCGTGGTAATACGACATCAAATGTTTCCTCTAAAGTTAGATCTATCTGCCTTGGGCATCTTTGAAAGATAAGAAGACTTTGAGAAGATTAGCCGATAATTTCTACTTGAATGGTGATGTACTGTACAAGAGAAACTTCGAAATGGTTTTGCTCGGATGCATGGATAGACACGAAGCAGATTTGTTGATGACCGAAATGAATGAAGGTTCCTTTGGTACTCATTCTAATGGAAATGCAATGGCGAAGAAGATGTTGCGAGCAGGTTACTATTGGCTGACAATGGAATCTGACAATTGCAAATTTGTGAAGAAGTGCCACAAGTGTCAAATTTATGCTGATAGATTCATGTTCCTCCGAAACTCTTGAATGTTATCTCTTCTCTATGGCCGTTATCCATGTGGGGAATTGATATGATTGGGATGATTGAGCCCAAAGCTTCGAATTGACATCTTTTCATTTTGGTGGCAATTGAATACTTCACAAAATGGTTTGAAGCGGCATTGTATGCAAACGTGACCAAGCAAGTTGTTGTAAGGTTTATCTAGAATCAGATCATATGCCATTATAGTGTGCCAAGTAATATCATTACTGACAATGGACCAAACTTGAATAGCAATAGGGTGGAAGTTCTTTGCAAAGACTTCAAGATTGCATATCATAATTCTTCTCCCTACAGACCAAAGATGAATGGGGTTGTTGAACTTGCGAATTAGAACATTAAGAAGATTATCCAGAAGATGGTTGTCACATATAAGGATTGGCATGAGATGCTCCCATTTGCTTTGCATGGGTACCGTACATACATCCGCACTTCAACAGGGGCAACCCTTTTCTCTCTTATATATGGTATGGAAGAGGTGCTCCCCGTAGAGGTTGAGATTCCTTCATTACGTGTGCTCATGGAAGCCAAGTTGACTGAAGCTGAATGTTGTCAGACCAGGTTTGATATGCTGAATTTGATAGAAGAGAAGAGATTAACTGCCATGTGTCATGGTCAGTTATATCAGCAAAGGATGAAGAAAGCTTTTGATAAGAAGGTCAGACCTTATATGTTGCAAAGGATTTCAACTTTCTATACAATGGTTGAGTTTCATCATATCCCTCGAGATGAAAACCGGATGACAGATACTCTTGCAACATTGGCATCAATGATTGTAGTGAAGTATTGGAATGAAGTTCCCAATTTATATGTGATGCGTCTTGATAGGCCAGCTCATGTGTTTTTTGTTGTAGAAATCAAAGACGAGAAGCCGTGGTAATATGACATCGAATGTTTCCTCTAAAGTCAGATCTATCCGCCTGGGGCATTTTTGAAAGATAAGAAGACTTTGAGAAGATTAGCCGATAATTTCTACTTGAATGGTGATGTACTGTACAAGAGAAACTTCGACATGGTTTTGCTCGGATGCATGGATAGACACGAAGCAGACTTGTTGATGACCGAAATGAATTAAGGTTCCTTTGGTACTCATTCCAATGGAAATGCAATGTCGAAGAAGATGTTGCGAGCAGGTTCCTATTGGCTGACAATGGAATATGACAATTGCAAATTTGTGAAGAAGTGCCGCAAGTGTCAAATTTATGCTGATAAGATTCATGTTCCTCTGAAACTCTTGAATGTTATCTCTTCTCCATGGCCCTTATCCATGTGGGGAATTGATATGATTGGGATGATCGAGCCCAAAGATTCGAATTGACATCTTTTCATTTTGGTGGCAATTGAATACTTCACAAAATGGGTTGAAGCGGCATTGTATGCGAACGTGACCAAGCAAGTTGTTGTAAGGTTTATCAAGAATCAGATCATATGCCATTATAGTGTGCCAAGTAAGATCATTACTGACAATGGACCAAACTTGAATAACAATAGGGTGGAAGTTCTTTGCAAAGACTTCAAGATTGCACATCATAATTCTTCTCCCTACAGACCCAAGATGAATGGGGTTGTTGAAGTTGCGAATTACAACATTAAGAAGATTATCCAGAAGATGGTTGTCACATATAAGGATTGGCATGAGATGCTCCCATTTGCTTTGCATCGGTATCGTACATACATCCGCACTTCAACAGGGGCAACCCCTTTCTCTCTTATATATGGTATGGAAGCAGTGCTCCCCGTAGAGGTTGAGATTCCTTCATTACGTGTGCTCATGGAAGCCAAGTTGACTGAAGCTGAATGTTGTCAGACCAGGTTTGATCTGCTGAATTTGATAGAAGAGAAGAGATTAACTGCCATGTGTCATGGTCAGTTATATCAGCAAAGGATGAAGATAGCTTTTGATAAGAAGGTCAGACCTTATATGTTGCAAAGGATTTCAACTTTCTATACAATGGTTGAGTTTCATCATATCCCTCGAGATGAAAACCGGATGACAGATGCTCGTGCAACATTGGCATCAATGATTGTAGTGAAGTATAGGAATGAAGTTCCCAATTTATCTTTGATGCGTCTTGATAGGCCAGCTCATGTGTTTACTGTTGTAGAAATCAAAGACAAGAAGCCGTGGTAATACGACATCAAATGTTTCCTCTAAAGTTAGATCTATCCGCCTTGGGCATCTTTGAAAGATAAGAAGACTTTGAGAAGATTAGCCGATAATTTCTACTTGAATGGTGATGTACTGTACAAGAGAAACTTCGAAATGGTTTTGCTCGGATGCATGGATAGACACGAAGCAGACTTGTTGATGACCGAAATGAATGAAGGTTCCTTTGGTACTCATTCTAATGGAAATGCAATGGCGAAGAAGATGTTGCGAGCAGGTTACTATTGGCTGACAATGGAATCTGACAATTGCAAATTTGTGAAGAAGTGCCACAAGTGTCAAATTTATGCTGATAGATTCATGTTCCTCCGAAACTCTTGAATGTTATCTCTTCTCTATGGCCCTTATCCATGTGGGGAATTGATATGATTGGGATGATTGAGCCCAAAGCTTCGAATTGACATCTTTTCATTTTGGTGGCAATTGAATACTTCACAAAATGGTTTGAAGCGGCATTGTATGCAAACGTGACCAAGCAAGTTGTTGTAAGGTTTATCTAGAATCAGATCATATGCCATTATAGTGTGCCAAGTAATATCATTACTGACAATGGACCAAACTTGAATAGCAATAGGGTGGAAGTTCTTTGCAAAGACTTCAAGATTGCATGTCATAATTCTTCTCCCTACAGACCAAAGATGAATGGGGTTGTTGAACTTGCGAATTAGAACATTAAGAAGATTATCCAGAAGATGGTTGTCACATATAAGGATTGGCATGAGATGCTCCCATTTGCTTTGCATGGGTACCGTACATACATCCGCACTTCAACAGGGGCAACCCCTTTCTCTCTTATATATGGTATGGAAGAGGTGCTCCCCGTAGAGGTTGAGATTCCTTCATTACGTGTGCTCATGGAAGCCAAGTTGACTGAAGCTGAATGTTGTCAGACCAGGTTTGATATGCTGAATTTGATAGAAGAGAAGAGATTAACTGCCATGTGTCATGGTCAGTTATATCAGCAAAGGATGAAGAAAGCTTTTGATAAGAAGGTCAGACCTTATATGTTGCAAAGGATTTCAACTTTCTATACAATGGTTGAGTTTCATCATATCCCTCGAGATGAAAACCGGATGACAGATACTCTTGCAACATTGGCATCAATGATTGTAGTGAAGTATTGGAATGAAGTTCCCAATTTATATGTGATGCGTCTTGATAGGTCAGCTCATGTGTTTTTTGTTGTAGAAATCAAAGACGAGAAGCCGTGGTAATATGACATCGAATGTTTCCTCTAAAGTCAGATCTATCCGCCTGGGGCATCTTTGAAAGATAAGAAGACTTTGAGAAGATTAGCCGATAATTTCTACTTGAATGGTGATGTACTGTACTAGAGAAACTTCGACATGGTTTTGCTCGGATGCATGGATAGACACGAAGCAGACTTGTTGATGACCGAAATGAATGAAGGTTCCTTTGGTACTCATTCCAATAGAAATGCAATGTCGAAGAAGATGTTGCGAGCAGGTTACTATTGGCTGACAATGGAATATGACAATTGCAAATTTGTGAAGAAGTGCCGCAAGTGTCAAATTTATGCTGATAAGATTCATGTTCCTCTGAAACTCTTGAATGTTATCTCTTCTCCATGGCCCTTATCCATGTGGGGAATTGATATGATTGGGATGATCGAGCCCAAAGATTCGAATTGACATCTTTTCATTTTGGTGGCAATTGAATACTTCACAAAATGGGTTGAAGCGGCATTGTATGCGAACGTGACCAAGCAAGTTGTTGTAAGGTTTATCGAGAATCAGATCATATGCCATTATAGTGTGCCAAGTGAGATCATTACTGACAATGGACCAAACTTGAATAACAATAGGGTGGAAGTTCTTTGCAAAGACTCCAAGATTGCACATCATAATTCTTCTCCCTACAGACCCGAGATGAATGAGGTTGTTGAAGTTGTGAATTAGAACATTAAGAAGATTATCCAGAAGATGGTTGTCGCATATAAGGATTGGCATGAGATGCTCCCATTTGCTTTGCATGCGTATCGTACATACATCCGCACTTCAACAGGGGCAACCCCTTTCTCTCTTATATATGGTATGGAAGCAGTGCTCCCCGTAGAGGTTGAGATTCCTTCATTACGTGTGCTCATGGAAGCCAAGTTGACTGAAGCTGAATGTTGTCAGACCAGGTTTGAACTGCTGAATTTGATAGAAGAGAAGAGATTAACTGCCATGTGTCATGGTCAGTTATATCAGCAAAGGATGAAGAAAGCTTTTGATAAGAAGGTCAGACCTTATATGTTGCAAAGGATTTCAACTTTCTATACAATGGTTGAGTTTCATCATATCCTTCGAGATGAAAACCGGATGACAGATGCTCTTGCAACATTGGCATCAATGATTGTAGTGAAGTATTGGAATGAAGTTCCCAATTTATCTGTGATGCGTCTTGATAGGCCAGCTCATGTGTTTACTGTTATAGAAATCAAAGACGAGAAGCCGTGGTAATACGACATCAAATGTTTCCTCTAAAGTCAGATCTATCCGCCTGGGGCATCTTTGAAAGATAAGAAGACTTTGAGAAGATTAGCCGATAATTTCTACTTGAATGGTGATGTATTGTACAAGAGAAACTTCGACATGATTTTGCTCGGATGCGTGGATAGACACGAAGCAGACTTGTTGATGACCGAAATGAATGAAGGTTCCTTTGGTACTCATTCCAATGGAAATGCAATGGCGAAGAAGATGTTGCGAGCAGGTTACTATTGGCTGACAATGGAATCTGACAATTGCAAATTTGTGAAGAAGTGCCACAAGTGTCAAATTTATGCTGATAAGATTCATGTTCCTCGAAACTCTTGAATGTTATCTCTTCTCCATGGCCCTTATCCATGTGGGCAATTGATATGATTGGGATGATCGAGCCCAAAGCTTCGATTGACATCTTTTCATTTGGTGGCAATTGAATACTTCACAAAATGGGTTGAAGTGGCATTGTATGCGAACGTGACCAAGCAAGTTGTTGTAAGGTTTATCAAGAATCAGATCATATGCCATTATAGTGTGCCAAGTAAGATCATTACTGACAATGGAACAAACTTGAATAACAATAGGGTGGAATTTCTTTGCAAAGACTTCAAGATTGCACATCATAATTCTTCTCCCTACAGACCCAAGATGAATGGGGTTGTTGAAGTTGCGTATTAGAACATTAAGTAGATTATCCAGAAGATGGCTGTCACATATAAGGATTGGTATGAGATGCTCCCATTTGCTTTGCATGGGTATCGTACATACATCCGCACTTCAACAGGGGCAACCCCTTTCTCTCTTATATATGGTATGGAAGCAGTGCTCCCCGTAGAGGTTGAGATTCCTTCATTACGTGTGCTCATGGAAGCCAAGTTGACTGAAGCTGAATGTTGTCAGACCAGGTTTCATCTGCTGAATTTGATAGAAGAGAAGAGATTAACTGCCATGTGTCATGGTCAGTTATATCAGCAAAGGATGAAGAAAGCTTTTGATAAGAAGGTCAGACCTTATATGTTGCAAAGAATTTCAACTTTCTATACAATGGTTGAGTTTCATCATATCCCTCGAGATGAAAACCGGATGACAGATGCTCTTGCAACATTGGCATCAATGATTGTAGTGAAGTATTGGAATGAAGTTCCCAATTTATCTGTGATGCGTCTTGATAGGCCAGCTCAGGTGTTTACTGTTGTAGAAATCAAAGACGAGAAGCCGTGGTAATACGACATCAAATGTTTCCTCTAAAGTCTGATCTATCCGCCTGGGGCATCTTTGAAAGATAAGAAGACTTTGAGAAGATTAGCCAATAATTTCTACTTGAATGGTGATGTACTGTACAAGAGAAACTTCGACATGGTTTTCCTCGGATGCGTGGATAGACACGAAGCAGACTTGTTGATGACCGAAATGAATGAAGGTTCCTTTGGTACTCATTCCAATGGAAATGCAATGGCAGAGAAGATGTTGCGAGCAGGTTACTATTGGCTGACTATGGAATCTGACAATTGCAAATTTGTGAAGAAGTGCCACAAGTGTAAAATTTATGCTGATAAGATTCATGTTCCTCCGAAACTCTTGAATGTTATCTCTTCTCCATGGTCCTTATCCATGTGGGGAAGTGATATGATTGGGATGATCGAGCCCAAAGCTTCGAATTGACATTTTTTCATTTTGGTGGCAATTGAATACTTCACAAAATGGGTTGAAGCGGCATTGTATGCGAACGTGACCAAGCAAGTTGTTGTAAGGTTTATCAAGAATCAGATCATATGCCATTATAGTGTGCCAAGTAAGATCATTACTGCCAATGGACCAAACTTGAATAACAATAGGGTGGAAGTTCTTTGCAAAGACTCCAAGATTGCACATCATAATTCTTCTCCCTACAGACCCAAGACGAATGGGGTTGTTGAAGTTACGAATTAGAACATTAAGAAGATTATCCAGAAGATGGTTGTCACATATAAGGATTGGCATGAGATGCTCCCATTTGCTTTGCATGGGGATCGTACATACATCCGCACTTCAACAGGGGCAACCCCTTTCTCTCTTATATATGGTATGGAAGCAGTGCTCCACGTAGAGGTTGAGATTCCTTCATTATGTGTGCTCATGGAAGCCAAGTTGACTGAAGCTGAATGTTGTCAGACCAGGTTTGATCTGCTGAATTTGATAGAAGAGAAGAGATTAACTGCCATGTGTCATGGTCAGTTATATCAGCAAAGGATGAAGAAAGCTTTTGATAAGAAGGTCAGACCTTATATGTTGCAAAGGATTTACACTTTTAATACAATGGTTGAGTTTCATCATATCACTCGAGATGAAAACCGGATGACAGATGCTCTTGCAACATTGGCATCAATGATTGTAGTGAAGTATTGGAATGAAGTTCCCAATTTATCTGTGATGCGTCTTGATAGGCCAGCTCATGTGTTTACTGTTGTAGAAATCAAAGACGAGAAGCTGTGGTAATACGACATCAAATGTTTCCTCTAAAGTCAGATCTATCCGCCTGGGGCATCTTTGAAAGATAAGAAGACTTTGAGAAGATTAGCCGATAATTTCTACTTGAATGGTGATGTACTGTGCAAGAGAAACTTCGACATGGTTTTGCTCGGATGCATGGATAGACACGAAGCAGACTTGTTGATGACCAAAATGAATGAAGGTTCCTTTGGTACTCATTCTAATGGAAATGCAATGGCGAAGAAGATGTTGCGAGCAGGTTACTATTGGCTGACAATGGAATCTGACAGTTGCAAATTTGTGAAGAAGTGCCACAAGTGTCAAATTTATGCTGATAAGATTCATGTTCCTCTGAAACTCTTGAATGTCATCTCTTCTCCATGGCCCTTATCCATGTGGGGAATTGATACGATTAGGATGATCGAGCCCAAAGCTTCGAATTGTCATCTTTTCATTTTGGTGGCAATTGAATACTTCACAAAATGGATTGAAGCGGCATTATATGCGAACGTGACCAAGCAAGTTATTATAAGGTTTATCAAGAATCAGATCATATGCCATTATAGTGTGCCAAGTAAGATCAATACTGACAATGGACCAAACTTAAATAACAATAGGGTGGAAGCTCTTTATAAAGACTTCAAGATTTCACATCATAATTATTCTCCCTACAGACCCAAGATTAATGGGGTTGTTGAAGTTGCGAATTAGAACATTAAGAAGATTATCTAGAAGATGGTTGTCACATATAAGGATTGGCATGAGATGCTCCCGTTTGCTTTGCATGGGTATCGTACATACATCCGCACTTCAACAGGGGCAACCCCTTTCTCTCTTATATATGGTATGGAAGCAGTGCTCCCCGTAGAGGTTAAGATTCCTTCACTACGTGTGCTCATGGAAGCCAAGTTGACTGAAGCTGAATGTTGTCAGACCAGGTTTGATCAGCTGAATTTGATAGAAGAGAAGAGATTGACTGCCATGTGTCATGGTCAGTTATATCTACAAAGGATGAAGAAAGCTTTTGATAAAAAGTTCATACCTGATATGTTGCAAAGGATTTCAACATTCTTTACAAAGGTTGAGTTTCATGATATCCCTCGAGATGAAAATCGGATGCCAGATGCTCTTGCAACATTGGCATCAATGATTGTAGTGAAGTATTGGAATGAAGTTCCCAATTTATCTGTGATGCATCTTGATAGGCCAGCTCATATATTTACTGTTGAAGAAATCAAAGACGAGAAGCCGTGGTATTACGACATCAAATATTTCCTCTAAAGTCGGACCTACCCGCCTGGGGCATCTTTGAAAGATAGGGAGAATTTGAGAGGATTAGCCGATAATTTCTACTTAAATGGTGATGTAATGTACAAGAGAAACTTCGACATGGTTTTGCTCAGATGTGTGGATAGACACAAAGCAGACTTGTTGATGACCGAAGTGCACGAAGGTTCCTTTGGTACTCATTCTAATGGACATGCAATGGCAAAGAAGATGTTGCGAGAAGGTTACTATTGGCTGACAATGGAATCTGACAGTTGCAAATTTGTGAAGAAGTGCCACAAGTGTCAAATTTATGCTGATAAGATTCATGTTCCTCGAAACTCTTGAATGTTATCTCTTCTCCATGGCCCTTATCCATGTGGGGAATTGATATGATTGGGATGATCGAGCCCAAAGATTCGAATTGACATCTTTTCATTTTGGTGGCAATTGAATACTTCACAAAATGGGTTGAAGCGGCATTGTATGCGAACGTGACCAAGCAAGTTGTTGTAAGGTTTATCAAGAATCAGATCATATGCCATTATAGTGTGCCAAGTAAGATCATTACTGACAATGGACCAAACTTGAATAACAATAGGGTGGAAGTTCTTTGCAAAGACTTCAAGATTGCACATCATAATTCTTCTCCCTACAGACCCAAGATGAATGGGGTTGTTGAAGCTGCGAATAAGAACATCAAGAAGATTATCCCGAAGATGGTTGTCACATATAAGGATTGGCATGAGATGCTCCAATTTGCTTTGCATGGGTATCGTACATACATCCGCACTTCAAAAGGGGCAACCACTTTCTCTCTTGTATATGGTATGGAAACAGTGCTCCCCGTAGAGGTTGAGATTCTTTCATTATGTGTGCTCATGGAAACCAAGTTGACTGAAGCTGAATGTTGTCAGACCAGGTTTGATCTGCTGAATTTGATAGAAGAGAAGAGATTAACTGCCATGTGTCATGGTCAGTTATATCAGCAAAGGATGAAGAAAGCTTTTGATAAGAAGGTCAGACCTTATATGTTGCAAAGGATTTCAACTTTCTATACAATGGTTGAGTTTCATCATATCCCTCGAGATGAAAACCGGATGACAGATGCTCTTGCAACATTGGCATCAATGATTGTAGTGAAGTATTGGAATGAAGTTCCCAATTTATCTGTGATGCATCTTGATAGGCCAGCTCATATATTTACTGTTGAAGAAATCAAAGACGAGAAGCCGTGGTATTACGACATCAAATATTTCCTCTAAAGTCGGACCTACCCGCCTGGGGCATCTTTGAAAGATAGGGAGAATTTGAGAGGATTAGCCGATAATTTCTACTTAAATGGTGATGTAATGTACAAGAGAAACTTCGACATGGTTTTGCTCAGATGTGTGGATAGACACAAAGCAGACTTGTTGATGACCGAAGTGCACGAAGGTTCCTTTGGTACTCATTCTAATGGACATGCAATGGCAAAGAAGATGTTGCGAGAAGGTTACTATTGGCTGACAATGGAATCTGACAGTTGCAAATTTGTGAAGAAGTGCCACAAGTGTCAAATTTATGCTGATAAGATTCATGTTCCTCCGACACTCTTGAATGTTATCTCTTCTCCTTGGCCCTTCTCCATGTGGGGAATTGATATGATTGGGATGATTGAGCCCAAAGTTTCGAATTGACATCGTTTCATTTTGGTGGCAATTGACTACTTCACAAAATGGGTTGAAGCGGCATTGTATGCGAACGTGACCAAGCAAGTTGTTGTAAGGTTTATCAAGAATCAGATCATATGCCATTATAGTGTGCCAAGTAAGATCATTATTGACAATGGATCAAACATGAATAACAATATGGTGGAAGCTCTTTGCATAGACTTCAAGATTGCACATCATAATTCTTCTCCCTATAGACCCAAGATGAATGGGGTTGTTGAAGCTGCGAATAAGAACATCAAGAAGATTATCCAGAAGATGGTTGTCACATATAAGGATTGGCATGAGATGCTCCCGTTTGCTTTGCATGGGTATCGTACATACATTCGCACTTCAACATGGGCAACCCCTTTCTCTCTTGTATATGGTATGGAAGCAGTGCTCCCCGTAGAGGTTGAGATTCCTTCATTACGTGTGCTCATTGAAGCCAAGTTGACTGAAGCTGAATGGTGTCAGATAAGGTTGGATTAGCTGAATTTTATAGAAGAGAAGAGATTGACTGCCATGTGTCATGGTCAGTTATATCAGCAAAGGATGAAGAAAGCTTTTGATAAGAAGGTCAGACCTCGTGTGTTCAGAGAAGGTGACCTTGTGCTCAAGAAGATTTTGATGTTCAAGCCAGATTCTAGAGGAAAATGGACTCCTAATTATGAAGGCTCGTATGTTGTTAACAGAGCCTTTTTAGGTGGTGCATTGATTCTAACAACAATGGATGGTGAAGAGTTCACTCGTCCTATGAACGCAGATGCAGTTAAGAAATACTTCGCCTAAAAAGAAAAGAACAACTTGCTAAGTTGAAAACCCGAAAGGGCTGCTTAGGCAAAAATGAGCATCTCGGTTAGTTTAAAACCCGAAAGGGCGATCCAGGCAAAAATTAGAGACATAAAACAGAAAGAATTTTCTGATAAGTTGAGTACCCCACCTTGGGGAAATTTATGCAAAAATTAGGGATTATGGCAAGTAACTGCATTCTGCTAATCTTCAGTGTTTTGAAGGCTTATTTGAGCATAAGGGTTGACATCGATTCATCACCCCAGCAACGGTCAAGAGCATAGTGGATATCAAGAGTTGGTAGAGGGATTAAGGATCATTTGTATTCAATGTAACCCTTTTCCATGTAAATTGCCATTTTCGACTTTGTAAAATCTATGGAGTTTTGTCATTTACAGACTACCATTCTATTAAATAAAGTTGAGCTTTTATCCAAATTGCTTCTACTCTTATTTACTTCAGCCAATAGTTTTAAATTTTATTATCATCATTTTGAAATTAAATTTTTAAATCAAAATCAAGTTTTCTTTAATATATAAAAGCAAGAATTTTTTCCAAGCAAGTAAAAGGAATATCAACAACATTTCAATGAATAACAAGTCCTTAAGTGTGAAACATTAGAGGTTCCCCAAGCAGTTAACCCTTCGGGTGTCCCTAGGCGTTTGTGTTGATTCAGTTCCTCGATGGAGTGTTCGACCCTCAGTGGAATTTCTTTCCTTGTCCCCAGCTGATTTGGTTGATTCAGATACCCTGCGGCGTGTTATTTTCCCCGACAGAGTTTCTGCCTTCTCCAGCAAAGTTTGTATTTCCTCAGCAAGGTTGATCTTCAGAGATGGTTGATCTTCCCCAGTAGATCGCTTTGGTGTCCCCACCAATCGCTATTCAACTTGCTCCCAGTCAGAGTTTCCTCCTGGTTCCTGAGCAACTTTTGTTATGATCATTCTCTGTAGGGTTGTCTCCCACTTTTATGGTGTTGACCTAAAATTCCCCATAGAGTTGATATGTTCTATCCTCAACAGATCTCCTGCTTCCCTAGTTAGGCTTGAACCTTTGGGATGTTGATCTCTCTATTCTCTAGCAGTTGTCTCCATATTTTGTGGATTGACCGAGGATTGTACCGGTGGTTCAATTTTTTTGCGACACCTTTATATCCTTTGTGATCGTTTTGTCCGCATAATCATCATATATATATATATACATATAATTTCATAATTTGCATATCCTGCATCTTCATATTTGATTTTTTTGAGATTCTTATTCTCTTTTATGGCGATATTTTATCCCCATACTCAAATCTGGTGTCTGGCCTCCTCCAATTGTAGAGTGTCAGCCCCTTAAGCAGAAAGACTTTAACCTTTCTCTGTTTCCCCACTGTGTTTGTTTCCTCATGGATGGTTGTTATTTCAGTTTCCTCTCCAGTAGATTTTCTGGATAGAATTACTCCCCTTGAGTTATGTCCTCATTGGGTTGAGTCTTGATTGAATGTTTCTTTCTAGCTCTTACCTAGATAGATGCTTTGGTACCCTAAGAGTCTATTACCCAGTAACTGATAATATTCTTATTAGTTGTAGTTTGTTACTTCTTGCCTAATACCCGTCAAAAGCACCCTTATTTTTCTCCTCAGTGGAGTCCCTAGTGGATCTATTCCCCAGGAAGTATATCCTTGATATGTTCATCCTAACCGGTGACAAATATCTTTCTTTCCCTTGCCTGAGTCTATCCTTGATATGTTTATTTTAACCAGTGATGGATATTCTCATTTTTGGTATTCTACCCAGTAAAAAGGTAGTTGTAATCCCTATTTTGTTCCTCAGAGAGTTAATCCTTGATATGTTCATTTTAACCGATGACGAGTTTTCTTCTCTTTGTGGTTTTCTACCCAGTAACCGGTAGTTGTAAATCCCACTTTATCCCCTTTTCAGAGTCTATCCTTGATATGTTCATCTTAACCGGTGATGGATTATCTCTTTGATTGGTTTTCTACCCAGTAACCGGTAGTTATAAATCCTACTTTGTCTCCTCGCAGAGTCTATCCTTGATATGTTCATCCTAACCGGTGACGGATTTTCTATCCGACGATTTTCTATCCAGCTTTCGATAGATGTAATTCCTACCCTTTTTGTTCAGTTGGTATATCCTTGATATTTTCATCCTAACCAATGACGGGTATCCTCCTTGGCATTTCCAGGAAAGTCTATCCTTGATATGTTCATCTTAACCGGTGACGGATTTTCTTCCCTGTTGAGTTCATCCTTGATATGTTCATCCTAGCCGATGACGGATACTCTCACCCTTGGTCTTCTGCCCAGTAACTGGTAGTTGTAAATCCTATTTTTCTGCATTTTTCCCAGCAAGGCTATTCTTACCCAGTAACCCGTAAAGAATACTCCCTGTTTGTTCCCAGCGAGTCATCCTTGATATGTTCATCCTAACCGATGACAGGTGTTCTCTCTGCCAAATCTTTATTATCTCCTTACCTAGTAACAGGTAGTAGATAATAGATTTCTGCTCCTCCTGTGTTGAAGTTTATTGCTTCCCCAGTTGAGTTGAGTGTGCATTTTTCCTTAGTGAAATCACTTTTCCCTGCATGATTAAAGTACTTCAGTTTTATCCTGACTTACTCATGTTCCCTGCAGATGTTGTTATTTCCCCAGACGAGTCTTTTCCATGTTTGTGTGGAATCCCTCTAGTCCCCCAGTAGTTTTAAGTCGTAGCCTGGCCTACACATAACTCCTTTTTCCCCAGAGTCTCTGTCTCCCCAGTGAGTTTTCCTTACGGAATGCATTGTGCTCCTACGGATTTTCGGTCTCTTTGATTTTGTTTTCCTTTGTGGCAATATTTCTCAAAAAGCATTAACTTTTTCATTCATATCATATGCATCATGAGGTCTCTTAGGGACCAAAATTTGTTTATATATGTTGTTATTTAAGCCCATTCTACTGAGTCGACATGAAGATTTTAACCTCCACCTCCTCAGTTAGAATATCCTTAAATAAAGGAAGTTGTAAGACCCCAATTTTGTCCCTAAGATCCCTCATGTAACTCCATCATAAGCATTAACATTGGGATCATATCTTGGCATCCTCCTCACCCCTCTTTCATTGGGTTTGTTTTGGGAGAGATCACCAAGCACTTTGTGATTATATCATACTTGTATTTTATCATTTCACTAACCAAAATATCAAAAATATGTCTTTGCATTTGTCTAACTCTTTTGTAGGAAGGGCATGATTCCATTGATTCATCAAGTTAACATCTAGGGTTTGAGACCTTCATGAACAAAGAGCACAACCAATAATTGATTCAAGAATGGTTATGAACATCAAATATGAGTCCCAATGTTCTCTACATGTTATATTGATCAAGTTTTCTTCAAGAGTTTGAGGGAGATTTGCCTTGGAAACCCTAGTTTGACTGGGTATCTTGAGTAACTTCTCCAACAAGCTATCTCACCAATTGATCAAATTTCTCAAGGGCCAATTCAAAATTCATCATCTTATTCATATATGATCTACCATGAGCCAAGAAGGTCAAGAGAATTGGAAGTTAGCAAGTTGGTTGATGGTGGTTGGCCAGATGAATTCATCTGATCAGAACTGGGTCTCCCTAGACCCTATCTCCTAGACTTTTCACCATATGAAAATGATTCCAAGAGAAACGTTACTCTAAATGACATTATAAACAACTTTCATGTTGATACCTAGAGCTAGTTTTGCATGAAAAATCATTTTCTATGTTGAAACATTATAGGTCATTTTGTCTAAACCCTAATTTGAAAGTCAACTTCCCAAGGCCATAACTTGCTCATTTTTTATGATATTAAAGATTTCCAAGTTGCAAAATCAAATTCAATGTGTCTACTTCAACTTTTATGCTTTTAGTGGAGTCTAATTCAACTTTTTTGAGCATGTGATATGAGGTTACATTATAGGTCACTTTTCACCTATACCATTGACCAAGTAATTTTTCCAAACTTCAAAAATGCATAACTCTCTGATTTCTAATCCAAATGACATGAAATTGGTGACCATTTTGAAGGCCTTTGAGATATCTACAACTTTGATGAATACATTTTTCTCATTTGAAGCTCATATAGAAAGTTAAGCAAGGTGGAACATTGAGACATATGGCTTGACACTTAGAAAATTTTTGATATGTCAAATATTTCCAAACTTCCACCTCAAATTTCTTCAAGTTCCAAGCTCCAAATAAAAAATTGTTGAACATGAAAGTTGTTCCTCTTGATCTCGCCTTTCCAAAGAGCTCAAATTCATTTATGTTGGACAAGGAATGCATAGGCTGCCCATGGCATGATCATGGTGTCATCACTTCGCAAGGATCAAACTTCAAATCCAAATGCACACTTGCCTTGCAATCCAAGCTGAATTCAGACTATCTAACATTCATTTTTGGACTTATGGCAATGATTTTATGGGCCTATGCGCGCCCATGCTCCCATGCATCATCAATGACCAAATTTGGAAAGTGATTTCAAGTGTGCAAATATCAATGGTTTCAGCTATAAATAGAGCCTCATATGCTCAGCATTTCAGACTCCTTCACACCAGCTTTGATCCCCCCTCTCTAACCCTCACTTTGCAAATGATAAACTTGAGAAATTCATTTGAATTTGTGGTTGAATTTCCACTATTTTGAAATTCAAATCTCCAGGAATCCACAGCCTTTTAGGCATCCAATCCTTCCTCTGCAAGCAAGTGGAGAGAGATCAAGCACGAGCAAGATCAAGATTGGTTGAATCCAGACCATTGAAGGTATTTTTCAAAAAATTTGATCTCTTCGATTCTCTCAAATTCTTGCTCAATTCTATTGATTCTTTGGTTGTATGAAGTCCTATCAATGTAGGCAAGAAGATTGAGTTGCTTTGAGGCCAAATCGAAGCAAATCAGTTCATGTACCTCAAATTTCAACTCCATGTATCTCTAAATATACTTGGAGTTAGAGTGAATTGAGGCCAGATTCGAGCCCAGTGCCATTATTACTTTGAAATCATGTCATTATTTTTAATTTTGGTGATGGTTGATGGTGGACCAGTCTGGTGAGGTCCACCGGAGAAGAAGACCGGAGCTACAACTCCGACGATGTGTTGGCATCTCTCACAGCCATAGGATCCATATCATTTGTTTAAATCTGGTTCGTTCCGTTTGAATACCATGTGCACGGTGGAACGCATGTTTCTGGCCACTTGATCTGCCGCCTTAATTAATGAGGGAGATCAAGTGGTCCACGTTTTTTCTGGAATTTTAATTGCATTATTTTCAATAATTCATATTAAATACAATATTGACCCACAAAATATGGGACTTTCACCAAAAAAATTCAAATATTTTTCTCTTTCATATTCTGAATTAAAATTATTTTTTGGATCATTATTAATACTTTTCATGAATTAATTGATTTTGCATTTGTTTTAAATGTTTAAAAATATTTTTAAATGTCCAAAAATTATGAAATTTTTTCTCCAAGGTCCTTTGACCTTGTTTGACCTATGATAAATCTCATGGCCATTTATTTGGTGTTTCGATGAGATTTTAGGAATTGGACAAACCATATTTAATTTAAATACATTATTTTAGTATTTTAATTTGAATAAATGCCAAATAAATTTGTTGACCAATTGTGATGACTTGTTTATGTTTAACTCTTGTTGTTGGGCCTTGGTCAAGGTTGATTTGACTTTGTCAAATTAATATCATTGGATTTAGGGGATTGATGGAATGTACATTCCATCTCCCAAAACGAATGGATGATATTAATTTCGTAAAAGTCCTCCTTTTGCCCAATTTGTGTTTTGATCCATTCCCCTCCCTCTTCATCTCATTCCTCTTCTTCATTCATTCATTCCATTTGGCCTATGACATCTCAAAGTCCTAATGCTAGTTGATTGAAAAATTTACATGAGTATGAATGAGATTAGGCCACACCTTTTGCGTATTCTTTTTGTGTGTGGTATGTTTCATGAGCATAGCCCATTATACTATGTCTCTAACATGCATTAACACCAAAATTCTATTACCCGACCTCAAATAGTTGTGACTTCTACATAAGTCCAATTACGATTGCTTAACGTAGCGCTAAATTTGTGACATAAAAGGCATAAGGATTCTAGTTAGTGAGATTGTACGTCTCCCCTCTTTCATGGTATTGTGTGGAAACTTGGCCTTCTTTCCTTCCTTTGGAAGATGTTTTGGCTCAAGGATTCATGCTTGTGATAAGTAGGTTGAGTGTTTTCCAAAGAATGTCTTGAAATGAAAAGCAAAAGCAAGACAATACTAACCTCTAACCAATTAACTACTAACTCTTAATTTCAAGCTTTTACTTTAATGCAATTTACTTTTAGCACTCTATTTCATTTGCCATTGTTCATATCATTTTAATTATTTATGTTAATGCAATTTTCACTTTGTCCACTTGGACCATATTGTGTGATATATTTTCTTTGTGTATACTTTGCTTGTTTGTGTGGTCTTTGACCATTAATGTACATAATAATAACAAAAAACCCTAAAACCTTTTGAGTGGACTGTTGGCTTGATCTTGGACTAATGCACTTAGAATCTAGGCAACCTTCCTAAGCTAAAGGACTTGGCCAATGTCAATTTGTTGAGAAATCAAGTGCTGGCAATTTGAACTTCATCTGATACATCTTTGAAGACCTCTCTAAGTTCATCTGCAACATGATCATTGTGAAGCTGTTATTATAAACCTGTGACTTGTGGAATTCATTTGTTGCATGGGCTATTTTGGAGAAGATCATGGAAGGGATAAGCTTGGATATGGCAATCTTTATTTGATGCCTTGCTCTTCAAGATAATATAATTGTGCATTTGTGTGTTGATTGATTCTAAAAGTCCAAGGGAATTATGGGTTTCTATTGACATTCTTGTCTATTTGATTGCTACCCATTTGGTCAGATCTTTTTTAACTCTAAACTTTTAATTTTGTACATACGATAATCTCTTCATCTTCTCCCCATTTCTTTAATTTCAAAATCTCTCCATCCATTTTTCAAAATCTTTTTTGTGTGAACTACTTTTGTCCTAAACTTTGACCACTTATGCAAAAAGATAGAAACTTTGGCCTTATGCCATTGACTTTTTAAACTTCTTTTCTTAAATCAAACTTGTAAATAGACTTAACTATACTTGACTTAAACATTCAAAAAAGCCAAAAAGAACTAACTCATTCAAACCATTTTTAGGCCTTTGTGCCTTTCAAACTTAATTTTTGTTAAAAACAATGCATCCATTTTGAAATTTGTATCACGAACTACGAGGTTTTGATCCCTCATTTTTATGTTGGTACGTAGGCACAAGACCGAAGGTCTTGTCAAACACAAAAATATAATTAATGAATTATTTTCTCATCCCCTCACTCTATTTGTTTGTAAACATCACTTTCTACCAAGTACATATGCACACAAAAAGGGCTCCCTAGGAGTACCTAGGACACTTTGGGTGCTAACACCTTCGCTCTGTGTAACCAACCCCCTTACCTGTGATCTCTGACTTTTTATTAGTTTTGATTTGAAAACTTCTTACTTTTGGGTTTTGTTCGTACTTTTTCCCTTTTCCCTTGGAAACAATAAAAGCGCGGTGGTGTAGCGGGGTTTTCGTTACCTTTAGGTTTATTGATTAAACCAAAAGTCAACATACAATTTGAGTCGCCACCGCACTTTTATTTGTCCTAAGGAAAGGCTAAAAAGTGAACAAAAGCCAAGGTAAGAAGTTTTTCAAATCAAAAACTAATAAAAATGTCAGAGATCTGGGTAAGGGGGTTGGTTATGAAATGGGAAGGTTTTACGCACCCAAAACATCCTTAGTATTCTAAGGGATCCCTTTTTGCAAATATGTGTTGTAGGTTGGTATTTGTGAAAAGATTTATGCAAAAGATCGGAGGGATGAGAAGAGAATAGATTATATTTACAAATTTTGTTGTTTGAATGGATGAACCCATTGCCTACGTACCATCACAAAGGAGGCTCAAAACCTCGTAGTTCGGGGTAAAAATCTCAAAGATTGGTGAACTTATTTGATCAAAAGCCTTAAGGTCTTTTGTTATCGAAGGGAGAAAACTCAACCTAAACCAACAATCCACCATGTGAAGAAGGCTTCAACATGCTAGTGAGGGATTAACCCTATAATAAGCATGGAAGACTTATAATCCAACCACTAAGGATGAGGTGAGATTTACATCAACCACTATGATAACTCAAACCTATGACTAATGTTTTTGAAAAGGTTTTAATAAGATGGCCATTGGAACCACAAAACAACTTGAAATGAGTTATATTTAAAAGTTAGATTTATTTACAAAATGAAGTCAAAGTTGGATTAATATTTATTCACAATGAGTATTCATGAAAATGATTTTTAAAAAGTCAAAGGCTTAAGGCCTAGGTTTCTAATTTAAAACAAAGTCAAAGTTTTGAAAATGATTTTTGGCTTGGTTAGAGTGGGGAGAAGAAGAGAAGGGCTAGTCCTAAAGTACACAAAGATAAGAGGGGAAAGATAAACCCTTGGAGTTCCTTTTCTTGGAATCATAGAGATGATTCAAGATGCTCTTTTCCTTTGGACTTAGCACACAAAAGAAGCAATCAAACAATTTGAATTCAAGCTCCTAAGATCTCCATTTGTCTTGGCTCTTAACTTGGCTACTCATGACAATGGTCCTCTTTTCACAATCTCAAAGTGGGATCCCTATCACACAAAAGCAAACATCAAAAAGTTCACAACACAATAAGGTGAATGGACAAAGAATAAGTTTGGAGGAGAAGTCCTTTGAGATTAACTTTGAATTTTAGAATTCTAAAGGCATGAGGCCTAGTTGCTCATCAACAAGTTTTGCATTCTAAAGGCATGAGGCCTAGTTGCTCTTGAACTCCTTTAAGCATAGGTAAGTCCTTATTCTAAGTCTTTTCTCCTTTTGCATTTGGTTCACACAAAACAAACACAAAGCAAACACAAGATATCAATATATTTATATACAATAATGGGCTCAAATGAGCAAAAGAAAAATGACATAAACATAAAATATGTGCTCAAGTGAGCAAAGATGAAAATCAATATGAATAATGAGCAAGAAATAAATGACATTAAAAGTAAATGGCAAGAAATTAAATGCTCAAATTAAAGTTAGTAATTAGTGAGGTTATGTTAGCTTGTCATAAGACAATGTAGCGCTATGTTAAGCAATCGTAAGTGGACTAATGTAGTAGTCACACCTATCTGATGTCGGTCAATAAAATGTAGGAAAAGAAATACAAGTTAGAGATCATGACTAGTAAGCCAAGCTCCATAAACTTGCCATGCCAAAACAAAAGGGGAAGGGCCTTGTATTGACTTTAGGTTATTTGCTTGACCAAGAAGCAACCTATCTTGGACACAAAATAACTCACTTGATCATGGATCAAGTTGAGTTTGGTTTGGATCAAAGAAGGTTAAACCTCTCATTTGTCAAGACTAACCATAAGACTTTAACTCATTGGCCATTGATGGGAAGAAAGGGATGAAGATGAAAAGGGAGGGGGAAAGAAGACCACAACCAAAACCAATTGATCAAATATGAATCAAATCATCATTAATCAACACTAAATAGAAAAGAAATGAAGATAACAAGTCAACAATATTTTTTTTGGTATTTTTTGAATTAAAATAAAAATGCAAATAAAAAATAAACAAATAAGGTCAAACCTTAAATTCAATTCAAATCAACTTCAATAAGTCCAATTAAATTCTCATAGGTTCAACATGGTCAAACAAGCTTTGACTAATTTTCACACCAATTTTTGAAATTAGAAAGTATTTAAAAACAATTAAAAGCAATTAAAAATAGCACAATATGAATTAAAATCTCAAATAATCTCAAATCAAATAAGAAATTGATGAGACTATTTTTCATTAATTTATCATGATCCATAAATGTTTGGAAAATATTTTATGATTTTTCAAAACTCAGAAAGTATTTTAAAATGAATTAAAACTATTAAAAATCAAATAATTCATGAAAAATATCAAATGAAGTCACAAAAATATTTAAAAATCAAATATGAAACTAGATTTTTCTAGAAATTTTTTGGAATTGGTCTCATATTCTTATGACTTCAAATGATTTTTTTATGATTTTTTGAAAATAAAAGGAATTAACTGAAAACAAAAGAAAATAGAAATAATAAAAAAAAGCAGCGCCATAGGATGGACTTCATTAATTAGCGTGGCAAGGTTGAATGGTCCAGATCATGGAGAACACGGTGCAACCAAGTCAAACGCTTAGCAACATGTATTAAATGAAGTAAACACAATGGATGCACACGATTAAAACGTGAGAGCCAAATCCAAGGGCTGTGAAGGTGCACACGTGGTGATGGTGGTGGAAACCACCATCTTCTCCGGTGGTACAACCAATTCCGGCCACCAGTTGCAGAGAAAAAAAGTTTCATGAAAATGGGAAACAAGGACATGGTAATGAAGCTCGTGTGATGGAGATCATCACTGTATCTATGGATCTTCCTCTCTCGTCCTATATTGAGAGAAATGTGAAGGAGAAGATCATGGTATTCAAACTGAAAGTTCATGAAATGGAAAATTAAAAGCATCACAAGCTTGCCTCAAGTTTGAGGACTTCAGAAAACCACACAAACACATGGATACTACATTGAATTGAGAGTTCTAGATCCAAAAAGTTTAAATGTATACCTCTGAATTGAAGCACTTCAGGTCACGATTCCTTCAAGATCTTGGCTCCTCTTTGCTCTAGGGATGCAGTGGAAGTGAAAGGTTAAGGAATTAAGCTTTGAAGATCATCTAATGATGCTGAATTTCAAGCTCGAAAGTGAGAAAAAATTTGAACAAATTCCTTTGGTATGGCTATGGTTTCAATGCTACAGCAATTCAGATCTCCAAAAGGTTGATGAATGAATGAGAGGGAAGCTCTATTTATAGCTGAAGGTAGCTGAATCCCACGCTTTGTTCATGTGCATGGCATTTGAAATTGGATATGCATGGGCCTGTACAGGCACGTAGAAGGCCCAATGATGGCTGCAAAAGTTTGCTGAGCTCACATGAAGAGTAATTGGATGTGCATTTTGGAGGGAACTGGCTTGCATACTCAAATTTCATCATGAAATACCAAAATACACATAAATGGAAAGGTCTTCGAAACTCACCAATGGTAAGTCCAAAAAAGTAATCTGAGTAATGGTTGGAAAGTCCTTGAAATAAGGAACAAAAGTCATGCTGGGAAAAAATTCATTTTGCATTTGGAAATTGATGAAAAATGGCTGTGAAAATCCAAGTACAAAACATGTTCAAGTCACCTTTGAAAAATTTCACCAAAAGCAAGCCTATTCAAACCCCTCTGTTTTCATGATGCAAGTTTCAAATGGAAAAACCTCCAACATAAAAGTTGTATATATTTTCAATATGATCAATTTAGACTCAAAGTTTGCATCATTTGGATTTTCTATGACAAAGTTATGGGTATTTTAAGTTGGGCACTTTTTCAAATTCAATGAATTAGGTCCAATATGACCTATAATGTTTTGTATTATCACATGTATTTATTTTAGGATTATGAAATTTTGTCCAACATAACATTTTAATTAGACATCTCAAGCTTTCCAATACATTCGGTATAACCTCAAAATCATAAAAATTAAGGAAGTTATGCCCTTGGTAAGTTGACCCAAAATTTGGGTTTCAGTCAAAATGACCTATAATGTTTTGAAATGAATGATGACCTTCCAAGTTTCAAATGGATTTTTGATGAACATTAAAGTTGTTCATATGATTCTTAAGGATATTGTTTCTCTTGTGGTCATCTTCATTTGACAAACACATTATACGTTGTATCTCAATGGTGTTCAGTTTAGTCAAATGACTTGACCAGTCAACTTTTCAAGGCCAAACTTCCAAAATAGATGCATAAATGATTGAGGGGCCTCAAATAGGCTCATATATGAATAAAATGATGAATGAAAGAACTTAACTTGATTAAATTTGATCAGAGGTTGAGATTGCTTCATGGACAAGGCACAGTTAAGGCACAATGAAATTAGGGTTTCCTTGGAAAACAATCTTCAAGCCCTTTGGGTTATCTTGATCAAATTGGTAAATTAAGATACTTGGGAGACATATATGATGATCAGGATCTTTGTGGACCATTGTCATGCCTTTTCTCATCTTCATTTAGCCATTTCATTGGGCTTAGGAGCCTCATAGGAGCATTGTGGAGCACATGATCACTTGAGCTTCAAAACAAAAAGAGTTAGTGACATATTTTTGTGCTTTTGGTTAGTAATCAAAATAAGAAAAGCAATAATATACAATACAAGCATGCTTGGTTATCTAAAAACACTCAAACAAATCCCAACCCTAGGGTTAAGGAGACAAACAAGCTATGATCCTTGAGGCAATGCACTTGTTCAATAACATGATGCCATGAGGGATCTTAGGGTCAAAATTGGGGTCTTATAGGTGGAGACTCTTGTTATTTGATCTCTAGCTTGTCAATAACTTGATGGTCATGAATTTCCCGCTACACCTTTCAAACTTAATTTTTGTTAAAAGCAATGCATCCATTTTGAAATTTGTATCATGAACTACGAGGTTTTGATCCCTCATTTTTATGTTGGTACGTAGGCACGAGACCGAAGGTCTTGCCAAACACAAAAGATATAATTAATGAATTCTTTTCTCATCCCCACATTCTATTTGTTTATAAACATCACTTTATACGAAATACATATGCATACAAAAAGGGCTCCCTAGGAGTACCTAGGACACTTTGGGTGCTAACACCTTCCCTCTGTGTAACCAACCCCCTTACTTGTAATCTATGACATTTTATTAGTTTTGATTTGAAAACTTCTTACTTTTTTTGGGTTTTGTTCGTACTTTTTCCCTTTTCCCTTGGAAACAATAAAAGTGTGGTGGTGACTCTTGTTATTTGATCTCTAACTTATCCATAGCTTGATGATCATGAATTTACCGCTACAAATAGATCTTGATATCAACATGAAAGTTTTTTTGAATGTCATAAAGAGTTGCGTTTCTCTTAGAATAATTTTCATATGACAAAATTTGTTGGAGATATGGTCTAGGGAACCCCAGTTTTGACTAGTTGACTTTCTCTAGTCAACTTATTTGAACCAACTTGCAAAATTGAAGTTCTCTTGATCTTTGGGACTCATGGAGAATCATATATTCCTTATATGATTTATTATGAAGTATACCTTTATATATTTGACCAAATGTTGAAGAAACTTGCTGAGTAAGTCACACAAGATACCCAGATGAATTACGGCTTCCAAGGAAAACAAGCTTCAAACTCTTGATGAATTCTCGATCAAAATGATAAATGAATATCATGGGGATCCATATTTGATGTTTAGAACCAATGTGAACTATCTCTTGATTGATCTCCTTGCACCAAGGGTCTCAAACCCTAGTTGTGAGCTTGATATGGTATTGGTGGATGCACACACTACCTATAAAAGACACAGAGATATACATAGACATATTTTTGTATTTTGGTTAGTAGAAAAAGAAGAATAAAGTATGATATAATAAAATGTGTTTGGTGATCTCTCCAATGCAAACCCAATGAATGAGGGGTAAGGAGGATGCCAAGGTGTGATCCCAAAGCTAATGCAAATAATGAGATATCACGAGGGATCTTAGGGTCAAAATTGGGGTCTTACAGGTAAGATCCTGAAGAATGGAATTTAGCGACTCCCCTAAGCCATATTTTCTTTTACAATGGTCTCCCTAGCATCAACTTGCAAGAGTGGTGTAATCCCGACAAATCTCTGCCAACATCTCCATCTTGTTGCCTTTGTGTTTGTTTTGTCAGCATAATCATACACGTATGCATAGCATCATGATGTTTATTTGCGCATTTTGCATTTTTCAATAACTCCTCACCACTCTCTGGAACCTTCCTCCCCATAGAGTGTGTGTGTCCTCTCTCCAATATAGTGTTGACCTTAAATAGAAAGAGTTTATCCTTTCTAATTCCCCATTTAAGTTGATCCTCGTGGAAGATTTTGTTGCAGTTTTCCCCTACAGTTCATTATCTAGATAGGATCAATTTCCCATTGAGTTCATGCCCTAGTTGGATTGAGTCTTGTTTTCCATTTCTCTCTAACCATTCTTGGTCTGAATTATGGTTTCCCTCTGATTGATTACCTTTGTTAAGTTATCACTTGGTTGGTAGTTGATAATCATTCTGTTTGAGCTTATTACCTTTGTTAAGTTATCACTCGGCTGATAGTAGGTAATATTATGTTTATCTTTGATTGATTACCTTTGTTAAGCTATCACTTTGCTGGTAGTTCGTAATCATTCCCTTTGGCTTATTATATTTATTAAGATATCACTCGGCTGATAATAGGTAATATTTTGTTTATCTCTAATTGATTATCTTTGTTAAGCTATCACTTAGCTGGTAGTTGGTAATCATTCAATTTGGCTTATTACCTTTGTTAAGCTATCACTCGGCTGATAGTTAGGTAATATTCTTTTCCAATTTGAGTCAGGGTTTTTTCCCTGTTGATCATTGGTTTTCACCGGCGAAGTCTTACTTTGTTGAGTCTCCCCCGTTAGGTCTTTAATTCGTACTCTAACCATGCATCGATTATTTTCGAGCTTTTTCCCCCGTGGAATTTTGTATGTCCCCATCTGGGTACCCCTTTTCGAATATGTCTTTCCCCTACGGAATTTCAGTTTCCTATTGTTTCTAGAAATTATTTCTCTCTTGTGGTGTTATATTCCCCATAGATATTCTTGTTCGCATTCATATCATATCATAAACATCTTGCGGTATCTTAGGGCCAAAAATTGGGTCTTTAATATTTATGTCTCTCCAAGCTTGTCGAGACGAAGATTTCAACCTTCATATCTCCAAATTGAAGAAACTTAAATAGGGGCATCTATCTTTTAACCCTAATATCCCACATATAATTTTCATCTTTTGCATACAAGTAAGGTCACATCTTGCCCTTTCCCCTATTCATCTTTGGGTTTGCTTGTTGCAGGGATCACCAAGCACCTCTTTGTTTTACCTTTGTGTTTATTTGAGTCATTTCTTATCTAACCACTAATAAAAATATCAAAAATATGTCTTTTTCTCTTAAGTTTATTGTGCAAGGTAAGGTTTCTCAAATCAAGAGCATCTCGAAGTTTGATGGCTTGCTTTTCAAGAAAAGTCAAAGGTTCATGTGTTTATTTCCATGCCTTCTTCAATATGTAACTTCAATCATTGAGAAATTTAATCAAGAGGGCATCAAGGACACCTTATCTTGAGTTCATATGATCACCCGTGTGCTTTGAAATGCAAGAAAACTCCAGGTGCACAAGCTTCTTCCAAGGGGTTTGACCTAAAAGTCAACATTTTGAAGTCAAAGTTCCAAGGACCACAAATCCTTCAATTATCAATATTTTTGAATGCCCCTTTTTGTATAGGACTCTTCTCAATATCCTTTACAACTTCTATTTACATGACAATAGCCAATTATGCTTGGAGGATCATCAAAGGTTTCGAGACATTATAGGTCATTTGTGGACTTAGTGAAATTTGACCTATTTTCAAGTGACTTTTTGCCAAATTTCAAAGATCATAACTTCTTCAATTTTCAACATGCGAATCTGATTCTTTTTTAACAATTCCATTGGTGATACTTTCTATAGGTTTACCTCAAGAACCAGGGTTAAATTATGCTTGGGAGGTCATGGAATTCATTAAGACATTATAGGTCAATTTCAGCCATGAAGCACCCAAATTTTTCTAAGTTATGGAACCAATATTTTATGCCAACTTCCACACATCATAACTTTATGCTCAAACATCCAAACTCAACCTTTATTGGCTCATTCTAATCTTGTCCATGATGTTAGCACATTGCGAAAAGAATGGGATCAAAAAGCCTCTTGAGTAGGATGCCCCATTGAGTTGAACATGGTGACTTGGAACTGAAGAAATTGTCATTGCCCGAAATTTGATAATGACTAAACTCCATTCCAAGCCAAATTAGCAAGATTTTTGAGGAGTTTCAAGTCACACTTTTCACACACTTGGATCAAATTCATTTTGCATGAATTCTGCATCATTCCACAAGTAATTGGATCCAATCTCATTGCCTATAAATAGAGGAAGTTATTTCCTTCATTTGCAAGCTTTGGAGAGCCAAGAAACCCCTATTGCAACTTGAATTTTTTCCAGAAAATTCAACTATCATGTTTTGAGTTCCAGCATGTTTCAATCCATTTTCTTGATTCTATTAATTCCATCGGCATCCCCAGAAACTTTTGCAACAATTCCCAAGCTCTAAGACCTTCTGAATTGCTCCAACCAGATCGAGCTTCATCACTCTCTGATCACCATATGGACAAGGTAGTTCTGAGCATCATTTGAACTCAAACAATTATATGGTGTTGATTGATCGTGTTCATCATTTAATTTTTTTCGTGACTTGCTTGTTTCTGAAAATTCTTTGAAATTCCCTTTCCTCAGTTCACATAAATGAATTTGAGGCATGAGGTTGAATTCGGGATTAGAAGAGGATCACAATGGTCGTGATCTCGTGTCTTAAAGTCACCAAACGATGAAACTCCGATGAGAGCTCACTGAAGAAGGTGGTTGGAGTATTTCTTAGGTGGTCTGAGTTATGACCAGACATGTTTGCATTTTATAATCTTTTGATTGGTTGAATTCAAATTGGATCCTATGTTTGGCTTGTAACGTGTTCCATCGTGCTTCTCATCATTTGGAGTGTTGGATTTGCCACGTCAATTCATGAGGCGTGATCCAATGCTCCTGGTTTTTTCTGATTTTAATTCTTTTTATTTTATTATTTTAAATTGCTTTTTCTTTAAAAACTCGTAGTAATTTCATTCTTTATCCAAAAAATCCCAAAATAATTTCTAAAACTCTCTATATTTTTCTTCATCTGATTTTTATTTTTTCATAATTTATTTCATTGATTTTCTATTTTTCATGAATTTTCTCTTTTCTCCTTTGTTTTAATTAGTTTAAAATACTTTTCTGCATCTTTTAATTCTGAAAATTTTATTATATGTTTCTCATTTTATTTCCAACCTTCCATAATTTTCTTGGCCATTTATTTGATGTTTTGAAGGACTTGGTGGATTTTTCATTTTATTTCCATTTTAAAAAATCATTTAAAAATACCTTTAATGCATTTTTATTTCATTTAATTGCATTTTAATTTGTTTGACCTTGTGGATTTTTGTTAGCCTTGGATCATGATGATTTTGACTTCAAGTCTCATCAAACTCAATGGATATTGGGTGTTGATGGGGTGAAAACCCTAATCCCCCAAAATGGATGATTGATTATGATGATGACTTGATCAAATTTGTGATTCAATTTGGGTGTGACCTCTTTGTCCCCTTTTTTCTTCATCCCTTTCTTTTCCCTTTGATCAATTGAGTGGATTTGTATCCATCTTGCTCATGACGTGTGGAAGTGTACTTGATGAACTTTCATCATTTCAAATCTACCGTCTAAGTGATCATGAATCATTTAAGGTACTTTGGATTGATGCATAAGTTTGTCATAAGTGTCATGAAATGTGGATTGAAGTAATGGACCATCCTCCTAGCCTTTGTGCTTTATCATCCCCTTTCATTTTCTTTTCTTGTGTTGGAATAGCTTTAGGAGGATGATTTACATATCATTTCTCTAGCATGTATTAACACAAACATTACTATTGACCGGCCTCAGATAGTTATGACTTCTATATAAGCCCAATTACGATTGCTTAACATAGCGCTAAATGTGTCCCAAAGGCAATGTCATTTTTATAAGTGAGATTGTAAGTATCCTATTCCTCATGGTATTGTGTGAAAAATTTGTTCATTTTCCATTTGTGAGAGCTAGTGGCATACTTATTGATTTTATCCAAGTTGGAGCCCCTCTCATAAATGATGTATAGGTTCATATTTTCCTGCTTGTGAGTGGATAGTTGAGTGTTCTCCAAAAAAGTGACCAAAACATCTTTTCTTCTTTCACTAACATTTACTAAGATCTTATTATATTAACTTTATTTTAGTGTCATTTACTTCATGCTTTTTATTTCTTGTTATTTACTTTATTCTTTAATTTTATCATCTCATCTCATATTTTATTTTTGTCAATGTGGACCTTTGTTTATATTTATGCTCTTTTTACTTTGTCCATTTGGACTTTCATTTTCTTTTAAAATACATTAATAAAAGAAAAAACCCCTAACAGGGACATGGTTATCTTGATTCATGGACTTGTGGTTATTATCCTTGGCATCTTTGTGGAGTTATGGACTTAGAATTAGGATCTTGACCTTTGCTTTGTGACTTGTGACTTGAGACCCTGGAATCCATCTGATACCTTTGACTTTAGACTTCTCTATGAAGACTTGGCTTGGTTACTTTGGTTTCTTCTGACACATGGATTACTATTTGCTTATTTTGCTTGCTTGAGGCTTAATCCAAATGAGGGAATTCTTGCTTGACTTGTGTCATAAAGCTTTCTATCTCTTGGTTAGATCTTTCTTCTTTAGCTTTTACTTTACTACTTTAGGATAGTCTCTCCTTATCCTTCCCCTTCTTTAATTTTCAAAATCTTCTCTCTTTTTCAAAACCTTCATGGTTTTAACTTGAATTATTTTTATCAACAAACGTTGACTTTTGTCAAGTGATTTTCAAAACATTTTTCTTAATAAATGCCAATCCATCTTAAGCATACTTAGACCAATTTAAAAGGACTTAAAAATGTTGAACTCGTTCAAACCATTTTGTGCCTTTTATGCACTTTTCTATTGTAAACTTTTTCCAAGGCATTAGACATGAGTCATTTCCATAGTTGAGTTGTAATCATCATATCTCCATAGTATTGTTGATAATTCTTTTCCAATTGTGAGAGATAGTGGCATACTTGTTGATCCTTATCCAAGTTGGAGCCCTTCTCATGATGATGTAAAGTTCTCATACTTGTGGTTGAGTAGTTGAGTATTCCCCTTTAAATGAAAAAATGTCTTTTTCCATAAAAATGAATCAAAACAAACTCCTTTTGTTATTTTTACCACGAACTACAAGGTTTTGATCTTCCATTGCACTTTGTTGGTACGTAGGCATGAGACCTTAAAAGTATTGGCAAACACCAAATCCTAATAAAAATGCTTCTTTTCCCATCCCTCCAATCTTTTAACAAACAACACATTTTTCAAGCAAAAATGTGCATATTTTCAAGGAGGTCCCGATGGAGTACCATAGATGTTTAGGGTGTTAATACCTTCCCTTTGCATAACTAACCCTCGGACCCTTGTTCTCTTTTTATTAGGTTTTTTTAAAACTTCTTTGGGTTTTGTTCGTAGTTTTTCCCTTTACCTCGGGGAACAATAAAAGCGCGTGGCGACTCTTGCTTTGCGAGTTAAGTTAATCAATAACTTAATCTCAAAAAAATTATCGCTACACATACCAGCCCAAGACAAATGAAACTGTGGAAGTAGCTAACAAAAATATCAAGAAGATTGTCCAGAAGATGGTCAAGACATATAAGAATTACCATGTGATGCTTCCATTTGCTTTACATGGCTATAGAACGTCAATGCGTACTTCTATTGGGGCAACTCCTTATTAGCTAGTATATAGAATGGATATTGTTCTGCCTATTGAAGTTGAAATCCCCTCTCTAAGGGGAATCATGGAAGCAGACCTCAATGAAGTTGACTGGGTGCAATCCAGATATGATCAACTGAATTTTATTGAAGAGAAACGCTTGACGAACGTTTTCCATGGTCAGCTATACCAACGACGCCTCAAGAGAGATTTTGATAAGAAGCTTCTTCCTTGCTCATTTCAAGCCGGCGAGCTTGTGCTCAAAAGACTTTCTCTTATACACTCGGACCCTCAGGGCAAACGGACTCCCAACTATGAATGACCCTTTGTTGTCAAAAAGGCTTTCTCGGGAGGGGCTCTCATTCTTACCACAATGGATAGGGATGAATTACCAATGTCGGTAAACTCAGATATCGTCAAAAAATATTATGCCTAGAAAAAATGAATATAAAGCCCTCTAGATTGGCATCCATCAGAACTAATCTAGGAAAAAATGGCTATCACGATGGGCCGAAAAAAGGAAATGTCCATGCAAAAGTTAGGGATTCAAAAAAATATAGACAAGCCCGCTAAGTTGAAAACCCGAAAGGGAGACTTAGGGAAAAATGGCACCTTGGTGGACAAAAGAATCAAAAAATTCCACGCAAAAGTTAGGGATAAAGGCATTTGACTATATCTTGACGTTATCTTTTGAGCATACTCTCCCCCTCAGCTTGACCTCAAGAGGCATCAGATAATTCCAATCATTATCAATAAAAGCAATTTGCTGAAGCTCATAGCTACAGCAAATGACATCCAACGTTATGATCAATGGAAAGTTAAACAAATTTCCCATTTCCATTTAATTTTTATTTCAATTTTTTCAATTTTCTCTTTAAGGATTTTTTCATCCTTTTACACACTCTACATCTACAAATTTTCCACAATCGATAAAATTTGTCGTTATTCAGTAAATTCTCATCTTTTTAAATAACTGCCAATCTTGAATGCATAATGCCCTAGAAATTTGAGAAAAATAAAAATCTAAATCAAAAGGAAAACTCTATGCGTTGCTTTGATTGCTGAAAACTCCCTAGTGGATTATCATAAGTCTATAGTTAAACACTTGTTGTACGCTTGGATCTCAATAATTACTAAGTAAGGTCAAGCATCCTTCTTCCCCCAGCGGAGCCAGACGGTGATCCTTAGCTAACAGGATTTTTCCCAACAGAGTTGGTAACATGCCAGTTATTCATTACAAGTTCTCTAGTGTGGACACATTCGAGTCAACGTCTATCTTTCACCAGCAATCCTTATATCACTACCAAATATTCATATTGCATATTCATCATAACCAAACAATCATACATTACCTTAGATACACCATGCATATCAAGTATGTTGTTTTCCAGCTGATCTATCTTCCCTAGTGGAATACTTCAGTCAATCACCAGCAGGCTAAAGCAACAAGTTTACTCGTTGCTCCTTACAATAACCCTTTTTAATCACAAGCAAATTTTTGGTTATTTCTGTATTTACTCCTCTTCCGCCTGAACACCCGAAAAGCTAAATGCAATTCGCACCATCATATTTAAGATGATTAAATAGGGGAAGCTTTCATACCCTAAAATTTTCCCTCCCTTTTGCATAATTCATTTGCATACATCAAATCATATCATGCATGACATTGTATTTGGTCATGGGATCACAAGCATGACCACTACATAACTTGTATCTTAACATTAGGGTTTCATCTTGTTTTGCTTAACAAATAACCCTAACTTCCAAAAGAGAAGGTACTTGGTTATTCTTGTCATTCATATAGGTAATCATGCTCCAAATCAAGGCAAAACAAAGGCCTTTTGATCAAGGGAAATGCAAGTTTGGTCATGATGATTCAAAGTTGGTCGATGTGCTTGTTTACATGTCACCTCACTCAATCTCCATAATATTATCAACATTAATCAAGCCCTAATCAATTTTTCATCAAGTGATGCTTGTTCCATCATCATTGTGGCTTAAAATGCAAGAAAACATCAAGTTTGCACAAAAGGGTACAAGTTGGTTTGACATAATTTGTAAGTATGCCATGTCTTCGGTCCAAACTCCATAACTCCTTCAATTGCCAAGATTATTTGATATAAATGATCCTTTTGGGATTCTCTACAACTTTGTTTCAAGGGTTAAACACCAATTCATTCATTAAGGACCTCATTTGTGCAAAGGACCAAGTTGCCAAAATGGGCCAAAACCTTGTCATGACCCATACTTTTCACCTTTGCCATTTTCAGCTCAAAAACTCTTTTGATACCATTTTTTTGCAAATTGTTAAGCTTATGGCAAAGACCATTTTTCCCAAGTTTGGCTCAAAATGCAAGAGGGAATCAAAAGTTATGGTGTCTCCAACTTAGGACCTCAAAATGACCAACATGCTGCAAAGCGCTTGACCGATTGCACAACCCACAAAACCAGGTCACGACCTCAAATTCACAAGCACGCAACTTTCACCTCAAAACACATTTGGACTTGATTCTTTTTGAATCATTTTATACTCCATGAAGTGGTCATTTGGCTCAAAGAAAATAAAAACACACACGAGTGGATTGGAATTAGCCTAAGCTTGAACATGGTGACTTAAACTTTGTTTTCCACCGTGACCTATAATGTAAAATCATACCAAATTCAACTTGGGACCACTTCTAACATGTGCAAACTTGTTTCCCGTGACCAAGCGCATCTTAACACAACATGAAACGACTTGCAAAGCTCAAAAATCACGAGTTTGGTGCCAAAATTTCACACGGTTTGGATCTGAAAATGCTTAAGTCAATTCACACGAGTTAATATCCATTACACACGTATTTGAATCCTAACACATTCCCTATAAATATAGAAATATTTTGCCTTCATTCCCAAGCTTTGAAAGCCAAAGAAACTCTGAAACCATTGGAGCCCGATGCCTCAAATAACCAATCACTCTCTTTTTTCGATTAAATCTTTTATTTCCATTTCTTTGCCCATAATCCTTCACAGGCATCATCTGAAGCTTTCTGAAGCATCGTCAGAGTTTGAATCCTTCTGCAACCTTGCTTCTAGATCCACCATTGTTGACTTCTGAAGCTCCAATAAAAAGGGTAGATACGAGTTACCATTTCAAGCAAACAAGTTACCACACTCTTCACCTTGTTCCACTAATCAAAGGTCCTCACTTACTTGGAACTCATTTTTAGTATCCATCATTTAATTTTACTTTGAAGAACTAGGGTTCTTCTAGTTCTTGAGCAAATTTTCCATGCTTAGAGCCAATCAATAGCTCTGATGCAGGGAGACATGAACAATAAGATGTTTAGCAATTGAATCCATGTTTGATTCATGTTAAAAACATGAGTTCATGACTTTGCCAAAATTTGTAAGGTTGAAGACGACCACGCTTCTCTCGTGTTTTAAACATTTCACGCCAAAATTCAAATATCTGACCAATCATGTGCTAGCGCATGCTTTTCTAATTGTTTTATCTGTTGTGATTCGGTGTAGTGATCTCCATGGTGAGCGCGTGTTAACTTGAAATCTTGGCCATGTGATTACCATAATAGACTTTAGTAGTCAAATCTAGTAGCTCTTTCTTTTACACTTGTTTTAATTTTAGTTTTTTTTGTTTTTAATTCCTTTTTTCTTTAAATAATTATTAGAAATAGCTCCTTAATTCTTTTTAATTCCAAATTTTTATAGAAAATCCCTAAAAAAAATTCTATTTGATTTTATTTTCAAACCATTTTAAAAATCATTTTTTGCATTTAATTAATATTTTCTCTTATTTTTCAATTAACTATCTTGTCACATTTTCATTTTTAAATGGGAATTTGAAACATTACTTCTTACTCTTTAAATTATTTCCATTTAATTCAAGTCATTTAGTTTATGTCATTCAATTTTATTTCATTTACTTAATGCACTTTAATTCCAAGTCCCATTAATCATCATATCATACTCTACTTATCTTGCCTTATTCATTTATTGCTTCTTATCTTGTTTGATTGATCTGGTTGTTAATCTTAATGGATCAAAACATGATAAAGTAACTTGGACCTAATCTTAACCCTATGCTTGACTTGGAGTGTTAAAGACCCCTTTTGGACTTTTGACTATAACTTAAGATTTAGGCCCTTTGCTTGACTTGGAGTGACCTTGGACTAATGGACCTTGTAGACACTTTGACTTTCCTTTGTTCCTGTTGAACCTTTGAGCTTGTGTTTTGATCCATTTTCTTTAGGCTTCTTGGTTGTTGCATTCATCTGCTTAGGCTTAGCACACTTCTACGCACACATGGCTTTCTCTTGGGCTACCTAACAATGAAACATAGGACAATACACTTTGCACCCACATGGCTCTCTCTTGGGCTACCTAACAATGAGATCTTAGGCCAGTTTTGTATGACCATGCATATTTGTTTGTTCATTAATCCTACCCCTTTGATCTGTATTGATCAAATTCCCATTTGGTCAGCTAGATCCTTTCATCTATTACACATCCTCTTTGGTCTTTGTCAAGTGACCATAAGTCCCTTGGTCACTTGATGAGACTTGTCTCTGTTACTTTGGAGAATAATCCCTCAACAAGTACAAGACTCTTAGTGGATCACATATCTCCACAGCAGATCACAATCATTTGACTCATCCGCACAAGCATCTTTGGCAACCTGCTTCAACAACCTATTAGTCTTTGACTAGGCTTGCATGCCATGAGCCTTAAGCAATATTGACTAATGATAGGGGATCTTCCTTACCCTTGTCGAGAATATCTCTGAGTATGAGACAAATGACTCAGTTTCTCAAAGTATTTCTCTCTATTCATAGACTATAGTGCAATTCTAGTCAATTCACTATCACGTTTGCAACTAGACATGTGGCTCCTTTTATCTCTCATGTTGGTTTAGACACCATTGCAATAATTTTTTTAGGATACACCTTTATGATCATTCCTCATCTCTTGGTTTTAACACCACTTTTATTCCTGTTCTTGGTTATGACACCTTAATTCAGGGATACACCTTCATGGTCATTCTCCGTCTCTTGGTTTTGAAACCACTTTTATTTCTATTCTTGGTTATGACACCATAATTCAGGGATACAACTTCATGGTCATTCCCCGTCTCTTGGTTTTGACACTACATTTATTTTTGATCTTGGTTATGACAAATTAATTTAGGGACACACCTACTTGGTTAATCCTCTCTCTTGATTTTGACATCACTTTTATATCTCAGTTCTTGGTTTATGACACCATTTTCTTTTTGGGTTGACACCTCTTTGGTTATTCCATATTTCTTGGTTATGACACCATTTTCTTTTTGGGTTGACACCTCTTTGGTTATTCCATATTTCTTGGTTATGACACCACCTTTACCCTTTTCTTTCCAATTTAAACACCACCCCAAATCATATCTTTTTCTCAGTCTTTGTTCTCTGAACTACAAAGCTCTGACTTCCTTATTGCATTGTAAGGATACGTAGGCATGAGGATGCGAATCGTTGGCGAGAACCTTCTTTTATTTTCTTTGTCCTCCCTGTTTCCACGAACCCCAAGTCTTTGACTTTATCATTGCACCATGAGAATATGTATGAGGGCCACAATCCTCCTCGAGCACCCCTTTTCTTAACCCCTTTTCTTTTCTGCAGGAACCTAAATATTGTAACACCCATCCAAGCAAGAACATTCAAAATGGTTCCCATGGAATACCATGGATGTGAGGGGTTCTAATACCTTCCCTTTTCATAACCGACTTTGATACTCGTTTCTCTGTTTCCCTTTGTGTTTAACGATATTTTCCCTTCCCTCTTTTGGGATAAAAAAGTTCGGTGGCAACTCTGTTGTACCTTCAAGTGTGTGATGCATTCGGTGCGTACACCAATTTCAATCAGCTATCTTCACAATGAAATTAAAGAAAATAAAAAGAAAGGATTGATCTTTTCTTCATATTTAACTTGAAGACTTGTTCACAGAGTCTTGCTTGCAAATCGAAAATAACAAAAAAGAAGGTATCCTTTTCTTTGGTAAAGATAGTTGTCCAAAGTTTTGTCCATCATCGATGTCCAACTTTCATCAAACTTTGAACACACTACCGCTATATTCCTCTCTCAACTCCTACTTTCTCACTTCACTTCAACATAACAATCTTCCTCCTCCGTCAGAAACACACAAACCACTGACGACGAGTAATAACAACCTCAACTCACCTTTGTTTACTCTTCATTTGTCTTTCCCATCTCCACTTAGCCAAACATGATCTCCTACTTCCTTCCTCATGCCAACCGTCACTAAAACTCTTTCATCACTCAATAAAATCGATGTTGGTGATGCCCTTCCACAATACCATTCTGACGGAAAACAAAAAACATCATGAAACTGAACCTGAATCCGCCCACCACGCTCTTTAGATCAACCTCTGTTGTTTCTGTTCCGTAAAACACTCGTCTCCTTCCAGGAAGCAATATTTTTTTTCTTCATAATTTCTATTTTCTCCTTTTGTTTTGTTTATGGCTTGAAAGAAAGATGATTGTTGTTGTTTTTGCATTGTGAAAGAAAATATTTTTTTAATTTCCCATATATTCCACAAGAGAGGCGAGAGGAGAACATCTTCTTTTTATTTTCAAAAATGGTTGAAGAATGTGTTCTTCTGTTTTCAACGTGGAGAGAGATGAAGAATGTTAAAATTAATTTCACGTTTCTTTTCTTTCATAAATTGGAAGCAAAGTTGGAAAAGTCAATTCATATTTTCCATCATTATTATTTTTATATTATAATTATAAAAAAAAAAAAGAAGAGGAATCATAGGATGGGAGGGGAGGTTCCCCCCACATGAATTTTTTTTATTTTATTTTTTTATTAATTATTATATAATTTTTAAGTTAGGGTTAGGGCTTCATATTAATTATTATATAATTTCACGTTGCTTTGTATGTGCACCCACCATTATTAATTTCTACATCTTTTGTTTTGTATATGTTTTTACTTTGTCATTTATTCTTATTTTGTTCTTGTTGCCATTTTATTTTTGTAGTATTTAGTACTATTAAGGAAGATAAGATTTACATTGCGTTAAAGCACGTATTCATCGAACAATTTTCATAAACTCGGTTCGTTACGGTTAATGATATTAAAGTTAAATTGATAAGATCGTATTTTACATACTTTAAAAGCTAATTTTTTTAAATCCCTTCACCATCAATATACACTTTTCGAAAAAAATTCAAATCATTTCATAAATTTCAAAATCAAACAAACCATTTTTAGAAATGCAAATCAAAACACTTGATCAATATCAAGCACTTTTTCAAATAAAATCAAAGTAATCTAACATAAATACTTTAAATTTTTTCATAAAATGGATTTAAAATGACTAGTTGGACGTAATATACAATCATAGTCTTGAATACTTGGATACAAGTTGTAATAGCTTGCCCTCCCGAGTATTTGTCTCTCTTGTAAATCCATCATAAGTATTTCAAACCTTTTCTCAATAAAATGGATTAAAAAAGGATTAGTTGGATGTAATATTCAATCTTAATCCTTGAGTATTTGGATATAAGTTGTAATAGCTTACCCGTCTAAATACTTGTCTTTCATCTAAAAAACAATACAATAAATCAAACCTATCATTTTCGCCTTAATACGATACCAAACCCGTTTCATTAACGAAAGATGATTCATCCATTCTGAGACGATGTGAGCAATGCTTCGTTCGTACCATGCATAAGAAGTAAGAACACTTTCTGCTCGAATGTGATGATATTATAACTCTGTGAGATTCCAAGTTATGTTGTCTATTCTAATGTGTCGCAACAGTCAGCCCTGTGTTAAAACCAATATAGGTTGAAACTCATCTTGTTACTAAAGCTTCATTCATAGATTGGAGATCATCCCGGTGTTAAAATATCTCATGTTTTTGGTTATCCCGTGTAAAACCAAAGTATTAAGCTCAAAGATGTTGGAACTTGAGGACTAACCACTCCAAGGTTCGTATTTGTGGAAAGAAGACTAGCCGCTTCAATCCACCATTGGAAAGGAAGATTGGCCCCTTCACTCTCAAGCTTATTCTGAAGAAAATACGCAAATACACATATCTATCATCTTGTATCTCTTGGATGAAGATCAACCACCATTCCTTGTAAAAGGGGGTTTATGAGCCTTTCCTACTAAAAGCTCTCAATGTTTAATAGAAAATCTCAAGATCAATTCTTAGGAACATGACTAACTCGTTTTTGAATGAACCTGTATAAATATTGGTGTTATTATTTTTCCCTTAACTCAATTTATTTATGACTTTCATTTTCCATATTTTATTTTCTGCTCCTAAGCTTTCAAAATGTTTTCAAACTCTGATTTTATTTCTAAATATTTTTCAAAACCAAGTTTTTCCAAAACACACAATTCACCTCACCTATTGTGTGTGAAGTCTCAAGTCCAACTGTAGCACCTCAAATTTGCACCCCCCATTTGTACATTCATTTCATTTTTAGGTCATTAACATTTTTTAGGACATTAACATTACATTAACACTGCATAGTGCATTGCATTGCATCAGTCAAAACTGGTTAGGAGGATTCAACTGTGCAAAGGAGCAAAGCATTTCATTGAGATGAAGGCCCTATGGTTGTTCTAGATAGCTTGTGTGAGTCAAGGATCATTTTGATGCAACTTGACCAAAGGCCAAAGGCTCAAAAGTCCACAGTGCATGTCCAAGTCATCTGAGGCCCATAAAAGTCAACTGGAAGTCAACTAAGGGCTAGGAGGTGGAGAAATGGTTTGAGACACTTCCTTCATGTCCCAAAGAAGTTCATTTGTCATTAAAAATACTTATCTTGAAGAATTTGAGGTCAGATCAAAAGTTTCCAAAAATGGAAAGTGACCTGTAATTGGAAGTTTCCAAAAATGGAAAGTTTTGGTTCAAATTCAACTTGATTTTACATCATAAAAGAAGCTTCAAATAAAATTTTGTCTAACATGAAAGTTGAAGATCTTTCTCTCCCATTTCCAAAAAGTCCAAGATCATGAGCATCTGATGAATGGTTAAGGAGTTATGATCAAATCATGGCAAAGTGTGCTTGAAACTTCAAATGGCCATATCTTTTGAACCAAAACTCCAAATTTGGTGGTTCTTTTTGCAAAATGTTTCTCATGTCATGAAGTTTCCAAAACATCCATCACATTGCATGAAATTGGAATATATGGTCACTTGCTTATTCATGAAGTTTTTGACGGAAAATTGCCAAAATCAAAATTGGTTGATCACATGCATGTAATTCCATTTCCAATGTGTGCATGGAGTAATTTTGAGTGAATTTGGGCCTTGGTGTGTACTGTTCACGTGTGCATCTCATGCATGAGGTGAAAATGCAAATTTGTGCATGCACCTTATACTCCTTTAATCTCAATTAGCTTTGGCTTAAGTTTGATTTCAGATTAATTAAAATGGAGTATATAAGCTTAATCACAACTGCATTGCACAGAAGACACAATTTCAGATCTAGAATTGGGGTTTTGATCAAAATTTTCTCTCACAAAGAACTTCAAAATTCCTCACACAAACACTCATTTCCTTGCATAATTGTGGATCCTGGTGAAGTTTTGAGTAAGATTGAAGTGCCATTGGTGGATTTCTGCTCAAAATCGTGCATGCTTGAAGCTTGAAGGTGTTCATGGAGATTTCGAATTGAGCTGGATCTACATGTTCCTAAGCTTCCATTTCTTCATCAATCTTCTCTACAAGCATTCTGGAATTGATCTGGATCATTTGGAGCCCTGGATCGTGCAAAACCATAACCTGCTCTTCAAGAGGTGAGTTTTTCGACCTTCACAATTCTCAAATCCATGTGTATAGTTGTGTAGATCTTTGTTTACTGATGATTCTGGTAGAAATTTCATGAAAAATGGAGCATTATTCACTGAGTTATGAGTGATTTAAGTTTTGCATTCAAGAATGTTTTTGCTCGATTCTCTTTTGTTATGTGGATTTATGCTTAGTTGTTGGTTGATCCTTGCTCACCATTGAATGATCTTTGTGATGATATAATTTTTGTTGAATTCTGGACATTTCTGGAAATCTGGAAATTGGTGCATGAACATTCATCATCTTCATCATGAAGAAGATGAAGATTCATGTTAGCGACGGATTTTTACATGCTAGCGACGGACTAGCGTCCAATCTGGGCAATGTTAGGGTTTTCAAGTGAAACGGTGTCGTTTCACCTTGGCGCGCGCAGTTTGAATTGAAACAGGGTTCGATCCCAGCCGAGCGCATGTTTTGAAATGCAGTCATATTTTAATGTTTCCCTCTATATTTCACATGCTTTGCTTATTTTTGATTTTCATTTTTTATGCTAACTTGTAAAATCCATATCAATTTGAATAATGACTCAAATCACTCCTAATTTTTTGCAAAATGATCCTTTTGATGTCTAGTTTTTTATGATCATGAATTGTGAAGTTGTGCATGGCTGGATTTCTGTTTGTGCTACACTCTTTGAACATAGGTGTATGTGTGACCTTGCCTTGCTTTTTCTATCATGAAATGCTTGATATTGATCCAAATTGCTTGAAATTTTGCATGATGCTTCTTGACATGTTGCTGGACCTCGGAGAATTGATTGTGCATTTTTCCCATTTACCATTTCTGTTTTATGCCTATGTTTGCATGGTGGGATAATTTGTGTCACACATTTGATTGTCTTGCTTATGCAATTTGATTTCCATACCAAATGACCTCTAATGCTTCTGATTTTTTGTATGATGGATGTTTTGGGTGTGTTGAATGCTCATGAATTTTTCCAGAATTATTTGAATCATTTCTGTTTTGATTGGGAATTTTCATTCTTAATGTTCAAATGTGTGCCTTGAATTGGTCATTGACTTCTCTTGCCTATTACATGAACTTGTATGATGATTTTGGTTTGGTCCTTTTTAGGACTTATTCTTGATTGATTAGATATGATCCATGTTGAATATGAAGTTCTGTTTTGGATTTTTGATCCCCTTTTGACCCTAGGCTTTGACCTAGTGGTTTGGACTTACCATTTGAGTTGTGAGTTTCAGGTTCAAGAATGCATCTCCATGATTGATGTTGCTCCTTCATTTGAGCTTGATCATTTGTTGTTGTTGGCTAACATTTGCTTGTTTTGTAGGCTTTAAGGATAATCCACTTGTGTTTATGGCTTATGTGTTGCATATTGGGTTGTCTGTTTGACATTGACTGTTGACTGTTGTCTGAGTATTGTACTGATTGGTTTAGCTGTTTCCACAGGTACCTAAGTTGCTTTAAGTTAATTTGAACTTTGCTTTGCTTTCTTGTGGTTGGTGTAACACCTCAAATTTGCACCTATCATTGTACATACATTTTCATTATTAGGTCATAGCATAACATAGTCCACTGCATAGCATTGCATTGTCCTTTGCCCCAAGTGCAAGATCATCAGACAGATTAGGTCAAACTGGTCAGGAGATCAGTCAATCAAGCAAGCAAGCACAATTTTCATTGAGCCAAGGCCTTAGGGTTGGTCCAACATGTTCACATGACTTGGGGATCCATTTGAAGTGTTTTGGTCAAGGGTTGGATGTTCAGAGGTCATCATTCAATGCACAGTCAGTCAGAAACCCTAAAAAGTCAAACTTGGTCAACTGTGGTTGATTTTATGGTTTTGATGGATGGATTTGGTTTGAGAGAGCTTATTCATGTCCAAATAGGCCTCATATATCGTGTCAAACACCATCATGGAAGAATTTGAAGCCAGATCAGAAATTTCCAAAAATAGAAACTGGACCTGTAATTGAAACCTGCCAAAAATGGAAACTTCTTGATCCCAAACTTACATCATGATACAAGCTTCAAATGAATTTTTGCCCAACATGAAAGTTGAAGATCTTGTTCTCCCATTTCCAAAAAGTCCAAGAACACTCAATTCCCATGTATGGTTGGCAAGTTATGATCAAGTCATTCTCAAATATTTTTGAACTTCAAAAGGCCATATCTCTCAAACCATTTGGCCAAATTGGGTGGGGTTTTTTGCTACAAGTCACATTTGATGCCCTCTTTCCAAATATGTCACCATCATTCACCAAAGCATCATAGATCAAAATGGCATTTTTGAACTTACATGAATTAATTTCAAGTGAGGTTGAAATTTGACTTTTTGAAATAACCTTTTTTAATCATTTTGGCCAATTGAGAATGACTAGAAATCATATTTTGGACATGTTCAAGGCCCATTTTCGTGCAGTACATACACCCATTACCAACTTGCTTGAAAATTGGCAAAAGGGCACTTTTTACCAACTCCAATTCCACTTTTTCATTAACCTTGATTAGTACCCTTAAACAGAGTATATATACATCATTTTCTCTCTGAAAGAAACCCTAGCAGCCACTCTCACCAACAGAAAAACCTCACTTTCTAAAATCCTCATTTTCTCTCATTCTTGAAAAATCTGCAAAAGAACTCAAGAGCTCGACCTTGCCTTTGTTGTTTCATCATCCAAACAGCATCTTGAGCTCATTGCAACATTGTTTCACCAACTGTAAGCTCATTTGCCCGACTGTTTTTCCAAAGCATCATCAATGGCAAAGTGTGGTTGAATCTGTTTCAAGTTGTTTCAAGCCAAGCCAACTTCACCATTCACCTTGTGGAGCTTGGACCTTCACCTGTTTTGAGCATTCGCAAGCAAACAACATCAAAATCTCAGCTGCTCTTCAGAATTGGTAAATTTTCGATCTCCTTATTTCTTCGAATCAATACATGCTTTAGAAAGGTTTCTCCATGCTGAGCTTTGTGATGGTCTTACTTTTGAAAATGGTTGGATATTTATGAAGTTATGTTGTTTTCAAGTTTGATGATGAATTGCATTTGTGCTCGATTCTGGAGTTATGTTGTGTTTTAATGAAAATTGATGATGGATTCATGTTTGTCATGCTTTGCTGATCATGTCTGTGTATCCAATTTCATTTTCTGGAAAAAAATTTGATGAGCTCGAATTGGGGATGAATGTATGCATGTTGTTCTTCATAAAACCCTAATGTTTGAATGCCATGCCCAGAAAAGTGATACACTCACGTTGCATGCTACTGTTCCTTCATAATGACCAATAAGAACATTTCCCTGGCCGTGAGCAAAACGCACCGTTTTGTTAAATGAACCCCATATTTACCAAATTGCCATCCGGTCCTTATTAATTCAACTTAATTCATTTATTTTCTCATTTTTATTTCATTTGATATGCTCAACTTGTAAAAATCATAACTCATTCATATTAAATCCAAAATTCATGGGACTTGTTGCATTGTGTTCATATGGATCCCTAGTTTATTATCATATTTTTTCCAGAATTTTTGGATGTTTGGTTTTTAAATGGTGCTAGGGTTTTGTTCATGTATCCACATTTTGCACATTCCACCAAATCATTTGTGAAATAGTCATGACTTATCCTATGGACCTGAAACTTTTTGTGCACAAACTAGACATCCCTATGGTGATTTTTGTATAAAGATCATGAATTTATCTTATCTGGTTTGTGAGCTATGAATTTCTGAAGTAGGGTGTGACAATTTGTGTCACACCATTGATGTGCAACTTGTTGATTTTTGTAGCCATGCCTATGGACCTCCAAATGGATTGATTTTTTGTATGATTGAGCTTGAGTGTGTCTTGTTTGCATATGATTTTTTGTGGATTTGTTTAGGGCATTTTCCATTTGTTTGAGATTTTCTCCCCTGTTTGACCAAAATGTTGACCTTATGTGATGCATGCGCCCATTTGTTTTGTGAAATGCTCATACTTTATTAGATGGACATGAAATTTTACATGAGATAACTAGACATACTAAGCTTTGCCATGGTTTTAGTCCCATTCATTTATCTTATGCCATATCTGATTTATAATTTTTCTAAGTTGATGCATGTTTGGTTGACTTCTTTGAGCATGTTCAAATTTGCCTTGCCTTTCTGATTTTCATTGACTGCCTTCCACTTGTCCAAATGTGATGAAATTTGACATGCTTACCATGCTATGTGTTGTGATTGACCTTGATTTATTTGGTGATTTTTGGAAATGTTTTAGTTTGCTTTTGATGCAAGTCCTTCTGTTGACTCCTATGAGATTCTGTTTGCTATGCTTTGACATAAATTGTTCATGAAATGGTAATGATGTTGGGTATGAATGTGAACCCAATTGGTATTGTTTCTTGATTGTTTGAACATGATTTTGGATGCTTACCACTTGCTGTTTGAACTTTTTCATTCCTTTTTGACCCTAGGCTTGCCCTAGTGGTCCTGTTACTCACCTTTGAGCTCATGTTTTCAGGTTGACCAACAAATGACCAATGAGACCAATTCTTTTTGATTGAGCTTGCTTGAATATCGTTGTTTAACTTGTTTGTTTTGTAGGTGGCTTGGCTCACATGCCTTGAGCCTTGTGCCTTGCGCATTCACTTGCTTATGATTAACTGTTGATGTCTGTTTCCTTTTGCTTTGTTTTGAAGTTGCATACTAATGTCTGCTTGACTATTTCAGGTGCTTTTAGTTGCTTAGTTCCTTGTGAACTTTTGCTTTGCTTTGCTTGATAAGCAATTTGCATCGAGGTATACTTCTAATCTTCATGTAGTCTGGAAGACCTGGCCTGTTACTCGGCCAGGCAACTGTCTGAAGTCCTCCTTAAGAGGCAATGTTTGTGACTGTTTACATTTGTCCTTGTATAGAGTCAAAGACCTCCTAAGTGAAGAGGCAATTGGCAGAACCCAAGGGATATGCAACCTATCCCCTGCTATTCTGTGTGTCATCTGCTTTGCTCACACCACAGTGTTGATGCATTGCAGATACAAACCCAAGATCTTGTGCAATTGTACAGTTGAGTCAGTATCAAATGTGTAGAAGGGTTCCCACTTTCTGAACCCACACATTCTTGTCTTAAGCTCTCCCAGGCCAGGGATAAGAGCTGTGAAGTCTTATCTTCACTCACCTTTCATCTGCTTCACCTTAGCCCCTCAATGGCAAGGTTAAGAGCACATTCACCCAGTTCCAGAGGTTTGTTTGTTGAGGTTGATATGACCCCTCGACTAAAACCTAACCCTTGTTTGAGCCACTTGCTTGTGATAGTGTGTGCTATCTGTGCTTGTATGTTTGTTTGACTTGCTTCCTGTGCAAGTTAGGGTTAGTTTAGACTTGCTTCCTGTGCAAGTTAGGTTTGGTGTGGCTTGCTTCCTGTGCAAGTCATGTTTAGGATAGGCTTGCTTCCTGTGCAAGTTAGCTAGAAACCTTAACTTAGGGACAATTTTGCATGATAACATCTAGGCTCGAGTCGTAGTCTCCCTAGTGTTGTGTCTCCCTTTGTTATCTGGTTAGGCTAGTCCTTTGTCCCTCCGTAGGGGAACTACGTCGCCCTGATCCTCATACCAGATGAGGTACGTAGGCAGGAGATGAGCAGATCTCTCCGGGCGCCTTTGCCTTTGTTTTGTTTTGTTGTGTGCTTGGAAGCTGATGTAAGTCCATCGAGTGGCATTAGGGTTCCAGTGTGCGTGTGTTTGGTTCGGATGCTGATGCAAGTCCATCGAGTGGCATTCGGGCTCCATGTTTGCCTTCTTGAGTGTGTTTTGGTTCGGATGCTGATGTAAGTCCAGTGATTGGCATTCGGGCTCCACGTTTGCCTTTGCCAGTGTTGGTTTGTGTGCGTGTCAGCCGAGCTACGAATGCTCTGATTCTTCTTTCGTCCAAGAAGATACGTATGCATAGGATGCGATATCCTAGCGAGCATGTGTCGTTTCCCCAGTCCGAACTACTTTGACTCTGATGTCTATGCCTGATAGACTAAGTAGGCCCAGGATGCGATATCCTGCCGAGTCCGTCTTGTTTGTTTCTTGTGTCTCTTTCAGCCAGTTGTGTGTGTTTTGAGCAGTGATTTAGCAACCATTTTCCTACCTATTGTGCGTGGCTCCCGTCGAGTACGACGGATGCGTAGGGGTGCTAATACCTTCCCTTCGCATAACCGACTCCCGATCCCATTCTCTTTGGTCGCGAGACCATGTCTTTTCCAGGTTTACTCTGAGCGTTTCCTTTCCCTCTTTTGGGATAAATAACGCACGGTAGCGGCTCTGTTGTTCTTGTTTTCCCGCCGGTTTTTCGCGTGACGCGACAGCTGGCGACTCTGCTGGGGACTATAGAGAAGTTGACCTGTGCTGGTCCGTCTTCCCTAAGCGAGTCTCTCCTAGCGCTCTCTAGGTTAGGGTTTGGTTGCTTTGTGCTGTGTTTATTTATTGCATCATTATTTACTGTTTGCATTCATTGTCTATTGTTTGCATTTATGTTTGTAATTATGTTTGCATTCATATTCATTATTCATTCTGCCTGGTTGGTTGTCTGTTTCTCTCTGTTGGGGTGGGAGTTACACGAGGTAAAAGGCCCAATACCCAGGCTATGAGTGAAATCTAGGATACTTAGGAATAGAGTGATTCATGGGAAGCGGGTGGTATTGCGCCACTTAGCGGAACATTGATATCACGAGCAGTTCAGACCCTGGTGGGACATTATCGTTACATACTTCGGGTGTGTATATGATGATGTTCTGCGAAAGGTTATTTATGCTGCGTTTCTCTCGACCTTACCCTGGCCTAGATGACACCCGTGAGTGGGGAGGGGATGATCATTATTACAGGTACAGGTACTTGTTGGTGACTTGTTGGTGACTTGTGATCCTGTTGGTGACTATGGGTTCAGAATTTTGGGGTCTCAGATGACTTTGGGTTTCAGATGAATTTGTGGTTCCGAGTTCAAGCCGAAGCTTTGATCCTGTGTTCTGAGAGACACAGCCAACCAGTCTTGTCTGCATCATTTGCATCATAACATGTTTATTTTCAAAAAAAATACGCAAAAAAAAAAAGACAAAAAAAAGGAAAAAAAAAGAAAAAAAAAACTAATCCCTGCATGCATATCATTTCTCAGGTACATTCCAGAGCTTGTTCACTGATAGAGATGGCAACAGTCCCAGAGTTGAAGCGGAAGACTTGTTCCTACAGCTTTCACCGTGAACCTTTGACGTCTCTGATTGAGTTGAGCAACCTTATGACCAGTGGTAACCAGAAGGGGTTTGTTGACCAGTATGGAGATATTCTGACACTGTTGAAGATGGTAGTCGATCCGGTACCGTTGCAGACTCTTCTACAGTTCTACGACCCAGAGCTTCATTGTTTCACCTTTCAAGATTATCAGTTGGCGCCTACTCTTGAGGAGTACTCCATTCTGCTGAGTGTCCCGGTCCGGTATCAGGTTCCTTTCTTGGATGTGCCCAAGGAGGTTGATTTCAGAGTTGTTGCCAGAGCTCTCCATTTGGGTATCAAGGAAGTCAGTGATGATTGGAAGTCCAGTGGGGATGTTGTAGGATTGCCTTTGAAGTTTCTGTTGAGGGTAGCTAGAGAAGAAGCAGAGAAGGGAAGTTGGGAAACCTTTCATGCTCAGTTCGCCGTCATGATCTATGGGATCGTCCTGTTTCCGAGTATGCCCAATTTTGTTGACTATGCTGCAGTCAGTATTTTCATTGGAGGAAATCCAGTTCCTACTCTGTTAGCTGACACTTACTATGTTATTCACAGTAGGCATGGTAAGGGTGGGGCTATCAGGTGTTGTCTCCCGCTTTTGCTCAGATGGTTCTTGTCTCTCCTGCCAGTCAGTGGACCTTTTGTGGATGCTCAGAGCACGCATAAGTGGACTCAGAGGGTTATGTCTCTTACCTCCTATGATATCAGGTGGCAATCTTACCGGATGGATGTGCGTAACGTCATTATGAGCTGTGGAGGATTCCGTAATGTGCCACTCGTAGGGACTAGGGGTTGCATCAATTACAACCCGGTTCTTTCTCTTCGCCAGTTGGGGTTTGTGATGAAGGGAAGACCACTTGAGGCTGAGTTAGCTGAAAGTGTGTATTTTGAGAAGCAGAGTGACCCGGCTAGATTGGAGCAGATAGGGAGAGTTTGGAAGTCTATTGGTGTGAAGGATGTATCTGTCTTAGGGAAGAAGTTTGCCGTTGCTATGCCTGATTACACTGATTGGGTCAAGGAGAGAGTAGAAACTTTGTTGTTACCCTACGATAGGATGGAGCCGTTGCAGGAGCAACCACCTTTGATCCTTGCTGAGAGTGTGCCTGCGGAGCACTACAAGCAAGCCCTGATGGAGAATCGCCGTTTGAGAGGGAAGGAGCAAGATACCCAGATGGAGCTGTACAAAGCCAAAGCTGATAGTTTGAACTTGGCTCATCAACTCAGAGGAGTGCGAGAAGAAGATGCTAGCAGACTGAGAAGCAAGAAGAGATCCTACGAGGAGATGGAGAGCATGTTAGATGCAGAACACCGGGAGTGCTTGAGGCTGCAGAGGGTTGAGGCCAGCTATCAGAAGAAGATCAGAGACTTGGAGAAGCAACTCAGAGATAAAGACATCCAGTTGAAGAAGGAAGTAGACTTGAGACAGACATCAGAGAACCACCTTGGAGGAGAAGTGGTAGAGCTTAGACGAAAACTGAAGGAGAAGATCACTCTTTTGCCAGAATGTTCAGAATGTGACATGTTGATAGACCAGTGTTAGTACTTGAAGACTCTCATTCTGGGAGGCCGTTTGTCTTAGCCTGTATCTTTGATATGTATGTTGAGAATCACCTCCAGGCTTGTTGGATGGGATTCACTGTTGTACTCCATTTGTTTGGATTTTCTTTGTCGACTTTGTTGTATGATCCTGTTACTCATATAGATGAGGTTGTTGGTTTCACCTTGTATTCATCACTCTTGTGTATGTTGTTTCCGTGCTTCTGTGTTGTTCTTGCTGCAGGTTGCCATCTTTTGAGGATGACTCAGGCTCTTTGAATGCCTGAGAAATGAACATATCATGTGCATCATACGCATCATTAGCACCATACTCATATCATTTTGCATAACAGGTGTTCTTGGTCGTGACTTCTCACTCTGGTTCCTGTTTTAGGCAGGATAGCTGATCAACGTCTGCACCGCTACTCAACAAGACTGAATCAACAGAGAGGTATGGATCAAGTTCAAGCTGAGTTGGCTGAGATGAAGGCTAACATGGCCCAGTTTATGAATATGATGCAAGGGGTTGCACAAGGTCAAGAAGAACTTCGAGCCTTGGTTCAGAGACAAGAGGCTGCAATTCCACCGGTCAACCATGCTCCGCCAGAGGGAGGCCCGGTCAATGATAACAATGTTGCTGCTGCTGTACCCATCAACAACTATGCTGTAGGTGATGAGTTGGGGGGTATTCGAATCAACGGTCAACCTATTGCTCCAGATGCCGCTAATGCCAGAGCAGTCCGTGCCCCGGCCCGTAATCCTGCTCCGATTGTTGACAGACAAGAGGATATGTTTACTTTGCTCAGTGAAGACGAAGACATCTTGGGAAGGGTTGACGAGAGAGACCGCAAAGTTGAGGCCCTCGCTGAGAAGATCCGTGCTATGGAATGTCAAAACTCCCTCGGTTTTGATGTTACTAATATGGGATTGGTTGAAGGTCTGAGAATCCCACACAAGTTCAAAGCACCGTCCTTCGATAAATACAACGGTACTTCTTGCCCTCGCACCCATGTGCAGGCTTATTATCGAAAAATCTCTGCGTATACCGATGATGAAAAGATGTGGATGTATTTTTTCCAAGATAGTCTATCTGGGGCTTCTTTGGACTGGTACATGGAATTAAAGAGAGATTCGATCCGATGCTGGAGGGATCTGGGTGAGGCCTTCTTGAGGCAATATAAACATAACATGGACATGGCGCCTAGCCGGACTCAGCTGCAGAGTCTATGTCAGAAATCCGGAGAGAGCTTCAAGGAGTACGCCCAGAGGTGGCGTGAACTGGCTGCTAGAGTTCAACCCCCTATGCTGGAGAGGGAGTTGACAGATATGTTTATCGGTACTCTTCAAGGTGTGTTTATGGACCGGATGGGGAGCTACCCATTCGGTAGTTTTTCTGATGTTGTCATTTGTGGAGAGAGGACTGAGAGCTTGATTAAAACTGGGAAGATCCAAGATGCTGGTTCCTCTTCTTCTAAGAAGCCATTTGCTGGGGCACCTCGTCGAAGGGAGGGTGAAACTAATGCTGTTCAACACCGCAGAGATCAGAACAGAAGTGAATACCGTCAAGTTACTGCAGTAACCATTCCGGCACCTCAACCTCGTCAACAACAACAACAAAGAGTTCAACAACCGCAACAACAACAACAACAACGTCCGTATCAGCCCAGACAAAGGATGCCTGATCGACGTTTTGATTCGCTACCTATGTCGTACGCCGAACTGCTGCCCGAACTACTCAGGTTGGGGTTGGTTGAGTTGCGTACAATGGCTCCGCCTACAGTATTGCCTCCTGGGTACGACGCCAACGTCCGTTGTGACTTTCACTCTGGGGCACCAGGGCATCATACTGAGAAGTGTCGGGCTCTCCAGCACAAGGTCCAAGATTTGATCGATGCCAAGGCGATCAACTTCGCTCCAGTGCCTAACGTCGTAAACAACCCTATGCCTCAGCATGGTGGGCATAGAGTGAACAATATTGAGGGGAAGGAAGCTGAAGATCTGGTTGTTAATGTTGATGATGTTCAGACTTCTCTGCTAGTTGTGAAGGGCCGTCTGCTGAATGGGGGTGTCTACTCGGGTTGTGATGAGGATTGTTTGGGCTGTGCAGAATCTGAGAATGGTTGCGACCAGTTAAGGGCCGGTATCCAGGGTATGATGGATGAGGGTTATTTGCAATTCAGTAGGGCTGTAAAGGATCGTGGGACAGTGTCAACTATCACCATTTACTTTAAACCGTCTGAAGGACGTGGACAAAGGGTCGTTAGTGCACCTGCAACAAATGGTACCCCAGTTACCATTTCCGTGCCTGTAACCATCAGTGCTCCAACTACTATCGTTGCGTCTGGAAGGAGGGCTGTTGAGAATAGTAGAGCCGTGCCGTGGAAGTATGATAATGCTTACCGCAGTAACAGAAGGGCTGAAAGTCAGACGAGACCAGTGAATCAAACTCCAGTGACAATTGGTTTACCGAATAGAGTTCCTGCAACTGTTGGTCCGGCTGTGGACAATGTGGGGGGTCCAGGAGGTTTCACCAGAAGCGGTCGTCTGTTCGCACCGCAGCCTTTGAGGGACAATAATGCTGAGGCTCTCGCCAAAGCAAAGGGTAAGCAAGCTGTGGTTGAGGAAGAGCCTGTCCAGAAGGAAGCGCCCGAGGGGTCATTTGAGAAGGACGTGGAGGAGTTTATGAAAATAATCAAGAAGAGTGACTATAAGATTGTAGATCAGTTGAATCAAACTCCGTCCAAGATTTCTATACTTTCACTGTTGTTGTGCTCTGAGGCACACCGTAATGCCTTGCTGAAGATGTTGAATCTGGCTTACGTGCCTTAGGAGATTTCTGTCAATCAACTGGAGGGTGTGATGGCCAATGTGAGCACCAGGCATGGTGTAGGATTCACCAACCTGGACTTAACGCCTGAAGGGCGAAACCATAACAAAGCCTTGCACATCACCATGGAGTGCAAGGGGGCAGTGTTGTCTCACGTATTGGTAGACACCGGGTCGTCGTTGAATGTGCTGCCTAAGCAGATTCTGAAGAAGATTGATGTGGAAGGGTTTGTGCTTACTCCCAGTGACCTGATCGTTCGTGCTTTCGACGGCTCCAAACGTTCTGTGTGTGGGGAAGTTACCTTACCTGTGAAGATAGGTCCTGAGGTATTCGATATCATCTTCTATGTTATGGACATCCAGCCCGCCTATAGTTGTTTATTGGGGCGTCCATGGATTCATGCAGCAGGGGCAGTCTCGTCGACTCTCCATCAAAAGCTCAAGTATGTCTGGAACGGTCAGATTGTGACCGTGTGCGGTGAAGAAGAGATTCTGGTGAGTCATCTATCCTCGTTCAAATATGTTGAGGTGGATGGCGAGATCCACGAAACCTTATGCCAGGCGTTTGAGATTGTGGCTCTTGAGAAAGTGGCGTACGCTGAGCAGAGGAAGCCAGGTGCTTCAATTACTTCTTACAAGCAGGCTAAGGAGGTTGTTGATTCTGGCAAAACTGAAGGCTGGGGCAAGATGGTGGACTTGCCTGTTAAAGAAGACAAATCTGGCGTTGGTTACGAGCCTCTCCAAGCAGAGCAGAATGGTCAAGCGGGTCCGAGTACCTTTACCAGCGCTGGGCTGATGAATCATGGCGACATCTCTGCAACCGGTAGTGAAGACTGTGACAGTGATTGTGATTTGGACAACTGGGTTCGCCCGTGTGCACCAGGGGGGTCTATCAACAACTGGACGGCTGAAGAATTGGTTCAAGTTACTCTTCTGACAGAGTAATTTTCCATTGTTTTTTCATTTTGCATGAAAATCCTACGATCTGCCCAAGGCGTAGTGATTCATTGTAGGGCCTCATCATGTTTTAATGATTATCATTAATGAAGGACATTTTTTGCAATCAAACCTTGTGATCCCTGTCTTTCTATTTTTTTTTTTCATTTTTTTTTTCTCAAAAAAAAAACAATAAAAATGGCAATGTTTTTTGTTTTTTGTGACTTTATTGAACTCTTTTTCTAAAACAAAGCATTAAACATGCAGAAGCGATCTTATGGCATTCACTATGAACAGTTCTGTTATGGCTCAGTATGATTTCGACAATCCCATCTACCAAGCTGAAGAGGAGAGTGAGGAAGACTGTGAACTCCCTGCAGAATTGGTCAGATTGCTGAAGCAGGAGGAAAGGGTCATCCAACCTCATCAGGAGGAGTTGGAGGTTGTTAATTTGGGTACTGAGGACGCCAAAAGAGAAATCAAGATTGGGGCTGCTTTAGAGGACTCTGTCAAGAGGAGGCTGATTGAGATGCTGAGAGAATATGTGGAGATATTCGCCTGGTCATATCAAGATATGCCTGGGTTAGATACAGACATTGTGGTGCATCGATTACCTCTTAGAGAAGGATGTCCTTCGGTCAAGCAGAAGCTTCGTAGAACGAGTCCTGACATGGCAACTAAGATCAAGGAAGAGGTTCAGAAGCAGTGGGATGCGGTTTTTTTGGCTGTTACGAGTTATCCCCCATGGGTGGCCAACATCGTTCCTGTGCCGAAGAAGGATGGTAAAGTCAGAATGTGTGTCGATTACCGGGATTTGAATAGAGCGAGTCCGAAAGATGATTTCCCATTACCTCACATTGATGTATTGGTTGATAATACGGCTCAATCCTCGGTATTCTCTTTCATGGATGGTTTCTCCGGATATAATCAGATCAAGATGGCGCCAGAGGACATGGAAAAGACGACATTCATTACACCTTGGGGCACGTTCTGCTATAAGGTGATGCCATTTGGGCTAAAGAATGCTGGTGCTACCTATCAGAGGGCAATGACGACTCTCTTTCATGACATGATGCACAAAGAAATTGAAGTGTACGTAGATGATATGATTGCGAAGTCGCAGACAGAAGAGGAGCACCTGGTTAATTTGCAGAAGCTGTTTGACCGGTTGAGAAAGTTCAAGCTGAGGTTGAATCCGAACAAGTGTACGTTTGGGGTGAGATCAGGGAAGCTTTTAGGCTTCATTGTCAGTGAGAAAGGGATTGAGGTTGATCCAGCAAAAGTCAAAGCTATTCAAGAGATGCCTGAACCGAAAACGGAGAAGCAAGTCCGTGGGTTTTTAGGGAGGTTGAACTACATTGCAAGGTTCATATCTCACCTAACTGCCACATGTGAACCAATTTTCAAACTGCTCAGAAAGAATCAGGCGATCAAGTGGAATGATGATTGTCAGAAAGCTTTTGACAAGATTAAAGAGTATTTACAGAAACCTCCAATCCTTATACCTCCAGTTCCAGGGAGACCTCTGATAATGTACCTGTCAGTGACTGAGAACTCGATGGGGTGTGTATTGGGACAGCATGACGAGTCTGGTCGAAAAGAGCATGCCATATACTACCTTAGCAAAAAGTTTACCGACTGTGAAACAAGATATTCACTGCTCGAGAAAACTTGCTGTGCTTTGGCCTGGGCTGCTCGCCGACTGAGGCAGTATATGTTGAACCATACTACCTTATTGATTTCTAAGATGGATCCAGTGAAGTACATCTTTGAGAAACCGGCTCTCACCGGACGCGTTGCTCGTTGGCAGATGATTCTAACAGAATATGATATTCAGTACACGTCACAAAAGGCCATCAAAGGTAGTATTCTGTCAGACTACCTCGCCGAGCAACCGATTGAAGATTATCAGCCTATGATGTTTGAATTCCCTGATGAAGACATCATGTATCTTAAGATGAAAGATTGCGAAGAGCCTCTTGTCGAGGAAGGACCGGATCCGGATGACAAATGGACACTGATGTTTGATGGGGCTGTGAATATGAACGGTAACGGTGTGGGTGCAGTATTGATCAATCCTAAAGGTGCTCATATACCTTTTTCTGCCAGATTGACGTTTGACGTCACCAACAACGAAGCTGAGTATGAGGCTTGTATCATGGGGATAGAAGAAGCCATTGATCTGAGGATCAAAACTCTTGATATATTTGGAGATTCCGCTCTAGTGGTCAATCAAGTCAATGGAGATTGGAATACGAATCAGCCGCATTTGATTCCGTATAGAGATTACACCAGAAGAATACTGACGTTCTTCAAGAAGGTGAAGTTGTATCATGTCCCCCGGGATGAGAATCAAATGGCTGATGCCTTGGCTACTTTGTCGTCTATGATCAAAGTTCATTGGTGAAATCATGTGCCACATGTTGCGGTGAATCGACTTGAGAGGCATGCGTATGTGTTTGCAGCCGAGTCTGTTGTGATTGATGAGAAGCCGTGGTATTATGACATCAAGAACTTCCTCAAGACTCAGGAGTATCCTGAAGGTGCGTCGAAGAATGACAAGAAAACCCTGAGAAGGCTAGCTGGAAGCTTCTATTTGAATCAGGATGATGTGCTGTATAAGAGAAACTTTGACATGGTCTTGCTCAGATGCGTGGACAGACCCGAGGCGGACATGTTAATGCAGGAAGTTCATGAAGGTTCCTTCGGTACTCATGCCGGCGGACATGCAATGGCTAAGAAATTGTTGAGAGCGGGTTATTACTGGATGACTATGGAATCCGATTGTTTCAAGTATGCTCGGAAGTGCCATAAGTGTCAAATTTATGCTGATAAGGTGCATGTACCACCAAGCCCTCTGAATGTCATGAATTCGCCTTGGCCGTTTGCCATGTGGGGCATTGATATGATTGGGAAGATTGAGCCTACTGCTTCGAATGGACATCGCTTCATTTTGGTAGCGATTGACTATTTCACCAAGTGGGTGGAAGCAGCTTCCTATGCTAACGTTACCAAACAAGTGGTTACCCGGTTCATCAAGAAAGAAATCATATGTCGTTATGGAGTTCCTGAGAGAATCATCACTGACACGGTTCGAATCTCAATAACAAGATGATGAAAGAGCTTTGTAAAGATTTCAAGATTGAACATCACAATTCTTCTCCTTACAGACCAAGATGAATGGTGCTGTGGAAGCGGCGAACAAGAATATCAAGAAAATTGTGCAGAAGATGGTCGTTACGTACAAAGATTGGCATGAGATGCTGCCTTTCGCTTTGCATGGGTACCGTACCTCAGTACGTACGTCGACCGGGGCAACCCCTTACTCCCTTGTGTATGGTATGGAAGTTGTCCTACGTGTTGAAGTGGAGATTCCTTCTCTGAGAGTTTTATTGGATGTCAAGCTGGACGAAGCCGAGTGGATTCGAACAAGGTTTAACGAGTTGAGCCTTATCGAGGAGAGACGGCTAGCAGCTGTATGTCATGGACAGTTGTATCAGAGAAGGATGAAGCGAGCCTTTGATCAGAAAGTGCGTCCTCGAAGCTATCAGATAGGTGATCTAGTTTTGAAGAGGATCCTCCCTCCCGGTACAGATAACAGGGGCAAGTGGACTCCTAATTATGAAGGTCCATATGTTGTGAAAAAGGTATTCTCCGGTGGAGCCTTGATGCTTACAACTATGGATGGTGAAGATTTTCCGTCTCCTGTTAACTCAGATGTAGTCAAAAAATACTTCGCATAAATTGACCCGCTGGACAAAAAGAAAAAGAGTCCAGGCAAAAATGGGCATCCCGGCGAACCAAAAAACAGAAAGAAAAGGTTCGGGCAAAAATTAGGGATAAAATGAAAAGAATTTGTACACCCGGTAAGTCGAAAACCCGCAAAAGGGCGGCTTAGGCAAAAATGGGTATCCCGGTGGATTGAAAACCCGAAAGGGCGATCCAGCCAAAAGAGGGATTAAAGCGAAGACTACAGTCTGAGTTGTCTGTATTTTCATCAAACTTTGTCGTCTGCCATCTCGAAAGATGTGATCCGTCCAGTCATTCTTCTCAGAAAGCAAGGAGTTGGGAGGAAAACTGATGATCTGTGAGTTATAACAGAATTGGGAAATAGTGGATGCCGTGTTCACATTGCCATTAGGATAGATTTTTCCTTTATGCGCAATTACCTCTTTCTAGGAATTGCTTCCCAATGTATTTGCCTCTTCAGGCACATTTTCAATCAATAAAAGTCGTTATTCAGATAAATGGCTCTTTTGTTTTTATTTTTACTGTTTTGTTTGCAAAATGTCTGAATTTTTGATAAGCATTGCATATAAAAACATGAAGGCTAAACAAATGTGCAGAAAGATAAAACATTTGAAAATCATTTTGAATGTTGAGGACACTTGAGCGTATCTTGTCCATGTATCCCCTGGGGGGCATTTTGTTGCGCTGTTTTTCAGGTTGGCATCTGTGAGGACGTTTCCTCAACAGATATTCTCCCCAAGCAAGTTTGGAAGCTATCAGAGCTATGTTCCCCTGCGGAGATGTCTGTGGATAGTGCCTTCTATTCCCCAACAGATCTAAGGATTGCCTATCCCCAGCAGGCCTGTATTTGCCGATTTCCTCCTCGAGTGAGGCATGTTCATTGAAATTTATCTCCAGCATTTATCCTATCTGTGGACTGAAGGATATCCCCAGCGGAGTTTACCTTTCCCCAGCAGCAGTGCTATTCTCCAACATGAGTAAGAAGTCGTTGCTCTCCCTGCAGAGTCTCCCCGCAGAGTTGGAGTACCCAATCAGTTTTGGCTCCCCAGCCGGAGTTTTTCATCTTTTTTGCATTTTTGCATTTTAGTGATCATTGCATCCTCAAACTGCGTAGCATTCCCATTCAATATGGAGCATTACGCCATAGAAAAATTCAAACATATGCATTCATGTGTTAACCTCACCAGACCGTATCCCCGGCAGAGGCGGATCATTTCATTCAACATCGGCACAGCAAGTCTGCTACGGTTGCTCTTGACAGCATTCAGGATTGATATCCCCATAGAGGTTTATTACCTCACCCGTTGGTGACAGAAAGTTTGTTTCTCCCCAGTGAGACCCCCAGCAAGTGGTCAACCTTGCCTTGACATATCTAAAAAGTCGTTCTTGTGATACCGGTAAGTGTCATACTAGCACCCGCGTGTGTTTCTTTGTTTGGTGTCGGTAAACACCATTGTTTCGGTGTCTGTAAACATCGGGTGTTCTCCCCAATCATCAGTAAATGTCTGGTCATCATTTTTGGTGTCGGTAAACACCATTGTTTCGGTGTCGGTAAACATCAAGTCTCACCCCAGTCATCGGTAAATGTTTGGTCATTTTTTGATGTCGGTAAACATCATCTTTCGATGTCGGTAAACATCGAGTCCTTCCCTCAGTCATCGGTAAATGTCTGATAACTCCCCAGCTAGAAATCCCCAGTAGAGTCATCTGTAAATGTCCTGTCTGGTTTTCGGTTGCGAATATTTGTTTGTATCTCCCCAATAAATTTCTCATTCCCAGTCATCGGTAAATGTCTGGTCATTCTTTTGATGTCGGTAAACATCATCTTTCGATGTCGGTAAACGTCGAGTCTCATCCCAGTCATCGGTAAATGTCTGGTCATGCTTGGTTTCCTTGTTGATAAAATCAAGATCCCCAGAAGTCGTCGGTAAACGTCTTGTCTGATTACACCACAAAGATTTTGTTCCTCCCCAAGTGGAGACGCCATCGGTAAATGCCCCGTATGCTTCGATATCGGTAAATATTGAATGCCCAGTTTTATCCGCCATCGATAAATGGCCCCGTTTTCTTCGATATCGGTAAATATCAGATCCCCGGTTGCAGTAGCCATCGGTAAATGGTCGAGTTGAAGTTGATATCGGTAAATGTCAATTTTCTTTGAAGCCACCATCGGTAATTGGTCTTGCTTCCCTTTACATCAGAGTTGTTTCCCAGCAGCCATCGGTAAATGGTCTTGCTGAAGTTGATATCGGTAAATATCAAGTTTCCAGTTTCTAACCATCGGTAAATGGTTTCGCCTTTCTGAAATTGTCAATGGCAGGCGTCATCAGTAAATGACGTGGTTCTCCTTGTATCATATCCGGCAGAGTGCAAATTTCTACGGTTCTTGGTATTCAATCCCTGTTTACCTTGAAAGTCTGACAGCCGTTGCTCTCATCCATTCGGGTTCCCAGCTGATTGAATAGGGGCAGCTGTAACACCTCAAATTTGCACCTATCATTGTACATACATTTTCATTATTAGGTCATAGCATAACATAGTCCACTGCATAGCATTGCATTGTCCTTTGCCCCAAGTGCAAGATCATCAGACAGATTAGGTCAAACTGGTCAGGAGATTAGTCAATCAAGCAAGCAAGCACAATTTTCATTGAGCCAAGGCCTTAGGGTTGGTCCAACATGTTCACATGACTTGGGGATCCATTTGAAGTGTTTTGGTCAAGGGTTGGATGTTCAGAGGTCATCATTCAATGCACAGTCAGTCAGAAACCCTAAAAAGTCAAACTTGGTCAACTGTGGTTGATTTTATGGTTTTGATGGATGGATTTGGTTTGAGAGAGCTTATTCATGTCCAAATAGGCCTCATATATCGTGTCAAACACCATCATGGAAGAATTTGAAGCCAGATCAGAAATTTCCAAAAATAGAAACTGGACCTGTAATTGAAACCTGCCAAAAATGGAAACTTCTTGATCCCAAACTTACATCATGATACAAGCTTCAAATGAATTTTTGCCCAACATGAAAGTTGAAGATCTTGTTCTCCCATTTCCAAAAAGTCCAAGAACACTCAATTCCCATGTATGGTTGGCAAGTTATGATCAAGTCATTCTCAAATATTTTTGAACTTCAAAAGGCCATATCTCTCAAACCATTTGGCCAAATTGGGTGGGGTTTTTTGCTACAAGTCACATTTGATGCCCTCTTTCCAAATATGTCACCATCATTCACCAAAACATCATAGATCAAAATGGCATTTTTGAACTTACATGAATTAATTTCAAGTGAGGTTGAAATTTGACTTTTTGAAATAACCTTTTTTAATCATTTTGGCCAATTGAGAATGACTAGAAATCATATTTTGGACATGTTCAAGGCCCATTTTCGTGCAGTACATACACCCATTACCAACTTGCTTGAAAATTGGCAAAAGGACACTTTTTACCAACTCCAATTCCACTTTTTCATTAACCTTGATTAGTACCATTAAACAGAGTATATATACATCATTTTCTCTCTGAAAGAAACCCTAGCAGCCACTCTCACCAACAGAAAAACCTCACTTTCTAAAATCCTCATTTTCTCTCATTCTTGAAAAATCTGCAAAAGAACTCAAGAGCTCGACCTTGCCTTTGTTGTTTCATCATCCAAACAGCATCTTGAGCTCATTGCAACATTGTTTCACCAACTGTAAGCTCATTTGCCCGACTGTTTTTCCAAAGCATCATCAATGGCAAAGTGTGGTTGAAGCTGTTTCAAGTTGTTTCAAGCCAAGCCAACTTCACCATTCACCTTGTGGAGCTTGGACCTTCACCTGTTTTGAGCATTCGCAAGCAAACAACATCAAAATCTCAGCTGCTCTTCAGAATTGGTAAATTTTCGATCTCCTTATTTCTTCGAATCAATACATGCTTTAGAAAGGTTTCTCCATGCTGAGCTTTGTGATGGTCTTACTTTTGAAAATGGTTGGATATTTATGAAGTTATGTTATTTTCAAGTTTGATGATGAATTGCATTTGTGCTCGATTCTGGAGTTATGTTGTGTTTTAATGAAAATTGATGATGGATTCATGTTTGTCATGCTTTGCTGATCATGTCTGTGTATCCAATTTCATTTTCTGGAAAAAAATTTGATGAGCTCGAATTGGGGATGAATGTATGCATGCTGTTCTTCATAAAACCCTAATGTTTGAATGCCATGCCCAGAAAAGTGATACACTCACGTTGCATGCTACTGTTCCTTCATAATGACCAATAAGAACATTTCCCTGGCCGTGAGCAAAACACACCGTTTTGTTAAATGAACCCCATATTTACCAAAATGCCATCCGGTCCTTATTAATTCAATTTAATTCATTTATTTTATCATTTTTATTTCATTTGATATGCTCAACTTGTAAAAATCATAACTCATTCATATTAAATCCAAAATTCATGGGACTTGTTGCATTGTGTTCATATGGATCCCTAGTTTATTATCATATTTTTTCCAGAATTTTTGGATGTTTGGTTTTTAAATGGTGCTAGGGTTTTGTTCATGTATCCACATTTTGCACATTCCACCAAATCATTTGTGAAATAGTCATGACTTATCCTATGGACCTGAAACTTTTTGTGCACAAACTAGACATCCCTATGGTGATTTTTGTATAAAGATCATGAATTTATCTTATCTGGTTTGTGAGCTATGAATTTTTGAACTAGGGTGTGACAATTTGTGTCACACCATTGATGTGCAACTTGTTGATTTTTGTAGCCATGCCTATGGACCTCCAAATGGATTGATTTTTTGTATGATTGAGCTCAAATATGTCTAGTTTGCATATGATTTTTTGTGGATTTGTTTAGGGCATTTTCCATTTGTTTGAGATTTCCTCCCCTGTTTGACCAAAATGTTGACCTTATGTGATGCATGCGCCCATTTGTTTTGTGAAATGCTCATACTTTATTAGATGGACATGAAATTTTACATGAGATAACTAGACATCCTAAGCTTTGCCATGGTTTTAGTCCCATTCATTTATCTTATGCCATATCTGATTTATGATTTTTCTAAGTTGATGCATGTTTGGTTGACTTCTTTGAGCATGTTCAAATTTGCCTTGCCTTTCTGATTTTCATTGACTGCCTTCCACTTGTCCAAATGTGATGAAATTTGACATGCTTACCATACTATGTGTTGTGATTGACCTTGATTTATTTGGTGATTTTTGGAAATGTTTTAGTTTGCTTTTGATGCAAGTCCTTCTGTTGACTCCTATGAGATTCTGTTTGCTATGCTTTGACATAAATTGTTCATGAAATGGTAATGATGTTGGGTATGAATGTGAACCCAATTAGTATTGTTTCTTGATTGTTTGAACATGATTTTGGATGCTTACCACTTGCTGTTTGAACTTTTTCATTCCTTTTTGACCCTAGGCTTGCCCTAGTGGTCCTGTTACTCACCTTTGAGCTCATGTTTTCAGGTTGACCAACAAATGACCAATGAGACCAATTCTTTTTGATTGAGCTTGCTTGAATATCGTTGTTTAACTTGTTTGTTTTGTAGGTGGCTTGGCTCACATGCCTTGAGCCTTGTGCCTTGCGCATTCACTTGCTTATGATTAACTGTTGATGTCTGTTTCCTTTTGCTTTGTTTTGAAGTTGCATACTAATGTCTGCTTGACTATTTCAGGTGCTTTTAGTTGCTTAGTTCCTTGTGAACTTTTGCTTTGCTTTGCTTGATAAGCAATTTGCATCGAGGTATACTTCTAATCTTCATGTAGTCTGGAAGACCTGGCCTGTTACTCGGCCAGGCAACTGTCTGAAGTCCTCCTTAAGAGGCAATGTTTGTGACTGTTTACATTTGTCCTTGTATAGAGTCAAAGACCTCCTAAGTGAAGAGGCAATTGGCAGAACCCAAGGGATATGCAACCTATCCCCTGCTATTCTGTGTGTCATCTGCTTTGCTCACACCACAGTGTTGATGCATTGCAGATACAAACCCAAGATCTTGTGCAATTGTACAGTTGAGTCAGTATCAAATGTGTAGAAGGGTTCCCACTTTCTGAACCCACACATTCTTGTCTTAAGCTCTCCCAGGCCAGGGATAAGAGCTGTGAAGTCTTATCTTCACTCACCTTTCATCTGCTTCACCTTAGCCCCTCAATGGCAAGGTTAAGAGCACATTCACCCAGTTCCAGAGGTTTGTTTGTTGAGGTTGATATGACCCCTCGACTAAAACCTAACCCTTGTTTGAGCCACTTGCTTGTGATAGTGTGTGCTATCTGTGCTTGTATGTTTGTTTGACTTGCTTCCTGTGCAAGTTAGGGTTAGTTTAGACTTGCTTCCTGTGCAAGTTAGGTTTGGTGTGGCTTGCTTCCTGTGCAAGTCATGTTTAGGATAGGCTTGCTTCCTGTGCAAGTTAGCTAGAAACCTTAACTTAGGGACAATTTTGCATGATAACATCTAGGCTCGAGTCGTAGTCTCCCTAGTGTTGTGTCTCCCTTTGTTATCTGGTTAGGCTAGTCCTTTGTCCCTCCGTAGGGGAACTACGTCGCCCTGATCCTCATACCAGATGAGGTACGTAGGCAGGAGATGAGCAGATCTCTCCGGGCGCCTTTGCCTTTGTTTTGTTTTGTTGTGTGCTTGGAAGCTGATGTAAGTCCATCGAGTGGCATTAGGGTTCCAGTGTGCGTGTGTTTGGTTCGGATGCTGATGTAAGTCCATCGAGTGGCATTCGGGCTCCATGTTTGCCTTCTTGAGTGTGTTTTGGTTCGGATGCTGATGTAAGTCCAGTGATTGGCATTCGGGCTCCACGTTTGCCTTTGCCAGTGTTGGTTTGTGTGCGTGTCAGCCGAGCTACGAATGCTCTGATTCTTCTTTCGTCCAAGAAGATACGTATGCATAGGATGCGATATCCTAGCGAGCATGTGTCGTTTCCCCAGTCCGAACTACTTTGACTCTGATGTCTATGCCTGATAGACTAAGTAGGCCCAGGATGCGATATCCTGCCGAGTCCGTCTTGTTTGTTTCTTGTGTCTCTTTCAGCCAGTTGTGTGTGTTTTGAGTAGTGATTTAGCAACCATTTTCCTACCTATTGTGCGTGGATCCCGTCGAGTACGACGGATGCGTAGGGGTGCTAATACCTTCCCTTCGCATAACCGACTCCCGATCCCATTCTCTTTGGTCGCGAGGCCATGTCTTTTCCAGGTTTACTCTGAGCGTTTCCTTTCCCTCTTTTGGGATAAATAACGCACGGTGGCGGCTCTGTTGTTCTTGTTTTCCCGCCGGTTTTTCGCGTGACGCGACAGTTGGCATACCACTGAGGTATAATTCCTTGATCTTCATGTAGTCTGGAAGACCTGTCATGTTATGTTGGCAGGCACCTGTCTGAAGCCCTCCTTAAGAGGCAATGTTTGTGGTTGTTTAATTTTGTGCCAAGCAGGTAAAGTCCTCTTAAGAGGCAATTGGCAGATAAAAGGGATGTGCAATCCATCCCCTGCTATTCAGTTGTGTCATTCTCTTTGCTCACACCATGTGTTGATGCATTGTGAATAAGAACCCAAGGTCTTGTTGTGTCAGTCATCTGTGGAGAAGAGTTCCTTCATTCTAAACTCCCACACTTTCTATTTGATTCAAGCTCTCCCAGGTCAGGGATAAGAGTTGTGAGGCATAACCCTCATCTCCATTTCATCTGCTTCACCCTAACTCTCAATGTTAGGGTTAAGAGCTAACAACACCCTTTTCCAGTTGGCTTGTTTGTCGAGGTTGACATGACCCCTTGACTAAAGCCCAGCCTTGTGTGAGCCAATTGTTTGCATATAGTGTGTGCTACTTGTGTTTGTGTTTGCTTTTATGCTGTTTAGGCTAGCTTGCTTCCTGTGCAAGTTAGGATAGAGACCTCAACATAGGGATCGTGTGCATGACAACTTCTAGGCTCGAGTCGTAGTCTCCCTAGTAGTCTGTTATCTCCCTTGTCTCTAGTTAGGTTAGAAGTTTTTTCCCTGTTTAGGGGAACTACGTCGCCCTGATCCTCATACCAGATGAGGTAGGTAGGCAGGAGATGAGTTGATCTCTCTGGACGCCCTTTTTCTTTTTCAACCCCTTTGTGTGTGTTTGGAGTCTGACGTAAGTCCAGAGATTGGAAGTTGGTTTCCTGTGTCTTGTTTGCTTGTTGGAGTCTGACGTAAGTCCAGCGATTGGCAGTCGGTTTCCTGTGTGTGTTTTGTTTGGCGTGCGTTAGCCGAGCTACGAGTCCTCTGATTCTTCTCTGGTTAGAGAAGATACGTATGCATAGGATGCGACATCCTAGCGAGCATATTCCCATGCCCCCGAACTACGTCAACTCTGATGTCTGTGTCTGACCGACTACGTAGGCCCAGGATGCGATATCCTGCCCAGTCTGCCTCTTCCGTCTTTCATCTGTGTTTCCTTCCAGTTTTGTGCAGTGTTTGAGCCGTTATCTAGAAACCTTTCTTCTATTCTTTCTGAACGTGGACCCCGTCGAGTACGACGGATGCGTAGGGGTGCTAATACCTTCCCTTCGCATAACCAACTCCCGATCCTTGCATCTCTGGTCGCGAGACCATTCCTTTCCAGGTTTACTTCGAGCGTTTCCTTTCCCTCCTTTGGGATAAATAACGCACGGTGGCGACTTTGTGTCTTTTTCCCGCCGGTTTTTTGCGTAATGCGACAGCTGGTGACTCTGCTGGGGATTTTCCCGAGAAGTTGACCTCTTGCTGGTCCATCTTCCCTAAGCGAGTCACTCCTAGCGCTCTAGGATAGTTTAGGTTGCTTGTGCTGCTTTATTTATTGCATTGATGTTTATCATGCTGTGATTGTATATATGTGCGTTATGTGTTTGCATGCATCATATTATCATTGTGTTGGCTATGTCTCTGTTTCTCTGTGGGGTGGGAGTTACAAGAGATAAAAGGCCCAATACCCAGGCTATGAGTGAACTTTAGGACACCTAGGAATAGAGTGATTCATGGGAAGCGGGTGGTATTGCGCCACTTAGCGGAACATGGTATCACGAGCAGTTCAGATCTTGATGGGGTATTATCGTTGCATACATCTGGTGTGTATATGATGATATTCTTGAAAGGGTTGTTTATCCTGCGTTTCTCTCGACCTTACCCTGGCCTAGATGACACCCGTGAGTGGGGAGGGAATGAATCATTACAGGTACTGTTGGTGACTCCTGGTTCTTGTTGGTGACTCTTAGTTCTGAAGTATGGGTTCCAGATGACCTTGGGTCCCAGATGACTTTGATCTGTGGTTTTCGGTGCTGAATTCATGCCGAAGTTCTGAACCTGTGCCTTGTGATGCACAGCCAGCCAGTCATAGTTGCATCATTTGCATCATAGCATGTTTATTTTCAAAAGAAAGTAATGCAAAAAAAAATGAAAAAATGAATGATGAAAAATGCAAAAAAGGAAAGATAACCTGCATACGCATATCCTTTTCAGGATCATTCATGATGACAGCATACGCATCATACGCATCATACCCATATCATTCTTGCATAACAGATGTTCTTGAACAAGACTTCTCACTCTGGTTCCTGACTTAGGCAGGATTGCTGATCATCGTCCGAACCGCTACGCTACGAGACTGAATCAACAGAGAAGCATGGATCAAGTTCAGGCTGAGTTGGCAGAGATGAGGGCTAACATGGCCCAATTTATGAGCATGATGCAAGGGGTCGTTCAATGGCAAGAGGAGCTGCAAGCCTTAGCCCAGAGACAGGAAATTATGGTTCCACCTGTCAACCGTGCTTCACCAGAGGAAGTCCCTGTTAATGACAACGTTGCTGCTGCTACTGTTCCCGTCAACAACTATGCTGTGGGGGATGAGTTGAGGGGTATCAGAATTAATGAACCACTTGATCCAAGTCTCATCTTCTAATCTGGATCGTTTATTGTGATTACTCCATTTGCCACGCAGTTAACTCAGGTATTTGTGGAACGCGAGTTTTGGATCATCAGATCTGCCACCTCAATTAATAAGGGAGATCTGATGGTCCACATATTTTTTAATTTCTGAAATTTCATTTTAATTACATTTTCTTCAATAATTCATATTAAATTCAATATTGATCCAAAAAATATGGGACTTTCACAAAAAAAAAATCGAATATTTTTCTCTTTCATATTCTGAATTGAAATTATTTTTGGATCATTATTAATATTTTCATGAATTAATTGATTTTGCATTTGTTTTTAATTGTTTAAAAATATTTTTAAATGTTCGAATATTATGAAATTTTTTCTCCAAGGTCCTTTGACCTTGTTTGACCTAATGATAAATCTCATGGCCATTTCTTTGGTGTCTTGATGAGATTTTAGGAATTGGACAAAACATATTTGAATTTAATGCATTATTTTATTATTTTTAATTGAATAAATGCCATTTTAATTGTGTTGACCATTTGTATTGACTTGTTTGAGTTTATTGTTTGTTGTTGGGCCTTGGTCAAGGTTGATTTGACTTTGTCAAGTTAATATCATTGGATTTAGGGGACTGATGAAATGTACATTCCATCTCCCAAAATGAATCAATGATATTAATTTGGTAAAATTCCTCCTTTGACCAATTTGTGATCTCATGCATCCCCTTCCCTCTTCATCTAATTCCTCTTCTTCATCCATTCATTTCCAATTGGCCGATGACAACTCAAAGTCCTAATGCTATTTGATTGAAAGATTAACATGAGTATGGATGAGATTAGGCCACACCTTTTGCATATTTTTTGTGTGTGGTATGTTTAATGAGCATAGTTCATAACACTATGTAGCCAACATGCATTAACACCAAAAGTTTATTGCCCGACCTCAAATAGTTGTGACTTCTACATAAGTCCAATTACGATTGCTTAACATAGCGCTAAATTTGTGACATAAAAGGCATAAGCATTCTAGTTAGTGAGATTGTAAGTCTCCCCTCCTCCATGGTATTGTGTGGAAACATGGCCTTCTTTCCTTCCTTTGGAAGATGTTTTGTCTCAAGGATCCATACTTGTGGCAAGTGGGTTGAGTGTTCTCCTAGGGATATCTTGAAATCAAAAGCAAAACAAAACTAACCTCTAACTTACTAACTACTAACTTTTAAATTCAAGCTTTTACTTTAATGCAATTTACTTTTAGCACTCTATTATCATTTGCCATTATACATATCATTCTAATTGTTTATGTTAATGTAATTTTCACTTTGTCCATTTGGACCATATTGTGTGATATTATTTTGTTTGTGTATACTTTGCTTGTTTGTGTGGTCTTTGACCATTAATGTACATAATAACAACAAAAACCCTTAAAAACTTTTGTGTGGACTGTTGGCTTGATTTGTGGACCAATTGGACTTAGAACTTAGGCAACATTCCTTTGCCAATGGACTTCGCCAATGCCAATTTGTTGAAGAACCAAATGCTTGCAAATTTGAAATTCATCTGATACATCATTCAAGATCTCTCCAGTTCATCTGCAACATTGATCATTGTTAAGTTGTTGTGTTGAACCTGTGACTTATGGAATTCATCTGCTACATGGGCTATTTTGAAGAAGATCATGAAGTGGATAAGTTTGGATGAGGCCATCTTTATTTGATGCCTTTGCTCTTCAAGATTGATATAATTGTGCATTTGTATGTTGTTTGATTCTAAAAAGTTCAAGGGAATTCTGGGTTTCTATTGACATACTTGTCTATTGGATTGCTACCCATTTGGTCAGATCTTTTCAACTCTAAACTTTTAATTTTTGTGCATAGGATAGTCTCCTCATCTTCTCCTCATTTCTTTAATTTCAAAATATCTCCCTTCATTTTCAAAACTTCTTTGTGTGAACTACTTTTGTTCTAAAATTTGACCATTTTTACAAAAGATAGAAACTTTGGCCTTATGCCATTGCATTTTCAAACTTATTTTCTAAAATCAAACTTGTAAATAAATTTAACTATACATGACTTAAAATTTCAAAAAGCCAAAAAGAACTAACTCATTCAAACCATTTTAGGCCTTTGTGCCTTTCAAACTTAAATTTTGTTAAAATCAACACACTCATTTTGATATTTATAGCACGAACTACGAGGTTTTGATCCCTCATTTTTACGTTGGTACGTAGGCACAAGACCGAAGGCCTTGCCAAACACAAAAATATAATTAATGAATTCTTTTCTCATCCCCCCATTCTATTTGTTTGTAAACATCACTTTGTACAAAATACATATGCACACAAAAAGGGCTCCCTAGGAGTACCTAGGACACTTTGGGTGCTAACGCCTTCCCTCTGTGTAACCAACCCCCTTACCTGTGATCTCTGGTTTTTATTTGAAAACTTCTTACCTTTTGGGTTTTGTTCGTACTTTTTCCCTTTTCCCTTGGAAAAAATAAAAGCGCGGTGGCGACTCTTGTTAATTGATCTCTAGCTTGTCAATAGCTTGGTGATCATGAATTTCCCGCTACAAAGTACAAAACCAACTATGTAAGAATATTAAAACTCTCCGATCAGATCGAGGTGGTGAATATTTAAGCCTAGAGTTTGATGACCATCTGAAAGAGTGTGGGATTCTATCCCAACTTACTCCACTTGGAATACCCCAATGGAACGGTGTATCTGAGAGAAGAAATCGAACCTTGTTAGACATGGTGTGATCCATGATGAGTCACGCCGATCTTCCAAACTCCTTTTAGGAACATGCACTATTGACAGCAGCTTACACACTTAACCATGTTCCATCCAAAAAGGTTGGGAAGATACCATATGATATATGGAGTGGTAAGAAACCACATATGTATTACATGAAGATTTGGGGTTGCGAAGTTTATGTGGAACGATGAATTTCAACTAAGCTTTAGCCGAAAACTGACAAATTCTTATTTGTGGGGTACCCTAAAGAAACAAGAGGGTATTACTTATACAATCCTTATGAGGGCAAAGTTTTTGTCGCTCGAACTGGATTCTTCCTAGCAACGGATTTTTTTCCCAAAGGAATCAGTGGGAGGAAAGTAGAGCTTGAAGAAATTCAAGAATAACAAAGCATTGATACACCTATGGAGGAATTAGAGTAGGAAACACAAGTAGTTGTGGAAGAGAAATATGCTCAAGTAGAACAAGACCATCGTAGGTCAAGCAAGATGTGTCACCTACCTGAGAGATATGGATATCTCATAACTGATCAAGGTGATGTATTACTCATGGATCAAGATGAGCCTGTGACCTACCAAGAGGCCATAACTGGTCCTGAGTCTGAGAAGTGGCTAGAAGCCATGCAACCTGAAATGGATTCCATGTACACAAACCAGGTTTGGACCTTGGTAAAGCCTCTTGTAGGAGTTAACCCTATAGGATGCAAGTGGGTCTTCAAAAAGAAGATTGACATGGATGGTAAGGTATACCTATAAGGCAAGACTGGTTGAAAAAGGATATAAACAAATTCATGGGGTTGACTATGATGAAACCTTTTCACCAGTTGCAATGCTTAAATCTATTCGGATTTTACTTGCTATCGCTGCATATCATGATTATGAAATATGGCAAATGGATGTCAAAATTTCTTTCCTTAATGGGAATCTTCTTGAGGATGTTTGCATGACATAACCTGAAGGATTCGACATACTAGAAGAAGCCCAAAAGATATGCAAGTTACAGAGATCAATCTATGGATTGAAGCAAGCTTCTAGAAGCTGGGATCTTCATTTTGATGAAACAGTAAAATAATATGGATTCATCAAGAATGAAGAGAAGCCTTGTGTCTACAAGAATGTTAGTGGGAGCATGATCGTCTTCCTGGTATTATATGTAGATGACATATTACTCATTGGAAACGATGTCCCTACCCTGCAACAAGTAAATACTTGGTTGGGGAAATTCTTTTTTATGAAAGACCTAGGTGAAGCAGCCTATATATTAGGAATTATAATTTGTAGAGATAGATCATAAAAACTGCTTGGCCTAAGACAGAGTACATACATAGACAAAGTACTGAGACACTTTAATATGCATGATTCCAAGAAAGGACTCATACCTATCCAACATGGCATGTGTCTATCAAAAACGCAATCTCGTTCAACTAAGGAAGAAAGGGATCATATGAATAAGATTCCATATGCATCTGAAATTGGATCTATCATGTATGCCATGTTATGTACTCGATCAGATGTCTCGTATGCTTTAAGTGCAACGAGTAAGTACCAATCTGATCCCGATAATGCCCATTGGGTAGTTGTCAAGAATATCCTTAAGTATTTGAGAAGGACTAAGGACTCATTCTTGATATATGGAGGTCAGGAAGAGCTTTCCGTAATTGGATACACCAATTCTAGCTTCTAGACAGATAAGGATGACTTTAGATCACAATCTGGGTATGTGTTCTTCTTAAACGGTGGCGCTGTGAGCTGGAAACGCTCAAAGCAAGATATAGTTGTTGACTCTACAACCGAGGCCGAGTATATTGCTGCCTCAAGTGCAGCAAAGGAAGCTATTTGGATCAAAAAGTTCATTAGTGAACTTGGCATGGTTCCTAGCATTGTAGAGCCCATTGATCTCTATTATGATAACAATAGTGATATTGCATAAGCTAAGGAGCCTAGATCTCACCAATGATCCATACACATACTTAGGCGTTATCATCTCATTAGAGAGATAATAGATAGAGGAGAGAACTCCTTCCAATTGTATCTCATACAACTCTCGAAAATTTCAGTTGGGTGAATAACTCCTTATTCCAATCCATCATATGGATCATTCCCAACTCTTGCTTCTAAACATATATATAATCTTATTATAATTTGTTTAGTTAAGTTTGACCCGTTGTTTTAACAGTTGGATATTACAATTATCCCATCGCACCTTACTAATATAGAACATGCACCTCGCGTAGGCGAAACCTACATTATTCGATACTAGTCTTGATGAGTGTTAAAACTTGGAGAGCATAAACTTAATATTTAATTTGAGGGAATTGCAATTTTTCTGATCTCACCGTCTTGTTTATCATATAAACCGTCTCTCAAATGCATCAACATACATTCAAATGCATCAACATACATACAAATAAAATGAAACAGTTATGGCCCCTAGCGCAATTGTTCTCCCAAGTCAATGAGAGAACCTAAGCTAACCTACAACGATCTAAGCTTCTACAAGCAAGATCTTCAAGGTTGTCCTCCTTTGGCACTGACTTCTTTGCTTTCTTCATATCATTACATTACAAAAGAAACTCGTTTTACATATGAGGGAGTGAGATGAGAAAAGAAGTTACATTTGGGAGATTAAGAGAGAGGCACGACACGCAGGTCGTATTTTAAAACCCAAAACAAAATAAAGGAAGACTAAGGTCATAACCGATCACCACAAGATAATAATAAACACTTTATTATTATTATTAATTCCTTTAATTAATTCAAATCAAATTAAATCTCGACGACCGATCACCACATTATCACCACATTTTAATGAAGAATTCATTTAAAATCAATGTCGCTTTTCGCATCAACACTTGATACTTTTAAAGCACTGAGTTAGCCGAACGGGTGAATTTTGCCTTGCGTTAACCGGTTAACCATATGCGTTAACCGGTTAACACTGTTTGAAATCTGTTCAAAAAAATTCTTTTCTGCCTTGCGTTAACCGGTTAACCAAATGCGTTAATCGGTTAACACTATTTGAAAATGTCTTGGAAAACTGTTTTCCGCCTTGCATTAACTGGTTAACCAAATGCGTTAACCGGTTAACATTATTTGAAAACCTTAAAATTTTTATTTCGCATTGCGTTAACCGGTTAACCATATGCGTTAACCGGTTAACACTATTCCAAAAAGTGTTTAGAACGCACAACTCTTGTGCAGTCAAAACCCCAACCGCATAACTCTCTGACAACACAACCCTTGGGCCGTCACTAACCCTGATGCACCAATTTCAGACCATCAAACATATCTCGATTGTTGATTCAGTATGATTGATCAACACGTCATTGCTTCACCATACTAATGTCGGATCAAGAAGCAAATGACCATTGATCGCTCAAAGGAAAATAATCATTGAGTGTTTGAATGAACGAAACGAGAACACTATATCATATATAATGTATTTTGCATCAGGATTACATATATCACATATATGACTTGATCGATCTCAATTTAATCTTTGATTCATTCGGTCTTTAATCATATTAATACAGAACAAAAAAACAGTTATCAGATTCATGGTTTCGTAAGTGGCTCTAATACCACTGAAGGAGAATTGCCATCCAAGGCGCAACGGAAATTAAAAATTTCTCCATTTAGTGATCCTTACGAATGGGCATGATCAGTGATAGAATCGTTACCTCTTGTGGCGATTCAAACCTTTGGTGCAAATCTCTTGTAACGATCAAAACCTTGGATACAAATCCACGGGGCGATCACGAATGTTGAACGATGACAACGTCTCTACTCAGTCAACACGAACGGATTCCTTCAATCGCAGTGCTAGCTGGTACGAATGAAGGCTTTGAGTGAGAGAGAGAGATACGAAATTCCAACTCTTCAATTGTGTTATATTCCCATATAATGCTTCTACACAAGAGTTCTATTTATAGAACCACTTGTGTGGGCTTCAAGTCAAAAAGCCCACTTAAGTGCATTTTGCCTATATCTCATAATATGCCAAAATCACTTAAGTATTTGGTACCTTACCATATTTCGTATTCCACTTAAGTGCACTGTACCTTACGATGTTCCTTAGTTACTCTATTTCTCATCAATCCGTCCTTGTGTGTGACCCTGTAGGTTTTCGCGACGTTGGCAATTATATTAAATAACGCATTTAACATGATAAACAGTGAGCGGTATCTAGCAACACATCACTGCTACCCAAGTCACGAAAATGTCATGTGATTTGACAAAACCTCCTGTGATAATAATTATGTGCATAATTACCCCTTTGCCCTTATGTCTATATTGAACACAAGGTATAGACCGTGTCATCCTTGTCCAGTTCAATATTGGGCCCATAGACATTTATCCTGTTACGCAGGATTGACAAATTCCATCTAGGACACTCATGTCCCTCAGCATGCTTTGTGGAGTACCCATCAACTGTCTTTATGGTCATCCAGTTACGGACAACGTTGGATCAACAACAAAGCACTCGACTCTACATCTAGGATCCATAGTGGTTTCAGGTCTAAGAGTGGTATACACTATTATCACCATGAGAATAACTTATGACACTTTGCATAACTTTCTATATAGTATTCTCATAGCGGGTCAATCCGGTATAAATATTACTCTTAATATTCATACCTATGTTTAAGACTTGATAACTCCTTATCCATGATCCATGAGATGTGATCATCAGTCTACAAACATAATAGTCTTAATGCTTTAATGTTATCCCACTTCACACTAAATCTCGACTACGGATACTTTAAGAATAGTGTCCTTATGTTTAATGTGTTCTCATGATTAAGTCACACTTAATACATTAAACGGACTATCTATTCCATGGACTTTATTAATCAACCATAATAAAGAAAATGCCTTTTATAATTAATAAATAATTCGATACAAGTACCAAAAGTATTGGCCTCTGGGGCTTACACCAACACAAACCATACCTTTATCACACTTCTTTCATCTCCCATCTTAGTTCCACAAACTATGGAGCTCTAATTTCCTTACTCCACAATGAGGATACGTAGGCACGAGGATTCAAATCCTTAGCGAGCACATTAATTATTAAAGCCCTTTTTCCCTTTATCCCTTTCGTGAGTAATCTTTAGATAGTAATACCCGTTTTTGGAAAGAACAATCAAAACGGTTCCTGTTGAGTACAATGAGTGTGAGGGATGCTAATACCTTTCCCTTGCATAATCGGCTTCTTTACCATGTTTTCTCTTCCCTCGGGTTTTATTGATGTTTTCTCCTTCCTCTGGGAATAAATAAAGTATGATGTCGACTCTATTGTATCTTCGAGCGTGCGATGCGCTCGGGTATTTTTTGCGTAGCTTCAACTGGCTACTGGTGAAAAATCATTCCAAGAACTTATCCTATAGCTCCTTCCATGTTCGAATGGTTCATTTGGAAAACATAATAACCAATCCTCTGCCCTTCCAATGAGTGAGAAACCAAACAATCGTAACTTTACCTGGTCGCCCGTGAAAGAATCAGGTTTGCACATCGAAGTTGTTTAATAGAAGCGTGCAAGATGAGCCCATAGATCTCTAATATCATTCTCATCGAAAGAATTATCTCTTAGACCTGAAAGCATTGAATTATTAATATCAAAGTTAGCAGGGTCTGTCGGTACAAACCCTCTAGAAACCTGTCCTTCATCAATCTGTTTGCAATAGTACCCCATAGTGAGGGGTTGTGGTGCTGCCATGTTATCCTCCTCTTCAGAATACGAAGAAAATATTAGTGAAACTCCTTCAGCCAGACTCACTTCTCTAGCTGCTCTTCGTAGAGCACGTGCAGTTCTGTCGATTTCCAGATTAATTGGTAGTAATGATGATCTTGAACTGCACATACATAAACAGAAAATACCTCAGCAGCACTATGATAAATAAGAAAATAAAACAAAAATAAACAATTAAAACTAACAAAAATAAAATACCTTGCACAAAGTGTTGCCTTGTTGCAATCAACAGTCCCTTGCAATGGCATCAAAAACTTGATGGTTTCTCGGCAAGTGTACCGATAATGCCGCAGTAATAAAAGATCGAATCCACATGGACTGTGTTCGAACAAGCCAACTATTGTGTAATGTAAAGGAAAAACAGTAAATGGGGGGTCATATTTTTAGACGAAAAACACATTATGAGTTTGAAACATAAGTAATTAAATGGTTAGGTTGTGTATTACAATCCTTTTATCCTCTCTTGTTGATGTATGATACCTTGTATGAATGGTTTTATCCTTATAATCTCATGGAGAATTAACAAAACCATTATAGCTGATCCCTCATGAAATAACTTTTAAGACTGTTAGAAATTTCGACAAGATTAAATGGATCCAGGTTGAATCTGAAGGTGAGAAAAACAAGAAAGGGGGGGTTTGAATTGTTTTGAAAATAAGCGCTTTTTCAAAATGAAAATCACACAAGGAATTTATACTGGTTCGCTTATAACACAAAGCTACTCCAGTCCACCCGGCCAAGGTGATTTCGCCTTCAACAAGGACTTAATCCACTAATCTTGAAAGATTGATTACAAACAACGTCTAAGAGAAAGATCTCTTAGTCCTCTCAAGTATACAGACTGCGCAGAGTCACTTGAGGAAATACAACAAAGATAAAGACTTATGTAATCTAGAATGCTTCTAAGATAAGAAAATATTACAACAGTAAGAACAAAAAGTGTTTCACGTTTTAAGCAAAAGCTTTGTGAAGATTGAGAGAATAAAACGTTTTTATGTGTGTTTATGTTTCAGTATATGCTTCTGCTCTCAATGTTGATTTGCAATCCTTTATATAGGAGAGTAGTCGTTGAAATTGATGATGAATAATTTGAATTAATGCCATAACTTATATAGCTTCTTGCCAAGACAACTTTCTCTCCTCGAAAGACTTCTTTCCAAATATAGTTCCTTTTCATTTGAATTTGGAGTTAACGTCTCTTTCTGTATTAGGAAATCCATTTCCAAACCTTTATTAGAAGTTAACGTTACTCTTTCTTTATTAGGAAGTCCATGATCAGAGTCTTCATGTTTCTTGGAATCTTGCTATCTAACTTGATGTTGATCTCTTTGGAGTTCTGATGGTTTCTTTAGATAGCGCTGAGAGCTTCTGGAGTTTGACATACCGTTGTTCAGAGTCAGAACTTCTAGAGCGTACTTCTTATTCAGATGCTTCTAATATTTTGCTGTTTTGATCAGAGTTAGACCTTTTTGAACGTGTTTCTACTTCAGATGCTTCTGGTCTTCTGATAATTTGTATCTGATATGATTCTGTATCTGATGACGTCATCAGATCTCTTCCTTCTTTCCTTAGAACCCTGCACACTTAGAAACTTTTCGTTAGGGTGCCATTTTTTGGTTTCATCCTTTGTTATCATCAAAATCATGGAATCTGTTGTAGAATAATTTTTGTTCTTACAATCTCCCCCTTTTTGATGATGACAAAACAAACTCAATTAGCAGATGAAACATAAACAATATCAGATCAGATAGACAAGAGCTCCCCCTGAGATAGGCTAGGGAATTCATAAGTCCTTACCAGAGCTTCCAAGCAATGAGGTTTCTTGATACCTTCTGCAATTTCTTAAGTCTAATGTTAGATAAAATTATTATATTAAGAAATATTTTAAGAAAGTTGCATAATGCTTAAGGTATTTAGACAATATTTTCATCAGAGCTGTTAATGACTTCTCCCCCTTTTTGTCAGAATCAAAAAGACATTGCAAAAAAAAATAAGAGAAAAGCATTGTATTCAGATAAAAAGGCAACAAAGACAAGGTCAAAAAGAACAAGTAAACATCAGAAACAAAGAAAGCAAAAACAACAAGCAAACAAAATCCTAAGTGCCTAGGGGTTGGGAGGCGGAGGCATTCTCTGAAGCAATTGAGCTAGCATGTTCTGAATGTTGTCATTGACGGTATCTTGTTTATCCATTCTGGCACGGAGTTCCTGCTGATCTTTCTTCAGTTCTTCCAGCGTCTGGAGAACCATAGGAACAACAGATGAGGACTCCCCCTGAGTCAGAGCCTGCTGTGCTTCAGCAGAGGCCTTTGCTTCAGCTTCAGCAGCAGCCTGTGCTTCAGCTTCGGCAGCAGCAGCAGCAGCATCGGCCAGAGCTTTAGCTTTAGCTTCCTTTGCCTTTAGGATTTCAGCTTCCCTTGCTCTTTCTTCCTTCAGCCTTCTGGCTTCCTCTTCAGCTTCTCTAGCAAGTCTCTCCTGTAGTCTTGCCTCAGCATCTCTGATGTAGCCATTTATGACTTGCTCAGAGATGTTCTTCAGTTTAAAAGCCTCAGAGGTCATCCAGCCAATGACTCTGTTCCAGTGTGTCCTTACAGAATCAGGATCATCACTGACTTCAGAGTTAATGGTCAGAGACTTGACCTTTTGTACTGAAGCCCCTACGACCAGCATTATGGCTTCCTCAAGGGTAGGTACGGAAAGGTTAGGTTCAGAGGTTTGAGGTGAAGAGGTTGGAGGGCTGAGGTTTAATGTTAGAGGTTCAGGTTCAGCTTCAGGTTCAGGTTCAGCGGAGGTGTTTGGAGGGGTGATATCAGAGGTGTGAAGGTCAGAGGGTTGAGCTTCAGAAGGTTGGTCGTCAGAAGGGATGTTGGTTGTTTGTTCTGAGGGAGGTGAAGTTACTTCAGATTATGTTGGTTGTTGTGAAGCAATGTTTTGAGCCTGAATTTGGGCTAGGGTTGGAGAGCTATGGTCAGAGTGTTCTGGGTCAGAGGAGAGGATAAGGTATGGAGGTGATTCTGGGTCTGAGGATGATGAAGAGGAAGTGGTTTGGTTCATTTCTTCAGCTTCAGATAGAGGTAGTGATGTATGGGCAAGATTAATTTTGGGTAGAGGTTGTGAGGTTCTGGTTGTAGAAGGTGGGGTTTCAGAGGATGTGTATATAGGTGGTGTTGGGAGAGGATTAGAAGAGGAAGCCACAAGATGTTCAGAGGGAATAGAGGGAGTAGACGTACCAGTAGTTACTTGCAGAGGCGCTGGAGATCTGGTTCCAGAAGTTTCTCCTAGCCTTGCTCTCTTTGCCTTTGAAGACTTCTTTGAAGAGGGACCTCTTTTGAACCTAACAAAATCTTCTTCTGAATCTAGACAGTCATCCAGTCTGAAGTCAGAGATGTCGACTCCTTCATCCTTCAGACGCTGCATATAGAAAGAGGATAGCGTCTCTGGGTTCATTCTTATAGAACCTTGCAAGACCATGGGGCAGCTTCCTCTGATCTTTCAAGGCGTCCCAGGAGGTGTCCAGCGTGGGTCTGACTTGAATCTTTTTCAAGATTCCCATACTCTTCAGATTTCTGGCGTTCAGAGGCTTTCCAATATCTATTGCCAGATCTTCCATAAGCTTGTTCTTCTCCAGATGATCTACAAGCCCATTTTCGATGAAGACATCAGACAGAAGTCTTCCCAGAGGGATGTAGGATCTGGGTTTCATGTTGTTTCTTGTCTCCCTTACAGAGTCTCTGAGATATCTGAAGAGTAGTGCAGGAAGGCAGAGCTTCAAACCCTTGTGAATGCAATACAAAATGCACTTCTGATCTGTATTGATGTAGTCAGAGGAGTTTGATGCTGGGCGATGATGAATGGTTCCCAGAATGATCTTGAGACATACCCTGAGGTTCTGATGAAGCTCTTTGTTCTTTGAAGGATTGCCTTCAGTGTTGAGTTTGAAAATGGTTGGATTTATTTCCTGAGCAACGCGCCTTGACCTAGGGTTAATGTTGTAGATCCTTATTCCTCCATCTTTCTCCATGTTCAGTAAAGAAGCAATTGACTTTTGAGTAATCACTATCTTTACCCCCAATACGTAGGAGACGATGAAATGGTCATCAGCATCAACAAATCTCCAGAATTCTTTGATGAGATTTGGGTAAACAGGGCCATAAAGCCTTTGGAAGTAGTTTTCCCACCCTTGTAGACGGAGTTCTTCAGTAAGATCTACTCCATTTCTCTTCATGTTGTTGAAGTCCACTAGAGTTTCACACAAAACTTCCAGTCCCTCAAAGGGAGTTGCTAGGTTTATGTGGGGTTCACGATCAAGAACATGGGGTTCCTTGTACACTGGAGTAATGGAAACGCCTGTAACTGTTGGAGTGGAAATGCTTGAACTTTGGGTTGTGGCGTTGGATTCCATTTGTTGAGAAAAGTTGAAAACTTGTTGCTGTTGAGCATCCATAGTTGATGAAGAGAAAGATGAAGATGAAGTGTTTGGAGAAATGCTTCAGAGAGGGTTTGAGAGTGAGTGAGAGTGATAAGTGTGTGAAAAGTGAGAGGAGTGTTTAAATACCCTAAACGAAAACACATGCAAAACGACACACAATTCAGCGTTAGCACAAAACACAAGTTAGCACGCTTGGGGGAAAAATGATTAAGGCTCATTAATGAATGTCTAATCCCAACAGTATGCACACTGCTCGAGGAGATCTCAAACGTTTCCCCTTTGATTTTCTTCTGGACAGCTGTCTAGAAGTTCTAGGGTTAGACGCTAAGTGCTCCACGTGTTTTGATGTATCTGATCTTCAGGAATACCAAAGGATTGGTTCCTGGAGATTTCTAACTCAGATATCTTCTTAACTGGTAGAAGTATCAGAGTCAGAGGCAGAAGCACATTTGTTTATGTCAGAGTCTCATTTTACATCTTCAGAGCCACACTTCATTCGGGGCAATTTTGAATGTTCAGATTTTCTAAGATAAAAAGAAATCTATCTTCAGCTAGAGGCTTAGTAAAGATATCTGCCCATTGATGATCTGTATCAATGAACTTCAATGTTACTATCCCTTTCTGAACATAGTCTCTGATAAAATGATGTTTTATTTCAATGTGTTTAGCTCTGGAATGTAGAATGGGATTCTTACTTAGACAAATGGCAGCAGTATTATCATAGAAGATATGAATGTTACTCTCGAAGATTTGCAGATCTTCTAACTGATTCTTCATCCAGAGCATCTGAGTTGTGCACAGTGATGCTGAGATATATTCTGCTTCTGCAGTAGATAGAGCAATAGTTGACTGTCTCTTGCTAGCCCAGGATATCAGATTGTTTCCCAGAAGCTGGCAATTTCCAGATGTGCTTTTTCGTTCTAGTCTATCTCCTGCATAATCTGCACCACAGTAACCCGAAAGTCTATACTCTGATGTTTTCTCATACACCAGGCCCAGGTTAGGAGTTCCTTTCAGATACTTGAGAATTCTCTTAACTGCTGTTAAATGAGATTCTCTAGGATCTGATTGGAATCTGGCACAGAGACAGACACTAAAGAGAATATCAGGACGAGTAGCAGTCAGATAGAGAAGAGAGCCTATCATACCTCGATAGAGCTTCTGACAAACCTTTTTGCTTACTTCTTCCTTTTCAAGAATGCATGTCGGATGCATGGGAGTTTTTGCAGAGTTGCAGTCAGCCATATCAAATTTATTTAGAACATCTTTAATGTATTTGCTTTGATGAACATATGTAACTTCTGAAGTTTGGTTAATTTGAATTCCCAGAAAGAACTTTAGTTCTTGCATTAAGCTCATTTCAAATGCTGCCTGCATTAACTCAGAGAATTCTTGACAAACAGAGGCGTTAACTGAACCAAAAATAATATCATCAACATATATCTGGCATATCATGAGATCATTGTTAAGGTTCTTACAGAAGAGTGTGGAGTCAACTTTCCCTCTGATAAAATTGTGTTCCAGAAGAAAATTGCTTAAACGTTCATACCAAGCTCTGGGAGCTTGTTTAAGTCCATATAAAGATTTTTTAAGTTTAAAAACATGTTCTGGAAAATTTGGATTTTCAAAACCTGGAGGTTGGTTGACATACACTTCTTCTGAAATATAACCATTAAGGAATGCACTCTTGACATCCATTTGATATAATTTGATAAAGTGGTTAATAGCAAAAGATACCAGAAGACGAATAGATTCTAACCTTGCGACTGGAGCAAAGGTTTCATTATAGTCAATACCTTCTTGTTGACTATAACCTTGAGCTACCAGTCGAGCTTTATTTCTGACGACTTCTCCTTTCTCATTCAGCTTGTTTCTGAATACCCATCTGGTTCCAATAACGTGAGTGCCTCTGGGCTTTGGAACAAGATCCCAGACATCATTCTTTGTGAATTGATCTAATTCTTATTGCATGGCTGAAACCCAGTCGTTATCTTGAAGTGCTTCATCACAGGACGTAGGCTCAATCAGAGACACTAGTCCCAGAGGAGTATCTTCAGAGGTCCTGAAGGTAGATCTGGTTCTGACAGGTTCGTCCTTGTTTCCCAGAATCAAATCTTCAGATACGTTGATACGACTTTTAACTTTCTTTGGGATTTCTGGGGATTTAATTTCTTCAGAGTTCTGAGTGACAGTTGCTTCTGGAGTTTTATCAGATCCTGCAAGAGTGATTTCTAAATCTGCAAACTTTTCAACTAGCTTTGACTTTTCAGGGTCAAGCTTATCATCAAATCTGACATGAATTGATTCTTCCACAATTTTGGTTTCTGTGTTGTATACTCTGTAGCCTTTAGATCGTTCTGAGTATCCTAACATAATACCTTTCTGTGCTTTGGAATTGAACTTGTTCAGATGTTCTTTAGTGTTTAAGATAAAGCAAGAACATCCAAAAGGATGAAAATATGAAATGTTTGGTTTTCTTCCTTTACACAGTTCATAGGGAGTCTTTTCAAGAATAGGTCTTATAGAGATTCTATTCTGAATGTAACACGTTGTATTTACAGCTTCTGCCCAAAATTGCTTTGCCACATTAGTTTCATTGATCATGGTTCTGGCCATCTCTTGGAGTGTCCTATTCTTCCTCTCTACAACTCCATTTTGTTGTGGAGTTCTAGGGCAGGAGAAATCATGGGATATTCCATTAGAGTCAAATAATTCCTCAAAATCTTTGTTTTCAAATTCCCCACCATGATCACTTCTGACTCTAATAATTTTAGAGTCAAATTCTTTTTGCACTTTGGAGCAGAAACTAGTGAATACAGAGTGAGACTCACTCTTGTGCTTTAGGAATTTCACCCATGTCCAGCGGCTGTAATCATCAACAATGACTAGTCCATACTTCTTTCCATTGACTGATGCTGTTTTCACAGGACCAAATAAGTCAATGTGGAGAAGTTCCAGAGGCTTAGAGGTAGAAACAACATTTTTCTTTTTGAAAGACGTTTTTGAAAATTTTCCTTTCTGACATGCTTCACATAGAGCATCTGAAGAAAACTTTAGTTTAGGTAGGCCTCTGACTAACTCGAGTTTATTTAGCTGAGAAAGTTTCCTCATGCTAATGTGGCCCAAGCGTCTATGCCACACCCATTGCTCTTCGTGAACAGTCATCAGACATTTAACATTTTGTTCTTTTAAATCAGAAAGATTGATTTTATAAATGTTGTTTTTCCTCTTGCCTGTGAATAGGACTGAACCATTGTTTTGATTTATGGCTTTACATGTTTTTTGATTAAAGATCACGTCATAACCGTTATCACTTAATTGACTTATGGATAATAAGTTATGTATTAATCCTTCTACGTAAAGAACATCAGATATAGAGGGAAGAGTGCCATTACCAATAGTTCCGGAGCCTCTGATCCTTCCTTTCTGATCTCCCCCGAAGCCTACGAATCCTTTCTGATCCTTCCTTTCCCGTCATGTGTCGCTAGCATCCAGAGTCCAGGTACCATGACTGGTGTCTGAACTTTGCTGCATAGGATATCTGCAACATAAACAATCTTATCTTTCGGTACCCAGAATCTCTTGGGTCCTTTCTGATTAGTTTTCCCAGAGTTTCTTATAACTTTGGGTTTTCTAGCATTTTCAAATTTTTGTTCTTGTGTGTGTGTATAGTGATATGAAAATGGAGATTTAAGTTGGTCACTAGTAGAAGTTTTATCTTCCTTAGGATCATACCCAATTCCCTTTTTATTGTTCTGACTGACTCCATAAATCATGGATGCCATAATACTCCTACCTATTCCATTTTTCAAAAATTCTTAAAAGGCTTCTTCGTATTCATAAATTAATTTATTTGAAGTTTGTGGTGCTTGAGACAACGCTTCTTCTAATTCTAAGCTTTTTGTTTTTGCTCCATCTCTTTCTAATGTTAAAGATCTGATTGTATCTTCCCGCGCTAGAATTGTCATCTCAAGCTTGCCACATTCTTCAAATTTTGCTTTAAGACAACCTTTTATGTTTTTAAGCTTTTGTTTTAATTTCTGATATGAGCTAAGAGTTTCTGACAAGCATGATTGTAGATCAGATCGAGAGAGTTCAGAAAATACCTCTTCAGATTCTTCATCTGAGCTGCTCCTGGATGTGGTAGCCATAAGTGCCACGTTGGCCTGTTCATCAGAGTCAGATTCTGATGACCCAGATTCACTATCATCCCAGGTAGCCATTAATCCTTTCTTTGTCCTGAAGGTATTTTTCTTGAAGCTTTCTTTTCTAGAATTGTCTTTCTTTAGCTTGGGGCATTCATTCCTGTAGTGACCTGTTTCTTTACATTCATAACAAGTAATATCTTTGTTAGTTTTACCTTTTGAGATTGATTCTGATCGATCCCCTCTGGGTCTTGGTCTTCTGAAGTTGTTGTTCCTCTTTTTCCAGAGTTGTTTAACTCTTCTGGTCAGAAGGGACAATTCTTCTTCATCATCAGAATCTTCTGGTTCAGAGTCATCAGTATCTTCAGTTTCTGCCTGGAGAGCTTTGGTTCTGTCAGGTTTGCGTCTTTCATATCTGGACTTTAATGCTACGGACTTGTTCCTTTTCTGAGGCTCATCTTCCTCTAGTTCTATCTCATGGCTTCTGAGGGAACTGACAAGTTCTTCAAGACTGATATTGTTCAGATCCTTTGACAGCTTCAGAGCAGTAACCATGGGTCTCCATTTCTTTGGCAGACTTCTGACTATCTTTTTGACGTGGTCTGCAGTTGTGTATCCTTTGTCTAGAACCTTGAGACCTGCAATCAGAGTTTGGAATCTAGAGAACATTGCCTCTATGGCTTCATCATCTTCCATTTTGAAAGCTTCATATTTCTGGATAAGCGTCAGAGCCTTTGTCTCTTTGACCTGAGAGTTTCCTTCATGAGTCATCCTCAGAGAGTCAAGTATGTCTTTGGCTGTTTCTCTGTTGGTGATCTTTTCATACTCGTTGTAAGATATAGCATTGAGGAGTATGGTTCTGGCCTTGTGATGATTTTTGAAAACTCGCTTCTGATCATCTGACATCTTACTTCTGGGAACTTCAGCTCCATCCTCTGTGACAGGAGGTTTGTATCCATCTGTGACAATGTCCCAGAGATCAGCATCATAGCCTAGAAAGAAACTTTCAATTCTATCTTTCCAGTAATCGAATTTCTCTCCATCAAAGACAGGAGGCTTAGCATTGTAACTATCCTTTTCATTTGTGTGGGCCATAGTTTTTCTCGTTCTGGATCTCTCTACACTGTTAAGTGTTTGATTAGAAAATCAATAACAGAGCCGGAGCTCTGATACCAATTGAAGGTGAGAAAAACAAGAAAGGGGGGGTTTGAATTGTTTTGAAAATAAGCGCTTTTTCAAAATGAAAATCACACAAGGAATTTATACTGGTTCGCTTATAACACAAAGCTACTCCAGTCCACCCGGCCAAGGTGATTTCGCCTTCAACAAGGACTTAATCCACTAATCTTGAAAGATTGATTACAAACAATGTCTAAGAGAAAGATCTCTTAGTCCTCTCAAGTATACAGACTGCGCAGAGTCACTTGAGGAAATACAACAAAGATAAAGACTTATGTAATCTAGAATGCTTCTAAGATAAGCAAATATTACAACAGTAAGAACAAAAAGTGTTTCACGTTTTAAGCAAAAGCTTTGTGAAGATTGAGAGAATAAAACTTTTTTATGTGTGTTGATGTTTCAGTATATGCTTGTGCTCTCAATGTTGATTTGCAGTCCTTTATATAGGAGAGTAGTCGTTGAAATTGATGATGAATAATTTGAATTAATGCCATAACTTATATAGCTTCTTGCCAAGACAACTTTCTCTCCTCGAAAGACTTCTTTCCAAATATAGTTCCTTTTCATTTGAATTTGGAGTTAGCGTCTCTTTCTGTATTAGGAAATCCATTTCCAAACCTTTATTAGAAGTTAACGTTACTCTTTCTTTATTAGGAAGTCCATGATCAGAGTCTTCATGTTTCTTGGAATCTTGCTATCTAACTTGATGTTGATCTCTTTGGAGTTCTGATGGTTTCTTTAGATAGCGCTGAGAGCTTCTGGAGTTTGACATACCGTTGTTCAGAGTCAGAACTTCCAGAGCGTACTTCTTATTCAGATGCTTCTGATATTTTGCTGTTTTGATCAGAGTTAGACCTTTTTGAACGTGTTTCTACTTCAGATGCTTCTGGTCTTCTGATAATTTGTATCTGATATGATTCTGTATCTGATGACGTCATCAGATCTCTTCCTTCTTTCCTTAGAACCCTGCACACTTAGAAACTTTTCGTTAGGGTGCCATTTTTTGGTTTCATCCTTTGTTATCATCAAAATCATGGAATCTGTTGTAGAACAATTTTTGTTCTTACAGAATCATGAACAAAGTCACTTTCCTTAAAAGTATTTCAAGTACTCTATTTGATGTATTAGAGTCGGAAAGCAAGAATACCCAGGATAATTCAACCTTTTGATCGAGTCTGCACAAGACATGTGAAGAACTCGAATGCAAGGAAGCCTGTCTGGAATATTTAAGAGGATGTGCAGATTTTGAGTGTGTGATTTTCGAATTCAGAATCATGTATTTACAGGCCATGCATATGTTGTTTCATAAGTTTGTATCTCTTGATGAAACAACATCTTTTCACCATATTTTGCAATGGTTCACCTATGATCATACAATGCACCACTTCATGGAGTGTTGTATATTTTGAATTCGAAATTCAAACTGTAAGCAACAACCAAAATCCTGGAACAATACTTAGGATTAATTTGCAGTATGTCGGGCGAAGGTCGGCCGCCGAGCGTCGCCTTATTAACGTCGTGAATATCCTGATTGCTCCAAGTGTCGCCTCATTGACACCATTTGAATCTTGCATGAGGGATTTAGGGATTTTAGAAGTTGAGAAAAATTGCTTGTTCAATGATGATGATCCAAAATGACCTATAATGTTTCCTCTTGGTACATGCCCTTGCAAGTGAAATTTGACCTTTATCAAAGAAGAAAAGTTGGAGAATATATCTTGAAATTGATCATGAAACTTGGATGGTCTTTATAAAACAAAAATTGAGAAAGTTATGGTTCTTGGAAGTTGACCTTCCATCTAGGGCACAAACAAAATGACATATAATCTTTCACCATAGAAAATGACTTTCCAAGCAAACTTAGCTCTTGATGCCAACATAAAAGTTGTTTAGAATGTCATAAAGAGTAACTTTTCTCTTGGAATAATTTTCATATAACAAAAATCGTAGGAGATGGGGTCTAGGGAACCCTAGATTTGATCAGTTGACTTTTCTGGTCAACCTCCTTGAACCAACTTGCAAACTTTGAAGTTCTTTTGCTCTTTGGGCTCATGGAGGATCATATATGCTTAAGAGAATGTTAAATTAAGTATCCCATAATATCTTTGACCAATTTTTGAAGAAACTTTCTAAGGAAGTCACACAAGATACCCAGATGAATTAGGGCTTCCAAGGCAAACAAGCTTCAAAATCTTGATGACAAATAAAGAACACGGGGATCCATATATGATGCTTAGAACCAATATGAACCTTTCCTTGATTGATCTCTTGCATTGAGGGTCTCAAACCCTAGATGTGAGCTTGATGAGGCACAAGTGGATGCACACACTCCCTGCAAAAGAAATAAAACCATGCTAAGCATATTTTTTGTATTTTGGTTAGTAAACAAATAAGAACATAGTATGATACAATCATAAATGCTTGGGGACCTCTCATAATGCAAACCCAATGAATGAAGGGTTAGGAGTATGCCAAGGTGTGATCCTAGAGCCAATGCAAATGATGAGATGGCATGAAGAATCTTATGGTCAAAATTGGGGTCTTACACCTACGCCCCATACGCAAAGTCACTCTAGACAAGGGTAGGAGAAACTATGTCTCATTATTCCTCATTACTTAAGGCTCATAATGTGCACCCCTTATCATGATTGACAAATGTTGTTAGGGGATTTTGATTTTTGATCTTGATGATGCCATGTTGTTTGTTGTGTTGAGAAAACTTGTAAATTATTTGATTTAAATTGTGCTAAAGTCTATGAACAAGGACGAATGGTTTGAATAGCTAGGGCTTACGCCCCGTGCACAAAGTCACTATAGATAAGGGTAGGAGAAAATTTATCTCATCATTCCTCATTACTTAAGGCTCAGGACTTACAATTTGAATCAGACTTGCCAAGTTTCGATACCTTTGATGTGTTTTGGAAATAGTCCACTTTGTTGGCTATGCTTGATTGATGTTAACTTTGAAGTCTTGATCTTGAATTTGAACCTTGAGGTCTTGAGCTCTTGAGATTCAGTATATCCAATCCTGCTTGAGCACAATGGACTTTCCCTATAAAGTGATCAAAGGTCTTTTGATCACTTGAATAGGTTTAGGGATTTCAGCACAATACAAAGATTTGTTTGGCCAAAGTGACCTTTGGTCAGCTCTAATCAATGGGATTCAGAGAAGTTAACTAGTCTATGTACAACCCTGAATAAATCAATCAATGAAAATGAAATCATATATTTTTAAGTAAAGCCATAAGCTAAGGGATCATCCATTAAAAAGTCAGAATTTTTACATAGGGACAAAATGGTCATATTCCAAAAATAGATTAGTTAGGAAAATATTGAATAGGTTCTAATTAAAACCTAATCAAGCTAACTAACCTAATTGGTTCTAATGTTATGAGATAAAAATCAAACTAATCTAGAAATTAGCCTAAATCTAATATCTATTTATACACCACTAATCAATCAAGATTTAATTAGTTAGAACTTAATCCTAATTATATTTATTTATGCAAAAAACCTAAGTCTTCTAATTATCTATTATGGCATAATTAAGATATAAAACTAATTAAAATCCTAAAAATTAATTAAGACCTAAATTTCCATTTATCTTAAAATGAATATTCTAATTAAATTAATTACCATTCTAATTAACCTAATTAAACATGCTTAATCCTAATCATAATGTTAACTAATAATTAACAACAAAAATGGGCTCAAACATGGTTCAGGCCCATGAATGGATAATTGGCAGCAAACAAAAGAAGAAAGAAATTCGCATGGGCCTGGGAATCATGGCCCATAGTAGTTTCCTATCTTCAGATGGGGTGTAGGTCCTGGAAGTCAGGGTGTGGAAAGAAATGTTTGGGCCTTGGGCCCAAACCGAAATCCAACTTCAATGCCAATCCTGAGATTGAAAGCCATGATCGATACACCCAAAAAGACTTATCCTCATCCACATGCTGCAAACAGAAAGTGACCAACACATATGAGAAGTCAAGAATCTAAGCCGGATAAGCGTCGCAGCTCGTGCTTCTTTGAAAACTGGCGTATCATCGAGTGGATTCTGGTGTGGTGGTTCAAGAAGTTTCACCATCGCGTTTTCCATGTGCGTATTCTTCTTCGATTTGCACAAAGCATATGAGCCGGAAGCGGATCTAGATTCACAACGCAGCTTCAACAAAATGTCATCAAATCGAGTTCAATTGTCGTCTTCACCAAATCAAGATTTGTAAGATTCAACGTCGAAACTAAAATCTTTGAACTGCCTGCGACTCGCGTGCAAAATTGAGAATCACTGCGTATGAATTGACAATTGAAGCCAAAATAGGAACACTTACCGGATTGAAACTTTGCTTGTGAATAGGTACGAGTCCTCTTCTCTGATTCTGATCCGATTCGTCTTTGATTTCACGCTTCTTCTTCTTCACTTCGACCTTTCTTCTGACTCTGCTCCTCTGAACTTTTTGGCTGCGTGAGCGATGATGAACCTGCGTCTGTGGATTGAGGAGAATATGAAGAATACGCAAGTGGAAAAAATGCAGACTCTCGAAGTGAAAAATGAATCCTCTTCATTGAAGATAGGTGATATCCTTTTATAGAGTTCTCTTCATTCCCAAATTCTGTTAGAGATTCCAGTTAAATGGCAATCAAATTTGGTTCAAATTTCCTTGAAATATGGAATTATGTTGATGGTTATGATTAAGTTAGATTGGGTTTATGTCAGTTTATTTATGTTAGATTTAACAGGGTGAAAATTTAGTTATAGTTATAGGTTAACCTGAGTTGGTTGTCATTAATTTTCCCTGTTTAAAAATCTGCTAAATGTATGTTAGGAAATGCTGCTATCTGTTGTGAATTAGTCTTCTGTTATCTCCGTTTGCAGTGAAATTCAAGGTGTTAAGTGTACTATTAAATAGTTGTTAATTATATTACTATTAATTCTGATTAAGGCTAGCTAATGGAACAGTTACACTGTTAAACTGAAACTGAAATTGATTGTGGTTAGTTAAAAAGTTAGTATAGGTTAGTTATGTTAATCTGAAATCAATTGAATGTGTTGGCCATGGATTGTTAGCTTTGCTTAAAAATGTTAATTGACGATTTGAACCGGTTTAGTTATTCCGTCATGAGTTGTTTGATGCAGTCAAAAAAGTTGTTAGTTATTCGAGTTTTGGTTTGGTTTGCATGATTATTAGTATACTGTCACGACTATTAATGTAAATCAGGAATTGGATTAGATGTGTTAGGTTATGGAGCTTTTGGTTTTGAATTATACATGACAGTGGGGACTTTGATTAAAGTTGTATATTCTGTTTTGCAGGGCCTTGGCTTATTGTCTTTGAATAGTGGAAATTTGGTTGGTTGCTCTTGGCAATTGTTACTTGGAAGGGATTTGAATTATGCATTGATTGTCACTTTTGTAATGAATGTAAAATATTGGTTTAGGTTAATGTAATTTGATTGAGTAATGAAAATTGGATATTATAATGAAGTTATATTTGAATGGCAATGTGAAATATTGGTTGGAAATTGTACATGGAACTTGAATGAAGATGAATGATATTTGAATTGAAAATATGGCATTGAATGATTGAACAAAATGTTAGTTCGTGCACTTGTATGGAAAATGTTAGAAATTAGTAATGGAAAGTTTATGGAATTGAAAAATGTTTGAATATTGTTAAATGTAAGGCTAAGCATGAATGAATTGAATTATTGATTGAAAATTGGTTGGAAAGGATAAATTAATTTGAAATGGTTGTTAAATATGAACTTAGTTTAAAATGATTGTTGAAAGTCAAATTGAAAAAGGTCGAAAATTGTTAATTAAACACGATTTGAAAATTGGTTATGGAAAGTGATTTGAAACGGAATTGACAATGATTTGGCATCTTAGATCTTAATCGGTTAAGTTAAAAAAAAGAAAGTAGATTGAATTTGCAATTACATGGAAAGATCAATAATTAATAAATCTCAATGTATAACTCGAATCAAATGTGATTGATCAATGTCAAATGAGCCTATGAACTGGATGGTCGACTTTGGTCAACTAGTTGACCAAAAAGTCAACAATTGATCAAAGTCACCTGTGAGGCATGAATTAGGGGTTTCATATGATTGCAAGCAAGGCATGATTCACCTGAAACAAAGACTAATGTTTAAGCCTAAATTTATGAATACATGGAACCAAACATGAATGGATCAATCACCCTTGACTATCTGTGCCACATGAATGAAGTGAAATTAAGACATATGGATTTGCATTTACAAATACCAAAAGACTTAAGTTAATAACCTAGGCCATGTTTGAATCAGATGACATATCAACCATGTAGATGATGGATGATGCATGATATGATAACCAAACCCATTTCCCATTGAATTAGGGTTTCCACCAAGCATAGGGTGACAAATCAAGTCACAAAGCACAATAGGATCGTACCTTCCCTGATTAGGGTTTTGAGCCCAAAGCAAAGCCAATAAATGAATCACCCACGATGAGCACCCACAATTAGGGTTTTATGGATCAAAAGATTCACTTGGGACAAAAGCCAAGCACATTAGGGTTTAGGCATGAAAGATGAAGGTGCCATCTCCCAAGGTCAAGTAGGGCTATATTATGTTATTTACAAGCCTTGAATCTATGATGTTTGTAAGAATGAATGCATAATGCAGATGAATCTAAAGTCATAGGTTGGATACAATATGAAAACGGGAGGACAAATTTTGGGGTACGACAAGATTGTTATGTTAAATGAGGTTCTTACTCTGTTGCTTTAATAAATGTTTTGTTGATTAAAATGTTTCATGAAGAATGTGTAATACCCTGTTTGTGAGAATTTAATTGAATTATTTCGTAAATAAAGAGTTAGGGGTTTAGGGTGTTACATAGTTGGTATCAGAGCAGGTCAGTCAATTCGGCCTAGATTGTGACTACTTTGTACCCTTGTGCACGAGATGTGTGTGAACACTCTCGATGCTTTATAGTTATTTGCAATTATTTAACTTGTTTGGGCTGCTTGTGCATAGAGAAATGGCTGGCAGAAATGACTGTGTGGTTGTTGATGCTTTGGAAGCAATGGCTAATGTGATGGTGCAGGCAAATGAAGTGTTGCAGGTGAATCAGAATGCTGGTGTTGATGGATTCCATGGGCTGGAAAAGTTTCAGAAGAACAATATGCCTACCTTTAAGGGGAGATATGTTCCTGGTGGTGTTCAGAGTTGGCTGCAAGAGGTTGAGAATATCTTTTGAGTTATGGGTTGCACATATGAGTTGGAGGTGTTATTTGGGACATATATGATATCCGAGGAGGCTGAGTATTCGTGGGTGAATTCCCTATAGAGGATGGAGTCTGTAGATACTTAAATCACTTGGGAGAACCTAAAGAAAGAGTTTTTGGAAAAGTATTTTTCGTCGGATGTTTGCAGTAAGAAAGATAATGAGTTCCTTGAGCTAAAACAAGGAAATATGACTATTGTTGATTATGTGATAGAGTTCAAAGAGTTTGTGAGATTATGTCCCCACTATAATGGTGTGGAAGATGAAGGGTTGGAGTGCATAAAGTTTAAGAGTGGCTTACATCATGAAATCAAGCAAGCAATTCATTGGTTATTAGGAGATTCACTGATTCTCAGTGTTGGTTAATAAGAGTATAATCTATGATGAAGACAACAGGGATAGGTCTGCTCACTATAAGAGTGCTAGTGAGAAGAAAAATGAGAATCAATATCGTGTAAAACCTTATGTGTAGGGATGCTCATTGGTTTAGGAAAATTTGAACCAAACCTATGTGTTTAGGTTGGACATTTTTCTAGTTCGGGTAAAAACCAAACCAAACCAATTAAAATCAAAGTTAATTGATTCGGGCAACCGATTTCTAATTTGTCACCCGTAAACCCGAAACATACCAATAACAAATTGCAATTACCAAGTACAAACCATAATGAAATTTATTTGAATAAAGAGAATAATTGTTAATAACAAATTGCAATTACCAAGTACAAACCATAATGAAAGAAATGAAGAGGCAGAGTCTCTGGATATTTCCAATGAAAAACTGAACGGTATCGTTCAAATTATCATAAGCATATCAATCATTGGTGAAATATATAGAAATTAAACATCACAACCATTATAAATTAAACTCACAAATTGCAAAGTATCCACAAACCGCAACCCTCTTCCCAAATCGCAAAACCTCAAATCGCAACCTTCTTGATCGCAAATTCGGAAGTTTCAGTGTAAACCCTAAATTGTAAATCGTAACCTTTCGCTCACCCAATATTCGTCTCTTTCAAGTTTCACCTTCTCCCCTGTAGCGGTGTATTCGTCGCTATATGATCTATCGATTAAATCATAAGCAAGAGATACATTGAAATTTCGAGTCGCCACCGCACTTTTATTTATCCAAAGGACTGGCTAAAAAGCGAACAAAAGCCTAAGAAGTTTTACACGTAGAAAACTAATAAAAGATCAGAGAGTCTGGGTAAGGGGTAAATTACGCAATGGGAAGGTGTTAGGCACCCACTACGTCCTAGGTACTCCTAGGGAGCCCTTTTCACACTTGTTGTACTAAATTGTTATTTGTTATGACATAAAGATTGTGCAAACATGATTGGGATGATGAGAAAAGAATATACATCTTTTATTGGGTTTGAACGGATGAACCCGCTGCCTACGTACCTTCCATCAAAGGTAAGGATCAAAATGCCGTAGTTCGGCTAAAAGATTTCCAAAAGTTGGTGGATTCAGTTTTAAACACAAGCACTGAGGCTTTTCATTATCAATGGGAGAACACTCGACCAAAAAAAACATCCACCATGCGAGGATAGCTTCGACGTACTAGAGGGGTTAGCCCTGTTTTCAGTACGGAAGTCTTACTGTCGACTCACTAAGGATAGGCAAGATTTACATCAACCACAATGATAATTGAAACCTATGGCTAATGTGAAAAGATTAACAATGGACAGAGCCAAAACAAGTGAATGAGTGAAGTTAATGGATTGTGATTATGAAAATGGAGTCAAAGTATGATTAAGATTGATTCAAGGAAGTGTTATGAAAATGAGTTTGAAAAAAAAGTCAAGGACTTGAGTCCAGGTTTTTAGTTAGAAAAACATGAAGATGTTTGCACAACACTTATGTCAAATTTGAAAGTGAAGTGTGAAAAAGTCTAGGACATAATGAATGATGAATGGATGAAGATGGATTGTAAAACTTCTTAGAAGGGTTCACTTCTTGAAATCATATAGCAGATGATTCAAGTGTGTCCTTTGGAATAGCAATGGATAATAATAAACAAACAAAGAAGAAAGCAAAAGCGGATATCGGATGCCAATCACTGGTCTTATACCAATCTCCTAAAACAAAATGGGATATCAGAGGCCACTCAATGGTCTTACACTAATCTCCACAGGCAAAGAAATAAAAAGCGGATACCGGATACCAATAGATGGGTTTACACCAGTCTCCTAAAACAGAATAGGATATCAGATGCCACTCAATGGGCTTACACTAATCTCCTCAAAAGAAAAACAAAGATGAGAAATGGAAGTTAACTGCCAATCTGTCTGGACTTAGGTTAACTCCACAGTATGGTCCTAGGAAATCCAAAGCCACATTACAGGGACTTACAATGGATCCTCACATACAAGAACAAAAGCAACAATATGATCACAGGAATGCAAATGCCTACTTGCAGGGACTTACAATTGCAACCTCACATACAAACAGAGAAAGCAAAACATGGATGTCAGATGCCAATCTGTCTGGACTTACTCTAACATACACAGTATGATCCTAGGAATACAAATGCCAACTTGCAGGGACTTACAGTTGTATCCTCACATACAAGCAAACAAAACAACATGTGATCATAGGAGAGCAAATGCCAACTTGCAGGGACTTACAGTTGCTTCCTCACATACAATCAAATAAATGCATCAGGCAAAGATAAGATGAGTGGCCAAGGTGATGGTCTTATACTCACTTCCATATCATAGGAGCAATGGCCAATGAATGGTCTTACAATTGTCCTCAATGGGTAAACAACAAATGACAATATCACAAAGACAAATGAGATGATTGTGCATTAATGGCAATCGATGATGATGAGTGCACAAAGTATGAAAGCAAACATATGTATATGAAGCAATCAATCAATCAATCAACATCAAACAGCACACTCTATAGCCAAACAAAGGGGGCTCATACAAGAGGGTTTGACTATGAAAGTCCACTGTAATAGGTAAAGGTCGCTCTTAACCTTGCCATTGAGAGGCTAAGGTGAAGCAGATGAAAAGGAGATGAGGGGTGTGCCTCATTGCTTCTATCTCAGGTCTGAGAGAGCATCAAATAATAGAAAGTGGGGGAGTTCAGAAAGATGGAACTCTTTCCCCATTATTGACTCGATTAGATCTTGGGTTTTTATCTCAATGCTTCAACCATGTAATGGGAGCAAAGAGAGGACACACTGAATAGTGGGGGATAGATTGCTTATCCCTACCTTCCACCAATTGCCTCAAATGAGGACTTTTCCTGCTTGGGACAATTTTAAACACACACAGGCATTGCCTCTTAAGGAGGACTTCAGACAGTTTGCCCGGTCAAATAACAGACCGGGTCTCCAGACTACATGAAGAAGAAGTAATTATACCTCAAAAGCAATTGCTAAAAAGCAAAGCAAGCAACTAAAGCAACTAAAGTGTACCTGAAAAAGTCAAACTCATTAGCAAACAAGTCAACAGTTCAAAACAAAAGGAATGGATAAACAACAGTCAACCACAGAGGGACCAATGTGCAAAGCACAGGACTTAACTATATGAGTCACACCTACAAAACAAGGGTTAGCACATGATATATATAATCCAACTCAATCAAATTTGAATGATCTTTGAGGCATTGGTGCTTAACCTGAAACATTAACTCAATTGTAAGCTCAAAAGACCACTAGGACTAGCCTAGGGTCAAGGATGAAAGAAAAAGTCAAAACAGCAAGGAAAAGTCAACCAAAGTCAAGGTCAAACATTTAAGAAGCTATCCCAATTGGATTCACAACCAAATCATGCATCATTGTCATTTCATACACAAAAGAATGCAAAGCATGGCAAAGGAAAGCATATAGAAGTCAACAGCAAGACTTCATTCAAAAGTCAACTCAAACAATCCCAAAAATTATCAAATAAATCACATTCAATCCTAACATCTAGCATGGCAAGCATGTCAAATTTCATGGCATTTGGATGAGAGGAAGGCAGTCAATTAAAATCAAGAAGTCAAACCAAATTCAAGCATGCACAATGAAGGTCAACAAACATGGGTCAACTTCAAAAAATCATATCAAATTGAAAACAGATGAGAAATGGATGGGATCAACACCAATGCAAAGTTCAAGATGTCTAGTTATCACATATGAAATTTCATGATCATACAACAAGATATGAGAATTTCACAAAGGATTTGGCAACATGTAGCACAAAAAGTCAACAATTGACTAGGCAGGGAAGAAAATTCACAATCAAATAGGAAACAGCATGATTAATTCCAAGAAAATTCATACACAAACTAGACATGTAAGAGATCATTCATGCAAAATTTGGGGTCAATTGGATGAGAGGAAGCAAGTTAACAAAATTCATGAAAATGCACATTCATGTTATGACACCAAATGCAACCTCTAACTTCAAAAAATCAAATCACACAAACCACAAATGGGAAATCCACAAACTTTATACCAAAATGAAGATGAGTGAGTCTAGTTTCACCACAAAAAATTTCAGGCTCAATGGATACATCATGACAATTTCACAAAAGGAATGGCAATGGGTGTCAAATGTGCATACATGTTAGGAAACCAATTACCAATTAAAATCCAGCCAATGAAAAATTAATTAAAAATCATAATCAAATACTAGACATCCATGTGAAGATGATGGAAAAATTTTCATGATTTTTGGATGAATAATGAAGGAGAAATGAATTGTTGAAGTTGAGTGATAAATTGGATGAATCATGAACAAATAAAATGAAGGAATGGTCAAACAAGGGTCAACAGTGGCACGGTTGTAAATATTGCATCACTTATCCAAAACTCTGCGTTTTGGAAAGGGCCACGAAATGTTTTGATTGGCCACTAGCCAATGAAACAGTACACGAGCCAATCATGTTCAAATGTTCTGGGTTTATGAAACCCTTAGGGTTTAACAGCAATGGCATTGGTTCATCTTCATGTTTCATCATCAACCAAACAAACAAGCACACCATAATCAATCAAATGAGCACGACTATGAAACACCAACATCATGCAATCATCAGCTAACAACAAAACAACATAACCATGGGGATTTTCTGGACAGAAATTAAAGTTGCAAAACAACAGCAAGCATCATCATCTTCATGAACTCGAAAATCTCAACATGCCCAGGACAATAAATTAATCATGGCAATAGCATCAACTAACATCAGGCAGCATAAATCCAACAGTGGTTTTCATTGAATCAACAACATATGAGCAAATCGATGGAAAATAATTTTGAACACACAAATGTAAATTCAGATTTCTCCATCATAACACAACCATTTCAAGCAAGGCATAGCATATTAGCATCAGCATGCAAAGACCTTTCATAAACATAGCACGATTTGGCAAATGGTGGAGGTCGATTACTTACTTGATTTTGAAGAAAAGTGTTGAACAATGGTTGTTTGTGTGATACAGCTCGAAACAGATGCTCCCAGTGCTTTGGAATGATGGATGATGAAGCTTTTTTCAGCTTAAGAATGCTTGGAACTCTTCACAGCTCGAAATGCCATTATTGGTTCTTGAAGAAAACAGAACAAAAAGCCATGCTCCAGTTGGTATTTTGTGCTTGCAAATGACTCAAAAAGATGTCTAAAGCATGGAAGAAGCAAGAGTGCTTGTGGTCTCGTGAGGCTTTGAGCAGAAAATTCTCAAATGCCAAGAATGCAAGAATGAGAGAGTGAGTGTTTTTGGTCGTGGAGGCTGCTGTGTCTTAGTCTCTAGGGTTGTGAAATGAACAGAGAATATACATATATACTTCTGTTTAGCATTGTTAATCCATGTGCTAAGTTGGTTTTACCTTAATGGAGTCATTTGCCAAATTTACTAATTATGAGCATTGCATATGGAGGGTGTATGACTGCACGAACTGGGCCCTAAGCAGGCTGTAAACAGACCTTTGTTTCTGCTGTTTGAACTCTGCTCATGAAATGCCAAGTTGGTTTTACTTATTTCAAACAAATTGCAAGAAATGCCAAGTTTGCACCTTTGGCCAAAATGATGGTATAATGGTGGTATGAGCATGAATTGGACTTGGAACATGTTGCAAATACCATATGAAACAAATCCCAATTGGCCAAAGTGAGAAAAAAATCAAAGAATCAAAAAGTCAACTATTGGTCAAACTTGATTTTTAAATGAAATAGGTCAAAAAATGCCATTTTGATTGGCAAGGTTTTGGTGAATGAAATTTATATTTTTGGAAAGAGGAGGAAAAATGTGGTTTGTAGGAAAAAACCCCACCAAATTTGGCCTTATGGTTCATGAGTTATGGCTCTTTGAAGTTCACAAATTTTTGAAATTGAATTGAGCATATCTTGACAACCACACATGGGATTTGAGAGTTCTTGGACGTTTTGAAAATGGGAGAACAAGATCTTCAACTTTCATGTTGGGCAAAAATTCATTTGAAGCTTGTATCATGATGTAAGTTGAGGATCAAGAAGTTTCCATTTTTGGCAGTTGAAATTACAGGTCCACTTTCTATTTTGGGAAATTTCTGATTTTACTTGATTTTCTTCCATGATGAGGTTTGACATGATAGATGAGGCTTATATAAGCATGAATGAACTCCTTCAAATCAATTCCATCCATCAAATCCCTGATTAAATCCACTGTTGACCAAGTTTGACTTTTCTAGGGTTTTGGATGACTGAAGTATTTCTGATGAATTCCAAACCCTAATTCCTTGAGACCTTGACTTCAAATGATGTCTCAAGATGTATGAACTCTTGATTATTGATCATGGTGCCCAAATTCTGCAAGAATGGCCACCATCCATTGCTTTGACTGACTGTTGACTGTCTTTGACCTAATTACTTCATCTGCAATCAACAAGGTTAAACTGACAATATTTTTGTACTTTTTGGTTAGTAAACATATGAAAAGCAAAGATATACAAATGCAAGGCATGCTTGGTGATCAAGAAATCGACCCACAAGGCAAACTACCCACTAGGAGGGAAGCTAGGGCATGCAGTGATCCTTGAGGCCATGATATGATATGATATGGGCCATGAGGGATCTTAGGGCCCAAAATTGGGGTCTTACAGATGCCCCTATTTAAGGTCATTCTAGCCGGAGAAGTGAAGTTTAAAATCTTCATCTCGACGCGGTAGAATGGGCTTAAATAACAGTAATGAGACAAATTTTGGTCCCTAAGAGACCTCATGATGCAAATGTATGTATGCAAAAGACACAAATTCTGTGGGGAATATGATTCACACAGAAGAAAAGACGATCCATCGGAGTAATACACTCACCAGGAACAGAGACTCTAACAAGACTCTAATTGGGAATAAACAAAACTGACACAGCGTGAACAAGACACGACTCTGATTAGGAAATAACAGAAAACAGACTGGAGACCTCACTGGGGAGTGAAGAACTCACACTGGGGAAAAGAATTCCAAAGGAAAATAAATCCATTGGAGAGACACCAGCTGACTCCTGGGGAGAAGCAGAAGTAAAACTTCACTGAGGAAGCACCAAACAAATGAGATGTTACCGGCATAAGGGTAACAAACTCAGGAAGGAACACCAAGGATACCGGGTTGTAGGTATGTAACAGGTGACCGACCAAAGACGTGAATTGGTGTGTGTTCCAAAACACTCATCATCCTGAAGAAAGCTAGAACAGCAAACTTGTTTATAGGATGGATATTCGATTCTACAAAGAATACGAATCTTACTCTGAGGGGAAAGCAACAAAGGATTGACCCAAGAGTGAACGAGACATATTATTCATTACCGGCAGACCGTGAATAATATACTCGAAAGGAAAATTATCCTGAACCGGTTACTGGGTTGTTTATAGGATAAGATCCGAAATCGTGAATTGGTTTGTGTTCCAAAACACTCATCACCCTGAAGAAAGCTAGAACAGCAGACTTGTTTAAAGGATGGACAAAAAAGCGTGAATTGGTGTGTGTTCCAAAACACTCATCATCCGAAAGAAAGCTAGAACAGCAGACTTGTTTAAAGGATGGAAAAAAAGCGTGAATTGGTGTGTGTTCCAAAACACTCATCATCCGAAAGAAAGCTAGAACAGCAGACTTGTTTAAAGGATGGACAAAAAAGCGTGAATTGGTGTGTGTTCCAAAACACTCATCATCCGAAAGAAAGCTAGAACAGCAGACTTGTTTAAAGGATGGGCAAAAAAGACGTGAATTGGTGTGTGTTCCAAAACACTCATCATCCGAAAGAAAGCTAGAACAGCAGACTTGTTTAAAGGATGGTCAAAAAACGTGAATTGGTGTGTGTTCCAAAACACTCATCATCCGAAAGAAAGCTAGAACAGCAGACTTGTTTAAAGGATGGTCAAAAAACGTGAATTGGTGTGTGTTCCAAAACACTCATCATCCAAAACGCAAACTGGTTAAAGGATGGATAAAAAGAACGTGAATTGGTGTGTGTTCCAAAACACTCATCACCCTGAAGAAAGCTAGAACAGCAGACTTGTTAAAAGGATGGATATTCGATTCTACAAAGAATACGAATCTTGCTCAGCTGGGGAAAATCAACAAAGGATTCCAACTAAAGAGCGCATGAGATATATTATTCATTACCGGCAGACCGTGAATAATATACTCGCATGGAAGATTATCCTGAACCGGTTACTGGGTTGTTTATAGGATAAAAATCCGAAAAGAAAGGCATCGGGATACCAAACTAGGTGTACAATGATGACCAATCAAAAGGAGCAACAGACATTACCGACAAAAGGGTAAATGAAAAGCGAGCTGCTGAGGATAATTTGCAAGCATCCGGCAATTATCCACAGGGACTAGCTGGGGATGCATTGGTATACAACCAATGATCCGGGGAACAAATCACGAGCATACGGTGAAAAGACCCACTGGGGATAAAATTGCTTGCATACGGCAATTATCCACAAAAGACTTGCTGGGGGATATAAGTGCTGATCTGAGCAACTTATACAAGCAAAGGAAAATCAACATCAAAGACTAGATGAAGATAACCACAAAATTAGGGTTTATATCTACCGAATACGGGGTAGAAGACCAAAAACTCCGCGTGGGGATAGAGCAAATCACAAATCCGCACGGGAAACCAAAATAGGGTTTATAACAAACCGCAAACTGCTGAAAAGCAGGAAAATAGGATTTACAACTACCGGGTAGTAGGTAGAAAACCAAAACTCTGGCTGGAGAATAAAAGGTGTATAACCACAAATTCTGTCAAGAAAGCCAGGAAAGATAGGACTTACAACTACCGGTTATGAGGGTAGAGGCCCAAAAACATTCCGCTGGGGAACAACCCACTGGGAAGTACAAGATATTTGACAAATAGCCAATTCGGGAATGATCCGAAAAGACAGACTGAATCAAGACACGTCCTAATGAGGATGTAACTCAAATAGGAAAATCCATCCCAATATATGTGTTGGGAGGAAACGGAAGAAACCGTCATCCACGAGGATATATCTCAGTGGGGAACTGCAGAAGGAAAGACAAACATTTTCTGCTTATGGGCTGACTCTATATGGAGAGATTTTGACACCCGACATCTGCTTGGGGAGATCTGTAAAGAGATCTATATCACCATAGCAGGAGACACGACAAACAAAAGATATATGGCAAGAAATGCAACATGAATATCTGAATGTTTTATGAATATGCATGAATATGCGTGATTTATGTTTGATGAATGCTGACAAAACAGACAATTCTAACACAAACAGGTTCAGGAACCAAACGTCCGGTATTATACTTCCAGGGGAAAAACCAGCTGGAGAGCCAATCTGCGGAGATCTACATGCTGAAGAGCAAAGATCTGTGAGTACTGCTGAAGAAGCAGCGAGTCAGAGATATCAGGAAATAACCCAATCAAGGTACAGAAAGTCACAACGGGCAAGACAGCCACCAAGACGAATCTGTAGGGGAACAAGAGAAGTCCCAAAGGTATCTGCAGGGGATCCCAGTGTTAACTGAGAAACAAAGGGTGCGTAAGCACGAACGCAAACTGCTGTAGAAGCAACTCCAAATAACTCCGCTGGGGAACAACCCACTAAGGGAGAATGATATCATCCAAATAGAATCTAACTGCATAAGCAATCCTACCGGGGAAAACTGTCAGCTACTCTCTTGGGAATGAACCACTGAGGGAGGACAGATCAAACAAGCAAATTCTGCAACGAACCACTCCACTTGGGGAGAATATACAGCAAACTGATCACAACAAGCGGATTCTGCACTATAAGCCACTCTACTGGGGATCACAAACAGTCAGGAAATCAATCCGTTCACTGGAGGCCAAAGCCAACATCCGACCATACCGGGGATTGAAGGAGTATTCAACAGGCGAAACTGCCACAACAAACACTCTGCAGACTAAGCTGAGGAAAAGATGGTTGAAATATACTGGGATGTCAACCCAATCAAACACCTGAATAGGAAAATAAATCCTACTCCGCTGAGGAGAAATAAGCACTGATGGAGGGATAGCAACAATTCCGCAGACGACTTCGCCGGGGAAAGGGTAAAGTGCCGGGTATCAAACCACTGACTTACCGAGTCTTCAAAAAGAAAACAAACGTGCTGAGGAAACAGACAAATCCTGCTGGCACACTGCATGGGGAAAAGCGGTAACAACTCTGTTTGCAACCCTGGTGGGGATATCAATAACATCTCTACTCGCGACCCTGAGGGGAGTATCAATCAATCAGTTATACTCATGACTGTGCTGAGGAGACAAATAAAGTCTGGGGCAGACGACCCACTGGAGAAAGTGACGGGGCACCAAGATGACAAACCATCAACCGCCGAAACTTCACAAGAAAACACCCATGCTAGGGGAACTGCTGCTGGAGAAAACGAAATCTTCAACAACACTCTGCTTGCGATTGTACTGGGGAACAACCCCAACAACAACTCTGTTTGAGGAACAACCTCAACAAAGATATGAAGAAAGAAGATACCACCAAACCAGGAACGTGAACCAATGTCTTACCTGTTGGAAATCATGCCACCCTCGGGAGAGCACTGAGATATTCTTGAGTATCCTTTCAATCTATGTGAATGTTCACTTTGTTTAAAACAAAAATTTTGAAAAATTTGATTTGTTTAAAACAATGACATTTTGTCAATTTAAAACATGCAAAACATTTGTTGAATTGAAACAAATAAGAGTGCAAATAATTGGATAAAAGCTCAAATTGATTTGATAGAATGGTAGTCTGCAAATGGCAAGACTCCATAGATCTGTACAAATTTGAAATCAGTGATATATATTGGAAGAGGGCTACATTGAACATAATGATCCTTTCTCTACCAATTTGAATCTCGATGTATCCGAAGCTTCAGTTGACGACGAATCGAGAATCTTCTGACGAAACGACGACTGATGAACCAGAAAGTCTTGTCAGGATGCAGTTACTTGCCAAATCCCTAATTTTTGCCTAGATTGCCCCAGAGTGAGGTACTCAATCTAGCGGGATGCAAATATATTCTTTTTTTCAAGTCTCTAATTTTTGCCTGGATTACCCTTGCGGGTTCTCCACCGAGACGCTCATTTTTGCCTAAGCCGCCCTTTCGGGTTTTCAACTTAGCGAGCTATTCTGTTTTTTTTTTGTTTTGTTTTTTTTTTTCATTTGCATATACTTTTTTTTAGGCAAAGTATCTCTTAACTGCATCTGAATTCACAGGACGAGTGAAATCCTCCCCATCCATTGTTGTAAGCATCAAAGCACCGCCTGAAAAGGCTCTCTTAACAACATATGGACCCTCGTAGTTTGGAGTCCACTTGCCCCTGGAATCGGGCGCGAAAGACAAAACTTTCTTGAGCACGAGGTCACCTTCTCGGAACACACGAGGCTTGACCTTCTTATCGAATGCTTTCTTCATTCTCTGCTGATATAACTGACCATGGCACATGGCAGTTAATCTCTTCTCTTCAATCAAATTCAGTTGGTCATAACGACTCTGAATCCATTCAGCATCAGTCAACTTGGCTTCCATCAAGACTCGCATTGATGGGATCTCCACCTCTACTGGGAGAACGGCTTCCATGCCATAAACAAGAGAGAAAGGGGTTGCCCCTGTTGAAGTGCGTACAGACGTACGATATCCATGCAAAGCAAATGGCAGCATCTCATGCCAATCTTTGTACGTGACAGTCATCTTCTGGATAATCCTCTTGATATTCTTGTTAGCAGCTTCAACAGCCCCATTCATCTTAGGTCTGTAAGGAGAGGAATTATGGTGTGCAATCTTGAATTCAGCGCACAACTCATCCATCATCTTGTTATTCAGATTGGATCCATTATCAGTAATGATCCTCTCTGGCACACCATAACGGCAAATCAGCTGGTTCTTGATAAACTTCACAACCACCTGCCTGGTTACATTCGCGTATGAAGCGGCTTCAACCCATTTGGTGAAGTAATCAATTGCTACGAGAATAAACCGATGTCCATTGGACGCTTTCGGCTCAATCATGCCGATCATGTCAATTCCCCACATAGAGAAAGGCCATGGTGATGAAATCACGTTCAGGAGTGTCGGAGGAATATGAATCTTATCCGCATAAGTTTGACACTTGTGACATTTCTTCACATATTTGCAACAGTCAGACTCCATTGTCAGCCAATAGTAGCCTGCTCTCAACATCTTCTTAGCCATGGCATGTCCATTGGAATGAGTACCAAATGAACCCTCATGGACCTCAGTCATCAATAGGTTTGCTTCGTGTCTATCCACGCATCTGAGCAAAACCATATCAAAATTTCTCTTGTACAGCACTTCACCACTGAGGTAGAAACTGCCTGACAACCTTCTCAAAGTTTTCCTATCTTTCACAGATGCCCCAGGCGGGCAGACCTGGTTCTGGAGGAAATTCTTGATATCAAAATACCAAGGCTTGTCATCTTTCACGTCTTCGATTGCAAATATGTGAGCGGGTCTATCCAAGCGCATCACAGTAATGTTGGGGACATCATTCCACCATCTGACAACTATCATAGAAGCAAGCGTAGCAAGGGCATCTGCCATTCGATTATCCTCTCGAGGAATATGATAAAATTCAACTTCTGTGAAGAAAGTTGAAATTCTCCTTGCATAATCTCTGTATGGGATGAGACCTGGCTGATTTGTCTCCCATTCGCCTTTGATCTGATTGACAACCAAGGCCGAATCACCATAGACATCAAGATACTTGATTCTTAAATCAATGCATTCTTCAAGTCCCATTATACAGGCTTCATACTCCGCCATATTATTCGTGCATTTGAAAGTTAGCCTTGCTGTAAACGGAATGTGCGAACCCTGGGGATTAATGATCACTGCCCCAAATCCATTTCCATATTGATTAACAGCGCCATCAAACACCATCGTCCATCTGGAACCAGGTTCTGGACCTTCATCAAGTGTAGGCTCATCGCAATCTTTCATCTTCAAATACAGAATTTCCTCGTCAGGGAAGTCATACTGAACAGACTGATGATCTTCAATTGGCTGGTGCGCTAAGTGGTCAGCCAAGATACTACCTTTGATAGCTTTCTGAGCTCGATACTCAATATCATACTCAGACAACAACATCTGCCAACGGGCAATTCTCCCAGTTAAAGCAGGCTTCTCGAAGATATACTTAATTGGATCCATTCTGGATATCAACCAAGTTGTATGATTTATCATGTACTGGCGCAACCGCTTAGCAGCCCAAGCCAAAGCACAGCACGTCTTCTCAAGCGTAGAGTACCGAGACTCACAATCAGTAAACTTCTTACTGAGGTAGTAGATAGCAAACTCCTTCTTCCCTGATTCATCTTGTTGACCGAGTACACAACCCATCGAGCCTTCAAGAACTGTTAAGTACATAATCAGAGGTCTTCCTTCCACAGGCGGAGACAAAATCGGAGGTTCGGACAGATAATCCTTGATACTGTCGAAAGCTTTCTGGCAATCCTCGGTCCAATCATGAGACTGATCTTTCCGGAGGAGCTTGAATATCGGCGCACATGTGGCAGTCATGTGGGATATAAATCTGGAAATGTAGTTCAAGCGGCCAAGAAAACCTCGGACTTGCTTCTCAGTTTTGGGTGCGGGCATCTCTTGTATTGCTTTGACCTTTGCAGGATCAACCTCAATACCTCTTTCGCTTACCACAAAACCCAACAACTTGCCGGAACGGACTCCAAAAGTACATTTGTTCGGATTCAGACGAAGCTGGAACTTCCTCAAACGCTGAAAAAGCTTCAACAAATGCTCAATATGCTCAACTTCCGTTCGGGACTTAGCAATCATATCATCAACATAGACTTCTATCTCCTTGTGCATCATGTCATGAAACAAGGTAGTCATAGCTCGTTGATACGTGGCTCCGGCGTTCTTCAAACCGAAGGGCATCACTCGATAACAGAATGTTCCCCAAGGTGTGATGAATGTTGTCTTCTCCATATCCTCTGGTGCCATCTTGATTTGATTATATCCGGAAAATCCGTCCATGAAGGAAAAGACTTTGAATTTAGCTGTATTGTCTACCAACATGTCGATGTGTGGTAGAGGAAAATCATCTTTTGGGCTAGCTTTATTCAAATCTCTGTAGTCAACGCACATACGGACTTTTCCGTCCTTCTTAGGAACAGGCACAATATTGGCCACCCATTGAGGATATGTCGAAGTCACCAGAAACCCCACATCAATTTGCTTCTGAACTTCCTCTTTGATCTTCACTGCCATATCTGGATGAGTTCTTCTGAGCTTCTGCTTCACAGGCACGCACTCAGGCTTCAAAGGCAGGAAATGTTGCACAATATCTGTATCTAAACCCGGCATGTCTTCATAGGACCAAGCAAAGATATCTGAATATTCTCGTAGCAAGCTGATCAAATCTTCCTTGACGGACTCTTCAAGAAGTGCCCCAATCTTCACCAGGCGAACACAATCCTCAGATCCCAAGTTGACTGTTTCTAAGTCTTCGAGATGCGGCTGAATGATCTTCTCTTCGTGCTCAAGGAGACGGGTGATCTCATCAGGAATCTCTTCAACGTCATCTTCCTCTGCCTCAAATACAGGGAATTCAAAATTGGGAGATGGCGTTGGATCATTATGTTCAATGGGTTTTAGGATCAACCTGCATAATGATTTTGGTTAAGAAAAACTTCAGAATTTAAACAATCAAATCATTATGCAGATGAAAAATGTTGCTTTTATTGCTTTTGTTTTTGTTTTTATGGTTTTTTGTGATCACTGATTTCATAAAGAAAAGCAAAAAGTGAAAACAAAGGAAAAACAAATGTTTTGACAATGCGAAAATTGAATGAAAACATCATTGTATATATGCTCTGCCAACAATGTCATCACTTCTCCTTTTGGCATGGGAGAAGGGTTTTAAACAAAATGAACAATTACTCTGATCTATGGATAACTGTAGGAACATCCACAGCGACCCAATTGTGGCAGACACCACCAGGAATAACAAAATTGTTCAAGTCTTCTGCATCTTCTTCTTCAATGATAGCAGCAGCTTCCTCTTCTGCAGGTTGATCGGCATGGATGAATCCTCCACTTGTGAACAAACCTTGCTCATTGCATGCCCCAGAACCATAGCCAATGCCAGCCCGGGATCGATTATCTTCAAGTTCAAGCACTTTCCCTAATCCAGCAACTGCACCACATTCAATGGCCAGCTTAGCATCACGGTAGGAAGTGAATGAAGGAGATTTCTTCTCGATTGGTTTATCAATAGATAAAGCTTGGAATTGAGTTCCAACTTCATCCTCTGCATCAATATACGAGAAAGAAGACAGATGGCTAACCAGGAGAGCCTTTTCTCCCCCTACTACAACCAATTTCTTGTTCTTGACAAACTTCAGCTTTTGGTGTAGGGTGGATGTCACGGCGCCAGCCTCATGAATCCATGGTCTGCCTAAGAGACAGCTGTAAGATGGGTGGATATCCATTACTTGAAAAGTGATCTGGAAATCACTTGGTCCAATCTTGATCGGGAGATCAACTTCCCCAATCACGGTCTTGCGCGACCCATCAAAAGCTTTCACAACAACCCCACTCTGCCTCATAGGAGGACCTTGGTATGACAATCGAGAGAGTGTGGATTTCGGCAATACATTAAGGGACGATCCAGTGTCCACCAACACATTGGACATTGCATCAGATTTGCAATTCATTGAGATATGTAAAGCCATGTTGTGGTCTCTTCCCTCCTCAGGGAGATCAGCGTCACAAAAGCTCAAAGTGTTGCAAGCGGTGATGTTTGCAACAATGCTATCAAATTGTTCCAGGGTGACGTCGTGATCAACGTATGCCAGGTCCAAGACTTTCTGCAGAGACTCCCTATGAGGTTCTGAATTCAGCAATAGAGAAAGAATAGAGATCTTGGAGGGCGTGTGTAGAAGCTGGTCTACAATATTGTACTCACTCTTTCTGATGAGCCTCAGCATCTCATCAGATTCTTCATCAACAATGCCGCTTGGGCCAACTGAAGAAACAGGAGTCTTTTGTACAGACGAGGAGGGTTTGGCAACATCAAGTGCCGGATTCTGAACTTTGGCAGCAGTCCCCACAGGACGTTCAACAGATTCAGAAACAGTAGCCTTTGGAGGCGCAGAAAATACACGACCGCTTCGGGTCAACCCACTAACATCAGCAATAGTGGTTACAGAAGTTGAAGGCAAAGGGACCTCGACCCCATCCTGGACAGCAACAGGATTGTACCGGAATGGCACAGCTCGATCAGATGTATAGGGCACAGGGCCAGCAGGTTTGATAATCAAAGCAGGTGAAGCCTTAGGCTTGTTGCTATTATAGCGAATAACAACGGGCTCAGGCAGCTTGAACACTGGCGAGATGACATTCACTTCAGGTTCAACTGTATCAACATTGCGATTCTGGAGAATCTCAATGATACCCTCATTCAACATCTTCTGAAGTTCACGGCGGACCTGGTCGCAACCCAAGCGATTGACCGAGCAGACGCGGCACTTGTCGTGGTTATGCTCCAAATAGCTGTACTGACACAGCATCTTATGTAAATCAACCAACGACTGCCGGATGTGGCTGACATACTTAACCTTGTATTTCCCAAGGCATTCCTGAATCATGTTGACAGATTTCCCATGCGAAGGCAATGGGTTCCTGGTGACGTTCGGGTTTGAGTCCTCAAAACTCAGAATTCCGCTTCTCATAAGGTCTTGCACCTTAGTCTTCAGCTGGAGGCAATTTTCAATGTCATGACCCGGAGCGCCAGAGTGATAGACACAATGCAGGTCAGGTTTATACCACCATTGCGGGTTTGCAGGAATAGCCGGAGGATCTCTCGGAGAAACCAACTTCCGCTCTATCAGAGAGGGATACAACTCCGCATATGACATAGGAATCGGATCAAAGCTGATCTTCTTCCTTTCATAACCCATGTTTGCTTGATTACTCGTACTCCCACGAGGCTGGTAAGCCTGTTGCTGTGGACGAGATTGTTGTTGATACTGGGGTTGTTGATATTGTTGCTGATGCTGATACTGTTGAGGTTGATATTGCTGACGTTGAGGAGCATTGTCCTTGAAAACAGGTGCTACGTGAGCCACCTGGTGCTGATGACCGGAATGTCGTGCAGGCTTCCTCTGAACAGAGGGTCTTCTTTGCTTCGGCTGAGATTGCACAGCATGCGCTTCGCCTTCTTTCCTCTTAAACGCCCCATATCGCTTAGAGGAAGAGCCATCATCTTTAGCCAACCGTCCTTCACGGACACCTTCTTCGAGACGCATCCCCATGTTCACCATCTCGGTGAAATCAGAGGGAGCGCTAGCCACCATTCGTTCATAGTAAAATGAACCAAGAGTTTCAGAAAAATCTTGGTCATCTCTTTCTCTTCCAACGGTGGGGTGATTTGAGCTGCCAGCTCACGCCATCTCTGGGCGTACTCCTTGAACGATTCTTTATCTTTCTGGGACATGGCCTGAGTTGATCTCTGTCAGGCGCCATATCAACATTGTACTTGTATTGCTTGACGAAAGCTTCGCCAAGATCGTTGAAAGATCGGATGTTGACACTGTCCAGGCTCATGTACCATCTGAGCGCGGCACCAGACAAACTGTCTTGAAATAATGAATCAAGAGTTGATCATTATCAGTTTGTGTTGACATCTTCCTGGCGTACATGACCAGGTGAGCAAGTGGACAGGTGTTCCCTTATATTTTTCAAAGTCCGGGACCTTGAATTTGACTGGTATTTTGACACCGGGAACTAGGCAGAGTTCGGCTGCAGACTTGCCGAAGAGATCTTTGCCTCTAAGAGTCCTCAATTCCTTTCTCAGCTCAAGGAATTGATCGTTCATTGCGTCCATCTTTTCATGAACATCTGAGCCCTCAGAAGCCTCAGAGTGATAGATGGTGTCGTCTACCCTAGGCATGGTATGCACGACAGGAGGAACGGGAATAGGGACCGGGCTAGATGCCGGCATTTGAGCAAAGGTAGGACCTGGCAGATCGGGCATGAAGCCTGGAGGCATCCCCCAAGGAAAACCGGGAGGCATGGCATTAGGCTGATGGGCACTGACAGGCACCGTCGAAGTAGCCACTTCTGAAATAACCGTCCGCTGAACGGGAGTTGCTGGCTGTTGGGCAGGTTGATTCTGAGCAGCAAGGAGTTGCTCCATCAAAGTGCCAAGTCTGGCGACCTCGTCTCTCAGACTTTGGTTCTCTTGCTCCAACTGCTCCATGATTCTGGCAGAGTTGACTCTTGTATAATACCGGTGAGTCAGCTTGCCTTCAAAATAAATGAAGAGCAAAGGTTAGAACCAGAAGACCAGAAACAAAGGGTACCTGTTTATGCAAGAATGATGCATGAAATGCTTGTGCAAATGCTTTGCTTTCCAAGGAACCCTTAGGGTATTGTTTGCAATATTTTGAATATTTAAACATTTTAATTGCTCATGGAAAATATTTCATTCAAATATATTGAAACAAAGAAGTACAACATTTTTCATATTCATTACAAAGAGAAAAGGTAAAAGACATCCTATGGATCCCTATTAGCTCGGGATGCTGGAAGACGAGAAGTGCACAACTTCTTGATCTCTCTCTCATAGGCAGCCTCCATATCAGCTTTCTCTTTAGCAAGTCGATCATACTTCCTCTTCCAGAATTTGGATGACTGAGGAAGCAGAGAAGTCCAAGCGTCGTTCGGATCGTCGATCACTCGGTGCTCGAGAAATTCAATCATAGCATCCTTCTCCTTGAGCTGCTGCAGCAATTCCTCTCTTTCGCGGATCCAAGCACGCGAAAGGTCTTCTTCTCTCAACTCCTCTACACGTTGGGTAGGGAGGGTTGAAGGCCCAGCCACATCCAACAGTGTAGGTCTTGGATGATCGTACGGCATCAGGTAGGTAGCAGCCCTCTGTCTGACCCAAGAGGTGTATGGCTCCAAAGCAATGCAGTTCTTTGGACCCAACTCATTCCTACTCTTCTTGTGAATACTGCGCCATGCACGGACAAATCTGGCTTTCAGGCCTTGGGGATCTTTACCCTCCTGAAAGAATGCACCTTCTAACAGAATGTTATTAGGTTTATCCTTTAGGGGGAACCCAAGCTGACGACGTGCAAGAATAGGATTGTAGGTAATCCCACCACATGTGCCAAGAAGAGGCACATTAGGGAATTCCCCACAATAATCGATGATCTGGACGGTATCATACACGCGATCATACCAGGTGATATCATCATTGGTGAGAGACATGAGTCTCTGGGACCACCGTAGACATCCCTTGTTCTCCTTGAAAGCAACTGTCTGCGGCAAGTGCGAAATAAACCACTTGTACAGCAGGGGTAAACAGCAGACAATGACTCCTCCATTCTTCATATTCCTCAGGTGCAAGGAGACATACGCATCACCCAACAAAGTCGGAACTGGATTAAGGACTGAGAAGATCCTAATAGCGTTCATGTCCACGAACTTGTCGAAGTTGGGAAATAGCACCAATCCATAGATGAGCAACACAAACAGAGCCTCAAAGGCATCCTCACTCATGGCCTTCCCATAAAAGGTAGCTTGGGCAATGAGGAACTCGGAAGGAAAACCCTGAATTCCGCCTTTGGTAGTCAGATTAGCTCTAATCAGATCTTCATCTATGTGCAACAGACTTGCAATCTCTCGAGCAGATGGAATACTCTCTAGGCCACTGAACGGCACTCAATCCAGAATAGGAATCCCAATAAGGTGAGAGTATTCTTCCAAAGTTGGCAATAGCTGGAAGTCCGGAAATAAGAAGCAATGATGCAACGGATCGTAGAACTGAGCCAAGGTACTCATCAATCCTTCGTCAACCTGAGTGGTGAGCAGAGGTAGAAGCTTCCCATAGCGAGCTTTGAAACCCAAGGGATCTAATACATACGATGTCAGATTCCTTAACTCTTTTACATCGGGCTGCTTGAAGTTGTACTTCTTTGTATACCTTTTCGGTCTTTCCATGTCTGAAAATTTTGCAAATAGCCCTTTAAGTTCCTTGAAAATTTTCTTTTTTTTGATGACATGAATGCGGATGAATGCGTGAATGCATGAATGCAACAAACACACTCAAGGATCAAGCAAAGCACACCAAACAAAGGTCGTGGGAAAGCTCTATGTATCCCTAATATCAATCATCCATTTTGGTGGATTTAGGTTTTCACCTTATCGACACCCAAGTTCCATTGATATTAACGGTACGTGAACCGGTTCTAACATTCTTAATATCAACCAGCCGCTTTGATGGATTTTAGGTTTTACACCTGATCCGGGATCCATTGATATTAACAATGTTTGAACGACTCAACCACGAATCACGGGTTTGTTGAGAGTCACGAGCATGGAGTCTCGGTTAAGAACCGCCCAAAGGGAGTGTACTAGGGTTTAAACCTGCCAGACATGTTCTATCAGAGGTTCCCATAATCATCGTTCCATCTTTCGAATATTATCGGAGGAACGAATACTCGTATTCCAAGAATATTCTCAAGAGAAACTCTTATGAGTGTAGTATCGCGTAACAATCGTATCAGAACTGACATCTGAACGACCTCCACACTACGGTCCTAAAAATAGGCCAAGATGGGTTTGGTAAACTAAGGTCCTTGGCTTCTGCGGAACATGATTGAAAGAATAATGCCTAACCACAAATAACTTGTGTGACATTATTAGTTCAACATGACCTCCACCAAGTGAATGGGCTCGCAAGTCAACTGGCTAAGGAATACTCCACACCAGTCGACAAGACTATGCCATTCTCCTATCCTAGAGTGCACTCGAGTTCGGGTATAGAACTCGTCTCACAGATCACCAAAGCAAACAGCAATGTATATCAAGCAATTCACACATTACAATCAATACAGTGATCCCAAATCGTACAAAAATATGTCAAATGACAAACAATAATATAGCACAACAAGGGTGAAAAGTAGGCAATACAACCAAGGATTCTGGTGAGTTCATCCCCAGCAGAGTCGCCACTTTTCTGTAGCGGTGTATTCGTCGCTATATGATCTATCGATTAAATCATAAGCAAGAGATACATTGAAATTTCGAGTCGCCACCGCACTTTTATTTATCCAAAGGACTGGCTAAAAAGCGAACAAAAGCCTAAGAAGTTTTACACGTAGAAAACTAATAAAAGATCAGAGAGTCTGGGTAAGGGGTAAATTACGCAATGGGAAGGTGTTAGGCACCCACTACGTCCTAGGTACTCCTAGGGAGCCCTTTTCACACTTGTTGTACTAAATTGTTATTTGTTATGACATAAAGATTGTGCAAACATGATTGGGATGATGAGAAAAGAATATACATCTTTTATTGGGTTTGAACGGATGAACCCGCTGCCTACGTACCTTCCATCAAAGGTAAGGATCAAAACGCCGTAGTTCGGCTAAAAGATTTCCAAAAGTTGGTGGATTCAGTTTTTAAACACAAGCACTGAGGCTTTTCATTATCAATGGGAGAACACTCGACCAAAAAACAACATCCACCATGCGAGGATAGCTTCGACGTACTAGAGGGGTTAGCCCTGTTTTCAGTACGGAAGTCTTACTGTCGACTCACTAAGGATAGGCAAGATTTACATCAACCACAATGATAATTGAAACCTATGGCTAATGTGAAAAGATTAACAATGGACAGAGCCAAAACAAGTGAATGAGTGAAGTTAATGGATTGTGATTATGAAAATGGAGTCAAAGTATGATTAAGATTGATTCAAGGAAGTGTTATGAAAATGAGTTTGAAAAAAAAGTCAAGGACTTGAGTCCAGGTTTTTAGTTAGAAAAACATGAAGATGTTTGCACAACACTTATGTCAAATTTGAAAGTGAAGTGTGAAAAAGTCTAGGACATAATGAATGATGAATGGATGAAGATGGATTGTAAAACTTCTTAGAGGGTTCACTTCTTGAAATCATATAGCAGATGATTCAAGTGTGTCCTTTGGAATAGCAATGGATAATAATAAACAAACAAAGAAGAAAGCAAAAGCGGATATCGGATGCCAATCACTGGTCTTATACCAATCTCCTAAAACAAAATGGGATATCAGAGGCCACTCAATGGTCTTACACTAATCTCCACAGGCAAAGAAATAAAAAGCGGATACCGGATACCAATAGATGGGTTTACACCAGTCTTCTAAAACAGAATAGGATATCAGATGCCACTCAATGGGCTTACACTAATCTCCTCAAAAGAAAAACAAAGATGAGAAATGGAAGTTAACTGCCAATCTGTCTGGACTTAGGTTAACTCCACAGTATGGTCCTAGGAAATCCAAAGCCACATTACAGGGACTTACAATGGATCCTCACATACAAGAACAAAAGCAACAATATGATCACAGGAATGCAAATGCCTACTTGCAGGGACTTACAATTGCAACCTCACATACAAACAGAGAAAGCAAAACATGGATGTCAGATGCCAATCTGTCTGGACTTACTCTAACATACACAGTATGATCCTAGGAATACAAATGCCAACTTGCAGGGACTTACAGTTGTATCCTCACATACAAGCAAACAAAACAACATGTGATCATAGGAGAGCAAATGCCAACTTGCAGGGACTTACAGTTGCTTCCTCACATACAATCAAATAAATGCATCAGGCAAAGATAAGATGAGTGGCCAAGGTGATGGTCTTATACTCACTTCCATATCATAGGAGCAATGGCCAATGAATGGTCTTACAATTGTCCTCAATGGGTAAACAACAAATGACAATATCACAAAGACAAATGAGATGATTGTGCATTAATGGCAATTGATGATGATGAGTGCACAAAGTATGAAAGCAAACATATGTATATGAAGCAATCAATCAATCAATCAACATCAAACAGCACACTCTATAGCCAAACAAAGGGGGCTCATACAAGAGGGTTTGACTATGAAAGTCCACTGTAATAGGTAAAGGTCGCTCTTAACCTTGCCATTGAGAGGCTAAGGTGAAGCAGATGAAAAGGAGATGAGGGGTGTGCCTCATTGCTTCTATCTCAGGTCTGAGAGAGCATCAAATAATAGAAAGTGGGGGAGTTCAGAAAGATGGAACTCTTTCCCCATTATTGACTCGATTAGATCTTGGGTTTTTATCTCAATGCTTCAACCATGTAATGGGAGCAAAGAGAGGACACACTGAATAGTGGGGGATAGATTGCTTATCCCTACCTTCCACCAATTGCCTCAAATGAGGACTTTTCCTGCTTGGGACAATTTTAAACACACACAGGCATTGCCTCTTAAGGAGGACTTCAGACAGTTTGCCCGGTCAAATAACAGACCGGGTCTCCAGACTACATGAAGAAGAAGTAATTATACCTCAAAAGCAATTGCTAAAAAGCAAAGCAAGCAACTAAAGCAACTAAAGTGTACCTGAAAAAGTCAAACTCATTAGTAAACAAGTCAACAGTTCAAAACAAAAGGAATGGATAAACAACAGTCAACCACAGAGGGACCAATGTGCAAAGCACAGGACTTAACTATATGAGTCACACCTACAAAACAAGGGTTAGCACATGATATATATAATCCAACTCAATCAAATTTGAATGATCTTTGAGGCATTGGTGCTTAACCTGAAACATTAACTCAATTGTAAGCTCAAAAGACCACTAGGACTAGCCTAGGGTCAAGGATGAAAGAAAAAGTCAAAACAGCAAGGAAAAGTCAACCAAAGTCAAGGTCAAACATTTAAGAAGCTATCCCAATTGGATTCACAACCAAATCATGCATCATTGTCATTTCATACACAAAAGAATGCAAAGCATGGCAAAGGAAAGCATATAGAAGTCAACAGCAAGACTTCATTCAAAAGTCAACTCAAACAATCCCAAAAATTATCAAATAAATCACATTCAATCCTAACATCTAGCATGGCAAGCATGTCAAATTTCATGGCATTTGGATGAGAGGAAGGCAGTCAATTAAAATCAAGAAGTCAAACCAAATTCAAGCATGCACAATGAAGGTCAACAAACATGGGTCAACTTCAAAAAATCATATCAAATTGAAAACAGATGAGAAATGGATGGGATCAACACCAATGCAAAGTTCAAGATGTCTAGTTATCACATATGAAATTTCATGATCATACAACAAGATATGAGAATTTCACAAAGGATTTGGCAACATGTAGCACAAAAAGTCAACAATTGACTAGGTAGGGAAGAAAATTCACAATCAAATAGGAAACAGCATGATTAATTCCAAGAAAATTCATACACAAACTAGACATGTAAGAGATCATTCATGCAAAATTTGGGGTCAATTGGATGAGAGGAAGCAAGTTAACAAAATTCATGAAAATGCACATTCATGTTATGACACCAAATGCAACCTCTAACTTCAAAAAATCAAATCACACAAACCACAAATGGGAAATCCACAAACTTTATACCAAAATGAAGATGAGTGAGTCTAGTTTCACCACAAAAAATTTCAGGCTCAATGGATACATCATGACAATTTCACAAAAGGAATGGCAATGGGTGTCAAATGTGCATACATGTTAGGAAACCAATTACCAATTAAAATCCAGCCAATGAAAAATTAATTAAAAATCATAATCAAATACTAGACATCCATGTGAAGATGATGGAAAAATTTTCATGATTTTTGGATGAATAATGAAGGAGAAATGAATTGTTGAAGTTGAGTGATAAATTGGATGAATCATGAACAAATAAAATGAAGGAATGGTCAAACAAGGGTCAACAGTGGCACGGTTGTAAATATTGCATCACTTATCCAAAACTCTGCGTTTTGGAAAGGGCCACGAAATGTTTTGATTGGCCACTAGCCAATGAAACAGTACACGAGCCAATCATGTTCAAATGTTCTGGGTTTATGAAACCCTTAGGGTTTAACAGCAATGGCATTGGTTCATCTTCATGTTTCATCATCAACCAAACAAACAAGCACACCATAATCAATCAAATGAGCACGACTATGAAACACCAACATCATGCAATCATCAGCTAACAACAAAACAACATAACCATGGGGATTTCTGGACAGAAATTAAAGTTGCAAAACAACAGCAAGCATCATCATCTTCATGAACTCGAAAATCTCAACATGCCCAGGACAATAAATTAATCATGGCAATAGCATCAACTAACATCAGGCAGCATAAATCCAACAGTGGTTTTCATTGAATCAACAACATATGAGCAAATCGATGGAAAATAATTTTGAACACACAAATGTAAATTCAGATTTCTCCATCATAACACAACCATTTCAAGCAAGGCATAGCATATTAGAATCAGCATGCAAAGACCTTTCATAAACATAGCACGATTTGGCAAATGGTGGAGGTCGATTACTTACTTGATTTTGAAGAAAAGTGTTGAACAATGGTTGTTTGTGTGATACAGCTCGAAACAGATGCTCCCAGTGCTTTGGAATGATGGATGATGAAGCTTTTTTCAGCTTAAGAATGCTTGGAACTCTTCACAGCTCGAAATGCCATTATTGGTTCTTGAAGAAAACAGAACAAAAAGCCATGCTCCAGTTGGTATTTTGTGCTTGCAAATGACTCAAAAAGATGTCTAAAGCATGGAAGAAGCAAGAGTGCTTGTGGTCTCGTGAGGCTTTGAGCAGAAAATTCTCAAATGCCAAGAATGCAAGAATGAGAGAGTGAGTGTTTTTGGTCGTGGAGGCTGCTGTGTCTTAGTCTCTAGGGTTGTGAAATGAACAGAGAATATACATATATACTTCTGTTTAGCATTGTTAATCCATGTGCTAAGTTGGTTTTACCTTAATGGAGTCATTTGCCAAATTTACTAATTATGAGCATTGCATATGGAGGGTGTATGGCTGCACGAACTGGGCCCTAAACAGGCTGTAAACAGACCTTTGTTTCTGCTGTTTGAACTCTGCTCATGAAATGCCAAGTTGGTTTTACTTATTTCAAACAAATTGCAAGAAATGCCAAGTTTGCACCTTTGGCCAAAATGATGGTATAATGGTGGTATGAGCATGAATTGGACTTGGAACATGTTGCAAATACCATATGAAACAAATCCCAATTGGCCAAAGTGAGAAAAAATCAAAGAATCAAAAAGTCAACTATTGGTCAAACTTGATTTTTAAATGAAATAGGTCAAAAAATGCCATTTTGATTGGCAAGGTTTTGGTGAATGAAATTTATATTTTTGGAAAGAGGAGGAAAAATGTGGTTTGTAGGAAAAAACCCCACCAAATTTGGCCTTATGGTTCATGAGTTATGGCTCTTTGAAGTTCACAAATTTTTGAAATTGAATTGAGCATATCTTGACAACCACACATGGGATTTGAGAGTTCTTGGACTTTTTGAAAATGGGAGAACAAGATCTTCAACTTTCATGTTGGGCAAAAATTCATTTGAAGCTTGTATCATGATGTAAGTTGAGGATCAAGAAGTTTCCATTTTTGGCAGTTGAAATTACAGGTCCACTTTCTATTTTGGGAAATTTCTGATTTTACTTGATTTTCTTCCATGATGAGGTTTGACATGATAGATGAGGCTTATATAAGCATGAATGAACTCCTTCAAATCAATTCCATCCATCAAATCCCTGATTAAATCCACTGTTGACCAAGTTTGACTTTTCTAGGGTTTTGGATGACTGAAGTATTTCTGATGAATTCCAAACCCTAATTCCTTGAGACCTTGACTTCAAATGATGTCTCAAGATGTATGAACTCTTGATTATTGATCATGGTGCCCAAATTCTGCAAGAATGGCCACCATCCATTGCTTTGACTGACTGTTGACTGTCTTTGACCTAATTACTTCATCTGCAATCAACAAGGTTAAACTGACAATATTTTTGTACTTTTTGGTTAGTAAACATATGAAAAGCAAAGATATACAAATGCAAGGCATGCTTGGTGATCAAGAAATCGACCCACAAGGCAAACTACCCACTAGGAGGGAAGCTAGGGCATGCAGTGATCCTTGAGGCCATGATATGATATGATATGGGCCATGAGGGATCTTAGGGCCCAAAATTGGGGTCTTACATCCCCCAATCGATTCGAACCCTTCAACCAGTAAGGTTGATTTAATTTTTCCTCTTGTTTCTATTGGTACAAACTTTATTCTGATACAAACTCTTTTTTATGTTTATAATACAAACTCTTGTTTCACCTCAAATTAAAATGTCACATGGTGTTATTTAACTCTGTTTATTTTATTTATAATGTTTTAACTTTTTTTATGTTATTTATAATGTTATATATGTGATATTATTGTCAGATTCTTATATGGCTTGATGTTTGGGTGAGTATAAGTTAATACTTGTAGTTTTATAATTATACTTTCACATACTATCTTTTGTGGCCTTACTATCGTCATGTATTTGTGTTTATGAGATTAAGGTTTGCAAGTGAAGAAGAACTTAGGTATGGCTACAATAAGTAGTGATTACAAGGGAATGTTAGTCAATGTTAGTTAATGTTAAATAAGCATATATCGAGGTATGTCGCCTGAATGTTACAGAAGTATGTTGCCTGAATGGTTTATGGTTTATTAGCATATGGGGAATGGTTTATTAGCATATACTGAGTGGAATATTAGTATATGGTTTATGGTTTATTAGCATAAGGGGAATGGTTTATTAGCATATACTGAGTGGAATATTAGTATATACTTAGTGAAATGTTTGTTAGCACATAGGTAATAGTTTATTCAGTAACATTTGTTTTATACCTAATGGTTTATTAGCTTATACTGAGTGGTACATTTTATTATTTTATTGTAATAGTAAAGCTTTATTACAATATGTTTATTCGACATGTAGGAGGATCCAACATTTAGATTTTATGCTTTATATTGAGTGGTACGTTTTATTGGAATTAGCATATACTGAGTGCTTTATTCAACATTCAATCACTTTGTATCAAATTACATATCTCATTCCATATCATTTTTGAATGTTGACTTTAAGTTTTCCATACTTAATAATATTCTCTTTTTTGCCCGAATCAAAATGAACAATCTTAGTTGCATTACTTAGTACTTTGGGAAAATGTTAACTCCTTATCCCTTTTTTTAGTGTGGTATTATTTAACTCTATTTATGCTATTTATAATGTTTTAACTCTGTTTATGTTATTTATAATGTTTTGTAGATATGGAAAGCATTACCGATGGTGTTATTTCTCCTCAAATTCAAATGTTAAATGCTCAAAATCAATAAGAATTTGAAGTTGTTTCTGTTGTGCAAATAGGAGTTGAAGTTGTTGATTTGGTTCATGAACAAGGGCTTGAAACTCCCTCACCCAACCAAGGTAAAGAAAATAAAACCTTCTATACCTCCATATAATGTTTAGACACATTTTACAAAGAAGAAAGGTTTTGCATTTTGTAACTATTGTTTCACATCTTATTCTACAAATAGTTCTAGCCATGGAACTAGTGACATGATGAAAGATTTGAAGGTTTGTCTAGAAAACCCATATAGAAAAATTCATAGTTCACAAAATACACTTGCACTAGGAAAGAGTAGTGATGAAGAAGACCTTAAAAGTCTTAGCTTTAGCTTATTGATTTTAATCCAGAGAATTCTAGACCAACACTTGAAAAAATGATAATTACAAACGAACTTCCTTTTAAGTTTGTTGAAAATGAAGGGTTTAGGAAGTTTATTGAAGAGGTATAACCTAAGCTAAAAATTCCTTCTCGTATCACTATTGCAAGAGATTGCATTCAAGCCTTTAATGCTGAAAACGGTTTGTTAAAATGTGTTTTGTCTTCAAATAACCAGATGGTATCACTTACTAGTAACACACGGACTTCAATACCAAACATTAATTATATGTGTGTTACTGGTCATTATATTCATGATGGATGAGCTTTAAAAAGAAAATGTTGCATTTTGGCTTGATTCCTGACCATAAAGTTGAGTCCATTTGGATAACTCTAGAAAATTGCATGAAAGAATGGGGGATTAATTTTTTTTGTGACAGTTGATAATGCAAGTTCTTATAGTGTTGATATTTCATATTTAAGAAGAGGCATGTGTGCTTGTAATGGGAAAACATTGTTAAAAGGAGAGTATATGCATTTGCGTTGTTGTACTTATATCCTAAACTTAATTTTTAGTGAAGTATTGAAACATATTGACGTTTCAATAGCTAAAATTAGGGTTGTTTGTAAGTTTGTTAAGTATTCTCCTTCTAGATTGGCCTTTTTTTAAGAGGCGTGCACAAGATTTAAATGTAAAAACTAAGGCAAGAGTAATACTTGATGTACCAAACTAGGTCAAGTTGAGATGTTTTTTAGAGAGGGAGATCAGGTGCTCGTGTTGTTTATTGCCTTGAGAGTAGAGGGATATGTTGTGGCTAGTGATATGCATGTGGTGTGTGAGTTTCCCGATATGTTTCCTAAGGACATTTGTGACTTGCTATCAGAGCGAGAAGTCGAGTTTGTCGTGGATTTAGTACCTGGTACTAGACCCGTGTCGATGACACCATATATGATGTCTATATTAGAGTTGAGTGAGCTGAATAAACAGTTAGAAGATCTGCTTGAGAAGATATTCATCAGACCTAGTGTGTCTCTGTGGGGAGCGCATGTGTTGTTGATTAAGAATAAAGATGGTAGGATGAGGTTATGTGTTGATTACCGACAACTAAATAAGGTTGCGATTAAGAATAAGTTTCCTCTTCCAAGAATTGATGACCTTATGGATCAGTTGGTTGGTGATTATGTGTTTAGTAAGATTTATTTGAGATCGCATTATCATCAGATTCAAGTAAAGCCAGAAAATATTCTGAAGAGTGCATTTAGGACTCGATACGACCACTATGAATATTCAGTGGTGTCGTTCGGTGTCTCTAATGCTCCAGGTGTGTTCATGGAGTATATGAATATGATCTTCCATACTTACTTGGATCAATTTGTTGTGGTTTTCATATATGACAATTTGGTGTACTCTAAATCAGATGAAGAGAATGCATGACATAAGCGAGTTGTGTTGCAAACTTTGCAAGAGAAGAACCATATGATATCCTTCGCACACAACTTAAAGTGTCGAAGAAGTTATGAAAAAACCCAATTATAGCGGTTGTTCCTCAATAACCAATAACATGACGGTCACAATTTTTCAAAAAAAGAAAAGAAGAAAAAGCCCGCTAAGTCAAACACCGCAAAAAAATGACTTAGGCAAAAATCAGGGCATCCCGGTGGGCCAAAGGCTTCAAAGAAGTGGTCCAGACAAAAATTAGGGAATTAAAAAAAATCAATCAAAAGAGGTCACTAAATCCTCAACAAAAACAAAATAAGGTGACTACCATTTCAAGAAAATCTCATCATGAATCCTCATTTTCACCTCCACACCTTCGAAGTCGAATCGTGTATCGAATTAACTAAATGTAGGAACTGGAGATCATCAAGAAGAAGGGGCGGGTTAAAATTAAATTTGAGCCTTATATCTTTTTGTTTAAAAAAACGTGAACCAGACCGCGTTACAACCTTTAAAAGACCTAATTGAGGCAAGGTTTATTTTGAAAGCATATTACATCACAATTGTGTTAACCTGACTACAAACTATTTTTGTTAATCATTTTATTGCACCAACTTGCATATTGTGAATGAATAGATCATCATTGTGTTCTTATCAGTGACTCGTTCACTATATCACTCGTTCATATCAATAAATTTTGATTTCAAATTTTTGCATAAGCACTGCATTAAAATTACCATTTTGAATGAACAATCTTATTTGCAAGTCAACATTTAACATCAAAGAAATTCCAATAATATACAGTTGAAGAACTTGATAAAGTGAAAAAAGTCCAGTTAGGGGAAATACTTTGAGTATCAGTCAATCCGAGCCAGTCACCCCAAGGTTCAGTTAACCAGGAGTAATTTGCTTTAAGACATAGGCTGGGGAAAGCCACCTTAGAAGCTCATTGAGTCCAACTATCCAAGAACAGTCAATCAAAAGTATGATTCTAGGTTTTGGTTAATCAGGGTCAGATCACTACGGTATTTAAACATTGGGGCAAGCCATCTCGAGATCGTCTCATGTCAAGCTTTTTCAAACTCACTTTCAAGGTGAACATTTTCAAAGACCTAACAATCTGGGGTAAGATAAGCCACAGAGGGGCAAAACCTCTTTCTCCATGCTTTCAAATTGCTCAAACAAATTCTGCCATACATCAACAACTATTGAGTTTAAGACGAGTGCTCGAAAGTTATGCTAACACAATTCATTAATCCTCCAAAAAGACCCCGTTAGCTAGTTGTAACTGTCAAGCTTGATATAATTCTCCTTTGACAAAATCTATCACAAAATTTTGGCCGAGTTATCAGTGTTGAGGAATCATCACCTCCATAAAAAGCATTTACAAACTCCCAGTCCACTCAAGTGTCAGCATTTTCATATCATGATCATTCATATATCATGCATAAAAACAAATTCAAATCATTCATAGCCGAAATGTACTTCGTTCTCATTTTTCATTCATCCAAGTCTTATTGTTGATCCTATATCCTTTGACCTCTAATTCCAGTTTGTCTTCGGTGCCCTTAAACCATCATCCAGTTTTCGTAGTCATTTTCTAGTCCAACTCAGTTGGCACCTATCAAATTTTTTTGTCCATGAGGTTCAATTCCTTTTTGGATTATCCGATGAATTTCCGGATTACTCCTTTGTTTATTGATGTATTTCCATAACTTGTCTGATGTATTTCCAAATCTTTCTCCATATATGATGTATTCTCAAATATGTTTGTCTTGTATTCTGATGTATTTCCAGAATTTCCTCGATGTGTTATCGGATGTGTTTGTATTCTATTGTATTTCCAGAATATCACTTGTAATTCTGATGCATTTCCAGAATTCGTTTCTTTTAGTCTCCGATGAATTCCTAAACATGTCATTTTTGTTCTGACGCACTTCCAGAACCCATATTCCATTCCCTAACATTATTTCAAGGCTCATTGGTGTCTCCTAAAATTCAGTTGTTACTAGGAATTATTCCAAGCTCAGTGGTTACTAGAACTCATTTAAAACCCAATTGTCGTTGGCATCACTTTCACTCTCTATTTATAAATACAATCATAATTGGTATATGAAGTTTGGTTGTCGCCAACATCATTTCAAAGTCCAGTTATTGCTGGCAAACTCCATTGTAGTCGGTAATTATTTACTAATGACTTTAATCAAGTCTAATTGTTGTTGGCAAAATCCGTTAAAAGCTGGTTGTAGTCCATTGCTTATGGTCAAAGTCCAATTGTTGTTGGCAAAATCCGTTAAAAGTTGGTTGTAATCCATTGCTTACGGTGAAAGTCCAATTGTTGTTAGCACTTATCCATTAAAAGCTAGTTGTAATCCATTGCTTACGATCAAAGTCCAATTGTTGTTGGCACGTATAGAGAGTTTGATTACCCTGTCTTTCCTGATGGTTTCGTGAAAATCATGTATGACTCATCATCTTGAGGAATTCCTAGAAGCTTGGAGGTTTTTCGTGTTATAAAACTCCAATGATGTTGGTTTTGTTTGATTTCTTTGTAAAGAATCAACGTAGCCTTTTGCGTGGATGATCTACTTATAAGAAGACTCCCGTTTATCTTTGTTTTGTATAAATTCCCTGTTAGGAATCTCCAAAATCTTTGATCGGATGAATTTCTTGTGAGAAATCTCCATAATTGTCAGATGTATTCTAAAGTGTCAGGTCATGTATGAACCTATTGATGAAACTTGCTTTGTATGTTTTCCAATATTTTTAGGTCATGTATGAACCTTTTGTTGAAGTTTTCTTTGGGTTTTCTAGTGTTGTCGGGTCACGTCTGAACTTGTTAATAAAATATCCTTGAAACCTCCATAATTGTTAGGTCATGCATGAACCTGTGGATATACTTTCTTTGAATTTTCCAATGTTGTCAGGTCATGTATGATCCTGTTGATGTGACTTTCTTTGTATATTTTCCAGTATTGTCAGGTCATTTTTGAACCTGTTGATAGAATCTTTTGATATACCCCCAACATTATCAGATCATGTTTGAACTTATTTTTGAAACTCTTTAAATATTCCATTGGTCAAGTCATGTATGGACCTTCTTTGATTTTTTCTGGTGTTGTCAGATTGTGTATGAACATATTGACTAAACTTTCCTTTATATTCAGGTTGTCATCAGGTCAATGTATGAACCTATTTGTTCGAACATTCTTTGTATGTTCCCTAATGCTGATAAGTCATGTTTGAACTTGTGAATTGAGCACTCTTTGAATAGTCAAGTGTTGTCAGGTCATGTTTGAACCTGTTGTTGAAAATTCTTTGAATATTTCAGTGTTTTCCAGGTCATGTACGAACCTGTTGTTAAAATCTCTTTGCATATTTCCCAGTTTTCTTTCCTCTAGCATGATTGTTATCCCCAGTGAATTTGTACCCTCATTTTTTGTTTTTTGTGGGTCACCTTTACCATATGTCTCCATCATTCCCCACTGATCTTTGTTTCATTTTGCATTCATCATAAAACATCCTGCTAGGGTTTATCTTATGTCTGATCATATTCCCAACAAATCAAAAACAAAAAGAGTCATAACATCTCATCTCATATCATATCATTTGCATTTCAGGATCAAAATCCAGGTCTTCTTAGTATTTAACTATCTCCCACTATGATCATATGAAGATTGTCTTGCTTCATATTCTCTAATTAAAGATACTTAAATAGGGGCAACTATCACACCCCGATTTTGACCATGAATCACCAATTAACACATTTGTCATAGTCGTTGCATCTTTGCATTTCATAACATGCATTCCATAACGTATAATGTCTAGAATATCAGTCGAAATAAATTTCCGGATTTACAGACAAACTGGTAGAATCAATTATCAAATGTGTGCCAAACTAGCGGGCGAAAAAGTTTCAAAATAAAACTTGAAGACATCAGTTTTATTAATCTACGTTTCATATAGTTTAACCTGGTGCGCTCGATTTAATTTTCGGTTAATTTTTCGGTCATATTTTGGTCCGTCTGAGCATTTAACCGATCATTTTTCATTTCAAAATTGGTTCAAACGATGTATATTTCTGAGAGGTTTATTTCATGCTGATCATTTTGGTGCATTCAATTTAATTTTTCGAGCATTTTTGTGCTCGACTATTATTAATTTTTGAGTCAATTTATTTTTATTTTTTCGTCAAAATGTTCCGAATATTAAAATAGAAATAATTATGATTTCTTTTAGTTTTTATTTGTTTATTTTATTTTGTTTCATTTTTATTTGTTTTAAATATTTCACACTCATTATGTACTACAAAAATATTTAGAGGGGCCTTTTTGGAAAAAATAATTTGGATAACCCTAATTGCAATGCTATATATACTATCACATGGCCTTGGAGAATAGAGACTCATACATCACACGCAGCGCCCAAGACTCGTGATCGTTTCTCTCTTTTTTTTTTCAAAAAATAATTAGTAACCTCTCTCTCAAAACCACATAAAAGACCATGCAGTGCAGGTAGAGAAAAAGAGGAAACAAATTATTTATTGTTTGGTTTTCTTCCTCGGGCTATCACCAACCTTGCTTTACCTCCACTAACCTCATATTCTCTACACACATGTTATAATACACCACCACTATCATAGACTTGCTGTAACACCCCAATAAAAATAAATAATTATTTAATTTAAGCTAATATTATATTTATTAACTTAATTAAGTAATTTGGAATTATGGGATTATTATTATTATTATTGGGATAATAATATAAATTGGAAAATATATAAGTGTGAAATAAGGAAAAGGAATCCCATTTGGTAAAAAGAGTTTTTACGTGAAACAGAGAAGCGGCTGAAAAGTGGAAAGTGGAGAAAGGGCAAAGAGGAAGAGCAAGGGCAAAGGTTGGAGAAGAGAAAAGCTTGGAGCTCAAAGATTTGCCGGATTAATTCAGGTAAGGGGGGTTTATCGTCGTTTAACGGGTATTATAGATTAACATATCATGGGTAGTGATAAACCGTTGATTTGACCCTAATTGGGATGTTGAATGCTGAAAAATTGTGATGAATAAACTGTGTTTAAGCTGAAATTGAATCGATAGTTGTGTGCGTCGTAAATTGCTGGACGTGTAGCTTTTTACGGAATTGGAATCGGAGGTCTGGAAGTCCTCCAACGGCGGGAAAATGCGGAGAATTCTGCATTCTGCCTTGTGTTAGCGCAGGAACAGCTTTTTGTCTTGCGTTAACCGGTTAACCCAGGGTGTTAACCGGTTAACACTGTTTTGAATTGTGAAAATTGCTTTTTGTGCTGCGTTAACCGGTTAACCCAGGGTGTTAACCGGTTAACACTGTTATGATGTCTGAGAAATTGCTGTTCTGTCTGCGTTAACCGGTTAACCCAGGGCGTTAACCGGTTAACACTGTTGCGTTTTGCCAGAAAATGTATTTTTTTGTCCTGCGTTAACCGGTTAACCCAGGGCGTTAACCGGTTAACACTGTTGGAAATTAGAAAAATTGATATTTTTAATGTTGTGAACATAATTGGTGATTGGCCTATATCGGTGGGTGACATAGTAGGGATTGGGTTACGTTGTGAAGTAATATTATAGTGAATTTGATGAGAAATCTTGTTGGGTTTATGTTATGAAGTGTCGATACAAGTATGACTGAGTTGTTAAGTTGTTCCGTGTACGGAAAGTTGTTGAAAATACTGAGTTGTAGGCTTGGTGGGCCAAAGTTGATTATAAGTTGATTTTGTTGAAAACATTGTTGTGTTGCTATTGTTATTATGTTGTCGAAAGTTTAAAGTCGTGTATGCCATGTACATTCATATGCATTAAGTCGGAGCTTTTCTCACACCACGTTGGCCTGGATTGGCAAATTTTAAGTTGAAAGTTGAAGGCTTATGCCTTGATGCCCAATAAAATGGCAATGATTTTAAGTTGGGAGTTTTACTCCGATTGGTACCACATGCATGACGAGTCGAGTCTCATTTGGGTTGCATTTTTGTTGGTATTGAGTATGATTTGAGATTATATATGTGTTTGCGTTGGTATTGAGTATGATATTTGAGTTGATGTGCCGTTACTGAATGCATGATAAGATTAGGGTGATTAATGTGTGAATTTTACTTAGCATTACATGATGATTTATAATGCTTATTATATCGATTGAGGAACTCACCCTTACAACTATTTTTCAGGTAACGAGCAGTGATTGAGTAGAAGCTAGTGCTTGGAGTCTAGTGTAGTCTCCTTAGTGGGTCATGCTCTGATAGATGTAACATCGGGACGGGATGTTTTAATTGTTTTATTGTTGGTTGTTGAACCATTTTACATGTAATATGTTATACGTTTTGAATGGTTGGTTTGCTTTCTATCCGCTGCGAATTATGCAAAAATGTTATTTTGATTAAATAAAGAGCATGACAGTTATTATGATGTGAAGTAGTTGCGTGACACCCTTGATTGCATATTTACTCTGATTGATATGTTGTTATTTTAATTATATATTCGGGGTACTTTAGAAGGGTGTTACATTAGTGGTATCAGAGCAGGTCGGTCTGTCCGGCCAGTTGTCGTGTCGTTACTGTCTAACAATTGTGTATTGTTACTAATCTAACTTTAAGTTGTGTTGTAATGATAAGTTGAAATGGCTGGAAGGAATGACGCTGCAATGGCTGCCGCAATGCAAGCAATGGCACAAGCTGTGCAGAACTTGCCAAATGCTGGTGGAGATGCTGGATCACGTAGCTTGGCGACTTTTCAAAGAGAGAATCCGCCGGTGTTTAAAGGGAAGCATGATCCAGATGCAGCCTTGGGATGGTTGAAAGAAATTGAGAGAATCTTCCGTGTTATGGATTGCACTCCAGCTCAGAAGGTTCGGTATGGTACTCACATGCTAGCAGTCGAAGCTGATGACTGGTGGCTAGAGACTCACGAGAGGTTGACCGTGGCAGGTGAAGACATTACTTGGGATGTATTCCGTAGGGAATTCCTGAGAAAGTATTATCCGGAAGATGTCCGTGGTAAGAAGGAAATCGAGTTCCTTGAGCTGAAGCAAGGAAACATGTCTGTCACTGATTATGCTGCGAAATTTGTGGAGCTGTCCAAATTTTATCCTCATTACACTGGTGCTGGTGCTGAATTTTCAAAGTGCATCAAGTTTGAGAACGGATTGCGCTCTGAGATTAAGAAGGCTGTTGGGTATCAGAAGATACGCATTTTTACTGAACTGGTTGATAGCTGCAGGATATTTGAAGAGGACAATAATGCTCATTACAAGATTGTCAGTGACCGCAAGGGAAAGCAACATCAAAACCGTGGCAAGCCGTATGATGCCCCAGTGGGAAAAGGGAAACAAGGAGCTGCTCCGGCTCAGAGGACTAGTAGGGGAAGTGATCCTGCTGGTATAGTTTGTTTCAAATGTGGTCAGGCTGGTCATAAGAGTAATGTATGCACTGCTGAAGTAAAGAGGTGTTTTCGCTGTGGTAAGACTGGTCATGCAATAGCTGATTGCAAGCACAAGGAAATGATTTGTTTTAATTGTGGCGAAGAAGGGCATATTGGAAGTCAGTGTCAGAAGCCAAAGAAATCTCAAACTGGAAAGGTGTTCGCATTGACCGGAACTCAAACCTCCAGTGAGGACAGACTTATCCGAGGTACATGTTTCATAAATGGTACTCCTTTAATTACTATTATTGATACCGGTGCTACCCACTGTTTTATTTCTGCTAACTGTGCTCGAAGACTGGGTTTAAAATTGTCCGCTTTGGATGGTGAGTTGATTGTTGAGACCCCAGCTAAGGGATCAATAACTACTTCTTTGGTGTGTTTAAAATGTCCTTTGTCGATCTTCGATAAAGATTTCTATGTTGATTTAGTATGTTTGCCGTTGGATGGGATGGATGTAATTCTTGGTATGAACTGGTTAGAGTATAATTATGTTCATATAAATTGTCATCATAAGTCGGTGAGGTTTTCCACTCCTGAAGAGGAAGGAGTTGACTTATTACCTTTCAGAGAATTGCGAAAATTGATGAAAGAGGGAGCTCAGATGTTTTCTTTGATGGCGACATTGTCGGTTGAGAGTAAAGCTAAGATTGAGGAACTGTTAGTGGTGAAAGAATTCCCTGAAGTTTTTCCTGATGAAATTCCTAGTGTGCCGCCAGAGAGGGAAGTTGAATTTACTATTGATCTGGTACCTGGTACTAGGCCTATTTCGATGGCACCGTATAGAATGTCGGCATCTGAATTGTATGAATTAAAGAAGCAATTGGAAGACTTACTTGAGAAGAAGTTTATAAGACCAAGTGTGTCACCGTGGGGAGCTCCAGTGCTGCTAGTAAAGAAGAAAGATGGTAGCATGAGGCTTTGTATTGATTATAGACAATTGAATAAAGTAACGATCAAGAATAAGTATCCACTACCAAGAATAGATGATTTGATGGATCAATTAGTGGGTGCTTGTGTGTTCAGTAAAATTGATTTGAGATCGGGCTATCATCAGATCAAAGTGAAAGATGAAGACATCCAGAAGACAGCATTCAGAACTCGGTATGGACATTATGAATATTCTGTGATGCCTTTCGGTGTGACTAATGCGCCGGGAGTATTTATGGAATACATGAATCGTATTTTCCATACTTATCTGGACCATTTTGTGGTAGTATTTATTGATGATGTTTTGATTTACTCTAAGTCCGAAGAAGAGCACAAGGAACATTTGAGACTAGTGTTGGATGTTTTGAAAGATAAGAAATTGTATGCGAAGCTGTCCAAGTGTGAGTTTTGGTTAAGAGAAGTCAGTTTTCTCGGCCATGTAATTTCAGGAAAAGGTATTGCTGTAGATCCTTCCAAGGTAGAAGCTGTATTGCAATGGGAGACTCCTAAGTCGGCTACCGAGATTAGAAGCTTTTTGGGATTAGCTGGATATTATAGAAGGTTTATTGAAGGATTTTCTAAGTTAGCACTTCCGTTAACTAAATTAACTGGTAAAGGTAAAGCTTTCGTGTGGGATGTTCAGTGCGAAGAGAGTTTTAATGAATTAAAAAGGAAATTGACGTCGGCGCCGGTTTTGACTTTGCCAAATCCGGAGGAACCGTTTATAATTTACTGTGATGCTTCATTGATGGGTTTGGGAGGTGTGCTCATGCAGAATAATAAAGTAATTGCTTATGCGTCGCGACAGTTGAGAATTCATGAAAAGAACTACCCTACGCATGATCTTGAACTTGCTGCTGTAGTGTTTGCGCTAAAACTTTGGAGGCATTACCTTTATGGTTCCAGATTCGAAGTTTTCAGCGATCATAAAAGTTTAAAGTATCTATTTGATCAGAAAGAGCTGAACATGAGACAACGTAGGTGGTTCGAATTGCTTAAGGATTATGATTTCGGTTTGAATTATCATCCAGGAAAAGCAAATGTTGTGGCCGATGCTTTAAGTAGAAAGACCTTGCATGTGTCAGCAATGATGATTAAGGAGTTGGAATTAATTGAGCAATTTCGTGATATGAGTTTGGTTTGCGAAGTAACACCGCAGAGTGTGATGCTAGGAATGCTAAAGATTAATAATGATTTTATGGATAGTATCCGAGAGGTACAGAAATTGGATGTGAAATTAGTAGATATCCTTAATCGTTGTGGTAAATCAGGGAAAAGTGACTTTAAGGTTGATGCGAGAGGTGTGTTGAAATTAGGGGAAAGAATTTGTATTCCTGACGACGCGATTTTGAAGAGAAGTATTCTAGAGGAGGGTCATAGAAGCAGTTTGAGTATTCATCCAGGAGCTACTAAAATGTATCAGGATTTAAAGAAATTATTTTGGTGGCCCGGAATGAAAGAAGATGTGGCTCGTTTTGTGTATGCGTGCTTAACTTGTCAGAAGTCGAAGATTGAGCATCAGAAGCCTGCTGGGTTGATGCAACCGTTGGAAGTTCCAGAATGGAAATGGGATAGCATTTCTATGGACTTTGTAACGGGGCTGCCTGCTACCTTACGAGGGCATGATTCGATTTGGGTGATCGTTGATAGGCTCACGAAGTCGGCTCACTTCATACCTATTAACATCACTTACCCAATTGCGAAGTTGGCAGAGATTTACATCCGAGTAGTTGTAAAGTTGCATGGTGTTCCTCTGTGTATTGTGTCGGACAGAGATCCGAGGTTTACATCGGGATTTTGGAAAAGTTTGCAAGATTCGTTGGGATCTAAGTTGAGGTTGAGTTCGGCATATCATCCTCAAACTGATGGCCAAACTGAGAGAACTATTCAGTCATTGGAAGATTTACTGAGAGCTTGTGTTCTTGAACAAGGAGGTTCGTGGGACACTTATCTTCCATTGATCGAGTTCACATACAATAATAGTTACCATTCTAGTATCGGAATGGCGCCTTTTGAAGCATTGTATGGTCGTAGATGTAGAACTCCGTTGTGTTGGCACGAATCCGGTGAGGGTGTAGTACTTGGACCAGAGTTAGTTCGAGAAACTACCGAGAAAGTGAAGTTTATCCGGGAGAAGATGAAAGCTTCTCAGAGTAGGCAGAAGAGTTACCATGACAAGCGGAAGAAGGATTTAGAATTTCAAGCTGGTGACCATGTGTTTTTGAGAGTCACGCCTGTGACCGGAGTTGGGAGGGCTTTGAAGTCTAAAAAGCTCACTCCTCGCTTCATTGGTCCGTATCAAATCTTAGAACGAGTTGGAAAAGTTGCTTATCGGATGGCATTACCACCTAATCTTTCGAATTTGCATGATGTATTCCATGTGTCGCAGCTTCGGAAGTATATCTCAGATCCGTCTCATGTGGTTAGTATGGACGATGTGCAAGTGCGAGATAATTTAACAGTAGAGACAAAGCCTATACGAGTTGAAGATCGTGAAACAAAGACTCTTCGAGGAAAAGAGATTGTGTTGGTTAAAGTCGTTTGGTTGGGAGCTGCGGGCGAAAGCATGACGTGGGAACGTGAGAGTCGGATGAAGGAGTCCTATCCGGAGTTGTTCGCTTGAGGTATGTTTTCGAGGACGAAAACTCTTTTAGTAGGGGAGAGTTGTAACACCCCAATAAAAATAAATAATTATTTAATTTAAGCTAATATTATATTTATTAACTTAATTAAGTAATTTGGAATTATGGGATTATTATTATTATTATTGGGATAATAATATAAATTGGAAAATATATAAGTGTGAAATAAGGAAAAGGAATCCCATTTGGTAAAAAGAGTTTTTACGTGAAACAGAGAAGCGGCTGAAAAGTGGAAAGTGGAGAAAGGGCAAAGAGGAAGAGCAAGGGCAAAGGTTGGAGAAGAGAAAAGCTTGGAGCTCAAAGATTTGCCAGATTAATTCAGGTAAGGGGGGTTTATCGTCGTTTAACGGGTATTATAGATTAACATGTCATGGGTAGTGATAAACCGTTGATTTGACCCTAATTGGGATGTTGAATGCTGAAAAATTGTGATGAATAAACTGTGTTTAAGCTGAAATTGAATCGATAGTTGTGTGCGTCGTAAATTGCTGGACGTGTAGCTTTTTACGGAATTGGAATCGGAGGTCCGGAAGTCCTCCAACGGCGGGAAAATGCGGAGAATTCTGCATTCTGCCTTGTGTTAGCGCAGGAACAGCTTTTTGTCTTGCGTTAACCGGTTAACCCAGGGTGTTAACCGGTTAACACTGTTTTGAATTGTGAAAATTGTTGTTTGTGCTGCGTTAACCGGTTAACCCAGGGTGTTAACCGGTTAACACTGTTATGATGTCTGAGAAATTGCTGTTCTGTCTGCGTTAACCGGTTAACCCAGGGCGTTAACCGGTTAACACTGTTGCGTTTTGCCAGAAAATGTATTTTTTTGTCCTGCGTTAACCGGTTAACCCAGGGCGTTAACCGGTTAACACTGTTGGAAATTAGAAAAATTGATATTTTTAATGTTGTGAACATAATTGGTGATTGGCCTATATCGGTGGGTGACATAGTAGGGATTGGGTTACGTTGTGAAGTAATATTATAGTGAATTTGATGAGAAATCTTGTTGGGTTTATGTTATGAAGTGTCGATACAAGTATGACTGAGTTGTTAAGTTGTTCCGTGTACGGAAAGTTGTTGAAAATACTGAGTTGTAGGCTTGGTGGGCCAAAGTTGATTATAAGTTGATTTTGTTGAAAACATTGTTGTGTTGCTATTGTTATTATGTTGTCGAAAGTTTAAAGTCGTGTATGCCATGTACATTCATATGCATTAAGTCGGAGCTTTGCTCACACCACGTTGGCCTGGATTGGCAAATTTTAAGTTGAAAGTTGAAGGCTTATGCCTTGATGCCCAATAAAATGGCAATGATTTTAAGTTGGGAGTTTTACTCCGATTGGTACCACATGCATGACGAGTCGAGTCTCATTTGGGTTGCATTTTTGTTGGTATTGAGTATGATTTGAGATTATATATGTGTTTGCGTTGGTATTGAGTATGATATTTGAGTTGATGTGCCGTTACTGAATGCGTGATAAGATTAGGGTGATTAATGTGTGAATTTTACTTAGCATTACATGATGATTTATAATGCTTATTATATCGATTGAGGAACTCACCCTTACAACTATTTTTCAGGTAACGAGCAGTGATTGAGTAGAAGCTAGTGCTTGGAGTCTAGTGTAGTCTCCTTAGTGGGTCATGCTCTGATAGATGTAACATCGGGACGGGATGTTTTAATTGTTTTATTGTTGGTTGTTGAACCATTTTACATGTAATATGTTATACGTTTTGAATGGTTGGTTTGCTTTCTATCCGCTGCGAATTATGCAAAAATGTTATTTTGATTAAATAAAGAGCATGACAGTTATTATGATGTGAAGTAGTTGTGTGACACCCTTGATTGCATATTTACTCTGATTGATATGTTGTTATTTTAATTATATATTCGGGGTACTTTAGAAGGGTGTTACACTTGCAGCCCAACACATATTTTTTTCTGCAAAATAACCAACATCCAAATCTCTTATTTCCACCATGTTTCCACCACCACCTTACTCACATCCGCGTCGCTCACATCACCTCCACACACCAAATACCAGCATACTCATATATTTTCCTTCAACCAAAAACACACAAAATAGAGAAGAAAACCTCCACAACACCATGTAAACCAAATACTCCATGCTACACCCTTTACAAACCTGCTTCCAAACACCTTCAAAAACCATGAAACTCAATTCCTTCAACTTGCTACAAACTTCATCTTCCTACTCTCTCTCTCTCTCTCTCTCTTCTCTCTCTCTCTCTCTCTCCACCATATCAAAAACCACCTCTTGCACCTTCCTCATTCGTGTAATCCTCCATCTTTCGTGTAATCCTCCACCTTCAACACACACAACAAGTCTTCATAAAACATATCAACCTAAACCACCAGATGAAGTTTCATGTGAACAACGAGTCTTCACCATCTCAAAACCACACAACCATCCTTTAACTTCTTGTCACGTGACTGCAACCCCCCATGAACGCAACAGAGAAACCACTTGGACCGCCACTGTTTCATGTGGTGAACTCCATTTTAAACCCTTAAATCTCTCCAATAGCCACAAACACAACCTACCATTTCACCTATTCAAAAACGACACTGCAAATTTGATTCATAACTTCTAACCATCCTTTTCCTATTTGTTTTCAAACTCTAAACTTTACCAAACTCACTGCTATGGATGCAAGTTTGGCACTAAAACTTTATCCATGAAGTAGCTTGAAATCATGAGTTTAATGAGCAATATTTTTGAAACACCATAATAATCTCGTTTACACACTATAACACATCGGTCATCCGCACTTCACATTTCAAACCTCCACGAACCACTTAACCTCAAAACTTCACAAACTTGCATGAAAAAACTACATCACTCTTCATTTTCAACTTCCTGCAACTATACTCCCTCACTATTCACGTCTTAAACCGCATGAAAACACAACATCACTCTTCATACATACAACTCCTATAAAACCGCCTTTACAATAACCATTATAACATATTCACCAAGCCACATTCTTCATGTGAACGACAACAAGAACACACAAACCTCTCCTTTGTCACCACTCCGTTGTGGCTTTGGTTTTTGCTGATGACGACCGTGCATCTGTTGTTGCACCACGTCTCTTTCACGCACAATAACAACCATATAGCTCCATCTCACGACTAGCTTCCGACAATGCACGTCGAACTTCCACTCACAGTCGTGCCTAATCCAAATCGCATCATCGTTGAAGCTCGACAAACAACCACGACACATCAAACACTACTGCCGTTGATGGATTTTGTCCAACGTCTTTAATCGAAGAAGAAGAGAGACTAGCGAGAGCGAGAGATTTGGAATACATATGAGCAAAGCTTTGTGAGGGATGAGAAAGATTCGAAAGAGAGATGAACAAGACATTGAGATTTTGTTTTGTTTTTCCTGAAAAAAGAAGCAGTTTAAGGAGCGAGAAAGAAGTGGTTGGTTATTTTGTTTTGTTTCAATACATTGCCTTGGGTCACAAGGAGACAACTCTATTTTGAAATTCAAAGGATTGGTAAGTGTCCCGCTGCTCCTTGTACCACAACGACATTTTTTTCTTCTATTTTTTCTTTCTAATTTTATTTATTTAGTTATTATTATTTTTTTAGTTTAATGTTTTATTTATTATTATTATTATTATTATTATTATGATATAATTAGGTTTTAGTTTTATTATTAATGGGCCTTAGGCCCATAGTTCATTCACTTGTTAAGCTCACCTTTGTCACATATTTACCCTTGTTTGTTTCATTTTTTTGTTTGATTAATTTAAATTGATAGTTAATTAATTGATAAATTTATTTAATTTGTTGATTGTTAGTTTAATTAATTATATCTAAATAGAATTTTTTTAATTAGTCAATTTTATTGTTCTTGTTCGATTAATTAAGTGACCCATGTTCATAGCCTCACATTGTAAAAAACCTCACTAACACTCTTGATCAATTTCAATCACTTCAAATCATTTTCACAACTAAATTGGAAGAAAAAGATTACCTGGGTGAAATATACAGTCGTGGTCCCAAGTACTAGGCCCAAGTTGTAAGAGCTTGCAAGCCATAATAAGTGTTCGTCTTCTCTTCAAAACACTTGTAAAGATTCAAATCATTTTCATAATTAAAATTGGAAGAAAAAGATTACCTGGGTGAAATATCCAGTCGTGGTCCCGAGTACTAGGCCCAAGTTGTAAGAGCTTGCAAGCCATAAGTGTTCGTCTTCTCTTCAAAACATTTCTAAATATTCAAACCATTTTCATAATTAAAATTGGAAGAAAAAGATTATCTGGTTGAAAGGTCCAGATGTAGTCCCGAGTATTAAACTCAAGTTGTAAGAGCTTGCAAGTCATAAATACTCGTCTTTCAAACCCAAAAATACTTTCCACCAATCAAACTTTTTTTTTCTCGTCGTCGTGCGATCTTTAAAACCTTTTCATAAACGAAAGACATCTTGTATTAAGATGATGAAAAGCAATGCTTCATCCATAATTGTTGAGTTGATATAATTGACGTTTTTCCGAATGTTGATTTGTAAATCCATTCGATGTAATGTATATGTCTGCTCCTCATCTGTTTTGGGTAAAACAATGTTCTTAGTCGATTAATACAATATAGCTTTCGCTAAAATCGACCAACAAACAAACATTTTCTAACCAAAACTATGTGTGCCTTGAGTTCTCTATTGAGTTGCGTAGGAGCAGGATTGCAAAATCTTGTCAGGCCCATTGATAAAAAACTTAGGTTTAGTCCCCTTCGTTGTAAAAAATCCAAAAACATCTTCTCTTTTCTTTTGATACTATTATTCTTTCCCTCATAATAACTCGAGAAAACCTAACATTTCTAAGTTAACACTAACGCACACAACTAACCTAATGGTTCCCGTTGAGTACAATGGACGGGAGGGGTGCTAATACCTTCCCCTTGCGTAATTGACTCCCGAACCTGATTTGGTTGCGACGACCATAATCATTGTCGCTCTTTCTTGGATTTTATTGATATTTCCCATTTCCTTTATAGGAATAAATAAAGTTCGGTGGCGACTCTGTTCAGTTAATCATTGCGAGCGTGTGATTGCGCTTTGCTAGGTCGTGTTTTCATTTTTTCAAGGTGCGACACATATGTTTCTCCTTTCCTTGTGAGGTGATAAACCTTAGCTATTCAATTCGGGTCTTTTCCCTGAGAGTCATGAACTCTAGCATCTGTTTCTCTTCGTCCTATAAGGTGATAAACCTTGGCAATTCAGTTCCTTGACATCACCAGTCTTAAATTCTAGTAGTGATACCTTGCCTAGAAGGTTGTGAACCTTGACGCTCCTTTTCAGCCTTGAAGGGTAGTCTACCATGGCAAATCAATCTCTTTCCCTTTTGTTTCAGCCGTAGTAGGCTGAACTACGATTGCTATAATTTTCTCATTTCACGATGAGAATACTTAGGCACGAGGGGTCAAATCCTCCGCGAGCATACTTATTTATTCGTCCTCCCGCCTTAGGGAACCATTCATATCTTTCATGATCCATTATCTTTCGATCATAAACCGTTCACCCAAGTGATGTACTATTTATTTGAAACCGAAATACAATTCTCTTGGGAATTCCATATACACCTTTTTAGGACCATATAGTGACAAATTCACATTTGTACCTAGAGTTGTTTGGCTCGTACCCAGACATTTAATTCAATCTTTTTTGGATAAGACGTTGTTCCTCCCTATGGTGCAAATTCTACTTCTCATATGGATTCCAATGTATACCATTACCTTTTGTTTCAAATTTCACCTCTTCAGTCGATTGTTATCAAACCCTTCATTTTTGTGACTTTGACCATTCATTCCATTCATCTCCATGATGCATTCATATTCTATCTTCATTCACTTCATGTGACATATCGTTACCTTTGAGCCAAATACACTATCTTTTTTAGCTCCATCTTGTGTCATCTTGTGAACCAATAACTGTTTGGCTCGTATCCAAGCACTTAATTCTCCTTATTTTCGGCTATACCATATAGTGGAAGACGCTGCTGGCTAATCCACATATTGGTCAACGCCAATTTTACTCTTATATTCATGTTTCATCCCTTGTTGGAGTTCAAACAACATAATCCTTTGGTTTAGACCATACTTTGATCACACTTCTTTTTATCTCCCACCACTAGTTCTATGAACTACGTAGCTCTGAATTCCTCATTACACTATGAGGATACATAGGCATGAGGGCCCTAATCTTCACCGAGCACTTTATCTATTTCTCATTCTTTTCCCCTCATTCTTTGCGAGTAAATATTTAGATATCACACCCATTCGAGCAAGAAGAATCAAAATGGTTCCCATGGAGTACCATAGATCTAAGGGGTGCTAATACCTTCCCCTTGCATAACCGACTTACTTACCCAACATATCTATCTTCCTTGGGTTTTTTTGATATTTTCCCTTTCCTTCGGGAATAAATAAAGTTCGATGGCGACTCTATTATATGTTCGAGTGTGCGATACATTCGGGTATATTTCCGCTAGCTTCACCTCTCGCAGAAGCATCTAGCAACATACATGTCTGACTCTTAAGGGCTTTAATGAAATTTTTCATTTGCTCCATATTATTCATATTATGATTGGGGCATCTGCATAGTAGTAACTTGAATCACTCCCAAGAATCATACAGTGACTTCGTGTCTTGTTGCCAGAAATTGACAATCTCAACCCTCCTTTCAGTAAACTGGTGTCATACCCCAAAATTTACCCTCCCTTTTCATTTCTACCTAAATTTTAGTTTGAGACTTCATCTGCATATCCATGACATCATAGTACATTCATTTGCATTGAGAAGCACAAAATCATGGATCCAATGGCCTTAATCACACAAAGCATTGAAAGAGGTTGAGTCCTAAGCCAGGGTTCTTACATGACATGGTGAACCCTTCATCTTGGTTGTCTTTGTCATGGAGCATAATGTAAACCCTAAGTCATTGGTGTTGGATTGAAAACATCATCAAGATCATTCTGAAACCCTAATTTTCAACCATGACACTGTCATCTATTTTGTGTGCATTCAAGCTTAAGGATCATCTAGGTCCTTTGGTCGTTCATGAAGGATCCATTGATTTGATTAACAATTCATCAAAGGTCATACTTGTTTATGGTCATATTGCCTTGATTAAGGTGCATCCAAACAAGGGTTTACATGTACATGGCATTGCTTGGTTGATGTTCATCGGTTCAACTCATATCCATGACTTTGCAAGTTCCATTTGGTTCAATTCATCCATGTTGTTTCATATGGTCATTTATAGTTCACCGTTTGTTCATGTCTAGCTTGTTTATGTTTCATAGTTGATTCATCCAAGTCCACTTCCAATTCATTTCATTTTCAATGCCATGGTCGATTATCCATTTTAAGATCCATTCATTAGGTCATTCACTTCATCATATATTCAAGTTGTTGGTGATTACATATGTCGAGGTGGATTATTCATTTCATTCTTATTTCATTCATTTCAATTTCAATTCCATTTAATTTCATACCAAGTATCACTTAATACAATCATATCCAAATGTCCATACATAGAAAAGGATTACAAAAAACCATTTTTCTACCTAAGTTGACTTTTGGTCAACTATTGACTTTTTGGTCAACTAGTTTACCAAAGTCAACTAACTCCATTTTACATCCTAAACCCTAAATTCTTGGTATATTCTTCCATGATCCACCATGGTTCCATGTTCTTGAGTTTGCTTGCCTTCACTAATTTTCTTCAAACCTAAGTCACTTTTTACAAGTATCATAGGTCATATTTGCACCATCATACAAAACAAACCATGGTACATCAAGCAACTATGCATTACAACAAAAAATTATCCAAACCAATTTCCATTATTCATAGCATACACTTATCACATTTAACCTATACCATATCAAATCATGCATCCAAACTTGACATTCAAGTCAGAGCCATTCATACATGCAGCAAGCCATTTCAACACTTAACAGCAGCCTAACATCTACACATCATCGCCATGACAGTCATTAAACACAAAACCTAGCAATTCAACAACCAAACAAAGCATTGCAAGATATCACAAAAATAATGCAAATTAACAACATGCCTACCATACATTCCTAACAACATCAAAACAAATAGCAACAGGGCTATTGATTCACATCACAACAACCAAGCATATAAGAAAAAACAAATTTAATCACAATATATAACACATTAGTAGCAACAACCAACACAACAATAATGCATTACCAGTTCAACATCAATTCAAAGCACAACATTTATCAAAGTTTAACAGAGATGCAACATCAATTCATAATGGCATCATTCACATACTAACCATAATTGGCGCTTCACTCCCTAACAGACACTAACCTGCAAACCTTTCAACTAGCCTAACAACCATTTCACAATTTTCTCAACTAACCTGATGGGACCAAAACAGAATTTCCAACTAACAAAATAGTTTGGAACCACACCCAACTGACATGTAACAAACTGAACCATTTCACAATTCCATCAATTAACTTCTAAACCTAACAGAAATCACGAATCCTTATTTATAACAGAATTTTCTATTAAATTCCAAAACTCTCTAACAAACTCTAACCACCTAACTGAATCATCATTCATCAGTTTTCACTATATAAACCATTCATTAACTTCAGATCACTCTCTCTCAGATTCTATTCTCTGAGAATTCACTCATATCCCAATCACCCTCTCTCAATTCCATTGATTCATCAATCTCCATCATTAACCAAATTCATAATTTCATCAAGCTTCTGACCTCGAAGTTCATCAATCAATCCATTCATCAAACTCAAAATTCTCATTCCATTCACCAAATTCATCATCCAAACTCTCCTATTCATATATTCATCATTGTCGCCTTCAATCTTCATAGTCTCTTGAATTCATCTCTCACCTCACTCTCGAATCACACGAACACGAAGAAATCATAATGAACGGTGGACACCACATAATTCAACAGAAGAATGAGAAGAAGAAGAGTAATATTTTAAAGGCAATGAGGGATTTAGAGAATAAAAATCTTATCGAAACTCCTCTGTTAGCTTCGTTGTCTCTGGAAGCATAAGTTCCTCTTTCGTCTTCTTATGTCAACTTTGTTACCTAGATGTGAATGGAGATGAAGGGAATCAAAGCCCCAACCTCTTGGGATCTGATTCCCTATGATAAATATTTAACTTATCTTTTTCGTGATTAGGGTTCTTCAACAATTTGCATCAGTTTAGCCTTTAGAAGTTGAGTTAGGGAAAATTGATCATGGATATGGATATGGGAGAAGGAGAAGAATATGTCGATGTTATGGTTTTAGGGATTTAGCTCTCCGCCGCCGAATGCAATCTCCGATGCGGAGGAGACGGTGGCTTTTAGGTCTGAAGGTGAATTGAGGTTTGAAGCACACACGTGTTTTTTTCTTTCCCATTTGAATTTCATCTAAGTGAATGACTCTCTCCCCCACTCACATGCACATTGGGCCTTCCTATTTTGTGGGCCCATTTTTCCAATATGTACCTGGTTATTGTTTGCATACCTCTCAGTTTCATGAGCTGAAAGAACCTTTGGGCCTTTGTACGGGCCATGTGCGTTTCCTATTAATTGCACCTTGTTTTTGCTGATTAGAACCCCCTATATTTTGGTTTGTTTTTTGTCATTTTACTTCTATTTTTGTTCTTTAATTTTGCTTGCAATTTTTAATATTTGTTCATAAATTGGTGTAGAAATTAATTGATAGATTTAGTTAGTTTTTTACATGATTAATGGACTTAGTTAGAATTGATTGATATGGTGTAATTCTTGATTAATATAAAATGAATGGAAAATGCGATTTAACCTAGTTTACATGATTAGGTTTAGATTGTTAATTTCATGATAATTGTTGCTTACTTGATTGGACATGAGTGTTAACTCTTTCATGTTTGGATGTTAGTTCTAATTAGTTAGGATTTTAATTAGTGGAATTAATTTTGTTCATGAATCTCTTAGGTTTGTTTTGATCTTTTAAATCATTTATTCCTTGATAGAATGTTGGTGTTGATTTTTCTGATTAGATTGCACCTTAACCATGGCATGTTCGCCTACTTTAGGGCTTGTAAAGAATCATCTAGTGTAAATTGACTAATTAATCCCTTGGGTATGTTGTGTACATGATTCAACTAATCTTCCATTCCCATTGGTTGTGTTAATCAAAGTTTACTTTGATCAATCAAATCCTTTGCAATATGCTCAATTTCGCAAGCCTATTCAAGCGATCAAAAGACCCTTGATCACTTGATATGGCAAGTCCTTTGTGTTCAAGCTATAATGGACCTCAAAAGCTCAATACTTCAAACTTAAGTTCAAGCTCAAAGCTTCAAACTAAAGTTCAAGCTCAAAACTTCAAGTCAGTGCAAGGCATTCACATTGTAGATAGAATGCACTATAGTTCAAGCATAACAAAGGTGTATTAACACTTGTCAATCATGATTCAAGTTATGTGCCATGAGCCTTAAGAAATAAAGAAGGTGTGAGAGGGAACATTCATATCCTCATTCTGAATATCTTTGGGTACGGGATGAATGACCCAGTTACTCACTGTATTCACCTCTATTTATAGAATTTAATACAATTTAAATCAAATGATTGTCAAGTCTTTTTCTTCAAAGCAACACTTTAGTATAAGGAGCAACATGGAGAGTCTTCTTCAGCAACTTTCCAGTTATGATGAGTATCACATGCCATGAGCCTTAAGTAGTAAAGAATGGGTGAGAGGGAGCATTCATATCCTCATTCTGAATATCTTTGGGTACGATACGAATGACCAGTTGCTCAAGGTATTCACCTTTACTCATAGAATTTAGTGTGGTTCAAGTCAAATGACTGCCAAGTCTTGTGCAACTTCATTATCATTCATCATCAACGATATATTGTCTTCTTTGGAACCAAATACCATATTCCTTCCTAGATTTCTGTAATACCATGGTATTTTGGTGCCAAGTTATACTTCTCATCACTTCAGTCATACTCTTTCACTCTTTCTTGTTTGTCTTGCTAATCCTAGTTGATTAGGCAAACATCCTTTTTTCAGTTTCTTCCATCTTATTTCCCCAAACTATGGAGCTCTGACTTTTTCATTGCACGATAAGAATACATAGGCACGAGGATGCGAATCCTTGGAAAACATATTTATTCTTTATCCTTTCACTCACCTTTCACCATTCATCATTCAACATTTAGTAGCTTCATCCCTAGTGATATACTTTCTCTTTGAACCAAATACATTATTTCTTTGGATTCCATACACACTTTTGAGCTAATAGCCAATGTCTGCCTCTGAACCAAGAGCCTTTTGTTTGTCTCGTCGACAAACTATTCCTTTGTTTACTTATCTTGCAAGCCCTTCGATAGGCAAAACCCTTTTGTTTTTGGCTTGATGCCACCTTTCCTCATTGGTTCAGATATACCTACCTTATGTGTTCAGACAACATTATCCTTTAGTTCAAACCATACCTTTATCACACTTCTTTCATCTCCCATCTTAGTTCCACAAATTATGGATCTCTAATTTCCTTACTCCACTATGAGGATACGTAGGCACGAGGATTCAAATCCTTGGCGAGCACATTAATTATTAAAACCTTTTTTCCCTTTATCCCTTTCGTGAGTAATATTTAGATAGTAATACCCGTTTTTGGAAAGAACAATCAAAACGGTTCCTGTTGAGTACAACGGATGTGAGGGATGCTAATACCTTCCACTTGCATAATCGACTTCCCTACCATGTTTTCTCTTCCCTAGGGTTTTATTGATGTTTTCCCTTTCCCTCGGGAATAAATAAAGTTTGATGGAGACTCTGTTGTATCTTCGAGCGTGCGATGCGCTCGGGTATTTTTTGCGTAGCTTCAACTGGCTGGTGGTGAAAAATCTTTCCAAGAACTTATCCTCTAGCTCCTTCCATGTTCGAATGGTTCATTTGGAAAACATAGTAACCAATCTTCTTCCCTTCCAAGGAGTGAGAAACCAAACAATCATAACTTTACCTAGTCGCCCGTGAAAGCATCAGGTTTGCACATCTAAGCGGTTTCATAGAAGCGTGCAAGATGAGCCCATGGATATCTAATAGCATTCTTGTCCAACGAATTATCTCTTAGACCTGAAAGCACTGAATTCTTAATATAAAAGTTAGCAGGGTCTGTCGGTACAAACCCTCTAGAAACCTGTCCTTCATCAATCTGTTTGCAATAGTCCCTCATAGTGAGGGGTTATGGTGCTTCCATGTTCTCCTCCTCTTCAGAATACATAGAAAATATTGGTGAATCTCCTTAAGTTAGACTCACTTCTCTAGCTGCTCTTCGTATAGCACATGCAGTTCTGTCGGTTTCCAAATCAAATGGTAGTAATGATGACCCTGAACTGCACATACACAAACAAAAAATACCTCAGTAGCACTATGATAAACAAGAAAATAAAACAAAAATAAACAATAAAACTAAGAAAAATAAAATACCTTGCACAAAGCGTTACCCTGTTGCAATCAATATTCCCTTGCAACAACATAAAAAACTTGATGGCTTCTCGGAAAATGTACTGATAGTGTCACAGTAATAAAAGATCTAATCCACATGGACTATGTTCGAACAAGGCAACTATTATGTAATGTAAAGGAAAAACAATAGGGGGGGGGGGTTCAGGTTTTTAGACGAAAAACAAATTACGAGTTTGAAACAGAAGTAATTAAGATGGTTAGGTTGTGTATTAGAATCCTTTTATCCTCTCCTGTTGATGTATGATACCTTGTATGAATGGTCTTATCCTTATAATCTCACGGCGAATTAACAAAACTATTATAGCCGATCCCTCACGAAATAACTTTTAAGACTGTTAGAAATTTCAACAAGATTAAATAGATCCAGGTTGAATCGTGAACAAAGCCACTTTCCTTAAAAGTATTTCAAGCACTCTCTTTGATGTCTTAGAGTCGGAAAACAAGAATACCCAGGATAATTCAGCCTTTTGATCGAGTCTGCATAAGACAAGTGAAGAACTCAAATGCAAGGAAATGTGTTTGGAAAATTTAAAAGGATGTGCATATTTTGAGTGTGTGATTTTCGAATTCAGAATCATGTATTTATAGGTCATGCATGTGTTGTTTCATAAGTTTGCATCTCTTGATGAAACAACATTTTTTCACCATATGTTGCAATGGTTCACCTATGATCATACAATGCACCACTTCATGAAGTGTTGTATATTTTGAATTCAAAATTCAAACTGTAAGCAACAACCAAAATCCTGGAGCAATACTTAGGATTAATTTGCAGCATGTCGGCCGAAGGCCGACCACCGACCGCCGCCTTATTAACTCCACGAATAGCCCGATTGCTCCGATGTGTCGTGCCTAAGTGCTCAAGTGCCGCCTACAAGTCGCCACTAGCGCCTTTACTAGCAAGAGGTTGTTTGGATGTGGCATGTGGCATAATGCTTGGGACCACCACATATGTCCATATGACACCTTATCCTCTTTGGCTCCTCTGGTGAGTATAATGTTTCAAGGTATTTATAAATGCTTTTAATGTTAGTTCCATTTTCTATATGGGACTATTTGCGATGCATTTATTGTGATTAACTCAATTGTCTATTTTTGTCATATTGGAACATACCCATGGAAATTATTATTTATAATTTCCAACAATATCATCGTCTCTGTCTTTGTGGCGTTTAAATCATTTAGGGATTTTAAGCTCTGGTGGCAAAGACAGTTAGCTCTCGCCGATGTCCATCGCGATTTGACTAATCAGTTTCTTTGTAATTTTCATGGCAACAACATTACTTCTAGAATTTTCCATAAAGCTCAATCTGAGGGGACCTCATCGATGGTTGTGGCGGCGACTTTATCAGTGTCACGACAACGACCTCGTAGAGATTGTGACGAAGACATCAGATTCATAAGCTTTGTCGACTTCGTCAAAGTTATGACTTCACCATGACACTTTAGCTTCGGGATCTAGAAATGAAAATATCCTCTGCTCATGACATGATTTTGGTTATATAAATTAGAATATAGTGTGACGTTGAACATTAAGAGAGGATTTTTTTTTGGAAAACTAATTTTGGGAAGGTTATCATCTAGGTACGAATGTGTGATTCAAGAAAGTTTTACAAAAGTCTTATAGTGGGCGTCAAATATTTTTGCTAAACATTTTTTTTGAGAAATCTCCTGGAATTCGATCAGGCGGGATCACAATCCTCCTGTCAAGTAGAAGGTAAGTTAGAATGGATCAATGGCCACCATTGTTGGTGGTGTAAGGTTTTTTGTATGTTTTATCTTCTTTTCTTTTGATGTTATTCATCAATCAAATATCCATTTTTTGGTATCAGGCTTCCCTATTTATACTTTTATTCTCCTTCCCTCTTGATTTCCAAGAGACTCACTTATTTACCTTTTTATGGACATAAGTATGGTTTGATGGTCTTTAGTAGAATAAAAGTTACAACCGCCCATTATTAATGGATGTCATAATATTTCATGATTATGGAAGAATGTTGTAACATGCAAATCATAATTTCATAACCGATGAATGACTTTTGGCTATCCCTTCTAGAATCCAAGATGGGTGTATCCTGTCTGAGTAAGGCATCCCTGACATATCAAAATCTGAGATATATATACTCTATAGTCGTTACACCGATTTATACTTATCGTCTGGGAACGTGCCTCTGAGATATCTATGATTCGTGCTCCTATTTGTTTCATAAGTAGCAACTTGGTTGTCTTTTCAAGTACCTGACACGTTCGAATTTCACGTCTCGGGCCTAGTGACTTATAACTCGGCCCTGAGAATTTTGGGGAGTACAACAAAGAAAAAAACAAAAAGCAAGAGAACAAATATTTTGGAGGTTGGAGGTTTTAACTTGCCACCCCCACACTTGTACATGACACCACCCATAGTTTCATAATTCCATAACTTCCCATTGACAAAAGTTTGAAACACATTTTCGTACAAAATTTCCGGTAGACAAATCAATTTTTTTGGTACAAACTAAATTTCTGGTAGTGTATTTATAATTTTTGATATATCGTAATTTCTGAAATTTCCGTAAAGTTGTAAAATTACCGGAAATGTTAAAAGTACCATGTTATACCGACAATTTCAACCAAAGTGAAATTTTCTATAGTTTAATTTGTTTAAGATTTTAAACGCTCAGGATTTTGCCGACAGTTTTGGACGGATGTGATTGCACCGACAATTTTGTGTGGTCCAAAATAAATACAAAGTTGTATAATATAGGGATCACCCATTGTTTGATAAAAACATCTCAAAATGTCTCTTCCTCAATTTTTGATTAAGGAATAAATGTACTTCAACGAAGATTCACCTCCCGTAGAGTTCTGAATTTCAGATGGCATCATATCTCTCGCCACCTTGACATCCAAGTTGAATGAATTGTTGCATGATATCGATAACAGAAAGGTGAAAAAGATTGAGTTTTGTGGAGATTGGATTGATACTGATGGAAGAGTGAAATACAACCATATTGAGTTGAAAACCGACGAAGATGTGAAGGATATGTGGAGATCATTTCGCCGTATGTTAACAAAGGGGCCGATCGAGTTAGATGTGAAGATTTCAAGATCTGTCGACAACATAATTAAGATGATGAAACATCCAGAATCATCTGATAGTGTTTAGGTTTTCTCATTTATTATGGTTTTCTTTATTTATGTTTAAGTTATGTAATCCTTCGTCAAATGTTAAATTATGTTCATCTTGTATCAATGGAAGACCCAAAACATTATCTAAATAGGTGCTGAGTAATGTTACATGTAATACACAAATAATACATAAAAATAAAAATAATGTCTAAATTTGCCCCGTGCTACACGAGATAAACTAGTAAAAACCGTACCACCTGGGTTTACCAAATCTATGAGGTTATCCATAATAACTGCAAGCATCTGAAGGCGTTGATGATCATCGACATCAGTTGGAGGTGGCGGCAGCGGTATGTCATTGACAGGTACCCCAACATCTGAAAGCCCAACATCATCTGTATGCTCAACATAAGGGATGATGTGAGGGTGTGATATAGTGAGGTATCACTCAAAGTAACCATCTTCACACTGCGAGGCTTGCTGAACCCTAACTGCACGATCTCTAATGGCACAACCAGAACTGATGATGTTAATCTAAAACCATCACTTAATGCCTGGAAATGGAATATCCGAAATTGGTCGTGGGATGCTCTGAACATAACCACATTATCACAAACACATCTTAAGCAAGTGTCTAGCGACCAAGATCTCCCACTGCATATAACCTGAATATAAATAAGAGTCATTAAACTCGCGGTGGACTCTATGATTAGTGCATGATGTCCAAATAACATCATCTACAGCCAACACATCAAGTCTCCTCTTGTACTCCGTAATGCCACCGAGATGTGCTTGACTGTCCCTCAATTTCCTTGCCTGTGGGCCCCCACAGGGGAATGCTACACCCTCCTATCACAGATGGTGGGGAAATGCTCATATATCAAACACTGATATCAGAACACAAACACAACAAATAATAATTACGAAATATTATTCGTAACAATTAAATAAGAACTAAGCAACAAATAATAATTTCAAGTATACTTGTTATAAACTCAAATAACCAGCAAGCTATCTAGTCTCAAATACTGTCGCAACTCCAAGTGTTGAATATAGGATTGTCAACGCAACGCACTCCCAAGCCTATCTGGTAACGTCAAGGCTACTGAACAATCACATGTACCGGGTGTTGATATAAACACCAAACTTGTTCGCAAAGAGAATACATGCTATTAGATGTAGCAGGTACATCATAGCGGCAACCTCATACATCTGTGCCACAACAAGCTCCTCGTACCTATCTAGAAGTCAAGACATACGAAGGTGAACACCCGTGTTAAAGTCGAACTCCTTTAGCGCGACCTCCTCAGAAACTCCCAAATCTCGTACAATAGTCAAACATGCAAGCGACATGCTAATAACATGAGTTGTGAAAAATCTGTCGACGATATGGAGATGGAACAATGAGGAGACATCATCCAGAGTGATAGTCATCTCCCTAAATGATAGATGAAAGAAAGATGTCTCTTTGTGCCATTACTAACAAAAGCATTAAGAGGTGAAACGTCGAGTATGGTAAGTGAGCAATCCGCAAATGCTAGAAGCTCAAAATCACTTACAATACGCCTGGCCTGCTCAGGGATCAGAGTCTTGGGAAAGTTCTTAAAATTCGATCGATGCGATGTTACCTTCAGTGTGGGACAGTCCTGTGAAAAATAAATATAAAAAATAGCAGTTATAGAACAAAAATAACTAAATTAAAGTTAAACATAAAATATATATACCTCTCCTTGCCATAGTCGGTATGCCACATGATCAACATACTCTATAAGCACCAACCGGTCAATGGGTCCTGCCGGGAATGCTTCATCAGTGTGCATAGAAGACTCCTCAGTGAAGTCGTAACCTCTACGTCAGCAGTAGTTAGATGAGACTAGATTTGTGGCAGCCATCTCACCAGCAACAACATCATCTGGCTGAACCACATCATTTGCAACTAGGGCATCTGGTTGGACCACCTCATCTTCCACCTCATCAACAACCTCAGCAATAACATGTGTCACATCTGTCTCGACCGTTGGGTTATGAACATCCTGAACCAGCACATCCTAAACACGAACAACCTCAACATCATCTATGGGCTGCTCAATTGATCTCACCATTCGATGTCAGGTGCTACAGGGTGTGTGGAACTGCCTTTGCTCAGCCATCATTTCTGGTGTGAACAGGTTGGAACCACTCGTCCAACCCGTATCTGGGAAGACTAAGCCTCAACAACCCTAGTTGTAAATGGATTCTCAAGAGATGTGTCTGTTGTGAAGCGTGGATAGTTAGTTTACAACATATGTTGGTTTGCAAGAGTAAAGATCAAATATAGCCATCATCCCACAATCCGCTAAAGATTTAGGAAACATGTGATTTAGCTCCTTAAATGATTTATCTAAATATTCTCTAAAGATTTAGCTTTTGTATATTATTGTGTGTTTTCCTTGTACCTGAATAATATCATATCTTAACTTGGTTACGAAGTAACAATGTCAAGACATTTTAGGAAACATGTGATTTGATTGAAATAATATCTTCAGAAGATTGAGCAAAGATCTTGGATTTATTGCAAATTAAAGACCGATACCCATGCCTCTCACTGCTATTTATAGAGGAGTCATAAACCTAGGAATGCATCGAAGCAGTACAGTATTTTGTTAGCATTAGGGTTTCGTGTGTGTGCTTTGTGTGAGCCATTTGAGTATCACATTGATACTTGAATTGGACCTGGTGTAATGAGTTGTAACTAACAATCCCTCAGAAGCTTTTAAGCAAGAGTGGATTGTATTTTTCTGTTGTGTGTTATCGTGTGGTTGAGGGAAGTGAGAGGGGTATCATATCTAGGTATGCCCTAGATAGAAATGTCCACAAGTAGAGATTATGTGAGAATTCTGTAAATACTGAGGTTGTTTAAGACTTCAAACTAATTATGTGATAGTGAATTTACTTCCTGGTTTGGTATCCTCAAGATGTAGGTGACGTTGCACCGAACGAGGTTAACAACTGATTATGTTATTTACTGTTATATAGTTTTATTTATCCTGTTATTGTTTATGGTGTGATAATATGCATACCCTGAGGTCGTGACATCTTGTATGACACCAGGGATCTGTTTTCCATAATTTTTGGATTTATGTATGTAAAGAAAGAAAATCCTACTTCAAGGCCCAAATGGGTTGACTAAGGATTATCTTTCTTATATCTCCAGAGGAATTTGAACAATGCCTTACATCATCAACACAATTTTATTCAAAAGCATACAGATAATGATCTTGCGCATTTCGATTGCATCATTCTCTTTTGATTTTCCTTGATGTACAGTTTGATACTGATAAACAAAATATGAGTGAAGACGAATGGATTTAATCAAAACACACATGTTTATTTCATTATTATTATCATCTGTAAACCAGACAAGTTTTACAAATGAACAACAAATAACAAACAAGAAAACATTACAAATGAGATATGATTGAACAATATGATGTTGCTGGCGTGACTAGTCTTGATACTCATTCATGGAGGAAACCAAATATGAGCATTCTCCTATTCCATATTTTCCATAATCTTTGATTTGTTAGCTCTCGTGAAGTACTGGTGTCGAAGAGTAGTTGTCTTTCTGTCTGACGAAAGGACAAGGTGAGCTCTTTCTGGTTGATAGGCATGAGATGAAAATGAATGAATGCATATGTTGGGGATGAAATGAAAATAAGTATGCAACATCCATATATTCAAAGAATTGGTGGTATAATAACTCAGGTTCAAAATTCTGGCATATATGTAACAACGCAAAGATGATATTCAATAATGTCTGTTAACAATACAAAATAATTCGGATAACTTGTATATACTTCCCGATGCAGGATCAAAGGTTTGGCGTATCCATAAAGGCATGTAAAGTCTATGGTTTCCTGTAGAAAAAACCCATATCCCCTCACATATAGGTTCTAGTTTTCAAAAGGTAGTTCCTAGAAGGTTCCCAGAGTCATCGATCCAAAATGAAAATACCCTGCCGTAGCGAACTCTTGCATGTCAAAAGTACCTTCAAGTGAATCTAGTCTGGTTGTGGTTCCCGTGACAACCCAACATGCGAAACGCAGGTGAACACGAATATGCACGAGTTTATCCTGTGTATGTACTCAGCTCGGGTATAGAGCTTCTCTCATGTAGCATAACCCTAACCCAATAGAGAGTATGATATATATCTAGCATAATGAATATTTAAAGCAATAAAGAATGCGATAAATAAAGCGAGCAAAGCATGAAGATAAACACCCAAACAAAACAAAGAAGCAAACAAAACTAGGCTCGACTCCTACTTGAAAAAGCGAGGACTCCCTAGTAGAGTCGCCAGCTAAAGTTGGGGAGACTCAAGAAAAGATCCCCAACTGCAAGCAATATCCCCAGCAGAGTCGTCAACTGAAGCTAGTGAAAATATACCCGAACGCATCGCATGCTCAGAGATACAATAGAGTCGCCGTCAAACTTTATTTATTCCCGAAGGAAAAGGAAAACATTGATAAAACTCGGGGAAAGAGAAGTATGGGTAAGGAAGTCGGTTATGCAAGGCTAGGGTATTAGCACCCCTCACATTCGTTGTACTCAATGGGAACCATTTTGATTGTTCTTTGCTTGGATGGGTGTTATATCTAAGGATTTACTCGTGAAAGAATAAGGGGAAATAATGGAATAAATAGAGTGCTCAGAGAGGATTGGGGCCCTCATGCCTATGTATCCTTATAGTGCAATAAGGAGTTTAGAGCTTCGTAGTTCATAGAACCAATGGTGGAAGGTGAAAAAACAGTGATAAAGGTATGGTCTTAACCAAAGGGTTATGTTGTTTGACTCCCAAAATGGGTGAAATCTGAACCCGAGAGTAAAACTGGAATTAACCAATGTCTGGGTAGCCAGAGCATTCACCACTATATGGTACGACCGAAAACAAAGAGAATTAAGTGTTTGGTTCCAAAGAAAACATCTCTCAGTTCAGAAGCAGACACAAGATGGAGCTAAAAAGATAGTGTATTTGGCTCAAAGATAACAATATATCTTATGGAGTGAATGAAGGTAGTAGATATTGAATGTAAATAGTGATCAATGGTCCATGGGGATGAATGAAGTGATAGTGAAAAGTAACTAAAGTCAAAGAAATGAAGGATTTGATGAAAGTGACTGAAAGGTATGTTTTGGAACCAAAGTTAGGGTATATTGGAATCCATAAAGGGAATGGTATTTTCAACCTAAGAGGAAATGTGGTACAAACTAAGATGTGGGGGAACATAGGCATCCCCACTGTATTGCCATAACCAAAAACAAGGAATTAAGTGTTTGGCACCAAGGAAAACATCTCTTGGCACAAAGGTTGATAATTGTCCTAAAATGGTATATATGGAATTCCAAAGAAAACTATATTTGGTTCCAAAGAAAGACAGTATGTCACTGAGGTGGATGGGCATGATTGAGGAGAGTTGATGGATCATGAAAGGTATGAGTGGAGCCTTAGGTAGGAGAAAGAGGAATAAATAGGAATGTGCTCGCCAAGGATTCACATCCTCGTGCCTACGTATTCTCACTGTGCAATGATAAAATAAGAGCTCCGTAGTTCATGGAACCACGGAAACAAAGAAAAGAGATTTGAAGTGATTAAAAATATAACTTGTAACAAACGAAAATGGTAGGATGGGAATCCATAAAGGCAAATGAACTTTGAACCAAAGAGTAAACAAGTATATTGGCCAAAAAGGAAGGAATAAAGTGTTTGGCATCAAGAAAAACATCTCTTGGTTCACAAGGTGGACTCCAACTAAATAGTTTTAAAAGGATATGTATGGGACCCAAGGGAAAATGATATTTGGTACAAGGAAACAATATATCATTGTAGGGAACAAGAAATTTGAAACCAGAAGAGAACGGTATATTGAATCCATGAAGGAATAAACTCCGAACCAAAGAGTAAACAAACATATTGGCCAAAAAAGAAAGAATTATGTGTTTGGCATCAAGAGAAACATCTCTTGGTTCACAAGGTGGACTCCGACTAAATAATCCTAAAAGGATATGAAGAATTAATAGTTATGGTAGCTCGCGGAGAATCTGAATCCTCGTGCCTACATATTTTTACCATGCAAGGAGAAAGTCAGAGCTCCGTAGTTTGACCATAGCTTTGCATTGGCATTGGGATCATACCTTCGTATTTTCCTCACCTATCTTTCATTGGGTTTGCATTGGGAGAGATCACCAAGCATATATGATTATTTCATACTTTATTTTATTTTTTTACTAACCAAAATAAAAAATATTTCTAGTATAGATTTATTTCTTTTGTAGGTCTTGTGTGTGTCCATTTGTGCCCCACCAAGCCCACACAACTAGGGTTTGAGATCCTCAATGCAAGAGATCAAGCAAGCAAAGGTCCACATTGGTTCTAAATATCACATATGGATCCTCGTGTTCTTTATTTGTCATTTGATCAAGATTTCATCAAGAGTTTAGGTAAGACCCCAATTTTGACCCTAAGATCCCTCATACTATCTCATCATTTGCATTGGCTTTGGGATCACACCTTGGTATTCTCCTTACCCCTCATTCATTGGGTTTGCATTGGGAGAGATCACCGAGCACATTTGATTGTATCATACTTTATTTTCCTTTATTTACTAACCAAAATACCAAAAATATGTCTATGTGTAGCTTCATTTCTTTTGTAGGTAGTGTGTGAGTTCACTTGTGCCTCATCAAGCTCACATTTAGGTTTGAGACCCTCAATGCAAGAGGTCAATCAAGGAAAGGTTCAAAATGTTTATAAGTGTCATATATGGATCCCCATGTTCTTCATTTGTTATTTTGATCAAGAATTCATCAATAATTTGAAGCTTGTTTGTCAAGGAAGCCCTAATTCATCTGGGTATCTTGTGTGCCTTCCTGAACAAGTTTCTTCAACAATTGGTTGAAGATATCTAGGGATGCTTAATTACACATCATCTCACGCATATATGATCCTCCATAAGCCCCAAAGAGAAAAAGAACTTCAAGTTTACAAGTTGGTTCAAAGAGGTTGACCAGAGAAAGTCAACTGGTCAAATCTACAGTTCCCTAGACTCTATTTCCTACAAGTTTTGTCATATTAAAATGATTCCAAGTGTAAAGTTACTCTTTATGACATTCCAAATAACTTTCATGTTGGCATCAAGATTTAATTTTACTTGGAAAGTCATTTTTGTATGGTGAAAGATTATAGGTCATTTTGTATGTGCCCTAGTTAGGAGGTTAACTTCCAAGGACCATAACTTGCTCAATTTGTATTATATGAAGACCACACAAGTTTCATAATCAATTTCAAATGTCTTCTCCAACTTTTTTTCTTTGAGAAATGTCAAAATCAACTTTCAAGGGCATGTTCCAAGAGGAAACATTATAGGTTATTTTGGGTCATCATCATTGAACAAACAATTTTCCTCAACTTCTAAAATCCATAACTCCCTCATTCAAGATTCAAACGGTGTCAAATTTATGACCAAATTGAATAATATTGAATGAAATACAACTTTGTTGAAGGAACTATATTCATTTGAAGCTCATAAAAAAGTTATTCAAGGTGGAAAAAGTGGTCATTTGACTTTTAACTTAGAAAATTTTCAACTATGTTTGATTTCTCCAACTTCCACCTCAGAATTCATCATGACACAAGCTCCAAATGGAAAAGTTTGAAATTCTGGTATCAGAAATGAGATGTCGAAGGTAATGTCACGACACTAATATCTGAATAATACAAACAGGATAAAAGATAAAGAACAGTAATGCAAGAGACACAAGCAATTATTAACCCAGTTCAGTGCAAACTCACCTACGTCCGGGGGATACCAAGCCAGGAAGAAAACCCACTGAATAGAATCAATTCAAAGACTCCCAGTAAACAACTTCAAGTTATAGTCTTTTCACCTAATCTTTACCCGTGTCACTTCTACCTAAGAACTCTAAGATATGAGATCCTACTCACTCCCCCTCAATCACAGCAGTGATATAAAACAAGAATTACAATGAAAAGAAGACACTCTTCAAAGACATATACTTGATCTTACTTAAAAGCTTCAATCGAGTAAACACACACTCATGCTTCAAAGCTTAGAGTGGACAAATTACAACTCAAAAATCAGTCCAATTCAATCATCTATGGATGAATGAATGGCTTACAATTCACACGACCACACAAGACTAAAACCCTTATTCTCTCTCAATATTTCGTTCGTTATTTCTTGTGTATAAAACCAGGTTTTCCATGTCCTTTATATAGAAGCATTTGGCTGGGCTTGGTCATCGTAAAACCCTAAAAATATTTTCCATTCATATCTTCTCATGACAGCTGATTAAATCTCGTTGGAAAATAAGTCAATCTGGTTGTAATTACTGATTGAGAGCGCGTTCAATTATCTCATCAATTAAGCATAGATTAGCATAAAAATGCAATCACACAATACATAACATTCAGACTGAATGTTCTGTATACAGATGTCATGACATCGGGTCTGACATCTCAGTAAAATCCTGCATATTCACATTTTAAACATCCTGCAGGTACATGCTATCTTATATCAAGACAACACTTGTGACAACTTGTGAACACCCTAGGTTTTACCAAAGTTGCTGCCAACACATAGAACCAACAAACTCCCCCTTTGGAAAATTTTGGCTAAAACATACATCAGTCCATTCGTTCACAAGAGTAAAAAAAAACATATCAACAATTTAGCAGCAGAAGTAATAAACCACACATTTACTAGCTATAATAGCAACTAGTAAACACATTTTAAACACACAAATATGCTTCTTTTCCCCCTAAGTATGTTCAACACATACATCTCCTTCAACAACACCTGTAACATCCATCACCCCATCTGACATCACCTGTACTACACAAAACATCCTTTTCAACATCATCTGTCATCTGTTTATACCATAGCTACTTCATAGCACATATTAACTGCAACTCTCCTTTAGCTACTTCTTCCCCTTTTTAGTCAAAATAGACCAAAGAGACCAATTAGTCACAGAGGATCATAGAATGTTAAAACATATTGTCAGGTGTTACAGAACCACAAATATACACAACTACATAAGCTGAGATAAATATAATCCAGAGAAATAACAAAAAACCCAAGAAATTACATCAAGGCATCAAAATAAGACTGCCAAAAAAAACATCAAACATCAAGGCATCCAGAACAGCACATCATTATAACAGAGGAACAATCTTCACCAACACTCAGTCAGAGGAGCTAGCATCTTCATCAGCTTTAGACTCAGAACTGCCACTTGATTTATCTTGAGATTCAGACCTCTCACTAGAGGTGCGGGGTCTGTTTCCTTGGCTTGACCAACATCATCTCTATCTCCTTGCTCCAAGCTATTAATCAGAACCTCCAAAGCTTCTTTCCTAGCTTTAGCCACCCTTATCCCAGTCTCTAATTCCTTACAGGTCTCTTTCAGTTCAGCAATCAGACCACCTTGAGAGGTTGGCTTCTTCATAGCAGATGTCATGACAATGTCATTAACATGACTTCCTTCAAATAATTTGTAATGAACTGACGGGGGAGGTTTTCTTCTACTAGGGATATCACTTGTGCTCGGAATTCCAGGTTGCTGGCTTAGGATTGTCCCACAAATTATTGAGAGAAAAGTTATGGGCAGCTTCACTGCATTTGTAGAAGCATGTTTGACAATTTGTTCAAACATGAATCTACCATAATCAAAATTAAGCTTGGTTCCAATATCAAATATGAGCCTTCCAAGAGCGTTTGAGATTGTAGAGATGTGATTTGTCGGTACCCAATTTGCTGACCCTATCTTGTGCAAGATAGCATATTTCACAGTTAGTTTTCCAGCAGAGAGATGCTTCTTGCTTGGCCACTCCTTGACCTGTCCAGCAGTTATTTCCCTACAGACCTCATTGTATGTGGCCTCTAGTTCACCAACACCTTTTATTCCTATTCCTAGGAACTTATTAATCATAGTTGGAGAAAACTTCACACACTTTCCTCTAACAAACACCTTACAAAACTCTTTGTTGTTCTTGTCAGCAATGTCCTCAGGGATGTTCACCATAAATTCTCTAACAAGACCTTCAAAACATTGAGATAACCCACTTACAGTTTTCATTAATCCAGCAGACTTGATCAGGTCCATGACCTCCTTAACCTCCACAACATCCTTTCCCAGTTCTCTTTCCACAACCACTCTCCTTTGGATTACAAATTTCCACTTTGCTGCACCATCTTCAAGATGGAAGGAAATGTTATCCAAGTGTACAGCAGCAGCCTTAGCAGAAGATTTTCTAACACTTGACCTTTTGACAGGAGAGATGTCATGGACATCGTCTTCAACATCTTTCTCTGAATAAGAACTTTCTCTTCTTTACCTCCACTTTACTCCAAGACTTTGAGGGGCCTACATCAGTACCCTTCTTAGCAGTTTTGGCTTTCATCATCTCAGCCATAGACCTACCCTTTTTGGTCTTCATCCTCTTAGAAACACTTGGCTTCAAGTGATGAAGCAAGCTATCATCTTCATCATCTGAGGTCTCATCTTCCAAGTCGATCACCTTCTTAGCAGAGTCATGCTTCTTAGACTGAGAAGCATCTACAGATTTCTTACTAGGCAAGGTTTTCCCTAAAGAGCATAGTCCCTCAGCAGCTATATCTTTTTCAGACCTAGATGACTCATCATATTTCTCATTATGAGGTTCAACCCCAGGAGAGGGGTCCCTTCTCGATAGAGGAGTAGAAACTCCCTTTATTGAGTGTCCTTCATTAAGGATCCTCGTGACAAGATTTCTAATGACACGATCAATATGATGCATATCATCCTTAGAGGTAGGGTTATCAGAACTATTACCTTGAGTATGTCCTGCAGTGGAGGATGGACCAGGAGCATCGTCTGGGATGACTGATAGGGGAGTCACTTCAAAAATGTCTTCATTAAGAAAATCCATAGAGGGTGTTCTAGCTTTGTGCACAGGTTTGGTGTTTTTAGAACTAGAAGGAGAAGGATGTTGTGACATCTTGTTGAGCTTGTGAAAGGATTTTTGTTGCCCTAGCAGAGAAGGTCGATGAAGTTTGAGGAAGGTGGAAATGTTTGAGCTGAGGTTGCGTGTGGAAGTTCCAATACTAGGTAATGATTTACCATAAATGGGGAACTTTCTTTTAAGTGGGCAAACAATATTTTTATTACCTTTTCCACTCCAAATTAATTGCTATAAATTCTCATAGATACAAATCCCTAATTTCCCTCTTAGACATTCAAATTGATTAGCATCCAAAGCCTTTGTAAATATGTCAGCTAATTTCCTTTCAGTAGTAACATGCTTCAGGGCTATGATTTTCTCTTCCACTAATTCTCAAATAAAATGATGACGAATATCAATGTGTTTTGTCCTGCTGTGCTGAATAGGATTCTTAGAAATATTTATAGCACTTAGGTTGTCACAGTATAATGTCATGACATCTTGTGTGACATTGTATTCAGTTAGCATCTCTTTCATCCAAACCAGTTGAGAACAACTACTTCCAACTTCTATGTATTCAACTTCAGCAGTGGACAGGGACACACAATTTTGTTTCTTACTAAACCATCATATTAAGTTATTCCCCAAGAAGAAACATCCTCCTGATGTGCTTTTCCCATCATCAACACTTCCAGCCCAGTCAGCATCACAGTATCCAGTCAGCATAGATCCAGATCCATGAGTATACAACATCCCATAGTCACTGGTGCCATTGACATGTTTCAGTATCCTTTTCACTTGGTTTATGTGACTGACTTTTGGTTCAACTTGATATCTAGCACAAACATCTACAACAAAAGAAATGTCAGGTATGCTTGCTGTGAGATATAGCAGACTTCCTATCATGCTTCTGTAGAGACTTTGATCTACACTAACACCATTTTCATCTTTGGAGACTCTCAGATGTGTAGGAGCAGGTGTCCTTTTATGACTTGCATTCTCCATGCCAAACTTCTTAACAATGTTTTTGGCATATTTTATTTGAGATAGAAAGGTAGAATCTTCCAACAAGGCTCATTTCAAATTCACACTGCATTTGTTTAACGAAATGTTCGACCATCTGATCTGACATCCCACCAAACACAATATCATCCACATATATTTGAGCCACCATGAGTTTTCCTCCTTCACTCTTAACAAATAGGGTCTTGTCAATGCCTCCCTTCCTGTATCTATTATTAGTGAGGAACACTGTGAGTCTATCATACCAAGCCCTAGGAGCTTGTTTCAAACTATTGAGGGCTTTCCTCAACTTGTACACATGCTTTGGAAGATTTGGATCTGTAAATCCTTTAGGTTGTTCAACATATACTTCCTCATTTAAGTAGCCATTCAAGAAGGCACTTTTTACATCCATTTGGAATAGTTCAAACTTCAGAATACATGTCACTCCAAGCAATAGTCTAATGGACTCAAGGCGAGCTACAGGGGAAAATGTTTCATCAAAGTCAACTCCTTCAACTTGAGTGTATCCTTGTGCTACTAATCTTTCTTTTTTTAGTAACTACCCCTTGTTCATCAGATTTATTCTTGTACACCCACTTTGTTCCAATGACATTTATTCCTTCAGGTCTTGGCACCAGTTCCCATACTTCATTTCTCTTGAATTGGCCTAACTCTTCCTGCATGGAATTGATCCAGAACTCATCAGTCAAGGCTTCCTTGACATTCCTAGGCTCAATCTTGGACATAAAACAACCATGTGAGATCACTTCCCTTGATCTAGTTGTGACCCCTTTATTTGGGTCTCCTATAATGAGATCTTTAGGATGATCCTTCTGAATTCTGATAGAGGGTCCCTTATTAATTTTTCCAGCTTCAGGTTCACCTTGAGTGAGTTCACTCTCATTACTTTTGTCTGGGAAATCAGCTGGGGAATCATTTAGGGATGTCTCAACATCGTCTGTGACATCAGTTTGCTGATCATCAACCACAACATTGATAGATTCCATCATTACTTTTGTTCTGGAATTAAAGACTCTAAATGCTCTGTTGTTTGTTGAGTAGCCCAGAAATATTCCTTCATCACTCTTGGGATCCATCTTTCTTCTTTGTTCACGATCAGTCAAGAAATAACATTTACTACCAAACACATGGAAGTATTTGACTATAAGTCTTCTCCCTTTCCAGACTTCATATAAAGTAGTAGGAGTCCCTTTCTTCAAGGTTACTCTATTGTGAACATAGCAGGCTGTGTTCATAGCTTCAGCCCAGAAGTGGTAGGGCAATTTCTTAGCATGAATCATAGCTCTGGCTGATTCTTGGAGCGTTCTATTTTTCCTTTCTACCACACCATTTTACTGAGGAGTAATGGGAGATGAGAACTCATGACTAATTCCTTATGATGCACAGAATCCAGCAAATTTGCTGTTCTGAAATTCCTTCCCATGATCACTTCTGATTTTGATAACCTGACTTTCTTTTTCTCTTTGAAGTCTTAGACAAAGATCTTTGAAGACTTCAAATACATCAGCTTTTTCTCTTATAAAATTGACCCAGGTGTATCTGGATAAGGCATCCACCACTATATAAGCATACTTCTTCCCACCAAGACTTTCCACCTGCATGGGTCCCATCAAGTCCATATGGAGAAGTTCCAACACTCTGGAAGTGGTGTCATGTCTGAGCTTCGGATGTGACATCTTTCTCTGTTTTCCAATCTGACACTCCCCACAAACTCTTCCTTCATCAATCTTCAAGTTGGGAATTTCTCTAACAACTTCAACAGATATAATCCTCTTCATTCCTTTAAGATGTAGATGGCCCAATCTTTGATGCCATATCTTCACTTCTTCTTCTTTGACTAGAGTACACATTGATGAATAACCAGTTTCTTGAAAACTCCACATATAGCAGTTGTCCTTAGACATGACTCCTTTCATGATCACTTCATTTTCTCTACTAGTAATCAGACATTCAGTTTTTATGAAATTTACAGTTAGACCTTGGTCACATAGTTGACTGTTACTTATTAGGTTTGTAGTCAATCCCTTAACAAGTAGGACATTGTCAAGGTTAGGGACTCCAGGGCAGTTAAGCTTACCAATCCCCTTGATTTTCACCCTTTGCTCCATCACCAAAGTTTACACAGCTGGTGGCATGAGGATGAAGGCTAGTTAGCAGGTTTTTGTTTCCAGTCATGTGTCTGGAGAACCTACTGTCAAAATACCAGTCTTCTTTGGCTGAAACTCTGAAGGAAGTGTGAGCTATCAGGTTTGTAACACTAGTTTTAGGAACCCATTGTTTTCTGTTGACAGGTATGTGATGTTTGGGTCTAGGTTGATGATGAGAAGGACTAGGATAGCCATACAACTTATAGCAGAATGGTTTTATGTGGCCAAATTTTCCACAGTAATGACATCTCCATCTTTGATGTTTCCCTTTCTGTTGTCTTCCTTTATGATATTATGACATATGATGTGACATCCTTGGTTTGCTACCAGTGTGACTGCACTCAGGTTTGGATTTTGGTTTGCTACCAGTGTGACTGCACTCAGGTTTGGATTCATTGAACCCAATGCCAAACTTGTCTCCTGCCATTTGTCTAGTCTGGAGAATTTTGTCTAAGGTGTCAGATCCATTGTTTAGCATTCTGACATACTTTGTCATCTCATCTAGTTTGGAATTCAGGAACACTGCTTCAGTCTTTAACTTAGAGATGGTTTCCAAGTGTTATACCTTCTCATTCTCCAGTTGTGTTATCACTTTCTTCTGACTTTCAACTTGTTGACACACTTCTTCACTTTTGTGACACAACTTTCTGTAGGTAGTGGCTAACTCATCAAGTGTTACTTCATCATCACTTGAGTCTTCATCAGAACACCATCTTCCAGTCAAGGCAGTCACAAGATTTGCAGACTCTTCTGTTTCACTTTGATCAGACCAAGTAGCAGCAAGACTTTTCTTCTGTTTCTTGAGGTAGGTTCCACATTCAGCTCTAATGTGTCCATACCCATCACATTCATGGCACTAAACTCGTTTTCCTTCTTTGGACTTTTCATTAGATCTTGTTCTTCTTCCAGCATTATTGGACTTACTGATGTTAGATGAGATGTTCTTTACATTAGACTTAGACCTTACATCCATATTTTTAAGAAGTTTGTTGAACTATCTTTCCAGTAATGCTACATCATTTGCCAGATCTTCATCAGTATCTTGACCACTTTCTTCCTCTTTCTCTTTAGTGTTTGACATGAAGGCTATGCTTTTGACTTTCTTTTCAAATCCATCACACATTCCCATCTCAAATGTTTGGAGGGATCCAATTAGCTCATCAACTCTCATATTGGAAATGTCTTGAGACTCTTCTATGGCTGTCACTTTCATGGCAAATCTCTTAGGAAGTGACCTGAGTATTTTCCTCACTAGTTTTTCATCAAACATCTTCTCACCTAGGGCTTCTGAGGAATTAGCAATTTCAAGGATATTCATATGAAATTCATGAATATTTTCATCTTCTTTCATCCTTAAATTTTCAAACTTGGTAGTGAGCAGTTGCAGTCTAGACATCTTCACTCTAGAGGTGCCTTCATGAGTGGTTTTGAGAATGTTCCAAGCATCTTTAGCCACCTCACAATTGTTTACCAATCTGAAGATGCTGTTATCTACTCCATTGAATATAACATTCAATGCTTTAGAGTTCCCAAGGGCTAGATCCTCCTCCTCCTTGGTGCATTGTTCCTCAGCCTTGTTATCAGTTGTAGCTTCTCCTTCCTTAGTAATAACTGGATGTTCCCAGCCTGTTAAAACAACCTTCCAAGCCTTATTATCCAAATATTTTATGAAGGCTACCATTCGAGGTTTCCAGTAGTCATAGTTGGATCCATCCAGAATAGGTGGTCTGTGAACAGATCCTCCGTCTCTATCCATAGTACCAGAAAGTAACGTCCCTAGATCTCACCCAGAACCAGAGCAGGATGCCTGCTCTGATACCAATTGAAATTCTGGTATCAAATATGAGATGTCGAAGGTAATGTCACGACACTAATATCTGAACAATACAAACAGGATAAAAGATAAAGAACAGTAATGCAAGAGACACAAGCAATTGTTAACCCAGTTCGGTGCAAACTCACCTACGTCCGGGGGCTACCTAGCCAGGAAGGAAATCCACTAAACAAAATCAATTCAAAGACTCCCAGTAAACAACTTCAAGTTACAGTCTTTTCACCTAACCTCTACCCGTGTGACTTCTACCTAAGAACTCTTAGATATGAGATCCTACTCACTCCCCCTCAATCACAGCAGTGATATAAAACAAGAATTACAATGAAAAGAAGACACTCTTCAAAGACACATACTTGATCTTACTTAAAAGCTTCAATCAAGTAAACACACACTCATGCTTCAAAGCTTAGAGTGGACAAATTACAACTCAAAAATCAGTCCAATTCAATCATCTATGGATGAATGAATGGCTTACAATTCACACGACCACACAAGACTAAAACCCTTATTCTCTCTCAATATTTCGTTCGTTATTTCTTGTGGATAAAACCAGGTTTTCCATGTCCTTTATATAGAAGCATTTGGTTGGGCTTGGACATCATAAAACCCTAAAACTATTTTCCATTCATATCTTCTCATGACAACTGATTAAATCTCATTGGAAAATAAGTCAATCTGATTGTAATTACTGATTGAGAGTGCGTTCAATCATCTCATCAATCAAGCATAGATTAGCATAAAAAATGCAATCACACAATACATAACATTCAGACTGAATGTTCTATATACAGATGTCATGACATTGGGTCTGACATCTTAGTAAAATCCTGCATATTCACATTTTAAACATCCTACAGGTACATGCTATCTTATGTCAAGACAACACTTGTGACAACTTGTGAACACCCTAGGTTTTACCAAAATTGCTGCCAACACATAGAACCAACAAAGTTTTCAACAGAAAAGTTGTTCCCATTCATGTTAGATTTCCTAAGACTTTAAGATCATGGCATTTGGATCAAATTTGAGGGACTTGTGCATGGTGGCTTTGCATGGCCCTATTTAGAAACATTTGTGATCAACTTTCCATCAACAATGCATGGCCTCATGAATTGCTTTCAGCATGTGCACGATTTTGGACTATTTCCAATCATTATTTAGGCCTTGTTCCATGCCCATGAAAAAATGAACACCAGCGTTGCTATTTTTGGAATTTGAATGGAAGTGTGTGAAAATCAATTGAGAAGGCTATAAATGCAACTCATTCTGCTCAGAATCAAGGACCATTGGCCCAAGCTTTGACCTGCAAACACTCCCACCCTCCATTGATAGAATTTCTTGAAGATTTCTCTGGAAATTGAGTTTTGATTCCCATTCTGTTTTAGAATTGAAACTCCAAGAATTCAAAGCCCTTTTGCATCCAAATCATCTCCTGCAAGCTAGTGGAAGCAAGCCCAAGCAAATTGAGATTGAGATCGAGCTTCATCACTGCAAACAAAAGGTGAATTTTATGAAACTTTTCTTCTTCAATTCTCCCTCAATTATTCATCATTTGATTTGATTTTTGGTTGGCTGAAGTCCTACCAATGTAGGAAACAAGATTGAGTTGCTTTGAGGTCAAATCGAAGCAACTCAGTTCAAACTCCTCAATTTTCAATTCCATGTATCTTTCAATATACTTGGAGTTGGAGAATTTTGAGGTCAGATTCGGATTCCTGGAAATTTTTCCTTCAAAATAGTGTACTCACTTTTCATTTTTATGGAAGTTGGTGGTGGACCAGTCCGGTGAGGTCCACCTAAGAAGATGACCGGAGCTTGGGCTCCGATGCTGCGTTGGGACATCCCAGGCCATTTGATCCTTATCTCACGTTATAATCTTGACCCTTGATTTGGATTACCATGTTTGCAACGCATTGACTGAAGTGCATAGTGGACCACAAGCACGTGGTCATCAGATCTGCCACCTCAATTAATGAGGGAGATCTGATGGCCGATGTTTTTTCTCATTTTATTTTAATTTCTGATTTTATGTGTAATATATTTATTTTATTTAATTCATAGAAATTTCATTTTTAATCTAAAAAAGATGGGACTTTCACCAAAAATGTTTAAATAATTTCCATTTCCTTATTTTGAATTAAAATCATTTTTTGGGTTAATTTTGTTTTTTTTTTGTGAATTAAATGATTTTTTACTTGATTTTAAATATTTTAAAATACTTCAGACTTTCCAAAAATTCTGAAATTTTTCGTCTAAGGTCCTTTGACCTTGTTTGACCTAGGATAAATCCCTTGGCCATTTATTTGGTGATTTGAAGGGATTTGAGGTTTTGTCCATTTAAAAATGCATTTTAATTCATTTTAAATTTGATTTTTAACTATTTAAAAATATTGTTGAGCCATTTTATTGACTTTGTGATGTTTGACTTTCTATTTAGCCTTGGTCATGGTTGATTTGAACTTTTATTTGACCAATACTATTGCATTTAGGGGGTTGATGAAATGTACATTTCATCCCTCAAGATGACTGAATAGTATTGATCAGATGAATTTCCTCATGATCAATTTGGATTTTTTTCCCCTCCCCAATCTATCATGGACCAATGAATTCTCTTCATGTCTAATGCTAGTTGATTCATCAATGACCTTGTGTTAGATGAATCAACATGAGCCTGACTGAGATAGGTCTTTCCCACTTTATTTTTCTGTGTGGTATGTTTTAGGAGCTTGGTTCTTTGGACCAAGTATCTAACCTTCATTAGCACCAATATCTTTATTGCCCGACCTCAGATAGTTGTGACTTCTACATAAATCCAATTACGATTGCTTAACATAGAGCTAAATTTGTCCCGCAAGGCATAACATTCTAGTAAGTAAGATTGTAAGTCTCCCATTCTTCATGGTATTGTGTGAAGACTTGACCTTTTTTCCATTCATGAGAGCTAGTGGCATACTTTTTGATTTATCCAAGTTGGAGCCCTTCTCATGGATGATGTCTTGGTTCATGTCTTCATACTTGTGAATGGATGGTTGAGTGTTCTCCAAAGAATGACTTAAACAAATGGAACTCTTCACTAACATTTGACTAACCTTTTATTAACATTGCTTTACTTTATAGTCATTTACTTAATGCCATTTAAATTCAAGTACTTTTATCATTCATTGTCATTTACATTTCATGCAACTTGTTTATGTTTCAGTCATTTTCTTTTTTGCTCAATTGAGCCATATCTCATGATGATATATATTGTGTACTTGTGATTTTTGTTCTGTTTGTGGTCTTAGGACCTTAAAATACATAATAACAACAAAAACTCTAAAAATATATGTTGGTGGACTCTTGGGCTTGATCTGAACTCTTGAACTTAGAATTAGGCAACATTCCATATGCTTTAAAGGACTTGGCCAATGCCACTATTTGAGATAGAGTCATCTTTGATTATGCCTTTCATCTGATTCAAACCTTGGTTGCTCTTGGTTCATCTTCTACTTTGTCTCTGTGCTTGATTGTTATACTGGTTATCATTGTTTATGTATGATGATTGTTTCTGAGAGTTTGCAAAGGAATATTTCATCTGATACACTTAGAAGACTCGGAAGACTGCTTGCTTTTAGAGTGCTTGCTAGGATGATGGCTATCTTTATTTTATGCCTGGGTCTTTATATTATTTGCTTGGAAGTTTCTTATACTCATTTCTTGCTTAAAAGTCCAAAGGAAATGGGTTTCCATTTGACATTTCTTGTCTTGTGGATTGCATCCCATTGGTCAGATCTTTTCAACTCTTAACTTTTAATTTTTTTGTCTAGGGTAGTCTCTTCATCTCCTCCGGCTTCTTTAATTTTCAAAATCTCCCCCTCTTTTCAAAACCTTCTTTTCTTGTGTTTTAAACTTAGACATGTTTTAACGAGTAGAAACTTTAGCCTTATACTAATGAATTTTAAAAGTTTTTCTTAATCAAATCTTTGAATGAACTTAACCATATTGACTTTAATTTCAAAAGACAAAAAGAACTAACCACCTCATTCAAGTCTTTGGCCTTTTTGTGCCCTTTTCTTTTAAACTTTTTGTTAAAATCAATTTACCAACTTCTTTGAATTTTTTACCATGAACTACGGGGTTTTGATCCCCCATTTTTATGTTGGTATGTAGGCATAAGACAAAAGGTCTTGTCAAACAAAAAATTGTAATTAATGATTCTTTTCTCATCCCTTCATTCTATATTTTCTTATCAAATATCATTTTGACCAAAAACACTTACACACAAAAAAGGGCTCCCTAGGAGTACCTAGGACACTTTGGGTACTAATACCTTCCCTTTGTATAACCAACCCCCTTACCTGTAATCTCTGGCATTTTATTAGTTTTAATTTGAAAACTTCTTACCTTTTGGTTTTGTTCATACTTTTGTCCCTTTGCTTTGGAAACAATAAAGACGCAGTGGCGACTCTGGTTTTATTGACGTCAAGTTTATCCATAGCTTGATGGTCACGAATTTACGGCTATAGAAAAAAGTGGCGTCTCTGCTAGGGAGCAGTTCTCAGTGGGTTTAGACTACTTTTTTGTGTGTATATTTATATATTTGATGTTTGTTTATATATAATGTTTGTATGGTATAATTTGTCTGTTGTGATTGATGATCTCTGAGCGGTGAAATAAGTTTTAACCCGAACTTAAGTTCAATTTAAGATAAGAGGGTGGTATAGTCATGTTGTCTTTGAAGGATTAGTCCTAAAAGAGTTGACATGAGATCCCCCGCTGAGTGGGGACCACTTTGGAGTTACTGATGCCACACAAGTAAGTCGTGGATAGGCATTACTTTCTCTAATTTGGGTGTCCGAGAAGATGGGGACCATAGAACATTTAACCCAACTTGGCCTATTTAAGACGTAGTGCGGAGACTGTTCAGGTGTAGACTTGATAACAGTTGTTACGCGATACTACACTCAAACGAGTTTCTCTTGAGAATACTATGGGTTGATGAGTCAATCATCCTAACCTATTGTATCTGATAGATGGGATGACGACTCTGGGAACTTTTTAGAACATGCTCTACAGGTTTTATTCGTAGTACACTCCTTTGGGATGGTTCTTAACCCAACTCCATGCTCGTGACTCACAACAAACCCTTTGATTCTCAGTTGATCCGATCGGTCTCGTCAAAATCAATGGAACTTGGGTGTTGATAAGGTGAAAAACCTAACTCCACCAAAATGGATGATTGATCTTGATGATGACTTGATCCATCCTGTGACATTTGTTTGTGTTTGCCTTGTGTGTGATTGTTGCATTCATGCATTCATGCGCATCATTACATGCATCACAACAATAAATTTTCAAGGAACTAAGGTCTTATTTGCAAATAATTTTCAAACCATGGATTATGGATGAAGGAACACTAAAAAGTACAGTTTCAAATGTCCTGATTTGAAAGAGTTAAGGAAGCTGTCATCCTTTGTATTAGATCCCTTGGACTTAAAGTAACGTCACGGGAAGCTTTTGCCCATACTATCTACTGATGTGGTTGAAGGACTTTTGAGTGTCTTGCTGCAGTTTTATGACCCCTGTCATACCCTGATTTTGGTCCTGAAACTTTTCACAGTCAATCCTTCATAAGTTTGTTAGTACGTCTTGCTTATAGTCTCAGGTCGTCGTCTATACATTAGATGTGGGTCAACCATTCAAGTCATTAGGGGGTGTAGTTTGCAATTGGAGTTTTGATCTTGGGATTTCAACTTAGAAATAGGTTTGAATCATTCAAAAAAAAGGAGAGTTACTAATTTACTTTCCATTTTGTTTTAATTTCTAAGTCGTGCAGGGTCATACAAAAGATATGATGTACATTAACAATTCAAGGTCTTTGACAAGTACTCTTCATTCATTCATCTCTAAAAAAAGGGACATAGTATAAAAAAAATATGGGCATGACACTTTCATAGTCATTGTTCATTCTTTTCTTTGTATTGAAAGCATATTCATTCACATTCATACATGCCCAAATTGAACCATTTTCATTCAATCATACTCATTCATATTCAAAAAATTTCACTTAACTACGTGCTCATTCACATTCTCGTCATAGTGAGCATATGCATACATTAAGAAAACACAAATACACCAGGATTTTTTTTATACATTGAGGGTTATTGTAATTATACAAAAGCATTGAAAATTTTTACAAGTTCCAAAACCTCTTTTAGTCAGCTACATGTAGTGTTCTAAATCGAGCTCTTTACTTCAAGATAAGAGTTTGCTTCAGATTTGAATATGTTCTCCACCATATCCATGTGTTGCAACTCGAGCCACCAACCTACCAAATCGATCAAAGAAGTAAAATGTCAAAATAAATATTCAAGCAAGGCTTACTTCAAGAGTTTTCAAGTCAAGTTTCAGAGAAGAAGATAGGCTTATGCGCATGAACTTCCTCACTATGGTCTGAAGCAGGTCTTACCAACTATGTTGCAGCCTATTGCACCGATCTCCTGTTAGCTCGTCGCATTCTTAAAACTTTTGAAATAGATGGTTCAATGAAGACACTATATGTCGAATGCATTTTGATGTATACTTCAAAAATAATCCTTGGTTATGAGGAGCAAAACACATTGCAGAAATTGCAATCCTCCATGAGCGAGATCAACTCAAATCAGCATCATAGAACACAGCTGCCAGGCGCGTCGACGGTGCAACAGAACTTGATACGAGCAAAAAATCCATTATGAATAAAACCACCAGACCTGCAGAAACAGAACGAGTTAAAGGAAAATGCATTAATGGTTAACTTTCCAGCTTATCGACGAAATCGCGCCCTACACTTTTTCATCAAGCAGCTCAGAACCCATTGTCGCTTCAACCAAGCCCTTCAGATATGTAGGTGTTTAATTGGCTGCATTATATGGTAAAACACTAATGTCTTGACTGATGTCATGACATGTATGTGTGACTACATTGTAGTTACTGCAGGACTAGCTAACACAGGATTATTGAATGCTGTGACATTCATACCTGTCAACAGATACTAAGGAACAGAAGTTCTGTTAGAACTTAGTATTCATTTGCAGTCTGGTTATCAAGGAAGAACCAGACCTGGCATAAGGCCTACTGACTGAATGTCAAACTGGATGTTGTGACATTCATCATTGACAGCAGCTACTGAAGATTAGGCAGAGTGGTGTTCTGCTATACTTCAGCATATTACTTAGTTTGTTCTTCAAGAGAATAACAGAACTAACTTAAGGCCAATTGTGTAAATGTTAAGTTGGACACTTTGACATTTATTAATGTAAGCTGTTACTGTAGTATGGTCATTTTGATCATGTACAGGTCAGCAAATTTGTACAGTCTGTTTTCTGGAAAAACAGACTCAGCATATGGACCTTGATGTCAAGCTGAATGTCGTGACATTCATTCCTGACAGCATATGCTAATTTGTAGGTTGTTCAGTTTTCTGTTTCAGCTTTTTCTCAGGCTATTCTTTAGGGATTCAACAGCTGAGAGAAAATCCAGGAAATCAACAACCAAGCTACATTCAATGAACCTAACAAATAGCCTATTTGTTAGCAACCTAAATGTTGAATTTGAGGGAACTTGTGTGACCTAAAATTCAGGAAAATACAGGTGCAAAAGCCCAGGTGCTGCAATATAAAAAGGAAGGCATTCCTTCATTCAGTCTCGGGGATTTTTGAAGCGTGAAGAGTCAGTGTGTCCATCATACTTCACTGCTGTATTTTGTGAGTCTTGTATTAGACGTATCTTGTAAGCCAAGCCATTATCAAGTAGATGATTGCTTTGGCATAGGGTGTTCATTGAGTTGTAAGTGTTGTGTCACTCAAAGCTTTTAAGCGTGAGTAGGCTGTGTATCTTGATTTAAGCTGTGAAGCATAATCAAGAGTTGTTTTTGAAGTGTGACTTCAAAGTGTCTTTAATATCACTGAGGTGATTGAGGGGGAGTGAGTAGGAACTCTGATCTTAGGTTAAGATTGAAATTGCATTGGGTAGGGATTAAGTGATAAGTTGTAAACGGGTGAGTTTAGCTTTGAATTGATACTACTAATAGTGGATTTCCTCCCTGGCTTGGTAGCCCCCAGATGTAGGTCATGTTGGACTGAACTGGGTGAACAATTACTTGTGTTATTTACTGCACTTACTGTTAAGTTCTGCATAATCCCTGTCTGTGCAGAATTGGATGTCATAACAACCAGTGTGACATCCAAAGTCTGATAACTAGAATTTCAATTGGCATCAGAGCAGGCACCCTGCCTGTGAAGTTCTGGGTGAGATCTAAGGAAGTTACTTTCTAGTACCATGGACAAGGATTTAGGACACTCAAACAGACCACCCATGTTGGATGGATCTAATTATGATGACTGGAAGCCTCGCATGATAGCCTTCTTAAGGTCCCTAGACAGCAAAGTCTGGAGAGCTGTCAACAAGGGATGGGAACATCCAACGAGGATTGATGAAGATGGAGTCAGCGTGCAGATTCCTGAAGAATATTGGGACAAGGAACAAGAGGCATTAGCTCTTGGAAATTCCAAAGCCTTGAATGCACTGTTCAATGGAATCACTAAGAACATCTTCAGGCTGGTGCACCATTGTGAACTAGCTAAGGAAGTTTGGGATACCCTCAAGGTAACTCATGAAGGTACTTCCAAAGTGAAGATGTCCAAACTTCAAATGTTGACAACCAAGTTTGAAAATCTGAGGATGAAAGAGGATGAGACTATTCATGACTTTCACATGAATATTCTTGAAATTGCAAACACCTCTGGTGGACTAGGTGAGAAAATGACTGAAGAGAAACTTGTAAGAAAGATTCTCAGGTCCTTGCCTAAGAGGTTTGCTATGAAGGTCACAGCCATAGAGGAGGCTCAGGACATCAACAATATGAAGGTAGATGAGCTCATTGGTTCTCTCCAAACCTTTGAAATGGGCTTAGGTGAGTATGCTGAGAAGAAGAAAAGCATAGCCTTTATATCTAATGATGAAGAGGAGTCAGAAGAAGGATATACTGGAGGTGATGAAAGTATATCAGAAGCCTTAGCCATGCTTGGGAGGCAATTCAACAAGTTCATGAAGAAGATTGATCAAAGAGGTAGATCTAATGTCAAGAACATCCCGTCTGACATTAAGAAAAGATCAACTTCTGAGGAGAAGTTCAACCATGGGAAGGGAATCCAGTGCCATGGTTGTGAAGGGTATGGACACGTCAGAGCTGAATGTCCTACTTACCTCAAATTGCAAAATAAGGGGCTAGCTATCACATGGTCTGAAGGAGATTCTGAAAGTGAATCTGAAGGAGAATCTGCCAAACATGTCACTGCACTGACCAGTGTGTGTGTCTCTGAAGATGACACAAGTGCAGATGAGCTGACATTTGATGAACTTGCTGCAGCATATAAGAAGCTGTGTACCACCAGTGTAGAAGTGCGTGCACAAGGAGAAAAGCAGAAGAAACTCATCAAGGAACTGGAAGATGAGAGACAGAAGCAACTGTCTGCCATAGAGGGGCTAAATGATGAGATAGCCCTTCTGACCTCCAAGCTGAACCAGATGACCAAATCCATCAGAATGATGAATAAGGGAACTGACACCTTGGAAGAAATTCTAAAGGTGGGACAGCAGTCTGGAACCAAATCTGGGCTAGGATTTGGAAAAAGAACTGAACACAAACGCCCAAAGGCTAGAGTTCAGAAGTTCAAGCAGATGTCAAAGTCAATGTCTCAACATCAAGGAGCTAGGATGAATGATCATCAGAAGAGGAAATACCAGAATTGGAGGTGTCACCACTGTGGCAGGCTTGGTCATATAAAAGCCTTCTGCTACTGGATTCATGGCTTCCCTAACAGAGCCTCACATGTCAGACCTAAGCATAAAACACGTAAGCGATGTGTTCCCATTAAGAAGCAACAATGGTATGCTAGGATAACACACACTGCCCTAAGGGCTTCTTCCAGAGAAGACTGGTACTTTGACAGTGGATGCTCAAGACATATGACTGGTATGGAAAATCTACTGGTAGATATTCAACCTCACACTACCAGCTATGTGACTTTTGGTGATGGTGCCAAAGGAAAAATAAGAGGTGTGGGCAAACTGGACTGTTCTGGAGTGCCAAAACTGAACAATGTGCTGTTAGTAAGAGGACTAACAGCAAACCTCATCAGCATAAGTCAGCTGTGTGATCAAGGTTTTCATGTTCAGTTTACTAAGGAGCTGTGCATTGTGATAAATGGTGACAATCAGGAAGTTATGAGAGGAACCAGGTCCAAAGACAACTGCTACCTGTGGGAACCTGATCTCTCTAACTTTTCCACAACATGCTCCTCAGCCAAGGAAGAACAGGAGGTGAAGCTGTGGCATAGAAGACTTGGACATCTCCACTTACGGGGAATGAAGAAGATCATATCCAAGGAAGCAGTCAGAGGAATACCAAAGCTTCTGATTGATGAAGGAAGAGTCTGTGGAGAATGCCAAGTGGGCAAGCAAACCAAGATGTCACACCCGAAGCTGGGACATTCCACAACCTCCAGAGTTCTGGAACTGTTGCACATGGACCTAATGGGACCTATGCAGGTTGAAAGTCTTGGTGGGAAGAAGTATGCTTACGTGGTGGTTGATGACCATTCCAGATACACGTGGATAAGCTTCATCAGAGAGAAGTCAGATACATTTGATGTCTTCAAAGATCTGTGCATAAGACTTCAAAGGGAAAAGGACAGTTGTGTGGTCCGGATTAGAAGTGATCATGGTATTGAATTCAAGAATTCCAAGTTTGATGAGTTTTGCTCGTCTGAAGGAATAAGCCATGAGTTCTCCTCTCCTATAACTCCTCAGCAGAATGGAATAGTTGAAAGAAAAAATAGAACTATCCAAGAATCTGCCAGAGCAATGATTCATGCAAAGAAGCTACCTATGCACTTTTGGGCTGAAGCAATGAATACCGCGTGCTATGTTCACAACAGAGTCACCTTGAGAAAAGGAACCTCCTCCACTCTGTATGAAATATGGAAAGGCAGAAAACCCACTGTGAAGTACTTTCATATTTTTGGAAGTAAATGCTACATTCTCACAGATCGTGAACAGAGAAGGAAGCTAGATCCCAAAAGTGATGAAGGCGTATTTCTGGGATACTCCACAAACAGCAGAGCCTACAGAGTGTTCAACTAAAGGACCAATGTCCTGATGGAATCCATGAATGTCATTGTGGATGATAAAGAGGAAGGAACCGATGTCATGGAGGATGTTGAAACATTCCTTGACAGTCCAACTGACAGTCCAGTCAAGTCTGAAGAAGTACAGGAACCTCCTCCTGAATGTGAAGTAGAGGCACCCTCCAAAGTGCCATCTATCAGGATTCAGAAAGACCACCCTAAGGATCTTATCATAGGGGATCCCACAAGTGGTGTAACTACCAGGTCTAGAGGAATAAACTCAAATTCCTGCTTTGTTTCCAAGGTTGAACCAAAGAATGTGAAAGAAGCCCTGACTGATGAATACTGGATCATTGCCATGCAAGAGGAACTCGAGCAGTTCACAAGGCATGAAGTATGGGAGCTAGTTCCAAGACCTGAAGGGTCCAACATCATTGGTACCAAGTGGATCTACAAAAACAAATCTGATGAGAAAGGAGTAATTACTAGAAATAAAGCAAGACTAGTAGCTCAAGGATACACTCAAGTAGAAGGGGTAGACTTTGATGAGACATTTGCTCCTGTAGCTAGACTTGAGTCCATCAGATTGCTGTTGGGGGTAGCATGCATCCTGAAGTTTAAGCTGTTCCAAATGGATGTGAAGAGTGCATTCTTGAATGGCTACCTGAATGAAGAAGTCTATGTGGAACAACCCAAAGGGTTCTGTGATCCTAACCAACCTGAGCATGTATACAAGTTGAAGAAAGCCTTGTATGGGTTGAAGCAAGCACCCAGAGCTTGGTATGAAAGGTTAACCGAATTTCTGACCTCAAATGGATACAGAAAGGGTGGCATAGATAAAACCTTGTTTGTGAAGGATGAAGAAGGCAAAATCATGATAGCTCAAATCTATGTTGATGATACAGTCTTTGGTGGAATGTCAGAACAAATGGTTAAAAAATTTGTTCACCAGATGCAGTCTGAGTTTGAAATGAGTCTAGTGGGAGAACTGACCTATTTCCTTGGAATGCAAGTAAACCAAATGGAGGACTCTATGTTTCTCTCCCAAAGCAAGTATGCCAAGAACATAGTTAAGAAGTTTGGTATGGATCATGCCAGGCACAAGAGGACTCCTGCTCCTACTCATCTGAAGTTAACCAAAGATGATGGAGGGCCTAGTGTTGATCAATGCCTGTACAGAAGCATGATAGGTAGTCTGCTGTATCTAACTGCAAGTAGACCTGACATTTCTTATGCAGTTGGAGTGTGTGCAAGATACCAAGCAGAGCCCAAGGTGAGCCACTTGAATCAAGTCAAAAGGATTCTCAAGTACATCAATGGGACGTGTGACTATGGGATGCTGTATTCACATGGGTCTGAGCCTGTCCTATCTGGGTACTGTGATGCTGATTGGGCTGGGAGTGCTGATGACAGAAAAAGCACATCAGGTGGATGTTTCTTCTTAGGAGAAAACCTCATATCGTGGTTCAGCAAGAAGCAGAACTGTGTCTCTCTGTCCACTGCAGAGGCTGAATACATAGCTGCTGGAAGCAGTTGCTCCCAACTGGTTTGGATGAAACAAATGCTCACTGAGTACAATGTCACTCAAAATGTCATGACATTGTTCTGTGATAATCTCAGTGCCATCAACATCTCCAAGAATCCCATCCAACACAGCAGGACCAAACATATTGACATTAGGCACCACTTCATCAGAGATCTGGTGGAAGACAAGGTGATCACTTTGGAACATGTAGCCACGGATCTTCAACTGGATGACATATTTACAAAGGCTCTGGATGCTACTCAGTTTGAAAACTTAAGGAGCAAACTGGGAATCTGTCTCTCTGAGACCTTATAGCAACCACTGATGTTTGGGATAAATTGTTTAATATCTCTGCCTATTAAACAATTTGTACTAGGCTATGATTGGTCAACAGATCATAGCTATGCCGCTTGCAACAAGGGTGGATACAAGAGGGTAAGGAGACACCCTACGGAGAGAAGGCCACTGTACCTGCAGGAGTTCAAGGATGTTGTTCATGCAGGAGTGGTTCTGGATGTCAGAAACAAAATCATGGCATTTGATATGGTGGTACCTACTGTAAAGCAAAAGTGGGTGATCACTTGATCGAAGCTGTGAAGCAAGATCAAGTGGATGTTAACTTGGTTGAAACTATGAAGTAAAACCAAGTCTGGAACTCTGTCATTGTGCTCTGACTATGTTGTTGGCTTTGGCAACATTTGTGACAAAAAGGGGGAGTAATAACCACCAATACCCCTGACAAACAGAGTGGGTCTCTACAACAGACTCTCATGACAGATCTGAAGATTCCCCCCCCCCCCCTGCAGCTGATGTTGAAGTTTAGGTGCAACTTCTAATATGTGTGTGCTGCTATGTGAAGTTTTTATTTAACTTCCATGTGTGTGAGTGTGCTGCCACTCTGAGTGTATTAGCTAGTATTATTCCGCTGCTATGAACTCTGTTATGGGGATCAAAGTGTTTTAGCCAAAAATTTGCCAAAGGGGGAGTTTGTAGGTGTTTAATTGGCTGCATTATATGGTAAAACACTAATGTCTTGACTGATGTCATGACATGTATGTGTGACTACATTGTAGTTACTGCAGGACTAGCTAACACAGGATTATTGAATGCCGTGACATTCATACCTGTCAACAGATACTAAGGAACAGAAGTTCTGTTAGAACTTAGTATTCATTTGCAGTCTGGTTATCAAGGAAGAACCAGACCTGGCATAAGGCCTACTGACTGAATGTCAAACTGGATGTTGTGACATTCATCATTGACAGCAGCTACTGAAGATTAGGCAGAGTGGTGTTCTGCTATACTTCAGCATATTACTTAGTTTGTTCTTCAAGAGAATAACAGAACTAACTTAAGGCCAATTGTGTAAATGTTAAGTTGGACACTTTGACATTTATTAATGTAAGCTGTTACTGTAGTATGGTCATTTTGATCATGTACAGGTCAGCAAATTTGTACAGTCTGTTTTCTGGAAAAACAGACTTAGCATATGGACCTTGATGTCAAGCTGAATGTCGTGACATTCATTCCTGACAGCATATGCTAATTTGTAGGTTGTTCAGTTTTCTGTTTCAGCTTTTTCTCAGGCTATTCTTTAGGGATTCAACAGCTGAGAGAAAATCCAGGAAATCAACAACCAAGCTACATTCAATGAACCTAACAAATAGCCTATTTGTTAGCAACCTAAATGTTGAATTTGAGGGAACTTGTGTGACCTAAAATTCAGGAAAATACAGGTGCAAAAGCCCAGGTGCTGCAATATAAAAAGGAAGGCATTCCTTCATTCAGTCTCGGGGATTTTTGAAGCGTGAAGAGTCAGTGTGTCCATCATACTTCACTGCTGTATTTTGTGAGTCTTGTATTAGACGTATCTTGTAAGCCAAGCCATTATCAAGTAGATGATTGCTTTGGCATAGGGTGTTCATTGAGTTGTAAGTGTTGTGTCACTCAAAGCTTTTAAGCGTGAGTGCTGTGTATCTTGATTTAAGCTGTGAAGCATAATCAGGAGTTATTTTTGAAGTGTGACTTCAAAGTGTCTTTAATATCACTGAGGTGATTGAGGGGGAGTGAGTAGGAACTCTGATCTTAGGTTAAGATTGAAATTGCATTGGGTAGGGATTAAGTGATAAGTTGTAAATGGGTGAGTTTAGCTTTGAATTGATACTACTAATAGTGGATTTCCTCCCTGGCTTGGTAGCCCCCAGATGTAGGTCATGTTGGACTGAACTGGGTGAACAATTACTTGTGTTATTTACTGCACTTACTGTTAAGTTCTGCATAATCCCTGTCTGTGCAGAATTGGATGTCATAGCAACCAGTGTGACATCCAAAGTCTGATAACTAGAATTTCAAGATATCAGAATGGATGAGCAATGAAAGAAACCTTCATTTATTATCAGGAGACATTACTATACGTCTCGACTTAGTATCTAAAGTCCATGATCTAGATCAAGCTGAGACATATTTTAACGGTATTCCACACACTTCAAAAGATTTAAAAGTCTAGAGGCGCAATACAACTTTGTGGCTAAGGTAGAGTCTATCATGAAGAAAGTAAAAGATCATGCTTCCAACGATGCGTCAGACTTGGTATTGAGCTATAATGTTCTGTTAAAACTCTATACTCAGACAGGTCGACACAAGAACTTGGTTGCTCTGATGAAAGAAATGAAAGACAAGAAAATGTACAACAGATATACATTTACTACTTGGCTCAATGCTTATGCTACCACTAATAACATAGATGAGATGGAGAAGTTATTGGCGAAGGTGGAAGCTGATAGAATTGAGTAACTTTGCAAGAAGGATCATGTTGTTATTCGCACGGATTCCTCAATCAAAAAGTCGGAGAATCAACCACCAAAGTAGTGTCCGAAGTCCTTTGGATATCCAGGTTACAGGCCCCTACAGCAAACCCATATCAGAAGCATCAACAACAACGCAAGAATCAATATAATTCCAAAAAAACACACATACTCTATTTTCGTCTAAATGAGTTATAGCAGATTCGTTTGTTATCGATGGTAAAAGAGTAAATGAAAGAGTTGAGAAGGGGGACCAAAAGCTGGGATGAGGACAAAAATCTCCAAACGTCTTCCGTACGGATGTTTTCCACTACTCTGAAGAAACACAGCAGAGAGAAAGAAATGATTACCAGTCGTATATAAGAGGTGGTTGATACTATTCACAAAAAAAATCAGATAAAGGAGAAAAAACCCTAAAAGAATTCCAATCGAAACCCTACTGATCTCCAGCCGCCGCCACTGAACACGAAGAGAGTTCGGCCGATACTGTTGATTAGCAAAAAAAAAAGGGGAAATAAAAACCTAGAATCCATTTTCGTGGAGAGAGATTATTAACAAACCTTCATACAAACCCAATCTTGTTCTTGGAGAGGTCTCCCTGTAAGACAACACGTGCGTTAGAGAGAAAAAGAACCGGTAAAAGGGAACGTTCAGAAGAGTTTAAGCAAAACATTTACCTGGCCGTCCAATCGTCGATCGACCCTACTGTAATCGGTTAGTTTTCATTGTCGATCTCCATTGTGTTTCAGTTTTGTGTTTGTGTCCATTCATAGCCATAAACTGTTTGGAGGTTGGTTTCGAAATCCAACCCTATTTCCGTTTTGAATTTCTTTTGTGCTCGTTGCGGTTTGAGTTGCAATGCCATTATCGCCGAGTCGTTATTCTGTTCCTTACGTTCCCGAATAGACGTTCTTCTTTTGACAAAAAAGCAGAAAGTTTCTTTGTGTTTTTAGAGTTGTTTTTCTATTTGAGAGAAGAAGAAGGGTTATCAACTTTCACGACTTTGATTTTTCCAATTTTTGTTGTGATTTGAATTTTAAAGTTTGGATTTGACGCTTGTGCCGCTTTGCATGGCCTTTTGGTTTTCCCATTTTGCTGTGTTCCCATTAATGGATGACAGCTAGCCATTAATGAAGGAGAATTATTCTCCGCTGTTCGTCACCCAACAACCACGCGGCTAGGGTGTTGTTTTGTTTTCTGGTTGCCACCTTATCGTGGGCCAGTCTGGAGAGGGTCTCATTTGACCCATACCCAAACAGTCCAAGAGGCTGTTGGGTATTCGTCAAGGTCAAACTTGTACGACCCATTGCTTTAATTTTATTTAGTTTTTTTTAATTTTTCTTTTCACTCTATTTTGTTTCTTGCTTATATGTGTGGGTCGCTACTAGTCTAACAGCTGGTTGTCCATGGCTGAATAGAGGGAGAGTTGTCTCATCTCCCTTGGTGTGGTGGGTTCGATACCCGTGTGTGGTATTTTGGTTGTTCAGCATTTATTTTTTTATGTTATTTTTAATTCTCATATTTATGTTTTAACCTAATTTCTCCTATACTCATTTTTTAATGTTTACCTTTTTATTTATTTTTATTGGCAAAGCATCGATTTTAATTTATGGATTCAACAACTCTCATGTTGTTTATCTACAATTATTTTATCGAGATAACAATAGAATTTCTCCGCGTTATGATTAATCGCATATGACATTTCGATTGTTGTCAATATGCGCAAACCGGCTTTGAGCACATTACTTAGGATTTTGTTTGTTTCTCAATTTTCATCTCTTTACACGTTCTTGCGTTATGTGACTTTGATTCGCCTCCTCGCATCCCGATTTTTATCCGTGCACGTCCCGATATTCTTTCTTTCAATTTAATTTTTGAGTGTCTTGTAAATATAACTTGTTGTGTTATTTATGTTCTTCACATGGCTTAATCTTGGGCCTTCTTACAATGAGACAGTTCTCTTGCACCTACACTCATGCATTGTTTATTCATTGATTGATCCGATTTAATTATTTCATTACTTTGAATCCCCATTCGACAAAATGTACCCCCACTCCCATGGCATGTAATAATTTTATCGCTTTTTATTTCTTTATTTCTTGATTGTTTAGCTATTTACTAACACAAGAATAAAATCAACCATTTCCAAAATTAACAAAAACAAAACCTCGATCCAACGTCGAGTATTTTCTCAATAAACAAATCCATCCATTTCTATCCATCCATTCCTATCTATTCCATTTCTTTCAAACATTCATTCAAATCTTTTTCAATCAATCATCAAATGCTTGATCCAACGTCAAGCCATTTTCACAATAAAAACTCAAAAAACTTAATCCATATTTAAGACCTTTTCAATAAAGAAGGAAATGGAACATGGTGAATACCACGCACTCTTGAGACTAGGGTTCGAGATGGATGTCTCGCCTATCTTAGCTCTCGCCATCATCCAAATCTATCTATTTTGTTTCTCTCAAACATTCATTCAGTTTTCTCTTAAACGTCCATTAAATGCTTGATCCAACATCAAGCCATTTTCATAATAAAACTCAAAATACTTAATTCCTATTTAACACCTTTTCAATAAAGATGGAAATGGAACATGGTGGATATCGTGCACTCCTGAGATTAAGATTTGAGGTGGATGCCTCGCCTATCTTAGCTCTCGCCATCATTTAAAATTGTCAATGCGGTTTCTTCAAACCCTTTCTCAATCAAAATCAAAAACACTTAATTCTTATTAAACACTTTTGCAAATAAGATGGAAATGGAACGTGGTGGATACCACGCCCTCCTGAGACTAGAATTTGGGATGGATATCTCGCCCATCCAAGTTCTCGCCATTACTCAAAACACATCAAACCAATCCATTTCTTTTTCTCACCGCCGTGCAATTGACTCTTAAACCTTTTCTCAAACGAAAGTTACTTTATTTCAAGACAATGCAAGGCAATGTTTCTCCACCTGTTTTGGGTAGTCCAACAATGTTTTCGTCGATTGACACAAAGTAGCTTTCGCTAAAATCGACCAACAAAGAGACATTTTTCTACCCAGAACTACGTAAGCCTTGAGTTCTCTATTGAGATACGTAGGAGCAGGATTTGTAAATCTTGTCAGGCCCACTAATAAAAAACTTAGGTTTAGTCCTTCGTCAAAAATTCAAAAACATTCTCCTCTCTTCCATTCTTTCTTTCCCACTTAATAACTTGAAAATCCTAACATTTCAAACTAACACTAATGCGCACAACTAACCTAACGGTTCCCGTTGAGTACAACGGACGTGAGGGGTGCTAATACCTTCCTCTTGCGTAATCGACTCCCGAACCCTGATTTGGTTGCGACGACCAATATCATTGTCGTTCTTTCTTGGGGTTTATCGATATCTCCCCTTTCCTTTTTAGGAATAAATAAAGTTCGGTGGAGACTCTGTTCAGTCCAACATTGTGAGCATGCAATTGCGCTTCGCTAGGTCATATCCCCATTTTCTGAGGTACGACAGATGGCGACTCTGTTGGGGACTACCGATGCCTAAGTGAGTCAAGCCTAGTTAGGACGTTTGTATGCCTTTGTTTGTTTAATTATGTGGCTTTTCTTTATTGCTTCTATTATCTTTATTGTTATATTGGTATATCTGTTGTATATTGGTTCCATTGTGATGTTGGTATTTGGATATTTTGATTGCAAACCATGTGGGAAAGACTATACACCCTGTAAGACCCTAATTTTGTCCCTAAGATCCCTCATGGCATCATAGCACTTCATTGCATAGCCTCAAGGATCTTTGAGCATCTTGGCTTCCTTTCCCCTATGGGTAGGGATGTCTTTTGAGTGGTTTTGATCACCAGGCATACTTGCATTGTATATCATTGCTTTTATCATTTCATTTACTAACAAAAAGTACAAAAATATGTCATTAATCTTTGTTACTTGCAGCTCAAGCAAACACAGGTCAAGCACTTCCTGAGCATCCTTTGTGCAAGAGATGATGGTATTTTCTTGAGATGTGGACCATATGATCATTTTGATGAGCTTATATGAGTTATGGTTCCATTTTGGAGCATTCTTCCCAAGTGTTGGAGATTCAAATTCATCAAAGCATTTTCAGGTCATCTGAAGACCCAGACAATCCACTGCACAGTCAACTAAGGACTTTGAGGGTAGGGAGGTGATTGGGACACTTCATTCATGTTCAAACAAGGTTCATTTGACATTTCAAACATCCATATTGAATATTTTGAGGTCAAGTCAAAAATTTCCCAAAATGGAAAATGACCTATAATTTCAAATTTCCAAAAAAGGCTTGTTTTCAGTCCACATTCAACTTAACTTTCCAACATCAAAAAAGCTTCAAATGAAATTTTGTTGAACATGAAAGTTGAAGATCTTTCTCTCCCATTTCCAAAAAGTCCAAGATCATGAGCATCTGATGAATGGTTGAAGAATTATGATCAAATGATTGCCAAGTGTGCATGGAACTTCAACAAGCCATAACTTTTGATCCAAAGCTCCAAATTGAGTGCCTCTTTTTGCATATTTCTTCTCATGACCTATAATTTCCAAATCCAACATGGCTTTGCATGAAATTTATTCACATGACCATTTGTCCATGCATGAACATTTTGGAGTAAAAATCAAGAATTTAAATTTTATTGATCATGCATGCAAAATACCAATTCCATGTTGATTATTGGCTGATTTTAAGTGATTTCAAGGCCCAGCATGGTACTGTTCATGTATAGCATGTACATGCTAAGCTCACTTGCATTTTTTGCACTACACCTCCTATTTCACTAATCATGCTTAGTGTAGCACCTCAAATTTGCACCTACCTTTTGTACATACATTCTCATATTAGGTCATAACATTAACATGGTCCACTGCATAACATTGCATTGTCCCTTTTGCCCAAGTGCAAGCCATTCAGAAGAATTAGGTCAAATTGGTCAGGAGATCAGTCAGTCAAGTAAGCAAGTACAATTTCCATTGAGACAAGGCCGTAGGGTTGGTCCAACATGTTCACATGACCTAGGGGTCCTTTTGAAGTGATTTGGTCAAGGTTTGATTGCTCAGAAGTCATCAGTCAGTGTGCAGTCCACCAGAAACCCTAGAAAGTCAACTGTTGGTCAACTGTGCATTTAATAAGTGATTGGATGGTGGGAATTGGTTTGAGAGGCCTCATTCATGTCCATATAAGCCTCATATATCATGTCAAGCATCATCATTGAAGAATTTGAAGTCAAACAAGAAATTTCCAGAAATAGAAAGTTGACCTGTAATTGGAATTTGTCAAAAATGGAAAGTCTTGATCCTCAAAATTACATCATGATAAAAGCTTCAAATGAATTTTTGCCCAACATGAAAGTTGAAGATATTGTTCTTGCCTTTCCAAAAAGTACAAGAACAATCAATTCCCATTTATGGTTGGCAAGTTATGATCAAATCATTCTCAAACATTTTTGAACTTCAAAGTGGCATATCTTCCAAACCATTTGGCCAAATTGGGTGGGGTTTTTTGCTACAAGTCATATTTGATGCCCTCTTTCCAAATTTGTCATCACAATTCATCAAAAGTTTACCAATCAAAATGGCCATTTTCAAAGTAGCATGAATTAATTAAGTGAAGTGAAAAAATGGACTTTTAATTTAAACATTTCCAATGATTTTTACCACTTGGAATTGTCTTGAAATCACATTTGGAATTTGTTAGAGGCCCAAATTCGTGCACATTCATACACCCCATGTAATTTGGCTTGGTTTTTAGCAATTGTCTAAAACATGCCATTTTAAGCAAAACCAATTACCACTTCAATTAATCATGCTTAGAAACACTAAACAGAAGATATATACTTCATTTTGAGTCTGAAAAGCCCTAGCCACTCTTCACAAACAGACCAAAACTCACTTTTCTCTCAAATATTCAATTCTTCATTTTGGAACTTTCTTGCTAAAAACTCCAAAGAAGCTCGTGCCCTGTTGTATGTTCCATCATTCACCAACATTTATCAAGCTTTTGCAAGCACAAGAACACGACTGTAAGGGCATTTTCCAACACTGTTCCAGTAAGCTTCATTCATGGCAGATCTTGGTTGCAGCTAGAAGCAAGGTTGTTGAGCTAAATTCCTACTTCCATTCACCTCCTAGAACCTTCATGTGCATCTGTTTCGAGTGCATACAACCAAACAACATCTTAATCACAACTTTTCATCAGATTTGGTAAGTTTTCGACCATGACCATTTGCAAAATCTTGACATGCTTTAGAGAGGTCTTTTTATGTTGAGTTCATTGGTGTTTGTGGTTTGGAAAATGGTTGCATATTAAGAAAGTTATGTTGAAATGAAATTTGTTGCTCCAATATGTTTTTGTTTGATTCATGATGTTTAGCTCAAATTATTGAAAACCAAGCCTGGATTTGGATTGTGTGATGCTTGCTGAGTCGAATGGTGTGCTTGATTTAATTTTTTGGAAAAAAGTTCATCATCCATTGATGAACATGATGAATGTCACTGTAGCAAACCCTATTTCCTCTTGATATCCCAGAAATCGTGTGTGTTTTTCTTTTTTGCATGAGGAGACCACTATTGCATCGCCATGACCAATCAGATTGTTTCATTCCCTTAAGTGAAACGCAGCGTTTCACTTAAGGGACTTCAATATTACGAAACTGCCACGCCCGGATTTATTAAATGGTTTAATCATTTTAATTCTAAATTTTTATTTTATTTTGTGACCAATCTTCAAAAAAAATCATAGAGCACTCATTATTTATCCAAAATTCATGGGACTTTTTGCAAAATACTCCTCTAGATCTCTAGCTATTTATCATGATTTTTCCTGAATTTTTGCATGGATGGATTTTTAATTGTGCTAGGGTTTTGTTCATGTATCCATTTTATGTATGTTTTGCCAAATCAATTGTGAAATGATGATGCCTTATCCAATGACTCTCAAATTTTTTGTGCTCAAACTAGACACATTCATGGTGATTTTGGTGTAGAGTTTGTGAATTTATCATTGCTGGTTTGTGAGTTATGATTTTTTGAATTAGGGTGTGACAATTTGTGTCACACCATTGATGTCCAACTTCATGATTTTATTTACCATGCCTAATGAACTCAATTTGGTCAGATTTTTTGCATGAACACACTTGTGGATGTCTAGCTTACATGTGATTGTTTATGGAATTATTGATGGCATTTCCTAAGAAACAATTGCCCAAAGAAACTTATACAAGTTGAATGAGTTTGATTTGATTAGCATGACTAACTTGTTTGTTTTGTAGGTTGCTTGGCTCATATGCTTTGAGCCTTGTGCATTGCACATTTAACTGATTGTGTTGACTGTTGATCTCTATCTCATTTTGATTTAACTTTGAATTGTATACTGATGTTGTCTGACTGGTTTCAGGTACCTTTAGTTGCTTATAGTTCTTTAAGAACTTTGCTTTGCTTTGCTTAGGAGCAATTTGCATTGAGGTATATCTTCTTATCTTCATGTAGTCTGGAAGACCTGGCCTGTTACTTGGTCAGGCAATTGTCTGAAGTCCTCCTTAAGAGGCAATGTTTGTGACTGTTTACATTTGTCCTTGTATAGAGTCAAAGACCTCCTAAGTGAAGAGGCAATTGGCAGAACCCAAGGGATATGCAACCTATCCCCTGCTATTCTGTGTGTCATCTGCTTTGCTCACACTACTGTGTTGATGCATTGCAGATACAAACCCAAGATCTTGTACAATTGTACAGTTGAGTCAGTTTCAAATGTGTAGAAGGGTTCCTCCTTTCTGAACCCACACATTCTTGTCTTAAGCTCTCCCAGGCCAGGGATAAGAGCTGTGAAGTCTCATCTTCACTCACCTTTCATCAGCTTCACCTTAGCCCCTCAATGGCAAGGTTAAAATCTAACACTACCCAGTTCCAGTGGTTTGTTTGTTGAGGTTGATATGACCCCTCGACTAAAACCTAACCTTGATTGAGCCCATTGCTTGCATATAGTGTGTGCTACTTGTGCTTGTGTGTTTGCTTTAGCTTGCTTCCTGTGCAAGTTAGGTTTGCTTTAGCTTGCTTCCTGTGCAAGATAGGTTTGGTATGGCTTGCTTCCTGTGCAAGTCATGTTTAGGATAGGCTTGCTTCCTGTGCAAGTTAGCTAGAAACCTTAACTTAGGGATGATTTTGCATGATAACATCTAGGCTCGAGTCGTAGTCTCCCTAGTTGTGTCTCCCTCTGTTATCTGGTTAGGCTAGTCCTTTTTCCCTCCGTAGGGGAACTACGTCGCCCTGATCCTCATACCAGATGAGGTACGTAGGCAGGAGATGAGTTGATCTCTCCGGGCGCCCTTTTTTATTTTTCAACCTTTGTGTCTTTAACCCCTTTGTGTGTGTTGTCGTGTGCTCGGAAGCTGATGTAAGTCCATCGAGTGGCATTCGGGTTCCAGTGTGGGTTTGTTTTGGTTCGGATGATGATGTAAGTCCAGTGATTGGCATTCAGGCTCCATGTTTGCCTTTGCCTGTGTTTGTTTGTGTGCGTGTCAGCCGAGCTACGAATGCTCTGATTCTCCTTCGTCCAAGGAGATACGTATGCATAGGATGCGATATCCTAGCGAGCGTGTGTCGTTTCCCCAGTCCGAACTACTTTGACTCTGATGTCTATGCCTGATAGACTAAGTAGGCCCAGGATGCGGTATCCTGCCGAGTCAGTTTCAGTCTCTTGTTTTCTTGTGTCTCTTTCAGCCAGTGTGTGTGTGTTTGAGCAGTGTTTTTGCAACCATTTTCCTTCCTTTTGTGCGTGGATCCCGTCGAGTACGACGGATGCGTAGGGGTGCTAATACCTTCCCTTCGCATAACCGACTCCCGATCCCATTCTCTTTGGTCGCGAGACCATGTCTTTCCTAGGTTTACTCTGAGCGTTTCCTTTCCCTCTTTTGGGATAAATAACGCACAGTGGCGGCTCTGTTGTTCTTGTTTTCCCGCCGGTTTTTCGCGTAATGCGACAGCTGGCGACTCTGCTGGGGGACTTTAGAGAAGTTGACCTGTGTTGGTCCTTCTTCCCTAAGCGAGTCTCTCCTAGCGCTCTCTAGGTTAGGGCTTTTGTTGCTATCTGCTGTTATTTATTGCATTCATTTCATTTACTGTTTGCATTCAATGTGTGCATTAATGTTTGCATTCATTCATTTCATCTGCTGTGCTTGCTGTGTTTTCTCTGATTGGGGGTGGGAGTTACTCGAGGTAAAAGGCCCAATACCCAGGCTATGAGTGAAATCTAGGAAACCTAGGAATAGAGTGATTCATGGGAAGCGGGTGGTATGCGCCACTTAGCGGAACATCGATATCACGAGCAGTTCAGACCCTGGTGGGATATTATCGGTGCATACATCGGGTGTGCACAGGATGATATTCTGCGAAAGGTTATTTATGCTGCGTTTCTCTCGACCTTACCCTGGCCTAGATGACACCCATGAGTGGGGAGGGATTGATCATTTTAACAGGTACAGTTGGTGACTCCCGGTACTGTTGATGACTATGAATTCTGGACATTTGTTTCTGGACGCCGGAGGTTTGACCCTGGTATTGATCAGAGGGTTCCGTTTATTTCGGATCCCTGGGCTGAATTTGAGGGTACTCGCTCAGATAGTGTTTTGGCTCCTCAGAATGGGTTCAGATGCCAGTTGATCAGATTGACCTTGGGTTTCAGATGAATTGCGACTCCGAGTTCAAGCCAAAGCTCCGATCCGGTGTTCTGAGATGCACAGCCTGCCAGTCTTGGCTCCATCATTTGCATCATAGCATGTTTATTTTCCAAAAAAAAAAAATAATGCATGAAAAAAGTTAACTCGCATACGCATATCCTTTTCAGGATCATTCATGATAAAATAGCATCCGCATCATACACATATCATGCACATATCATCCTTGCATTGCAGACATGTTTGGGGACACGACTTCTCACTTTGGGTTTTGACTGAGACAGGATTGTTGATCATCGTCCGCACCGCAACCAGATTGAATCAACAAAGAAGTATGGACCAGGTTCAAGCTGAGCTAGCTGAGATGAGGGCAAACATGGCCCAATTCATGAGCATGATGCAAGGGGTTGTTCAGGGGCAAGAGGAGCTGCGTGCCTTAGCCCAGAGACAGGAAGCTGTGATTCCAACTGCCAACCGTGCTTCACCAGTGGGTGTTCCTGTGAATGATAATGCTGCTGTTGCCGCTCCCGCCAGTGACTATGATGTGGGTGATGAGTTGAGGGGCATCAGGATCAATGGACAACCTCTTGCTGCAGAGGTCAATGCTAGAGCTACCCGGGCTCCCATTCGTCATCCTGCTCCGATTGTTGACAGACAAGAGGACATGTTTACTCTCCTCAGTGAGGACGATGACGTTGTGAGAACTGGAGAGAGGGATAGAAAAGTGGATGCCCTTGCTGAGAAAATCCGTGTCATGGAGTGTCAGAACTCTCTGGGGTTCGATGTAACCAACATGGGTCTGGTTGATGGGCTGAGGATCCCTTACAAATTCAAGGCGCCGTCCTTTGACAAATACAATGGCACTTCCTGTCCTCGCACTCATGTACAGGCTTATTACAGAAAGATCTCCGCATACACTGATGATGAGAAGATGTGGATGTACTTTTTCCAAGACAGTTTGTCTGGGGCGTCTTTGGACTGGTACATGGATCTGAAGAAAGAATCAGTCAGAAGCTGGAAAGATCTGGGTGAAGCCTTTTTGAGGCAATACAAGCACAACATGGATATGGCTCCGAGCAGAACCCAACTGCAGAGCTTGTGTCAGAAGACTGGGGAAAGCTTCAAAGAGTATGCCCAGAGATGGCGTGAGCTAGCCGCAAGAGTACAACCTCCGATGTTGGAGAGAGAGCTGACTGACATGTTCATCGGGACCTTGCAGGGTGTGTTCATGGATCGCCTGGGGAGTTGCCCGTTCAGTAGTTTTTCTGATGTTGTCGTCTGTGGGGAAAGGACTGAGAGCCTTATCAAAGTCGGAAAGATTCAAGATCCCGACTCTTCAAGCTCTTCGAGTTCTAAAAAGCCATCCTCTGGGGCACCCAGAAGGGGAGAGGGTGAGACAAATGTTGTGCACCGTCGAAGGAGTGCGAATAGAGGACCATATCATTAGGTCGCTGCTGTGACTATCCCAGCAACTCAAACTCCACAGCGACAAAGAAGACCAACTCAGCAGTATCAACGTCAGCAACATCGTCCGCAACAGCAGGCTTACCAACCTCCCAATGATAATCAAGCCAATACGGGTAATGAGAGGAAGAGGATCATTTTTGACCCGATCCCTATGTCGTACTCAGAGTTGTATCCCTCTTTGATAGAGCGGAACTTGATTACTCCCAGAGACCCGCCGGCTATACCCGACAACCCTCGGTGGTGGTATAGGCCTGAGCAGCATTGTGTGTATCATTCAGGAGCTCCTGGTCATGATGTGGATAGTTGCTTTCAGTTGAAGATGAAGGTTCAAGACCTCGTGAGGTCAGGTATTTTGAACTTTGAAGACTTGGGTCCCCGTGATAATCAAGCTTGAAGATAACAAGTCCTGGGCTGGCGCCGACTTTTTCTTCAGAAGGGTTGTTCAAAAAACAGAAGCTGATGATGCAAGAGATACTGACAGTTGTCATCCCCGGTGGGATCTATCACAATTGGGTCACTGTGGGCTTTCCTACAGTTGTTCATAAGTCAGAGTAATAATCACTTTGTTTAAAAACCCTTCTCCCATGCCAAAAGGAGAAGTGATGACATTGTTGGCAACATTTTGTGCAATGATATTTTCATTCAAATAAATTCATGTTAAACATTTGTTTTTCCATTTGTCTGCCCTTTTCGCTTTTTGCATGAAATTGGTGATCACAAAAAACCCTAAAAACAAGAATAAAAGCAATCTTTTCATCTGCATAACGATTGTTTTGTTTGTTTTCCAAAAAGCTTTTCATATCAAAATCATTATGCAGGTTGATTCTCAAAACCCATTAAACATAATGATCGGACGTCATATCCCAATTTTGAATTCTCTGTATTCGAAGCGGAAGAAGATGATGTTGAAGGAATTCCTGACGAGATTTCCCAACTTCTTGAGCAAGAAAAGAAGATCATTCGGCTGCATCTCGAGAATCAGCAGAACAGCCAACTGGGGCATTAAAAAAAAAGGAAAGAAAAAAAAAAGAGAAAAAAAAAAGAAGGAGGAGGGTGCAAAATCAAAAAAAAAAAAAAAAAAATCAAAATCAAAAGAGATTCAAATCAAAAGAATAAAAAAGAAAAAGAAAGAAAGAAACAAAAGAAAAAAGCACCCTCGAAGTCCCAAGTTGACTGATGTTGAATGGATTCAGAGTCACTACGACCAGGTGAATCCAATCGAAAAGAAGAGATCAACTGCCATGTGTCATGGTCAGTCGTATCAGCAGAGAGTGAAAAAGCATTCAACAAGAAGGTCAAGCCTCGTGTGTTCCGAGAATGTGACCTTGTGCTCAAGAAGGTCTTGTCTTTCGTGCCCGATTCCAGGGGCAAGTGAACCCCCAAGCTATGAATGTCCATATGTTGTAAGGAGAGCCTTTTCAGGCAATGTTTTGACACTTACAACAATGGATGGAGAAGTTCACTCGTCCTGTGAATTCTGATGCAGTCAAGAAATACTTCGCCTAAGATAAAAAAAAAAGCAGAATAGCTCGCTAAGTCGAACACCCGCAAGGGCGACTTAGGCAAAAAGGAGCGTCTCGGTGGATCGAAAACCCGAAAGGGCGATCCAGGCAAAAGTTAGAGACATTTGAAAAAAAAAGAATTTGCATCCCGCTAGATTGATCACCTCACACTGGGGCAATCTAGGAAAAAATTAGGGACTTGGCAAGTAACTGTATCTTGACAAGACTGTGCTCTATATCTGTCATCCGTCAGGGATTCTCGATTCGTCGTCGACTGAAGCTCCGAATACATCGAAAATCCGGAATGGTAGAGGAAAGGTCATTATGTTCAATGTAGCCCTCTCCAATATATATCACCGGTTAAGGTCATTATGTTCAATGTAGCCCTCTCCAATATATATCACCGGTTTCAAACTTGTACAGATCTATGGAGTCTTGCCCTTTGCAGACTACCATTCCATCACATCAATTTGAGCTTTTATCCAATTATTTGCACTCTTATTTGTTTCAACTCAATAAATGTTTTGCATGTTTTTAATTGATAAAGTATCATTGTTTTCAAAATAAACAAATTTTTCAAAAAAAATGTTCTTAAACAAAGTGAACATTCACGATGGTGGAAGGATACTTAGGAGATCCGCAGTGCTCTCCCGAGGGTGGTATGATTACCAACAGGTAAGACATTTGTTCGTATCTCGAGCATAACTGTATCTTTTTCCTGTCGAACCTCTTTTGGTTTCTCCTCAGCAAGGTTGCTCAGTGCAGTGTTGGGTGAAGTTGTTTATCTTTATGTTCCCGGCAGTACAACATTCTTCCTCCAAGTCCCTGTTAGCCCTATTGTGGGGCATTTCCAGTATAGGCTTGTTTGAGCCCTACCGTGGGGCATTCCCAGCAAGGTTGCTGTTGAAATACTTTTGTGGGGCAGTTCCCCAAACAGAGTGTTTACTGAAGACGTTAGCGTTCGTCTCTCCAGCAGAGCGGTCTTCTCCTCTCCCCGCAGGATGGTGTTGTTCCCTGATATCCCGGTTTCCAGCAGATCGCGTTTGCTCTCTGGTGTTTTTGGCCTTCCCTATGGAAAAAGAGTAGTACCGGGCGGTTGATTCCTGGACCTGCGTGTTTACATGTCTGTTTGTCAGCATTCATCATACATTCATCATGCATAATGCATACATGCATAATCATAGCATTCGGATACTCATGATGCAGCTGTTGCCGTGTATCTGTTGATGGTTGTCTCCTGCTATTTGTTGATACAGATCTCTCTAGTAGATCCTCCCTAGCATATATGGGTGTGTCTGATCTCTCCATGTAGAGCCAACCCCTTAAGCAGAAAGTGTCTATCCTTTCCTGCCATTTCCCCACTGAGATACATCCTCGTGGATGACGGTTGTTTCCGTTCCCTCCCTACATATAACGGGATGGGTTTTCCCTATTGAGTTCTTTCCTCATTAGGATGAGTCTTGATTCAGTTTGCCTTTTTGGATCGATCCTAAACTGACTTCTTTGTGACTGTCTCTCGTGCCTCCCTGGGGCATAAATGAATAGTTGCTCACTAACCGGCACTCATTCATCTTATCCTCAGCAGATTGTGTTGGCTTCTACCTACAAACCGGTAGTTGTAAGTCCTATCTTTGTGGTTTTCTACCTACTAGCTGGTAGCTGTAAAATCCCACTTTCATCCCCTAGCAGAGTTAACCCTTTGTGCTCATCCTATTGATGACTGGTTACTTTTCCGTGGCTTCTACCTACAAACCGGTAGTTGTAAGTCCTATCTTTGTGGTTTTCTACCTACTAGCTGGTAGCTGTAAAATCCCACTTTCATCCCCTAGCAGAGTTAACCCTTTGTGCTCATCCTATTGATGACTGGTTACTTTTCCGTGGTTTTCTACCTACAAACCGGTAGATGTAATCCCCTTTTTGCAGTTATCAGTATCCGGCTTGCGGTATTGATACTCTTTTCCCCTTTGGATACTTGCCTTGATCAAGCAGTATTGTCCCCATTGGGTCTTCCCCTTCTTTTTGGATACTTGCTCCAAGTAAGCAATTTTATCCTCTTTTGATTGGTCATCTTTTGCATACCTAGCCTGGTACCCCGATGCCTTTCTTGTCGGTTGATTTATCCATTTAACAACCAGCCCGGTTATGGATAATCTTCCATGCGAGTATGTTATCTACGTTTTGACGGCTATAGATAATATATCTCATGCGCTCTTGGGTCGAAGTCGTCCTCCCCAGTTGAGTAAGATTCGTATTCCTTTGTTCGGAATCGACTGTCCATCCTTTAACAAGTTTGCCTTCGCTCTCTTCAGGATGATGTCGGTCGATCTATCCATCTAACAACCTGCAACCCGGTTATGGATAATCTTCCATGCGAGTATGTTATCTATGTTTTTACGGCTATAGATAATATATCTCATGCGCTCTTGGGTCGAAGTCGTCCTCCCCAGTTGAGTAAGATTCGTATTCCTTTGTTTGGAATCGAATTTCCATCCATTAACAAGTTTGCCTTCGCTCTCTTCAGGATGATGTCGGTCGATCTATCCATTTAACAACCTACAACCTGGTTATGGATAATCTTCCTTGCGAGTGTATTATCTACGTTTTGACGGCTATAGATAATATATCTCATGCGCTCTTGGGTCGAAGTCGTCCTCCCCAGTTGAGTAAGATTCGTATTCCTTTGTTCGGAATCGAATGTCCATCCTTTAACAAGTTTGCCTTCGCTCTCTTCAGGATGATGTCGGTCGATCTATCCATCTAACAACCTGCAACCTGGTTATGGATAATCTTCCATGCGAGTATGTTATCTACGTTTTGACGGCTATAGATAATATATCTCATGCGCTCTTAGGTCGAAGTCGTCCTCCCCAGTTGAGTAAGATTCGTATTCCTTTGTTTGGAATCGAATGTCCATCCTTTAACAAGTTTGCCTTCGCTCTCTTCAGGATGATGTCGGTCGATCTATCCATCTAACAACCTGCAACCCGGTTATGGATAATCTTCCATGCGAGTATGTTATCTACGTTTTGACGGCTATAGATAATATATCTCATGCGCTCTTGGGTCGTAGTCGTCCTCCCCAGTTGAGTAAGATTCGTATTCCTTTGTTCAGAATCGAATGTCCATCCTTTAACAAGTTTGCCTTCGCTCTCTTCAGGATGATGTCGGTCGATCTATCCATTTAACAACCTATAACCTGGTTATGGATAATCTTCCATGCGAGTGTATTATCTACGTTTTGACGGCTATAGATAATATATCTCATGCACTCTCTGGTCATTCTTTTGATTGTTTTCTCTTGCAGAGTAAGATTCGTATTCCTTTGTTCGGAATCGAATGTCCTTCCTTTAACAAGTTTGCTTTTGCTCTCTTCAGGATGTTTTCGGTCGTTTATCCATTTAACAACCTACAACCCGGTTATGGATAATCTTCCATGCGAGTATGTTATCTACGTTTTGACGGCTATAGATAATATATCTCATGCGCTCTTGGGTCGAAGTCGTCCTCCTCAGTTGAGTAAGATTCGTATTCCTTTGTTCGGAATCGAATGTCCATCCTTTAACAAGTTTGCCTTCGCTCTCTTCAGGATGATGTCGGTTGATCTATCCATCTAACAACCTGCAACCCGGTGATGGATAATCTTCCATGCGAGTATGTTATCTATGTTTTGACGGCTATAGATAATATATCTCATGCGCTCTTGGGTCGAAGTCGTCCTCCCCAGTTGAGTAAGATTCGTATTCCTTTGTTCGGAATTGAATTTCCATCCTTTAACAAGTTTGCCTTCGCTCTCTTCAGGATGATGTCGGTCGATCTATCCATTTAACAACCTACAACCTGGTTATGGATAATTTTCCATGCGAGTGTATTATCTACGTTTTAACGGCTATAGATAATATATCTCATGTGCTCTTGGGTCGAAGTCGTCCTCCCCAGTTGAGTAAGATTCGTATTCCTTTGTTCGGAATCGAATGTCCATCCTTTAACAAGTTTGCCTTCGCTCTCTTCAGGATGATGTCGATCGATCTATCCATCTAACAACCTGCAACCCGGTTATGGATAATCTTCCATGCGAGTATGTTATCTACGTTTTGACGGCTATAGATAATATATCTCATGCGCTCTTGGGTCGAAGTCGTCCTCCCCAGTTGAGTAAGATTCGTATTCCTTTGTTCGGAATCGAATGTCCATCCTTTAACAAGTTTGCCTTCGCTCTCTTCAGGATGATGTCGGTCGATCTATCCATCTAACAACCTGCAACCCGGTTATGGATACTCTTCCATGCGAGTATGTTATCTACGTTTTGACGGCTATAGATAATATATCTCATGCGCTCTTGGGTCGAAGTCGTCCTCCCCAGTTGAGTAAGATTCGTATTCCTTTGTTCGGAATCGAATGTCCATCCTTTAACAAGTTTGCCTTCGCTCTCTTCAGGATGATGTCGGTTGATCTATCCATTTAACAACCTACAACCTGGTTATGGATAATCTTCCATGCGAGTGTATTATATACGTTTTGACGGCTATAGATAATGTATCTCATGCACTCTCTGGTCAGTCTTTTGATTGTTTTCTCCAGCAGAGTAAGATTCGTATTCCTTTGTTCGGAATCGAATGTCCATCCTTTAACAAGTTTGCTTTTGCTCTCTTCACGATGTTTTCGGTCGTTTATCCATTTAACAACCTACAACCCGGTTATGGATAATCTTCCATGCGAGTATGTTATCTACGTTTTGACGGCTATAGATAATATATCTCATGCGCTCTTGGGTCGAAGTCGTCCTCACCAGTTGAGTAAGATTCGTATTCCTTTGTTCGGAATCGAATGTCCATCCTTTAACAAGTTTGCCTTCGCTCTCTTCAGGATGATGTCGGTCGATCTATCCATCTAACAACCTGCAACCCGGTTATGGATAATCTTCCATGCGAGTATGTTATCTACGTTTTGACGGCTATAGATAATATATCTCATGTGCTCTTGGGTCGAAGTCGTCCTCCCCAGTTGAGTAAGATTCGTATTCCTTTGTTCGGAATCGAATGTCCATCCTTTAACAAGTTTGCCTTCGCTCTCTTCAGGATGATGTCGGTCGATCTATCCATCTAACAACCTGCAACCCGGTTATGGATAATATTCCATGCGAGTATGTTATCTACGTTTTGACGGCTATAAATAATATATCTCATGCGCTCTTGGGTCGAAGTCGTCCTCCCCAGTTGAGTAAGATTCGTATTCCTTGTGGAATCGAATGTCCATCCTTTAACAAGTTTGTTTTCGCTCTCTTCAGGATGATGTCGGTCGATCTATCCATTTAACAACCAATCCGGTTATGGATAATCTTCCATGCGAGTGTATTATCTACGTTTTGACGGCTATAGATAATATGTCTCATGCGCTCGTTGGTCGAAGTGTCGTCCCTCCCAGTCGAGTAAGAGTCGTATTCCTTGTGGAATTAAATGTCCATCCTTTAACAAGTTTGCTTTTGCTCTCTTCAGGATGTTTTCGGTCGTTTATCCATTTAACAACCTACAACCTGGTTATGGATAATCTTCCATGCGAGTGTATTATCTGCGTTTTGACGGCTATAAATAATATGTCTCATGCACTCTTTGGTCAATCTTTCGATTGTTATCCCCAGCATAGGTCTTTGGCATGCATGCCGGATCACTTATCACTGTTTTGTTATCTTCGTCGATGCTGATAGGCATGAAGAATTTTCCGGTATTCAGACCGAAGTGGCGTTCAGGCCAATTTCCGATTTTCAGATCGAAGAAGTTTCCGACGATCAGGTCGATGTACTTATGGCATTCATGTCGATTCTCCGGTATTCAGACCGAAGTGGCGTTCAGGCCAATTTCCGATTTTCAGATCGAAGAAATTTCCGACGATCAGGTCGATGTACTTATGGCATTCAGGCCAATTTTCCGGTGTTCAGACCGAGACGGTATCCAAACCGAAAGTGGATATCTCATGCGCTCTTGGGTCGAAGTCGTCCTCCCCAGTTGAGTAAGATTCGTATTCCTTTGTTCGGAATCGAATGTCCATCCTTTAACAAGTTTGCCTTCGCTCTCTTCAGGATGATGTCGGTTGATCTATCCATTTAACAACCTACAACCTGGTTATGGATAATCTTCCATGCGAGTGTATTATATACGTTTTGACGGCTATAGATAATGTATCTCATGCACTCTCTGGTCAGTCTTTTGATTGTTTTCTCCAGTAGAGTAAGATTCGTATTCCTTTGTTCGGAATCGAATGTCCATCCTTTAACATGTTTGCTTTTGCTCTCTTCACGATGTTTTCGGTCGTTTATCCATTTAACAATCTACAACCCAGTTATGGATAATCTTCCATGCGAGTATGTTATCTACGTTTTGACGGCTATAGATAATATATCTCATGCGCTCTTGGGTCGAAGTCGTCCTCCCCAGTTCAGTAAGATTCGTATTCCTTTGTTCGGAATCGAATGTCCATCCTTTAACAAGTTTGCCTTCGCTCTCTTCAGGATGATGTCGGTCGATCTATCCATCTAACAACCTGCAACCCGGTTATGGATAATCTTCCATGCGAGTATGTTATCTACGTTTTGACGGCTATAGATAATATATCTCATGCGCTCTTGGGTCGAAGTCGTCCTCCCCAGTTGAGTAAGATTCGTATTCCTTTGTTCGGAATCGAATGTCCATCCTTTAACAAGTTTGCCTTCGCTCTCTTCAGGATGATGTCGGTCGATCTATCCATCTAACAACCTGCAACCCGGTTATGGATAATATTCCATGCGAGTGTGTTATCTACGTTTTGACGGCTATAGATAATATATCTCATGCGCTCTTGGGTCGAAGTCGTCCTCCCCAGTTGAGTAAGATTCGTATTCCTTTGTTCGGAATCGAATGTCCATCCTTTAACAAGTTTGCCTTCGCTCTCTTCAGGATGATGTCGGTCGATCTATCCATTTAACAACCTATAACCTGGTTATGGATAATCTTCCATGCGAGTGTATTATATACGTTTTGACGGCTATAGATAATATCTCATGCACATCTCTGGTCAGTCTTTTGATTGTTTTCTCCAGCAGAGTAAAATTCGTATTCCTTTGTTCGGAATCGAATGTCCATCCTTTAACAAGTTTGCTTTTGCTCTCTTCAGGATGTTTTCGGTCGTTTATCCATTTAACAACCTACAACCCGGTTATGGATAATCTTCCATGCGAGTATGTTATCTACGTTTTGACGGCTATAGATAATATATCTCATGCGCTCTTGGGTCGAAGTCGTCCTCCCCAGTTGAGTAAGATTCGTATTCCTTTGTTCGGAATCGAATGTCCATCCTTTAACAAGTTTGCCTTCGCTCTCTTCAGGATGATGTCGGTCGATCTATCCATCTAACAACCTGCAACCCGGTTATGGATAATCTTCCATGCGAGTATGTTATCTACGTTTTGACGGCTATAGATAATATATCTCATGCGCTCTTGGGTCGAAGTCGTCCTCCCCAGTTGAGTAAGATTCGTATTCCTTTGTTCGGAATCGAATGTCCATCCTTTAACAAGTTTGCCTTCGCTCTCTTCAGGATGATGTCGGTCGATCTATCCATTTAACAACCTATAACCTGGTTATGGATAATCTTCCATGCGAGTGTATTATATACGTTTTGACGGCTATAGATAATGTATCTCATGCACTCTCTGGTCAGTCTTTGAAGTGTTTTCTCCAGCAAAGTAAGATTCGTATTCCTTTGTTCGGAATCGAATGTCCATCCTTTAACAAGTTTGCTTTGCTCTCTTCAGGATGTTTCGGTCGTTATCCATTTAACAACCTACAACCCGGTTATGGATAATCTTCCATGCGAGTATGTTATCTACGTTTTGACGGCTATAGATAATATATCTCATGCGCTCTTGGGTCGAAGTCGTCCTCCCCAGTTGAGTATGATTCGTATTCCTTTGTTCGGAATCGAATGTCCATCCTTTAACAAGTTTGCCTTCGCTCTCTTCAGGATGATGTCGGTCGATCTATCCATCTAACAACCTGCAACCCGGTTATGGATAATCTTCCATGCGAGTATGTTATCTACGTTTTGACGGCTATAGATAATATATCTCATGCGCTCTTGGGTCGAATTCGTCCTCCCCAGTTGAGTAAGATTCGTATTCCTTTGTTCGGAATCGAATGTCCATCCTTTAACAAGTTTGCCTTCGCTCTCTTCAGGATGATGTCGGTCGATCTATCCATCTAACAACCTGCAACCCGGTTATGGATAATCTTCCATGCGAGTATGTTATCTTGTTTTGACGGCTATAGATAATATATCTCATGCGCTCTTGGGTCGAAGTCGTCCTCCCCAGTTGAGTAAGATTCGTATTCCTTTGTTCGGAATCGATTCCATCCTTTAACAAGTTTGCCTTCGCTCTCTTCAGGATGATGTCGGTCGATCTATCCATTTAACAACCTACAACCTGGTTATGGATAATCTTCCATGCGAGTGTATTATCTACGTTTTGACGGCTATAGATAATATATCTCATGCGCTCTTGGGTCGAAGTCGTCCTCCCCAGTTGAGTAAGATTCGTATTCCTTTGTTCGGAATCGAATGTCCATCCTTTAACAAGTTTGCCTTCGCTCTCTTCAGGATGATGTCGGTCGATCTATCCATCTAACAACCTGCAACTGGTTATGGATAATCTTCCATGCGAGTATGTTATCTACGTTTTGACGGCTATAGATATATATCTCATGCGCTCTTGGGTCGAAGTCGTCCTCCCCAGTTGAGTAAGATTCGTATTCCTTTGTTCGGAATCGAATGTCCATCCTTTAACAAGTTTGCCTTCGCTCTCTTCAGGATGATGTCGGTCGATCTATCCATCTAACAACCTGCAACCCGGTTATGGATAATCTTCCATGCGAGTATGTTATCTACGTTTTGACGGCTATAGATAATATATCTCATGCGCTCTTGGGTCGAAGTCGTCCTCCCCAGTTGTGTAAGATTCGTATTCCTTTGTTCGGAATCGAATGTCCATCCTTTAACAAGTTTGCCTTCGCTCTCTTCAGGATGATGTCGGTCGATCTATCCATCTAACAACCTGCAACCCGTTATGGATAATCTTCCATGCGAGTATGTTATCTATGTTTTGACGGCTATAGATAATATATCTCATGCGCTCTTGGGTCGAAGTCGTCCTCCCCAGTTGAGTAAGATTCGTATTCCTTTGTTCGGAATCGAATGTCCATCCTTTAACAAGTTTGCCTTCGCTCTCTTCAGGATGATGTCGGTCGATCTATCCATCTAACAACCTGCAACCCGGTTATGGATAATCTTCCATGCGAGTATGTTATCTACGTTTTGACGGCTATAGATAATATATCTCATGCGCTCTTGGGTCGAAGTCGTCCTCCCCAGTTGAGTAAGATTCGTATTCCTTTGTTCGGAATCGAATGTCCATCCTTTAACAAGTTTGCCTTCGCTCTCTTCAGGATGATGTCGGTCGATCTATCCATTTAACAACCTACAACCTGGTTATGGATAATCTTCCATGCGAGTGTATTATATACGTTTTGACGGCTATAGATAATGTATCTCATGCACTCTCTGGTCAGTCTTTTGATTGTTTCCTCCCAGCAGTAAGATTCGTATTCCTTTGTTCGGAATCGAATGTCCATCCTTTAACTGTTTGCTTTTGCTCTCTTCACGATGTTTTCGGTCGTTTATCCATTTAACAACCTACAACCCGGTTATGGATAATCTTCCATGCGAGTATGTTATCTACGTTTTGACGGCTATAGATAATATATCTCATGCGCTCTTGGGTCGAAGTCGTCCTCCCCAGTTGAGTAAGATTCGTATTCCTTTGTTCGGAATCGAATGTCCATCCTTTAACAAGTTTGCCTTCGCTCTCTTCAGGATGATGTCGGTCGATCTATCCATCTAACAACCTGCAACCCGGTTATGGATAATCTTCCATGCGAGTATGTTATCTACGTTTTGACGGCTATAGATAATATATCTCATGCGCTCTTGGGTCGAAGTCGTCCTCCCCAGTTGAGTAAGATTCGTATTCCTTTGTTCGGAATCGAATGTCCATCCTTTAACAAGTTTGCCTTCGCTCTCTTCAGGATGATGTCGGTCGATCTATCCATTTAACAACCTATAACCTGGTTATGGATAATCTTCCATGCGAGTGTATTATATACGTTTTGACGGCTATAGATAATGTATCTCATGCACTCTCTGGTCAGTCTTTTGATTGTTTTCTCCAGCAGAGTAAGATTCGTATTCCTTTGTTCGGAATCGAATGTCCATCCTTTAACATGTTTGCTTTTGCTCTCTTCACGATGTTTTCGGTCGTTTATCCATTTAACAACCTACAACCCGGTTATGGATAATCTTCCATGCGAGTATGTTATCTACGTTTTGACGGCTATAGATTATATCTCATGCGCTCTTGGGTCGAAGTCGTCCTCCCCAGTTGAGTAAGATTCGTATTCCTTTGTTCGGAATCGAATGTCCATCCTTTAACAAGTTTGCCTTCGCTCTCTTCAGGATGATGTCGGTCGATCTATCCATCTAACAACCTGCAACCCGGTTATGGATAATCTTCCATGCGAGTATGTTATCTACGTTTTGACGGCTATAGATATATATCTCATGCGCTCTTGGGTCGAAGTCGTCCTCCCCAGTTGAGTAAGATTCGTATTCCTTTGTTCGGAATCGAATGTCCATCCTTTAACAAGTTTGCCTTCGCTCTCTTCAGGATGATGTCGGTCGATCTATCCATCTAACAACCTGCAACCCGGTTATGGATAAAATTCCATGCGAGTGTGTTATCTACGTTTTGACGGCTATAGATAATATATCTCATGCGCTCTTGGGTCGAAGTCGTCCTCCCCAGTTGAGTAAGATTCGTATTCCTTTGTTCGGAATCGAATGTCCATCCTTTAACAAGTTTGCCTTCGCTCTCTTCAGGATGATGTCGGTCGATCTATCCATTTAACAACCTATAACCTGGTTATGGATAATCTTCCATGCGAGTGTATTATATACGTTTTGACGGCTATAGATAATGTATCTCATGCACTCTCTGGTCAGTCTTTTGATTGTTTTCTCCAGCAGAGTAAAATTCGTATTCCTTTGTTCGGAATCGAATGTCCATCCTTTAACAAGTTTGCTTTTGCTCTCTTCAGGATGTTTTCGGTCGTTTATCCATTTAACAACCTACAACCCGGTTATGGATAATCTTCCATGCGAGTATGTTATCTACGTTTTGACGGCTATAGATAATATATCTCATGCGCTCTTGGGTCGAAGTCGTCCTCCCCAGTTGAGTAAGATTCGTATTCCTTTGTTCGGAATCGAATGTCCATCCTTTAACAAGTTTGCCTTCGCTCTCTTCAGGATGATGTCGGTCGATCTATCCATCTAACAACCTGCAACCCGGTTATGGATAATCTTCCATGCGAGTATGTTATCTACGTTTTGACGGCTATAGATAATATATCTCATGCGCTCTTGGGTCGAAGTCGTCCTCCCCAGTTGAGTAAGATTCGTATTCCTTTGTTCGGAATCGAATGTCCATCCTTTAACAAGTTTGCCTTCGCTCTCTTCAGGATGATGTCGGTCGATCTATCCATCAACAACCTGCAACCCGGTTATGGATAATCTTCCATGCGAGTATGTTATCTATGTTTTGACGGCTATAGATAATATATCTCATGCGCTCTTGGGTCGAAGTCGTCCTCCCCAGTTGAGTAAGATTCGTATTCCTTTGTTCGGAATCGATTTCCATCCTTTAACAAGTTTGCCTTCGCTCTCTTCAGGATGATGTCGGTCGATCTATCCATTTAACAACCTACAACCTGGTTATGGATAATCTTCCATGCGAGTGTATTATCTACGTTTTGACGGCTATAGATAATATATCTCATGCGCTCTTGGGTCGAAGTCGTCCTCCCCAGTTGAGTAAGATTCGTATTCCTTTGTTCGGAATCGAATGTCCATCCTTTAACAAGTTTGCCTTCGCTCTCTTCAGGATGATGTCGGTCGATCTATCCATCTAACAACCTGCAACCTGGTTATGGATAATCTTCCATGCGAGTATGTTATCTACGTTTTGACGGCTATAGATAATATATCTCATGCGCTCTTGGGTCGAAGTCGTCCTCCCCAGTTGAGTAAGATTCGTATTCCTTTGTTCGGAATCGAATGTCCATCCTTTAACAAGTTTGCCTTCGCTCTCTTCAGGATGATGTCGGTCGATCTATCCATCTAACAACCTGCAACCCGGTTATGGATAATCTTCCATGCGAGTATGTTATCTACGTTTTGACGGCTATAGATAATATATCTCATGCGCTCTTGGGTCGAAGTCGTCCTCCCCAGTTGTGTAAGATTCGTATTCCTTTGTTCGGAATCGAATGTCCATCCTTTAACAAGTTTGCCTTCGCTCTCTTCAGGATGATGTCGGTCGATCTATCCATCTAACAACCTGCAACCCGGTTATGGATAATCTTCCATGCGAGTATGTTATCTATGTTTTGACGGCTATAGATAATATATCTCATGCGCTCTTGGGTCGAAGGCGTCCTCCTCAGTTGAGTAAGATTCGTATTCCTTTGTTCGGAATCGAATGTCCATCCTTTAACAAGTTTGCCTTCGCTCTCTTCAGGATGATGTCGGTCGATCTATCCATCTAACAACCTGCAACCCGGTTATGGATAATCTTCCATGCGAGTATGTTATCTACGTTTTGACGGCTATAGATAATATATCTCATGCGCTCTTGGGTCGAAGTCGTCCTCCCCAGTTGAGTAAGATTCGTATTCCTTTGTTCGGAATCGAATGTCCATCCTTTAACAAGTTTGCCTTCGCTCTCTTCAGGATGATGTCGGTCGATCTATCCATTTAACAACCTATAACCTGGTTATGGATAATCTTCCATGCGAGTGTATTATATACGTTTTGACGGCTATAGATAATGTATCTCATGCACTCTCTGGTCGGTCTTTTGATTGTTTTCTCCAGCAGAGTAAGATTCGTATTCCTTTGTTCGGAATCGAATGTCCATCCTTTAACAAGTTTGCTTTTGCTCTCTTCAGGATGTTTTCGGTCGTTTATCCATTTAACAACCTACAACCCGGTTATGGATAATCTTCCATGCGAGTATGTTATCTACGTTTTGACGGCTATAGATAATATATCTCATGCGCTCTTGGGTCGAAGTCGTCCTCCCCAGTTGAGTAAGATTCGTATTCCTTTGTTCGGAATCGAATGTCCATCCTTTAACAAGTTTGCCTTCGCTCTCTTCAGGATGATGTCGGTCGATCTATCCATCTAACAACCTGCAACCAGGTTATGGATAATCTTCCATGCGAGTATGTTATCTACGTTTTGACGGCTATAGATAATATATCTCATGCGCTCTTGGGTCGAATCGTCCTCCCCAGTTGAGTAAGATTCGTATTCCTTTGTTCGGAATCGAATGTCCATCCTTTAACAAGTTTGCCTTCGCTCTCTTCAGGATGATGTCGGTCGATCTATCCATCTAACAACCTGCAACCCGTTATGGATAATCTTCCATGCGAGTATGTTATCTATGTTTTGACGGCTATAGATAATATATCTCATGCGCTCTTGGGTCGAAGTCGTCCTCCCAGTTGAGTAAGATTCGTATTCCTTTGTTCGGAATCGATTTCCATCCTTTAACAAGTTTGCCTTCGCTCTCTTCAGGATGATGTCGGTCGATCTATCCATTTAACAACCTACAACCTGGTTATGGATAATCTTCCATGCGAGTGTATTATCTACGTTTTGACGGCTATAGATAATATATCTCATGCGCTCTTGGGTCGAAGTCGTCCTCCACAGTTGAGTAAGATTCGTATTCCTCTGTTCGGAATCGAATGTCCATCCTTTAACAAGTTTGCCTTCGCTCTCTTCAGGATGATGTCGGTCGATCTATCCATCTAACAACCTGCAACCTGGTTATGGATAATCTTCCATGCGAGTATGTTATCTACGTTTTGACGGCTATAGATAATATATCTCATGCGCTCTTGGGTCGAAGTCGTCCTCCCCAGTTGAGTAAGATTCGTATTCCTTTGTTCGGAATCGAATGTCCATCCTTTAACAAGTTTGCCTTCGCTCTCTTCAGGATGATGTCGGTCGATCTATCCATCTAACAACCTGCAACCAGGTTATGGATAATCTTCCATGCGAGTATGTTATCTACGTTTTGACGGCTATAGATAATATATCTCATGCGCTCTTGGGTCGAATTCGTCCTCCCCAGTTGAGTAAGATTCGTATTCCTTTGTTCGGAATCGAATGTCCATCCTTTAACAAGTTTGCCTTCGCTCTCTTCAGGATGATGTAGGTCGATCTATCCATCTAACAACCTGCAACCCGGTTATGGATAATCTTCCATGCGAGTATGTTATCTATGTTTTGACGGCTATAGATAATATATCTCATGCGCTCTTGGGTCGAAGTCGTCCTCCCCAATTGAGTAAGATTCGTATTCCTTTGTTCGGAATCGATTTCCATCCTTTAACAAGTTTGCCTTCGCTCTCTTCAGGATGATGTCGGTCGATCTATCCATTTAACAACCTATAACCTGGTTATGGATAATCTTCCATGCGAGTGTATTATCTACGTTTTGACGACTATAGATAATATATCTCATGCGCTCTTGGGTCGAAGTCGTCCTCCCCAGTTGAGTAAGATTCGTATTCCTTTGTTCGGAATCGAATGTCCATCCTTTAACAAGTTTGCCTTCGCTCTCTTCAGGATGATGTCGGTCGATCTATCCATCTAACAACCTGCAACCTGGTTATGGATAATCTTCCATGCGAGTATGTTATCTACGTTTTGACGGCTATAGATAATATATCTCATGCGCTCTTGGGTCGAAGTCGTCCTCCCCAGTTGAGTAAGATTCGTATTCCTTTGTTCGGAATCGAATGTCCATCCTTTAACAAGTTTGCCTTCGCTCTCTTCAGGATGATGTCGGTCGATCTATCCATTTAACAACCTACAACCTGGTTATGGATAATCTTCCATGCGAGTGTATTATATACGTTTTGACGGCTATAGATAATGTATCTCATGCACTCTCTGGTCAGTCTTTTGATTGTTTTCTCCATTGAGTAAGATTCGTATTCCTTTGTTCGGAATCGAATGTCCATCCTTTAACAAGTTTGCTTTTGCTCTCTTCAGGATGTTTTCGGTCGTCTATCCATTTAACAACCTACAACCCGGTTATGGATAATCTTCCATGCGAGTATGTTATCTACGTTTTGACGGCTATAGATAATATATCTCATGCGCTCTTGGGTCGAAGTCGTCCTCCCCAGTTGAGTAAGATTCGTATTCCTTTGTTCGGAATTGAATGTCCATCCTTTAACAAGTTTGCCTTCGCTCTCTTCAGGATGATGTCAGTCGATCTATCCATCTAACAACCTGCAACCCGGTTATGGATAATCTTCCATGCGAGTATGTTATCTACGTTTTGACGGCTATAGATAATATATCTCATGCGCTCTTGGGTCGAAGTCGTCCTCCCCAGTTGAGTAAGATTCGTATTCCTTTGTTCGGAATCGAATGTCCATCCTTTAACAAGTTTGCCTTCGCTCTCTTCAGGATGATGTCGGTCGATCTATCCATCTAACAACCTGCAACCCGGTTATGGATAATCTTCCATGCGAGTATGTTATCTATGTTTTGACGGCTATAGATAATATATCTCATGCGCTCTTGGGTCGAAGTTATCCTCCCCAGTTGATTAAGATTCGTATTCCTTTGTTCAGAATCGATTTCCATCCTTTAACAAGTTTGCCTTCGCTCTCTTCAGGATGATGTCGGTCGATCTATCCATTTAACAACCTACAACCTGGTTATGGATAATCTTCCATGCGAGTGTATTATCTACGTTTTGACGGCTATAGATAATATATCTCATGCGCTCTTGGGTCGAAGTCGTCCTCCCCAGTTGAGTAAGATTCGTATTCCTCTGTTCGGAATCGATTTCCATCCTTTAACAAGTTTGCCTTCGCTCTCTTCAGGATGATGTCGGTCGATCTATCCATCTAACAACCTGCAACCCGGTTATGGATAATCTTCCATGCGAGTATGTTATCTACGTTTTGACGGCTATAGATAATATATCTCATGCGCTCTTGGGTCGAAGTCGTCCTCCCCAGTTGAGTAAGATTCGTATTCCTTTGTTCGGAATCGAATGTCCATCCTTTAACAAGTTTGCCTTCGCTCTCTTCAGGATGATGTCGGTCGATCTATCCATCTAACAACCTGCAACCCGGTTATGGATAATCTTCCATGCGAGTATGTTATCTACGTTTTGACGGCTATAGATAATATATCTCATGCGCTCTTGGGTCGAAGTCGTCCTCCCCAGTTGAGTAAGATTCGTATTCCTTTGTTCGGAATCGAATGTCCATCCTTTAACAAGTTTGCCTTCGCTCTCTTCAGGATGATGTCGGTCGATCTATCCATTTAACAACCTACAACCTGGTTATGGATAATCTTCCATGCGAGTGTATTATATACGTTTTGACGGCTATAGATAGTGTATCTCATGCACTCTCTGGTCAGTCTTTTGATTGTTTTCTCCAGCAGAGTAAGATTCGTATTCCTTTGTTCGGAATCGAATGTCCATCCTTTAACAAGTTTGCTTTTGCTCTCTTCACGATGTTTTCGGTCGTTTATCCATTTAACAACCTACAACCCGGTTATGGATAATCTTCCATGCGAGTATGTTATCTACGTTTTGACGGCTATAGATAATATATCTCATGCGCTCTTGGGTCGAAGTCGTCCTCCCCAGTTGAGTAAGATTCGTATTCCTTTGTTCGGAATCGAATGTCCATCCTTTAACAAGTTTGCCTTCGCTCTCTTCAGGATGATGTCGGTCGATCTATCCATCTAACAACCTGCAACCCGGTTATGGATAATCTTCCATGCGAGTATGTTATCTACGTTTTGACGGCTATAGATAATATATCTCATGCGCTCTTGGGTCGAAGTCGTCCTCCCCAGTTGAGTAAGATTCGTATTCCTTTGTTCGGAATCGAATGTCCATCCTTTAACAAGTTTGCCTTCGCTCTCTTCAGGATGATGTCGGTCGATCTATCCATCTAACAACCTGCAACCCGGTTATGGATAATATTCCATGCGAGTATGTTATCTACGTTTTGACGCCTATAGATAATATATCTCATGCACTCTTGGGTCGAAGTCGTCCTCCCTAGTTGAGTAAGATTCGTATTCCTTGTGGAATCGAATGTCCATCCTTTAACAAGTTTGTTTTCGCTCTCTTCAGGATGATGTCGGTCGATCTATCCATTTAACAACCAATCCGGTTATGGATAATCTTCCATGCGAGTGTATTATCTATGTTTTGACGGCTATAGATAATATATCTCATGCGCTCTTGGGTCGAAGTCGTCCTCCCCAGTTGAGTAAGATTCGTATTCCTTTGTTCGGAATCGAATGTCCATCCTTTAACAAGTTTGCCTTCGCTCTCTTCAGGATGATGTCGGTCGATCTATCCGTTTAACAACCTACAACCTGGTTATGGATAATCTTCCATGCGAGTGTATTATCTATGTTTTGACGGCTATAGATAATGTATCTCATGGACTCTCTGGTCAGTCTTTTGATTGTTTTCCTCCAGCAGAGTCTTTGGCATGCATGCCAGATCACTTATCACTGTTTTGTTATCTTCGTCGATGCTGATAGGCATGAAGAATTTTCCGGTATTCAGACCGAAGTGGCGTTCAGGCCAATTTCCGATTTTCAGATCGAAGAAGTTTCGGACGATCAGGTCGATGTACTTATGGCATTCATGTCGATTTTCCGGTATTCAGACCGAAGTGGCGTTCAGGCCAATTTCCGATTTTCAGATCGAAGAAATTTCCGACGATCAGGTCGATGTACTTATGGCATTCAGGCCAATTTTCCGGTGTTCAGACCGAGACGGTATCCAGACCGAAAGTGGATATCTCATGCACTCTTGGGTCGAAGTCGTCCTCCCCAGTTGAGTAAGATTCGTATTCCATTGTTCGGAATCGAATGTCCATCCTTTAACAAGTTTGCCTTCGCTCTCTTCAGGATGATGTCGGTCGATCTATCCATCTAACAACCTGCAACCCGGTTATGGATAATCTTCCATGCGAGTATGTTATCTACGTTTTGACGGCTATAGATAATATATCTCATGCGCTCTTGGGTCGAAGTCGTCCTCCCCAGTTGAGTAAGATTCGTATTCCTTTGTTCGGAATCGAATGTCCATCCTTTAACAAGTTTGCCTTCGCTCTCTTCAGGATGATGTCGGTCGATCTATCCATCTAACAACCTGCAACCCGGTTATGGATAATCTTCCATGCGAGTATGTTATCTATGTTTTGACGGCTATAGATAATATATCTCATGCGCTCTTGGGTCGAAGTCGTCCTCCCCAGTTGAGTAAGATTCGTATTCCTTTGTTCGGAATCGAATTTCCATCCTTTAACAAGTTTGCCTTCGCTCTCTTCAGGATGATGTCGGTCGATCTATCCATTTAACAACCTACAACCTGGTTATGGATAATCTTCCATGCGAGTGTATTATCTACGTTTTGACGGCTATAGATAATATATCTCATGCGCTCTTGGGTCGAAGTCGTCCTCTCCAGTTGAGTAAGATTCGTATTCCTTTGTTCGGAATCGAATTTCCATCCTTTAACAAGTTTGCCTTCGCTCTCTTCAGGATGATGTCGGTCGATCTATCCATCTAACAACCTGCAACCTGGTTATGGATAATCTTCCATGCGAGTATGTTATCTACGTTTTGACGGCTATAGATAATATATCTCATGCGCTCTTGGGTCGAAGTCGTCCTCCCCAGTTGAGTAAGATTCGTATTCCTTTGTTCGGAATCGAATGTCATCCTTTAACAAGTTTGCCTTCGCTCTCTTCAGGATGATGTCGGTCGATCTATCCATCTAACAACCTGCAACCCGGTTATGGATAATCTTCCATGCGAGTATGTTATCTACGTTTTGACGGCTATAGATAATATATCTCATGTGCTCTTGGGTCGAAGTCGTCCTCCCCAGTTGAGTAAGATTCGTATTCCTTTGTTCGGAATCGAATGTCCATCCTTTAACAAGTTTGCCTTCGCTCTCTTCAGGATGATGTCGGTCGATCTATCCATTTAACAACCTACAACCTGGTTATGGATAATCTTCCATGCGAGTGTATTATATACGTTTTGACGGCTATAGATAATGTATCTCATGCACTCTCTGGTCAGTCTTTTGATTGTTTTCTCCAGCAGAGTAAGATTCGTATTCCTTTGTTCGGAATCGAATGTCCATCCTTTAACAAGTTTGCTTTGCTCTCTTCACGATGTTTTCGGTCGTTTATCCATTTAACAACCTACAACCCGGTTATGGATAATCTTCCATGCGAGTATGTTATCTACGTTTTGACGGCTATAGATAATATATCTCATGCGCTCTTGGGTCGAAGTCGTCCTCCCCAGTTGAGTAAGATTCGTATTCCTTTGTTCGAATCGAATGTCCATCCTTTAACAAGTTTGCCTTCGCTCTCTTCAGGATGATGTCGGTCGATCTATCCATCTAACAACCTGCAACCCGGTTATGGATAATCTTCCATGCGAGTATGTTATCTACGTTTTGACGGCTATAGATAATATATCTCATGCGCTCTTGGGTCGAAGTCGTCCTCCCCAGTTGAGTAAGATTCGTATTCCTTTGTTCGGAATCGAATGTCCATCCTTTAACAAGTTTTCCTTCGCTCTCTTCAGGATGATGTCGGTCGATCTATCCATCTAACAACCTGCAACCCGGTTATGGATAATATTCCATGCGAGTATGTTATCTACGTTTTGACGCCTATAGATAATATATCTCATGCACTCTTGGGTCGGAGTCGTCCTCCCCAGTTGAGTAAGATTCGTATTCCTTGTGGAATCGAATGTCCATCCTTTAACAAGTTTGTTTTCGCTCTCTTCAGGATGATGTCGGTCGATCTATCCATTTAATAACCAATCCGGTTATGGATAATCTTCCATGCGAGTGTATTATCTATGTTTTGACGGCTATAGATAATATATCTCATGCGCTCTTGGGTCGAAGTCGTCCTCCCCAGTTGAGTAAGATTCGTATTCCTTTGTTCGGAATCGAATGTCCATCCTTTAACAAGTTTGCCTTCGCTCTCTTCAGGATGATGTCGGTCGATCTATCCGTTTAACAACCTACAACCTGGTTATGGATAATCTTCCATGCGAGTGTATTATCTATGTTTTGACGGCTATAGATAATGTATCTCATGTACTCTCTGGTCAGTCTTTTGATTGTTTCTCCAGCAAGGTCTTTGGCATGCATGCCAGATCACTTATCACTGTTTTGTTATCTTCGTCGATGCTGATAGGCATGAAGAATTTTCCGGTATTCAGACCGAAGTGGCGTTCAGGCCAATTTCCGATTTCAGATCGAAGAAGTTTCGGACGATCATGTAGATTTTCCGGTATTCAGACCGAAGTGGCGTTCAGGCCAATTTCCGATTTTCAGATCGAAGAATTTCCGACGATCAGGTCGATGTACTTATGGCATTCAGGCCATTTTCGGTGTTCAGACCGAGACGGTATCCAGACCGAAAGTGGATATCTCATGCACTCTTGGGTCGAAGTCGTCCTCCCAGTTGAGTAAGATTCGTATTCCTTTGTTCGGAATCGAATGTCCATCCTTTAACAAGTTTTCCTTCGCTCTCTTCAGGATGATGTCGGTCGATCTATCCATCTAACAACCTGCAACCCGGTTATGGATACTCTTCCATGCGAGTATGTTATCTACGTTTTGGCGGCTATAGATAATATATCTCATGCGCTCTTGGGTCGAAGTCGTCCTCCCCAGTTGAGTAAGATTCGTATTCCTTTGTTCGGAATCGAATGTCCATCCTTTAACAAGTTTGCCTTCGCTCTCTTCAGGATGATGTCGGTCGATCTATCCATTTAACAACCTACAACCTGGTTATGGATAATCTTCCATGCGAGTGTATTATCTACGTTTTGACGGCTATAGATAATATATCTCATGCGCTCTTGGGTCGAAGTCGTCCTCCCCAGTTGAGTAAGATTCGTATTCCTTTGTTCGGAATCGAATTTCCATCCTTTAACAAGTTTGCCTTCGCTCTCTTCAGGATGATGTCGGTCGATCTATCCATCTAACAACCTGCAACCTGGTTATGGATAATCTTCCATGCGAGTATGTTATCTACGTTTTGACGGCTATAGATAATATATCTCATGCGCTCTTGGGTCGAAGTCGTCCTCCCCAGTTGAGTAAGATTCGTATTCCTTTGTTCGGAATCGAATGTCCATCCTTTAACAAGTTTGCCTTCGCTCTCTTCAGGATGATGTCGGTCGATCTATCCATTTAACAACCTACAACCTGGTTATGGATAATCTTCCATGCGAGTGTATTATATACGTTTTGACGGCTATAGATAATGTATCTCATGCACTCTCTGGTCAGTCTTTTGATTGTTTTCTCCAGCAGAGTAAGATTCGTATTCCTTTGTTCGGAATCGAATGTCCATCCTTTAACAAGTTTACTTTTGCTCTCTTCACGATGTTTTCGGTCGTTTATCCATTTAACAACCTACAACCCGGTTATGGATAATCTTCCATGCGAGTATGTTATCTACGTTTTGACGGCTATAGATAATATATCTCATGCGCTCTTGGGTCGAAGTCGTCCTCCCCAGTTGAGTAAGACTCGTATTCCTTTGTTCGGAATCGAATGTCCATCCTTTAACAAGTTTGCCTTCGCTCTCTTCAGGATGATGTCGGTCGATCTATCCATCTAACAACCTGCAACCCGGTTATGGATAATCTTCCATGCGAGTATGTTATCTACGTTTTGACGGCTATAGATAATATATCTCATGCGCTCTTGGGTCGAAGTCGTCCTCCCCAGTTGAGTAAGATTCGTATTCCTTTGTTCGGAATCGAATGTCCATCCTTTAACAAGTTTGCCTTCGCTCTCTTCAGGATGATGTCGGTCGATCTATCCATCTAACAACCTGCAACCCGGTTATGGATAATATTCCATGCGAGTATGTTATCTACGTTTTGACGCCTATAGATAATATATCTCATGCACTCTTGGGTCGAAGTCGTCCTCCCCAGTTGAGTAAGATTCGTATTCCTTTGGAATCGAATGTCCATCCTTTAACAAGTTTTTTCGCTCTCTTCAGGATGATGTCGGTCGATCTATCCATTTAACAACCAATCCGGTTATGGATAATCTTCCATGCGAGTGTATTATCTATGTTTTGACGGCTATAGATAATATATCTCATGCGCTCTTGGGTCGAAGTCGTCCTCCCCAGTTGAGTAAGATTCGTATTCCTTTGTTCGGAATCGAATGTCCATCCTTTAACAAGTTTGCCTTCGCTCTCTTCAGGATGATGTCGGTCGATCTATCCGTTTAACAACCTACAACCTGGTTATGGATAATCTTCCATGCGAGTGTATTATCTATGTTTTGACGGCTATAGATAATGTATCTCATGGACTCTCTGGTCAGTCTTTTGATTGTTTTCTCCAGCATAGGTCTTTGGCATGCATGCCAGATCACTTATCACTGTTTTGTTATCTTCGTCGATGCTGATAGGCATGAAGAATTTTCCGGTATTCAGACCGAAGTGGCGTTCAGGCCAATTTCCGATTTTCAGATCGAAGAAGTTTCGGACGATCAGGTCGATGTACTTATGGCATTCTTGTCGATTTTCCGGTATTCAGACCGAAGTGGCGTTCAGGCCAATTTCCGATTTTCAGATCGAAGAAATTTCCGACGATCAGGTCGATGTACTTATGGCATTCAGGCCAATTTTCCGGTGTTCAGACCGAGACGGTATCCAGACCGAAAGTGGATATCTCATGCACTCTTGGGTCGAAGTCGTCCTCCCCAGTTGAGTAAGATTCGTATTCCATTGTTCGGAATCGAATGTCCATCCTTTAACAAGTTTGCCTTCGCTCTCTTCAGGATGATGTCGGTCGATCTATCCATCTAACAACCTGCAACCCGGTTATGGATAATCTTCCATGCGAGTATGTTATCTACGTTTTGACGGCTATAGATAATATATCTCATGCGCTCTTGGGTCGAAGTCGTCCTCCCCAGTTGAGTAAGATTCGTATTCCTTTGTTCGGAATCGAATGTCCATCCTTTAACAAGTTTGCCTTCGCTCTCTTCAGGATGATGTCGGTCGATCTATCCATCTAACAACCTGCAACCCGGTATGGATAATCTTCCATGCGAGTATGTTATCTATGTTTTGACGGCTATAGATAATATATCTCATGCGCTCTTGGGTCGAAGTCGTCCTCCCCAGTTGAGTAAGATTCGTATTCCTTTGTTCGGAATCGAATTTCCATCCTTTAACAAGTTTGCCTTCGCTCTCTTCAGGATGATGTCGGTCGATCTATCCATTAACAACAACCTACAACCTGGTTATGGATAATCTTCCATGCGAGTGTATTATCTACGTTTTGACGGCTATAGATAATATATCTCATGCGCTCTTGGGTCGAAGTCGTCCTCTCCAGTTGAGTAAGATTCGTATTCCTTTGTTCGGAATCGAATTTCCATCCTTTAACAAGTTTGCCTTCGCTCTCTTCAGGATGATGTCGGTCGATCTATCCATCTAACAACCTGCAACCTGGTTATGGATAATCTTCCATGCGAGTATGTTATCTACGTTTTGACGGCTATAGATAATATATCTCATGCGCTCTTGGGTCGAAGTCGTCCTCCCCAGTTGAGTAAGATTCGTATTCCTTTGTTCGGAATCGAATGTTCATCCTTTAACAAGTTTGCCTTCGCTCTCTTCAGGATGATGTCGGTCGATCTATCCATCTAACAACCTGCAACCCGGTTATGGATAATCTTCCATGCGAGTATGTTATCTACGTTTTGACGGCTATAGATAATATATCTCATGCGCTCTTGGGTCGAAGTCGTCCTCCCCAGTTGAGTAAGATTCGTATTCCTTTGTTCGGAATCGAATGTCCATCCTTTAACAAGTTTGCCTTCGCTCTCTTCAGGATGATGTCGGTCGATCTATCCATTTAACAACCTACAACCTGGTTATGGATAATCTTCCATGCGAGTGTATTATACGTTTTGACGGCTATAGATAATGTATCTCATGCACTCTCTGGTCAGTCTTTTGATTGTTTTCTCCAGCAGAGTAAGATTCGTATTCCTTTGTTCGGAATCGAATGTCCATCCTTTAACAAGTTTACTTTTGCTCTCTTCACGATGTTTTCGGTCGTTTATCCATTTAACAACCTACAACCCGGTTATGGATAATCTTCCATGCGAGTATGTTATCTACGTTTTGACGGCTATAGATAATATATCTCATGCGCTCTTGGGTCGAAGTCGTCCTCCCCAGTTGAGTAAGATTCGTATTCCTTTGTTCGAATCGAATGTCCATCCTTTAACAAGTTTGCCTTCGCTCTCTTCAGGATGATGTCGGTCGATCTATCCATCTAACAACCTGCAACCCGGTTATGGATAATCTTCCATGCGAGTATGTTATCTACGTTTTGACGGCTATAGATAATATATCTCATGCGCTCTTGGGTCGAAGTCGTCCTCCCCAGTTGAGTAAGATTCGTATTCCTTTGTTCGGAATCGAATGTCCATCCTTTAACAAGTTTGCCTTCGCTCTCTTCAGGATGATGTCGGTCGATCTATCCATCTAACAACCTGCAACCCGGTTATGGATAATATTCCATGCGAGTATGTTATCTACGTTTTGACGCCTATAGATAATATATCTCATGCACTCTTGGGTCGAAGTCGTCCTCCCCAGTTGAGTAAGATTCGTATTCCTTGTGGAATCGAATGTCCATCCTTTAACAAGTTTGTTTTCGCTCTCTTCAGGATGATGTCGGTCGATCTATCCATTTAATAACCAATCCGGTTATGGATAATCTTCCATGCGAGTGTATTATCTATGTTTTGACGGCTATAGATAATATATCTCATGCGCTCTTGGGTCGAAGTCGTCCTCCCCAGTTGAGTAAGATTCGTATTCCTTTGTTCGGAATCGAATGTCCATCCTTTAACAAGTTTGCCTTCGCTCTCTTCAGGATGATGTCGGTCGATCTATCCGTTTAACAACCTACAACCTGGTTATGGATAATCTTCCATGCGAGTGTATTATCTATGTTTTGACGGCTATAGATAATGTATCTCATGCACTCTCTGGTCAGTCTTTTGATTGTTTTCTCCAGCATAGGTCTTTGGCATGCATGCCAGATCACTTATCACTGTTTTGTTATCTTCGTCGATGCTGATAGGCATGAAGAATTTTCCGGTATTCAGACCGAAGTGGCGTTCAGGCCAATTTCCGATTTCAGATCGAAGAAGTTTCGGACGATCATGTCGATTTTCCGGTATTCAGACCGAAGTGGCGTTCAGGCCAATTTCCGATTTTCAGATCGAAGAAATTTCCGACGATCAGGTCGATGTACTTATGGCATTCAGGCCAATTTTCCGGTGTTCAGACCGAGACGGTATCCAGACCGAAAGTGGATATCTCATGCACTCTTGGGTCGAAGTCGTCCTCCCCAGTTGAGTAAGATTCGTATTCCTTTGTTCGGAATCGAATGTCCATCCTTTAACAAGTTTTCCTTCGCTCTCTTCAGGATGATGTCGGTCGATCTATCCATCTAACAACCTGCAACCCGGTTATGGATACTCTTCCATGCGAGTATGTTATCTACGTTTTGGCGGCTATAGATAATATATCTCATGCGCTCTTGGGTCGAAGTCGTCCTCCCCAGTTGAGTAAGATTCGTATTCCTTTGTTCGGAATCGAATTCCATCCTTTAACAAGTTTGCCTTCGCTCTCTTCAGGATGATGTCGGTCGATCTATCCATTTAACAACCTACAACCTGGTTATGGATAATCTTCCATGCGAGTGTATTATTATCTACGTTTTGACGGCTATAGATAATATATCTCATGCGCTCTTGGGTCGAAGTCGTCCTCCCCAGTTGAGTAAGATTCGTATTCCTTTGTTCGGAATCGAATTTCCATCCTTTAACAAGTTTGCCTTCGCTCTCTTCAGGATGATGTCGGTCGATCTATCCATCTAACAACCTGCAACCTGGTTATGGATAATCTTCCATGCGAGTATGTTATCTACGTTTTGACGGCTATAGATAATATATCTCATGCGCTCTTGGGTCGAAGTCGTCCTCCCCAGTTGAGTAAGATTCGTATTCCTTTGTTCGGAATCGAATGTCCATCCTTTAACAAGTTTGCCTTCGCTCTCTTCAGGATGATGTCGGTCGATCTATCCATTTAACAACCTACAACCTGGTTATGGATAATCTTCCATGCGAGTGTATTATACGTTTTGACGGCTATAGATAATGTATCTCATGCGCTCTTGGTCAGTCTTTTGATTGTTTTCTCCAGCAGAGTAAGATTCGTATTCCTTTGTTCGGAATCGAATGTCCATCCTTTAACAAGTTTGCCTTTGCTCTCTTCACGATGTTTTCGGTCGTTTATCCATAACAACCTACAACCCGGTTATGGATAATCTTCCATGCGAGTATGTTATCTACGTTTTGACGGCTATAGATAATATATCTCATGCGCTCTTGGGTCGAAGTCGTCCTCCCCAGTTGAGTAAGATTCGTATTCCTTTGTTCGAAATCGAATGTCCATCCTTTAACAAGTTTGCCTTCGCTCTCTTCAGGATGATGTCGGTCGATCTATCCATCTAACAACCTGCAACCCGGTTATGGATAATCTTCCATGCGAGTATGTTATCTACGTTTTGACGACTATAGATAATATATCTCATGCGCTCTTGGGTCGAAGTCGTCCTCCCCAGTTCAGTAAGATTCGTATTCCTTTGTTCGGAATCGAATGTCCATCCTTTAACAAGTTTGCCTTCGCTCTCTTCAGGATGATGTCGGTCGATCTATCCATCTAACAACCTGCAACCCGGTTATGGATAATCTTCCATGCGAGTATGTTATCTATGTTTTGACGGCTATAGATAATATATCTCATGCGCTCTTGGGTCGAAGTCGTCCTCCCCAGTTGAGTAAGATTCGTATTCCTTTGTTCGGAATCGAATTTCCATCCTTTAACAAGTTTGCCTTCGCTCTCTTCAGGATGATGTCGGTCGATCTATCCATTTAACAACCTACAACCTGGTTATGGATAATCTTCCATGCGAGTGTATTATCTACGTTTTGACGGCTATAGATAATATATCTCATGCGCTCTTGGGTCGAAGTCGTCCTCCCCAGTTGAGTAAGATTCGTATTCCTTTGTTCGGAATCGAATTCCATCCTTTAACAAGTTTGCCTTCGCTCTCTTCAGGATGATGTCGGTCGATCTATCCATTTAACAACCTGCAACCTGGTTATGGATAATCTTCCATGCGAGTACGTTATCTACGTTTTGACGGCTATAGATAATATATCTCATGCGCTCTTGGGTCGAAGTCATCCTCCCCAGTTGAGTAAGATTCGTATTCCTTTGTTCGGAATCGAATGTTCATCCTTTAACAAGTTTGCCTTCGCTCTCTTCAGGATGATGTCGGTCGATCTATCCATCTAACAACCTGCAACCCGGTTATGGATAATCTTCCATGCGAGTATGTTATCTACGTTTTGACGGCTATAGATAATATATCTCATGCGCTCTTGGGTCGAAGTCGTCCTCCCCAGTTGAGTAAGATTCGTATTCCTTTGTTCGGAATCGAATGTCCATCCTTTAACAAGTTTGCCTTCGCTCTCTTCAGGATGATGTCGGTCGATCTATCCATTTAACAACCTACAACCTGGTTATGGATAATCTTCCATGCGAGTGTATTATATACGTTTTGACGGCTATAGATAATGTATCTCATGCACTCTCTGGTCAGTCTTTTGATTGTTTTCTCCCAGAGTAAGATTCGTATTCCTTTGTTCGGAATCGAATGTCCATCCTTTAACAAGTTTGCTTTTGCTCTCTTCAGGATGTTTCGGTCGTTTATCCATTTAACAACCTACAACCCGGTTATGGATAATCTTCCATGCGAGTATGTTATCTACGTTTTGACGGCTATAGATAATATATCTCATGCGCTCTTGGGTCGAAGTCGTCCTCCCCAGTTGAGTAAGATTCGTATTCCTTTGTTCGGAATCGAATGTCCATCCTTTAACAAGTTTGCCTTCGCTCTCTTCAGGATGATGTCGGTCGATCTATCCATTTAACAACCTACAACCTGTTATGGATAATCTTCCATGCGAGTGTATTATATACGTTTTGACGGCTATAGATAATGTATCTCATGCACTCTCTGTCAGTCTTTTATTGTTTTCTCCAGCAGAGTAAGATTCGTATTCCTTTGTTCGGAATCGAATGTCCATCCTTTAACAAGTTTGCTTTTGCTCTCTTCACGATGTTTTCGGTCGATCTATCCATTTAACAACCTACAACCCGGTTATGGATAATCTTCCATGCGAGTATGTTATCTACGTTTTGACGGCTATAGATAATATATCTCATGCGCTCTTGGGTCGAAGTCGTCCTCCCCAGTTGAGTAAGATTCGTATTCCTTTGTTCGAAATCGAATGTCCATCCTTTAACAAGTTTGCCTTCGCTCTCTTCAGGATGATGTCGGTCGATCTATCCATCTAACAACCTGCAACCCGGTTATGGATAATCTTCCATGCGAGTATGTTATCTACGTTTTGACGGCTATAGATAATATATCTCATGCGCTCTTGGGTCGAAGTCGTCCTCCCCAGTTGAGTAAGATTCGTATTCCTTTGTTCGGAATCGAATGTCCATCCTTTAACAAGTTTGCCTTCGCTCTCTTCAGGATGATGTCGGTCGATCTATCCATCTAACAACCTGCAACCCGGTTATGGATAATCTTCCATGCGAGTATGTTATCTATGTTTTGACGGCTATAGATAATATATCTCATGCGCTCTTGGGTCGAAGTCGTCCTCCCCAGTTGAGTAAGATTCGTATTCCTTTGTTCGGAATCGAATTCCATCCTTTAACAAGTTTGCCTTCGCTCTCTTCAGGATGATGTCGGTCGATCTATCCATTTAACAACCTACAACCTGGTTATGGATAATCTTCCATGCGAGTGTATTATCTACGTTTTGACGGCTATAGATAATATATCTCATGCGCTCTTGGGTCGAAGTCGTCCTCCCCAGTTGAGTAAGATTCGTATTCCTTTGTTCGGAATCGAATGTCCATCCTTTAACAAGTTTGCCTTCGCTCTCTTCAGGATGATGTCGGTCGATCTATCCATCTAACAACCTGCAACCTGGTTATGGATAATCTTCCATGCGAGTACGTTATCTACGTTTTGACGGCTATAGATAATATATCTCATGCGCTCTTGGGTCGAAGTCGTCCTCCCCAGTTGAGTAAGATTCGTATTCCTTTGTTCGGAATCGAATGTCATCCTTTAACAAGTTTGCCTTCGCTCTCTTCAGGATGATGTCGGTCGATCTATCCATCTAACAACCTGCAACCCGGTTATGGATAATCTTCCATGCGAGTATGTTATCTACGTTTTGACGGCTATAGATAATATATCTCATGCGCTCTTGGGTCGAAGTCGTCCTCCCCAGTTGAGTAAGATTCGTATTCCTTTGTTCGGAATCGAATGTCCATCCTTTAACAAGTTTGCCTTCGCTCTCTTCAGGATGATGTCGGTCGATCTATCCATTTAACAACCTACAACCTGGTTATGGATAATCTTCCATGCGAGTGTATTATATACGTTTTGACGGCTATAGATAATATATCTCATGCGCTCTGGTCGTCGTCGTTCTCCAGCAGAGTAAGATTCGTATTCCTTTGTTCGGAATCGAATGTCCATCCTTTAACAAGTTTGCCTTCGCTCTCTTCAGGATGATGTCGGTCGATCTATCCATTTAACAACCTACAACCCGGTTATGGATAATCTTCCATGCGAGTATGTTATCTACGTTTTGACGGCTATAGATAATATATCTCATGCGCTCTTGGGTCGAAGTCGTCCTCCCCAGTTGAGTAAGATTCGTATTCCTTTGTTCGGAATCGAATGTCCATCCTTTAACAAGTTTGCCTTCGCTCTCTTCAGGATGATGTCGGTCGATCTATCCATCTAACAACCTGCAACCCGGTTATGGATAATCTTCCATGCGAGTATGTTATCTATTTTGACGGCTATAGATAATATATCTCATGCGCTCTTGGGTCGAAGTCGTCCTCCCCAGTTGAGTAAGATTCGTATTCCTTTGTTCGGAATCGAATGTCCATCCTTTAACAAGTTTGCCTTCGCTCTCTTCAGGATGATGTCGGTCGATCTATCCATTTAACAACCTACAACCCGGTTATGGATAATCTTCCATGCGAGTGTATTATCTACGTTTTGACGGCTATAGATAATATATCTCATGCGCTCTTGGGTCGAAGTCGTCCTCCCCAGTTGAGTAAGATTCGTATTCCTTTGTTCGGAATCGAATGTCCATCCTTTAACAAGTTTGCCTTCGCTCTCTTCAGGATGATGTCGGTCGATCTATCCATCTAACAACCTGCAACCTGGTTATGGATAATCTTCCATGCGAGTATGTTATCTACGTTTTGACGGCTATAGATAATATATCTCATGCGCTCTTGGGTCGAAGTCGTCCTCCCCAGTTGAGTAAGATTCGTATTCCTTTGTTCGGAATCGAATGTCCATCCTTTAACAAGTTTGCCTTCGCTCTCTTCAGGATGATGTCGGTCGATCTATCCATCTAACAACCTGCAACCCGGTTATGGATAATCTTCCATGCGAGTATGTTATCTACGTTTTGACGGCTATAGATAATATATCTCATGCGCTCTTGGGTCGAAGTCGTCCTCCCCAGTTGAGTAAGATTCGTATTCCTTTGTTCGGAATCGAATGTCCATCCTTTAACAAGTTTGCCTTCGCTCTCTTCAGGATGATGTCGGTCGATCTATCCATTTAACAACCTACAACCTGGTTATGGATAATCTTCCATGCGAGTGTATTATCTACGTTTTGACGGCTATAGATAATGTATCTCATGCGCTCTTGGTCAGTCTTTTGATTGTTTTCCCAGTTGAGTAAGATTCGTATTCCTTTGTTCGGAATCGAATGTCCATCCTTTAACAAGTTTCCTTCGCTCTCTTCAGGATGATGTCGGTCGATTATCCATTTAACAACCTACAACCCGGTTATGGATAATCTTCCATGCGAGTATGTTATCTACGTTTTGACGGCTATAGATAATATATCTCATGCGCTCTTGGGTCGAAGTCGTCCTCCCCAGTTGAGTAAGATTCGTATTCCTTTGTTCGGAATCGAATGTCCATCCTTTAACAAGTTTGCCTTCGCTCTCTTCAGGATGATGTCGGTCGATCTATCCATTTAACAACCTACAACCTGGTTATGGATAATCTTCCATGCGAGTGTATTATCTACGTTTTGACGGCTATAGATAATATATCTCATGCGCTCTTGGTCAGTCGTCCTCCCCAGTTGAGTAAGATTCGTATTCCTTTGTTCGGAATCGAATGTCCATCCTTTAACAAGTTTGCCTTCGCTCTCTTCAGGATGATGTCGGTCGATCTATCCATTTAACAACCTACAACCGGTTATGGATAATCTTCCATGCGAGTATGTTATCTACGTTTTGACGGCTATAGATAATATATCTCATGCGCTCTTGGGTCGAAGTCGTCCTCCCCAGTTGAGTAAGATTCGTATTCCTTTGTTCGGAATCGAATGTCCATCCTTTAACAAGTTTGCCTTCGCTCTCTTCAGGATGATGTCGGTCGATCTATCCATCTAACAACCTGCAACCCGGTTATGGATAATCTTCCATGCGAGTATGTTATCTACGTTTTGACGGCTATAGATAATATATCTCATGCGCTCTTGGGTCGAAGTCGTCCTCCCCAGTTGAGTAAGATTCGTATTCCTTTGTTCGGAATCGAATGTCCATCCTTTAACAAGTTTGCCTTCGCTCTCTTCAGGATGATGTCGGTCGATCTATCCATCTAACAACCTGCAACCCGGTTATGGATAATCTTCCATGCGAGTATGTTATCTACGTTTTGACGGCTATAGATAATATATCTCATGCGCTCTTGGGTCGAAGTCGTCCTCCCCAGTTGAGTAAGATTCGTATTCCTTTGTTCGGAATCGAATGTCCATCCTTTAACAAGTTTGCCTTCGCTCTCTTCAGGATGATGTCGGTCGATCTATCCATCTAACAACCTGCAACCCGGTTATGGATAATCTTCCATGCGAGTATGTTATCTACGTTTTGACGGCTATAGATAATATATCTCATGCGCTCTTGGGTCGAAGTCGTCCTCCCCAGTTGAGTAAGATTCGTATTCCTTTGTTCGGAATCGAATGTCCATCCTTTAACAAGTTTGCCTTCGCTCTCTTCAGGATGATGTCGGTCGATCTATCCATCTAACAACCTGCAACCGGTTATGGATAATCTTCCATGCGAGTATGTTATCTACGTTTTGACGGCTATAGATAATATATCTCATGCGCTCTTGGGTCGAAGTCGTCCTCCCCAGTTGAGTAAGATTCGTATTCCTTTGTTCGGAATCGAATGTCCATCCTTTAACAAGTTTGCCTTCGCTCTCTTCAGGATGATGTCGGTCGATCTATCCATCTAACAACCTGCAACCCGGTTATGGATAATCTTCCATGCGAGTATGTTATCTACGTTTTGACGGCTATAGATAATATATCTCATGCGCTCTTGGGTCGAAGTCGTCCTCCCCAGTTGAGTAAGATTCGTATTCCTTTGTTCGGAATCGAATGTCCATCCTTTAACAAGTTTGCCTTCGCTCTCTTCAGGATGATGTCGGTCGATCTATCCATTTAACAACCTACAACCTGGTTATGGATAATCTTCCATGCGAGTGTATTATCTACGTTTTGACGGCTATAGATAATATATCTCATGCGCTCTTGGGTCGAAGTCGTCCTCCCCAGTTGAGTAAGATTCGTATTCCTTTGTTCGGAATCGAATGTCCATCCTTTAACAAGTTTGCCTTCGCTCTCTTCAGGATGATGTCGGTCGATCTATCCATCTAACAACCTGCAACCTGGTTATGGATAATCTTCCATGCGAGTATGTTATCTACGTTTTGACGGCTATAGATAATATATCTCATGCGCTCTTGGGTCGAAGTCGTCCTCCCCAGTTGAGTAAGATTCGTATTCCTTTGTTCGGAATCGAATGTCCATCCTTTAACAAGTTTGCCTTCGCTCTCTTCAGGATGATGTCGGTCGATCTATCCATCTAACAACCTACAACCTGGTTATGGATAATCTTCCATGCGAGTGTATTATCTACGTTTTGACGGCTATAGATAATATATCTCATGCGCTCTTGGGTCGAAGTCGTCCTCCCCAGTTGAGTAAGATTCGTATTCCTTTGTTCGGAATCGAATGTCCATCCTTTAACAAGTTTGCCTTCGCTCTCTTCAGGATGATGTCGGTCGATCTATCCATCTAACAACCTGCAACCTGGTTATGGATAATCTTCCATGCGAGTATGTTATCTACGTTTTGACGGCTATAGATAATATATCTCATGCGCTCTTGGGTCGAAGTCGTCCTCCCCAGTTGAGTAAGATTCGTATTCCTTTGTTCGGAATCGAATGTCCATCCTTTAACAAGTTTGCCTTCGCTCTCTTCAGGATGATGTCGGTCGATCTATCCATCTAACAACCTGCAACCCGGTTATGGATAATCTTCCATGCGAGTATGTTATCTACGTTTTGACGGCTATAGATAATATATCTCATGCGCTCTTGGGTCGAAGTCGTCCTCCCCAGTTGAGTAAGATTCGTATTCCTTTGTTCGGAATCGAATGTCCATCCTTTAACAAGTTTGCCTTCGCTCTCTTCAGGATGATGTCGGTCGATCTATCCATTAACAACCTACAACCTGGTTATGGATAATCTTCCATGCGAGTGTATTATATACGTTTTGACGGCTATAGATAATATATCTCATGCGCTCTTGGTCGTTTGTTGTTTCTCCAGTTGAGTAAGATTCGTATTCCTTTGTTCGGAATCGAATGTCCATCCTTTAACAAGTTTGCTTTCGCTCTCTTCAGGATGATGTCGGTCGATCTATCCATTTAACAACCTACAACCCGGTTATGGATAATCTTCCATGCGAGTATGTTATCTACGTTTTGACGGCTATAGATAATATATCTCATGCGCTCTTGGGTCGAAGTCGTCCTCCCCAGTTGAGTAAGATTCGTATTCCTTTGTTCGGAATCGAATGTCCATCCTTTAACAAGTTTGCCTTCGCTCTCTTCAGGATGATGTCGGTCGATCTATCCATCTAACAACCTGCAACCCGGTTATGGATAATCTTCCATGCGAGTATGTTATCTACGTTTTGACGGCTATAGATAATATATCTCATGCGCTCTTGGGTCGAAGTCGTCCTCCCCAGTTGAGTAAGATTCGTATTCCTTTGTTCGGAATCGAATGTCCATCCTTTAACAAGTTTGCCTTCGCTCTCTTCAGGATGATGTCGGTCGATCTATCCATCTAACAACCTGCAACCGGTTATGGATAATCTTCCATGCGAGTATGTTATCTACGTTTTGACGGCTATAGATAATATATCTCATGCGCTCTTGGGTCGAAGTCGTCCTCCCCAGTTGAGTAAGATTCGTATTCCTTTGTTCGGAATCGAATGTCCATCCTTTAACAAGTTTGCCTTCGCTCTCTTCAGGATGATGTCGGTCGATCTATCCATCTAACAACCTGCAACCCGGTTATGGATAATCTTCCATGCGAGTATGTTATCTACGTTTTGACGGCTATAGATAATATATCTCATGCGCTCTTGGGTCGAAGTCGTCCTCCCCAGTTGAGTAAGATTCGTATTCCTTTGTTCGGAATCGAATGTCCATCCTTTAACAAGTTTGCCTTCGCTCTCTTCAGGATGATGTCGGTCGATCTATCCATCTAACAACCTGCAACCCGGTTATGGATAATCTTCCATGCGAGTATGTTATCTACGTTTTGACGGCTATAGATAATATATCTCATGCGCTCTTGGGTCGAAGTCGTCCTCCCCAGTTGAGTAAGATTCGTATTCCTTTGTTCGGAATCGAATGTCCATCCTTTAACAAGTTTGCCTTCGCTCTCTTCAGGATGATGTCGGTCGATCTATCCATCTAACAACCTGCAACCCGGTTATGGATAATCTTCCATGCGAGTATGTTATCTACGTTTTGACGGCTATAGATAATATATCTCATGCGCTCTTGGGTCGAAGTCGTCCTCCCCAGTTGAGTAAGATTCGTATTCCTTTGTTCGGAATCGAATGTCCATCCTTTAACAAGTTTGCCTTCGCTCTCTTCAGGATGATGTCGGTCGATCTATCCATCTAACAACCTGCAACCGGTTATGGATAATCTTCCATGCGAGTGTATTATCTACGTTTTGACGGCTATAGATAATATATCTCATGCGCTCTTGGGTCGAAGTCGTCCTCCCCAGTTGAGTAAGATTCGTATTCCTTTGTTCGGAATCGAATGTCCATCCTTTAACAAGTTTGCCTTCGCTCTCTTCAGGATGATGTCGGTCGATCTATCCATCTAACAACCTGCAACCCGGTTATGGATAATCTTCCATGCGAGTATGTTATCTACGTTTTGACGGCTATAGATAATATATCTCATGCGCTCTTGGGTCGAAGTCGTCCTCCCCAGTTGAGTAAGATTCGTATTCCTTTGTTCGGAATCGAATTCCATCCTTTAACAAGTTTGCCTTCGCTCTCTTCAGGATGATGTCGGTCGATCTATCCATTTAACAACCTACAACCTGGTTATGGATAATCTTCCATGCGAGTGTATTATCTACGTTTTGACGGCTATAGATAATATATCTCATGCGCTCTTGGGTCGAAGTCGTCCTCCCCAGTTGAGTAAGATTCGTATTCCTTTGTTCGGAATCGAATTTCCATCCTTTAACAAGTTTGCCTTCGCTCTCTTCAGGATGATGTCGGTCGATCTATCCATCTAACAACCTGCAACCTGGTTATGGATAATCTTCCATGCGAGTATGTTATCTACGTTTTGACGGCTATAGATAATATATCTCATGCGCTCTTGGGTCGAAGTCGTCCTCCCCAGTTGAGTAAGATTCGTATTCCTTTGTTCGGAATCGAATGTTCATCCTTTAACAAGTTTGCCTTCGCTCTCTTCAGGATGATGTCGGTCGATCTATCCATCTAACAACCTACAACCTGGTTATGGATAATCTTCCATGCGAGTGTATTATCTACGTTTTGACGGCTATAGATAATATATCTCATGCGCTCTTGGGTCGAAGTCGTCCTCCCCAGTTGAGTAAGATTCGTATTCCTTTGTTCGGAATCGAATTCCATCCTTTAACAAGTTTGCCTTCGCTCTCTTCAGGATGATGTCGGTCGATCTATCCATCTAACAACCTGCAACCTGGTTATGGATAATCTTCCATGCGAGTATGTTATCTACGTTTTGACGGCTATAGATAATATATCTCATGCGCTCTTGGGTCGAAGTCGTCCTCCCCAGTTGAGTAAGATTCGTATTCCTTTGTTCGGAATCGAATGTCATCCTTTAACAAGTTTGCCTTCGCTCTCTTCAGGATGATGTCGGTCGATCTATCCATCTAACAACCTGCAACCCGGTTATGGATAATCTTCCATGCGAGTATGTTATCTACGTTTTGACGGCTATAGATAATATATCTCATGCGCTCTTGGGTCGAAGTCGTCCTCCCCAGTTGAGTAAGATTCGTATTCCTTTGTTCGGAATCGAATGTCCATCCTTTAACAAGTTTGCCTTCGCTCTCTTCAGGATGATGTCGGTCGATCTATCCATTTAACAACCTACAACCTGGTTATGGATAATCTTCCATGCGAGTGTATATATACGTTTTGACGGCTATAGATAATGTATCTCATGCACTCTCTGGTCAGTCTTTTGATTGTTTTCTCCAGCAGAGTAAGATTCGTATTCCTTTGTTCGGAATCGAATGTCCATCCTTTAACAAGTTTACTTTTGCTCTCTTCACGATGTTTTCGGTCGTTTATCCATTTACAACCTACAACCGGTTATGGATAATCTTCCATGCGAGTATGTTATCTACGTTTTGACGGCTATAGATAATATATCTCATGCGCTCTTGGGTCGAAGTCGTCCTCCCCAGTTGAGTAAGATTCGTATTCCTTTGTTCGGAATCGAATGTCCATCCTTTAACAAGTTTGCCTTCGCTCTCTTCAGGATGATGTCGGTCGATCTATCCATCTAACAACCTGCAACCCGGTTATGGATAATCTTCCATGCGAGTATGTTATCTACGTTTTGACGGCTATAGATAATATATCTCATGCGCTCTTGGGTCGAAGTCGTCCTCCCCAGTTGAGTAAGATTCGTATTCCTTTGTTCGGAATCGAATGTCCATCCTTTAACAAGTTTGCCTTCGCTCTCTTCAGGATGATGTCGGTCGATCTATCCATCTAACAACCTGCAACCCGGTTATGGATAATCTTCCATGCGAGTATGTTATCTACGTTTTGACGGCTATAGATAATATATCTCATGCGCTCTTGGGTCGAAGTCGTCCTCCCCAGTTGAGTAAGATTCGTATTCCTTTGTTCGGAATCGAATGTCCATCCTTTAACAAGTTTGCCTTCGCTCTCTTCAGGATGATGTCGGTCGATCTATCCATCTAACAACCTGCAACCCGGTTATGGATAATCTTCCATGCGAGTATGTTATCTACGTTTTGACGGCTATAGATAATATATCTCATGCGCTCTTGGGTCGAAGTCGTCCTCCCCAGTTGAGTAAGATTCGTATTCCTTTGTTCGGAATCGAATGTCCATCCTTTAACAAGTTTGCCTTCGCTCTCTTCAGGATGATGTCGGTCGATCTATCCATCTAACAACCTGCAACCCGGTTATGGATAATCTTCCATGCGAGTATGTTATCTACGTTTTGACGGCTATAGATAATATATCTCATGCGCTCTTGGGTCGAAGTCGTCCTCCCCAGTTGAGTAAGATTCGTATTCCTTTGTTCGGAATCGAATGTCCATCCTTTAACAAGTTTGCCTTCGCTCTCTTCAGGATGATGTCGGTCGATCTATCCATCTAACAACCTGCAACCCGGTTATGGATAATCTTCCATGCGAGTATGTTATCTACGTTTTGACGGCTATAGATAATATATCTCATGCGCTCTTGGGTCGAAGTCGTCCTCCCCAGTTGAGTAAGATTCGTATTCCTTTGTTCGGAATCGAATGTCCATCCTTTAACAAGTTTGCCTTCGCTCTCTTCAGGATGATGTCGGTCGATCTATCCATCTAACAACCTGCAACCCGGTTATGGATAATCTTCCATGCGAGTATGTTATCTACGTTTTGACGGCTATAGATAATATATCTCATGCGCTCTTGGGTCGAAGTCGTCCTCCCCAGTTGAGTAAGATTCGTATTCCTTTGTTCGGAATCGAATGTCCATCCTTTAACAAGTTTGCCTTCGCTCTCTTCAGGATGATGTCGGTCGATCTATCCATCTAACAACCTGCAACCCGGTTATGGATAATCTTCCATGCGAGTATGTTATCTACGTTTTGACGGCTATAGATAATATATCTCATGCGCTCTTGGGTCGAAGTCGTCCTCCCCAGTTGAGTAAGATTCGTATTCCTTTGTTCGGAATCGAATGTCCATCCTTTAACAAGTTTGCCTTCGCTCTCTTCAGGATGATGTCGGTCGATCTATCCATCTAACAACCTGCAACCCGGTTATGGATAATCTTCCATGCGAGTATGTTATCTACGTTTTGACGGCTATAGATAATATATCTCATGCGCTCTTGGGTCGAAGTCGTCCTCCCCAGTTGAGTAAGATTCGTATTCCTTTGTTCGGAATCGAATGTCCATCCTTTAACAAGTTTGCCTTCGCTCTCTTCAGGATGATGTCGGTCGATCTATCCATCTAACAACCTGCAACCCGGTTATGGATAATCTTCCATGCGAGTATGTTATCTACGTTTTGACGGCTATAGATAATATATCTCATGCGCTCTTGGGTCGAAGTCGTCCTCCCCAGTTGAGTAAGATTCGTATTCCTTTGTTCGGAATCGAATGTCCATCCTTTAACAAGTTTGCCTTCGCTCTCTTCAGGATGATGTCGGTCGATCTATCCATCTAACAACCTGCAACCCGGTTATGGATAATCTTCCATGCGAGTATGTTATCTACGTTTTGACGGCTATAGATAATATATCTCATGCGCTCTTGGGTCGAAGTCGTCCTCCCCAGTTGAGTAAGATTCGTATTCCTTTGTTCGGAATCGAATGTCCATCCTTTAACAAGTTTGCCTTCGCTCTCTTCAGGATGATGTCGGTCGATCTATCCATTTAACAACCTACAACCTGGTTATGGAAAATCTTCCATGCGAGTGTATTATCTACGTTTTGACGGCTATAGATAATGTATCTCATGCACTCTCTGGTCAGTCTTTTGATTGTTTTCTCCAGCAGAGTAAGATTCGTATTCCTTTGTTCGGAATCGAATGTCCATCCTTTAACATGTTTGCTTTTGCTCTCTTCACGATGTTTTCGGTCGTATCCATTTAACAACCTACAACCCGGTTATGGATAATCTTCCATGCGAGTATGTTATCTACGTTTTGACGGCTATAGATAATATATCTCATGCGCTCTTGGGTCGAAGTCGTCCTCCCCAGTTGAGTAAGATTCGTATTCCTTTGTTCGGAATCGAATGTCCATCCTTTAACAAGTTTGCCTTCGCTCTCTTCAGGATGATGTCGGTCGATCTATCCATCTAACAACCTGCAACCGGTTATGGATAATCTTCCATGCGAGTATGTTATCTACGTTTTGACGGCTATAGATAATATATCTCATGCGCTCTTGGGTCGAAGTCGTCCTCCCCAGTTGAGTAAGATTCGTATTCCTTTGTTCGGAATCGAATGTCCATCCTTTAACAAGTTTGCCTTCGCTCTCTTCAGGATGATGTCGGTCGATCTATCCATCTAACAACCTGCAACCCGGTTATGGATAATCTTCCATGCGAGTATGTTATCTACGTTTTGACGGCTATAGATAATATATCTCATGCGCTCTTGGGTCGAAGTCGTCCTCCCCAGTTGAGTAAGATTCGTATTCCTTTGTTCGGAATCGAATGTCCATCCTTTAACAAGTTTGCCTTCGCTCTCTTCAGGATGATGTCGGTCGATCTATCCATCTAACAACCTGCAACCCGGTTATGGATAATCTTCCATGCGAGTATGTTATCTACGTTTTGACGGCTATAGATAATATATCTCATGCGCTCTTGGGTCGAAGTCGTCCTCCCCAGTTGAGTAAGATTCGTATTCCTTTGTTCGGAATCGAATGTCCATCCTTTAACAAGTTTGCCTTCGCTCTCTTCAGGATGATGTCGGTCGATCTATCCATCTAACAACCTGCAACCCGGTTATGGATAATCTTCCATGCGAGTATGTTATCTACGTTTTGACGGCTATAGATAATATATCTCATGCGCTCTTGGGTCGAAGTCGTCCTCCCCAGTTGAGTAAGATTCGTATTCCTTTGTTCGGAATCGAATGTCCATCCTTTAACAAGTTTGCCTTCGCTCTCTTCAGGATGATGTCGGTCGATCTATCCATCTAACAACCTGCAACCCGGTTATGGATAATCTTCCATGCGAGTATGTTATCTACGTTTTGACGGCTATAGATAATATATCTCATGCGCTCTTGGGTCGAAGTCGTCCTCCCCAGTTGAGTAAGATTCGTATTCCTTTGTTCGGAATCGAATGTCCATCCTTTAACAAGTTTGCCTTCGCTCTCTTCAGGATGATGTCGGTCGATCTATCCATCTAACAACCTGCAACCCGGTTATGGATAATCTTCCATGCGAGTGTATTATCTACGTTTTGACGGCTATAGATAATATATCTCATGCGCTCTTGGGTCGAAGTCGTCCTCCCCAGTTGAGTAAGATTCGTATTCCTTTGTTCGGAATCGAATGTCCATCCTTTAACAAGTTTGCCTTCGCTCTCTTCAGGATGATGTCGGTCGATCTATCCATCTAACAACCTGCAACCCGGTTATGGATAATCTTCCATGCGAGTATGTTATCTATGTTTTGACGGCTATAGATAATATATCTCATGCGCTCTTGGGTCGAAGTCGTCCTCCCCAGTTGAGTAAGATTCGTATTCCTTTGTTCGGAATCGAATTTCCATCCTTTAACAAGTTTGCCTTCGCTCTCTTCAGGATGATGTCGGTCGATCTATCCATTTAACAACCTACAACCTGGTTATGGATAATCTTCCATGCGAGTGTATTATCTATGTTTTGACGGCTATAGATAATATATCTCATGCGCTCTTGGGTCGAAGTCGTCCTCCCCAGTTGAGTAAGATTCGTATTCCTTTGTTCGGAATCGAATGTCCATCCTTTAACAAGTTTGCCTTCGCTCTCTTCAGGATGATGTCGGTCGATCTATCCATCTAACAACCTGCAACCTGGTTATGGATAATCTTCCATGCGAGTATGTTATCTACGTTTTGACGGCTATAGATAATATATCTCATGCGCTCTTGGGTCGAAGTCGTCCTCCCCAGTTGAGTAAGATTCGTATTCCTTTGTTCGGAATCGAATGTCCATCCTTTAACAAGTTTGCCTTCGCTCTCTTCAGGATGATGTCGGTCGATCTATCCATCTAACAACCTACAACCTGGTTATGGATAATCTTCCATGCGAGTGTATTATCTACGTTTTGACGGCTATAGATAATATATCTCATGCGCTCTTGGGTCGAAGTCGTCCTCCCCAGTTGAGTAAGATTCGTATTCCTTTGTTCGGAATCGAATGTCCATCCTTTAACAAGTTTGCCTTCGCTCTCTTCAGGATGATGTCGGTCGATCTATCCATCTAACAACCTGCAACCTGGTTATGGATAATCTTCCATGCGAGTATGTTATCTACGTTTTGACGGCTATAGATAATATATCTCATGCGCTCTTGGGTCGAAGTCGTCCTCCCCAGTTGAGTAAGATTCGTATTCCTTTGTTCGGAATCGAATGTCCATCCTTTAACAAGTTTGCCTTCGCTCTCTTCAGGATGATGTCGGTCGATCTATCCATCTAACAACCTGCAACCCGGTTATGGATAATCTTCCATGCGAGTATGTTATCTACGTTTTGACGGCTATAGATAATATATCTCATGCGCTCTTGGGTCGAAGTCGTCCTCCCCAGTTGAGTAAGATTCGTATTCCTTTGTTCGGAATCGAATGTCCATCCTTTAACAAGTTTGCCTTCGCTCTCTTCAGGATGATGTCGGTCGATCTATCCATTTAACAACCTACAACCTGGTTATGGATAATCTTCCATGCGAGTGTATTATCTACGTTTTGACGGCTATAGGTAATATATCTCATGCACTCTGGGTCAGTCTTTGTGTTTCTCCAGTTGAGTAAGATTCGTATTCCTTTGTTCGGAATCGAATGTCCATCCTTTAACAAGTTTGCTTTCGCTCTCTTCAGGATGTTTTCGGTCGTTTATCCATTTAACAACCTACAACCCGGTTATGGATAATCTTCCATGCGAGTATGTTATCTACGTTTTGACGGCTATAGATAATATATCTCATGCGCTCTTGGGTCGAAGTCGTCCTCCCCAGTTGAGTAAGATTCGTATTCCTTTGTTCGGAATCGAATGTCCATCCTTTAACAAGTTTGCCTTCGCTCTCTTCAGGATGATGTCGGTCGATCTATCCATCTAACAACCTGCAACCCGGTTATGGATAATCTTCCATGCGAGTATGTTATCTACGTTTTGACGGCTATAGATAATATATCTCATGCGCTCTTGGGTCGAAGTCGTCCTCCCCAGTTGAGTAAGATTCGTATTCCTTTGTTCGGAATCGAATGTCCATCCTTTAACAAGTTTGCCTTCGCTCTCTTCAGGATGATGTCGGTCGATCTATCCATCTAACAACCTGCAACCCGGTTATGGATAATCTTCCATGCGAGTATGTTATCTACGTTTTGACGGCTATAGATAATATATCTCATGCGCTCTTGGGTCGAAGTCGTCCTCCCCAGTTGAGTAAGATTCGTATTCCTTTGTTCGGAATCGAATGTCCATCCTTTAACAAGTTTGCCTTCGCTCTCTTCAGGATGATGTCGGTCGATCTATCCATCTAACAACCTGCAACCCGGTTATGGATAATCTTCCATGCGAGTATGTTATCTACGTTTTGACGGCTATAGATAATATATCTCATGCGCTCTTGGGTCGAAGTCGTCCTCCCCAGTTGAGTAAGATTCGTATTCCTTTGTTCGGAATCGAATGTCCATCCTTTAACAAGTTTGCCTTCGCTCTCTTCAGGATGATGTCGGTCGATCTATCCATCTAACAACCTGCAACCCGGTTATGGATAATCTTCCATGCGAGTATGTTATCTACGTTTTGACGGCTATAGATAATATATCTCATGCGCTCTTGGGTCGAAGTCGTCCTCCCCAGTTGAGTAAGATTCGTATTCCTTTGTTCGGAATCGAATGTCCATCCTTTAACAAGTTTGCCTTCGCTCTCTTCAGGATGATGTCGGTCGATCTATCCATCTAACAACCTGCAACCCGGTTATGGATAATCTTCCATGCGAGTATGTTATCTACGTTTTGACGGCTATAGATAATATATCTCATGCGCTCTTGGGTCGAAGTCGTCCTCCCCAGTTGAGTAAGATTCGTATTCCTTTGTTCGGAATCGAATGTCCATCCTTTAACAAGTTTGCCTTCGCTCTCTTCAGGATGATGTCGGTCGATCTATCCATCTAACAACCTGCAACCCGGTTATGGATAATCTTCCATGCGAGTATGTTATCTACGTTTTGACGGCTATAGATAATATATCTCATGCGCTCTTGGGTCGAAGTCGTCCTCCCCAGTTGAGTAAGATTCGTATTCCTTTGTTCGGAATCGAATGTCCATCCTTTAACAAGTTTGCCTTCGCTCTCTTCAGGATGATGTCGGTCGATCTATCCATTTAACAACCTGCAACCCGGTTATGGATAATCTTCCATGCGAGTATGTTATCTACGTTTTGACGGCTATAGATAATATATCTCATGCGCTCTTGGGTCGAAGTCGTCCTCCCCAGTTGAGTAAGATTCGTATTCCTTTGTTCGGAATCGAATGTCCATCCTTTAACAAGTTTGCCTTCGCTCTCTTCAGGATGATGTCGGTCGATCTATCCATCTAACAACCTGCAACCCGGTTATGGATAATCTTCCATGCGAGTATGTTATCTACGTTTTGACGGCTATAGATAATATATCTCATGCGCTCTTGGGTCGAAGTCGTCCTCCCCAGTTGAGTAAGATTCGTATTCCTTTGTTCGGAATCGAATGTCCATCCTTTAACAAGTTTGCCTTCGCTCTCTTCAGGATGATGTCGGTCGATCTATCCATCTAACAACCTGCAACCCGGTTATGGATAATCTTCCATGCGAGTATGTTATCTACGTTTTGACGGCTATAGATAATATATCTCATGCGCTCTTGGGTCGAAGTCGTCCTCCCCAGTTGAGTAAGATTCGTATTCCTTTGTTCGGAATCGAATGTCCATCCTTTAACAAGTTTGCCTTCGCTCTCTTCAGGATGATGTCGGTCGATCTATCCATCTAACAACCTGCAACCCGGTTATGGATAATCTTCCATGCGAGTATGTTATCTACGTTTTGACGGCTATAGATAATATATCTCATGCGCTCTTGGGTCGAAGTCGTCCTCCCCAGTTGAGTAAGATTCGTATTCCTTTGTTCGGAATCGAATGTCCATCCTTTAACAAGTTTGCCTTCGCTCTCTTCAGGATGATGTCGGTCGATCTATCCATTAACAACCTACAACCTGGTTATGGATAATCTTCCATGCGAGTGTATTATCTACGTTTTGACGGCTATAGATAATATATCTCATGCGCTCTTGGGTCGAAGTCGTCCTCCCCAGTTGAGTAAGATTCGTATTCCTTTGTTCGGAATCGAATGTCCATCCTTTAACAAGTTTGCCTTCGCTCTCTTCAGGATGATGTCGGTCGATCTATCCATCTAACAACCTGCAACCTGGTTATGGATAATCTTCCATGCGAGTATGTTATCTACGTTTTGACGGCTATAGATAATATATCTCATGCGCTCTTGGGTCGAAGTCGTCCTCCCCAGTTGAGTAAGATTCGTATTCCTTTGTTCGGAATCGAATGTCCATCCTTTAACAAGTTTGCCTTCGCTCTCTTCAGGATGATGTCGGTCGATCTATCCATCTAACAACCTGCAACCCGGTTATGGATAATCTTCCATGCGAGTATGTTATCTACGTTTTGACGGCTATAGATAATATATCTCATGCGCTCTTGGGTCGAAGTCGTCCTCCCCAGTTGAGTAAGATTCGTATTCCTTTGTTCGGAATCGAATGTCCATCCTTTAACAAGTTTGCCTTCGCTCTCTTCAGGATGATGTCGGTCGATCTATCCATCTAACAACCTGCAACCCGGTTATGGATAATCTTCCATGCGAGTATGTTATCTACGTTTTGACGGCTATAGATAATATATCTCATGCGCTCTTGGGTCGAAGTCGTCCTCCCCAGTTGAGTAAGATTCGTATTCCTTTGTTCGGAATCGAATGTCCATCCTTTAACAAGTTTGCCTTCGCTCTCTTCAGGATGATGTCGGTCGATCTATCCATCTAACAACCTGCAACCCGGTTATGGATAATCTTCCATGCGAGTATGTTATCTACGTTTTGACGGCTATAGATAATATATCTCATGCGCTCTTGGGTCGAAGTCGTCCTCCCCAGTTGAGTAAGATTCGTATTCCTTTGTTCGGAATCGAATTTCCATCCTTTAACAAGTTTGCCTTCGCTCTCTTCAGGATGATGTCGGTCGATCTATCCATTTAACAACCTACAACCTGGTTATGGATAATCTTCCATGCGAGTGTATTATCTATTTTGACGGCTATAGATAATATATCTCATGCGCTCTTGGGTCGAAGTCGTCCTCCCCAGTTGAGTAAGATTCGTATTCCTTTGTTCGGAATCGAATGTCCATCCTTTAACAAGTTTGCCTTCGCTCTCTTCAGGATGATGTCGGTCGATCTATCCATCTAACAACCTGCAACCTGGTTATGGATAATCTTCCATGCGAGTATGTTATCTACGTTTTGACGGCTATAGATAATATATCTCATGCGCTCTTGGGTCGAAGTCGTCCTCCCCAGTTGAGTAAGATTCGTATTCCTTTGTTCGGAATCGAATGTTCATCCTTTAACAAGTTTGCCTTCGCTCTCTTCAGGATGATGTCGGTCGATCTATCCATCTAACAACCTACAACCTGGTTATGGATAATCTTCCATGCGAGTGTATTATCTATGTTTTGACGGCTATAGATAATATATCTCATGCGCTCTTGGGTCGAAGTCGTCCTCCCCAGTTGAGTAAGATTCGTATTCCTTTGTTCGGAATCGAATGTCCATCCTTTAACAAGTTTGCCTTCGCTCTCTTCAGGATGATGTCGGTCGATCTATCCATCTAACAACCTGCAACCTGGTTATGGATAATCTTCCATGCGAGTATGTTATCTACGTTTTGACGGCTATAGATAATATATCTCATGCGCTCTTGGGTCGAAGTCGTCCTCCCCAGTTGAGTAAGATTCGTATTCCTTTGTTCGGAATCGAATGTCCATCCTTTAACAAGTTTGCCTTCGCTCTCTTCAGGATGATGTCGGTCGATCTATCCATCTAACAACCTGCAACCCGGTTATGGATAATCTTCCATGCGAGTATGTTATCTACGTTTTGACGGCTATAGATAATATATCTCATGCGCTCTTGGGTCGAAGTCGTCCTCCCCAGTTGAGTAAGATTCGTATTCCTTTGTTCGGAATCGAATGTCCATCCTTTAACAAGTTTGCCTTCGCTCTCTTCAGGATGATGTCGGTCGATCTATCCATTTAACAACCTACAACCTGGTTATGGATAATCTTCCATGCGAGTGTATTATATACGTTTTGACGGCTATAGATAATGTATCTCATGCACTCTCTGGTCAGTCTTTTGATTGTTTTCTCCAGCAGAGTAAGATTCGTATTCCTTTGTTCGGAATCGAATGTCCATCCTTTAACAAGTTTACTTTTGCTCTCTTCACGATGTTTTCGGTCGTTTATCCATTTAACAACCTACAACCCGGTTATGGATAATCTTCCATGCGAGTATGTTATCTACGTTTTGACGGCTATAGATAATATATCTCATGCGCTCTTGGGTCGAAGTCGTCCTCCCCAGTTGAGTAAGATTCGTATTCCTTTGTTCGGAATCGAATGTCCATCCTTTAACAAGTTTGCCTTCGCTCTCTTCAGGATGATGTCGGTCGATCTATCCATCTAACAACCTGCAACCCGGTTATGGATAATCTTCCATGCGAGTATGTTATCTACGTTTTGACGGCTATAGATAATATATCTCATGCGCTCTTGGGTCGAAGTCGTCCTCCCCAGTTGAGTAAGATTCGTATTCCTTTGTTCGGAATCGAATGTCCATCCTTTAACAAGTTTGCCTTCGCTCTCTTCAGGATGATGTCGGTCGATCTATCCATCTAACAACCTGCAACCCGGTTATGGATAATCTTCCATGCGAGTATGTTATCTACGTTTTGACGGCTATAGATAATATATCTCATGCGCTCTTGGGTCGAAGTCGTCCTCCCCAGTTGAGTAAGATTCGTATTCCTTTGTTCGGAATCGAATGTCCATCCTTTAACAAGTTTGCCTTCGCTCTCTTCAGGATGATGTCGGTCGATCTATCCATCTAACAACCTGCAACCCGGTTATGGATAATCTTCCATGCGAGTATGTTATCTATGTTTTGACGGCTATAGATAATATATCTCATGCGCTCTTGGGTCGAAGTCGTCCTCCCCAGTTGAGTAAGATTCGTATTCCTTTGTTCGGAATCGAATGTCCATCCTTTAACAAGTTTGCCTTCGCTCTCTTCAGGATGATGTCGGTCGATCTATCCATCTAACAACCTGCAACCCGGTTATGGATAATCTTCCATGCGAGTATGTTATCTACGTTTTGACGGCTATAGATAATATATCTCATGCGCTCTTGGGTCGAAGTCGTCCTCCCCAGTTGAGTAAGATTCGTATTCCTTTGTTCGGAATCGAATGTCCATCCTTTAACAAGTTTGCCTTCGCTCTCTTCAGGATGATGTCGGTCGATCTATCCATCTAACAACCTGCAACCCGGTTATGGATAATCTTCCATGCGAGTATGTTATCTATTTTGACGGCTATAGATAATATATCTCATGCGCTCTTGGGTCGAAGTCGTCCTCCCCAGTTGAGTAAGATTCGTATTCCTTTGTTCGGAATCGAATGTCCATCCTTTAACAAGTTTGCCTTCGCTCTCTTCAGGATGATGTCGGTCGATCTATCCATCTAACAACCTGCAACCCGGTTATGGATAATCTTCCATGCGAGGATGTTATCTACGTTTTGACGGCTATAGATAATATATCTCATGCGCTCTTGGGTCGAAGTCGTCCTCCCCAGTTGAGTAAGATTCGTATTCCTTTGTTCGGAATCGAATGTCCATCCTTTAACAAGTTTGCCTTCGCTCTCTTCAGGATGATGTCGGTCGATCTATCCATCTAACAACCTGCAACCCGGTTATGGATAATCTTCCATGCGAGTATGTTATCTACGTTTTGACGGCTATAGATAATATATCTCATGCGCTCTTGGGTCGAAGTCGTCCTCCCCAGTTGAGTAAGATTCGTATTCCTTTGTTCGGAATCGAATGTCCATCCTTTAACAAGTTTGCCTTCGCTCTCTTCAGGATGATGTCGGTCGATCTATCCATTTAACAACCTACAACCTGGTTATGGATAATCTTCCATGCGAGTGTATTATCTACGTTTTGACGGCTATAGATAATATATCTCATGCGCTCTTGGGTCGAAGTCGTCCTCCCCAGTTGAGTAAGATTCGTATTCCTTTGTTCGGAATCGAATGTCCATCCTTTAACAAGTTTGCCTTCGCTCTCTTCAGGATGATGTCGGTCGATCTATCCATCTAACAACCTGCAACCTGGTTATGGATAATCTTCCATGCGAGTATGTTATCTACGTTTTGACGGCTATAGATAATATATCTCATGCGCTCTTGGGTCGAAGTCGTCCTCCCCAGTTGAGTAAGATTCGTATTCCTTTGTTCGGAATCGAATGTTCCATCCTTTAACAAGTTTGCCTTCGCTCTCTTCAGGATGATGTCGGTCGATCTATCCATCTAACAACCTGCAACCGGTTATGGATAATCTTCCATGCGAGTATGTTATCTACGTTTTGACGGCTATAGATAATATATCTCATGCGCTCTTGGGTCGAAGTCGTCCTCCCCAGTTGAGTAAGATTCGTATTCCTTTGTTCGGAATCGAATGTCCATCCTTTAACAAGTTTGCCTTCGCTCTCTTCAGGATGATGTCGGTCGATCTATCCATTAACAACCTACAACCTGGTTATGGATAATCTTCCATGCGAGTGTATTATCTACGTTTTGACGGCTATAGATAATGTATCTCATGCGCTCTGGTCAGTCTTTGATTGTTTTCTCCAGTTGAGTAAGATTCGTATTCCTTTGTTCGGAATCGAATGTCCATCCTTTAACAAGTTTGCTTTTGCTCTCTTCAGGATGTTTTCGGTCGTTATCCATTTAACAACCTACAACCCGGTTATGGATAATCTTCCATGCGAGTATGTTATCTACGTTTTGACGGCTATAGATAATATATCTCATGCGCTCTTGGGTCGAAGTCGTCCTCCCCAGTTGAGTAAGATTCGTATTCCTTTGTTCGGAATCGAATGTCCATCCTTTAACAAGTTTGCCTTCGCTCTCTTCAGGATGATGTCGGTCGATCTATCCATTTAACAACCTACAACCTGGTTATGGATAATCTTCCATGCGAGTGTATTATCTACGTTTTGACGGCTATAGATAATATATCTCATGCGCTCTTGGGTCGAAGTCGTCCTCCCCAGTTGAGTAAGATTCGTATTCCTTTGTTCGGAATCGAATGTCCATCCTTTAACAAGTTTGCCTTCGCTCTCTTCAGGATGATGTCGGTCGATCTATCCATCTAACAACCTGCAACCTGGTTATGGATAATCTTCCATGCGAGTATGTTATCTACGTTTTGACGGCTATAGATAATATATCTCATGCGCTCTTGGGTCGAAGTCGTCCTCCCCAGTTGAGTAAGATTCGTATTCCTTTGTTCGGAATCGAATGTTCATCCTTTAACAAGTTTGCCTTCGCTCTCTTCAGGATGATGTCGGTCGATCTATCCATCTAACAACCTGCAACCCGGTTATGGATAATCTTCCATGCGAGTATGTTATCTACGTTTTGACGGCTATAGATAATATATCTCATGCGCTCTTGGGTCGAAGTCGTCCTCCCCAGTTGAGTAAGATTCGTATTCCTTTGTTCGGAATCGAATGTCCATCCTTTAACAAGTTTGCCTTCGCTCTCTTCAGGATGATGTCGGTCGATCTATCCATTTAACAACCTACAACCTGGTTATGGATAATCTTCCATGCGAGTGTATTATATACGTTTTGACGGCTATAGATAATGTATCTCATGCACTCTCTGGTCAGTCTTTTGATTGTTTTCTCCAGCAGAGTAAGATTCGTATTCCTTTGTTCGGAATCGAATGTCCATCCTTTAACAAGTTTGCTTTTGCTCTCTTCACGATGTTTTCGGTCGTTTATCCATTTAACAACCTACAACCCGGTTATGGATAATCTTCCATGCGAGTATGTTATCTACGTTTTGACGGCTATAGATAATATATCTCATGCGCTCTTGGGTCGAAGTCGTCCTCCCCAGTTGAGTAAGATTCGTATTCCTTTGTTCGGAATCGAATGTCCATCCTTTAACAAGTTTGCCTTCGCTCTCTTCAGGATGATGTCGGTCGATCTATCCATCTAACAACCTGCAACCCGGTTATGGATAATCTTCCATGCGAGTATGTTATCTACGTTTTGACGGCTATAGATAATATATCTCATGCGCTCTTGGGTCGAAGTCGTCCTCCCCAGTTGAGTAAGATTCGTATTCCTTTGTTCGGAATCGAATGTCCATCCTTTAACAAGTTTGCCTTCGCTCTCTTCAGGATGATGTCGGTCGATCTATCCATCTAACAACCTGCAACCCGGTTATGGATAATATTCCATGCGAGTATGTTATCTACGTTTTGACGGCTATAGATAATATATCTCATGCGCTCTTGGGTCGAAGTCGTCCTCCCCAGTTGAGTAAGATTCGTATTCCTTGTGGAATCGAATGTCCATCCTTTAACAAGTTTGTTTTCGCTCTCTTCAGGATGATGTCGGTCGATCTATCCATTTAACAACCAATCCGTTATGGATAATCTTCCATGCGAGTGTATTATCTATGTTTTGACGGCTATAGATAATATATCTCATGCGCTCTTGGGTCGAAGTCGTCCTCCCCAGTTGAGTAAGATTCGTATTCCTTTGTTCGGAATCGAATGTCCATCCTTTAACAAGTTTGCCTTCGCTCTCTTCAGGATGATGTCGGTCGATCTATCCATTTAACAACCTACAACCTGGTTATGGATAATCTTCCATGCGAGTGTATTATCTACGTTTTGACGGCTATAGATAATGTATCTCATGCACTCTCTGGTCAGTCTTTTGATTGTTTTCTCCAGCATAGGTCTTTGGCATGCATGCCAAATCACTTATCACTGTTTGTTATCTCGTCGATGCTGATAGGCATGAAGAATTTTCCGGTATTCAGACCGAAGTGGCGTTCAGGCCAATTTCGATTTTCAGATCGAAGAAAGTTCGCGACGATCATGTCGATTTTCGGTATTCAGACGAAGTGGCGTTCAGGCCAATTTCCGATTTTCAGATCGAAGAAATTTCCGACGATCAGGTCGATGTACTTATGGCATTCAGGCCAATTTTCCGGTGTTCAGACCGAGACGGTATCTAGACCGAAAGTGGATATCTCATGCTCTTGGGTCGAAGTCGTCCTCCCCAGTTGAGTAAGATTCGTATTCCTTTGTTCGGAATCGAATGTCCATCCTTTAACAAGTTTCCTTCGCTCTCTTCAGGATGATGTCGGTCGATCTATCCATCTAACAACCTGCAACCCGGTTATGGATAATCTTCCATGCGAGTATGTTATCTACGTTTTGACGGCTATAGATAATATATCTCATGCGCTCTTGGGTCGAAGTCGTCCTCCCCAGTTGAGTAAGATTCGTATTCCTTTGTTCGGAATCGAATGTCCATCCTTTAACAAGTTTGCCTTCGCTCTCTTCAGGATGATGTCGGTCGATCTATCCATTAACAACCTACAACCTGGTTATGGATAATCTTCCATGCGAGTATTATCTACGTTTTGACGGCTATAGATAATATATCTCATGCGCTCTTGGGTCAGTCTTTGTCGTCCTCTCCAGTTGAGTAAGATTCGTATTCCTTTGTTCGGAATCGAATGTCCATCCTTTAACAAGTTTGCTTTCGCTCTCTTCAGGATGATGTCGGTCGATTATCCATTTAACAACCTACAACCCGGTTATGGATAATCTTCCATGCGAGTATGTTATCTACGTTTTGACGGCTATAGATAATATATCTCATGCGCTCTTGGGTCGAAGTCGTCCTCCCCAGTTGAGTAAGATTCGTATTCCTTTGTTCGGAATCGAATGTCCATCCTTTAACAAGTTTGCCTTCGCTCTCTTCAGGATGATGTCGGTCGATCTATCCATCTAACAACCTGCAACCGGTTATGGATAATCTTCCATGCGAGTATGTTATCTACGTTTTGACGGCTATAGATAATATATCTCATGCGCTCTTGGGTCGAAGTCGTCCTCCCCAGTTGAGTAAGATTCGTATTCCTTTGTTCGGAATCGAATGTCCATCCTTTAACAAGTTTGCCTTCGCTCTCTTCAGGATGATGTCGGTCGATCTATCCATCTAACAACCTGCAACCCGGTTATGGATAATCTTCCATGCGAGTATGTTATCTACGTTTTGACGGCTATAGATAATATATCTCATGCGCTCTTGGGTCGAAGTCGTCCTCCCCAGTTGAGTAAGATTCGTATTCCTTTGTTCGGAATCGAATGTCCATCCTTTAACAAGTTTGCCTTCGCTCTCTTCAGGATGATGTCGGTCGATCTATCCATCTAACAACCTGCAACCGGTTATGGATAATCTTCCATGCGAGTATGTTATCTACGTTTTGACGGCTATAGATAATATATCTCATGCGCTCTTGGGTCGAAGTCGTCCTCCCCAGTTGAGTAAGATTCGTATTCCTTTGTTCGGAATCGAATGTCCATCCTTTAACAAGTTTGCCTTCGCTCTCTTCAGGATGATGTCGGTCGATCTATCCATTAACAACCTACAACCTGGTTATGGATAATCTTCCATGCGAGTGTATTATCTACGTTTTGACGGCTATAGATAATATATCTCATGCGCTCTTGGGTCGAAGTCGTCCTCCCCAGTTGAGTAAGATTCGTATTCCTTTGTTCGGAATCGAATGTCCATCCTTTAACAAGTTTGCCTTCGCTCTCTTCAGGATGATGTCGGTCGATCTATCCATCTAACAACCTGCAACCTGGTTATGGATAATCTTCCATGCGAGTATGTTATCTACGTTTTGACGGCTATAGATAATATATCTCATGCGCTCTTGGGTCGAAGTCGTCCTCCCCAGTTGAGTAAGATTCGTATTCCTTTGTTCGGAATCGAATGTCCATCCTTTAACAAGTTTGCCTTCGCTCTCTTCAGGATGATGTCGGTCGATCTATCCATCTAACAACCTGCAACCCGGTTATGGATAATCTTCCATGCGAGTATGTTATCTACGTTTTGACGGCTATAGATAATATATCTCATGCGCTCTTGGGTCGAAGTCGTCCTCCCCAGTTGAGTAAGATTCGTATTCCTTTGTTCGGAATCGAATGTCCATCCTTTAACAAGTTTGCCTTCGCTCTCTTCAGGATGATGTCGGTCGATCTATCCATTTAACAACCTACAACCTGGTTATGGAAAATCTTCCATGCGAGTGTATTATCTACGTTTTGACGGCTATAGATAATATCTCATGCGCTCTTGGGTCTTTGATTGTCCTCCCCAGTAGAGTAAGATTCGTATTCCTTTGTTCGGAATCGAATGTCCATCCTTTAACAAGTTTGCCTTCGCTCTCTTCAGGATGATTTCGGTCGATCTATCCATTTAACAACCTACAACCCGGTTATGGATAATCTTCCATGCGAGTATGTTATCTATGTTTTGACGGCTATAGATAATATATCTCATGCCCTTTTGGGTCGAAGTAGTCCTCCTCAGTTGAGTAAGATTCGTATTCCTTTGTTCGGAATCGAATGTCCATCCTTTAACAAGTTTGCCTTCGCTCTCTTCAGGATGATGTCGGTCGATCTATCCATCTAACAACCTGCAACCCGGTTATGGATAATCTTCCATGCGAGTATGTTATCTATGTTTTGACGGCTATAGATAATATATCTCATGCGCTCTTGGGTCGAAGTCGTCCTCCCCAGTTGAGTAAGATTCGTATTCCTTTGTTCGGAATCGAATGTCCATCCTTTAACAAGTTTGCCTTCGCTCTCTTCAGGATGATGTCGGTCGATCTATCCATTTAACAACCTACAACCTGGTTATGGATAATCTTCCATGCGAGTGTATTATCTATGTTTTGACGGCTATAGATAATATATCTCATGCGCTCTTGGGTCGAAGTCGTCCTTCCCAGTTGAGTAAGATTCGTATTCCTTTGTTCGGAATCGAATGTCCATCCTTTAACAAGTTTGCCTTCGCTCTCTTCAGGATGATTTCGGTCGATCTATCCATCTAACAACCTGCAACCTGGTTATGGATAATCTTCCATGCGAGTATGTTATCTACGTTTTGACGGCTATAGATAATATATCTCATGCGCTCTTGGGTCGAAGTCTTCCTTCCCAGTTGAGTAAGATTCGTATTCCTTTGTTCGGAATCGAATGTCCATCCTTTAACAAGTTTGCCTTCGCTCTCTTCAGGATGATGTCGGTCGATCTATCCATCTAACAACCTGCAACCCGGTTATGGATAATCTTCCATGCGAGTATGTTATCTACGTTTTGACGGCTATAGATAATATATCTCATGCGCTCTTGGGTCGAAGTCGTCCTCCCCAGTTGAGTAAGATTCGTATTCCTTTGTTCGGAATCGAATGTCCATCCTTTAACAAGTTTGCCTTCGCTCTCTTCAGGATGATGTCGGTCGATCTATCCATCTAACAACCTGCAACCCGGTTATGGATAATCTTCCATGCGAGTATGTTATCTATGTTTTGACGGCTATAGATAATATATCTCATGCGCTCTTGGGTCGAAGTCGTCCTCCCCAGTTGAGTAAGATTCGTATTCCTTTGTTCGGAATCGAATTCCATCCTTTAACAAGTTTGCCTTCGCTCTCTTCAGGATGATGTCGGTCGATCTATCCATTTAACAACCTACAACTGGTTATGGATAATCTTCCATGCGAGTGTATTATCTACGTTTTGACGGCTATAGATAATATATCTCATGCGCTCTTGGGTCGAAATCGTCCTCCCCAGTTGAGTAAGATTCGTATTCCTTTGTTCGGAATCGAATGTCCATCCTTTAACAAGTTTGCCTTCGCTCTCTTCAGGATGATGTCGGTCGATCTCTCCATTTAACAACCTACAACCTGGTTATGGATAATCTTCCATGCAAGTGTATTATCTACGTTTTGACGGCTATAGATAATGTATCTCATGCACTCTTTGGTCAGTCTTTTGATTGTTTTCTCCAGCATAGGTCTTTGGCATGCATGGCAGATCACTTATCATTGTTTTGTTATCTTCGTCGATGCTGATAGGCATGAAGAATTTTCCGGTATTCAGACCGAAGTGGCGTTCAGGCCAATTTCCGATTTTCAGATCGAAGAAGTTTCCGACGATCAGGTCGATGTTCTTATGGCATTCATGTCGATTTTCCGGTATTCAGACCGAAGTGGCGTTCAGGCCAATTTCCGATTTTCAGATCGAAGAAATTTCGACGATCAGGTCGATGTACTTATGGCATTCAGGCAATTTTCCGGTGTTCAGACCGAGACGGTATCCAGACCGAAAGTGGATATCTCATGCGCTCTTGGGTCGAAGTCGTCCTCCCCAGTTGAGTAAGATTCGTATTCCTTTGTTCGGAATCGAATGTCCATCCTTTAACAAGTTTTCCTTCGCTCTCTTCAGGATGATGTCGGTCGATCTATCCATCTAACAACCTGCAACCCGGTTATGGATAATCTTCCATGCGAGTATGTTATCTACGTTTTGGCGGCTATAGATAATATATCTCATGCGCTCTTGGGTCGAAGTCGTCCTCCCCAGTTGAGTAAGATTCGTATTCCTTTGTTCGGAATCGAATGTCCATCCTTTAACAAGTTTGCCTTCGCTCTCTTCAGGATGATGTCGGTCGATCTATCCATCTAACAACCTGCAACCCGGTTATGGATAATCTTCCATGCGAGTATGTTATCTACGTTTTGACGGCTATAGATAATATATCTCATGCGCTCTTGGGTCGAAGTCGTCCTCCCCAGTTGAGTAATATTCGTATTCCTTTGTTCGGAATCGAATGTCCATCCTTTAACAAGTTTGCCTTCGCTCTCTTCAGGATGATGTCGGTCGATCTATCCATCTAACAACCTGCAACCCGGTTATGGATAATCTTCCATGCGAGTATGTTATCTATGTTTTGACGGCTATAGATAATATATCTCATGCGCTCTTGGGTCGAAGTCATCCTCCCCGATTGAGTAAGATTCGTATTCCTTTGTTCGGAATCGAATTTCCATCCTTTAACAAGTTTGCCTTCGCTCTCTTCAGGATGATGTCGGTCGATCTATCCATTTAACAACCTACAACCTGGTTATGGATAATCTTCCATGCGAGTGTATTATCTACGTTTTGACGGCTATAGATAATATATCTCATGCGCTCTTGGGTCGAAGTCGTCCTCCCCAGTTGAGTAAGATTCGTATTCCTTTGTTCGGAATCGAATGTCCATCCTTTAACAAGTTTGCCTTCGCTCTCTTCAGGATGATGTCGGTCGATCTATCCATCTAACAACCTGCAACCCGGTTATGGATAATCTTCCATGCGAGTATGTTATATACGTTTTGACGGCTATAGATAATATATCTCATGCGCTCTTGGGTCGAAGTCGTCCTCCCCAGTTGAGTAAGATTCGTATTCCTTTGTTCGGAATCGAATGTCCATCCTTTAACAAGTTTGCCTTCGCTCTCTTCAGGATGATGTCGGTCGATCTATCCATCTAACAACCTGCAACCCGGTTATGGATAATCTTCCATGCGAGTATGTTATCTACGTTTTGACGGCTATAGATAATATATCTCATGCGCTCTTGGGTCGAAGTCGTCCTCCCCAGTTGAGTAAGATTCGTATTCCTTTGTTCGGAATCGAATGTCCATCCTTTAACAAGTTTGCCTTCGCTCTCTTCAGGATGATGTCGGTCGATCTATCCATTTAACAACCTACAACCTGGTTATGGATAATCTTCCATGCGAGTGTATTATCTACGTTTTGACGGCTATAGATAATATATCTCATGCGCTCTTGGTCAGTCGTGAGTGTTTTCTCCAGTTGAGTAAGATTCGTATTCCTTTGTTCGGAATCGAATGTCCTCCTTTAACAAGTTTGCCTTCGCTCTCTTCAGGATGTTTCGGTCGATCTATCCATTTAACAACCTACAACCCGGTTATGGATAATCTTCCATGCGAGTATGTTATCTATGTTTTGACGGCTATAGATAATATATCTCATGCCTCTTGGGTCGAAGTAGTCCTCCCCAGTTGAGTAAGATTCGTATTCCTTTGTTCGGAATCGAATGTCCATCCTTTAACAAGTTTGCCTTCGCTCTCTTCAGGATGATGTCGGTCGATCTATCCATCTAACAACCTGCAACCCGGTTATGGATAATCTTCCATGCGAGTATGTTATCTACGTTTTGACGGCTATAGATAATATATCTCATGCGCTCTTGGGTCGAAGTCGTCCTCCCCAGTTGAGTAAGATTCGTATTCCTTTGTTCGGAATCGAATGTCCATCCTTTAACAAGTTTGCCTTCGCTCTCTTCAGGATGATGTCGGTCGATCTATCCATTTAACAACCTACAACCTGGTTATGGATAATCTTCCATGCGAGTGTATTATCTATGTTTTGACGGCTATAGATAATATATCTCATGCGCTCTTGGGTCGAAGTCGTCCTTCCCAGTTGAGTAAGATTCGTATTCCTTTGTTCGGAATCGAATGTCCATCCTTTAACAAGTTTGCCTTCGCTCTCTTCAGGATGATTTCGGTCGATCTATCCATCTAACAACCTGCAACCTGGTTATGGATAATCTTCCATGCGAGTATGTTATCTACGTTTTGACGGCTATAGATAATATATCTCATGCGCTCTTGGGTCGAAGTCTTCCTTCCCAGTTGAGTAAGATTCGTATTCCTTTGTTTGGAATCGAATGTCCATCCTTTAACAAGTTTGCCTTCGCTCTCTTCAGGATGATGTCGGTCGATCTATCCATCTAACAACCTGCAACCCGGTTATGGATAATCTTCCATGCGAGTATGTTATCTACGTTTTGACGGCTATAGATAATATATCTCATGCGCTCTTGGGTCGAAGTCGTCCTCCCCAGTTGAGTAAGATTCGTATTCCTTTGTTCGGAATCGAATGTCCATCCTTTAACAAGTTTGCCTTTGCTCTCTTCAGGATGATGTCGGTCGATCTATCCATCTAACAACCTGCAACCCGGTTATGGATAATCTTTCATGCGAGTATGTTATCTATGTTTTGACGGCTATAGATAATATATCTCATGCGCTCTTGGGTCGAAGTCGTCCTCCCCAATTGAGTAAGATTCGTATTCCTTTGTTCGGAATCGAATTTCCATCCTTTAACAAGTTTGCCTTCGCTCTCTTCAGGATGATGTCGGTCGATCTATCCATTTAACAACCTACAACCTGGTTATGGATAATCTTCCATGCGAGTGTATTATCTACGTTTTGACGGCTATAGATAATATATCTCATGCGCTCTTGGGTCGAAGTCGTCCTCCCCAGTTGAGTAAGATTCGTATTCCTTTGTTCGGAATCGAATGTCCATCCTTTAACAAGTTTGCCTTCGCTCTCTTCAGGATGATGTCGGTCGATCTCTCCATTTAACAACCTACAACCTGGTTATGGATAATCTTCCATGCAAGTGTATTATCTACGTTTTGACGGCTATAGATAATGTATCTCATGCACTCTTTGGTCAGTCTTTTGATTGTTTTCTCCAGCATAGGTCTTTGGCATGCATGGCAGATCACTTATCATTGTTTATTATCTTCGTCGATGCTGATAGGCATGAAGAATTTTCCGGTATTCAGACCGAAGTGGCGTTCAGGCCAATTTCGATTTTCAGATCGAAGAATTTCCGACGATCAGGTCGATGTACTTATGGCATTCATGTCGATTTTCGGTATTCAGACCGAAGTGGCGTTCAGGCCAATTTCCGATTTTCAGATCGAAGAAATTTCGACGATCAGGTCGATGTACTTATGGCATTCAGGCCAATTTTCCGTGTTCAGACCGAGACGGTATCCAGACCGAAAGTGGATATCTCATGCGCTCTGGGTCGAAGTCGTCCTCCCAGTTGAGTAAGATTCGTATTCCTTTGTTCGGAATCGAATGTCCATCCTTTAACAAGTTTCCTTCGCTCTCTTCAGGATGATGTCGGTCGATCTATCCATCTAACAACCTGCAACCAGGTTATGGATAATCTTCCATGCGAGTATGTTATCTACGTTTTGACGGCTATAGATAATATATCTCATGCGCTCTTGGGTCGAAGTCGTCCTCCCAGTTGAGTAAGATTCGTATTCCTTTGTTCGGAATCGAATGTCCATCCTTTAACAAGTTTGCCTTCGCTCTCTTCAGGATGATGTCGGTCGATCTATCCATCTAACAACCTGCAACCCGGTTATGGATAATCTTCCATGCGAGTATGTTATCTACGTTTTGACGGCTATAGATAATATATCTCATGCGCTCTTGGGTCGAAGTCGTCCTCCCAGTTGAGTAAGATTCGTATTCCTTTGTTCGGAATCGAATGTCCATCCTTTAACAAGTTTGCCTTCGCTCTCTTCAGGATGATGTCGGTCGATCTATCCATCTAACAACCTGCAACCCGGTTATGGATAATCTTCCATGCGAGTATGTTATCTACGTTTTGACGGCTATAGATAATATATCTCATGCGCTCTTGGGTCGAAGTCGTCCTCCCAGTTGAGTAAGATTCGTATTCCTTTGTTCGGAATCGAATGTCCATCCTTTAACAAGTTTGCCTTCGCTCTCTTCAGGATGATGTCGGTCGATCTATCCATTTAACAACCTACAACCTGGTTATGGATAATCTTCCATGCGAGTGTATTATCTACGTTTTGACGGCTATAGATAATATATCTCATGCGCTCTTGGGTCGAAGTCGTCCTCCCCAGTTGAGTAAGATTCGTATTCCTTTGTTCGGAATCGAATGTCCATCCTTTAACAAGTTTGCCTTCGCTCTCTTCAGGATGATGTCGGTCGATCTATCCATCTAACAACCTGCAACCTGGTTATGGATAATCTTCCATGCGAGTATGTTATCTACGTTTTGACGGCTATAGATAATATATCTCATGCGCTCTTGGGTCGAAGTCGTTGTCCTCCCCAGTTGAGTAAGATTCGTATTCCTTTGTTCGGAATCGAATGTCCATCCTTTAACAAGTTTGCCTTCGCTCTCTTCAGGATGATGTCGGTCGATCTATCCATCTAACAACCTGCAACCCGGTTATGGATAATCTTCCATGCGAGTATGTTATCTACGTTTTGACGGCTATAGATAATATATCTCATGCGCTCTTGGGTCGAAGTCGTCCTCCCCAGTTGAGTAAGATTCGTATTCCTTTGTTCGGAATCGAATGTCCATCCTTTAACAAGTTTGCCTTCGCTCTCTTCAGGATGATGTCGGTCGATCTATCCATTTAACAACCTACAAACCTGGTTATGGATAATCTTCCATGCGAGTGTATTATCTACGTTTTGACGGCTATAGATAATATATCTCATGCGCTCTTGGGTCGAAGTCGTCCTCCCCAGTTGAGTAAGATTCGTATTCCTTTGTTCGGAATCGAATGTCCATCCTTTAACAAGTTTGCCTTCGCTCTCTTCAGGATGATGTCGGTCGATCTATCCATTTAACAACCTACAACCTGGTTATGGATAATCTTCCATGCGAGTGTATTATCTACGTTTTGACGGCTATAGATAATGTATCTCATGCACTCTCTGGTCAGTCTTTTGATTGTTTTCTCCAGCATAGGTCTTTGGCATGCATGCCAGATCACTTATCACTGTTTTGTTATCTTCGTCGATGCTGATAGGCATGAAGAATTTTCCGTATTCAGACCGAAGTGGCGTTCAGGCCAATTTCCGATTTCAGATCGAAGAAGTTTCCGACGATCAGGTCGATGTACTTTTGGCATTCATGTCGATTTCCGGTATTCAGACCGAAGTGGCGTTCAGGCCAATTTCCGATTTTCAGATCGAAGAAAATTTTCGACGATCAGGTCGATGTACTTATGGCATTCAGGCCAATTTTCCGCGGGTTCAGACCGAGACGGTATCCAGACCGAAAGTGGATATCTCATGCGCTCTTGGGTCGAAGTCGTCCTCCCCAGTTGAGTAAGATTCGTATTCCTTTGTTCGGAATCGAATGTCCATCCTTTAACAAGTTTTCCTTCGCTCTCTTCAGGATGATGTCGGTCGATCTATCCATCTAACAACCTACAACCCGGTTATGGATAATCTTCCATGCGAGTATGTTATCTACGTTTTGGCGGCTATAGATAATATATCTCATGCGCTCTTGGGTCGAAGTCGTCCTCCCCAGTTGAGTAAGATTCGTATTCCTTTGTTCGGAATCGAATGTCCATCCTTTAACAAGTTTGCCTTCGCTCTCTTCAGGATGATGTCGGTCGATCTATCCATCTAACAACCTGCAACCCGGTTATGGATAATCTTCCATGCGAGTATGTTATCTACGTTTTGACGGCTATAGATAATATATCTCATGCGCTCTTGGGTCGAAGTCGTCCTCCCCAGTTGAGTAATATTTGTATTCCTTTGTTCAGAATCGAATGTCCATCCTTTAACAAGTTTGCCTTCGCTCTCTTCAGGATGATGTCGGTCGATCTATCCATCTAACAACCTGCAACCCGGTTATGGATAATCTTCCATGCGAGTATGTTATCTATGTTTTGACGGCTATAGATAATATATCTCATGCGCTCTTGGGTCGACGTCGTCCTCCCCAGTTGAGTAAGATTCGTATTCCTTTGTTCGGAATCGAATTTCCATCCTTTAACAAGTTTGCCTTCGCTCTCTTCAGGATGATGTCGGTCGATCTATCCATTTAACAACCACAACCTGGTTATGGATAATCTTCCATGCGAGTGATTATCTACGTTTTGACGGCTATAGATAATATATCTCATGCGCTCTTGGGTCGAAGTCGTCCTCCCCAGTTGAGTAATATTCGTATTCCTTTGTTCGGAATCGAATGTCCATCCTTTAACAAGTTTGCCTTCGCTCTCTTCAGGATGATGTCGGTCGATCTATCCATCTAACAACCTGCAACCCGGTTATGGATAATCTTCCATGCGAGTATGTTATCTATGTTTTGACGGCTATAGATAATATATCTCATGCGCTCTTGGGTCGAAGTCGTCCTCCCCAGTTGAGTAAGATTCGTATTCCTTTGTTCGGAATCGAATTCCATCCTTTAACAAGTTTGCCTTCGCTCTCTTCAGGATGATGTCGGTCGATCTATCCATTTAACAACCTACAACCTGGTTATGGATAATCTTCCATGCGAGTGTATTATCTACGTTTTGACGGGTATAGATAATATATCTCATGCGCTCTTGGGTCGAAGTCGTCCTCCCCAGTTGAGTAATATTCGTATTCCTTTGTTCGGAATCGAATGTCCATCCTTTAACAAGTTTGCCTTCGCTCTCTTCAGGATGATGTCGGTCGATCTATCCATCTAACAACCTGCAACCCGGTTATGGATAATCTTCCATGCGAGTATGTTATCTACGTTTTGACGGCTATAGATAATATATCTCATGCGCTCTTGGGTCGAAGTCGTCCTCCCCAGTTGAGTAATATTCGTATTCCTTTGTTCGGAATCGAATGTCCATCCTTTAACAAGTTTGCCTTCGCTCTCTTCAGGATGATGTCGGTCGATCTATCCATCTAACAACCTGCAACCCGTTATGGATAATCTTCCATGCGAGTATGTTATCTACGTGTTTTGACGGCTATAGATAATATATCTCATGCGCTCTTGGGTCGAAGTCGTCCTCCCTAGTTGAGTAAGATTCGTATTCCTTTGTTCGGAATCGAATGTCCATCCTTTAACAAGTTTGCCTTCGCTCTCTTCAGGATGATGTCGGTCGATCTATCCATTTAACAACCTACAACCGGTTATGGATAATCTTCCATGCGAGTGTATTATCTACGTTTTGACGGCTATAGATAATATATCTCATGCGCTCTTGGACGAAGTCGTCCTCCCCAGTTGAGTAAGATTCGTATTCTTTGTTCGGAATCGAATGTCCATCCTTTAACAAGTTTGCCTTCGCTCTCTTCAGGATGATGTCGGTCGATCTATCCATTTAACAACCTACAACCTGGTTATGGATAATCTTCCATGCGAGTGTATTATCTACGTTTTGACGGCTATAGATAATGTATCTCATGCACTCTCTGGTCAGTCTTTTGATTGTTTTCTCCAGCATAGGTCTTTGGCATGCATGCCAGATCACTTATCACTGTTTTGTTATCTTCGTCGATGCTGATAGGCATGAAGAATTTTCCGGTATTCAGACCGAAGTGGCGTTCAGGCCAATTTCCGATTTTCAGATCGAAGAAGTTTCCGACGATCAGGTCGATGTACTTTTGGCATTCATGTCGATTTTCCGGTATTCAGACCGAAGTGGCGTTCAGGCCAATTTCCGATTTTCAGATCGAAGAAATTTCGACGATCAGGTCGATGTACTTATGGCATTCAGGCCAATTTTTCCGGTGTTCAGACCGAGACGTATCCAGACCCAAAGTGGATATCTCATGCGCTCTTGGGTCGAAGTCGTCCTCCCCAGTTGAGTAAGATTCGTATTCCTTTGTTCGGAATCGAATGTCCATCCTTTAACAAGTTTCCTTCGCTCTCTTCAGGATGATGTCGGTCGATCTATCCATCTAACAACCTACAACCCGGTTATGGATAATCTTCCATGCGAGTATGTTATCTACGTTTTGGCGGCTATAGATAATATATCTCATGCGCTCTTGGGTCGAAGTCGTCCTCCCCAGTTGAGTAAGATTCGTATTCCTTTGTTCGGAATCGAATGTCCATCCTTTAACAAGTTTGCCTTCGCTCTCTTCAGGATGATGTCGGTCGATCTATCCATCTAACAACCTGCAACCCGGTTATGGATAATCTTCCATGCGAGTATGTTATCTACGTTTTGACGGCTATAGATAATATATCTCATGCGCTCTTGGGTCGAAGTCGTCCTCCCCAGTTGAGTAATATTCGTATTCCTTTGTTCGGAATCGAATGTCCATCCTTTAACAAGTTTGCCTTCGCTCTCTTCAGGATGATGTCGGTCGATCTATCCATCTAACAACCTGCAACCCGGTTATGGATAATCTTCCATGCGAGTATGTTATCTATGTTTTGACAGCTATAAATAATATATCTCATGCGCTCTTGGGTCGAAGTCGTCCTCCCCAGTTGAGTAAGATTCGTATTCCTTTGTTCGGAATCGAATTTCCATCCTTTAACAAGTTTGCCTTCGCTCTCTTCAGGATGATGTCGGTCGATCTATCCATTTAACAACCTACAACCTGGTTATGGATAATCTTCCATGCGAGTGTATTATCTACGTTTTGACGGCTATAGATAATATATCTCATGCGCTCTTGGGTCGAAGTCATCCTCCCCAGTTGAGTAATATTCGTATTCCTTTGTTCGGAATCGAATGTCCATCCTTTAACAAGTTTGCCTTCGCTCTCTTCAGGATGATGTCGGTCGATCTATCCATCTAACAACCTGCAACCCGGTTATGGATAATCTTCCATGCGAGTATGTTATCTATGTTTTGACGGCTATAGATAATATATCTCATGCGCTCTTGGGTCGACGTCGTCCTCCCCAGTTGAGTAAGATTCGTATTCCTTTGTTCGGAATCGAATTTCCATCCTTTAACAAGTTTGCCTTCGCTCTCTTCAGGATGATGTCGGTCGATCTATCCATTTAACAACCTACAACCTGGTTATGGATAATCTTCCATGCGAGTGTATTATCTACGTTTTGACGGCTATAGATAATATATCTCATGCGCTCTTGGGTCGAAGTCGTCCTCCCCAGTTGAGTAAGATTCGTATTCCTTTGTTCGGAATCGAATGTCCATCCTTTAACAAGTTTGCCTTCGCTCTCTTCAGGATGATGTCGGTCGATCTATCCATCTAACAACCTGCAACCCGGTTATGGATAATCTTCCATGCGAGTATGTTATCTATGTTTTGACGGCTATAGATAATATATCTCATGCGCTCTTGGGTCGAAGTCGTCCTCCCCAGTTGAGTAAGATTCGTATTCCTTTGTTCGGAATCGAATTTCCATCCTTTAACAAGTTTGCCTTCGCTCTCTTCAGGATGATGTCGGTCGATCTATCCATTTACAACCTACAACCTGGTTATGGATAATCTTCCATGCGAGTGTATTATCTACGTTTTGACGGGTATAGATAATATATCTCATGCGCTCTTGGGTCGAAGTCGTCCTCCCCAGTTGAGTAATATTCGTATTCCTTTGTTCGGAATCGAATGTCCATCCTTTAACAAGTTTGCCTTCGCTCTCTTCAGGATGATGTCGGTCGATCTATCCATCTAACAACCTGCAACCCGGTTATGGATAATCTTCCATGCGAGTATGTTATCTACGTTTTGACGGCTATAGATAATATATCTCATGCGCTCTTGGGTCGAAGTCGTCCTCCCCAGTTGAGTATATTCGTATTCCTTTGTTCGGAATCGAATGTCCATCCTTTAACAAGTTTGCCTTCGCTCTCTTCAGGATGATGTCGGTCGATCTATCCATCTAACAACCTGCAACCCGGTTATGGATAATCTTCCATGCGAGTATGTTATCTATGTTTTGACGGCTATAGATAATATATCTCATGCGCTCTTGGGTCGAAGTCGTCCTCCCTAGTTGAGTAAGATTCGTATTCCTTTGTTCGGAATCGAATGTCCATCCTTTAACAAGTTTGCCTTCGCTCTCTTCAGGATGATGTCGGTCGATCTATCCATTTAACAACCTACAACCTGGTTATGGATAATCTTCCATGCGAGTGTATTATCTACGTTTTGACGGCTATAGATAATATATCTCATACGCTCTTGGGACGAAGTCGTCCTCCCCAGTTGAGTAAGATTCGTATTCTTTTGTTCGGAATCGAATGTCCATCCTTTAACAAGTTTGCCTTCGCTCTCTTCAGGATGATGTCGGTCGATCTATCCATTTAACAACCTACAACCTGGTTATGGATAATCTTCCATGCAAGTGTATTATCTACGTTTTGACGGCTATAGATAATGTATCTCATGCACTCTCTGGTCAGTCTTTTGATTGTTTTCTCCAGCATAGGTCTTTGGCATGCATGCCAGATCACTTATCACTGTTTTGTTATCTTCGTCGATGCTGATAGGCATGAAGAATTTTCCGGTATTCAGACCGAAGTGGCGTTCAGGCCAATTTCCGATTTTCAGATCGAAGAAGTTTCCGACGATCAGGTCGATGTATTTTGGCATTCATGTCGATTTCCGGTATTCAGACCGAAGTGGCGTTCAGGCCAATTTCCGATTTTCAGATCGAAGAAATTTCGACGATCAGGTCGATGTACTTATGGCATTCAGGCCAATTTTCCGGTGTTCAGACCGAGACGGTATCCAGACCGAAAGTGGATATCTCATGCGCTCTTGGGTCGAAGTCGTCCTCCCCAGTTGAGTAAGATTCGTATTCCTTTGTTCGGAATCGAATGTCCATCCTTTAACAAGTTTTCCTTCGCTCTCTTCAGGATGATGTCGGTCGATCTATCCATCTAACAACCTACAACCCGGTTATGGATAATCTTCCATGCGAGTATGTTATCTACGTTTTGGCGGCTATAGATAATATATCTCATGCGCTCTTGGGTCGAAGTCGTCCTCCCCAGTTGAGTAAGATTCGTATTCCTTTGTTCGGAATCGAATGTCCATCCTTTAACAAGTTTGCCTTCGCTCTCTTCAGGATGATGTCGGTCGATCTATCCATCTAACAACCTGCAACCCGGTTATGGATAATCTTCCATGCGAGTATGTTATCTACGTTTTGACGGCTATAGATAATATATCTCATGCGCTCTTGGGTCGAAGTCGTCCTCCCCAGTTGAGTAAGATTCGTATTCCTTTGTTCGGAATCGAATGTCCATCCTTTAACAAGTTTGCCTTCGCTCTCTTCAGGATGATGTCGGTCGATCTATCCATCTAACAACCTGCAACCCGGTTATGGATAATCTTCCATGCGAGTATGTTATCTATGTTTTGACGGCTATAAATAATATATCTCATGCGCTCTTGGGTCGAAGTCGTCCTCCCCAGTTGAGTAAGATTCGTATTCCTTTGTTCGGAATCGATTTCCATCCTTTAACAAGTTTGCCTTCGCTCTCTTCAGGATGATGTCGGTCGATCTATCCATTTAACAACCTACAACCTGGTTATGGATAATCTTCCATGCGAGTGTATTATCTACGTTTTGACGGCTATAGATAATATATCTCATGCGCTCTTGGGTCGAAGTCGTCCTCCCCAGTTGAGTAATATTCGTATTCCTTTGTTCGGAATCGAATGTCCATCCTTTAACAAGTTTGCCTTCGCTCTCTTCAGGATGATGTCGGTCGATCTATCCATCTAACAACCTGCAACCCGGTTAGGGATAATCTTCCATGCGAGTATGTTATCTATGTTTTGACGGCTATAGATAATATATCTCATGCGCTCTTGGGTCGAAGTCGTCCTCCCCGATTGAGTAAGATTCGTATTCCTTTGTTCGGAATCGAATGTCCATCCTTTAACAAGTTTTCCTTCGCTCTCTTCAGGATGATGTCGGTCGATCTATCCATCTAACAACCTACAACCCGGTTATGGATAATCTTCCATGCGAGTATGTTATCTACGTTTTGGCGGCTATAGATAATATATCTCATGCGCTCTTGGGTCGAAGTCGTCCTCCCCAGTTGAGTAAGATTCGTATTCCTTTGTTCGGAATCGAATGTCCATCCTTTAACAAGTTTGCCTTCGCTCTCTTCAGGATGATGTCGGTCGATCTATCCATCTAACAACCTGCAACCCGGTTATGGATAATCTTCCATGCGAGTATGTTATCTACGTTTTGACGGCTATAGATAATATATCTCATGCGCTCTTGGGTCGAAGTCGTCCTCCCCAGTTGAGTAATATTCGTATTCCTTTGTTCGGAATCGAATGTCCATCCTTTAACAAGTTTGCCTTCGCTCTCTTCAGGATGATGTCGGTCGATCTATCCATCTAACAACCTGCAACCCGGTTATGGATAATCTTCCATGCGAGTATGTTATCTATGTTTTGACGGCTATAGATAATATATCTCATGCGCTCTTGGGTCGAAGTCGTCCTCCCCAGTTGAGTAAGATTCGTATTCCTTTGTTCGGAATCGAATTTCCATCCTTTAACAAGTTTGCCTTCGCTCTCTTCAGGATGATGTCGGTCGATCTATCCATTTAACAACCTACAACCTGGTTATGGATAATCTTCCATGCGAGTATTTTATCTACGTTTTGACGGCTATAGATAATATATCTCATGCGCTCTTGGGTCGAAGTCGTCCTCCCCAGTTGAGTAATATTCGTATTCCTTTGTTCGGAATCGAATGTCCATCCTTTAACAAGTTTGCCTTCGCTCTCTTCAGGATGATGTCGGTCGATCTATCCATCTAACAACCTGCAACCCGGTTATGGATAATCTTCCATGCGAGTATGTTATCTATGTTTTGACGGCTATAGATAATATATCTCATGCGCTCTTGGGTCGAAGTCGTCCTCCCCAGTTGAGTAAGATTCGTATTCCTTTGTTCGGAATCGAATTTCCATCCTTTAACAAGTTTGCCTTCGCTCTCTTCAGGATGATGTCGGTCGATCTATCCATTTAACAACCTACAACCTGGTTATGGATAATCTTCCATGCGAGTGTATTATCTACGTTTTGACGGCTATAGATAATATATCTCATGCGCTCTTGGGTCGAAGTCGTCCTCCCCAGTTGAGTAATATTCGTATTCCTTTGTTCGGAATCGAATGTCCATCCTTTAACAAGTTTGCCTTCGCTCTCTTCAGGATGATGTCGGTCGATCTATCCATCTAACAACCTGCAACCCGGTTATGGATAATCTTCCATGCGAGTATGTTATCTACGTTTTGACGGCTATAGATAATATATCTCATGCGCTCTTGGGTCGAAGTCGTCCTCCCCAGTTGAGTAAATATCGTATTCCTTTGTTCGGAATCGAATGTCCATCCTTTAACAAGTTTGCCTTCGCTCTCTTCAGGATGATGTCGGTCGATCTATCCATCTAACAACCTGCAACCCGGTTATGGATAATCTTCCATGCGAGTATGTTATCTATGTTTTGACGGCTATAGATAATATATCTCATGCGCTCTTGGGTCGAAGTCGTCCTCCCTAGTTGAGTAAGATTCGTATTCCTTTGTTCGGAATCGAATGTCCATCCTTTAACAAGTTTGCCTTCGCTCTCTTCAGGATGATGTCGGTCGATCTATCCATTTAACAACCTACAACCTGGTTATGGATAATCTTCCATGCGAGTGTATTATCTACGTTTTGACGGCTATAGATAATATATCTCATGCGCTCTTGGGTCGAAGTCGTCCTCCCCAGTTGAGTAAGATTCGTATTCTTTTGTTCGGAATCGAATGTCCATCCTTTAACAAGTTTGCCTTCGCTCTCTTCAGGATGATGTCGGTCGATCTATCCATTTAACAACCTACAACCTGGTTATGGATAATCTTCCATGCAAGTGTATTATCTACGTTTTGACGGCTATAGATAATGTATCTCATGCACTCTCTGGTCAGTCTTTTGATTGTTTTCTCCAGCATAGGTCTTTGGCATGCATGCCAGATCACTTATCACTGTTTGTTATCTTCGTCGATGCTGATAGGCATGAAGAATTTTCCGGTATTCAGACCGAAGTGGCGTTCAGGCCAATTTCCGATTTTCAGATCGAAGAAGTTTCCGACGATCAGGTCGATGTACTTTTGGCATTCATGTCGATTTTCCGGTATTCAGACCGAAGTGGCGTTCAGGCCAATTTCCGATTTTCAGATCGAAGAAATTTTCGACGATCAGGTCGATGTACTTATGGCATTCAGGCCAATTTTCCGGTGTTCAGACCGAGACGGTATCCAGACCGAAAGTGGATATCTCATGCGCTCTTGGGTCGAAGTCGTCCTCCCCAGTTGAGTAAGATTCGTATTCCTTTGTTCGGAATCGAATGTCCATCCTTTAACAAGTTTTCCTTCGCTCTCTTCAGGATGATGTCGGTCGATCTATCCATCTAACAACCTGCAACCCGGTTATGGATAATCTTCCATGCGAGTATGTTATCTACGTTTTGACGGCTATAGATAATATATCTCATGCGCTCTTGGGTCGAAGTCGTCCCTCCCAGTTGAGTAATATTCGTATTCCTTTGTTCGGAATCGAATGTCCATCCTTTAACAAGTTTGCCTTCGCTCTCTTCAGGATGATGTCGGTCGATTATCCATCTACATCTAACAACCTGCAACCCGGTTATGGATAATCTTCCATGCGAGTATGTTATCTATGTTTTGACGGCTATAGATAATATATCTCATGCGCTCTTGGGTCGAAGTCGTCCTCCCTAGTTGAGTAAGATTCGTATTCCTTTGTTCGGAATCGAATGTCCATCCTTTAACAAGTTTGCCTTCGCTCTCTTCAGGATGATGTCGGTCGATCTATCCATTTAACAACCTACAACCTGGTTATGGATAATCTTCCATGCGAGTGTATTATCTACGTTTTGACGGCTATAGATAATATATCTCATGCGCTCTTGGGTCGAAGTCGTCCTCCCCAGTTGAGTAAGATTCGTATTCTTTTGTTCGGAATCGAATGTCCATCCTTTAACAAGTTTGCCTTCGCTCTCTTCAGGATGATGTCGGTCGATCTATCCATTTAACAACCTACAACCTGGTTATGGATAATCTTCCATGCAAGTGTATTATCTACGTTTTGACGGCTATAGATAATGTATCTCATGCACTCTCTGGTCAGTCTTTTGATTGTTTTCTCCAGCATAGGTCTTTGGCATGCATGCCAGATCACTTATCACTGTTTTGTTATCTTCGTCGATGCTGATAGGCATGAAGAATTTTCCGGTATTCAGACCGAAGTGGCGTTCAGGCCAATTTCCGATTTTCAGATCGAAGAAGTTTCCGACGATCAGGTCGATGTACTTTTGGCATTCATGTCGATTTTCCGGTATTCAGACCGAAGTGGCGTTCAGGCCAATTTCCGATTTTCAGATCGAAGAAATTTTCGACGATCAGGTCGATGTACTTATGGCATTCAGGCCAATTTTCCGGTGTTCAGACCGAGACGGTATCCAGACCGAAAGTGGATATCTCATGCGCTCTTGGGTCGAAGTCGTCCTCCCCAGTTGAGTAAGATTCGTATTCCTTTGTTCGGAATCGAATGTCCATCCTTTAACAAGTTTTCCTTCGCTCTCTTCAGGATGATGTCGGTCGATCTATCCATCTAACAACCTACAACCCGGTTATGGATAATCTTCCATGCGAGTATGTTATCTACGTTTTGGCGGCTATAGATAATATATCTCATGCGCTCTTGGGTCGAAGTCGTCCTCCCCAGTTGAGTAAGATTCGTATTTCTTTGTTCGGAATCGAATGTCCATCCTTTAACAAGTTTGCCTTCGCTCTCTTCAGGATGATGTCGGTCGATCTATCCATCTAACAACCTGCAACCCGGTTATGGATAATCTTCCATGCGAGTATGTTATCTATGTTTTGACGGCTATAGATAATATATCTCATGCGCTCTTGGGTCGAAGTCGTCCTCCCCAGTTGAGTAAGATTCGTATTCCTTTGTTCGGAATCGAATTTCCATCCTTTAACAAGTTTGCCTTCGCTCTCTTCAGGATGATGTCGGTCGATCTATCCATTTAACAACCTACAACCTGGTTATGGATAATCTTCCATGCGAGTGTATTATCTACGTTTTGACGGCTATAGATAATATATCTCATGCGCTCTTGGGTCGAAGTTGTCCTCCCCAGTTGAGTAATATTCGTATTCCTTTGTTCGGAATCGAATGTCCATCCTTTAACAAGTTTGCCTTCGCTCTCTTCAGGATGATGTCGGTCGATCTATCCATCTAACAACCTGCAACCCGGTTATGGATAATCTTCCATGCGAGTATGTTATCTATGTTTTGACGGCTATAGATAATATATCTCATGCGCTCTTGGGTCGAAGTCGTCCTCCCCGATTGAGTAAGATTCGTATTCCTTTGTTCGGAATCGAATGTCCATCCTTTAACAAGTTTTCCTTCGCTCTCTTCAGGATGATGTCGGTCGATCTATCCATCTAACAACCTACAACCCGGTTATGGATAATCTTCCATGCGAGTATGTTATCTACGTTTTGGCGGCTATAGATAATATATCTCATGCGCTCTTGGGTCGAAGTCGTCCTCCCCAGTTGAGTAAGATTCGTATTCTTTTGTTCGCAATCGAATGTCCATCCTTTAACAAGTTTGCCTTCGCTCTCTTCAGGATGATGTCGGTCGATCTATCCATTTAACAACCTACAACCTGGTTATGGATAATCTTCCATGCAAGTGTATTATCTACGTTTTGACGGCTATAGATAATGTATCTCATGCACTCTCTGGTCAGTCTTTTGATTGTTTTCTCCAGCATAGGTCTTTGGCATGCATGCCAGATCACTTATCACTGTTTTGTTATCTTCGTCAATGCTGATAGGCATGAAGAATTTTCCGGTATTCAGACCGAAGTGGCGTTCAGGCCAATTTCCGATTTTCAGATCGAAGAAGTTTCCGACGATCAGGTCGATGTACTTTTGGCATTCATGTCGATTTTCCGGTATTCAGACCGAAGTGGCGTTCAGGCCAATTTCCGATTTTCAGATCGAAGAAATTTTCGACGATCAGGTCGATGTACTTATGGCATTCAGGCCAATTTTCCGGTGTTCAGACCGAGACGGTATCCAGACCGAAAGTGGATATCTCATGCGCTCTTGGGTCGAAGTCGTCCTCCCCAGTTGAGTAAGATTCGTATTCCTTTGTTCGGAATCGAATGTCCATCCTTTAACAAGTTTTCCTTCGCTCTCTTCAGGATGATGTCGGTCGATCTATCCATCTAACAACCCACAACCCGGTTATGGATAATCTTCCATGCGAGTATCTTATCTACGTTTTGGCGGCTATAGATAATATATCTCATGCGCTCTTGGGTCGAAGTCGTCCTCCCCAGTTGAGTAAGATTCGTATTCCTTTGTTCGGAATCGAATGTCCATCCTTTAACAAGTTTGCCTTCGCTCTCTTCAGGATGATGTCGGTCGATCTATCCATCTAACAACCTGCAACCCGGTTATGGATAATCTTCCATGCGAGTATGTTATCTACGTTTTGACGGCTATAGATAATATATCTCATGCGCTCTTGGGTCGAAGTCGTCCTCCCCAGTTGAGTAATATTCGTATTCCTTTGTTCGGAATCGAATGTCCATCCTTTAACAAGTTTGCCTTCGCTCTCTTCAGGATGATGTCGGTCGATCTATCCATCTAACAACCTGCAACCCGTTATGGATAATCTTCCATGCGAGTATGTTATCTATGTTTTGACGGCTATAGATAATATATCTCATGCGCTCTTGGGTCGAAGTCGTCCTCCCCCAGTTGAGTAAGATTCGTATTCCTTTGTTCGGAATCGAATTTCCATCCTTTAACAAGTTTGCCTTCGCTCTCTTCAGGATGATGTCGGTCGATCTATCCATTTAACAACCTACAACCTGGTTATGGATAATCTTCCATGCGAGTGTATTATCTACGTTTTGACGGCTATAGATAATATATCTCATGCGCTCTTGGGTCGAAGTCGTCCTCCCCAGTTGAGTAATATTCGTATTCCTTTGTTCGGAATCGAATGTCCATCCTTTAACAAGTTTGCCTTCGCTCTCTTCAGGATGATGTCGGTCGATCTATCCATCTAACAACCTGCAACCCGGTTATGGATAATCTTCCATGCGAGTATGTTATCTATGTTTTGACGGCTATAGATAATATATCTCATGCGCTCTTGGGTCGAAGTCGTCCTCCCCGATTGAGTAAGATTCGTATTCCTTTGTTCGGAATCGAATGTCCTTCCTTTTAACAAGTTTGCTTTTGCTCTCTTCAGGATGTTTTCGGTCGTTTATCCATTTAACAACCTACAACCCGGTTATGGATAATCTTCCATGCGAGTATGTTATTTACGTTTTGACGGCTATAGAAAATATATCTCATGCGCTCTTGGGTCGAAGTCGTCCTCCTCAGTTGAGTAAGATTCGTATTCCTTTGTTCGGAATCGAATGTCCATCCTTTAACAAGTTTGCCTTCGCTCTCTTCAGGATGATGTCGGTCGATCTATTCATCTAACAACCTGCAACCCGGTTATGGATAATCTTCCATGCGAGTATGTTATCTACGTTTTGACGGCTATAGATAATATATCTCATGCGCTCTTGGGTTGAAGTCGTCCTCCCCAGTTGAGTAAGATTCGTATTCCTTTGTTCGCAATCGAATTTCCATCCTTTAACAAGTTTGCCTTCGCTCTCTTCAGGATGATGTCGGTCGATCTATCCATTTAACAACCTACAACCTGGTTATAGATAATCTTCCATGCGAGTGTATTATCTACGTTTTGACGGCTATAGATAATATATCTCATGCGCTCTTGGGTCGAAGTCGTCCTCCCCAGTTGAGTAAGATTCATATTCCTTTGTTCGGAATCGAATGTCCATCCTTTAACAAGTTTGCCTTTGCTCTCTTCAGGATGATGTCGGTCGATCTTTCCATCTAACAACCTGCAACCTGGTTATGGATAATCTTCCATGCGAGTATGTTATCTACGTTTTGACGGCTATAGATAATATATCTCATGCGCTCTTGGGTCGAAGTCGTCCTCCCCAGTTGAGTAAGATTCGTATTCCTTTGTTCGGAATCGAATGTCCATCATTTAACAAGTTTGCCTTCGCTCTCTTCAGGATGATGTCGGTCGATCTATCCATCTAACAACCTGCAACCCGGTTATGGATAATCTTCCATGCGAGTATGTTATCTACGTTTTGACGGCTATAGATAATATATCTCATGCGCTCTTGGGTCGAAGTCGTCCTCCCCGGTTGAGTAAGATTCGTATTCCTTTGTTCGGAATCGAAAGTCCATCCTTTAACAAGTTTGCCTTCGCTCTCTTCAGGATGATGTCGGTCGATCTATCCATTTAACAACCTACAACCTGGTTATGGATAATCTTCCATGCGAGTGTATTATATACGTTTTGACGGCTATAGATAATGTATCTCATGCACTCTCTGGTCAGTCTTTTGATTTTTTTCTCCAGCAGAGTAAGATTCGTATTCCTTTGTTTGGAATCGAATGTCCATCCTTTAACAAGTTTGCTTTTGCTCTCTTCAGGATGTTTTCGGTCGTTTATCCATTTAACAACCTACAACCCGGTTATGGATAACCTTCCATACGAGTATGTGATCTACGTTTTGACGGCTATAGATAATATATCTCATGCGCTCTTGGGTCGAAGTCGTCCTCCCCAGTTGAGTAAGATTCGTATTCCTTTGTTCGGAATCGAATGTCCATCCTTTAACAAGTTTGCCTTCGCTCTCTTCAGGATGATGTCGGTCGATCTATCCATTTAACAACCTACAACCTGGTTATGGATAATCTTCCATGCGAGTGTATTATCTACGTTTTGACGGCTATAGATAATGTATCTCATGCACTCTCTGGTCAGTCTTTTGATTGTTTTCTCCAGCAGAGTAAGATTCGTATTCCTTTGTTCGGAATCGAATGTCCTTCCTTTTAACAAGTTTGCTTTTGCTCTCTTCAGGATGTTTTCGGTCGTTTATCCATTTAACAACCTACAACCCGGTTATGGATAATCTTCCATGCGAGTATGTTATTTACGTTTTGACGGCTATAGATAATATATCTCATGCGCTCTTGGGTCGAAGTCGTCCTCCTCAGTTGAGTAAGATTCGTATTCCTTTGTTCGGAATCGAATGTCCATCCTTTAACAAGTTTGCCTTCGCTCTCTTCAGGATGATGTCGGTCGATCTATTCATCTAACAACCTGCAACCCGGTTATGGATAATCTTCCATGCGAGTATGTTATCTACGTTTTGACGGCTATAGATAATATATCTCATGCGCTCTTGGGTTGAAGTCGTCCTCCCCAGTTGAGTAAGATTCGTATTCCTTTGTTCGCAATCGAATTTCCATCCTTTAACAAGTTTGCCTTCGCTCTCTTCAGGATGATGTCGGTCGATCTATCCATTTAACAACCTACAACCTGGTTATAGATAATCTTCCATGCGAGTGTATTATCTACGTTTTGACGGCTATAAATAATATATCTCATGCGCTCTTGGGTCGAAGTCGTCCTCCCCAGTTGAGTAAGATTCATATTCCTTTGTTCGGAATCGAATGTCCATCCTTTAACAAGTTTGCCTTCGCTCTCTTCAGGATGATGTCGGTCGATCTATCCATCTAACAACCTGCAACCTGGTTATGGATAATCTTCCATGCGAGTATGTTATCTACGTTTTGACGGCTATAGATAATATATCTCATGCGCTCTTGGGTCGAAGTCGTCCTCCCCAGTTGAGTAAGATTCGTATTCCTTTGTTCGGAATCGAATGTCCATCCTTTAACAAGTTTGCCTTCGCTCTCTTCAGGATGATGTCGGTCGATCTATCCATCTAACAACCTGCAACCCGGTTATGGATAATCTTCCATGCGAGTATGTTATCTACGTTTTGACGGCTATAGATAATATATCTCATGCGCTATTGGGTCGAAGTCGTCCTCCCCGGTTGAGTAAGATTCGTATTCCTTTGTTCGGAATCGAAAGTCCATCCTTTAACAAGTTTGCCTTCGCTCTCTTCAGGATGATGTCGGTCGATCTATCCATTTAACAACCTACAACCTGGTTATGGATAATCTTCCATGCGAGTGTATTATATACGTTTTGACGGCTATAGATAATGTATCTCATGCACTCTCTGGTCAGTCTTTTGATTTTTTTCTCCAGCAGAGTAAGATTCGTATTCCTTTGTTCGGAATCGAATGTCCATCCTTTAACAAGTTTGCTTTTGCTCTCTTCAGGATGTTTTCGGTCGTTTATCCATTTAACAACCTACAACCCGGTTATGGATAATCTTCCATACGAGTATGTGATCTACGTTTTGACGGCTATAGATAATATATCTCATGCGCTCTTGGGTCGAAGTCGTCCTCCCCAGTTAAGTAAGATTCGTATTCCTTTGTTCGGAATCGAATGTCCATCCTTTACCAAGTTTGCCTTCGCTCTCTTCAGGATGATGTCGGTCGATCTATCCATCTAACAACCTGCAACCCGGTTATGGATAATCTTCCATGCGAGTATGTTATCTACGTTTTGACGGCTATAGATAATATATCTCATGCGCTCTTGGGTCGAAGTCGTCCTCCCCAGTTGAGTAAGATTCGTATTCCTTTGTTCGGAATCGAATGTCCATCCTTTAACAAGTTTGCCTTCGCTCTCTTCAGGATGATGTCGGTCGATCTATCCATTTAACAACCTACAACCTGGTTATGGATAATCTTCCATGCGAGTGTATTATCTATGTTTTGACCGCTATAGATAATGTCTCTCATGCACTCTCTGGTCAGTCTTTTGATTGTTTTCTCCAGCAGAGTAAGATTCGTATTCCTTTGTTCGGAATCGAATGTCCTTCCTTTAACAAGTTTGCTTTTGCTCTCTTCAGGATGTTTTCGGTCGTTTATCCATTTAACAACCTACAACCCGGTTATGGATAATCTTCCATGCGAGTATGTTATCTACGTTTTGACGACTATAGATAATATATCTCATGCGCTCTTGGGTCGAAGTCGTCCTCCCCAGTTGAGTAAGATTCGTATTCCTTTGTTCGGAATCGAATGTCCATCCTTTAACAAGTTTGCCTTCGCTCTCTTCAGGATGATGTCGGTCGATCTATCCATTTAACAACCTACAACCGGGTTATGGATAATCTTCCATGCGAGTGTATTATATACGTTTTGACGGCTATAGATAATGTATCTCATGCACTCTCTGGTCAGTCTTTTGATTTTTTTCTCCAGCAGAGTAAGATTCGTATTCCTTTGTTCGGAATCGAATGTCCATCCTTTAACAAGTTTGCTTTGCTCTCTTCAGGATGTTTTCGGTCGTTTATCCATTTAACAACCTACAACCCGGTTATGGATAATCTTCCATGCGAGTATGTTATCTATGTTTTGACGGCTATAGATAATATATCTCATGCGCTCTTGGGTCGAAGTCGTCCTCCCCAGTTGAGTAAGATTCGTATTCCTTTGTTCGGAATCGAATGTCCATCCTTTAACAAGTTTGCCTTCGCTCTCTTCAGGATGATGTCGGTCGATCTATCCATCTAACAACCTGCAACCCGGTTATGGATAATCTTCCATGCGAGTATGTTATCTACGTTTTGACGGCTATAGATAATATATCTCATGCGCTCTTGGGTCGAAGTCGTCCTCCCCGTTGAGTAAGATTCGTATTCCTTTGTTCGGAATCGAAAGTCCATCCTTTAACAAGTTTGCCTTCGCTCTCTTCAGGATGATGTCGGTCGATCTATCCATTTAACAACCTACAACCTGGTTATGGATAATCTTCCATGCGAGTGTATTATATACGTTTTGACGGCTATAGATAATGTATCTCATGCACTCTCTGGTCAGTCTTTTGATTTTTTTCTCCAGCAGAGTAAGATTCGTATTCCTTTGTTCGGAATCGAATGTCCATCCTTTAACAAGTTTGCTTTTGCTCTCTTCAGGATGTTTCGGTCGTTTATCCATTTAACAACCTACAACCCGGTTATGGATAATCTTCCATACGAGTATGTGATCTACGTTTTGACGGCTATAGATAATATATCTCATGCGCTCTTGGGTCGAAGTCGTCCTCCCCAGTTGAGTAAGATTCGTATTCCTTTGTTCGGAATCGAATGTCCATCCTTTACCAAGTTTGCCTTCGCTCTCTTCAGGATGATGTCGGTCGATCTATCCATCTAACAACCTGCAACCCGGTTATGGATAATCTTCCATGCGAGTATGTTATCTACGTTTTGACGGCTATAGATAATATATCTCATGCGCTCTTGGGTCGAAGTCGTCCTCCCCAGTTGAGTAAGATTCGTATTCCTTTGTTCGGAATCGAATGTCCATCCTTTAACAAGTTTGCCTTCGCTCTCTTCAGGATGATGTCGGTCGATCTATCCATTTAACAACCTACAACCTGGTTATGGATAATCTTCCATGCGAGTGTATTATCTATGTTTTGACCGCTATAGATAATGTCTCTCATGCACTCTCTGGTCAGTCTTTTGATTGTTTTCTCCAGCAGAGTAAGATTCGTATTCCTTTGTTCGGAATCGAATGTCCTTCCTTTAACAAGTTTGCTTTTGCTCTCTTCAGGATGTTTTCGGTCGTTTATCCATTTAACAACCTACAACCCGGTTATGGATAATCTTCCATGCGAGTATGTTATCTACGTTTTGACGACTATAGATAATATATCTCATGCGCTCTTGGGTCGAAGTCGTCCTCCCCAGTTGAGTAAGATTCGTATTCCTTTGTTCGGAATCGAATGTCCATCCTTTAACAAGTTTGCCTTCGCTCTCTTCAGGATGATGTCGGTCGATCTATCCATTTAACAACCTACAACCGGGTTATGGATAATCTTCCATGCGAGTGTATTATATACGTTTTGACGGCTATAGATAATGTATCTCATGCACTCTCTGGTCAGTCTTTTGATTTTTTTCTCCAGCAGAGTAAGATTCGTATTCCTTTGTTCGGAATCGAATGTCCATCCTTTAACAAGTTTGCTTTTGCTCTCTTCAGGATGTTTTCGGTCGTTTATCCATTTAACAACCTACAACCCGGTTATGGATAATCTTCCATGCGAGTATGTTATCTATGTTTTGACGGCTATAGATAATATATCTCATGCGCTCTTGGGTCGAAGTCGTCCTCCCCAGTTGAGTAAGATTCGTATTCCTTTGTTCGGAATCGAATGTCCATCCTTTAACAAGTTTGCCTTCGCTCTCTTCAGGATGATGTCGGTCGATCTATCCATCTAACAACCTGCAACCCGGTTATGGATAATCTTCCATGCGAGTATGTTATCTACGTTTTGACGGCTATAGATAATATATCTCATGCGCTCTTGGGTCGAAGTCGTCCTCCCCGTTGAGTAAGATTCGTATTCCTTTGTTCGGAATCGAAAGTCCATCCTTTAACAAGTTTGCCTTCGCTCTCTTCAGGATGATGTCGGTCGATCTATCCATTTAACAACCTACAACCTGGTTATGGATAATCTTCCATGCGAGTGTATTATATACGTTTTGACGGCTATAGATAATGTATCTCACGCACTCTCTGGTCAGTCTTTTGATTTTTTTCTCCAGCAGAGTAAGATTCGTATTCCTTTGTTCGGAATCGAATGTCCATCCTTTAACAAGTTTGCTTTTGCTCTCTTCAGGATGTTTTCGGTCGTTTATCCATTTAACAACCTACAACCCGGTTATGGATAATCTTCCATACGAGTATGTGATCTACGTTTTGACGGCTATAGATAATATATCTCATGCGCTCTTGGGTCGAAGTCGTCCTCCCCAGTTGAGTAAGATTCGTATTCCTTTGTTCGGAATCGAATGTCCATCCTTTACCAAGTTTGCCTTCGCTCTCTTCAGGATGATGTCGGTCGATCTATCCATCTAACAACCTGCAACCCGGTTATGGATAATCTTCCATGCGAGTATGTTATCTACGTTTTGACGGCTATAGATAATATATCTCATGCGCTCTTGGGTCGAAGTCGTCCTCCCCAGTTGAGTAAGATTCGTATTCCTTTGTTCGGAATCGAATGTCCATCCTTTAACAAGTTTGCCTTCGCTCTCTTCAGGATGATGTCGGTCGATCTATCCATTTAACAACCTACAACCTGGTTATGGATAATCTTCCATGCGAGTGTATTATCTATGTTTTGACCGCTATAGAAATGTCTCTCATGCACTCTCTGGTCAGTCTTTTGATTGTTTTCTCCAGCAGAGTAAGATTCGTATTCCTTTGTTCGGAATCGAATGTCCTTCCTTTAACAAGTTTGCTTTTGCTCTCTTCAGGATGTTTTCGGTCGTTTATCCATTTAACAACCTACAACCCGGTTATGGATAATCTTCCATGCGAGTATGTTATCTACGTTTTGACGACTATAGATAATATATCTCATGCGCTCTTGGGTCGAAGTCGTCCTCCCCAGTTGAGTAAGATTCGTATTCCTTTGTTCGGAATCGAATGTCCATCCTTTAACAAGTTTGCCTTCGCTCTCTTCAGGATGATGTCGGTCGATCTATCCATTTAACAACCTACAACCGGGTTATGGATAATCTTCCATGCGAGTGTATTATATACGTTTTGACGGCTATAGATAATGTATCTCATGCACTCTCTGGTCAGTCTTTTGATTTTTTTCTCCAGCAGAGTAAGATTCGTATTCCTTTGTTCGGAATCGAATGTCCATCCTTTAACAAGTTTGCTTTTGCTCTCTTCAGGATGTTTTCGGTCGTTTATCCATTTAACAACCTACAACCCGGTTATGGATAATCTTCCATGCGAGTATGTTATCTATGTTTTGACGGCTATAGATAATATATCTCATGCGCTCTTGGGTCGAAGTCGTCCTCCCCAGTTGAGTAAGATTCGTATTCCTTTGTTCGGAATCGAATGTCCATCCTTTAACAAGTTTGCCTTCGCTCTCTTCAGGATGATGTCGGTCGATCTATCCATCTAACAACCTGCAACCCGGTTATGGATAATCTTCCATGCGAGTATGTTATCTACGTTTTGACGGCTATAGATAATATATCTCATGCGCTCTTGGGTCGAAGTCGTCCTCCCCAGTTGAGTAAGATTCGTATTCCTTTGTTCGGAATCGAATGTCCATCCTTTAACAAGTTTGCCTTCGCTCTCTTCAGGATGATGTCGGTCGATCTATCCATCTAACAACCTGCAACCCGGTTATGGATAACATTCCATGCGATTATGTTATGTACGTTTTGACGGCTATAGATAATATATCTCATGCGCTCTTGGGTCGAAGTCGTCCTCCCCAGTTGAGTAATATTCGTATTCCTTGTGGAATCGAATGTCCATCCTTTAACAAGTTTGTTTTCGCTCTCTTCAGGATGATGTCGGTCGATCTATCCATTTAAACAACCAATCCGGTTATGGATAATCTTCCATGCGAGTGTATTATCTACGTTTTGACGGCTATAGATAATATGTCTCATGCGCTCGTTGGTCGAAGTGTCGTCCCTCCCAGTCGAGTAAGAGTCGTATTCCTTGTGGAATCGAATGTCCTTCCTTTAACAAGTTTGCTTTTGCTCTCTTCAGGATGTTTTCGGTCGTTTATCCATTTAACAACCTACAACCCGGTTATGGATAATCTTCCATGCGAGTATGTTATCTACGTTTTGACGACTATAGATAATATATCTCATGCGCTCTTGGGTCGAAGTCGTCCTCCCCAGTTGAGTAAGATTCGTATTCCTTTGTTCGGAATCGAATGTCCATCCTTTAACAAGTTTGCCTTCGCTCTCTTCAGGATGATGTCGGTCGATCTATCCATCTAACAACCTGCAACCCGGTTGTGGATAACATTCCATGCGATTATGTTATGTACGTTTTGACGGCTATAGATAATATATCTCATGCGCTCTTGGGTCGAAGTCGTCCTCCCCAGTTGAGTAATATTCGTATTCCTTGTGGAATCGAATGTCCATCCTTTAACAAGTTTGTTTTCGCTCTCTTCAGGATGATGTCGGTCGATCTATCCATTTAACAACCAATCCGGTTATGGATAATCTTCCATGCGAGTGTATTATCTACGTTTTGACGGCTATAGATAATATGTCTCATGCGCTCGTTGGTCGAAGTGTCGTCCTCCCCAGTCGAGTAAGAGTCGTATTCCTTGTGGAATTGAATGTCCATCCTTTAACAAGTTTGCTTTTGCTCTCTTCAGGATGTTTTGGTCGTTTATCCATTTAACAACCTACAACCTGGTTATGGATAATCTTCCATGCGAGTGTATTATCTACGTTTTGACGGCTATAGATAATATGTCTCATGCACTCTTGGGTCGAAGTCGTCCTCCCCAGTTGAGTAAGATTCGTATTCCTTTGTTCGGAATCGAATGTCCATCCTTTAACAAGTTTGCCTTCGCTCTCTTCAGGATGATGTCGGTCGATCTATCCATTTAACAACCTACAACCGGGTTATGGATAATCTTCCATGCGAGTGTATTATATACGTTTTGACGGCTATAGATAATGTATCTCATGCACTCTCTGGTCAGTCTTTTGATTTTTTCTCCAGCAGAGTAAGATTCGTATTCCTTTGTTCGGAATCGAATGTCCATCCTTTAACAAGTTTGCTTTTGCTCTCTTCAGGATGTTTTCGGTCGTTTATCCATTTAACAACCTACAACCCGGTTATGGATAATCTTCCATGCGAGTATGTTATCTATGTTTTGACGGCTATAGATAATATATCTCATGCGCTCTTGGGTCGAAGTCGTCCTCCCCAGTTGAGTAAGATTCGTATTCCTTTGTTCGGAATCGAATGTCCATCCTTTAACAAGTTTGCCTTCGCTCTCTTCAGGATGATGTCGGTCGATCTATCCATCTAACAACCTGCAACCCGGTTATGGATAATCTTCCATGCGAGTATGTTATCTACGTTTTGACGGCTATAGATAATATATCTCATGCGCTCTTGGGTCGAAGTCGTCCTCCCCAGTTGAGTAAGATTCGTATTCCTTTGTTCGGAATCGAATGTCCATCCTTTAACAAGTTTGCCTTCGCTCTCTTCAGGATGATGTCGGTCGATCTATCCATCTAACAACCTGCAACCCGGTTATGGATAACATTCCATGCGATTATGTTATGTACGTTTTGACGGCTATAGATAATATATCTCATGCGCTCTTGGGTCGAAGTCGTCCTCCCCAGTTGAGTAATATTCGTATTCCTTGTGGAATCGAATGTCCATCCTTTAACAAGTTTGTTTTCGCTCTCTTCAGGATGATGTCGGTCGATCTATCCATTTAACAACCAATCCGGTTATGGATAATCTTCCATGCGAGTGTATTATCTACGTTTTGACGGCTATAGATAATATGTCTCATGCGCTCGTTGGTCGAAGTGTCGTCCCTCCCAGTCGAGTAAGAGTCGTATTCCTTGTGGAATCGAATGTCCTTCCTTTAACAAGTTTGCTTTTGCTCTCTTCAGGATGTTTTCGGTCGTTTATCCATTTAACAACCTACAACCCGGTTATGGATAATCTTCCATGCGAGTATGTTATCTACGTTTTGACGACTATAGATAATATATCTCATGCGCTCTTGGGTCGAAGTCGTCCTCCCCAGTTGAGTAAGATTCGTATTCCTTTGTTCGGAATCGAATGTCCATCCTTTAACAAGTTTGCCTTCGCTCTCTTCAGGATGATGTCGGTCGATCTATCCATCTAACAACCTGCAACCCGTTGTGGATAACATTCCATGCGATTATGTTATGTACGTTTTGACGGCTATAGATAATATATCTCATGCGCTCTTGGGTCGAAGTCGTCCTCCCCAGTTGAGTAATATTCGTATTCCTTGTGGAATCGAATGTCCATCCTTTAACAAGTTTGTTTTCGCTCTCTTCAGGATGATGTCGGTCGATCTATCCATTTAACAACCAATCCGGTTATGGATAATCTTCCATGCGAGTGTATTATCTACGTTTTGACGGCTATAGATAATATGTCTCATGCGCTCGTTGGTCGAAGTGTCGTCCCTCCCAGTCGAGTAAGAGTCGTATTCCTTGTGGAATTGAATGTCCATCCTTTAACAAGTTTGCTTTTGCTCTCTTCAGGATGTTTTTGGTCGTTTATCCATTTAACAACCTACAACCTGGTTATGGATAATCTTCCATGCGAGTGTATTATCTACGTTTTGACGGCTATAGATAATATGTCTCATGCACTCTTGGGTCGAAGTCGTCCTCCCCAGTTGAGTAAGATTCGTATTCCTTTGTTCGGAATCGAATGTCCATCCTTTAACAAGTTTGCCTTCGCTCTCTTCAGGATGATGTCGGTCGATCTATCCATTTAACAACCTACAACCGGTTATGGATAATCTTCCATGCGAGTGTATTATATACGTTTTGACGGCTATAGATAATGTATCTCATGCACTCTCTGGTCAGTCTTTTGATTTTTTTCTCCAGCAGAGTAAGATTCGTATTCCTTTGTTCGGAATCGAATGTCCATCCTTTAACAAGTTTGCTTTTGCTCTCTTCAGGATGTTTTCGGTCGTTTATCCATTTAACAACCTACAACCCGGTTATGGATAATCTTCCATGCGAGTATGTTATCTATGTTTTGACGGCTATAGATAATATATCTCATGCGCTCTTGGGTCGAAGTCGTCCTCCCCAGTTGAGTAAGATTCGTATTCCTTTGTTCGGAATCGAATGTCCATCCTTTAACAAGTTTGCCTTCGCTCTCTTCAGGATGATGTCGGTCGATCTATCCATCTAACAACCTGCAACCCGGTTATGGATAATCTTCCATGCGAGTATGTTATCTACGTTTTGACGGCTATAGATAATATATCTCATGCGCTCTTGGGTCGAAGTCGTCCTCCCCAGTTGAGTAAGATTCGTATTCCTTTGTTCGGAATCGAATGTCCATCCTTTAACAAGTTTGCCTTCGCTCTCTTCAGGATGATGTCGGTCGATCTATCCATCTAACAACCTGCAACCCGGTTATGGATAACATTCCATGCGATTATGTTATGTACGTTTTGACGGCTATAGATAATATATCTCATGCGCTCTTGGGTCGAAGTCGTCCTCCCCAGTTGAGTAATATTCGTATTCCTTGTGGAATCGAATGTCCATCCTTTAACAAGTTTGTTTTCGCTCTCTTCAGGATGATGTCGGTCGATCTATCCATTTAACAACCAATCCGGTTATGGATAATCTTCCATGCGAGTGTATTATCTACGTTTTGACGGCTATAGATAATATGTCTCATGCGCTCGTTGGTCGAAGTGTCGTCCCTCCCAGTCGAGTAAGAGTCGTATTCCTTGTGGAATCGAATGTCCTTCCTTTAACAAGTTTGCTTTTGCTCTCTTCAGGATGTTTTCGGTCGTTTATCCATTTAACAACCTACAACCCGGTTATGGATAATCTTCCATGCGAGTATGTTATCTACGTTTTGACGACTATAGATAATATATCTCATGCGCTCTTGGGTCGAAGTCGTCCTCCCCAGTTGAGTAAGATTCGTATTCCTTTGTTCGGAATCGAATGTCCATCCTTTAACAAGTTTGCCTTCGCTCTCTTCAGGATGATGTCGGTCGATCTATCCATCTAACAACCTGCAACCCGGTTGTGGATAACATTCCATGCGATTATGTTATGTACGTTTTGACGGCTATAGATAATATATCTCATGCGCTCTTGGGTCGAAGTCGTCCTCCCCAGTTGAGTAATATTCGTATTCCTTGTGGAATCGAATGTCCATCCTTTAACAAGTTTGTTTTCGCTCTCTTCAGGATGATGTCGGTCGATCTATCCATTTAACAACCAATCCGGTTATGGATAATCTTCCATGCGAGTGTATTATCTACGTTTTGACGGCTATAGATAATATGTCTCATGCGCTCGTTGGTCGAAGTGTCGTCCCTCCCAGTCGAGTAAGAGTCGTATTCCTTGTGGAATTGAATGTCCATCCTTTAACAAGTTTGCTTTTGCTCTCTTCAGGATGTTTTTGGTCGTTTATCCATTTAACAACCTACAACCTGGTTATGGATAATCTTCCATGCGAGTGTATTATCTACGTTTTGACGGCTATAGATAATATGTCTCATGCACTCTTGGGTCGAAGTCGTCCTCCCCAGTTGAGTAAGATTCGTATTCCTTTGTTCGGAATCGAATGTCCATCCTTTAACAAGTTTGCCTTCGCTCTCTTCAGGATGATGTCGGTCGATCTATCCATTTAACAACCTACAACCGGGTTATGGATAATCTTCCATGCGAGTGTATTATATACGTTTTGACGGCTATAGATAATGTATCTCATGCACTCTCTGGTCAGTCTTTTGATTTTTTTCTCCAGCAGAGTAAGATTCGTATTCCTTTGTTCGGAATCGAATGTCCATCCTTTAACAAGTTTGCTTTTGCTCTCTTCAGGATGTTTTCGGTCGTTTATCCATTTAACAACCTACAACCCGGTTATGGATAATCTTCCATGCGAGTATGTTATCTATGTTTTGACGGCTATAGATAATATATCTCATGCGCTCTTGGGTCGAAGTCGTCCTCCCCAGTTGAGTAAGATTCGTATTCCTTTGTTCGGAATCGAATGTCCATCCTTTAACAAGTTTGCCTTCGCTCTCTTCAGGATGATGTCGGTCGATCTATCCATCTAACAACCTGCAACCCGGTTATGGATAATCTTCCATGCGAGTATGTTATCTACGTTTTGACGGCTATAGATAATATATCTCATGCGCTCTTGGGTCGAAGTCGTCCTCCCCAGTTGAGTAAGATTCGTATTCCTTTGTTCGGAATCGAATGTCCATCCTTTAACAAGTTTGCCTTCGCTCTCTTCAGGATGATGTCGGTCGATCTATCCATCTAACAACCTGCAACCCGGTTATGGATAACATTCCATGCGATTATGTTATGTACGTTTTGACGGCTATAGATAATATATCTCATGCGCTCTTGGGTCGAAGTCGTCCTCCCCAGTTGAGTAATATTCGTATTCCTTGTGGAATCGAATGTCCATCCTTTAACAAGTTTGTTTTCGCTCTCTTCAGGATGATGTCGGTCGATCTATCCATTTAACAACCAATCCGGTTATGGATAATCTTCCATGCGAGTGTATTATCTACGTTTTGACGGCTATAGATAATATGTCTCATGCGCTCGTTGGTCGAAGTGTCGTCCCTCCCAGTCGAGTAAGAGTCGTATTCCTTGTGGAATTGAATGTCCATCCTTTAACAAGTTTGCTTTTGCTCTCTTCAGGATGTTTTTGGTCGTTTATCCATTTAACAACCTACAACCTGGTTATGGATAATCTTCCATGCGAGTGTATTATCTACGTTTTGACGGCTATAGATAATATGTCTCATGCACTCTTTGGTCAATCTTTCGATTGTTATCCCCAGCATAGGTCTTTGGCATGCATGCCAGATCACTTATCACTGTTTTGTTATCTTCGTCGATGCTGATAGGCATGAAGAATTTTCCGGTATTCAGACCGAAGTGGCGTTCAGGCCAATTTCCGATTTTCAGATCGAAGAAGTTTCTGACGATCAGGTCGATGTAGTTATGGCATTCATGTCGATTTTCCGGTATTCAGACCGAAGTGGCGTTCAGGCCAATTTCCGATTTTCAGATCGAAGAAATTTCCGACGATCAGGTCGATGTACTTATGGCATTCAGGCCAATTTTCCGGTGTTCAGACCGAGACGGTATCCAGACCGAAAGTGGCGTCCAGGCCAATTTCCGATGTTTCAGATCGACATTAAATCTCTCATATACCGATGCTCAGTATTCAGACTGACGAGCGGCGCTCAGGCCATGGTTATCCCTGTGTTACCATTTATTTTGGTATCCAGGTCGACTTTTCTGTTTCGAGTGCAAATTTCTACGGTTCTTTGGTATTCAATCCCTGTGTACCCTGAAAGTCTGACAGCCGTCGCTCTCATCCATTCGGGTTCCCAGTTGATTGAATAGGGGCAGCTGTAGCACCTCAAATTTGCACCTACCTTTTGTACATACATTCTCATATTAGGTCATAACATTAACATGGTCCACTGCATAACATTGCATTGTCCCTTTTGCCCAAGTGCAAGCCATTCAAAAGAATTAGGTCAAATTGGTCAGGAGATCAGTCAGTCAAGCAAGCAAGTACAATTTCCATTGAGACAAGGCCCTAGGGTTGGTCCAACATGTTCACATGACCTAGGGGTCCTTTTGAATTGATTTGGTCAAGGTTTGATTGCTCAGAAGTCATCAGTCAGTGTGCAGTCCACCAGAAACCCTAGAAAGTCAACTATTGGTCAACTGTGCATTTAATCAGTGATTGGATGGTGGGAATTGGTTTGAGAGGCCTCATTCATGTCCATATAAGCCTCATATATCATGTCAAGCATCATCATTGAAGAATTTGAAGTCAAACAAGAAATTTCCAGAAATAGAAAGTTGACCTGTAATTGGAATTTGCCAAAAATGGAAAGTCTTGATCCTCAAAATTACATCATGATACAAGCTTCAAATGAATTTTTGCCCAACATGAAAGTTGAATATCTTGTTCTTGCCTTTCCAAAAAGTCCAAGAACACTCAATTCCCATTTATGGTTGGCAAGTTATGATCAAATCATTCTCAAAAATTTTTGAACTTCAAAGTGGCATATCTTCCAAACCATTTGGCCAAATTGGGTGGGGTTTTTTGCTACAAGCCATATTTGATGCCCTATTTCCAAATTTTTCATCACAATTCATCAAAATTTTACCAATCAAAATGGCCATTTTCAAAGTAGCATGAATTAATTAAGTGAAGTGAAAAAATGGACTTTTAATTTAAACATTTCCAATGATTTTTACCACTTGGAATTGTCTTGAAATCACATTTGGAATTTGTTAGAGGCCCAAATTCGTGCACATTCATACACCCCATGTAATTTGGCTTGGTTTTTAGCAATTGTCCAAAACATGCCATTTTAAGCAAAACCAATTACCACTTCAATTAATCATGCTTAGAAACACTAAACAGAAGATATATACTTCATTTTGAGTCTGAAAAGCCCTAGCCACTCTTCACAAACAGACCAAAACTCACTTTTCTCTCAAATATTCAATTCTTCATTTTGGAACTTTCTTGCTAAAAACTCCAAAGAAGCTCGTGCCCTGTTGTATGTTCCATCATTCACCAACATTTATCAAGCTTTTGCAAGCACAAGAACACGACTGTAAGGGCATTTTCCAACACTGTTCCAGTAAGCTTCATTCATGGCAGATCTTGGTTGCAGCTAGAAGCAAGGTTGTTGAGCTAAATTCCTACTTCCATTCACCTCCTAGAACCTTCATGTGCATCTGTTTCGAGTGCATACAGCCAAACAACATCTGAATCACAACTGTTCATCAGATTTGGTAAGTTTTCGACCATGACCATTTGCAAAATCTTGACATGCTTTAGAGAGGTCTTTTTATGCTGAGTTCATTGGTGTTTGTGGTTTGGAAAATGGTTGCATATTAAGAAAGTTATGTTGAAATGAAATTTGTTGCTCCAATATGTTTTTGTTTGATTCATGATGTTTAGCTCAAATTATTGAAAACCAAGCCTGGAATTGGATTGTGTGATGCTTGCTGAGTCGAATGGTGTGCTTGATTTCATTTTTTGGAAAAAAGTTCATCATCCATTGATGAACATGATGAATGTCACTGTAGCAAACCCTATTTCCTCTTGAAATCCCAGAAATTGTGTGTGTTTTTGTTTTTTGCATGAGGAGACCACTGTTGCATCGCCATGACCAATCAGATTGTTTCATTCCCTTAAGTGAAACGCAGTGTTTCACTTAAGGGACTTCAATATTACCAAACTGCCACGCCCGGATTTATTAAATGGTTTAATCATTTTAATTCTAAATTTTTATTTTATTTTGTGACCAATCTTCAAAAAAAATCATAGAGCACTCATTATTTATCCAAAATTCATGGGACTTTTTGCAAAATACTCCTCTAGATCTCTAGTTATTTATCATGATTTTTCCTGAATTTTTGCATGGATGGATTTTTAATTGTGCTAGGGTTTTGTTCATGTATCCATTTTATGTATGTTTTGCCAAATCAATTGTGAAATGATGATGCCTTATCCAATGACTCTCAAATTTTTTGTGCTCAAACTAGACACTATCATGGTGATTTTGGTGTAGAGTTTGTGAATTTATCATTGCTGGTTTGTGAGTTATGATTTTTTGAATTAGGGTGTGACAATTTGTGTCACACCATTGATGTCCAACTTCATGATTTTATTTACCATGCCTAATGAAGTCAATTTGGTCTGATTTTTTGCATGAACACACTTGTGGATGTCTAGCTTACATGTGATTTTTTATGGAATTATTGATGGCATTTCCTAATTGTTTTGAATTTTCTCCCCTGTTTGACCAAAATGTTGACTTTTGTGACACTTGATGCCATCTGCTTTGTGAAATTCTCATACATTATTGGATGGACATGAAATTTGACATGTGATTAGTAGACATCTTAAGGTTTATCATGGTTTTAGTCCCATTCATTTCTCATATGTTGTCACTGATTTATGATTTATTGAAGTTGGTGCATGTTTGGTTGACTTCTTTGAGCATATTTGAACTTGCCCTGCCTTTCTGATTTTCATTTCCCTACTTCCCATGATCCAATTGAGCTTAAATTTGGTGTGCTTATCATGTTATGGATGATGTTTGATCATGAATTATTTGAGAATTTATTGAATTGTTTATGATTGGTTTTGAGTTGAGTCTTGCTGTTGACTTCTTTGCCTGTGAAATGATGATGATGATTGATATGAATGTGAAACCAATTGAGTTTGTTTCTTGATTGTTTGAATATGATTTTTGATTGGATTCCACTTGCTGTTTTGACTTTCTCATCCCCTTTTGACCCTAGGCTTGTCCTAGTGGTCTTGTTGCTCATGTTTGAGTTCATTTTTTCAGGATAAGAAGCAATTGCCCAAAGAAACTTATACAAGTTGAATGAGTTTGATTTGATTAGCATGACTAACTTGTTTGTTTTGTAGGTTGCTTGGCTCATATGCTTTGAGCCTTGTGCATTGCACATTTAACTGATTGTGTTGACTGTTGATCTCTATCTCATTTTGATTTAACTTTGAATTGTATACTGATGTTGTCTGACTGGTTTCAGGTACCTTTAGTTGCTTATAGTTCTTTAAGAACTTTGCTTTGCTTTGCTTAGGAGCAATTTGCATTGAGGTATATCTTCTTATCTTCATGTAGTCTGGAAGACCTGGCCTGTTACTTGGCCAGGCAATTGTCTGAAGTCCTCCTTAAGAGGCAATGTTTGTGACTGTTTACATTTGTCCTTGTATAGAGTCAAAGACCTCCTAAGTGAAGAGGCAATTGGCAGAACCCAAGGGATATGCAACCTATCCCCTGCTATTCTGTGTGTCATCTGCTTTGCTCACACCACTGTGTTGATGCATTGCAGATACAAACCCAAGATCTTGTACAATTGTACAGTTGAGTCAGTTTCAAATGTGTAGAAGGGTTCCTCCTTTCTGAACCCACACATTCTTGTCTTAAGCTCTCCCAGGCCAGGGATAAGAGCTGTGAAGTCTCATCTTCACTCACCTTTCATCAGCTTCACCTTAGCCCCTCAATGGCAAGGTTAAAAGCTAACACTACCCAGTTCCAGTGGTTTGTTTGTTGAGGTTGATATGACCCCTCGACTAAAACCTAACCTTGATTGAGCCCATTACTTACATATAGTGTGTGCTACTTGTGCTTGTGTGTTTGCTTTAGCTTGCTTCCTGTGCAAGTTAGGTTTGCTTTAGCTTGCTTCCTGTGCAAGATAGGTTTGGTGTGGCTTGCTTCCTGTGCAAGTCATGTTTAGGATAGGCTTGCTTCCTGTGCAAGTTAGCTAGAAACCTTAACTTAGGGATGATTTTGCATGATAACATCTAGGCTCGAGTCGTAGTCTCCCTAGTTGTGTCTCCCTCTGTTATCTGGTTAGGCTAGTCCTTTTTCCCTCCGTAGGGGAACTACGTCGCCCGGATCCTCATACCAGATGAGGTACGTAGGCAGGAGATGAGCTGATCTCTCCGGGCGCCCTTTTTTATTTTTCAACCTTTGTGTCTTTAACCCCTTTGTGTGTGTTGTCGTGTGCTCGGAAGCTGATGTAAGTCCATCGAGTGGCATTCGGGTTCCAGTGTGGGTTTGTTTTGGTTCGGATGCTGATGTAAGTCCAGTGATTGGCATTCAGGCTCCATGTTTGCCTTTGCCTGTGTTTGTTTGTGTGCGTGTCAGCCGAGCTACGAATGCTCTGATTCTCCTTCGTCCAAGGAGATACGTATGCATAGGATGCGATATCCTAGCGAGCGTGTGTCGTTTCCCCAGTCCGAACTACTTTGACTCTGATGTCTATGCCTGATAGACTAAGTAGGCCCAGGATGCGGTATCCTGCCGAGTCAGTTTCAGTCTCTTGTTTTCTTGTGTCTCTTTCAGCCAGTGTGTGTGTGTTTGAGCAGTGTTTTAGCAACCATTTTCCTTCCTTTTGTGCGTGGATCCCGTCGAGTACGACGGATGCGTAGGGGTGCTAATACCTTCCCTTCGCATAACCGACTCCCGATCCCATTCTCTTTGGTCGCGAGACCATGTCTTTCCTAGGTTTACTCTGAGCGTTTCCTTTCCCTCTTTTGGGATAAATAACGCACGGTGGCGGCTCTGTTGTTCTTGTTTTCCCGCCGGTTTTTCGCGTAATGCGACAGCTGGCGACTCTGCTGGGGACTTTAGAGAAGTTGACCTGTGCTGGTCCTTCTTCCCTAAGCGAGTCTCTCCTAGCGCTCTCTAGGTTAGGGCTTTGGTTGCTATCTGCTGTTATTTATTGCATTCATTTCATTTACTGTTTGCATTCAATGTGTGCATTAATGTTTGCATTCATTCATTTCATCTGCTGTGCTTGCTGTGTTTTCTCTGATTGGGGGTGGGAGTTACTCGAGGTAAAAGGCCCAATACCCAGGCTATGAGTGAAATCTAGGAAACCTAGGAATAGAGTGATTCATGGGAAGCGGGTGGTATGCGCCACTTAGCGGAACATCGATATCACGAGCAGTTCAGACCCTGGTGGGATATTATCGGTGCATACATCGGGTGTGCACAGGATGATATTCTGCGAAAGGTTATTTATGCTGCGTTTCTCTCGACCTTACCCTGGCCTAGATGACACCCGTGAGTGGGGAAGGATTGATCATTTTAACAGGTACAGTTGGTGACTCCCGGTACTGTTGGTGACTATGAATTCTGGACATTTGTTTCTGGACGCCGGAGGTTTGACCCTGGTATTGATCAGAGGGTTCCGTTTATTTCGGATCCCTGGGCTGTAGGGAGAGGAATTATTCGTGACCCCTGTGTAATACTGAGCAAGAATCGTCATCTGGACTATTCATTTGAGCTAGATTTCGAGCCATACAAGCACATGAATATGAAAATGGAGTTCTGAAATTGAGTTGGATTTGAGGGCTTTCAGTCGTTTCTTGGTGCATAAAGCTTCATAACAAGAGCTCAGGAGTTGATTTGGACACTTGCAAGGCCTTGGATCCACTGTTTCATTGTTCTGTTCTTCAAGAGGTTAAAATTCGACCATCACCTTTCTTTATTTTATGCATATGTTTAAGTAGATCTTTGCACACTGAAAATTCTGATCTAAGTTTCATAAAAAATGGATGATTATTGAGTGAGATATATGTGTTTGAAGTTTTGGATGCATGATGGTTTTCTCTTCGATTTGCATGATATGTGATGAATTAATGTGAAATAATGATAGATTTGAATTCCTCATGCCATGACCATTCGAATGATGTATAAACTTGCAAATTCTGGAAAAAAATTTGTATGCGTGTACTGTTCCTCCGCCGTCTTCACGAAGAAGACGGTTGTTTCCTCCATCCCTGGCCGTGTGAACCACCGTCTGGTTCAGGCCTTGCTGGCGCTAGGGCTTTGTCCCTGTAGATGCCACATGTGCTGCCTGTTGGCTATTCCATTGGCCAGCGCTCTTTTGACCATTGCCACGCATTGCCTTGACCACTGAGTTGGATGCCAGCAAGTTTAGTGAAATGATGCGTTTTGCTTGTAACACGCTTCGATTCTTGGCAATGTCATTTCTGGATTATTTTTGTGCAACGCCTTATTTTGAATTGTTACAGGCTTCGATTCCTGCCTATGCCATATTTTCAAATCTCCTCCACATTTATCCTTTCCCTCCATAATTCCATATGCATTGTTCATTTTAATTCAAATATTTTTGGCAACTTCAAAAATTCATATAAAATTAAAAATTCATCCAATTAATTCCCAATTTTTTGCAAAATGTTCATGTGAATGTCTTCTATTTTTTGATATGGATTTCTGGATTTGTGCCTGGCTGGAATTTTAATTGTGTTAGACTAATTGAACATGTATGCATTTGTGACATTGCTTCATTCTTTCTATTGTGAAATGCTTAATAATGATCCAATTGCCATGAAATTTTGTGTAATGATTCCCAACATGTTGCTTGACCTTTGAGGCTTGATTGTGCATTTTTCTCATTTTCCATTTCTATTTTAGACACACGGACTTTAGGTGTGACAATGTGTGTCACACAATGTGATGTCTTGCTTGTGCATTTTCATTTCTAGGTCAATTAAACTTTGTTGATTCTAATTTTTGGCTTGATGATTGTGTTTGACATTTTGTGTGCAGATAAAATTTTCAAGAATTGTTTGAGTCATTTCTGTTTTAATATAGAATTTTGATTCTTAATGATCAATTGTGTGTTTTAAAATTGCCTTTGTCTTCTCTTGCTCATTTCATGACCTTGCTTAATGATTTTGATTTGGTCCTTTTTAGGACATGTTCTTATTTGGTTAAAGATGCTTTATGTTGAATATCAACCTCTGTTTTGACTTTTTGCTTCGCCTTTGACCCTAGCCTTTGGGCTAGTGGTTTGTACTCATATTTTGAGCTTTGTATTTCAGGTTTCAAAGCAATTAGCCACATTGGTTGACATGATCTCATCACTTGAGATACAAGTTATTTTGGTTGACTAACCTTGCTGTTTTGTAGGTCTTTTGGATGATGAATCAATTAGTTTGCTTGCATCTTATGCCTTGCATTGATATTGTCTGATGAGTGGTTGTCTCACTGTCGGACTTTCTGTTTGATTTGTCTAAATGTGAATATTGACTTGTTTGATTTTCTTACAGGTACTTTAGTAGCTTTAACTCATTACTTGAGTTGTTTTGCTTTGCTTGTGGTTGGCATACCACTTAGGTAATTTCTTTTCTCCATGTAGTCTGAAGACCTGCTGTTTTTGGCAGGCACCTATCTGAAGTCCTCCTTAAGAGGCAATGTTTGCGATTGTTTATGTTTGTGCCATGTAATTCAAGTCCTCCTAAGTGAAGAGGCATTAGCAGATAAAAGGGATGTGCAATCCATCCCCTGTTATTCAGTCGAGTCTTTCACTTTGCTCGCACTACGTGCTGATGCATTTTGAATAAACACCCAAAATCTTGTATATAGAGTCAGACATTGTGGAGTAGAGTTCCTCATTCTGGACTCCCACACTTTCATTGTCTTGAGCTCACCCTGGCCAGGGTTAAGAGCCATGAGGTCTAATCCTCATCTCCCATTTCATCTGCTCACCCTAACTCTCAATGTTAGTGGTTAAGAGCTTCTGTTTACACTTATACAGTTGGCTTGTTTGTCAAGGTTGATATGACCCCTTGACTAAAGCCCACCCTTTGTGTGAAGCCCATTATTTGTGTATAGTGTGTGCTTGTTTGTTCATTTGTGCATAATTGTTTGTGTGTGCCTCTGTGCATTGTTTTCATCTTTGAGCATTAATTGTATATCATTTTCATGATCATTGTTCATACTTTGTGACATTTTGTTTTGTCCATTGAGGAGCCAATTGTAAGTCCAGCTATTGGCATTTGTTTCCTGTGATCTGGTAGGAGTTGGAACTAAGACCATTGATTGGCATTCCATTTCCTGGGAGTCGAGTGTAAGACCATATATTGGCATCTTGTTTCCTCTCGCTTATGTCTTTCTGATACCATGCTTTATCTGCTTTTGCCTTGTGCTGCCTATTCCAAAGGAACTTACTTGGATCATTTCTATGATTTTGAGAAAGCAATCCTGCCTGTGGCTTTGTCCCGTAACCTTAACCCTCACCCTTTTGTGATTAACCTTGAACCTTGTTTTCATCTTTAACCCAAACCAGAAAACTTTTGTGCAAACATTTTCACTTGTTTTCAAAACTAGAAATCTAGGCCTTATGCCTTTGATTTTCAAACTTCATTTTCATAATACTTCTTCTGAATTGAACTTTAATGTCAACTTTGACCATCTTTGTGAATACTTCTAATTGGTTAATTTCACTCACTCAATTGTCTTTTGTGATTTCAATGATCACTTCTTAATCAAATTTTCATGCATTAGCCATAGATCTGAGTTATCTTAGTGGTTGATGTGAATCTCACCTTTTGTCCTTAGTGGTTGAATTGTAAGACTTCCCTGCTTATTATAGGGTTAACCCCTCACTAGCACGTTGAAGTTGTTTTCACATGGTGGACTTGTTGTTGATTTAGGTTGAGTTTTCTCCCTTTGATAACGAAAGACCTTAAGGCTTTTGTTTAAAATCAATTCATTCACTTTTTGAAATCTTTTAGCCGAACTACGGCGTTTTGATCCTTATCTTTCATGAAAAGATACGTAGGCAATGGGTTTCATCCATCCAAACACAAAAATAACTAACTTGTACATTGTTCTCTCATCTCTTCAATCAATGTTTGCATAATAAATATTTCATAAACAATAACCTGATACAACATTTGTGAAAAGAGGTTCCCTAGGAGTACCTAGGATGTTGTGGGTGCCTAACACCTTCCCGCAACATAATTACCCCCTTATCCAGATCTCTGACCTTTTATTAGTTTTCTTTGCGTAAAACTTCTTAGGCTTTTGTTCGCTTTCTAGCCATTCCTTTGGATAAATAGAAGTGCGGTGGCGACTCTATCTTTGTATGCTTTGCTTTTGATTTAGTCAATAAATCATAAAGTAACGAATACACCGCTACAGAAAAGTGGCGACTCTGCTGGGGACATCTATATTCCTGGTGGGTTTGCCAACTTTTCACAATTGTTGTATTATATTGTCTATTGTTTACGACATATTTTTTGTGCAATTTGGGATTACTGTATTGTTTGTAATGATTGATTTGCTTGATATATCAATTGCTTGTTTGCTTGGTGATCTCTGTGAGATGAGTTCTATACCCGAACTCGAGTGCATATTAGGATAGGAGAATGGCATAGTCTCGTCGACTTGTGTGGAGTTATTCCTTAGCAAGTTGACTCGTGAGTTCGTTCACTTGGTGGAGGTCATGTTGGATTAATAATGTCACACAAGTTATTTGTGGTTAGGCATTATTCTTTCAACATGTGCCTTAGAAGCCAAGGACCTTAGTTTACCAAGCCCATCTTGGCCTATTTTTAGGACGTAGTGCGGAGGTCGTTCAAATGTAAGATTTGATGCGATTGTTACGCGATACTACACTCATAAGAGTCTCTCTTGAGAATATTTTTGGAATACGAGTATTCGTTCCTCCGATAATATCCGAAAGATGGGATAATGACTATGGAAACCTCTTGTAGAACATGTTCGGCAGGTTTAAACCATAGTACACTCCCTTTGGGTGGTTCTTAACCGAGACTCCATGCTCGTGACTCGCAACAAACCCGTGATTCATGGTTGAGTCGTTCAGACATCGTTAATATCAATGGAACTTGGGTGTTGATAAGGTGTAAACCATAATCCACCAAAATGGATGATTGATATTAAGGATGATTGAGCCGGTTCATGCATCGTTAATATCAATGGAACTTGGATGTTGATAAGGTGTAAACCATAATCCATCAAAATGGATGATTGATATTAAGGATGCTATGAGCTTTCCCATGACCTTTGTTTGGTGTGATTTGCTTGATCCTTGAGTGTGATTGTCGCATTCATGCATTCATGCACCCATTCGCATCCATATCATCGAAAAAAGAAAATTTTCAAGGAACTTAAAGGGGTTTATTTGCAAAATTTTCAGACAATGGAAAGACAAAATAGGCATACAAAGAAGTACAGCTTCCGACAGACCGATCTGAAAGAGTTAAGGAATCTGACATCTTATGTACTAGATCCCTTGGGTTTCAAAGCTCGCTTTGGGAAGCTTCTGCCTCTTCTGACTACTCAGGTTGATGAAGGTTTGATGGGTATTTTGGTCCAGTTCTATGATCCCCTGTATCACTGCTTCTCTTTTCTGGATTTTCAGCTACTGCCTACGCTTGTGGAGTATGCTCATCTTGTAGGAATACCTATTCTGGATCAGGTGTCGTTCAGTGGCTTAGAGAGTGTTCCCACTTCTCGAGAGATAGCAAACTTGTTGCACATAGATGAATCCCTGATTGAAGCTCATATGACTACCAAGGGTGGAATTCAAGGTCTCCCTTCTGAGTTCCTCATCGCTCAAGCTACTGTGTATGGGAAGGCCATGAGTGAGGAAGCCTTCGAGGCCATATTCGTGCTTCTCATCTATGGATTGGTATTGTTCCCCAACATCGACAAATTTGTGGATGTGAATGCCATTAGGATCTTCTCTGTTCTTAATCCCGTTTCGACTCTGTTGGGTGATACCTATTTCTCTTTGCATCTGAGGAATGCAAAGGGTAGTTGCACTATTGTGTGATGTTTGCCTCTGTTGTATAAGTGGTTTATTTCTCACTTACCTCAGACGGTCGCTTTCAAGGAGAACAAGGGATGTCTACGGTGGTCTACGAGACTTATGTCTCTCACTAATGATGATATCTCTTGGTATGATCGCGTGTATGATGGAGTTCAGATTATTGATTCTTATGGTGAATTCTCCAATGTGCCTCTTCTTGGTACATGTGGTGGGATTAGCTACAACCCTATCTTAGCACGTCGTCAGCTTGGGTGCCCCCTAAAGGATAAACCTAATAACATTCTGTTAGAAGGTGTTCTTTCAGGAGGGTAAAGATCCCCAAGGCTTGAAAGCCAGGATGGTCCGCGCTTGGCGCAAGATTCACAAGAAGGGTAGGAATGAGTTGGGTCCGAAGAACTGCATAGCTTTAGAGCCGTATACTGATCGGGTAAGGAAGAGAGCATCTGAGTATCTCATGCCTTATGACTATCCAAGACCTACACCTATGGTTGTGGCTGGGCCTTCAACCCTCCCTGACTAAGGGGTAGAGGAGTTGAGAGACGAAGACCTTTCACGTGCCTGGATCCGTGAAAGAGAAGAGTTGTTTCAACAGCTTAAGGAGAAGGATGCTCTGATCGAGTTCCTCGAGCATCAGGTCATTGATGATCCTGACGATGCTTGGACTTCTCTACTTCCTCAGTCTTCCAAATTCTGGAAGAGGAAGTATGATCGACTAGCCAAAGAGAAAGCGGATATGGAAGCGGCCTACGAGAGAGAGGTGAAGAGGCTTCGTGCAGCTTATCTTCCTGCATCCCGAGCTTCTAGGGATCCATAGGATGTTTATGTTCCTTTTCTCTTGTACTATGATTGACAATGATGTACTTCTTTTCTCAAATATATTTGATGAGATATTTTCCATATGCGATCAAAATGTTTAATATTTCAAAACTTGCAAATAATACCCTAAAAGTTCCTTTGAAATATAAAAACAAATCATATACATAAGCATTACATGCATCATGCGCATAAGCAGGTTTTGTTCCGGTCTTCTTGTCTGTGGCCTAACTCTGTTGCTCTTCATTCATTTTGAAGACAAGCTGACTCATCGGTACTACACCAGAACCAACTCTGCAAGATTGATGGAGCACCTCGAGCAAGAGAACCGTGAGTTGAAGGAAGAAGTTGCCAGATTGAGCGCTTTGATGGAACAGTTCTTGGCAGCCCAGAGCCAGTCTTCTCCTCCACCTGCAACTCCTCCCCAGAGGACCGTTATTTCTGAGATTGCCTCTTCGACAGTGCCAGCTGCTAGTGCCCACTCCGTGCCAACAGCCATGCCGTTCGGGTTTCCGTGGGGGATGCCTCCTGGCTTTATGCCTGATATTCCTGCGCCAACATTTGCTTCTATGCCGGCATCTAGCCCGGTCCTTGCTATTCCTCCTCCTGTCGTGCATACCGTTCCTAGGGTAGACGACACCATCTACCATTCTGAGTCATCTGAGGGCCCAGATGTTCATGAGAAGATGGATGCGATGAATGACCAATTTCTTGAGCTGCGCAAGGAATTGAAGACCCTTCGAGGAAAAGATTTGTTTGGAAAATCTGCTGCCGAGCTGTGTTTGGTTCCCAAAGTCAAAATTCCTATAAAATTCAAAGTACCTGACTTTAAGAAATACAAAGGGAACACCTGCCCTCTCAGCCACCAGGTCATGTATGCCAGGAAGATGTCAACTCAGACTGAAAATGATCAGTTGCTCATCCATTATTTTCAGGACAGTCTGTCCGGTGCTGCTCTTAGATGGTATATGGGTCTTGACAGTACGAACATCCGATCTTTCAATGATCTTGGCGAGGCTTTCGTCAAGCAATATAAATACAACGTGGATATGGCTCCCCACCGGGATCAGTTGCGAGCCATGTCCCAGAAGGACAAGGAGACTTTCAAAGAGTATGCCCAGAGGTGGTGAGAGTTAGCAGCTCAGATTGTGCCTCCGCTGGAAGAGAAAGAAATGACCAAAATCTTTTTGAAGACTTTGAGTTCATTCTATTACGAGCGGATGATCGCTAGCGCTCCTTCTGATTTCACCGAAATGGTGAACATGGGGATGCGACTAGAGGAAGGGGTTAGAGAAGGTCGGCTAACCAGGGATGAAGGCTCTTCTTCCAAACGATATGGAGCGTTTACCAAGAAGAAAGATGGAGAGGCACATGTTGTGACCTCCCATGTGAAATCCAGAAGACCCTCTGTAAAGAGGAAGACTGTGCGGCCAGCCAGTAATCAGCATCAGGTGGCTCATGTAACACCTGTTTTCCGTGATAATCAGCAATATCAACATCACAATCATCAACAACCATATCAACAATATCAGCAGCAACAACATCGCCCTCAGCAGCAGGCCTACCAGCCTCGCAACAACAGTAATCAAGCTAGCTCAAATTACGAGAGGAAAAGGGTCACCTTTGATCCTATTCCGATGTCATATGCAGAATTGTATCCCTCTTTGATAGAGAGGAAGCTGATTACACCAAGAGACCCACCGGCTATACCTGCTAACCCTCAGTGGTGGTATAAGCCCGAGCTGCACTGTGTTTATCATTCGGGTGCTCCCGGTCATGACATAGAGAATTGCTATCCGCTGAAGACTAAGGTTCAAGACCTTATGAGGTGCGGAATTCTGAGCTTTGAGGATGTTGGTCCAAATGTTAAAAACAACCCATTGCCCGAGCATGGGAAGTCAGTTAACATGGTCCAGGGTTTCCCTGGCAAGTACAAGGTCAAATATGTCAGTCATATTTGTAGCGGTGTATTCGTCGCTATATGATTTATCGATTAAACCATAAGCAAAGCATACAATGAAATTTCGAGTCGCCACCGCACTTTTATTTATCCAAAGGACTGGCTAAAAAGCGAACAAAAGCCTAAGAAGTTTTACACGTAGAAAACTAATAAAAAGATCAGAGAGTCTGGGTAAGGGGTAAATTACGCAATGGGAAGGTGTTAGGCACCCACTACGTCCTAGGTACAACTAGGGAGCCCTTTTCACACTTGTTGTATAAAATTGTTATTTGTTATGACATAAATATTGTGCAAACATGATTGGGATGATGAGAAAAGAATATACAATTTTATTATTTTTGTGTTCGAACGGATGAACCCGTTGCCTACGTACCTTCCATCAAAGGTAAGGATCAAAACGCCGTAGTTCGGCTAAAAGATTTCCAAAAGTTAGTGGATTCAATTTTAAACACGAGCCCTAAGGTCTTACGTTATCCACGGGAGAAAACTCAACCTTATGAAACAACAAGTCCACCATGTGAGAATAGCTTCAACTTGCTAGTGAGGGGTTAACCCTATAATAAGCAAGGAAGACTTACAATTCAATCAACTAAGGACAAATAGGTGAGATTGACATCAACCAGCTAGGATAAATCAAACCTATAGCTCATGTATGAAAAGATTAACAATGGACAAAGCCAAAACAATTGAATGGGTGAAGTTAATTGATTATGATTATGAAAGTAGAGTCAAAGTATGATTAAGATTAATTCAAAGAAGTATTATGAAATGGAGTTTGAGAAAAAAAGTCAAGGACTTGGGGTCCAGGTTTTTAGTTTGAAAAGCATGAAGATGTTTGCACAATATCTATGTCAAGTTTGAAATCAAAGTGTGAAAAGGTTTAGGACATAATGAGGATGAATGGATGAAGATGGATTATAAAACTTCTTAGAAGGTTCACCTCTTGAAATCATATAGAAGATGATTCAAGTGTGTCCTTTGGAATGGGCATTGAATAATAACAAACAAACAAAGAAGAAAGTCAACAAAAGCGGATACCGGATGCCAATCACTGGGCTTATACCAATCTCCTAAAACAAAACTGGATATCAGAGGCCACTCAATGGACTTACACTAATCTCCTCAGACAAAGAAATAAAAGTGGATACCGGATGCCAATCACTGGGCTTATACCAATCTCCAACAACAAAAACAACATTTGGATGTCAGATGCCAATTTATCTGGGCTTATACCAACCTCCAACATATGATCATAGGAAAACAAATGCCAAATTACACGGACTTACAATTGTATCCTCACATACAAACAAACAAAGCAACATATGATCATAGGAAAACAAATGCCAACTTACAGGGACTTATAGTTGCATCCTCACATAAACAAAGAAAAATAAAACATGGATGTCATATGCCAATCTGTCTGGGCTTACTCTAACCTCCACAGTATGGTCCTAGGAATACAAATGCCAACTTACACGGACTTACAATTGTATCCTCACATACAACAAACAAATGCATCAAGCAAAGATAAGATGAGTGGCCAATGTGATGGTCTTATACTCACTTCCATATCCTAGGAGCAATGGCCAATGGATGGTCTTACAATTGTCCTCAATGGGTATACAACAATGATAAGTCACAAAGACAAATGAGATGTTTATGCATTAATGAGCAATAAATGATGATGAGTGCACAAAGCATGCAAGCAAACATGTGTATATGAAGTAAGTAATCAATCAATGAAGTCAATCAGCACACACTATAACCACATAATGAGGCTCATACAAAAGGGTTAGGCATTGAAGCCAACTGGAATAGGGTCAAAGGTGCTCTTAACCTTGCCATTGAGGGGCTAAGGTGAAGCAGATGAAAGGATATGAGGGGTGTGCCTCATTGCTCTTATCCCTGGTCAGGGAGAGCATTTGAATATCAGAAGGTGTGGGAGTTCAGAAAGTAGGAACTCTCTCCACATATTAGACTCTATAGATCTTGGGTTTGGATCTCAATGCTACAACCATGTAACGGGAGCAAGGAGAAGACTCACAGAATAGTAGGAGATAGGTTGCTTATCTCTTTGATCTACCAATTTCCTTATTTAAAGGACTTTTCCACCTTGGGACAAATGTAAACACACACAAGCATTGCCTCTTAAGGAGGACTTCAGACAGTTGCCTGGCCAAGTAACAGGCCAGGTCTTCCAGACTACATGAAGAAAAGGGATTATACCTCAATGCAAATTACTATAAAGCAAAGCAAAGCAAGTTCAAAGAACTAAGCAACTAATGGTACCTGAAATAGTCAAACAGAATCAGTACACAATTCAAAAGTTAAAGCAAAAGGAGGTAAGATCAACAGTCAAAACAATAGGTAAATGTGCAATGCACAAGGCTCAAGGCTTGTGAGCCAAGCAACCTACAAAACAAAGAGGTTAGCTCATGATAAACAATCAAGCTTAATCAAATTTGTATGATCTCTTTGGAGCATTTGTTGCTTAACCTGAAAACATGAACTCAAACATGAGCAACAGGACCACTAGGACAAGCCTAGGGTCAAAAGAGGATGAGAAAGTCAAAACAGCAAGTGATATCCAAGCAAACTCAATTGGTTTCATGTTCATATCATTCATCATCATGATTTCATAAACAAATTAGGTCAAGGCATGGCAAATGAAAGCTCATAGAAGTCAACAGCAAGACTTAACTCAAAACCAATCATAATCAATTCCAAAAATCATCAAATAAATCATGATCAATCATAATCCATAACATGACATGCATATAAAATTTCAGCTCATTTGGATCATGGGAAGATGGTCAATGAAAATCAGAAAGGCAAGGCAAGTTTAAGCATGCTCAAAGAAGTCAATCAAACATGTATCAACTTCAAAAAATCATAAATAGTGATAACATATGATAAATGAATGGGATCAAAACCATCACAAAGCTTAAGATGTCTAGTAATCACATGTCAAATTTCATGTTCATCCAATAAAGTATGAGAATTTCACAAATGAAAAGGGAACATGTGTCACAAAAAGTCAACATATGACCAAACAGGGGAGAAAAATCTAAAACAATTGAGAAATGCCACAAATAATTGCACAAAATGTCACATGTAAACTAGACATATACAAGTAGGTTCATGCAAAAATTCAGAGCAATTGGAGTTCAAGAAGCATGGTATTGAAAATCATCAAGTTAGACATCAATGGTGTGACACAAATTGTCACACCCTAATTCAAAAAATCATAAGTCTCAAACCAGAAATGATAAGTTCATAAACTCTATATCAAAATCACCATGAATGTGTCTAGTTTAAGCACAAAATATTTCAAGGCCATTGGATAAAGCATAACCATTTCACAAATGTTTTGGCAAAAGGTACAAAATATGAGCACATAAACAAAACCCTAATACCAATTAAAATCCACTTATCCAAAATAATCAGGAAAAATCATGATAAATAAGTAGAGATCCAGATGAACACAATGCAAAAAGTTTCATGAATATTGGATTTAAAATGGATGAGTTATGAATTTTGCAAGTTGGTGATCAAAAATGGAATAAAAATTGAAAACAAAACATGATTTAATAGTTTAATTGGGCACGGTGGCAAACTTGTAATTATTTTCACAAGTTAATGAAACGCGGCGTAGCATTCACAGGCGTGGCAAGCAAACATTGGACATGCGAATGAAACAGTACAGGGCTCATGCAAACACGTTCAAAAGGAATTCTGGGAAATGATACTAGGGTTTCAAAGCTACAGTGAATATCTTCATCTTCTTCCCAAATCGAAAAATATTTTTTTGTCACAGAAATGGACCATAAGCATATCACTAGAACCAGTAAGCAATGCACATCAACATTATATCATCCATTTTCAATGAATCACACTATCAAAGAAGCATCGAACAAAAACAAGTTTGAACACCAACATTCATTTCAACATAACTTCATAAATACTCAACCATTTTCATCAACTCAAAGCTTATAATGACCAGCAAGAAAGGATCTACATAAGACATAGCCCGGTTTAGAAAAATGAGAGATTCGAAAACTGACCAAATTTGAAGTGCAGTTGTGATTCAATTGTTGTTTGGTGGTTTTGGTTCGAAACAGTTGCTCCAATAACTTCCAAAAGATGAATGGTGAAGGATGTTTAGCTCAGGAAAGCTTGGAATGGCTTCAATCCCAATCTGCCATTGATGAGTGCTTGAGTAGCAGTGTGTTTTTGCTTGCTTACAGTTGAGAAAGAGTGCTCAAAAATGCTTCCAAATGGCTGATGAATGATGGAACAAGCAAGCAATAATCGTGCCTTTTGAAAGTTTGAGCAGAATTTCCAAAAATAAAAAATGGTGTGTTTGAGAGGAATGGATTTTTCTGTCTTGGATAATGGCTGCTAGGGTTTCAATTGGCAGAAAAAAATGATATATATGTGTTGTTTAACATGCTCAGTAGGATTGCTAATCATAATTAGCTTAAATGAATTGCTTTTGGTCATTTGCTAACATTCCACCAAGTTCACATGGGGTGTAAGTCTGCACGAAATGGGCTTTGTAACATGTTTCAAATGTCAATTCAGAACTTATTCAAATGGCAAAATGGATTGGAAATGGTTATTTGGAAAATTCACTTTTCACCCTCACTTGAAAATAAATCATGCAAGTTCAAAAAGGCCATTTTGATTGGTAATGTTTTGGTGAATGATGGTTGCATATTTGGAAAGAGGAGGTCAAATGTGACTTGTTGCAAAAAAACCCCACCCAAATTGGCCAAATGGTTTGAGAGATATGGCCTTTTGAAGTTCAAGAATTTCTGAAAATGAATTGATCATAACTTGCCAACCATACATGGGAATTGAGTGTTCTTGGACTTTTTGGAAATGGGAGAACAAGATCTTAAACTTTCATGTTGGGCAAAAATTCATTTGAAGCTTGTATCATGATGTAAGTTTAGGATCAAGAAGTTTCCATTTTTGGCAAATTCCAATTACAGGTCAACTTTCTATTTCTGGAAATTTCTTGTCTGACTTTATTTTCTTCACTGTGGATGCTTGACATGATGTATGAGGCTTGCATGGACATGAATGAGACCTCTCAGACCAAATCCCACCATCAAATCACTGATTAAATGGACAGTTGACCAAGTTTGACTTCAGTTGACTTTTCTAGGGTTTTGCGTGACTGGGCCATGCTTTGATGAATTCCAAACCCTAATTCCTTGAGATCTTGATTCCAAATGATGTCACAACACATATGAACTCTTGATGATTGATTATGGTGCCCAAATTCTTCAAGAATGGCCACCATCCATTGCAATGACTGACTTTGACTGATTTTGACCTAATTGGCTTCAGCTGCAAGTAACATGGTTAGATGACAATATTTTTGTACTTTTTGGTTAGTAAACATATGAAAAGCAAAGATATACAAATGCAAGACATGCTTAGTGATCAAGAACCAACTCACAAGGCAACCTACCCACTAGGAGGGGAACTAGGGCATGCAATGATCCTTGAGGCCATGATATGATATGATATGGGCCATGAGGGATCTTAGGGCCAAAATTGGGGTCTTACAGATGCCCCTATTTAAGGTCATTCTAGCCGGAGAAGTGAAGTTTAGAAATCTTCATCTCGACGCGGTAGAATGGGCTTAAATAACAGTAATGAGACAAATTTTGGTCCCTAAGAGACCTCATGTTGCAAATGTATGCATGCAAAAGACACAAATTCTGTGGGGAATATGGTTCACACAGAAGAAAAGACGATCCATCGGAGCGATACACTCACCAGGAACAGAGACTCTGACAAGACTCTAGTTGGGGATAGACAAAACTGACACAACGTGGACAAGACACGACTCTGATTAGGGAATACAGAAAACAGACTGGAGGCCTCACTGGGGAGTGAAGGACTCACACTGGGGAAAAGAAATCCAAAGGAAAATTAATCCATTGGAGAGACACAAGCTGACTCCTGAGGAGAAGCAAAAGGAAAACTTCACTGAGGAAGCACCAAAGAATGAGGTGTTACCGGTATAAGGATAACAAGCTCAGGAAGAATGAATATCTAAGACCGATATAAGGGTGAGAGATATCAATCAACCAACATCTGAGAAAGACCTGAAAAAGGTACATAAACTCAGGAAAAACTGACTCCACAAGGGACCAAGGTCATAATAGGGAGCAGAAAGGAAGGAACACCAAGGATACCGGGGTATATAATAGGTGACCGACCGAAACGTGAATTGGTATATATGCCAAGACACTCATCATCCTGAAGAAAGCTAGAAAAACAGACTTGTTTATAGGATGGATATTCAATTCCACAAGGAATATGAATCTTACTCTGCGGAGAAAACAATCAAAAGATTAATCCAAGAGTGCATGAGACATATTATTCATTACCGGCAGACCGTGAATAATATACTCGAAAGGAAAGGACACCAGAGATACCAAAGTATATAATAGGTGACTAACCAAAGACGTGAATTGGTATATATGCCAAAACACTCATCATCCGAAAGGAGGGCTTGAAAAAGCAAATCGACTTACAGGATGGACATTCGAATCCACGACGGGAAAACAAATCTTACTCAACTGGGGACACAAACCCAAAGAGTGCATGAGATATAATATCCATTACCGGCAGAGCGTGGATAAGAAAACTCGCATGAGATATATTATCTATTACCGTCAGAACGTAGATAATAAACTCGCATGGTAAGAAACACCAGAGATATCGGTTACTGGGTATATAATAGGTGATCTACCGAAAACGTGAGTTGGTATATATGCCAAAACACACATCATCCAAAACACAAACTGGTTAAAGGATGGATATTCGATTCTACAGAGAATACGAATCTTGCTCAGCTGGGGAAAATCAACAAAGGATTCCAACTAAAGAGCGCATGAGATATACTATTCATTACCGGCAGACCGTGAATAATATCCTCGAAAGGAAAAGACACTAGAGATACCGAAGTATATAATAGGTGACTATCCAAAACAGAGAGAGACAATCGATACCAAGCATCCGGGTAAACGAAAGACAACTCAAAGGGATAAATTGCAAGCATCCGGCAATTATCCGACAACAAAGAAATATTCGATTCCACAAAGGGAAATAACGAATCTTACTCGACCAGGGAAACACGAAAGGCTTCAACTGAAGAGTGCATGAGATATATTATTCATTACCGGCAGACCGTGAATAATATCCTCGCATGGAAGATTATCCACAACCGGTTACTGGGTTAATAAAGGATAAATCAACCGAAAAGAAAGGCATCGGGATACCAAACTAGGTATATAATGACCAATCAAAGGGAGTAACAGACATTACCAACAAGAGGGTAAATGAAAGAAGACTCGCTGGGATGCATTGATGAAAATCAATGATCCGGGGAACACAATCACTGACAAAAGGTGAAAGGACCCGCTGGGGATAAAATTGCTAGCATACGGCAATTATCCACAAAAGACTTGCTGGGGATATAAGTGCTGATCCGAGCAACTTATCCAAGCAAAGGAAAATCAACATCAAGAACTAGATGAAGATAACCACAAGGGAAATTGTCATCGGTTGGGATGAACAACAAAGTTAACTCTGCAAGAGGAGAAAACAGGGTTTACAACTACCGGTTTGTAGGTAGAAAAACCGCAAAGATAGGACTTACGATTGCTGGTTTGTAGGCAGAAGGCCAAAAGGGTGGAGGTGACCACAAAATTAGGGTTTACATCTACCGAATACGGGGTAGAAAACCAACAACTCCGCGTGGGGATAGAACAAATCACAAATCCGCACGGGAAACCAAGATAGGGTTTACAACAAACCAACAAACTGCTGAAGAGCAGGAAAATAGGGTTTACAACTACCGACTGTTAGGTAGAAAACCAACAACTCTGGCTGGAGAATAAAAGGTGTATAACCACAAATTCTGTCAAGAAAGCCAGGAAAAATAGGACTTATAACTACCGGTATGAGGGTAGAGGCCCAAAAACTACTCCGCTGGGGAACAACCCACTGGGAAGCACAAGATATCTGACAAATAGCCATTTCGGGAACAATCCGAAAAGACAGACTGAATCAAGACATGTCCTAATGAGGATATAACTCAAATAGGAACATCCATCCCAATATATGTGTTGGGAGGAAACGGAAGAAACCGTCGTCCACGAGGATATATCTCGGTGGGGAACTGCAGAAGGAAAGGCAACATTTTCTGCTTATGGGGTTGACTCTATATGGAGAGATTTTAAACACCCGACATCTGCTTGGGGAGATCTGTAAAGAGATCTATATCACCATAGCAGGAGACACGACAAACAAAAGATATATGGCAAGAAATGCAACATGAATATCTGAATGTTTATGAATATGCATGAATATGCGTGATTTATGTTTGATGAATGCTGACAAAACAGACAGTTCTAACACAACAGGTTCAGGAACTAAACGCCCGGTATTATACTTCCAGGGGAAAAAACAGCTGGAGAGCCAATCTGCGGAGATCTATATGCTGTAAAACAAAGATCTGCGAGTACTGCCGGAGAAGCAGAGGATCAGAGATATCCGGAGACGACCCAATTAGGGTACAGAAAGTCACAACGGGCAAAGCAGCCACCAAGACGAATCTGTAGGAGAACAAGAGAAGTCCCAAAGTATCTGCAGGGGGTCCCAGTGTCAACTGAGAAATAAAGGGTGCATAAGCACAAACACGAACTGCTGTAGAAGCAAATCCACACAACTCCGCTGGGGAACAACCCACTGAGGGAGAATGATATCATCCAAATAGAATCTAACTGCATAAGCAACTCTACTGGGGAAAACTGTCGGCTACTCTCTTGGGGAACAAACCACTGAGGGAGGACAGATCAAACAAGTAGATTCTGCGACGGACCACTCCACTTGGGGAGAATATACATAGTAAACTGATCACAACAAGTAGATTCTGCAATATAAGCCACTCTACCGGGGATCACAAACAGTCAGGAAATTAATCCGTTCTCGGGATGCTAGAGCCATCATCCAACCATACTGGGGATTGAAGGAGTATTCAACAAGCAAAACTGCCACAACAAACATTCTGCAGACTACGCTGAGGAAAAGATGGTTGAAATACTGGGATATCAACCCAAATCAACCACTGAATAGGAAAATAAATCTTGCTCTGCCGAAGAGAAAAACTCTGATGGAGAGATAGCAACAATTCCGCCGACGACTTCGCCGGGGAAAAGGTAAAGTATCGGGTATCAAACCGCTGACTTACCGAGTCTTTAAAAAGAAAGCGATCGTGCTGAGGAAACAGACAATTCCGCTGGCAACTGCACTGGGGAGAGTGACAACAACTCTGCTCGCAAATCCGATGGGGATATCAATAACAGCTCTACTCATGACTGTGCTGAGGAGACAAATAAAGTCTGGGGCAGAAGACCCACTAGAGAAAGTGACGGGGCACCAAGATGACAAACCCATCAACCGCCGAAACTCACAAGGAAACACCCATGCTGGGGGAAACTGCTGCTGGAGAAAATGAAGTCTTCAACAACACTCTGCTTGCGACTATACTGGGGAACAACCCCAACAATAACTCTGTTTGAGGAACAACCCCAACAAAGATCTGAAGAAAGAAGATACAACCAAACCAGGAATATGAACAAATGTCTTACCTGTTGGAAATCATGCCACCCTCGGGAGAGCACTGAGATATTCTTGAGTATCCTTTCAATCTTGTGAATGTTCACTTTGTTTAAAACAATATTTTTTGAAAAATTTAACTTGTTTAAAACAATGACATTTTATCAATTTAAAACATGCAAAACATTTGTTGAATTGAAACAAATAAGAGTGCAAATAATTGGATAAAAAGCTCAAATTTATTTGATGGAATGGTAGCCTGCAAATGGCAAGACTCCATAGATCTGTACAAATTTGAAATCAGTGATATATATTGGAAGAAGGCTACATTGAACATAATGATCCTTTCTCTACCAACTTGAATCTCGATGTATCCGAAGCTTCAGTTGACGACGAATCGAGAATCTTCTGACGAAATGACGACTGGTGAACCAGAAAGTCTTGTCAGGATGCAGTTACTTGCCAAATCCCTGATTTTTGCCTAGATTGCCCCAGGGCGAGGTACTCAATCTAGCGGGATGCAAATATTCTCTTTTTTTCAAGTCTCTAATTTTTGCCTGGATTACCCTTGCGGGTTCTTCACCGAGACGCTCATTTTTGCCTAAGCCGCCCTTTCGGGTTTTCAACTTAGCGAGCTATTCTGTTTTTTCATTTGCATATACTTTTTTTTTAGGCAAAGTATCTCTTGACTGCATCTGAATTCACAGGACGAGTGAAATCCTCCCCATCCATTGTTGTAAGCATCAAAGCACCGCCTGAAAAGGCTCTCTTAACAACATATGGACCCTCGTAGTTTGGAGTCCACTTGCCCCTGGAATCGGGCGCGAAAGACAATACTTTCTTGAGCACGAGGTCACCTTCTCGGAACACACGAGGCTTGACCTTCTTATCGAATGCTTTCTTCATTCTTTGCTGATATAGCTGACCATGGCACATGGCAGTTAAACGCTTCTCTTCAATTAAATTCAGTTGGTCGTAACGACTCTGAATCCATTCAGCATCAGTCAACTAGGGACTTGAGGGTATAATCTTTCTTTTTCTTTTGGAAAAATTTTGAAAGATTTTTTCCTGATTTTTGATTTTTTTTTTTTTTTTTTTTTTTTTTTTTTTTGATTGCATTTGCAATGCCCCAGTTTGACTGTTTTGCTGATTCTCATGATACAGCTGAATGAGCTCCTTTGGTGCTCAAGAAGGTGGGTAATCTCGTCAGGAATCCCCTTCAACATCATCTTCCTCTGCTTCGAATACAAAGACTTCAAGATTGGGAGATGGCGTTGGATCATTATGTTCAATGGGTTTAGAAATCCATGCATAATGATTTTGGTTAATGAAAAAACTTTAGAATTTAAACAAGCAAATCATTATGCAGATGAAAAAATGTTTGCTTTTATTCTTGTTTTTATGGTTTTTTGTGATCACTGATTTCATAACGAAAAGCAAAAAGTGAAAACAAAGGAAAAACAAATGTTTTAACAATGTGAAAATTGAATGAAAACATCATTGTATATATGCTTTGCCAACAATGTCATCACTTCTCCTTTTGGCATGGGAGAAGGGTTTTAAACAAAGTGAACAATTACTCTGATCTATGGATGACTGTAGGAACATCTACGGCGACCCAATTGTGGCAGACACCACCAGGAATAACAAAGTTGTTCCAATCTTCTGCGTCTTCTTCAATGATAGCAGCAGCTTCCTCTTCAGGTTGATCATCATGGATGAATCCTCCACTTGTGAACAAACCTTGCTCATTGCATGCCCCAGAACAGTAGCCAATGCCAGCCCGGGATCTATTGTCTTCAAGTTCAAGCACTTTCCCTAATCCAGCAACTGCACCACATTCAATGGCCAGCTTCGCATCTCGGTAGGAAGTGAATGAAGGAGATTTCTTCTCGATTGGTTCATCAATAGATAAAGCTTGGAACTGAGTTCCAACTTCATCCTCTGCGTCAATGTACGAGAAAGAAGACAAATGGCTAACCAGGAGAGCCTTTTCTCCCCCTACTACGACCAGTTTCTTGTTTTTGACAAACTTCAACTTCTGGTGTAGGGTGGATGTCACGGCGCCAGCCTCGTGAATCCATGGTCTGCCTAAGAGACAGCTATATGATGGGTGGATATCCATTACTTGAAAAGTAACTTGGAAATCACTTGGTCCTATCTTGATTGGGAGATCAACTTCCCCAATCACGGTCTTGCGCGACCCATCAAAAGCCTTCACAACGACCCCACTCTGCCTCATAGGAGGACCTTGATATGACAATCTGGAGAGTGTGGTCTTTGGCAATACATTAAGAGAAGATCCAGTGTCCACCAGCACATTGGACATTGCATCAGATTTGCAGTTCATTTGAGATATGTAAAGCCATGTTGTGGTCTCTTCCCTCCTCGGGGAGATCAGCGTCACAAAAGCTCAAAGTGTTGCAAGCAGTAATGTTTGCAACAATACTATCGAATTGCTCAAGGGTGACGTCGTGATCAACGTACGCCAGATCCAAGACTTTCTGCAGAGACTCCCTATGAGGTTCTGAATTTAGCAGCAAAGAAAGAATGGAAATCTTGGAGGGCATGTGTAGAAGCTGGTCTACAATGTTGTACTCACTCTTTCTGATGAGCCTCAGCATCTCATCAGATTCTTCATCAACAATGCCACTCGGGCCAACTGAAGAAACATGAGTCTTTTGTACGGAGGAGGAGGGTTTGGCGACATCAAGCGCCGGATTCTGAACATTCACAGCGGTCCCAACCGGGCGCTCAACAGTATCAGAAGCAATAGGGGCTTTAGCAGGTGCAGAAAATATACGACCACTTCGGGTCAACCCACTGACATCAGCTATATTGGTTACAGAAGTTGAAGGCAAAGGTACTTCGACCCCATCTTGGACAGCAACAGAATTGTATCTGAATGGCACAGCTTGGTCTGATGAATAGGGCACAGGGCCTGCAGGCTTAATAATCAAAGAAGGGGAAGCCTTCAGCTTGTTGCTTTTGTAGCGAATAACAACTGGTTCTGGCAGCTTGAACACTGGTGATATGACATTCACTTCAGGCTCAACTATATCAACATTGCGATTCTGCAGAATCTCAATGGTACCCTCATTCAACAACTTCTGAAGTTCTTTGCGGACCTGGTCGCAACCCAAGCGATTAACCGAGCAGACGCGGCACTTGTCGTGGTTATGCTCCAAATAGCTGTACTGACACAGCATCCGATGTAAATCAACCAACGACTGCCTGATATGGCTGACATATCTGACCTTGTACTTCCCAAGGCATTCCTGAATCATATTCACAGATTTCCCATGCGAAGGCAATGGGTTCTTGGTGACGTTCGGGCTTGAGTCCTCAAAACTCAGAATTCCACTTCTCATAAGGTCTTGCACCTTAGTCTTCAGTGGGAAGCAATTTTCGACATTGTGGCCCGGAGCACCGGAATGGTAGACACAATGCTGGTCGGGTTTGTACCACCAATTCGGGTTTGCAGGAATGGCAGGAGGATCCCTGGGAGAAACCAATTTCCTTTCCAACAAGGAAGGATAAAGCTCTGCATATGTCATGGGAATTGGATCGAAGCTGATCTTCTTCCTATCATAATTCATGTTAGCTTGATTGGTTGTACTTCCACGAGGCTGGTAAGCCTGTTGCTGTGGACGTTGCTGTTGTTGTTGGTACTGCGGTTGTTGATATTGCTGCTGATGCTGATACTGTTGATGTTGATATTGCTGAGCATTATCTTTGAATACAGGTGCTATATGAGCCACCTGGTGCTGATGACCGGCACGACGTGCAAGCTTCCTCTGAACAGAGGGTCTTCTATGTTTAGGCTGAGATTGCACAGCGTGTGCTTCGCCTTCTTTCCTCTTGAATGCCCCATATCGTTTAGAAGAAGAACCATCATCTTTCGCCAACCGTCCTTCACGGACACCTTCTTCGAGACGCATCCCCATGTTCACCATCTCGGTGAAATCAGAGGGAGCGCTTGCTACCATCCGCTCATAATAGAATGAGCCAAGAGTCTTCAGAAAGATCTTGGTCATTTCCTTCTCTTCTAGCGGTGGAGTGATCTGAGCTGCCAGCTCTCGCCATCTCTGGGCGTACTCCTTGAACGATTCTTTGTCTTTCTGCGACATGGACCTGAGTTGATCTCGGTCAGGCGCCATATCGACGTTGTACTTATATTGCTTGACGAAAGCTTCGCCAAGGTCGTTGAAAGATCGGATATTGGCACTGTCCAGGCTCATGTACCATCTGTGCGCGGCACCAGATAGACTGTCTTGAAAATAATGAATCAGGAGTTGATCATTATCAGTCTGTGTTGACATCTTCCTGGCGTACATGACCAGGTGAGCAAGTGGACAGGTGTTCCCCTTGTATTTTTCAAAGTCCGGGACCTTGAATTTGATCGGTATCTTGACACCGGGAACTAAGCAGAGTTCGGCTGCAGACTTGCCGAATAGATCTTTACCATGGAGAGTCCTCAATTCCTTTCTCAGCTCAAGGAATTGATCGTTCATGGCATCCATCTTTTCATGAACATCTGAGCCCTCAGATGGCTTGGAGTGATAGATGGTGTCGTCTACCCTGGGCATGGTATGCACGACAGGAGGAGCGGGAACAGGGACCGGGCTAGATGTCGGCATATGAGCAAAGGTTGGAGCTGGAAGATCAGGCATAAAGCCTGGAGGCATCCCCCAAGGAAAACCGGGTGGCATAGCATTAGGCACATGGGCACTGACTGGCACCGTTGAAGTAGAGATTTCAGAAATAACCGTCCTCTGAACAGGAGTTGCTGGCTGTTGAGCAGGCTGATTCTGAGCAGCGAGAAGTTGCTCCATCAAAGCGCCAAATCTGGCGACCTCTTCCTTCAATTCTCTGTTCTCTTGTTCCAATTGCTCCATGACTCTCGCAGAGTTGACTCGCGTATAATACCGGTGAGTCAGCTTGTCTTCAAAATAAATGAAGAACAAAGAAGTTAGGACAAGAAGACCAGAAAAGGAGTACCTGCTTATGCAAGAATGATGCATGAAATGCTTGTGCAGATGCTTTGTTTTCAAGGAACCCTTAGGGTATTATTTGCAATATTTTGAATATTTAAACATTTTAATTGCTCATGGAAAATATTTCATTCAATATATCAAGACAAAGAAGTACAGCATTTTTGATTCATTACAAAGAGAAAAGGTAAATGACATCCTATGGATCCCTAGAAGCTCGGGATGCTGGAATACGAGAAGTACACAACTTCTTGATCTCTCTCTCATAGGCTGCTTCCATGTCAGCTTTCTCCTTAGCAAGTCGATCATACCTCCTCTTCCAGAATTTGGATGACTGAGGAAGCAGAGAAGTCCAAGTGTCGTTCGGGTCGTCGATCACTCGGTGCTCGAGAAACTCAATCATAGCGTCCTTCTCCTTGAGTTGCTGCAGCAATTCCTCTCTTTCACGGATCCAAGCACGCGAAAGGTCTTCTTCTCTCAACTCCTCTACACGTTGGGTAGGGAGGGTTGAAGGCCCAGCCACATCCAACGGTGTAGGTCTCGGATGATCGTACGGCATCAAGTAGACGACAGCTCTTTGTCTGACCCAAGAGGTGTATGGCTCCAAAGCAATGCAGTTCTTTGGACCCAACTCATTCCTACTCTTCTTGTGAATACTGCGCCATGCACGGACAAATCTGGCTTTCAGGCCTTGGGGATCTTTACCCTCCTGAAAGAACATACCTTCTAACAGAATGTTATTAGGTTTATCCTTTAGAGGGAACCCAAGCTGACGACGTGCGAGAATAGGATTGTAGGTAATCCCACCACATGTGCCAAGAAGAGGCACATTAGGGAATTCGCCACAATAATCGATGATCTGAATGGTATCATACACGCGATCATACCAGGTGATATCATCATTGGTGAGAGACATGAGTCTCTGAGACCACCGTAGACATCCCTTGTTCTCCTTGAAAGCAACTGTCTGCGGCAAGTGCGAAATAAACCACTTGTACAGCAGGGGTAAACAGCAGACAATAACTCCTCCACCTTTCATATTCCTTAGGTGCAAAGAGACATAAGCATCGCCCAACAAAGTCGGAACTGGATTAAGAACTGAGAAGATCCTAATGGCGTTCATGTCCACGAACTTGTCGAAGTTGGGAAATAGCACCAATCCATAGATGAGCAGCACAAATAGAGCCTCAAAGGCATCCTCACTCATGGCCTTCCCATAAAAGGTAGCTTGGGCAATGAGGAACTCGGAAGGAAAACCCTGAATTCCACCTTTGGTAGTCAGATTAGCTCTAATCAGATCTTCATCTATATGCAACAAGCTAGCAATCTCTCGAGCAAATGGAATACTCTCTAGGCCACTGAACGGCACTTGATCCAGAATCGGGATCCCAATAAGATGAGAGTACTCCTCCAAAGTCGGCAACAACTGGAAGTCCGGAAATAAGAAGCAGTGATGCAACGGATCGTAGAACTGAGCCAAGGTACTCATCAACCCTTCGTCAACCTGAGTGGTGAGTAGAGGTAGAAGCTTCCCATAGCGAGCTTTGAAACCCAAAGGATCTAATACATACGATGTCAGATTCCTTAACTCTTTTACATCGGGCTGTTTGAAGCTGTACTTCTTTGTATGCCTTTTTGGTCTCTCCATGTCTGAAAATTTTGCAAATAAACCCTTTAAGTTCCTTAAAAATTTTCTTTTTCTGATGACATGAATGCGGATGGATGCGTGAATGCATGAATGCAACAAACACACTCAAGGATCAAGCAAGGCACACCAAACAAAGGTCGTGGGAAAGCTCTATGTATCCCTAATATCAATCATCCATTTTGGTGGATTTAGGTTTTCACCTTATCGACACCCAAGTTCCATTGATATTAACGGTACATGAACCGGTTCGAACATCCTTAATATCAACCAGCCGCTTTGGTGGATTTTAGGTTTTACACCTGATCCGGGATCCATTGATATTAACAATGTTTGAACGACTCAACCACGAATCACGGGTTTGTTGAGAGTCACGAGCATGGAGTCTCGCTTAAGAACCACCCAAAGGGAGTGTACTAGGGTTTAAACCTGCCAGACATGTTCTATCAGTGGTTCCCATAATCATCGTTCCATCTTTCGAATATTATCGGAGGAACGAATACTCGTATTCCAAAAATATTCTCAAGAGAAACTCTTATGAGTGTAGTATCGCGTAACAATCGTATCAGAACTGACATCTGAACGACCTCCGCACTACGTTCCTAAAAATAGGCCAAGATGGGTTTGGTAAACTAAGGTCCTTGGCTTCTGCGGCACATGATTGAAAGAATAATGCCTAACCACAAATAACTTGTGTGACATTATTAATCCAACATGACCTCCACCAAGTGAATGGGCTCGCAAGTCAACTGGCTAAGGAATACTCCACACCAGTCAACGAGACTATGCCATTCTCCTATCCTAGAGAGCACTTGAGTTCGGGTATAGAACTCATCTCACAGATCACCAAAGCAAACAACAATTGTATATCAAGCAATTCAATCATTACAATCAATACAGTGATCCCAAATTGTACAAAAATATGTCATATAAGAAATAACAATATAGCACAACAAGGGTGAAAAGTAGGCAATACCACCAAAGATCGATTATTCCCCAGCAGAGTCGCCACTTTTCTGTAGCGGTGTATTCGTCGCTATATGATTTATCGATTAAACCATAAGCAAAGCATACAATGAAATTTCGAGTCGCCATCGCACTTTTATTTATCCAAAGGACTGGCTAAAAAGCGAACAAAAGCCTAAGAAGTTTTACACGTAGAAAACTAATAAAAAGATCAGAGAGTCTGGGTAAGGGGTAAATTACGCAATGGGAAGGTGTTAGGCACCCACTACGTCCTAGGTACTCCTAGGGAGCCCTTTTCACACTTGTTGTATAAAATTGTTATTTGTTATGACATAAATATTGTGCAAACATGATTGGGATGATGAGAAAAGAATATACAATTTTATTATTTTTGTGTTCGAACGGATGAACCCGTTGCCTACGTACCTTCCATCAAAGGTAAGGATCAAAACGCCGTAGTTCGGCTAAAAGATTTCCAAAAGTTAGTGGATTCAATTTTAAACACAAGCCCTAAGGTCTTACGTTATCCACGGGAGAAAACTCAACCTTATGAAACAACAAGTCCACCATGTGAGAACAGCTTCAACTTGCTAGTGAGGGGTTAACCCTATAATAAGCAAGGAAGACTTACAATTCAATCAACTAAGGACAAATAGGTGAGATTGACATCAACCAGCTAGGATAAATCAAACCTATAGCTCATGTATGAAAAGATTAACAATGGACAAAGCCAAAACAATTGAATGGGTGAAGTTAATTGATTATGATTATGAAAGTAGAGTCAAAGTATGATTAAGATTAATTCAAAGAAGTATTATGAAATGGAGTTTGAGAAAAAAAGTCAAGGACTTGGGGTCCAGGTTTTTAGTTTGAAAAGCATGAAGATGTTTGCACAATATCTATGTCAAGTTTGAAATCAAAGTGTGAAAAGGTTTGGGACATAATGAGGATGAATGGATGAAGATGGATTATAAAACTTCTTAGAAGGTTCACCTCTTGAAATCATATAGAAGATGATTCAAGTGTGTCCTTTGGAATGGGCAATGAATAATAACAAACAAACAAAGAAGAAAGTCAACAAAAGCGGATACCAGATGCCAATCACTGGGCTTATACCAATCTCCTAAAACAGAACTGGATATCAGAGGCCACTCAATGGACTTACACTAATCTCCTCAGACAAAGAAATAAAAGTGGATACCGGATGCCAATCACTGGGCTTATACCAATCTCCAACAACAAAAACAACATTTGGATGTCAGATGCCAATTTATCTGGGCTTATACCAACCTCCAACATATGATCATAGGAAAACAAATGCCAAATTACACGGACTTACAATTGTATCCTCACATACAAACAAACAAAGCAACATATGATCATAGGAAAACAAATGCCAACTTACAGGGACTTATAGTTGCATCCTCACATAAACAAAGAAAAATAAAACATGGATGTCAGATGCCAATCTGTCTGGGCTTACTCTAACCTCCACAGTATGGTCCTAGGAATACAAATGCCAACTTACACGGACTTACAATTGTATCCTCACATACAACAAACAAATGCATCAAGCAAAGATAAGATGAGTGGCCAATGTGATGGTCTTATACTCACTTCCATATCCTAGGAGCAATGGCCAATGGATGGTCTTACAATTGTCCTCAATGGGTATACAACAATGATAAGTCACAAAGACAAATGAGATGTTTATGCATTAATGAGCAATAAATGATGATGAGTGCACAAAGCATGCAAGCAAACATGTGTATATGAAGTAAGTAATCAATCAATGAAGTCAATCAGCACACACTATAACCACATAATGAGGCTCATACAAAAGGGTTAGGCATTGAAGCCAACTGGAATAGGGTCAAAGGTGCTCTTAACCTTGCCATTGAGGGGCTAAGGTGAAGCAGATGAAAGGATATGAGGGGTGTGCCTCATTGCTCTTATCCCTGGTCAGGGAGAGCATTTGAATATCAGAAGGTGTGGGAGTTCAGAAAGTAGGAACTCTCTCCACATATTAGACTCTATAGATCTTGGGTTTGGATCTCAATGCTACAACCATGTAATGGGAGCAAGGAGAAGACTCACAGAATAGTAGGAGATAGGTTGCTTATCTCTTTGATCTACCAATTGCCTTATTTAAAGGACTTTTCCTGCTTGGGACAAATGTAAACACACACAAGCATTGCCTCTTAAGGAGGACTTCAGACAGTTGCCTGGCCAAGTAACAGGCCAGGTCTTCCAGACTACATGAAGAAAAGGGATTATACCTTAATGCAAATTGCTATAAAGCAAAGCAAAGCAAGTTCAAAGAACTAAGCAACTAATGGTACCTGAAATAGTCAAACAGAATCAGTACACAATTCAAAAGTTAAAGCAAAAGGAGGTAAGATCAACAGTCAAAACAACAGGTAAATGTGCAATGCACAAGGCTCAAGGCTTGTGAGCCAAGCAACCTACAAAACAAAGAGGTTAGCTCATGATAAACAATCAAGCTTAATCAAATTTGTATGATCTCTTTGGAGCATTTGTTGCTTAACCTGAAAACATGAACTCAAACATGAGCAACAGGACCACTAGGACAAGCCTAGGGTCAAAAGAGGATGAGAAAGTCAAAACAGCAAGTGATATCCAATCAAAATCAAATTCAAACATTTAAGAAGCAAACTCAATTGGTTTCATGTTCATATCATTCATCATCATGATTTCATAAACAAATTAGGTCAAGGCATGGAAAATGAAAGCTCATAGAAGTCAACAGCAAGACTTAACTCAAAACCAATCATAATCAATTCCAAATATCATCAAATAAATCATGATCAATCATAATCCATAACATGACATGCATATAAAGTTTCAGCTCATTTGGATCATGGGAAGATGGTCAATGAAAATCAGAAAGGCAAGGCAAGTTTAAGCATGCTCAAAGAAGTCAATCAAACATGTATCAACTTCAAAAAATCATAAATCAGTGATAACATATGATAAATGAATGGGATCAAAACCATGACAAAGCTTAAGATGTTTAGTAATCACATGTCAAATTTCATGTTCATCCAATAAAGTATGAGAATTTCACAAATGAAAAGGGAACATGTGTCACAAAAAGTCAACATATGACCAAACAGGGGAGAAAAATCTCAAACAATTGGGAAATGCCACAAATAATTGCACAAAAAATAACATGTAAACTAGACATACCCAAGTAGGTTCATGCAAAAATTCAGAGAAATTGGAGTTCAAGAAGCATGGTATTGAAAATCATCAAGTTAGACATCAATGGTGTGACACAAATTGTCACACCCTAATTCAAAAAATCATAACTCTCAAACCAGAAATGATAAATTCATAAACTCTATTTCAAAATCACCATGAATGTGTCTAGTTTAAGCACAAAAACTTTCAAGGCCATTGGATAAAGCATCACCATTTCACAAATGTTTTGGCAAAAGGTACAAAATATGAGCACATAAACAAAACCCTAATACCAATTAAAATCCACTTATCCAAAAAATCAGGAAAAATCATGATAAATAAGTAGAGATCCAGATGAACACAATGCAAAACGTTTCATGAATTTTGGATTTAAAATGGATGAGTTATGAATTTTGCAAGTTGGTGATCAAAAATGGAATAAAAATTGAAAACAAAACATGATTTAATAGTTTAATTGGGCACGGTGGCAAACTTGTAATTATTTGCACAAGTTAATGAAACGCGGCGTAGCATTCACAGGCGTGGCAAGCAAACATTGGACATGCGAACGAAACAGTACAGGGCTCATGCAAACACGTTCAAAAGGAATTCTGGGAAATGATACTAGGGTTTCAAAGCTACAGTGAATATCTTCATCTTCTTCCCAAATCGAAAAATATTTTTTTGTCACAGAAATGGACCATAAGCATATCACTAGAACCAGTAAGCAATGCACATCAACATTATATCATCCATTTTCAATGAATCACACTATCAAAGAAGCATCGAACAAAAACAAGTTTGAACACCAACATTCATTTCAACATAACTTCATAAATACTCAACCATTTTCATCAACTCAAAGCTCATAATGACCAGCAAGAAAGGATCTACATAAGACATAGCACGGTTTAGAAAAATGAGAGATTCAAAAACTGACCAAATTTGAAGTGCAGTTGTGATTCAATTGTTGTTTGGTGGTTTTGGTTCGAAACAGTTGCTCCAATAACTTCCAAAAGATGAATGGTGAAGGATGTTTAGCTCAGGAAAGCTTGGAATGGCTTCAATCCCAATCTGCCATTGATGAGTGCTTGAGTAGCAGTGTGTTTTTGCTTGCTTACAGTTGAGAAAGAGTGCTCAAAAATGCTTCCAAATGGCTGATGAATGATGGAACAAGCAAGCAATAATCGTGCCTTTTGAAAGTTTGAGCAAAATTTCCAAAAATCAAAAATGGTGTGTTTGAGAGGAATGGATTTTTCTGTCTTGGATAATATATATGTGCTGAAAAAATGATATATATGTGCTGTTTAACATGCTCAGTAGGATTGCTAATCATAATTAGCTTAAATGAATTGCTTTTGGTCATTTGCTAACATTCCACCAAGTTCACATGGGGTGTAAGTCTGCACGAAATGGGCTTTGTAACATGTTTCAAATGTCAATTCAGAACTTATTCAAATGGCAAAATGGATTGGAAATGGTTATTTGGAAAATTCACTTTTCACCCTCACTTGAAAATAAATCATGCAAGTTCAAAAAGGCCATTTTGATTGGTAATGTTTTGGTGAATGATGGTTGCATATTTGGAAAGAGGAGGTCAAATGTGACTTGTTGCAAAAAACCCCACCCAAATTGGCCAAATGGTTTGAGAGATATGGCCTTTTGAAGTTCAAGAATATCTGAAAATGCATTGATCATAACTTGCAAACCATACATGGGAATTGAGTGTTCTTGGACTTTTTGGAAATGGGAGAACAAGATCTTCAACTTTCATGTTGGGCAAAAATTCATTTGAAGCTTGTATCATGATGTAAGTTTAGGATCAAGAAGTTTCCATTTTTGGCAAATTCCAATTACAGGTCAACTTTCTATTTCTGGAAATTTCTTGTCTGACTTTATTTTCTTCACTGTGGATGCTTGACATGATGTATGAGGCTTGTATGGACATGAATGAGACCTCTCAGACCAAATCCCACCATCAAATCACTGATTAAATGGACAGTTGACCAAGTTTGACTTCAATTGACTTTTCTAGGGTTTTGCGTGACTGGGCCATGCTTTGATGAATTCCAAACCCTAATTCTTTGAGATCTTGATTCCAAATGATGTCACAACACATATGAACTCTTGATGATTGATTATGGTGCCCAAATTCTTCAAGAATGGCCACCATCCATTGCAATGACTCACTTTGACTGATTTTGACCTAATTGGCTTCAGCTGCAAGTAACATGGTTAGATGACAATATTTTTGTACTTTTTGGTTAGTAAACATATGAAAAGCAAAGATATACAAATGCAAGACATGCTTGGTGATCAAGAACCAACTCACAAGGCAACCTACCCACTAGGAGAGGAACTAGGGCATGCAATGATCCTTGAGGCCATGATATGATATGATATGGGCCATGAGGGATCTTAGGGCCAAAATTGGGGTCTTACAATATTCGACAATCTCTAGTGGGAATGCATCGTTTGATGTGTGACTATAGTTACTATGTGCACGATCATGACCGATGTCGAATTTGTTCTGTTAATAGATTGGGTTGTCGCCAGGTGCGCAATGATCTTCAGAGGATGCTGGATGAGGGAATTATTGAGATCCTTCAGAACAGGAATGTCGACGAGGAAGAGCCAGAAGTCAACGTAATCTCTCCAGTGTTTCGGATACCTGATCCTGTTGTCATCAAATATGATGGTAGCAAACAGAAGGTTTCTCCTTCCCTAATTATCAAGCCCGCAGGTCCTGTACCTTATTCATCTGATAAAGCAATTCCCTTTCGCTACAGTGATGTTGCTGTGGAAGATGGGAAAGAAGTGCCTTTTCCTTCCTCCTCCGTTGTAAGTATTGCTGATGTGAGTGGTCTGACTCGCAGTGGTCGTGTGTTTTCTGCACCTCCCAAGCCTCAAACCAATGCTGATTTTACTGAGCGCCCGATCGAGAATGCTGTTAATGCTCCGAATCCGGCACCTGTTGTTAAATCCTCCTCTACATTGTTAACTCCTCCTTCTGTTGGCCCAAGTGGCAATGTGAAAGAAGACGGTGATGAGATGCTGAGGCTCATCAAGAAGAGCGAGTACAATGTTGTAGACCAGCTTCTACAAACGCCGTCTAAGATCTCTGTACTATCTCTGCTCCTGAATTCAGAACCCCATAGGGAGGCTCTGCAGAAAGTTTTAGATCTGGCATATGTTGATCACGACGTCACAACAGAACAATTCGATAGCATTGTTGCAAATATCACTGCTTGTAACAATTTGAGTTTCTGTGACTCCGATCTCCCTGAGGAGGGAAGAGACCACAACATGGCTTTACACATTTCAATGAATTGTAAAGTAGACGCCATGTCCAACGTACTGGTGGACACTGGGTCATCCCTGAAAGTATTGCCGAAATCCACTCTCTCTAGATTGTCATATCAAGGGCCTCCCATGAGGCTGAGTGGTGTTGTTGTGAAAGCTTTTGATGGGTCGCGTAAGGCCGTGATTGGGGAAGTCGATCTCCCAATCAAGATTGGACCAAGTGATTTCCATATCATCTTTCAGGTTATGGATATCCACCCATCTTATAGCTGTCTCCTTGGTAGACCATGGATTCACGAGGTTGGCGCTGTGACATCCACCCTACACCAGAAGCTGAAATTCGTTAAGAATAAGAAACTGGTTGTGGTAGGGGGAGAAAGGGCTCTCCTGGTTAGTCACTTGTCTTCCTTCTCATACATTAATGTTTAGGATGAAGTTGGAACTCATTTCCAAGCTTTATCTATTGCTGAGCCGATTGAGAAGAGGTCTCCTTCATTTGCTTCCTATAAAGATGCGAAACTGGCCATTGAATGTGGTGCAGTTGCTGGTTTAGGAAAGGTGATTGAGCTTGAAGATAACAAGTCCCGGGCCGGCATTGGCTTTTCTTCTGGGGTCTTCAACGACAAAGGGTTGTTCAGGAGTGGAGGTTTCATCCACGCCGATCAAGATGAAGAAGCTGCTGCTATCATGGAAGAGGATGCAGAGGACTCCGACAATTTTGTCATCCCTGGCGGGATCTGATATAATTGGGTCGCTGTGGATGTTCCTACAGTCATCCATAAGTCAGCGTAATATGTTTGCTTTGTTTAAAAAACCCTTCTCCCATGCCAAAAGGAGGAGTGATGACATTGTTGGCATCATATATATACAATGATATTTCATTCAGTAAATTCATGTTAAACATTTGTTTTTCCAATTGTTTTCCCTTTTCGCTTTTTTGCATGAAATCGATGATCACGAAAAACCATAAAAACAATAATAAAATCAATCTTTTCATCTGCATAATGATTTGTTTGTTTAAACTCTAAAGCTTTTCATTATCCAAAATCATTATGCAGGTTGATTTCTAAACCCATTGAACATAATGATCCAACGCCATCTCCCAATTTTGAATTCCCTGTATTCGAGGTAGAGGAAGATGATGTTGAAGGGATTCCTGACGAGATTACCCGTCTTCTTGAGCACGAAGAGAAGATCATTCAGCCGCATCTCGAGAATATGGAAACAATCAACTTGGGGTCTGAAGATTGTGTTCAAGAGGTCAGGATTGGGGCACTCTTGGAAGAATCTGTCAAGAAGGGGTTGATCAGTTTTCTACAAGAATATTCCGATATCTTTGCGTGGTCGTATGAAGACATGCCTGGTCTAGATACAGATATTGTGCAACATTTCCTGCCTTTGAAACCTGAGTGCGTGCCTGTGAAGCAGAAGCTCAGAAGAACTCATCCAGACATGGCAGTGAAGATCAAAGAGGAAGTTCATAAGCAAATTGATGCGGGGTTTCTGGTGACTTCTACGTATCCTCTATGGGTGGCCAACATTGTGCCCGTGCGTAAAAAAGATGGAAAAGTCCGAATGTGCATGGACTATAAAGACTTGAATAAAGCTAGTCCGAAAGATGATTTTCCTCTACCACACATTAACATGTTGGTAGACAATACAGCTAAATTCAAGGTCTTCTCATTTATGGACGGATTTTTCGGATATAATCAGATCAAAATGGCACCCGAGGATATGGAGATGATAACATTCATCACACCTTGGGGAACATTCTGTTATCGAGTTGCCCTTCGATTTGAAGAACGCCGGAGCCACGTATCAACGAGCTATGACTACCTTGTTTCATGATATGATGCACAAGGAGATTGAAGTGTACGTCGACGATATGATAGCTAAGTCTAGAACGGAAGTTGAACATGTTGAGCACTTGTTGAAGCTTTTTCAGCGTTTGAGGAAGTTTAAGCTTCGTCTGAATCCGAACAAGTGTACATTTGGAGTCCGTTCTGCTAAGTTATTGGGATTTATAGTCAGCGAGCGAGGTATTAAGGTTGATCCTGCCAAGGTCAAAGCAATACAAGAGATGCCTGCGCCCAAAACTGAGAAGCAAGTCCGAGGTTTTCTTGGCCGCTTGAATTACATTTCCAGATTTATATCCCACATGACTGTCACATGTGCGCCGATATTCAAGCTCCTCCGGAAAGATCAATCTCATGATTGGACCGAGGATTGCCAGAAAGCTTTAGATAGTATCAAGGAGTATCTGTCTGAACCTCCAATCTTGTCTCCGCCTGTGGAAGGAAGACCTCTGATCATGTATCTGACTGTTCTTGAAGACTCGATGGGTTGTGTCCTCGGTCAGCAAGATGGATCAGGGAAGAAAGAGTATGCTATCTACTACCTGAGTAAGAAGTTCACCGGTTGTGAGTCTCGATACTCAATGCTTGAGAAAATATGTTGTGCTTTGGCTTGGGTTGCTAAGCGCTTATGCCAGTACATGATAAATCATACAACTTGGTTAATATCCAGAATGGATCCAATCAAGTATATCTTTGAGAAGCCTGCTTTAACAGGGAGAATCGCCCGTTGGCAGATGTTGTTGTCTGAGTATGATATCGAGTATCGAGCTCAGAAAGCTATTAAAGGTAGTATCTTGGCTGGCCATTTGGCACACCAGCCGATTGAAGATCATCAGTCAGTTTATTACGACTTCCCAGACGAGGAAATTCTGTATTTGAAGATGAAAGATTGCGATGAGCCTACACTTGATGAAGGTCCAAAACCTGGTTCCAGATGGACGATGGTGTTTGATGGCGCTGTAAATCAGTACGGAAATGGAATTGGGGCAGTAATCATTACTCCTCAGGGCACACATATTTCGTTTACAGCAAGGCTAACTTTCAAATGCACGAATAATATGGCTGGGTATGAGGCCTGTATTATGGGATTAGAAGAATGCATCGATCTGAGGATCAAGCATCTCGATGTTTATGGTGATTCGGCCCTGGTTGTCAATCAGATCAAGGGTGAATGGGAGACGAATCAGCCAGGTCTCATTCCGTATAGAGATTACGCGAGGAGGATTTCAACGTTCTTTACTGAGGTTGACTTCATTCATATCCCTCGAGAGGATAACCGAATGGCAGACGCTCTTGCTACGCTTGCTTCAATGATAGTGGTTAAATATTAGAATGAAGTTCCCAATATCACTGTGATGCGCTTGGACAGACCAGCTCATGTATTTGCAGTTGAAGAAGTCAAAGATGATAAGCCTTGGTATTTTGATATCAAGAATTTCCTCCAGAACCAGATTTACCCACCTGGGGCATCTGTGAAAGATAGGAAAACTCTGAGAAGGTTGTCAGGCAGTTTCTACCTCAATGGTGAAGTGCTTTACAAGAGAAATTTTGACATGGTCTTGCTCAGATGCGTGGATAGACACGAAGCAAACCTGTTAATGACTGAGGTCCATGAGGGTTCATTTGGTACGCATTCCAATGAACATGCCATGGCTAGAAAGATGTTGAGAGCAGGCTACTATTGGCTGACAATGGAGTCTGACTGCTGCAAATACGTGAAGAAATGCCACAAGTGTCAGATTTATGCGGACAAGATTCATATTCCTCCGACACTTCTGAATGTGATTTCATCACCATGGCCTTTCTCTATGTGGGGAATTGACATGATCGGCATGATTGAACCGAAAGTGTCCAACGGACACAGGTTTATTCTCGTAGCAATTGACTACTTCACCAAATGGGTTGAAGCGGCGTCGTATGCTAATGTGACCAGGCAGGTGGTCGTGAAGTTTGTCAAGAATCAGCTGATATATCGTTATGGTGTGCCTGATAATATCATTACTGATAATGGATCTAACTTGAACAACAAAATGATGAAAGAGTTGTGCGCTGAGTTCAAGATTGCACACCATAATTCCTCTCCCTACAGACCCAAGATGAATGGGGTTGTTGAAGCTGCTAACAAAAATATCAAAAAGATTATCCAGAAGATGACAGTCACGTACAAAGATTGGCATGAGATGCTGCCATTTGCTTTACATGGATATCGTACATCTGTCCGCACTTCAACAGGCGCAACCCCTTTCTCTCTTGTTTACGGCATGGAGGCTGTTCTCCCAGTAGAGGTGGAGATCCCATCAATGAGGGTCTTGATGGAAGCCAAGTTGACTGATGCTGAATGAATTCAAAATCGTTATGACCAGTTGAATCTAATTGAAGAGAAGCGATTAACTACCATGTGCCATGGTCAGTTATATCAACAGAGAATGAAGAAAGCATTCGATATGAAGGTCAAGCCTCGTGTGTTCCGAGAAGGTGACCTCGTGCTCAAGAAAGTTTTGTCTTTCACGCCCGATTCCAGGGGCAAGTGGACTCCAAACTATGAAGGTCCATTTGTTGTCAAGAGAGCCTTTTCAGGTGGAGCTTTGATGCTTACAACTATGAAGGGGAAGGATTTCACTCGTCCTGTGAATTCAGATGCAGTCAAGAAATACTTCGCCTAAAAAGAAAAATAGAATAGCTCGCTAAGTTGAAAACCCGAAAGGGCGGTTTAGGCAAAAATGAGCGTCTCGGTGGAAAACCCGAAAGGGCGATCCAAGCAAAAATTAGAGACATAAAAAGAATATTTGCATCCCGCTAGATTGAGTACCTCATCCTGGAGCAATCTAGGCAAAAATTAGGGAAATTAGCAAGTAACTGCATCCTGACAAGACTTTCTGTTTTACAACTGTCCGTTCGTCATAGATTCTCGCTCAGTCATCGTCAACTGAAGCTTCAAATACATCGAATTCAAATTAGTAGAGAAATGGTCATTATGTTCAATGTAGCCCTCTTCCAATATATATCACCGATTTCCAAATTTGTACAGATCTATGGAGTCTTGCCATTTGCAGACTACCATTCCATCAAATCAATTTGAGCTTTTATCCAATTATTTGCACTCTTATTTCTTTCAATTCAACAAATGTTTTGCATGTTTTAATTGATAAAATATCATTGCTTTTAAACCAATAAATTTTTCACAAAATTGTTTTTAAACAAAGTGAACATTCACAATGATGAAAGGATACTTAAGAAACTCTCAGTGCTCTCCCAAGGGTGGCATGATTTCCAACAGGGTAAGACATTTGTTCATATTCCTGGCATGGCTGTATCCTCTTTCTCCAGATTGTTGTTGGGGTTTCTCCCCAAGCAGAGCTCCTGTTGAGATTTTTCCTCGAGCAAATTTTGTGGAGCAGAGTCTTTGTTATGACTCCTCCTCATCCAGTGCGCTTGTTGAGGTTTTCACCTCCCCTCCCTTCAGCAGAGCAGTGATTCTTTCCTCCTCAGCAGTTGTGGTTCCTTTTGGAAGGTTCAGTATTTGGTGGTTGATCCCCAGTTCTCCTTCTTTTTCCTCAGATAAATCCCCCAGTGATTTGGTGTGATGGATTTTTATCTATGGTGATTCATCCCTTGCAGAGATCTTGCTGTTTCCTGATCCCATCAGAATTGTTTATTCTCCGGTGATCTTGGCTTTCTCTCCTGTGGTGTAGTATCGGGCGTTTGTTCCCTGGGCTTGTTTGTGTTAGATACGTCTGTTTGTCAGCATTCACCAAACATAAATCACGCATATTCATGCATAATCATAACATTCAGATATTCATGTTGCATTCTTTGCCATATATCTTTGTTTGTTGTTCCCTACTTCTAGTGATATATTTTCCCCAAGCAGATGTGGGTGTGTCCGATCTCTCAATATAGAGTCTGCCCCATAAGCAGAAAGTGTTTATCCTTTCCTTCCATATTCCCCACCGAGTTATATCCTCGTGGATGATGGTTGTTTCAGTCTCTTCCCAACACATATATTGGGATGGGTGTCCCCTATTGAGTTATATCCTCATCAGGATGAGTCTTGATTCAGTTTGCCTTTTTGGATCGATCCTGAATTAGCCCTTTTTGTAACTGTCTCTTGTACTTCCCCGTGGTATAAATGAATAATTACTCAATATTCAGTAGTCATTCACGTTATCCCCGGTGGAATTCGTGGTTTCCTACCCAGTAAACTAGTAGGTGTAATCCCTCCTTTTGTTGAATAATTGATCAGTATATCAAGAATTATTCACCTTTCCCTCAGCGGAGTTGGTGGCTTCTACCCAGTATTCGGTAGATGTAATCCTCTCTTTCTGGTTATCTTCATCCAATAGTCGATGTTGATATTCCCTCTTTCTTGTGGATAATTGCCGTATGCTAGCAATTTTATCCCCAGTGGGTCCTTTCACCGTTTGTCAGTGATATGTTCCCCGGACCATTGATTTTTTATCAATATCCCCAGAGAGCCATCTTTCATCTACCTTTTTGTTGGTAATGATTGTTTCTCCCCCTGGTTGGTCACCTATTATATACCCGGTACCGGTATCCCTGGTGTCTCTTCCATGCGAGTATATTATCTACGTTCTGACGGTAATAGATAATATATCTCTTGCACTCTTCTGGTCGGAGCCTTCTGTCCTTCCCCAGCTGAGTAAGATTCGTATTCCTTTGTTTCAGAATCGAGTATCCATCCTATAAACAAGTTTGTGTCTTGCTTTTTCCAGGATGATGAGTGTTTTGGAAGTAAAAACCAATTCACGCCTCGGTCGGCCACCTATTATATGCCCAGTAATCGGTATCCCTGGTGTTCCTTCCATTCGAGTATATTATCTACGTTCTGACGGTAATAGATAATATATCTCATGCGCTCTTTGGTTGAAGCCTTCTGTCCTTCTCCAATCGAGTAAGATTCGTGTTTCCCTTTGTGGAGTCGAATGTCCATCCTAGTCGTGTTTGCTTTTGAAGCCCTTCTTTCGGATGATGAGTGTTTTGCGAATATTCCCCAATTCACGTTGGTCGGTCACCTATTATATGCCCAGTAACCGGTATCCCTGGTGTTCCTTCCTTTCTGCTCCCTATTATGACCTTGGTCCCCTGTGGAGTCAGATTTTCCTGAGTTGAAATATACCTGTTTAGGTCTTCCTCAGATGTTTTGAAGTCTTGATATGTCTCACCCTTATACCGGTCTTAGATGTTCATTTCTTCTTGAGTTTGTTACCCAGTAACCGGTAACACCTCATCTCGTTGTTTCCCCAGGATTGTCTTTTTAGACATCCCCAGCGAGGTCCCTTAGTGGATTGTTGTTGACCAAATTTTTATTCGAAGTATCCATTGCGGATAGTTTTGCTGTGTTGGCATATTCCCTAATACATGCATTTTCCCCGACAGGGATATTTTGTTCATCCTTCCCCAGCCTGTTTCCGGATTTTTATCCGAAGTATCCTTTGTGGATAATTCTGCTGTATTCGCATATTCCCCAATACATGCGCCTTCGAGTCAGTTTCGAGCCTTTCCAATGGATTTATTCCCTTTGGAAACTCTTTTCCCCAGTTTTAAGTCGTGACCTGCTCACGCATTTTTTTTCAATCCTTTGTTCCCCAGTAGGGTCTTTACCCCATAGAATGAACTATTCATGGGAGTTGTCTTTTCCTCCAATTTGTTCTTTTCTTCTTTGCGGACACCTATCCCCACATAGACTTTTGTTTTGCATACATACATTTGCATCATGAGGTCTCTTAGGGACCAAAATTTGCCTCTTTGTTATTATTTAAGCCCATTCTACCTCGTCGAGACGAAGACTTTAACCTTCACTTCTCCGGATAGAATGACCTTAAATAGGGGCATCTGTAAGACCCTAATTTTGTCCCTAAGATCCCTCGTGGCATCATAGCACTTCATTGCATAGCCTCAAGGATCTTTGAGCATCTTGGCTTCCTTTCCCCTATGGGTAGGGATCTCTTTTGAGTGGTTTTGATCACCAGGCATACTTGCATTGTATATCATTGCTTTTATCATTTCATTTACTAACAAAAAGTACAAAAATATGTCATTAATCTTTGTTACTTGCAGCTCAAGCAAACACAGGTCAAGCACTTCCTGAGCATCCTTTGTGCAAGAGATGATGGTATTTTCTTGAGATGTGGACCATATGATCATTTTGATGAGCTTATATGAGTTATGGTTCCATTTTGGAGAATTCTTCCCAAGTGTTGGAGATTCAAATTCATCAAAGCATTTTAAGGTCATCTGAAGACCCAGACAGTCCACTGCACAGTCAATTAAGGACTTTGAGGGTAGGGACGTGATTGGGACACTTCATTCATGTTCAAACAAGGTTCATTTGACATTTCAAACATCCATATTGAATATTTTGAGGTCAAGGCAAAAATTTCCCAAAATGGAAAATGACCTATAATTTCAAATTTCCAAAAATGGCAAGTTTTCAGTTCACATTCAACTTAACTTTCCAACATCAAAGAAGCTTAAAATGAAATTTTGTTGACCATTAAAGTTGAAGATCTTTCTCTCCCATTTCCAAAAAGTCCAAGATCATGAGCATCTGATGAATGGTTGAAGAATTATGATCAAATGATTGCCAAGTGTGCATGGAACTTCAACAAGCCATAACTTTTGATCCAAAGCTCCAAATTGAGTGCCTCTTTTTGCATATTTCTTCTCATGACCTATAATTTCCAAATCCAACATGGATTTGCATGAAATTTATTCACATGACCATTTGTCCATGCATGAACATTTTGGAGTAAAAATCAAGAATTTAAATTTTATTGATCATGCATGCAAAATACCAATTCCATGTTGATAATTGGCTGATTTTAAGTGATTTCAAGGCCCAGCATGGTACTGTTCACGTATAGCATGTACATGCTAAGCTCACTTGCATTTTTTGCACTACACCTCCTATTTCACTAATCATGCTTAGCTTTGGTTTAATTTTCGTTTCAGTATCATTAATAGACCATATGAAAGCAAAACCCTAATTTCATTGAGGCAGAACAACACTCAGATATGAGAATTTCCAAATTTCTTCAAAATTTTCTCTCTTTGAAAATCCAAATTTCTTGACACAAACCTTCATTCTCTTTGCATATTCGTGACCCCTGTGTAATACTTGTAAGACCCCAATTTTGTCCCTAAGATCCCTCATAGCATCATATCATGACATATCATTGCCTCAAGGATCATTGTGCGCCTTTGCTTCCCTCCTTGTGGGTGGGTTACCTTGTGAGTGTGGTTCTTGATCACCAAGCATGTTTAGCCTTTGTATGTCATTGCTTTTCATTTGTTTACTAACCAAAAGTACAAAAATATTGTCATCTAACCATGTTACTTGCAGCTGAAGTAATCAACAGTCAATCAGTCAAGCAAGTCATTGAGCTATAGATGGTGGCCATTCTTGAGAATTTGGGCACCATGATCATTCATAAGGAGCTCATAGGAGTTGTAATGTCATTTGGAATCAAGATCTCAAGTGGTAGAGGCTTGAAATTCATCAAGGCATTGTTCAGTCAACCAAAACCCTAGCAAAGTCAACTGTGGTCAATTGTGCATAAAATCAGTGATTTGATGGTGGGAAATGGTTGGAGAGGTCTTATTCATGTCCATATAAGCCTCATATAACATGTCAAACATCATCATTGAGGAATTAGAGGTCAGACAAAAAGTTTCCAAAAATAGCAAGTGACCTGTAATTTCAAACTGCCAAAAATGGAAAGGTCTTCTCCTCAAATTTACATGTCCAAGCAAGCTTCAAATAAAATTTTGCCAACATGAAAGTTGAAGATCTTGCTCTTTCCTTTCCAAAAAGTCCAAGAACACTCATTTCTCATGTGTGGTTGGCAAGTTATGACCAAATCATTTTCAAGAAAAGTTGAACTTCAAGGAGGCATAACTTTCAAACCATTAGGTCAATTCATGTGATTCTTTTTTGAGCAAACTCCATTTGACATGAGCTATCATAATCCATCATTACATTTCATCAAAAATCATCACATAAAAAGTCCATTTTTCAAGTGAATCAATTTGAATTTTGGTGGGAAAAAAGTCATTTTTGAAAGTACATACAATTTTCATGCCAAACCAATTGCAATCACTTCAGAACAGAAATTTGGACTTGCTGCAAGAAAAATTCTACTGTTCCATTGGTCACATTTGAAAAAGGGCATTTTTGCCAAATTGCATAACAAGCTTCATTTCACTAATCCATTCCATTTGTTGCTAATCATGTTTACCAAGTGGATTAATAGGTGGTATTTAAAGCTAATTGTAACAGAATTCGAGATCAACACTTCACAATCTCAGATCCAAACTGAAAATCTCTCAAATTCTCTCAAATTTGCTCAAACTTTTTTTCAACTTTTCCATCGAAATTCTTGATTCTTTTTGTTTGTTCTTGTGCTAATCATCATCTACAGGAAGGATTGAAGATCTGTTGAAGCAAAAATTGGAGAATTCTTGAAGATTTGCAGTTGTTGAAACTTGAGCATTCACATGGCATTTGGAGTTTTCTTCGAATCTGAGCATTGTTGAGCTAAAGCACATCATTCATTCATCTTCTGCATCATCATAGAGTATCTGTTTTCATAATCCAAGCTTTGATTCACGCAAATTCATTTCTGCAGTTCTTTGAAGGTAAGAATTCGATCACTCTAATCCTTGCAATTAAGATATGCATCTTATAGATCCTTTATTGCTGAGCATTCTGCACTTTAGATCTAGTGTTTTCATTGAATATTAAGGAAGTTATGCTGTTTTGATTGTTGACATGTAAAACTTCCATTGCTCGATTCGGTTAACATGTTTAGAATTAGGTGAAGTTATTGCTGGATTAATGATGTGTGATGCATGACGTTTCGATTGATATGTGGATTGTGAATTTCTGTGAACTTTGGATCTTGAGATGATGAACACGATGAGTTTGTGATGAACGCGTAGGGTTTCAGTCTCCAGATGCCGTTTGATCCGTTTTGCCTTGGATTTGCATGTAATTCTTGTTTGTATGCCATGCTACGAATCACAATACGCCACGCGTATAAATGAAACAGAGCGTTTCATAAGTTGGCGCTCCATTTGAAAACCGCGTGTGTTCGATACTTGTCCACAACGTTCATATGTTTTCCCTTTTTCATTTTATTTCAATCAAGCTCACATGTTCATGTATCACTTCACCATGCATTTTTTATTTTTTCTTCCACATGAAAAATCCATAAATCACAAAATAATAATCCAATCGGCATGCAATTTTTTTCACCATGATCCTTGTGATGTCCTTTATTTTTTGATGATTTTTAATAAATTTGTGCACGGCTGAAAAAAATAATTGCCTAGGGTTTGTCTTCACATGTCATTTCTTGCACAATGCTTGCTATTTTGATCATGAAATCTTGATGCTTAATTGGAAATTCTTGAAATTTTACATGTATAATCTAGACTCATTCCTGGTCATTTTGGTATATATTTTGCTATTTTTGAGTTCCTGGATTATGAGATATGATGTGATCTTTGGAGGTGTGACAATGTGTGTCACACCATTTCTTGTCCATGTTCTTGATTTTATTTTCCATGCTCATGCTATGCCAATTGTTCTGGATTTTTGCATGTTGATATTTATGGTTGTTAAGTTTTCTTGCGATTTTTCCTTGGATTTTTGAATGCATTTTCTATTTGTTTGAGAATTTTCCCCCTGTTTGGTCAATTGTGAACATTTTGTGAGTCATGATCTCATATGTTTTGTGAAATTCTTGTGGCTTATTGGATGGACTTGAAATTTGGCATGTGTATTATATACATCTTGAAGTTTGCCATGGTTTTGGTTTCACTCATTTATCTCATGTCATTTCTGTTTTATGCTTGCATGAACTTGATGCATGATTTGGTGCCTTGTATGAGCTTGTTTGAACATGCTTTGATTTGTTGATTTTAATTGACATACTTCCACTTATCCAATTGACATGATTTTTGGTATGTTGCTCATTCAATGTGTTCTGTTTAAGCATAAGTTTTCTTGGAATTTATTGAGCCATTGTGGTATTGATATGCTTGTGTTCATTCTGTTTGCTCCAATGTGTTTCAATTTGCATAGCTTGACATGATTTGCTTGTGAAATGAAATTGGTGCATAGTTTTGATATGAGACCAATTGGACTTTATTCTTGATTGATTAATCTTGGTTTTGGTTCATTTTCATGTTCTGTTTTAAATTTTTTCCCTATCTTGGACCCTAGGCCTTGGCCTAAGGGTTTACCTCTCATGTTTGAAGCTTTGTTTCAGGTTGCACATACAAGTTACACAATTGATGATGCCTCATCTTGAGAGCATTTGATATTTGCTTTTGATCACTAATGTGTGTTTTGTAGGTTGAAGTTGATTCAATTGGGATTGACTTGTGGCTTATGCCTTTGCCTATATTGGTTGTCTGTTGCATTAACTGTTGATTGATTGTCTGTATAGCATACTAATTTGTTTGATGTTTCTACAGGTACATTTAGTTGCTATAGTTCATTTTGAACTTGCTTGCTTTGCTTGATAGCTTAAGCATTGAGGTATATCATCTCTTCTTCATGTAGTCTGGAAGACCAGGCCTGTTACTTGGCCAGGCACCTGTCTGAAGTCCTCCTTAAGAGGCAATGTTTGTGATTGTTTACTTTTGTCCCCAAGCAGGAAAAGCCCTCATATGAGACAATTGGTAGATAGAAGAGATATGTAGCCTATCTCCTACTATTCTGTGTGTCTTCCCCTTTCTCACATTACATGTTTGTAGCATTGTGGATCTTAACCCAAGATCTATCGAGTCATTAACTTGTGGAGAGAGTTCCAACTTTCTGAACTCCCACGCCTTCTGATATTCAAAGCTCTCCCTGACCAGGGATAAGAGCAATGAGGCACACCCCTCATATCCTCTCATCTGCTTCACCTTAACTCTCAATGTTAAGGTTAAGAGCACCACTTACCCCATTCCAGTTGACTTTACAGTCTAACCCTTGCTTGAGCCTAATTGCTTGGTTATAGTGTGTGCTAAATGACTTTGTTTGATTGATTGCTTGGTTCATCTGTACATGTTTGCTTGCTTGACATTGTGCACTTATCATCATTAATTGTTCATTATTGCATGATCATCATTTCATATCTTTGTGATCCATCTTTGGTTTACCCATTGAGGACAACAGTAAGTCCATTCATTGGCCATTGTTCCTATGATTTGGAAGGGATAGAGTGTAAGACCATTTCAGTTGGCTACTTATGTCCATTGCTTAGTGTTTGTTTGTTGGTTGTATGTGAGGATGCAATTGTAAGACCATGTTGTTGGCTCTTGTATTCCTATGATCATCTGTTGGAGATTAGAGTAAGTCCAGACAGATTGGCATCTGACATCCACATTTTGTTTTACTTTGAGGAGATTAGAGTAAGCCCATATATTGGCATCTGATATCCAGGTTTTGTTTTGTTTTAGGAGGTTGGAATAAGTCCATTTATTGGCATCTGACATCCCTGTTTGTTTTAGGAGACTGGTGTAAATCCATCTATTGGTATCCGGTATCCACCTTTGTTGTGAGATTGGTATAAGCCCATCCATTGGCCTCCGGTATCATTTGTTATTGCTCATTGTTGCCTATTCCTAAGGACACACTTGAATCATCTTCTATATGATCTCAAGAGGTGAACCTTTCTGAGAAGTTTTACACTCCATTATCCATTCACCCTCTTTGTCCTAAACCTTTTCACACTTTGAATTCAAAAACTTTGACTCGTTGTGCAAACATCTTCATGTCTTTTCAAATTAGAAACCTAGACCCTAAGTCCTTGACTTTTCAAACTCCATTTCATAACACTTCTTTGAATCAATCTTAATCATACCTTGACCATATTTTGTGAATACTCATAATCAATTAACTTCACCCATTCAATTGTTTTGTGGCTTTGTCCATTGTTAATATGTTTTCATACATTAGCCATAGGTTTCAATTACCATAGTGGTTGATGTAAATCTTACCTTATCCTTAGTGAGTCGATTGTAAGACTTCCGTACTGAAAACAGGGTTAACCCCTCTAGTACGTCGAAGCCGTCCTCGCATGGTGGATTGTTGAATTCAGGTTGAGTTTTCTCCCATTGGTAATGAAAAGCCTTGATACTTGTGTTTTAAAATGAACTCACTAAATTTTGGAAATCTTTTAGCCGAACTACGGCGTTTTGATCCTTACCTTTGATGGAAGGTACGTAGGCAACGGGTTCATCCGTTCAAACACAAAAACAATAAAAATTGTACATTCTTTTCTCATCATCCCATTCATGTTTGCACAATATGTCATAAACAAATAAACATTTTTATACAACAAGTGTGAAAAGGGCTCCCTAGGAGTACCTAGGACGTTTTGGGTGCCTAACACCTTCCCATTGCGTAATTTACCCCTTACCCAGACTCTCTGATCTTTTCATTAGTTTTCTACGTGTAAAACTTCTTGGGCCTTTGTTCTCTTTTTAGCCATTCCTTAGGATAAATAAAAGTGAGGTGGCGACTCGATTCTTTGTATACTTTGCTTTTGATTTAGTCAATAAATCATAAAGTGACGAATACACCGCTACAGAAAAGTGGCGACTCTGCTGGGGAACAAATTAGACCTTCCCTGGTGGTATTGCCTACTTTTCACCCTTGTTGTATGATATCTGTTTATCTGTTATGTGACATATTTTTGTACAATTTGGGATAACTGTATTGATTGTAATGCTTGAATTGCTTGATATACAATTGTTGCTTGCTTTGGTGATCTCTGTGAGATGAGTTCTATACCTGAACTCGAGTGCACTCTAGGATAGGAGAATAGCGTAGTCTTGTTGACTGGTGTGGAGTATTCCTTAGCCAGTTGACTTGCGAGTCCATTCACTTGGTGGAGGTCATGTTGGATTAATAATGTCACACAAGTTATTTGTGGTTAGGCATTATTCTTTCAATCATGTGCCTTAGAAGCCAAGGACCTTAGTTTACCAAGCCCATCTCGGCCTATTTTTAGGACGTAGTGCGGAGGTCGTTCAGATGTAAGTTCTGATTCGATTGTTACGCGATACTACACTCATAAGAGTCTCTCTTGAGAATATTTTTGGAATACGAGTATTCATTCCTCCGATAATATCCGAGAGATGGGACGATGATTATGGGAACCTCTGGTAGAACATGTCTGGCAGGTTTAAACCCTAGTACACTCTCTTTGGGTGGTTCTTAACCGAGACTCCATGCTCGTGACTCTCAGCAAACCCGTGATTCATGGTTGAGTCGTTCAGACAACCTTAATATCAATGGAACTTGGGTATTGATAAGGTGTAAAACCTAAATCTACCAAAATGGATGGTTGATATTAAGGATGATTGAGCCGGTTCATGTACCGTTAATATCAATGGAACTTGGGTGTCGATAAGGTGAAAACCTAAATCCACCAAAATGGATGATTGATATTAGGGATACAATGAGCTTTCCCATGACCTTTGTTTGGTGTGACTTGCTTGATCCTTGAGTGTGATTGTTGCATCCATGCATTCATGCATTCATCCGCATTCATGTCATCAGAAAAGTAAGAAAATTTTCAAGGAACTTAAAGGGTTTATTTGCAAAATTTTCAGACATGGAGAGACCAAAAAGGCATACAAAGAAGTACAGCTTTAGACAGCCTGATGTGAAAGAGTTAAGGAATCTGACATCTTATGTATTAGATCCCTTGGGTTTCAAAGCTCGCTATGGGAAGCTTCTGCCTCTGCTCACTACTCAGGTTGATGAGGGACTGATGAGTACTCTGGCTCAGTTCTATGATCCTCTGTATCATTGCTTCTCTTTCCCGGACTTCCAGTTGCTGCCTACCTTGGAGGAGTATTCTCATCTCATTGGGATCCCGATTCTGGATCAGGTGCCGTTCAGTGGCTTAGAGAGTATTCCGACTGCTCGAGAGATTGCAGACTTGTTGCACATAGATGAAGCTTTGATTAAAGCTAATCTGACTACCAAAGGTGGAATTCAGGGTCTTCCGTCCGAGTTCCTCATTGCTCAAGCTACCGTCTATGGGAAGTCCATGAGTGAGGATGCCTTTGAGGCTTTATTTGTGATGCTCATCTATGGATTGGTATTATTTCCCAACTTCGACAAATTTGTGGACATGAACGCCATTAGGATCTTCTCAGTTCTTAATCCCGTTCCGACTTTGTTGGGTGATGCCTATTTCTCTTTGCATCTGAGGAATGCAAAGGGTGGAGGAGTTATTGTCTGCTGTCTGCCTTTGTTGTACAAGTGGTTTATTTCGCACTTGCCGCAGACTGTTGCTTTCAAGGAGAACAAGGGATGTCTACGGTGGTCTCAGAGACTTATGTCTCTCACTAATGACGATATCTCTTGGTATGATCGCGTGTATGATACCGTTCAGATCATTGACTATTGTGGTGAATTTCCTAATGTGCCTCTTCTTGGTACATGTGGTGGGATAAGCTACAATCCTATTCTCGCACGACGTCAGCTTGGGTTCCCCCTAAAGGATAAACCTCATAACATTCTGTTAGAAGGTGTATTCTTTCAGGAGGGTAAAGATCCCCAAGGCCTGAGAGCCAGATTTGTCCAAGCTTGGTGCAAGATCTGCAAGAAGAGTAAGAACGAATTGGGTCCGAAGAACTGCATTGCTTTGGAGTCATATACATCTTCGGTCAGACAGAGAGCTGCCGAGTATCTGATGCCATATGATCATCCGAGACCTACACCGTTGGATGTGGCTGGGCCTTCAACCCTCCCTACCCAACGTGTAGAGGAGTTGAGAGAGGAAGACCTTTCACCTGCCTGGATCCGTGAAAGAGAGGAATTGCTTCAGCAAATCAAGGAGAAGGACGCTCTGATTGAGTTTCTCGAGCATCGAGTGATCGACGATCCGAATGATACTTGGACTTCTCTGCTTCCTCAGTCTTGCAAGTTCTGGAAGAGGAAGTATGATCGACTTGCGAAAGAGAAAGCGGATATGGAAGCTGCCTATGAGAGAGAGATCAAGAAGCTGTGTGTTTCTCGTCTTCCAGCATCCCGAGCTTCTAGGGATCCATAGGATGTTATTTTCCTTTTCTCCTTGTAATTGGATCAAAAATGCTGTACTTCTTTGTCTCGATTATATTGAATGAGATATTTTCCATATGAAATTAAAATGCTTAAAAAATTCAAAATTGCAAATAATACCCTAAGGATTCCTTGAAAATAAAACAAAGCATATGCACAAGCATTTCATGCATCATTTTGCATAAGCAGGTACCTTGTTTCTGGTCTTCTTGTCTGTGGCTTAACTCTGTGCTCTTCATTTATTTTGAAGACAAGCTAACTCACCGGTACTATACTCGAGCCAATTCTGCAAGAGTTATGGATCAGCTAGAACAAGAGAACCGTGAATTGAAGGAAGAGGTCGCCAGACTTGGCGCTTTGATGGAGCAACTTCTTGCTGCTCAGAATCAACCTGCTCAACCGCCTGCAACTCCTGTCCAGAGGACTGTTATTTCAGAGGTCGCTGTTCCGACTGTACCAGCCGCCAGTGCTCATTTCTCATCTCATGCTATGCCAGCACGGTTTCCTTGGGGTATGCCTCCAGGTTTCATGCCTGATCTGCCTGCTCCAACCTTTGCTCATATGCCGGCATCTAGCCCGGTCCCTGTTGCTGCTCCTTCTGTCGTGCATACCATGCCGAGGGTAGACGACACCATCTATCATTCCGAGCCGTCTGAGGGCCCCGATGTTAATGAGAAGATGGAAGCTATGAATGACCAATTCCTTGAGCTGGGGAAGGAATTGAAGACCCTCAGAGGGAAAGATTTGTTCCGCAAGTCTGCTGCTGAGCTTTGCCTTGTTCCCGGTGTCAAGATACCAATCAAATTCAAAGTGCCCGACTTTGAAAAATATAAAGGGAACACCTGCCCCCTTGCTAATCTGGTTATGTACGCCAGAAAGATGTCTACACAAACTAATAATGATCAGCTTCTGATCCATTATTTTCAAGACAGTCTGTCCGGTGTTGCACTCAGATGGTACATGAGTTTGGAAAGTGCTAATATCCGATCCTTCAACGATCTTGGCGAAGCCTTCGTCAAGCAATACAAATATAACGTTGATATGGCTCCCGACCGTGATCAGCTCAGGGCCATGTCTCAGAAGGACAAGGAGACATTTAAGGAGTACGCCCAGAGGTGGCGAGAGCTGGCAGCTCAGATTACTCCCCCGCTAGAGGAGAAAGAAATGACTAAGATCTTCCTGAAGACTCTTAGCTCATTTTATTACGAGCGGATGGTAGCAAGTGCTCCCTCTGATTTCACCGAAATGGTGAACATGGGGATGCGTCTTGAAGAAGGTGTCCGTGAAGGACGATTGGCAAAAGATGAGACCTCTTCTTCTAAACGATATGGGGCGTTTAAGAAGAAGGATGGGGAGGCACATGCTGTGCAATCCCATGCTTAGCCTAGAAGACCCTCTGTTCAGAGGAAGCCAACACGGCATAACAACAATCAGCACCAGGTGGCTCATATAGCACCTGTATTCAGAGACAGTGCTCAATATCAGCAACCTCAGCAACATCAGCAATATCAGCAGCAACAACACAATCAGCAACAATCTTCTCAACAGTATCGTCAACAGCAATCGCGTCCACAGCAACAGGCTTACCAGCCTCGTGGCAGCACAACCAACCAAGCCAACTTGAGTTATGATAGGAAGAAGATCAGCTTCGATCCAATTCCTATGTCATATGCAGAGCTATATCCTCCCTTGTTGGAAAGGAAGTTGGTTAGTCCAAGGGATCCTCCTGCAGTACCTGCAAATCCTCAGTGGTGGTACAACCCAGACCTACACTGTGTCTATCATTCTGGCGCTCCGGGCCATGATGTGGAGAACTGTTTTCAGCTGAAGACTAAGATTCAAGACCTTATGAGATGTGGAATTCTGAGCTTCGAAGATTCAGGCCCGAATGTTACCAAGAACCCATTGCCCACGCATGGGAAATCAGTTAATATGGTCCAGGGGTGCCCTGGGAAATACAAAGTCAAATATGTTAGCCATATTAGACAATCGTTGGTCGAATTACATCGGTTGTTGTGTCAGTACAGCCACATGGAGCATGACCACGATAAGTGCCGCATCTGTTTGGTTAATCGTCTGGGTTGTAACCAGGTACGCCGAGAACTTCAAGAGTTGCTGGGTGAAGGTACCATTGAGATCCTTCAGAATCGGAATGTGGATGAAGACGAGCCGGAGGTGAATGTTATTTCACCAATGTTCAAGCTACCCGAGCCTGTTGTTATTCGCTATGATAGCAGCAAGCCGAAGGTCTCTCCTTCTCTAACAATTAAGCCTGCAGGCCCTGTACCTTATTCTTCTGACCGAGCTGTGCCGTTCAGATATAACCCCGTCGCTATAGAAGATGGGGTAAAAGTGCCTTTGCCTTCAACGTCTGTCACCAACATTGCTGATGTGAGCGGGCTGACCCGTAGTGGTCGCGTGTTTTCTGCACCTCCCAAGGCTCCTGTTGTTTCTGATGCCGTTGAGCATCCGGTTGGGACAGCTGTTAATATTCAGAATCCGGCACCTGTTGCCAAACAACCCTCCTCCTCTATACAAAAGACTCCTGCTTCTTCAGTTGGCCCTAGTGGCATTGTGAATGAAGAATCTGATGAGATGCTGAGGCTCATCAAAAAGAATGAGTACAATGTTGTAGATCAGCTTCTACAAACGCCATCCAAGATTTCCGTTTTATCTCTGCTGCTAAATTCAGAACCCCATAGGGAGGCTCTGCAGAAAGTTTTAGATCTGGCATATGTCGATCATGATGTCACCGTTGAACAGTTTGATGGTATAGTTGCAAACATTACTACTTGCAACACTTTGAGTTTCTGTGATGCTGATCTCCCTGAGGAGGGAAGAGACCACAACATGGCTTTACATATATCTATGAACTGCAAATCTGATGCCATGTCCAACGTGCTGGTGGACACTGGATCATCTCTAAATGTATTGCCAAAATCCACACTCTCCAAGTTGTCATCTCAAGGTCCTCCTATGAGGCAGAGTGGGGTTGTTGTGAAAGCATTCGATGGGTCACGTAAGACTGTGATTGGGGAAGTTGATCTCCCAATCAAGATTGGACCAAGTGATTTCCAGGTTACCTTCCAGGTAATAGATATCCACCCATCATACAGCTGTCTCCTTGGCAGACCATGGATTCACGAGGCTGGCGCCGTGACATCCACCCTACACCAGAAGTTGAAATTTGTCAAGAACAAGAAACTGGTTGTGGTAGGGGGAGAAAAGGCTCTCCTGGTTAGCCACTTGTCTTCTTTCTCGTATATTGACGCTGAGGATGAAGTTGGAACTCCGTTCCAAGCTTTATCTATTGATGAACCTATCGAGAAGAAGTCTCCTTCATTCACTTCCTACCGTGATGCAAAACTGGCCATTGAATGTGGTGCAGTTGCTGGTTTGGGGAAGATGATTGAGCTTGAAGACAATAGATCCCGGGCTGGCATTGGCTACTGTTCTGGGGCATTTAACGAGCAAGGTTTGTTCAAGAGCGGAGGATTCATCCATGCTGATCAACCTGAAGAAGTTGCTGGTATCTTAGAAGAGGATGCAGAGGACCTGAACAATTTCATCATTCCTGGTGGTGTCTGCCACAATTGGGTCGCTGTAGATGTTCCTGCAGTCATCCATAGATCAGAGTAATAGTTCACTTTGTTCAAAACCCTTCTCCCAAGCCAAAAGGAGAAGTGATGACATTGTTGGCAGCATTTAATACAATGATGTTTTCATTCAATTAATGCATTGTTAAACATTTGTTTTTCCATTTGTTTTCACTTTTTGCTTTTTGCATGAAATCAGTGATCACAAAAAAACCCATAAAAACAAGAATAAAAACAACATTTTTCATCTGCATAATGATTTGCTTGTTTAAATTCTAAAGTTTTTCATTAACCAAAATCATTATGCAGGTTGATCCTAAAACCCATTGAACATAATGATCCAATGCCATCTCCCAATTTTGAATCCCCTGTATTTCAGGCAGAGGAAGATGATGTTGAAGGGATTCCTGATGAGATCACCCGTCTCCTTGAGCACGAGAAGAAGATCATTCAGCCGCATCTCGAAGACTTGGAAAGAGTCAACTTGGGGTCTGAAGATTGTGTTCGTATGGTGAAGATTGGAGCACTTCTTGAAGAGTCTGTCAAGAAGGGGTTGATTAGTTTGCTACGAGAATATTTTGATATCTTCGCTTGGTCATATGAAGACATGCCGGGTCTAGATACAAATATTGTGCAACATTTCCTGCCTTTGAAGCATGAGTGCGTGCCTGTGAAGCAGAAGCTCAGAAGAACTCATCCAGATATGGCAGTGAAGATCAAAAAGGAAGTTCAGAAGCAAATTGATGCGGGGTTTCTGGTGACTTCTACATATCCTCAATGGGTGGCCAATATTGTGTGTAAGACCCCAATTTTGTCCCTAAGATCCCTCATGGCATCATATCATACCATATCATTGCCTCAAGGATCTTTGTACACCTTTGCTTCCCTCCTAGTGGGTGGGTTGTCTTGTGAGTGTGGTTCTTGATCACCAAGCATGTATTGCATTTGTATATCATTGCTTTTCATCTGTCTATTAACCAAAAGTACAAAAATATTGTCATTTAACCATGTTACTTGTAGATGAAGCCAATTAGGTCAAATTAGTCAAAGTCAGTCATTGAGATAGATGGTGGCCATTCTTGAAGAATTTGGGCACCATGATCATTCATCAAGAGTTCATATGAGTTGAGACATCATTTTGAGTCAAGATATAGTTGTAGGGGCTTGGAATTCATCAGAACATGGTTCAGTCAACCAAAACCCTAGCAAAGTCAACTGAAGTCAACTATGGTCAACTGTGCATTTAATCAGTGATTTGATGGTGGGAATTGGTTTGAGAGGCCTCATTCATGTCCATATAAGCCTCATATAACATGTCAAACATCCACAATGAAGAATTTGAAGTCAGACAAAAGATTTCCAAAAATAGAAAGTTGACCTGTAATTGGATTTTGCCAAAAATGGAAAGTTCTTCTCCTCAAAATTGCTTCATCATACAAGCTTCAAATGAATTTTTGTCCAACATGAAAGTTGAATATCTTGTTCTCCCATTTCCAAAAAGTCCAAGAACACTCATTTCTCATGTGTGGTTGGCAAGTTATGATCAAATCATTCTCAAGAATTCTTGAACTTCAAAGTGAGATAACTTTCAAACCATTTGGCCAAATTGAGTGAGGTTTTTTGCTACAAGTCACATTTGATGTGCTCTATCCAAATCCTTCATCACATTTTACCAAAAATCTTCCAATCAAAATGGCCTTTTTCAAGTGGCTTGAATTTAAAATAAGGGAGGTGAAAAAGTGACTTTTCAAATTAACCATTTCCAATACATTTTACCAATTGCAAATGATTAGAAATCACATTTGGAGATTGTTTTGGGCCCATTTTTCGCACTGTAGTGCCATGCCCATGCAATTTGACTTAATTTCACTAATTTGCCAAAAGCACTTCATTAAGCAAAATGTGATTACCACTTAACTAGCCAAGGTTATGCAATGCTAAACAGAGTATATATTGCTCATTTTCTGATAGAAAACCCTAGCCACACTTTGCCAAAACAGATCAAGAAATCCATTTTCTCTCAAACTCTCATTTTCCTTATTTGAACTTTTTCTGAAAAAATCTCAAAGAGCTCGAGCCTTGGTTGATTATGCCATCACCTACCATCATCTTGGAAGCATTTGCAAGCATGGAATCACAACTGTAAGCAAAGAATCCACACTGTTGCATTGAGCTCTCTTCCATGGCAGTTTTCGATTTGAGCATAACCCAACATTGTTGAGCTAAAATTCTTCCTCCATTCATCATCTGGAACATCACTAAGCATCTGTTTCAGCTTTCCACGGCCAGAAAACCATCAAATCATCACTGCTCTTCAAATTTGGTAAAGATTCGAACCTCTTTATTTTCAAAATCATGTTATGCTTTAGAAAGGTCTTGCCATGCTGAGTACAATGAAACTTGAATCGTGGAAAATGGTTGAGTATTAAGAAAGTTATGTTGACATGAAGTTTCATATGTGGATGATGTTTTGCTCGATTCTTTCATTTCAGCATGATTTGGTGTTAATGATTGTTGGTTTGTTAATGTACATGATGAGATGAATACAATGGTATGTCGATTTTTGATTTTTGTTGCATTTCGTTCTTGCTGAAAATCTGGAAATGATGAACACGACACTGTAGCTATAAACCCTAAAATTGCTGAACCCAGGTCGTGTTTGGTTGCTGATATTTTTGTTTTGCATGTTTGTTACTGTTGCATTGCCATGAAACGAATTGCTGCATGCCACCTCACTAAGTGAAACGCGGCGTTTCACTTAGTGAGTCCAGTATTTACAAAAATGCCACGGCCGGTTTTTAATTTTCATTTAAATTATTTTCTTATTTCATTTTTATTTCATTTTGATCTTCAATCTTCAAAAAATCATAAGTTCTTCAATTTTAATCCAATTTTGATGAGATTTTTTGTGAAATGCTCCTCTTGATCTCTAGTTTATTATGATGATTTTTCCAGATTTTTTGCACGTGTGGATTTTAAAATGTGCTAGGTTTTGTTCATGTATGTCTATTTTGTGTATGCTATGCCATTTTGCTTATGAAATGATGATACTTAATCCAATGCCTCTGAAATTATTTGTGCTTAAACTAGACATGTTCATGGTGATTTTGGTGTAGAGTTTGTGAATTTATCGTTGCTGGTTGATGAGATATGATTTTTTGAATAGAGGTGTGACAATTTGTGTCACACCATTCATGTCCAACTTCATGATTTTTATTACCATGCTTATTGAACTCAAAATGGTCTGGATTTTTGCATGAACATACTTATGGATGTTGGGAATACATGTGAATTTTTCTGGAATTATTGATGGCATTTCCTATTTGATTGGAAATTCCTCCCCTGTTTGACCAAATTGTTGACCCCTTGTGATACATGTTTGTATTTGGTTTGTGAAATCCTAATGCTTAATTGGATGGACTTGAAATTTGACATGTGAATTGTAGACATCTTAATGTTTGTTATGGTTTTAGTCCCATTCGTTTATCATATGTTCTCACTATTTTATGATTTATTGAAGTTGGTGCATGTTTTGATGCTTTGTATGAGTTGGTTTGAACTTGCTTTGACTTTCTGATTTTCATTGACCTACTTCCTTTAATCCAAATGAGCTGAAATTTGGTATGCTTATCATGTTATGGGTGATGTTTGATCATGAATTATTTGAGGATTTATTGAAATATTTGTGATTGGATTTGAGTTGAATCATTCTGTTGACTTCTTTGAGGTTCTATATGACATGCCTTGACCTAATTTGTTTGTGAAATGATAATGATGAATGATATGAATGTGAAACCACTTGGGTTTGTTCCTTAATTGTTTGAACTTGATTTTGGATAGCTTTCACTTGCTGTTTTGGATTTTTTATCTCCTTTTGACCCTAGGCTTGTCCTAGTGGTCTTGTTGCTCATGTTTGAGTTTGGTTTTTCAGGTTAAGAAGCAAATGCTTCAAGGAGATTAATGCAAGTTGCTTGAGTTTGATTGATTATCATGAACTAACTTGTTTGTTTTGTAGGATGCTTAGCTCATATGCTTTGAGCTTTGTGCATTGCACATTTGACTGATTGTGTCAATCCTTATCTTATTTTGGTTTTGAATTTGAGTTGTGTACTGATTTTATTTGATTGATTTCAGGTACCTTTACTTGCTAATAGTTCTTTGAGAACTTGAATTGCTTTGCTTGATAGCATTTGCATTGAGGTAGAATCCTTTTTCTTCATGTAGTCTGGAAGACCTGGCCTGTTACTTGGCCAGGCAACTGTCTGAAGTCCTCCTTAAGAGGTAATGTCTGTGTTTGTTTACTTTTGTCCCAAGCAGGAAAAGTCCTTTAAATAAGGCAATTGGTAGAATCCAAGAGATATGTAACCTATCTCCTACTATTCTGTGTGTCACTCACCTTGCTCACACTACTTGTGTTGATGCATAGTGAGTAAAAACCCAAGATCTATCGAGTCTAATCTATGGAGAGAGTTCCATCTTTCTGAACTCCCACACCTTCTGATATTCATAGCTCTCCCTGACCAGGGATAAGAGCATGAGGCACACCCCTCATATCCTTTCATCTGCTTCACCTTGGCCCTCAATGTCAAGGTTAAGAGCACCATTAACCCTATTCCAGTTGGCTTCAATGCCTAACCCTTTGTATGAGCCTCATTGTTTGGTTATAGAGTGTGCTGAATGCCTTTGATTGATTAATTACTTGGTTTGCTTGTATGCTTTGTGCATTTATCATCATTAATTGCTCATTAGTGCATGATCATTTCATTTGTCTTTGTGACATATCTTTGTTGTTTGCCCATTGAGGACAATTGTAAGACCATTCATTTGCCATTGTTCCTATGATGTGGAAGTGAGTATAAGACCATTTCATTGGCCACTCATCATCTCTTTGTTTGATGCATTTGTTTGATTTATGTGAGGATGCAATTGTAAGTCCATGTAATTTGGCATTTGTTTTTCTATGATCATATGTTGGAGGTTAGAGTAGGCCCAGATAGATTGGCATCTGACATCCAAGTGTCTGTTCTGCTTTGTTGGAGATTGGTATAAGTCCAGATGGATTGGCATCCGGTATCCACCTTTTTTTTTCTTTGTTGAGGAGATTAGTATAAGTCCATAGAGTGGCCTCTGATATCCAGTTCTGTTTTAGGAGATTGGTATAAGTCCAGTAATTGGCGTCCGGTATCCGCTTTTGTTGACTTTCTTCCTTTGCTTTGCTTGTTTGTTATTGCTCATTGCCTATTCCAAAGAACACACATCGAATCATCTTCTATATGATTTCAAAAGGTGAACCTTCTAGGAAGTTTTACACTCCATCTTCATCCATTCATCCATTTTGTCCTAAACCTTTTCACACATTACTTTCAAAACTTGAGATAAATATTGTGCAAACATCTTCATGTTTCAAATTAGAAACCTGGACCCTAAGTCCTTGACTTTTCAAACTCCATTTCATAATACTTCTTTTGAATCAATCTTAATCATACTTTGACCCTCCTTTTGTGAATAATCATAATCAATTAACTTCACCCATTCAATTGTTTTGTGGCTTTGTCCATTCTTGTTAAGTTTTCATACATTAGTCGTAGGTTTGATTTATCCTAGTTGGTTGATGTCAATCTCACCTATTTGTCCTTAGTTGATTGAATTGTAAGTCTTCCTTGCTTATTATAGGGTTAACCCCTCACTAGCAAGTTGAAGCTTTTCTCACATGGTGGACTCGTTGTTTATAAGGTTGAGTTTTCTCCCGTGGATAACGTAAGACCTTAAGGCTTGTGTTTAAAATTGAATCCACTAACTTTTGGAAATCTTTTAGCCGAACTACGATGTTTTGATCCTTACCTTTGATGGAAGGTACGTAGGCAACGGGTTCATCCGTTCGAACACAAAAATAATTAACTTGTATATTCTTTTCTCATCATCCCAATCATGTTTGCACAATAAATATTTCATAACAAATAACAATTTTATACAACAAGTGTGAAAAGGGCTCCCTAGGAGTACCTAGGACGTAGTGGGTGCCTAACACCTTCCCATTGCGTAATTTACCCCTTACCCAGACTCTCTGATCTTTTCATTAGTTTTCTATGTGTAAAACTTCTTAGGCTTTTGTTCGCTTTTTAGCCAATCCTTTGGATAAATAAAAGTGCGGTGGCGACTCGAATTCATTGTATGCTTTGCTTATGGTTTAATCAATAAATCATATAGCGACGAATACACCGCTACAGAAAAGTGGCGACTCCACTGGGGACAAATCGATCCTTGGTGGTATTGCCTACTTTTCACCCTTGTTGTGCCATATTATTATTTGTTATATGACATATTTTTGTACCATTTGGGATAACTGTATTGATTGTAATGTTTGAATTGCTTGATATACAATTGCTGTTTGCTTTGGTGATCTGTGAGATGAGTTCTATACCCGAACTCGAGTGCACTCTAGGATAGGAGAATGGCATAGTCTTGTTGACTGGTGTGGAGTATTCCTTAGCCAGTTGACTTGCGAGCCCATTCACTTGGTGGAGGTCATGTTGGATTAATAATGTCACACAAGTTATTTGTGGTTAGGCATTATTCTTTCAATCATGTGCCGCAGAAGCCAAGGACCGTAGTTTACCAAACCCATCTTGGCCTTTTTTTTAGGACGTAGTGCGGAGGTCGTTCAGATGTAAGTTCTGATGCGATTGTCACGCGATACTACACTCATAAGAGTTTCTCTTGAGAATATTCTTGGAATACGAGTATTCGTTCCTCCGATAATATTCGAAAGATGGAACGATGATTATGGGAACCTCTGGTAGAACATGTCTGGCAGGTTTAAACCCTAGTACACTCCCTTTGGGTGGTTCTTAACCGAGACTCCATGCTCGTGATTCTCAACAAACCCATGATTCGTGGTTGAGTTGTTCAACACATATTAATATCAATGGAACCTGGGTGTTGATCAGGTATAAAACCTAAATCCCCCAAAACGGATGGTTGATATTAAGGATGTTCGAGCCGGTTCATGTACCGTTAATATCAATGGAACTTGGGTGTCGATAAGGTGAAAACCTAAATCCACCAAAATGGATGATTGATATTAGGGATACAATGAGCTTTCCCACGACCTTTGTTTGGTGTGACTTGTTTGATCCTTGAGTGTGATTGTCGCATTCATGCATTCATGCATTCATCTGCACTTCATGTCATCAGAAAAAAGAGAAAATTTTCAAGGAACTTAAAAGGGTTTATTTGCAAAATTTTCAGACATGGAAAGACCAAAAAGGCATACAAAGAAGTACAGCTTTAGACAGCCCGATGTAAAAGAGTTAAGGAATCTGACATCTTATGTATTAGATCCCTTGGGTTTCAAAGCTCGCTATGGAAAGCTTCTACCTCTGCTGACTACTCAGGTTGACGAGGGTCTGATGAGTACTCTGGCTCAGTTTTATGATCCGCTGTATCATTGCTTCTCATTTTCGGACTTCCAACTGTTGCCAACCTTGGAGGAGTATTCTCATCTCATTGGGATCCCGATTCTAGATCAAGTGCTGTTCAGTGGCCTAGAGAGTATTCCGACTGCTCGAGAGATTGCCAGCTTGTTGCACATAGATGAAGATTTGATTAGGGCTAATCTGACTACCAAAGGTGGAATTCAGGGTTTTCCTTCCGAGTTCCTCATTGCTCAAGCTACCTTTTATGGGAAGGCCATGAGTGAGGATGCCTTTGAGGCTCTGTTTGTGCTGCTCATCTATGGATTGATGTTGTTTCCCAACTTCGACAAGTTCGTAGACATGAACGCCATTAGGATCTTCGCAGTTCTTAATCCCGTTCCGACTTTGTTGGGCGATGCGTATGTCTCCTTGCATCTGAGGAACGCAAAGGGTGGAGGAGTTATTGTCTGCTGTCTACCTCTGCTGTACAAGTGGTTTATTTCGCACTTGCCGCAGACAGTTGCTTTCAAGGAGAACAAGGGATGTCTACGATGGTCTTAGAGACTCATGTCTCTCACCAATGATGATATCACTTGGTATGATCGCGTGTATGATACCGTCCAGATCATTGACTATTGTGGCGAATTCCCTAATGTGCCTCTTCTTGGCACATGTGGTGGGATCAGCTACAATCCCATTCTCGCACGACGTCAGCTTGGGTTCCCCCTAAAGGATAAACCTCATAACATTCTGTTAGAAGGTGTGTTCTTCCAGGAGGGTAAAGATCCCCAAGGCCTGAAAGCCAGATTTGTCCGTGCTTGGCGCAGTATTCACAAGAAGAGTAGGAATGAGTTGGGTCCAAAGAACTGCATTGCTTTGGAGCCATACACCTCTTGGGTCAGACAGAGAGCTGCCGTGTACTTGATGCCGTATGATCATCCGAGACCTACACCGTTGGATGTGGCTGGGCCTTCAACCCTCCCTACCCAACGTGTAGAGGAGTTGAGAGAAGAAGACCTTTCACGTGCTTGGATCCGTGAAAGAGAAGAATTGCTTCAGCAGCTTAAGGAGAAGGACGATATGATTGAGTTCCTCGAGCATCGAGTGATCGACGATCCGAACGACACTTGGACCTCTCTGCTTCCTCAGTCTTCCAAATTCTGGAAGAGGAAGTATGATCGACTTGCAAAGGAGAAAGCAGACATGGAAGCGGCCTATGAGAGAGAGAGATCAAGAAGCTGTGTACTTCTCGTCTTCCAGCATCCCGAGCTTCTAGGGATCCATAGGATACTTATTTCCCTTTTCTCTTTGTAATGATTAAAAATGCTGTACTTCTTTATCTCGATATATTGAATGAAATATTTTCCATGAGAAATTAAAATTCTTTAACTATTCAAAATAGTGCAAATAATACCCTAAGGGTTCCTTGAAAAAAACAAAGCATCTGCACAAGCATTTCATGCATCATTTTTGCATAAGCAGGTACCCTTTGTTTCTGGTCTTCTTGTCCTAACTCTGTGTTCTTCATTTATTTTGAAGACAAGCTGACTCACCGGTATTATACTCGAGTCAATTCTGCAAGAGTCATGGAGCAGCTAGAACAAGAGAATAGAGAACTGAAAGAAGAGGTCGCCAGACTTGGCACTTTGATGGAACAACTCCTCGCTGCTCAAAATCAACCTGCTCAACCGCCTGCAACTCCTACCCAGAGGACCGTCATCTCAGAGGTCGTCACGTCGACTGTGCCAGCCAGTGCTCAAGTGCCCAATGCTATGCCAGCCGGGTTCCCTTGGGGAATGCCTCCAGGTTTTATGCCTGATCGGCCCGCTCCGACTTTTGTTCATATGCCGGCATCTAGCCCGATCCCTGTTGCTGCTCCTCCTGTCGTGCATACCATGCCAAGGGTAGACGACACCATCTATCACTCCGAGCCGTCTGAGGGCCCGGACGTTTATGAAAAGATGGATGCCATGAACGACCAATTCCTCGAGCTGAGAAAGGAATTGAAGACTCTTCGAGGTAAAGATTTGTTCGGCAAGTCGGCTGCCGAGTTGTGCCTTGTTCCCGGTGTGAAGATACCGATTAAATTCAAAGTACCTGACTTTGAAAAGTATAAAGGGAACACCTGTCCGCTCGCTCACCTGGTCATGTACGCCAGGAAGATGTCTACCCAGACTGATAATGATCAACTTCTGATTCATTATTTCCAAGATAGTCTGTCTGGTGCGGCGCTCAGATGGTACATGAGCTTAGACAATGCCAATATCAGATCCTTCAACGACCTTGGCGAAGCCTTCGTCAAGCAGTACAAGTATAACGTCGATATGGCGCCTGACCGAGATCAACTCAGGTCCATGTCGCAGAAGGACAAGGAAACGTTCAAGGAGTACGCCCAGAGGTGGCGAGAGCTGGCAGCTCAGATTACTCCACCGCTGGAGGAGAAAGAAATGACCAAGATCTTTTTGAAGACTCTTGGCTCATTCTATTATGAGCGGATGGTAGCAAGCGCTCCCTCTGATTTCACCGAGATGGTGAACATGGGGATGCGTCTTGAGGAGGGTGTCCGTGAAGGACGATTGGCGAACGATGAAAGCTCTTCCTCTAAACGATATGGGGCGTTTAAGAGGAAGGATGGGGAAGCACATGCTGTGCAATCCCATCCCAAGCATAGAAGACCCTCTGTTCAGAGGAAGCCTGCACGTCGTGCCGGTCATCAACACCAGGTGGCTCATATAGCACCTGTCTTCAAAGACAATGCTCAGCAACATCAGCAATATCAACATCAGCAACAATACCAACAGCCTCAGTACCAGCAACAACATCGTCTACAGCAACAGGCTTACCAGCCTCGTGGCAGTACAACCAATCAAGCTAACTTGGGTTATGATAGGAAGAAGATCAGCTTCGATCCAATTCCTATGACATATGCAGAGCTTTATCCTTCCTTGTTGGAAAGGAAATTGGTTTCTCCCAGGGATCCCCCTGCCATTCCTGCAAATCCACAATGGTGGTATAAACCAGATCAGCATTGTGTTTACCATTCCGGTGCCCCTGGCCATAACATTGAAAATTGCTACCCACTCAAGACTAAGGTTCAAGACCTTATGAGATGTGGAATCTTGAGTTTTGAAGATTCAGGCCCGAATGTCACCAAGAACCCATTGCCTGCGCATGGGAAATCAGTTAATATGGTTCAGGAATGCCTTGGGAAGTACAAGGTCAGATATGTAAGCCACATTAGGCAGTCGTTGGTTGAATTACATCGTTTGCTGTGTCAGTACAGCTACTTAGAGCATAACCACGACAAGTGCCGCGTCTGCTCGGTTAACCGCTTGGGTTGCGATCAAGTACGAAGAGAACTCCAAAAGCTGTTGAATGAGGGTACCATTGAGATTCTGCAGAATCGCAATGTTGATGAAAACGAGCCTGAAGTGAATGTCATATCTCCAATATTCAAGTTACCCGAGCCTGTTGTTATCCGCTACAATAGCAGCAAGCCGAAGGCTTCCCCTTCCTTGGTCATTAAACCTGCAGGCCCTGTGCCCTATTCATCTGATAAAGCCGTACCATTCAGATACAATCCTGTCGCTGTGCAAGATGGGGTAGAAGTGCCTTTACCTTCAACTTCCGTGACCAACGTCGCTGATGTAAGTGGGTTGACCCGAAGTGGTCGTGTATTTTCTGCGCCTCCTAAGGCTGTTGCTTCTGAATCTGCTGAGCGTCCGGTTGGGACCGCTGTAAATGTTCAGAATCAGGCACGTGATGTTGCCAAACCATCCTCCTCTGTACAAAAAACTCCCGTTTCTTCAGTTGGCCCGAGTGGCATTGTAGATGAAGAGTCTGATGAGATGCTGAGGATCATCAGAAAGAGTGAGTACAACGTTGTAGACCAGCTTCTACAAACGCCATCCAAGATTTCCATTCTATCTCTGCTGCTGAATTCAGAACCCCATAGGGAGGCTCTGCAGAAAGTCTTGGATCTGGCATATGTTGATCACGACGTCACCATTGAGCAATTTGATAGTATTGTTGCAAACATCACCGCTTGCAACACTTTGAGCTTTTGTGACGCTAATCTCCCTGAGGAGGGAAGAGACCACAACATGGCTTTACATATCTCCATGAATTGCAAATCTGATGCAATGTCCAATGTGCTGGTGGACACTGGATCTTCTTTAAATGTATTGCCAAAGACCACACTCTCCAGATTGTCATATCAAGGTCCTCCTATGAGGCAGAGTGGGGTGTTGTGAAAGCATTCGATGGGTCGCGTAAGACCGTGATTGGGGAAGTTGATCTCCCAATCAAAATTGGACCAAGTGATTTCCAGTTACCTTCCAGGTAATGGATATCCATCCATCTTATAGCTGTCTCTTAGGCAGACCATGGATTCATGAGGCTGGCGCCGTGACATCCCTCCTACACCAGAAGTTGAAATTTGTGAAAAATAAGAAATTGTTTGTAGTAGGGGGAGAAAAGGCTCTCCTGGTTAGCCATCTGTCTTCTTTCTCGTACATTGACGCTGAGGACGAAGTTGGAACTCAGTTCCAAGCTTTATCTATTGATGAACCAATCGAGAAGAAGTCTCCTTCATTCACTTCCTACCGTGACGCGAAGTTGGCCATTGAATGTGGTGCAGTTGCTGGATTAGGGAAGGTGATTGAACTTGAAGACAACAGATCCCGGGCTGGCATTGGCTACTGTTCTGGGGCATGTAATGAGCAAGGTTTGTTCACAAGTGGAGGATTCATCCATGATGATCAACCTGAAGAGGAAGCTGCTGCTATCTTGGAAGAAGATACAGAAGATGTGAACAACTTCGTTATTCCTGGTGGTGTTTGCCACAATTGGGTCGCTGTAGATGTTCCTACGGTCATCCATAGATCAGAGTAATTGTTCACTTTGTTTAAAACCCTTCTCCCATGCCAAAAGGAGAAGTGATGACATTGTTGGCAAAGCATATATACAATGATGTTTTCATTCAATTAATGCATTGTTAAACATTTTGTTTTTCCTTTTGTTTTCACTTTTTGCTTTTGCATGAAATCAGTGATCACAAAAAAACCATAAAAACAAGAATAAAAGCAATCTTTTTTCATATGCATAATGATTTGTTTGTTTAAATTCTAAAGTTTTTCATTAACCAAAATCATTATGCAGGTTGATCCAAAAACCCATTGAACATAATGATCCAACGCCATCTCCCAATTTTGAATTCCCTGTATTTGAGGCAGAGGAAGATGACGTTGAGGAGATTTCTGATGAGATTACCCGTCTCCTTGAGCACGAAGAAAAGATCATTCAGCCGCATCTCGAAGACTTGGAAACAGTCAACTTGGGGTCTGAGGATTGTGTTCGTCTGGTGAAGATTGGGGCACTTCTTGAAGGGTCTATCAAGGAAGATTTGATCAGTTTGCTACGAGAATATTCAGATATCTTCGCTTGGTCCTATGAAGATATGCCGGGTTTAGATACAGATATTGTGCAACATTTCCTGCCTTTGAAGCCTGAGTGCGTGCCTGTGAAGCAGAAGCTCAGAAGAACTCATCCAGATATGGCAGTGAAGATCAAAGAGGAAGTTCAGAAGCAAATTGATGTGGGGTTTCTGGTGACTTCTACATATCCTCAATGGGTGGCCAATATTGTGCCTGTTCCTAAGAAGGACGGAAAAGTCCGTATGTGTGTTGATTATAGAGATTTGAACAAGGCTAGCCCGAAAGATGATTTTCCTCTACCACACATCGACATGTTGGTAGACAATACAGCTAAATTCAAAGTCTTTTCGTTTATGGACGGATTTTCCGGATATAATCAAATCAAGATGGCACCAGAGGATATGGAGAAGACAACATTCATCACACCTGGGGAACATTCTGTTATCGAGTGATGCCCTTCGGTTTGAAGAACGCCGGAGCCACGTATCAACGAGCTATGACTACCTTGTTTCATGATATGATGCACAAGGAGATAGAAGTCTATGTTGATGATATGATTGCTAAGTCCCGAACGGAAGTTGAACATGTTGAGCATTTGTTGAAGCTTTTTCAGCGTTTGAGGAAGTTTAAACTCCTCCTGAATCCGAACAAATGTACATTTGGAGTCCGTTCTGGAAAATTGTTGGGTTTTGTGGTAAGCGAAAGAGGTATTGAGGTTGATCCTGCAAAGGTCAAAGCAATACAAGAGATGCCTGCACCCAAAACTGAGAAGCAAGTCCGAGGTTTTCTTGGCCGCTTGAATTACATTTCCAGATTTATATCCCACATGACTGCCACATGTGCGCCGATATTCAAGCTTCTTCGGAAAGATCAGTCCCATGATTGGACCGAGGATTGCCAGAAAGCTTTCGACAGTATCAAAGAATATCTGTCTGAACCTCCGATATTGTCTCCGCCTGTGGAAGGAAGACCCCTGATTATGTATTTGACAGTTCTTGAAGACTCGATGGGGTGTGTACTCGGTCAACAAGATGAATCAGGGAAGAAGGAATTTGCTATATACTACCTCAGTAAGAAGTTTACTGATTGTGAGTCTCGGTACTCTATGCTTGAGAAGACGTGCTGTGCTTTGGCTTGGGCTGCTAAGCGTTTGCGCCAGTACATGATAAATCATACAACTTGGTTGATATCCAGAATGGATCCAATCAAGTATATCTTCGAGAAGCCTGCTTTAACTGGGAGGATTGCCCGTTGGCAGATGTTGTTGTCTGAGTATGATATTGAGTATCGAGCTCAAAAAGCTATCAAAGGTAGTATCTTGGCTGACCATTTAGCGCACCAGCCGATTGAAGATCATCAGTCTGTTCAATATGACTTCCCTGATGAGGAGATTCTGTATTTGAAGATGAAAGATTGCGATGAGCTTACACTTGATGAAGGTCCGGAACCTGGTTCCAGATGGACGATGGTGTTTGATGGCGCTGTTAATCAATATGGAAATGGAATTGGGGCAATGATCATTACTCCTCAAGGTTCACACATTTCGTTTACAGCAAGGCTAACTTTCAAATGCACGAATAATATGGCGGAGTATGAAGCCTGTATTATGGGACTTGAAGAATGCATTGATTTGAGAATCAAGTATCTTGATGTGTATGGTGATTCGGCCCTGGTTGTTAATCAGATCAAGGGAGAATGGGAGACGAATCAACCTGGTCTCATCCCATATAGAGATTATGCAAGAAGGATTTCAACATTCTTCACAGAAGTTGAATTTTATCACATTCCTCGAGAGGATAATCGGATGGCAGATGCTCTTGCTACGCTTGCTTCCATGATTGTGGTCAGATGGTGGAATGATGTCCCCAATATTACTGTGATGCGCTTGGACAGACCAGCTCACATATTTGCAATCGAAGAAGTGAAAGAGGACAAGCCTTGGTATTTTGATATCAAGAATTTCCTCCAGAACCAGTTCTACCCGCCTGGGGCATCTGTGAAAGATAGGAAAACTCTGAGAAGGTTGTCAGGCAGTTTCTACCTCAGTGGTGAAGTGCTGTATAAGAGAAATTTTGATATGGTTTTGCTCAGATGCGTGGATAGACACGAAGCAAACCTGTTGATGACTGAGGTCCATGAGGGTTCATTTGGTACTCATTCCAATGGACATGCCATGGCTAAGAAAATGTTGAGAGCAGGCTACTATTGGCTGACAATGGAGTCTGACTGTTGCAAATATGTGAAGAAATGTCACAAGTGTCAAATTTATGCGGATAAGATTCATATTCCTCCGACACTTTTGAATGTGATTTCATCACCATGGCCTTTCTCTATGTGGGGAATCGACATGATCGGCATGATTAAGCCGAAAGCGTCCAACGGACACAGGTTTATTCTCGTAGCAATTGATTACTTCACCAAATGGGTTGAAGCCGCTTCGTACGCGAATGTAACCAGGCAGGTGGTTGTGAAGTTTATCAAGAACCAGCTGATTTGCCGTTATGGTGTGCCAGAGAGGATCATTACTGATAATGGATCTAATCTGAACAATAAGATGATGGATGAGTTGTGCGCTGAATTCAAGATTGCACACCATAATTCCTCTCCCTACAGACCCAAGATGAATGGGGCTGTTGAAGCTGCTAATAAGAATATCAAGAGGATTATCCAGAAGATGACTGTCACGTACAAAGATTGGCATGAGATGCTGCCATTTGCTTTACATGGATATCGTACGTCTGTACGCACTTCAACAGGGGCAACCCCTTTCTCTCTTGTTTATGGCATGGAAGTTGTTCTCCCAGTAGAGGTGGAGATCCCATCAATGAGAGTCTTGATGGAAGCCAAGTTGACTGATGCTGAATGGATTCAGAGTCGTTATGACCAATTGAATTTGATTGAAGAGAAGCGGTTAACTGCCATATGTCATGGTCAGTTATATCAGCAGAGAATGAAGAAAGCATTCGATAAGAAGGTCAAGCCTCGTGTGTTCCGAGAAGGTGACCTCGTGCTCAAGAAAGTTTTGTCTTTCGCGCCCGATTCCAGGGGCAAGTGGACTCCAAACTACGAGGGTCCATATGTTGTTAAGAGAGCCTTTTCAGGCGGAGCTTTGATGCTTACAACAATGGATGGGGAGGATTTCACTCGTCCTGTGAATTCAGATGCAGTCAAGAGATACTTTGCCTAAAAAAAAAGTATATGCAAAAGAAAAAACAGAATAGCTCGCTAAGTTGAAAACCCGGAAGGGCGGCTTAGGCAAAAATGAGCGTCTCGGTGGAGAACCCGCAAGGGTAATCCAGGCAAAAATTAGAGACTTGAAAAAAAAAGAATATTTGCATCCCGCTAGATTGAGTACCTCACCCTGGGGCAATCTAGGCAAAAATTAGGGATTTGGCAAGTAACTGCATCCTGACAAGACTTTCTGTTCCACAGCTGTCATTTCGTCAGAAGATTCTCGATTCGTCGTCAAACTGAAGCTTCGAATACATCGAGGTTCAAATTGGTAGAGAAAGGATCATTATGTTCAATGTAGCCCTCTTCCAATATATATCACTGATTTCAAATTTGTACAGATCTATGGAGTCTTGCCATTTGCAGGCTACCATTCCATCAAATGAATTTGAGTTTTTATCCAATTATTTGCACTCTTATTTGTTTCAATTTAACAAATGTTTTGCATGTTTTTAATTGATAAAATATCATTGTTTTTAAACAAATCAAATTTTTCAAAATTTGTTGTTTTAAACAAAGTGAATATTCACAATGTTGAAAGGATACTCAAGAATATCTCAGTGCTCTCCCAAGGGTGGCATGATCTCCAACAGGTAAGGCATTTGGTTCATATTCCTGGTTTGGTTGTATCTTCTTTCTCCAGATCTTATGATGGGGATGTTCCCCAGCATAGTTGCAAGCAGAGTGTTGTTGAAGACTCGGTTTTCTCCAGCAGCAGTTTTCCCCAGTAGATTTGCCTATACAGTTGGATTCTACTTGGATGTTGTTCTCCCAGTGGGTTGTTCCCCGGATTTGTTTGGAGTTGCAAAGCTCTTTGTTTCTCAGTTGATGCTGAGATCCCCTGCGGATCTTCGAGATTTTCTCTTGTTCTCCAACAGATTCGTCTTGGTGGCTGTTTTGCCCGTTGTGACTTTCTGTACCCTGGTTGGGTTGTTTGCTGACCCAGCACTCAGAGATTTGGTGTTTCCTGATATCTCTAATCCTCTGCTCCCCCAGCAGTACCCGCAGATCTATGCTTTATAGCATGTAGATCTCCGCAGATTGGCTTTCCAGTTGGTTTTTCCCTGGAAGTATAATACCGGGCGTTTGATTCCTGGACCTGTTTGTGTTAGATATGTCTGTTTTGTCAGCATTCATCAAACATAAATCACGCATATTCATGCATATTCATAAACATTCAGATATTCATGTTGCATTTCTTTGCCATATATCTTTTGTTGTTTGTTCCTTGCTATGGTGGTGCAGATCCCCAATAGATCTCCCCTAGCAGATGTCGGGTGTTAAATCTCTCCATATAGAGTCAACCCCATAAGCAGAAAGTGTCTTTTGTCTTGTCCTTCTGCAGTTCCCCACTGAGATATATCCTCGTGGATGACGGTTTCTTCCGTTTCCTCCCAACATATATATTGGGATGGATTTTCCTATTTGAGCTATATCCTCATTAGGACGTGTTTTGATTCAGTCTGTCTTTTCCGATTATTCCCGAATTGGCTATTTGTCAACTGTCTTGTGCTTCCCAGTGGGTTGTTCCCCAACGGAGTTCTTTTTGGGCCTCTACCCTTATACCGGTAGTTGTAAGTCCTATTTTTCTTTGCCCTTTCAGCGGAATTGGTGGTTATATACCTTTTATTCCTCGGCAAGAATTGTTGGTTTTCTACCTAGTAGGGGGTAGTCGTAAATCCTGTTTCTTACTCTCCAACAGAGTTTGTGGTTTGTTATAAACCTTATTTTTGGTTTCCCGTGCGGATTTGTGATTTATTCTATCCCCACGCAGAGTTTTTTGGTTTTTCTACCCCTTATTCGGTAGATGTAAACCCTAAGTCATGGTTATTCCCACCAGAGTATGGCTATTACCTCGTATTCGGTAGTTGTAAGTCCTATCTCTTTTTCCCTAACAGAGGTAACCTTTGTGGTTCGTTCTGATTGTTGGTGGATTGTGTGCTGTTCTGGCCCTATCCCCAGTTGAGTCTGTGGTCTTCTACCCTGTATCCGGTAGTTGTAAATCCCAGGTGTTGATTCTTTCTCCCCAGCAGAGTTTGTGCCTTGTGGTACAGTTGGATAATTGTCGGATGCTTGCAATTTATCCCCAGCGGGTCTCCTTTCATTTACCCTTGTGTTGGTAATGTTGTTGTTCCCTTTGATTGGTCATCATTATATACCTAGTTTGGTATCCCGATGCCTTTCTTTTCGGTTGATTTATCCTTTATTAACCCAGTAACCGGTTGTGGATAATCTTCCATGCGAGTATATTATTCACGTTCTGACGGTAATGAATAATATATCTCATGCACTCTTCAATCGAAGCCTTTTGTGTTTCCCTGGTCGAGTAAGTTTCGTTACTTCCCTTTTGCGGAGTCGAATGTTCTTTGTTGTTGGATAATTGCCGGATGCTTGCAACTTATCCCTTGAGTTATCTTTCGTTTACCCGGATGCTTGGTATCGATTGTCTCTCTTTTTGGTTAGTCACCTATTATATACTTTGGTGTCTCTGGTGTCTTTTCCTTTCGAGTATATTATTCACGGTCTGCCGGTAATGAATAATATGTCTCATGCGCTCTTTAGTTGGAATCCTTTGTTGATTTTCCCCAGCTGAGCAAGATTCGTATTCTTTGTAGAATCGAATATCCATCCTTTAACCAGTTTGTGTTTTGGATGATGAGTGTTTTGGCATATATACCAACCCACGTTTTCGGTAGATCACCTATTATATACCTCGGTATCTCTGGTGTTTCTTACCATGCAAGTTTATTATCTACGTTCTGACGGTAATAGATAATATACCTCATGCGAGTATTCTTATCCACGGTCTGCCGGTAATGGATATTATATCTCATGCACTCTTTTGGGTTTGTGTCCCCAGTTGAGTAAGGTTCGTTTTCCCATTGTGGATTCGAATGTCCATCCTATAAGTCGATTTGCTTTTTCAAGCCCTCCTTTCGGATGATGAGTGTTTTGGCATATATACCAATTCACGTTTTGGTCGGTCACCTATTATATACCTCGGTATCCCTGGTGTTCCTTCCCCTTCTGCTCCCTATTATGACCTCGGTCCCCTGCGGAGTCAGATTTTCCTGAGTTTATGTACCATTTTCAGGTCTTTCTCAGATGTTTGGTTGATTGATATCTCTCACCCTTATACCGGTCTTAGATATTCATTCTTCCTGAGTTTGTTACCCTTCTACCGGTAACATCTCATTCTTTAGTGCTTCCTCAGTGGAGTTTCCTATTGCTTTTCCCAGGAGTCAGCTTGTGTCTCTCCAATGGATGTTTTTCCTTTGGAATTTTCTTTTCCCCAGTGTGAGTCCTTCACTCCCAGTGAGGTCTCCAGTCTGATTTCTGTTATTACCCTAATCAGAGTCGTGTCTTGTTCACGCTGTGTCAGTTTTGTTTTTCCCAACTTGAAGTCGTGTCCTGCTCACGCATTCTTTTTCTTTTACTATCCCCAATGAGAATCTTGTTAGAGTCTCTGTTCCTGGTGAGTGTATTACTCCAATGGATCGTATTTTCTTCTGTGTGAATCATATTCCCCACAGAGTTTGTGTCTTTTGCATACATACATTTGCATCATGAGGTCTCTTAGGGACCAAAATTTGTCTCATTACTGTTATTTAAGCCCATTCTACCGCATCGAGATGAAGATTTCTAAACTTCACTTCTCCGGCTAGAATGACCTTAAATAGGGGCATCTGTAAGACCCCAATTTTGTCCCTAAGATCCCTCATGGCATCATATCATACCATATCATTGCCTCAAGGATCTTTGTACACCTTTGCTTCCCTCCTAGTGGGTGGGTTGTCTTGTGAGTGTGGTTCTTGATCACCAAGCATGTATTGCATTTGTATATCATTGCTTTTCATCTGTCTATTAACCAAAAGTACAAAAATATTGTCATTTAACCATGTTACTTGCAGATGAAGCCAATTAGGTCAAATCAGTCAAAGTCAGTCATTGAGATAGATGGTGGCCATTCTTGAAGAATTTGGGCACCATGATCATTCATCAAGAGTTCATATGAGTTGAGACATCATTTTGAGTCAAGATATCAAGTGGTAGGGGCTTGGAATTCATCAGAACATGGTTCAGTCAACCAAAACCCTAACAAAGTCAACTGAAGTCAACTGTGGTCAACTGTGCATTTAATCAGTGATTTGATGGTGGGAATTGGTTTGAGAGGCCTCATTCATGTCCATATAAGCCTCATATAACATGTCAAACATCCACAGTGAAGAATTTGAAGTCAGACAAAAGATTTCCAAAAATAGAAAGTTGACCTGTAATTGGATTTTGCCAAAAATGGAAAGTTCTTCTCCTCAAAATTACTTCATCATACAAGCTTCAAATGAATTTTTGTCCAACATGAAAGTTGAAGATCTTGTTCTCCCATTTCCAAAAAGTCCAAGAACACTCATTTCTCATGTGTGGTTGGCATGTTATGATCAAATCATTCTCAAGAATTCTTGAACTTCAAAGTGAGATAACTTTCAAACCATTTGGCCAAATTGAGTGAGGTTTTTTGCTACAAGTCACATTTGATGTGCTCTATCCAAATCCTTCATCACATTTTACCAAAAATATTCCAATCAAAATGGCCTTTTTCAAGTGGCTTGAATTTAAAATAAGGGAGGTGAAAAAGTGACTTTTCAAATTAACCATTTCCAATACATTTTACCAATTGCAAATGATTAGAAATCACATTTGGAGATTGTTTTGGGCCCATTTTTCGCACTGTAGTGCCATGCCCATGCAATTTGACTTAATTTCACTAATTTGCCAAAAGCACTTCATGAAGCAAAATGTGATTACCACTTAACTAACCAAGGTTATGCAATGCTAAACAGAGTATATATTGCTCATTTTCTGATAGAAAACCCTAGCCATGTAACACCCCGAATTAAATAAGAGAATTATTTAAATTAAGTTAATAATATATTTATTAATTTAGTTAAATAAAGTGAATTATTGGATTATTATTATTATTATTTGGAATAATAATTAGTGGAAAATATATAAGTTGGAATAAGAGAAAAAGGTTTCATTTTTGGTAAAGAGCTTTCACGTGAAACAGAGAAGCGGCTGGAAGGTGAAAAGTGGAGCAAGAGCAAAGGTTGAAGAACGGAAAAGCTTGAAGCTCAGAGATTTCCGGATTATCTCAGGTAAGGGGGGTTTATCGTCGTTTAATGGGTATTATAGATTAACATGTAATGGGTAGTGATAAACCGTTGATTTGACCCTAATTGGGATGTTGCATGCTGAGGAATTTGAGTTGGATAAGTTGTGGTAATACTGTAATTGAATCGGTAATTGTGTGAGTCGTGATTTCCCGATAGTGTAGCTTTTTACGGAAATTGAATCGGAGGTCCGGAAGTCCTCCAACGGCGGAAAATGCGGAGAACTCTGCATTCTGCCTTGTGTTAGCGCAGGAACTGCTGTTTTGTCTTCGTTAACCGGTTAACCCAGAGCGTTAACCGGTTAACACTGTTATATTTTGTGGAAATGTGCTGTTTTGCCTGCGTTAACCGGTTAACCCAGGGCGTTAACCGGTTAACACTGTTGCGTTTTGTCAGAAAGTGTATTTTGTTCTGCGTTAACCGGTTAACCCAGGGCGTTAACCGGTTAACACTGTTGGAAAGTGGAAAAAGTTGATATTTTAATGTTGTGAACTTAATTGGTGATTGGCCTATTTTAGTTAATTGTGAGGAATAATTTGGTTGGGTTTATGTTATGAAATGTTGATACAATTATGTTGATAAGTTGTGTTAAAGTTGTTGAAAATACTGAGTTGTAGGCTTGGTGAGCCAAAGTTGATTTTAAGTTGATTGTTGTTGAAAACGTTGTTGTGTTGATATTATTAGTATGTTGTCGACAGTTTAAAGTCGTGTATGCCATGTACATTCATATGCATTAAGTCGGAGCGTTGCTCACACCACGTTGGCCTGGATTGGCAAAATTTTAAGTTGAAAGTTGAAGGCTTATGCCTTGATGCCCACTAAAATGGCAATGATTTAAGTTGGGAGTTTACTCCGAATGGTACCACATGCATAACGAGTCGAGTCTCATTTGAGTTGCATTTTATGTTGTTATTGAGTATGATATTGAGTTGATAACTGCCGTTGTTGTATGTATAATCTGATTTGGGTGATGAAACGTGTTAAATTACTTAGCATTACATGATGAATTATAATGCTTATTATATTGATTGAGAAACTCACCCTTACAACTATTTTTCAGGTAACGAGCAATGAGTTGAGTAGAAGCTAATGCTTGGAGTCTAGTGTAGTCGCTTTAGTGGGTCATGCTCTGATAGATGTAACATCGGGACGGGATGTTTAATTGTTTATTGTCGGTTGTTGAACCATTTTTCATGTAATACGTTATATGTTTTTGGAATGGTTGAGTTGATTTATATCCGCTGCGAATTGTGCAAAAATTGTTATTTTGATTAAATAATGAGCATGACAGTTATTATGTTGTTAAGTGTTGTGTGACACCCTTGGTGCATAATTACTCTGATATATATTGTTGTTTAATTAAATATTTGGGGTATTTAGATGGGTGTTACAAGCCACACTTTGCCAAAACAGATCAAGAAATCCATTTTCTCTCAAACTCTCATTTTCCTTATTTGAACTTTTTCTGAAAAAATCTCAAAGAGCTCGAGCCTTGGTTGATTATGCCATCACCTACCATCATCTTGGAAGCATTTGCAAGCATGGAATCACAATTGTAAGCAAAGAATCCACACTGTTGCATTGAGCTCTCTTCCATGGCAGTTTTCGATTTGAGCATAACCCAACATTGTTGAGCTAAAATTCTTCCTCCATTCATCATTTGGAACATCACTAAGCATCTGTTTCAGCTTTCCACGGCCAGAAAACCATCAAATCATCACTGCTCTTCAAATTTGGTAAAGATTCGAACCTCTTTATTTTCAAAATCATGCTATGCTTTAGAAAGGTCTTGCCATGCTGAGTACAATGAAACTTGAATCGTGGAAAATGGTTGAGTATTAAGAAAGTTATGTTGACATGAAGTTTCATATGTGGATGATGTTTTGCTCGATTCTTTCATTTCAGCATGATTTGGTGTTAATGATTGTTGGTTTGTTAATGTACATGATGAGATGAATACAATGGTATGTCGATTTTTGATTTTTGTTGCATTTCGTTCTTGCTGAAAATCTGGAAATGATGAACACGGCACTGTAGCTATAAACCCTAAAATTGCTGAACCCAGGTCGTGTTTGGTTACTGATATTTTTGTTTTGCATGTTTGTTACTGTTGCATTGCCATGAAACGAATTGCTGCATGCCACCTCACTAAGTGAAACGCGGCGTTTCACTTAGTGAGTCCAGTATTTACAAAAATGCCACGACCGGTTTTTAATTTTCATTTAAATTATTTTCTTATTTCATTTTTATTTCATTTTGATCTTCAATCTTCAAAAAATCATAAGTTCTTCAATTTTAATCCAATTTTGATGGGATTTTTTGTGAAATGCTCCTCTTGATCTCTAGTTTATTATGATGATTTTTCCAGATTTTTTGCACGTGTGGATTTTAAAATGTGCTAGGTTTTGTTCATGTATGTCCATTTTGTGTATGCTATGCCATTTTGCGTATGAAATGATGATACTTAATCCAATGCCTCTGAAATTGTTTGTGCTTAAACTAGACATGTCCATGGTGATTTTGGTGTAGAGTTTGTGAATTTATCGTTGCTGGTTGATGAGATATGATTTTTTGAATAGAGGTGTGACAATTTGTGTCACACCATTCATGTCCAACTTCATGATTTTTATTACCATGCTTATTGACTCAAAATGGTCTGGATTTTTGCATGAACATACTTATGGATGTTGGGAATACATGTGAATTTTTCTGGAATTATTGATGGCATTTCCTATTTGATTGGAAATTCCTCCCCTGTTTGACCAAATTGTTGACCCCTTGTGATACATGTTTGTATTTGGTTTGTGAAATCCTAATGCTTAATTGGATGGACTTGAAATTTGACATGTGAATTGTAGACATCTTAATGTTTGTCATGGTTTTAGTCCCATTCATTTATCATATGTTCTCACTGTTTTATGATTTATTGAAGTTGGTGCATGTTTTAATGCTTTGTATGAGTTGGTTTGAACTTGCTTTGACTTTCTGATTTTCATTGACCTACTTCCTTTAATCCAAATGAGCTGAAATTTGGTATGCTTATCATGTTATGGGTGATGTTTGATCATGAATTATTTGAGGATTTATTGAAATATTTGTGATTGGATTTGAGTTGAATCATTCTGTTGACTTCTTTGAGGTTCTATATGACATGCCTTGACCTAATTTGTTTGTGAAATGATAATGATGAATGATATGAATGTGAAACCACTTGGGTTTGTTCCTTAATTGTTTGAACTTGATTTTGGATAGCTTTCACTTGCTGTTTTGGATTTTTTATCTCCTTTTGACCCTAGGCTTGTCCTAGTGGTCTTGTTGCTCATGTTTGAGTTTGGTTTTTCAGGTTAAGAAGCAAATGCTTCAAGGAGATTAATGCAAGTTGCTTGAGTTTGATTGATTATCATGAACTAACTTGTTTGTTTTGTAGGATGCTTAGCTCATATGCTTTGAGCTTTGTGCATTGCACATTTGACTGATTGTGTCAATCCTTATCTTATTTTGGTTTTAAATTTGAGTTGTGTACTGATTTTATTTGATTGATTTCAGGTACCTTTACTTGCTAATAGTTCTTTGAGAACTTGCATTGCTTTGCTTGATAGCATTTGCATTGAGGTAGAATCCTTTTTCTTCATGTAGTTTGGAAGACCTGGCCTGTTACTTGGCCAGGCAACTGTCTGAAGTCCTCCTTAAGAGGCAATGTCTGTGTTTGTTTACTTTTGTCCCAAGCAGGAAAAGTCCTTTAAATAAGGCAATTTGTAGAATCCAAGAGATATGTAACCTATCTCCTACTATTCTGTGTGTCACTCACCTTGCTCACACTACTTGTGTTGATGCATAGTGAGTAAAAACCCAAGATCTATCGAGTCTAATCTATGGAGAGAGTTCCATCTTTCTGAACTCCCACACCTTCTGATATTCATAGCTCTCCCTGACCAGGGATAAGAGCATGAGGCACACCCCTCATATCCTTTCATCTGCTTCACCTTGGCCCTCAATGTCAAGGTTAAGAGCACCATTAACCCTATTCCAGTTGGCTTCAATGCCTAACCCTTTGTATGAGCCTCATTGTTTGGTTATAGAGTGTGCTGAATGCCTTTAATTGATTAATTACTTGGTTTGCTTGTATGCTTTGTGCATTTATCATAATTAATTGCTCATTAGTGCATGATCATTTCATTTGTCTTTGTGACATATCTTTGTTGTTTGCCCATTGAGGACAATTGTAAGACCATTCATTTGTCACTGTTCCTATGATGTGGAAGTGAGTATAAGACCATTTCATTGGCCACTCATCATCTCTTTGTTTGATGCATTTGTTTGATTTATGTGAGGATGCAATTGTAAGTCCATGTAATTTGGCATTTGTTTTCCTATGATCATATGATTGAGGTTAGAGTAAGCCCAGATAGATTGGCATCTGACATCCAAGTGTCTGTTCTGCTTTGTTGGAGATTGGTATAAGTCCAGATGGATTGGCATCCGGTATCCACCTTTTTTTTTCTTTGTTGAGGAGATTAGTATAAGTCAATAGAGTGGCCTCTGATATCCAGTTCTGTTTTAGGAGATTGGTATAAGTCCAGTAATTGGCGTCCGGTATCCGCTTTTGTTGACTTTCTTCCTTTGCTTTGCTTGTTTGTTATTGCTCATTGCCTATTCCAAAGAACACACTCGAATCATCTTCTATATGATTTCAAAAGGTGAACCTTCTAGGAAGTTTTACACTCCATCTTCATCCATTCATCCATTTTGTCCTAAACCTTTTCACACATTACTTTCAAAACTTGAGATAAATATTGTGCAAACATCTTCATGTTTTCAAATTAGAAACCTGGACCCTAAGTCCTTGACTTTTCAAACTCCATTTCATAATACTTCTTTTGAATCAATCTTAATCATACTTTGACCCTCCTTTTGTGAATAATCATAATCAATTAACTTCACCCATTCAATTGTTTTGTGGCTTTGTCCATTCTTGTTAAGTTTTCATACATTAGCCGTAGGTTTGATTTATCCTAGTTGGTTGATGTCAATCTCACCTATTTGTCCTTAGTTGATTGAATTGTAAGTCTTCCATGCTTATTATAGGGTTAACCCCTCACTAGCAAGTTGAAGCTTTTCTCACATGGTGGACTCGTTGTTTTATAAGGTTGAGTTTTCTCCCGTGGATAACGTAAGACCTTAAGGCTTGTGTTTAAAATTGAATCCACTAACTTTTGGAAATCTTTTAGCCGAACTACGGCGTTTTGATCCTTCCCTATGATGGAAGGTACGTAGGCAACGGGTTCATCCGTTCGAACACAAAAATAATTAACTTGTATATTCTTTTCTCATCATCCCAATCATGTTTGCACAATAAATATTTCATAACAAATAACAATTTTATACAACAAGTATGAAAAGGGCTCCCTAGGAGTACCTAGGACGTAGTGGGTGCCTAACACCTTCCCATTGCGTAATTTACCCCTTACCCAGACTCTCTGATCTTTTCATTAGTTTTCTATGTGTAAAACTTCTTAGGCTTTTGTTCGCTTTTTAGCCAATCCTTTGGATAAATAAAAGTGCGGTGGCGACTCGAATTCATTGTATGCTTTGCTTATGGTTTAATCAATAAATCATATAGCGACGAATACACCGCTACATTGTGCCTGTTCCTAAGAAGGACAGAAAAGTCCGTATGTGTGTTGATTACCGTGATTTGAATAAAGCTAGTCCAAAAGATGATTTTCCTCTACCACACATTGATATGTTGGTAGACAATACAGCTAAATTCAAAGTCTTTTCCTTTATGGACGGATTTTCCGGATATAATCAAATCAAGATGGCACCCGAGGATATGGAGAAGACAACATTCATCACACCTTGGGGAACATTTTGTTATAGAGTGATGCCCTTCGGTTTGAAGAATGTCGGAGCCACGTATCAACGTGCTATGACTACCTTGTTTCACGATATGATGCACAAGGAGATAAAGGTCTATGTTGATGATATGATCGCTAAGTCCCGAACGGAAGTTGAACATGTTGAGCATTTGTTGAAGCTTTTTCAGCGTTTGAGGAAGTTTAGACTTCGTCTGAATCCGAACAAATGTACATTTGGAGTCCGTTCCGGCAAGTTATTGGGTTTCGTTGTTAGCGAAAGAGGTATTGAAGTTGATCCTGCAAAGGTCAAAGCAATACAAGAGATGCCTGCACCCAAAACTGAGAAGCAAGTCCGAGGTTTTCTTGGCCGCTTGAACTATATTTCCATATTTATATCCCACATGACTGCCACATGTGCGCCGATATTCAAGCTCCTTCGGAAAGATCAGTCTCATGATTAGACCGAGGATTGCCAGAAAGCTTTCGACAGTATCAAGGATTATCTGTCTGAACCTCCGATCTTGTCTCCGCCTGTGGAAGGTAGACCTCTGATCATGTATCTGACTGTGCTTGAAGACTCGATGGGTTGTGTACTCGGTCAGCAAGACGAATCAGGGAAGAAAGAATCTGCTATCTATTACCTCAGTAAGAAGTTTACTGATTGTGAGTCTCGATACTCAATGCTTGAGAAGACGTGCTGTGCTTTGGCTTGGGCTGCTAAGCGTTTGCGCCAGTACGTGATAAATCATACAACTTGGTTGATATCCCGAATGGATCCAATCAAGTATATCTTCGAGAAGCCTGCTTTAACTGGGAGGATTGCCCGTTGGCAGATGTTGTTGTCTGAGTATGATATCGAGTATCGAGCTCAGAAAGCTATCAAAGGTAGTATCTTGGCTGACCATTTAGCGCACCAGCCGATTGAAGATCATCAGTCTATTCAGTATGACTTCCCTGACGAGGAGATTCTGTATTTGAAAATGAAAGATTGTGATGAGCCTACACTTGATGAAGGTCCGGAACCTGGTTCCAGATGGACGATGGTGTTTGATGGCGCTGTAAATCAATACGAAAATGGTATTGGGGCAGTAATCATTACTCCTCATGGCACACATATTCCGCTTACAGTAAGGCTAACTTTTAAATCCACGAATAATATGGCAGAGTATGAGGCCTGTATTATGGGACTAGAAGAATGCATTGATTTGAGAATCAAACATCTTGATGTGTATGGTGATTCGGCCCTGGTTGTCAATCAGATCAAGGGTGAATGGGGGACGAATCAACCAAGTCTCATTCTGTACAGAGATTATGCGAGGAGGATTTAAACGTTCTTTACAGAAGTTGACTTTCATCATATTCCACGGGAGGATAATCGGATGGCAGATGCCCTTGCTACGCTCGCTTCCATGATTGTTGTCAAATATTGGAATGAAGTTCCCAATATTGCCGTGATGCGCTTGGATAGACCAGCTCACGTGTTTGCAGTTGAAGAAGTGAATGATGACAAGCCTTGGTATTTTGATATCAAGAATTTCCTCCAGAACCAGGTCTACCCGCCTGGGGCATCTGTGAAAGATAGGAAAACTTTGAAAAGGTTGTCAGGCAGTTTCTACCTCAGTGGTGAAGTGCTGTATAAAAGAAATTTTGACATGGTTTTGCTCAGATGCGTGGATAGACACGAAGCAAACCTGTTGATGACTGAGGTCCATGAGAGTTCATTTGGTACTCATTCCAATGGACATGCCATGGCTAGAAAGATGTTGAGAGCAGGCTACTATTGGCTGACAATGGAGTCTGACTGCTGCAAATATGTGAAGAAATGCCACAGATGTCAGATTTATGCGGATAAGATTCATATTCCTCCGACACTTCTGAATGTGATTTCATCACCATGGCCTTTCTCTATGTGGGGAATCGACATGATCGGCATGATCGAACCGAAAGCGTCCAACGGACACAGGTTTATTCTCGTAGCAATTGACTACTTCACCAAATGGGTTGAGGCCGCTTCGTATGCGAATGTGACCAGGCAGGTGGTTGTGAAGTTTATCAAGAACCAGCTGATTTCCGTTATGGTGTGCCAGATAAGATCATTACTGATAATGGATCTAATCTGAATAATAAGATGATGGATGAGTTGTGCACTGAGTTCAAGATTGCACACCATAATTCCTCTCCCTACAGACCCAAGATGAATGGGGCTGTTGAAGCTGCTAACAAGAATATCAAGAGGATTATCCAGAAGATGACAGTTACGTACAAAGATTGGCATGAGATGCTGCCATTTGCTTTGCATGGATATCGTACATTTGTCCGCACTTCAACAGGGGCAACCCCTTTCTCTCTTGTTTACGGCATGGAGGTTGTTCTCCTAGTAGAGGTGGAGATCCCATCAATGAGAGTCTTGATGGAAGCCAAGTTAACTGATGCTGAATGGATTCAGAGTCGTTATGACCAGTTGAATTTGATTGAAGAGAAGCGATTGACTGCCATGTGCCATGGTCAGTTATATCAGCAGAGAATGAAGAAAGCATTCGATAAGAAGGTCAAGCCTCGTGTGTTCCGAGAAGGTGACCTCGTGCTCAAGAAAGTCTTGTCTTTCGTGCCCGATTCCAGGGGCAAGTGGACTCCAAACTACGAGGGTCCATATGTTGTTAAGAGAGCCTTTTCAGGCGGTGCTTTGATGCTTACAACAATGGATGGGGAGGATTTCACTCGTCTTGTGAATTCAGATGCAGTCAAGAAATACTTTGCCTAAAAAAAAGTATATGCAAATGAAAAACAGAAAAGCTCGCTAATTTGAAAACCCGAAAGGGCGACTTAGGCAAAAATGAGCGTCTCGGTGGAGAACCCGCAAGGTTGATCCAGGAAAAAGTTAGAGACTTGAAAAAAGGAGATATTTGCATCCCGCTAGATTGAGTACCTCACCCTGGGGCAATCTAGGCAAAAATTAGGGATTTGGCAAGTAACTGCATCCTGACAAGACTTTCTGTTCCACAGCCGTCTTTTCGTCAGAGGTTCTCGATTCGTCGTCGACTGAAGCTTCGAATACATCGAGATTCAAATTGGTAGAGAAAGGATCATTATGTTCAATGTAGCCCTCTTCCAATATATATCACTGATTTCAAATTTGTACAAATCTATGGAGTCTTGCCATTTGCAGGCTACCATTCCATCAAATCAATTTGAGCTTTTATCCAATTATTTGCATTCTTATTTGTTTCAATTCAACAAATGTTTTGCATGTTCTAATTGATAAAATGTCATTGTTTTAAACAAATAAATTTTTCAAAAAAAATTGTTGTTTTAAACAAAGTGAACATTCACAAAGATGAAAGGATACTTAAGAATTTCTCAGTGCTCTCCCGAGGGTGGCATGATTTCCAACAGGTAAGACATTTGTTCATATTCCTGGCATTGGTTGTATCCTCTTTATCCTGCTTTGTTGATTAGGGGTTGTTCCCCAAGCAGAACTTTTGTTAGGGTTATTCCCCTAAGCAGAATGTTGTTGAAGACTTCGTTTTCTTCTCCATCAGTATTCTCCCCCAGCATGGGTGTTGTCCATTTGGAAGTTTCGGTAGTGGGCGGTTTGAGACCCCAGTACCCTGTCACTCTCCCCAGTGCCATCGCCAGCGGAGTTGTGGTTTTTTCTCCTCAGCATGGATGCTTTTCCTTTGAAGATTCAATGCTCGGTGGTTTGATATCCCGGTACTTTACCACTTTCCCCAACATTGTCGCAAGCTGAGTTGTTGCTTCTTTCCTCAGCACAGTCGCTAGTGGGATCTGTGATATATCCCCAGAACAGAATGCTTGTGGAAGACTTTGTTTGCTCCAGTAGTACTCCCTTCCCCGGCTAAGTTGCCAGCGGAGTTGCTATCTCCCCATCAGTGCGCTTATTCCTTCAGCAGGGCAGTGATTGTGTTCCTCCTCAGAAGTTGTGGGTTTTCTCCTCAAAAGAGTCAGCACTTGGTGGTTGATCCCCAGCTCTCCTCCATACTTCCCAGTGGATCCCGCAGTGGATTTCCCCAGTGGATCTGCCTGTAAATTTTTGGTTTAGAGGATTGCATTTGTGCAAAATCCCCAATGGAATGGGTATTCTCCAACAGAGTTAGGGTTGCATCTGCAATAATCCCCTCAGAGTCTCCGCCAGAGTTAGAAACCTCTGTTTTCCCCAGTAGGGTTGGTTGGTGATCTATCATACGTAGATTTGGTTGATCTCCTGTTACTTTTGATCCCCAGTAGAGTAGCTTGTTGTAGAATCTACTTGTGTGATATTTTCTTCCTCCTCAGTGGGTTGTTCCCCAATGGATTGGTTACTTGCATTATCCCCAGGTAGAGTTGCTTGTGCAGTCAGATTCTACATGGATGATTTGTTCTCCCTTTGAGGGTTGTTCCCCAGCGGAGATATTGTGGAGTTGCTTTCATAGCAATTCTTGCTTGGGCAGTGAGCTCTTGTTCCCCTGCATATTTTGGGATTTCTCCCATTCCCCAACAGATTTGTCTTTGTGGCCGTTGTTGCCTGTTGTGACTTGCTGTACTCCAGTCGGGATGTTTGTTGATCCATCACTCAGAGATTTTACGATATCTCCGATCTTTTGCCTCCCCGCAGATCTTTGCTTTTCAGATTGAAGATCTCCAGCAGATTGGCTTTCCAGTTGGACTTCCTTGGTTCTCCCTGGAAGTATAGTACCGGATGTTTGATTCCTGGAACTTGTTTGTGTTAGAACTGTCTGTTTTGTCAGCATTCATCAAACATAAATCACGCATATTCATGCATAATCATAAACATTCAGATATTCATGTTGCATTTTTTGCCATATATCTTTTGTTTATTGTTTCCTGCTATGGTGATATAGATCTCCTTTATAGGTCTCCCAAAGCAGATGTCGGGTGTTTAATCTCTCAAAATAGAGTCAGCCCTTAAGCAGAAAGTGTCTATCCTTTCCTGCCTTTCCCCACTGAGATACATCCTCGTGGATGACGGTTGTTTCCGTTCCCTCCCAACACACGTTGGGACGGGTTTTCCCTTTTGAGATATATCCTCATTAGGACAAGTCTTGATTCAGTCCGCCTTTTTGGTTCGATCCTAAATTGGCCTTTTTCAACTGTCTCTTGCGCTTCACTATGGCATAAATGAATAGTTGCTTACAAACCGGCGCTCATTCATCCTCAGTGGAATGTTTGGCCTCTGCCTACAAACCAGCAGTTGTAAGTCCTATCTTTGCGGTCTTCTACCTACTACCCGGTAGTTGTAAATCCTTTTTCTCACTCTGTTCCTCAGCAGAATTTGATGGCCTCTGCCTACAAACCAGCAGTTATAAGTCCTACCTTTGCGGTTTTCTACCCACTACCCGGTAGTTATAGACCCCGTTTTCTCCACTAACGGAGTTAACTTTTGTTGTTCATCCCAACCGATGACAGTTCCCTTTTGTGGTTTTCTATCCAATCTTTGGTAGATGTAATCCCCTACTTGCGGTTATCTTCATCTAGTATTCGATGTTGATTTTCCCTGTGTTTGGATAAGTCGCTTGAATAAGCACTTATATCCCCAGCAAGTCTTTTGTGGATAATAGCCGTATGCTAGCAATTTAATCCCCAGCGGGTCCCTTCACCGTTTGTCAGTGATTGTGTTCCCCGGATCATTGATTTTCATCAATGTATCTCTGGCGAGTCTTCTTTCATTTACCCTCTTATTGGTAATGTCTGTTGCCCCCTTTGATTGGTCATCTTTACATACCTAGTTGGTATCCCGATGCCTTTCTTTTGGATTTTATCCTATAAACAACCTACAACCCGGTTCAGGATAATCTTCCTCTCGAGGTTATTATTCACGTTTTGACGGCAATGAATAATATACCTCATTCGCTCTTCGGTCGAAGCCTTTTGTGTTTCCCCAGTCGAGTAAGATTCGTTATTTCCCTTTGCGGAGTCGAATATTTTGTTGTTGGATAATTGCCGGATGCTTGCAATTTATCCCTTTGAGTTATCTTTCGTTTACCCGGATGCTTGGTATCGATTGTCTCTCTTTTGGTTAGTCACCTATTATATGCCCTAACCGGTATCTCTGGTGTCTTTTCCTTTCGAGTATATTATTCACGGTCTTCCGGTAATGAATAATATACCTCTTTCGCTCTTTGGTTGGAGTCCTGTGTTGATCTTCCCCAGTCGAGTAAGATTCGTATTCCTTGTGGAATCGAATGTTCATCCTATAAACAAGTCTGCTGTTCTAGCTTTCTTCAGGGTGATGAGTGTCTTGGAACACAAACCAATTCACGATTTCGGATTCTTATCCTATAAACAACCTACAACCCGATTCAGGATAATCTTCCATGCGAGTATATTATCTACGTTTTGACGGCTATAGATAATATATCTCATGCACTCTTTTGTCGAATCCTTTGCTGTTTCCCCAACTGAGTAAGATTTGCATTCTTTACAGAATCAATTGTCCATCCTATAAACAAGTCGGCTTTTCTAGCTTTCTTCAGGATGATGAGTGTTTTGGAACACACACCAATTCACGCCTTGGTCGGTCACCTGTTACATACCTACAACCCGGTATCCTTGGTGTTCCTTCCTGTCTGATCCCTATTATGACCTTGGTCCCCTGTGGAGTCAGATTTTCCTGAGTTTATGTACCTTTCTCAGGCCCTTCTCAGATGTTTGGTTGATTGATATCTCTCACCCGTATACCGGTCTTAGATATTCTTTCTTCCTGAGTTTGTTACTCACTAACCGGTAACATCTCATCCTTTGGTTTCCCCTGGAAAGTCTTTTCTAGATTTCCCCAGCGGATTTGTGCTCCTATTCGTGTTGTTGTATTGGTGTTATCCCCAGTACATGCAGTTTGTGAGTCAGCTTGAGTCTTCCCAATGGAAGTGTTTTCCTTTGGAATCTCTTTCTCTCCCCAGTATGAGTCCTTCACTTCCCTAGTGAAGTCTCCGGTCAGTTTTGTTTTCCCTAACTCAAAGTCGTGTCCTGCTCACGCATTCTTTCTTTTATTATCCCCTATAAGAGTCCCCATAAGAGTCCTGTTAGAGTCTCTATTCCTGGTGAGTGTATTACTTCGATGGATCGTCTGGTCTTCTTTGTGGAACCATATCCCCACAGAGTTTGTGTCTTTTGCATGCATACATTTGCATCATGAGGTCTCTTAGGGACCAAAATTTGTCTCATTACTATTATTTAAGTCCATTCTACCGCGTCAAGATGAAGATTTCTAAACTTCACTTCTCCGGGTAGAATGACCTTAAATAGGGGCATCTGTAAGACCCCAATTTTGTCCCTAAGATCCCTCATAGCATCATATCATGACATATCATTGCCTCAAGGATCATTGTGCGCCTTTGCTTCCGTCCTTGTGGGTGGGTTACCTTGTGAGTGTGGTTCTTGATCACCAAGCATGTTTAGCCTTTGTATGTCATTGCTTTTCATTTGTTTACTAACCAAAAGTACAAAAATATTGTCATCTAACCATGTTACTTGCAGCTGAAGCAATCAACAGTCAATCAGTCAAGCAAGTCATTGAGCTATAGATGGTGGCCATTCTTGAGAATTTGGGCACCATGATCATTCATAAGGAGCTCATATGAGTTGTAATGTCATTTGGAATCTAGATCTCAAGTGGTAGAGGCTTGAAATTCATCAAGGCATTGTTCAGTCAACCAAAACCCTAGCAAAGTCAATTGTGGTCAACTGTGCATAAAATCAATGATTTGATGGTAGGAAATGGTTGGAGAGGTCTTATTCATGTCCATATAAGCCTCATATAACATGTCAAACATCATCATTGAGGAATTGGAGGTCAGACAAAAAGTTTCCAAAAATAGCAAGTGACCTGTAATTTCAAACTGCCAAAAATGGAAAGGTCTTCTCCTCAAATGTACATGTCCAAGCAAGCTTCAAATCAAATTTTGTCCAACATGAAAGTTGAAGATCTTGCTCTTGCCTTTCCAAAAAGTCCAATAACACTCATTTCTCATGTGTGGTTGGCAAGTTATGACCAAATCATTTTCAAGAAAAGTTGAACTTCAACGAGGCATAACTTTCAAACCATTAGGTCAATTCATGTGATTCTTTTTTGAGCAAACTCCATTTGACATGAGCTATCATAATCCATCATTACATTTCATCAAAAATCATCACATAAAAAGTCCATTTTTCAAGTGAATCAATTTGAATTTTGGTGGAAAAAAAGTCATTTTTGAAAGTACATACAATTTTCGTGCCAAACCAATTGCAATCACTTCAGAACAGAAATTTGGACTTGCTGCAAGAAAAATTCTACTGTTCCATTGGTCACATTTGAAAAAGGGCATTTTTGCCAAATTGCATAACAAGCTTCATTTCACTAATCCATTCCATTTGTTGCTAATCATGTTTACCAAGTGGATTAACAGGTGGTATTTAAAGCTAATTATAACAGAATTCGAGATCAACACTTCACAATCTCAGATCCAAACTGAAAATCTCTCAAATTCTCTCAAATTTGCTCAAACTTTTTTTCAACTTTTCCATCGAAATTCTTGATTCTTTTTGTTTGTTCTTGTGCTAATCATCATCTACAGGAAGGATTGAAGATCTGTTGAAGCAAAAATGGGAGAATTCTTGAAGATTTGCAGCTGTTGAAACTTGAGCATTCACATGGCATTTGGAGTTTTCTTCGAATCTGAGCATTGTTGAGCTAAAGCACATCATTCATTCATCTTCTGCATCATCATAGAGTATCTGTTTTCATAATCCAAGCTTTGATTCACGCAAATTCATTTCTGCAGTTCTTTGAAGGTAAGAATTCGATCACTCTAATCCTTGCAATTAAGATATGCATCTTATAGATCCTTTGTTGTTGAGCATTCTGCACTTTAGATCTAGTGTTTTCATCGATCACTCTAATCCCTTTTTCATTTTATTTCAATCAAGCTCACATGTTCATGTATCACTTCACCATGCATTTTTTATTTTTTCTTCCACATGAAAAATCCATAAATCACAAAATAATAATCCAATCGACATGCAATTTTTTTCACCATGATCCTTGTGATGTCCTTTATTTTTTGATGATTTTTAATAAATTTGTGCACGGCTGAAAAAAATAATTGCCTAGGGTTTGTCTTCACATGTCATTTCTTGCACAATGCTTGCTATTTTGATCATGAAATCTTGATGCTTAATTGGAAATTCTTGAAATTTTACATGCATAATCTAGACTCATTCCTGGTCATTTTGGTATATATTTTGCTATTTTTGAGTTCCTGGATTATGAGATATGATGTGATCTTTGGAGGTGTGACAATGTGTGTCACACCATTTCTTGTCCATGTTCTTGATTTTATTTTCCATGCTTATGCTATGCCAATTGTTCTGGATTTTTGCATGTTGATATTTATGGATGTTAAGTTTGCTTGTGATTTTTCCTGGGATTTTTGAATGCATTTTCTATTTGTTTGAGAATTTTCCCCCTGTTTGGTCAATTGTGAACATTTTGTGAGTCATGATCTCATATGTTTTGTGAAATTCTTGTGGCTTATTGGATTGACTTGAAATTTGGCATGTGTATTATAGACATCTTGAAGTTTTCCATGGTTTTGGTTTCACTCATTTATCTCATGTCATTTCTGTTTTATGCTTGCATGAACTTGATGCATGATTTGGTGCCTTGTATGAGCTTGTTTAAACATGCTTTGACTTGTTGATTTTAATTGACATACTTCCACTTATCCAATTGACATGATTTTTGGTATGTTGCTCATTAAATGTGTTCTGTTTAAGCATAAGTTTTCTTGGAATTTATTGAGCCATTGTGGTATTGATATGCTTGTGTTCATTCTGTTTGCTCCAATGTGTTTCAATTTGCATAGTTTGACATGATTTGCTTGTGAAATGAAATTGGTGCATAGTTTTGATATGAGACCAATTGGACTTTATTCTTGATTGATTAATCTTGGTTTTGGTTCATTTTCATGTTCTGTTTTAAGTTTTTTCCCTATCTTGGACCCTAGGCCTTGGCCTAAGGGTTTACCTCTCATGTTTGAAGCTTTGTTTCAGGTTGCACATACAAGTTACACAATTGATGATGCCTCATCTTGAGAGCGTTTGATATTTGCTTTTGATCACTAATGTGTGTTTTGTAGGTTGAATTTGATTCAATTGGGATTGACTTGTGGCTTATGCCTTTGCCTATATTGGTTGTCTGTTGCATTAACTGTTGATTGATTGTCTGTATAGCATACTAATTTGTTTGATGTTTCTACAGGTACATTTAGTTGCTATAGTTCATTTTGAACTTGCTTGCTTTGCTTGATAGCTTAAGCATTGAGGTATAGCATCTCTTCTTCATGTAGTCTGGAAGACCTGGCCTGTTACTTGGCCAGGCACCTGTCTGAAGTCCTCCTTAAGAGGCAATGTTTGTGATTGTTTACTTTTGTCCCCAAGCAGGAAAAGCCCTCATATGAGGCAATTGGTAGATAGAAGAGATATGTAGCCTATCTCCTACTATTCTGTGTGTCTTCCCCTTGCTCACATTACATGTTTGTAGCATTGTGGATCTTAACCCAAGATCTATCGAGTCATTAACTTGTGGAGAGAGTTCCAACTTTCTGAACTCCCACGCCTTCTGATATTCAAAGCTCTCCCTGACCAGGGATAAGAGCAATGAGGCACACCCCTCATATCCTCTCATCTGCTTCACCTTAACTCTCAATGTTAAGGTTAAGAGCACCACTTACCCCATTCCAGTTGACTTTACAGTCTAACCCTTGCTTGAGCCTAATTGCTTGGTTATAGTGTGTGCTAAATGACTTTGTTTGATTGATTGCTTGGTTCATCTGTACATGTTTGCTTGCTTGCCATTGTGCACTTATCATCATTAATTATTCATTATTGCATGATCATCATTTCATATCTTTGTGATCCATCTTTGGTTTACCCATTGAGGACAACAGTAAGTCCATTCATTGGCCATTGTTCCTATGATTTGGAAGGGATAGAGCGTAAGACCATTTCAGTTGGTTACTTATGTCCATTGCTTAGTGTTTGTTTGTTGGTTGTATGTGAGGATGCAATTGTAAGACCATGTTGTTGGCTCTTGTATTCCTATGATCATCTGTTGGAGATTAGAGTAAGTCCAGACAGATTGGCATCTGACATCCACATTTTGTTTTACTTTGAGGAGATTAGAGTAAGCCCATATATTGGCATCTGATATCCAGGTTTTATTTTGTTTTAGGAGGTTGGAATAAGTCCATTTATTGGCATCTGACATCCCTGTTTGTTTTAGGAGACTGGTGTAAATCCATCTATTGGTATCCGGTATCCACCTTTGTTGTGAGATTGGTATAAGCCCAGCCATTGGCCTCCGGTATCATTTGTTATTGCTCATTGTTGCCTATTCCTAAGGACACACTTGAATCATCTTCTATATGATCTCAAGAGGTGAACCTTTCTGAGAAGTTTTACACTCCATTATCCATTCACCCTCTTTGTCCTAAACCTTTTCACACTTTGAATTCAAAAACTTTGACTTGTTGTGCAAACATCTTCATGTCTTTTCAAATTAGAAACCTGGACCCTAAGTCCTTGACTTTTCAAACTCCATTTCATAACACTTCTTTGAATCAATCTTAATCATACCTTGACCATATTTTGTGAATACTCATAATCAATTAACTTCACCCATTCAATTGTTTTGTGGCTTTGTCCATTGTTAATATGTTTTCATACATTAGCCATAGGTTTCAATTACCATAGTGGTTGATGTAAATCTTACCTTATCCTTAGTGAGTCGATTGTAAGACTTCCGTACTGAAAACAGGGTTAACCCCTCTAGTACGTCGAAGCCGTCCTCGCATGGTGGATTGTTGAATTCAGGTTGAGTTTTCTCCCATTGGTAATGAAAAGCCTTGATACTTGTGTTTTAAAATGAACTCACTAAATTTTGGAAATCTTTTAGCCGAACTACGGCGTTTTGATCCTTACCTTTGATGGAAGGTACGTAGGCAACGGGTTCATCCGTTCAAACACAAATACAATAAAAATTGTACATTCTTTTCTCATCATCCCATTCATGTTTGCACAATATGTCATAAACAAATAAACATTTTTATACAACAAGTGTGAAAAGGGCTCCCTAGGAGTACCTATGACGTTTTGGGTGCCTAACACCTTCCATTGCGTAATTTACCCCTTACCCAGACTCTCTGATCTTTTCATTAGTTTTCTTCGTGTAAAACTTCTTGGGCCTTTGTTCGCTTTTTAGCCATTCCTTAGGATAAATAAAAGTGTGGTGGCGACTCGATTCTTTGTATACTTTGCTTTTGATTTAGTCAATAAATCATAAAGTGACGAATACACCGCTACAATACTGAGCAAGAATCATCATCTGGACTGTTCATTTGACCTAGATTTCGAGCCATACAAGCACATGAATGTGAAAATGGAGTTCTGAAATTGAGTTGGATTTGAGGGCTTTCAGTCGTTTCTTGGTGCATAAAGCTTCATAACAAGAGCTCAGGAGTTGATCTGGACACTTGCAAGGCCTTGGATCCACTGTTTCATTGTTCTATTCTTCAAGAGGTTAAAATTCGACCATCACCTTTCTTTATTTTATGCATATGTTTAAGTAGATCTTTGCACGCTGAAAATTCTGATCTAAGTTTCATAAAAAATGGATGATTATTGAGTGAGATATATGTGTTTGAAGTTTTGGATGCATGATGGTTTTCTCTTCGATTTGCACGATATGTGATGAATTAATGTGAAATAATGATAGATTTGAATTCCTCATGCCATGACCATTCGAATGATGTATAAACTTGCAAATTCTGGAAAAATATTTGTATGCGTGTACTGTTCCTCCGCCGTCTTCGCGAAGAAGACGGTTGTTTCCTCCCTGCCTGGCCGTGTGAACCACCGTCTGGTTCAGGCCTTGCTGGCGCTAGGGCTTTGTCCCTGTAGATGCCACATGTGCTGCCTGTTGGCTATTCCATTGGCCAGCGCTCTTTTAACCATTGCCACGCATTGCCTTGACCGCTGAGTTGGATGCCAGCAAGTTTAGTGAAGTGATGCGTTTTGCTTGTAACACGCTTCGATTCTTGGCAATGTCATTTCTGGATTATTTTTATGCAGCGCCTTACTTTGAATTGTTACAGGCTTCGATTCCTGCCTATGCCATATTTTAAAATCTCCTCCACATTTATCCTTTCCCTCCATAATTCCATATGCATTGTTCATTTTAATTCAAATATTTTTGGCAACTTCAAAAATTCATATAAAATTGAAAATTCATCCAATTAATTCCCAACTTTTTGCAAAATGTTCATGTGAATGTCTTCTATGTTTTGATGTGGATTTCTGGATTTGTGCCTGGCTGGAATTTTAATTGTGTTAGACTAATTGAACATGTATGCATTTGTGACATTGCTTCATTCTTTCTATTGTAAAATGCTTAATAATGATCCAATTGCCATGAAATTTTGTGTAATGATTCCCAACATGTTGCTTGACCTTTGAGGCTTGATTGTGCATTTTTCTCATTTTCCATTTCTATTTTAGACACATGGACTTTAGGTGTGACAATGTGTGTCACACAATGTGATGTCTTGCTTGTGCATTTTCATTTCTAGGTCAATTAAACTTTGTTGATTCTAATTTTTGGCTTGATGATTGTGTTTGACATGTTGTATGCACATAAAATTTTCCAGAATTGTTTGAGTCATTTCTGTTTTAATATAGAATTTTGATTCTTAATGATCAATTGTGTGCTTTGAAATTGCCTTTGTCTTCTCTTGCTCATTTCATGACCTTGCTTAATGATTTTGATTTGGTCCTTTTTAGGACATGTTCTTATTTGGTTAAAGATGCTTTATGTTGAATATCAACCTCTGTTTTGACTTTTTGCTTTGCCTTTGACCCTAGCCTTTGGGCTAGTGGTTTGTACTCATATTTTGAGCTTTGTATTTCAGGTTTCAAAGCAATTAGCCACATTGGTTGACATGATCTCATCACTTGAGATACAGGTTATTTTGGTTGACTAACCTTGCTGTTTTGTAGGTCTTTTGGATGATGAATCAATTAGTTTGCTTGCATCTTATGCCTTGCATTGATATTGTCTGATGAGTGGTTGTCTCACTGTCGGACTTTCTGTTTGATTTGTCTGAATGTGAATATTGACTTGTTTGATTTTCTTACAGGTACTTTAGTAGCTTTAACTCATTACTTGAGTTGCTTTGCTTTGCTTGTGGTTGGCATACCACTTAGGTAATTTCTTTTCTCCATGTAGTCTGGAAGAAGTCCTCCTTAAGAGGCAATGTTTGTGATTGTTTATGTTTGTGCCATGTAATTCAAGTCCTCCTAAGTGAAGAGGCATTGGCAGATAAAAGGGATGTGCAATCCATCCCCTGCTATTCAGTCGAGTCTTTCACTTTGCTCGCACTACGTGCTGATGCGTTTTGAATAAACACCCAAAATCTTGTATATAGAGTGAGTCATTGTGGAGTAGAGTTCCTCATTCTGGACTCCCACACTTTCATTGTCTTGAGCTCACCCTGGCCAGGGTTAAGAGCCATGAGGTCTAATCCTCATCTCCCATTTCATCTGCTCACCCTAACTCTCAATGTTAGTGGTTAAGAGCTTCTGTTTACACTTATACAGTTGGCTTGTTTGTCAAGGTTGATATGACCCCTTGACTAAAGCCCACCCTTTGTGTGAAGCCCATTGTTTGTGTATAGTGTGTGCTTGTTTGTTCATTTGTGCATAATTGTTTGTGTGTGCCTCTGTGCATTGTTTTCATCTTTGAGCATTAATTGTATATCATTTTCATGATCATTGTTCATACTTTGTGACATTTTGTTTTGTCCATTGAGGAGCCAATTGTAAGTCCAGCTATTGGCTTTTGTTTCCTGTGATCTGGTAGGAGTTGGAACTAAGACCATTGATTGGCATTCCATTTCCTGGGAGTCGAGTGTAAGACCATATATTGGCATCTTGTTTCCTCTCGCTTATGTCTTTCTGATACCATGCTTTATCTGCTTTTGCCTTGTGCTACCTATTCCAAAGGAACTTACTTGGATCATTTCTATGATTTTGAGAAAGCAATCCTGCCTGTGGCTTTGTCCCGTAACCTTAACCCTCACCCTTTTGTGATTAACCTTGAACCTTGTTTTCATCTTTAACCCAAACCAGAAAACTTTTGTGCAAACATTTTCACTTGTTTTCAAAACTAGAAATCTAGGCCTTATGCCTTTGATTTTCAAACTTCATTTTCATAATACTTCTTCTGAATTGAACTTTAATGTCAACTTTGACCATCTTTCTGAATACTTCTAATTGGTTAATTTCACTCACTCAATTGTCTTTTGTGATTTCAATGATCACTTCTTAATCAAATTTTCATGCATTAGCCATAGATCTGAGTTATCTTAGTGGTTGATGTGAATCTCACCTTTTGTCCTTAGTGATTGAATTGTAAGACTTCCCTGCTTATTATAGGGTTAACCCCTCACTAGCACGTTGAAGATGTTCTCACATGGTGGACTTGTTGTTGATTTAGGTTGAGTTTTCTCCCTTTGATAACGAAAGACCTTAAGGCTTTTGTTTAAAATCAATTCATTCACTTTTTGAAATCTTTTAGCCGAACTACGGCGTTTTGATCCTTATCTTTCATGAAAAGGTACGTAGGCAATGGGTTTCATCCATCCAAACACAAAAATAACTAACTTGTACATTCTTCTCTCATCTCTTCAATCAATGTTTTCACAAAAAATATTTCATAAACAATAACCTGATACAACATTTGTGAAAAGAGGTTCCCTAGGAGTACCTAGGATGTTGTGGGTGCCTAACACCTTCCCGCAACATAATTACCCCCTTATCCAGATCTCTGACCTTTTATTAGTTTTCTTTGCGTAAAACTTCTTAGGCTTTTGTTCGCTTTCTAGCCATTCCTTTGGATAAATAGAAGTGCGGTGGAGACTCTATCTTTGTATGCTTTGCTTTTGATTTAGTCAATAAATCATAAAGTAACGAATACACCGCTACATACCCGAGTCTAGAGGAAAAACATAAGATAGGACAATGGTTGAGTAGTACAGACTATCGAGGTGAATACTTCATAAGAGTCGGTACGAGAACCTCACTTAGAGTAGATCCTTTTGCAAATATTGTTGCCCGAGGTGAATACCTCATAAGCTTCAATATTTCAAAGGGGTCCATGACTCTAAGAACCTTTTAGAACATTGAACCTTTGGCCAACTAGAAATGATGGTTGCGTAGTATGGATTCCCGATGTGAATAATTCATAAGAATCGATACGAGAACCTCGCTCAGAATAGATTCTCTAGATGGAGTTGACGATCAGAAAGTATTTTCCGTAAGCATCAAACATTCTTTTGAATCCATGACTCTGAGTACCCTGTCTAGAACCAAGTCGATGGTTGCGTAGTACGGACTCTCGAGGTGAATACTTCGTAAGAGTCGGTACGAGAACCTCACCCAGAATAGATTCCCTTGATGGAGTTGATGACCGGGAAGTATTTTCTGTAATCGTCAAACATTCTTGTGAATCAATGACACTGGGGATCCTTTGTAACAAAGCCCTAGATCACACCCGATGAGAACCCCGTTTTGGAAAGCAATCAGACTTATCCATACCTCAGACCTTTGAACCTGTACCAAAAAAAACATTGCATCCATCCATTCATTGCATACGCATAAAAAGCAAAACTCTTAGTTTGTTTCGCGTTATTTCAGGAATCCAAGACTTGTTAGCAAAATGAATCCTGAGAGAAGAAGCACTTTTCAGTTCAAATATAAGAACATGGACCTTGCCATCCTGCAGAAGTTGAGTGCCAAAGTAACACATTCAAACTCAATAGCTTTGTGCAAGATTATGGAAGAATTCTGGACATCCTAAATGAGAAGATGGACATGATGACCACAATGACTATTGCTCAGTTCTATGATCCACCTCTATGTTGTTTCACATTTTATGACTTCTAATTGGCTCCTACCTTGGAAGAATTTGAGAGGATTGTAGGCCGTAATCTGAGGGATCATAATCCATTTCCTAAGTTCGATGAAGGTATTCCTCCCAAGACGATAGCTTTAGCTTTGGGTCTGAAATTTTCTGAAGTCATGGACAATTGGGATGTGAAGGGAGCTTTCAATGGTTTTTCTAGGAAGTTCTTGGAAGATAAATCTAAGAAGATGCAAAAAGAAGGGAAATGGGAAGCTTTCTATGATGTGTTAGCCGTGTCGGTATATGGGATAGTTCTCTTCCCAAATATTGACCATTTTGTGGACCACCTGGCAGTGAGAATCTTCCTCTCTGGTAACCCTATACCGTTCCTCCTGGAAGACCTCCACTATGCTCTCCACGATCGTCATGAGAATAAGGAAGGAGCCATCTTATGTTGTGCGCAGCTGTTGCATGCCTGATTTAGATCTCATGTGCTAGAAGATGGCCCTTTTGTCTCGAGGGAACTCAAGCCCTCCTAGAAGTTAGCTTCCCTCACCTCCAATCATGTTAAATGGTATATCAGGGATTGGGAAACCAAGGATGTTATTGTCAGCATTGGAGACTTCCCCAATGTACCTTTGATAGGAACCAAGGGTTTCATCAACTATAACCCCGTGTTATCTTTGAGGCAGCATGGTTACCCTATGAATGGCCCTCCAAAATCTAAAGCTTTAGAGCCTTTCATCTAAAACAATGCTGAAGCAGATCACCCCATGGTGAAGAAGATCAAGACGTCTTGGCAAGAAGTTATCAGAAAGGGTAAGGAGTTGGGTAAGAGAAATGCCATCGCTCGAGAGCCTTATACTTATTGGGTGAGAGAGAGGATTCAGATGGTTAAACTCACTTTTCCATTTGATCCTTCTATCTATCTGTTGGTTCCTGAGCCAGAACCCATATTACCTGAAGATGTGGAGAAGCTCAATGCCCGTATTAAGGAGCTGGAGTTGGAGAATGCCGACTTGAGGATTAAGCTCGGTCGAGTCTCGATAGAGAATGGAAATTTGAAAGACGGTCAACAGAAGAAGGACAAAGAGCTTAAAATCTCCAACAAAAGAGCTAGGGAGTCTGAGGCAAGGAGAGAAAAGTTCGGACAAGCGCTCTACAGCACTAAATCTATGTTCAAGACAAAGGAAGAGGAGTTTGATAGAGCTTTACTCCGAATTCAAAAACTCAACAAGACTCTGGAATTGACCCTTGAAATGAAAAGGGAAGCACGACTGATTTATGAGATTCATACTCGTGAACTGGAGAATACCATTCAGAAATACAAGGATACTCTGGAACCCGAGAAGCTGAGGACTGAAGAGTCAGAAAGAGTTTGTACACGGCTGAACTATCAGTTGGAACAAGCCAATGCTAGAATCCAAGCACTTGAAAGTGGGGATCAAGATGCTGCCTATCTGACATTGCTAGGTGAGTGCAAATATTGGAGAAACCTCTATAGGGACATAGAGGTGACCAAGGCTGAAGACTTGCGCATCATTCAAGACCTCCAAGGGCTTTACACTGAGTGGAAGGGAAAATTTCTGAGGCTGTCCAGATTTGCGAATTCCGTCATGCAGGAGCTACCTGAGAAACTGCAAGAAGCTGATTGGTGTATGTGTCCAGAGAACACCCCGCATCAAGTCTTTAATTTCATTAAATTTTGTAAGGCGATGTTGGAAGGGCTGACTACCGACCTTGCTACGGTTCGGAAAGCCCATAAGCCATAAGCACTTCGTTTGTATTTGAACTTTGTTATAAGTTAATGAAAAAATCGCTTTTGAGATTCATTTTTATTGTGTTTTATTTCCTTATTACTTTAAATATTTGCGAACAAGTGTTGTGGCATTTCTGAAATAAATGACTGAAACTAACCAAGAGTTTTGCCAACAAGATGCATCCATTCATGCATTCATACATTTTCAAAATAGAGTCTCACTCCGCCCTTTCTTCCTCCAGTTTCATGCTGAATCTTCAACACCAGTACAATACTCGCGCCCGAGCAAGACAAAGGATGGCTGAACAAGAGCAAGAGAGCGCCCGAGTTAGAGCTGAATTAGATGAAATCAAAGGGGGCATGTCCCAGATGAGGGAAATGGTACAAGCTTTAACCTTCAGATTTAAGGTTTCGCAAGCGACTGTGATTTCAGAGACCACGGGCCCAACAATGGAAGTCCAACTTCAGAGGACGTTACCCTCAACCCTTCCTCCATATGGGCTACCTTACGACTTCGTCCCTCAAGCGGAAGTAGTGCACGACATGGGGCAACCTGTCCAACAAGTTATGCCATTACCGGTTTACACCGACGCACGCCCAGTCATCCATACCGTTGCTCCACCAGCTTCCTATGCTAGGCACATTCCGCACTTTGAAGATCAACATCACATGTATCAGACTGTCGACTCAACCTTTGTTGGTGACGAAGAAATCTTTGAAGATTTTAGAGAAGTAAAGGAGAACATGCAGCTCCTTGAGAAGATGTTTCGAGATTTAGAAGAAGACCACGTCTTTGGATCTGCTGCTAAAGAAATGTGCCTTGTATATGGGTTGGTGATTCCGGCCAAATTCAAAACTCCAGACTTCGAAAAATATAAGGGGCATACTTGTCCAAAGAGCCATCTCATCATGTATTACAGAAAAATGGCTGCACACGTGGAAGACGACAAGCTGATGATCCACTATTTTCAAGATAGCTTGAGTGGGGCTCCTTCCAAGTGGTATTTAAGTCTGGATCAAAATAGGATCATATGTTTCCAAGACCTGTTAGACACATTCATAAAACACTATAAATACAACATGGACATGGCACCTCACAGAAGACAGTTGCAAAGCATGTTCCAGCATGACAAAGAGTCCTTCAAGGAATATGCTCAGAGATGGAGGGAACTGGCTTCTCAAGTTGAACCACCTCTTGCTGAGAAGGAATTGGCCGAACTATTTATCGATACAACCCAACCCCAATTCTATCAGAAGATGGTTGGAAGTGCTTCCTTGGGATTCTCCGAGCTTGTTGCTATAGGGGCTCGTGTCGAATATAGTTTAAGAAATGGCAAACTTGCGGCTGTAAATGGAACTTCAAATGCTAATCCAAAGAAGTTCTCTGGAGGGTTTCCCAGAAAGAAAGAAGGGGAAACAAATGTTGTGATTGTTGGCCAAGGAAGAGCCCCTCCAAGAAGGAGACCACAACAATATTCGCAGCAACAATATGTTCAACCACCCTTTCCCTATAGCAGCCCATGTATCCCGTTCAGTACACCCCATAACCGTACGTAGTTGTTGTGACGCCCGCATTCAATCAACAACCTTCTCAAGCTTATTAAGTACATCTGATTTATCGACCGACTCTAGTTCAACAACGTGTTGCGGTTCCTCCAACTTATGAACAAGCACCAGTAGCTCCTGTCTATCAACAACCGAGAGCTCAAGCTCCAAGGCAAAACTCTCAGAACCAGAATAGGAGGCAAGGGGATAGGGCGACCTTCAATCCAATCCCAATGTCGTACACTGAGCTTTATCCCTCCTTGTTGCAAAAGGGTTTGGTGGTTCCCAGACCTATGGGACCTCCACCTGATCGTCTTCTTCCATGGTACAACCCTAATGCACACTGTCATTTTCATGAAGGTTCCCCCGGGCATGACCTAGAGGGTTGCTATGGTTTGAAGCACAGGGTTCGTGAGTTGATTGACAACAAGATACTGTCCTTTAAAGATATGGGACCGAATGTGAAGAACAATCCTCTTCCTCCCCTGGAGATCCCGCAGTGGACGCCATTGAAGATGCCTCTGCTGGTGTTATGGTTGAGAAGGTGGAGGATGTCAAGACTCCTTTGGCAATGTTCCATGCCCGGTTGGTGGAATCTGGCCTGATTAATGATAGTCATGAAAATTGTGAAGAGTGTGCCACATACCCAAGGGGGTGTCAGGTGGTACGAGATAACATTCAAGACTTGATGAATAAAGGAGTGCTTCAGATATCTAGCGTTACGAAGAATGAAGATGCGTTGGTGATTGAACCTTGCTTCAATTTACCCGAACCAGTTGAGATCCCATATTACAGTGGTGGAGTGGTTCCGACGAATAGTCATCTGTTGCCTGCTGAGATATGTATGCCCATGCCTTTTCCATATGAGAGCACCAAGGTTGTGCCTTGGAAATATGAGATTACCGCTATGGACAAGGTTGCTGAAGGAAGTGCGTACGTTGAAGTTACAGAAGCTGTGAGTGAGGATGTCACCAATACTGCAGGAATGAACAGAATGACCCGTAGAGGTCGAATCTATACGCCTGAATTCAATGTGACTCCTCAAGGGCCGACCAAGGAACCTACAGTTGCAACTCCCAGTAAAGAACCCGAAGTGGTCCAATTTGAAGATGTTGTTGAATTCTTGAAGTTGATCAAGAGAAGTGACTACAAAGTGGTGGATCAGTTGCATCAAACACCATCTAAGATCTCTATTTTGTCTCTGCTATTGAACTCCTAAGCCCACAAGGAGGCTTTGTTGAAGGTGCTTGGCCAAGCTCATGTAACACAAAGCATAACAGTATACCAGTTTGATGGGGTGGTTGCGACACAACTTGCAATACTTTGAGCTTCAGTGGAGAGGAATTACCTGAGGATGGACAAAATCATAATTGTGCTCTCCATATCTCGGTAAAATGAAAAGATGATGCTTTGGCGAGAGTTTTGGTTGATACTGAATCTTCTCTGAATGTTATGCCAAAAAGAACACTCGCTAAGTTATCTTATCAAGGACCAGCTATGAAACCTAGTGCCTTGGTAGTGAAAGCTTTTGACGGTTCCTGGAGAACCGTGATTGGAGAGGTAGAACTTCCCATATTGGGGCGTCCTTGGATTCATGTTGCATGGGCAGTTACCTCCACTTTACACCAGAAAATGAAGTTTGTGGTGGACAATCAACTGATTATTATCTCTGGGGAGGAGGACTTTGTGGTCAGTTACCTTTCATTCTTGAGATATATCAAGGCTGATGAGGACGCTTTGGAAACTTCTTTCCAAGCTCTGGAAATAGCCAACGCCACTTTTGTGGAGATGAAGGACGTTGTTGGAAAAGCTTGTTCATCTTTTGCTTCTCTAAAAAGCGCAAAGTCTAGCATTGAAGGAGGAAGCCCTGAAGGTTGGGGTCAGCTTATTGATATTCGTGAGAAGCATGATTGCTTTGGTTTGGGATATGTGCCTTCCGCTGTGAAAGGAGCCCGAGCCCCTGCAAAGGACAACACCTGAAGCATCCAGGAAGTATTCCTTAGCATAGGATTCATCCATGGAGATCAGGTCAATGTAATTGAAGACAACACCGAAGACGAAGTTGAGCCATGTTTGGTTTACTGGTGTGAGACAGCTTTGAACAACTGGAAGGCGGTTGAGATCTTCGAATTTTTTCCTTTGTCAAAGTAATAATTGTTTTTTTTTCTTTCAAATCCTTAGCTCTACCCAAGGCTTATGGATCATGTTGTATGGCCCCTTTTCATTTTCAAATAATCATTATCAGTGAATGAAAGGCATTTTGTTAAATTTTTATTATTCATTTATTTTGCTTTCTCTTAAGAAAATGGCAATCTTTTCGGAAAAAAAAAGACAAAAGACTTTTCATTTATGCATCTTTTATTTTTACTTTTCTAAAAAAAATCAATCATTCAAACATGCAGAATAAATGATAACCCCGTTGAATCCAATGACTTTACTCCCTCTCATAACTTTGACTCCCCTATCTACCAAGCGGAAGAAAAGGGTGAAGAAGATTGTTACATCCCCGACGAATTGGCAAGGCTGCTCGAGCACGAGTCCAAAGCCCTTCAGCCACATGAAGAGCCGTTGGAAACAATCAACCTTGGCACAGAGGAAGAGAAGAAAGAAGTCAAAGTCGGCACCACACTTGAAGCAAGCATCAAAGAGAGATTAGTCAAGCTGCTACAAGAATATGTGGATGTATTTGCATGGTCGTACCAGGATATGCCAGGACTAGACACCGACATCGTGGAACACAAGCTTCCGCCTCAGCCAGAATGCCCTCTAGTAAAGCAGAAACTCCGAAGAACAAGACCAGATATGGCTCTGAAGATTCGTGAAGAAGTCAAACGACAATTTGATGCTGGTTTCCTCGCAGTGGCGAAGTACCCACAATGGGTAGCTAATATTGTACCTGTGCCTAAAAAGGATGGAAAAGTGAGGATGTGTGTTGATTATAGGGATCTGAACAAAGCTAGTCCAAAGGACAATTTCCCTCTATCGCACATTGATACTCTGGTAGATAACACTGCAAGTTTTGCTATATTCTCCTTTATGGATGGCTTTTCTGGATACAATCAAATTAAGATGGCTCCATATGACATGGAGAAGACCACTTTTATTACCCATTGGGGCACGTTTTGCTACAAGGTAATGCCTTTCGGTCTCAAAAATGTCGGGGCAACTTACCAAAGAGCTATGGTCACTCTTTTCCATGACATGATGCACAAGGAGACAGAGGTCTATGTTGACGACATGATCCTTAAGTCTCAGAGTGAAGAAGATCGTATGATCCATCTGAAGAAGCTATTTGAGCGCCTCCGAAAGTTTAGATTACGATTAAACCTTGCAAAATGCATATTTGGTGTCCATTTAGGGAAGTTGCTTGGTTTCATCGTTAGTCAACGAGGAATTGAGGTGGACCCCGATAAGGTCTGAGCTATACAAGAAATGCCTGCTCCACGCACCGAGCGAGAAGTTAGAGGTTTCCTTGGACGTTTGAATTACATCTCAAGGTTTATCTCACATATGACAGCCACGTGTGAGCCTATCTTCAAATTTCTTTGAAAGGATCAAGCTATCGAATGGAATTCTGATTGTCAAAGTGCTTTTGAGAAGATTCGTCAATACTTGCAAGAGCCTCCTATTTTGATTCCACCTGTCCCAGGAAAGCCATTAATCATGTATCTGACTATGCTTGAAGGGTCAATGGGATGCGTGTTGGGGCAACATGACGAAACCGGTCAGAAAGAACATGCTATTTACTATCTGAGTAAAACGTTTACCGATTGTGAAAGTTGATATTTGCTTTTGGAGAAAACTTGTTGCGTGCTAGCATGGGTCGCTCGTCGTTTTAGGCAGTACATGATTTGCCATACTACTTTGTTGATCTCGAAGATGGATCCAATAAAGTATATCTTTGAGAAACCTTCCTTGACTGGAAGACTTGCCCGTTGGCAGATGCTCTTGTCAAAATACGACATCCAGTACATAACCCATAAGGCAATCAAGGGAAGTGTGTTAGCAGAGTATCTTGCTCATCAACAAGTTGAAGACTATCAGCCGTTGAAGTTTGATTTCCCCGATGAAGATATAATGGTGATAAAGGATTGTGAGATCCCAGGCCCAGATGAAGGACCAGAACCAGGATCTCGATGGAAGCTCGCGTTCGATGGTTCCTCCAATTACAATTGTCATGGTGTGGGAGCTGTTTTGGTGAATCCAAATGGTGGCTTTACCCCTTTCACAACGAGGTTGTGCTTTCATTGTACGAATAATGTCGCAGAGTAGGAAGCTTGTATCCTTGGTCTTGAAGCCGCAATTGATCTCCGAATCAAGATCCTTGAGGTGTATGGAGATTCAGCCTTGGTGATCTATCAGGTCAAAGGAGAATGGGAAACCCATGATGTGAAGCTTATCCCGTATCATGCTCATGTTGTGAAGATGATAGAATACTTTGACAATATCACTTTCCATCACATCCCGAGAGTAGAAAATCAAGTGGCTGATGCTCTGGCAACATTAGCATTAACGTACCAAGCCAAATTCCGTAATGAAGCTCCACTTATTCGAATTGAGCGAAGAGATGAGTCTGCCTACTGTCAATTGATTGAAGAAGAAACTGATGGTAAACCTTGGTTTCATGATATCAAGCGATATCTTCTAAGTCAAGAGTATCAAGAAGATGCTACATTGTTGGATAAGAAAACGCTGAGGAGGTTATCGTCCAAATTCTTTTTGAGCAATGATGTGTTTTACAAGAGAAACCATCACATGGTTCTACTCAGACGTGTGGATAGACACGAAGTAGACCTGTTGATCAAGGAGATTCATGAGGGATCCTTTGGGACCCACGCCAACGGACATGCCATGGCCAAGAAGATTTTAAGAGCTGGCTATTATTGGTTGACCATGGAGTCCGATTGTTTCAGCTATGCCAGAAAATGTCATAAATGTCAGATTTATGCTGATAAAGTGAATGTACCGCCAACACTTTTGAATGTTTTAACATCTCCTTAGCCCTTCTCAATGTGGGGCATCGACATGATTGGTGCTATAGAGCCTAAGGCTTCCAATGGTCATCGCTTCATCCTGGTTGCCATCGATTACTTTACTAAATGGGTAGAGGTTGCTTCCTACACCAATGTGACGAGACATGTGGTTGCTCGCTTTATCAAGGAGATTATTTGCCGCTATGGAATCCCTATCAAGATCATTACAGACAACAGTTCAAACTTGAACAACAAGACAATGACAGAATTATGTGAGAGTTTCAAGATTGACCACCATAATTCTTCTCCATATTGCCTAAAGAAGAACGGTGTTGTTGAAGCCGCCAACAAAAATATCAAGAAGATCCTGCAAAAGATGGTGAAAACTTATAAGGATTGGCACGAGATGCTACCATTTGCTCTGCATGGATACCGGACCTCAGTCCGCACTTCAACAGGGGCAACCCCATTTTCCTTAGTGTATGGGATTGAAGCAGTTCTCCCAGTCGAAGTAAAGATACCTTCAATGAGAATATTGATGGAGGCCAAGCTAGATGAAGCCGAATGGATCCAGAACAGTTATGATAAACTTAACCTCATTGATGAGAAGCGTATGACCGCTCTGTGCCATGGACAATTGTACTAGCAACCAATCAAGAAAGCGTTTGACAAAAAGGTTCGTCCTCAAGGGTTCAAGGAAGGAGATCTCGTGCTCAAGAAGATCTTGCCAGTACACAAAGATTCACGTGGGAAGTGGACTCCAAACTATGAAGGCCCATACGTTGTAAAGAGAGCATACTCTGGAGGTGCTTTGTTTCTCACAACTATGGATGGCGAAGAGCTCATCCACCCTGTGAACTCTGATGTATTCAAAAGATACTGCTAACAAAAACCCGATGGATTGAAAACCCAAAAGGGCAATCCAGGCAAAAGTTAGGGATAAAAAAATGGTAGCTCGCTAAGTTGAAAACCTGAAAGGGAGACTTAGGCAAAAAAGAGCGTCCTGGTGGATTGAGAACCCGAAAGGGCAATCCAGGCAAAAATTAGGGATAAAAGGCATAGACTGTATCAGTTGTCACTAATCAACACAGAAGAGCTAAAGGTGGAAGATCAATCCAACTGCTCCCTTCAGAAGAGAGGTTTTGTGGAGACATTGTTATTAGGGATAGTAGTAGTCATTGCGATTCAATATAAACCTTTCCCTATTGCAATTTTCAAATTTGTAACTTCCATGGAGCTACACCATTGGTGTACTACCATTCTTGAATAAATACAAGTTTGCCTATCCAATTCTATCATTTTCTATTTTTCTCTGATTTTCTTTGTTATGCAAAATGCCATTTATTTGTTAATAATAAAATTTTGAAAGAATTTTTCAACATATTGAGAAACACAATTTTGCTTTGACATGTGGAAATATTAAAAGGAAACCTTTTGTCCTTCCCCACAAGTCTCAAGTTGCAAGATTTCTCTCGGATGATCAACATATATCTCCAGAGAGCACGGATTTAGCATTCTCCGAAAGGATTACTAGGCCAGTTGTAACTGTTCAGCTTGATAGATCCTCCTTTGATGCATCTACTCACTTCTTTGGTTGAGTTGTTGGTGTTGAGAATTCAGTACCTCCATAAAGCCTCCTCTAATTTCCAGTCTGCATATTGTCGACATTTTCATATCATGATCATTCATACAACATGCATATAAGAAAAATCAAAATCATGCCTAGCTCGAAGTATACTTTGTGCTCTTTTGCATAATCTCAGGTCTCGTTGTGGATTGTATCCCCTGACCTCTAAGTCTGGTTGTTACTGGCGTCGTTTGTTAAGTCTGGTTGTTCCCAGTATCTTTGACCAAATCTAGTTGTATTTGGTATCTCTTTAAATTTGGTTGTCACCAACGTCTTTTGTTAAGTCCATTTGTAACTGGCGTTCTGTCTCTAAATCCAGTTGTGACTGGTTTCTTTTAAAAGTCTGATTGTAACCAGCATTATTTACAAGTCCAATTGTTATTGGCATGTCTGTTAAGTCCAGTCATAATCGGCGCTCATCTGTCAAATCCAGGTGTAACTGGTATCTTTTAAAGTCTGGTTGTCACCAGCATCTTGTCTCAAATCCAACCATAATTGGTACCTCAAGCACAGTTGTGACTAGCGCTTTGATAAAATCCATTTGTCAATGGTATGATAAGTCTGGTTGTAACCAGCATTGTCTGCAAGTCCAATTGTTATTGGCCCTATCTATTAAGTCCAGTTGTAACTGGCGCTCAATTGTTAAAATCCAGTTGTAACTGGTGGCTCTTTAAAATCTGGTTGTCACCAGCATCTTATCTCAAATCCAATTGTAATTGGTATCCCCAATCAGAGTTGTAACCGACATTGTCTTAAAATCCATTTGTATATGGTATGATAAGTCTGGTTATCACCATTCTTGTTTTGCAAGTCCAATTGTCATTGGCATTGTCTGTTAAGTCCAGTTGTAACTGGCGCACATTTTGAAACCCAGTTGTAACTGGTATCATTTTAAAGTCTGGTTGTCGCCGGCATCTGTCAAATCCAGTTCTAACTGGTATCCTTTTAAAGTCTGGTTGTCACCAACATCTGTCAAATCCAGTTGTAACTGGTATCCTTTTAAATTCTGGTTGTCACCAACATCTGTCAAATACAGTTGTAACTAGTATCCTTTTAAAGTCTAGTTGTCATCAACATCTATCAAATCCAGGTGTAATTAGTATCCTTTTAAAGTCTGGTTGTCACCAGCATCAGTTAAATCCATCTGTAAATGGTAGCTTTAAGTCTGGTCGTCACCAGCACCCTTGAAGTCCAGTTGTAACTGGCACTAATCCGTTTGAGGTAGGTTGTGATATATGTTTATGGTATAAGTCCATTTGTTGTCAGAACATACAGAGAGGTTTCTTTCCTTTTGGCCTTGGTGCTTCCTAGAAAGTCATCGATTTGACTTTTTAAATGATAGTATTTCCCAAAAATCTTGATCGGATGTTTTTCTTGTGAGAAATCTCCGGATTTTTGTCAAGAATGTTTAAGTTGTCATCAAGTCATGTATGAATCTGTTGATATATTCTCTTTGAATTTTCTAATGTTGCCAGGTCATGTCTGAACTTGTTGTTAGAACTATTTTTGATATTCCTCAGCATTGTAAGGTCATGTATGAACCTGTTGCTGAACCTTTTATTCTAGCATTACCAGGTCATGTCTGAACCTGTTTTGAAGAACCCTTTTCTTTGATTATTCCAGTGTTGTCAGGTCATGTACGAACCTGTTGTAGGAATTTTCCTAAAAAAAGGATAAAATATTCAAGTTATTAGTGAGTCATGTGTGAACTTGCTGACGAAATCTCTGGTATTCTAAGTGTCGTTTATCAACTTTCATTTTTTAGTATTCCCCAGTGTGTGTGTGACCCTCCAGCAGGATTGTTATCCCCAACAAGTTGTTTTACCCCATTTGTCTATGTCCCCGTGGACCATTAGTATTCCCCACAGATTGGTTTGTCTGGCATAACATCCCCTGTTAAGGGTTCACCATATCCCTAACAAAAAAATTCAAAAAAATAAGGATTCCTTCACCCATGCATATCACATCATAGCATTTGCATTTTTCAGGATCAAAATCTGGGCCTCCATGGTATTTAACCATCCCACACTGCGATCCAGTGAAGAGTTGTCGCTTCATATTCCTCTAGGTGAGGATGTTTAAATAGGGGCAACTGTCATAACCTGATTTTGGTCCTGAAACTTTTCGCAGTCAATCCTTCATAAGTTCGTTAGTACGTCTTGCTTATAGTCTCAGGTCGTTATCTTTACATTATATGTGGGTCAACCATTCAAGTCATTAGGGGGTGTAGTTTGCAATTGGAGTTTTGATCTTGGGATTTTAACTTAGAAATAGGTTTGAATCATTCAAAAAAAAAAGAGGAGAGTTACTAATTTACTTTCCATTTTGTTTTTATTTCTAACTCGTGCAGGGTCATACAAAAGATATGATGTACATTAACAATTCAAGGTCTTGGACAAGTACTCTTCATTCATTCATCTCTATAAAAAGGGACATAGTATAAAAATGTGGGCATGACACTTTCATAGTCATTGTTCATTCTTTTCTTTGTATTGAAAGCATATTCGTTCACATTCATACATGCCCAAATTGAACCATTTTCATTCAATCATACTCATTCAGATTCAATTTTTTTCACTTAACTACGTGCTCATTCACATTCTCGTCATAGTGAGCACATGCATACATTAAGAAAACACAAATACACCAGGATTTTTTTTTATACATTGAGGGTCATTGTAATTATACAAAAGCATTGAAGATTTTTACAAGTTCCAAAACCTCTTTTAGTCAGCTACATGTAGTGTTCTAAATCGAGCTCTTTACTTCAAGATAAAAGTTTGCTTCAAATTTGAATACGTTCTCCATCATGTCCATGTGTTGCAACTCGAGCCACCAACCTACCAAATCGATCAAAGAAGTAAAATGTGAAAATAAATATTCAATCAAGGCTTAATTCAAGAGTTTTCAAGTCAAGTTTCAGAGAAGAAGAGAGGCTTATGTGTATGACCTTCCTCACTATGGTTTGAAGTAGGTCTTACCAACTATGTTGCAGCCTATTGCACCGGTCTCCTGTTGGCTCGTCGCATTCTTAAAACTTTTGAAATAGATGGCTCAATGAAGACACTATATGTCGAATGCATTTTGATGTATACTTCAAAAATAATCCTTGGTTATGAGGAGCAAAACACATTGCAGCAATTGCAATCCTCCATGAGCGAGATCAACTCAAATCAGCATCATAGAACACAGCTTCTAGGCGCGTCGACGGTGCAACAGAACCTGATACGAGCAGAAAAACCATTCTGCATAAAACCACCGGACATGCAAAAACAGAACGAGTTAAAGGAAAATGCATTAATGGTTAATTTGCCAACTTACCGACGGAATCACGCCCTACACTTTTTCATCAAGCAGCTCAGAACCCATTGTCACTTCAACCAAGCCCTTAAGATATCAGAATGGATGAGCAATGAAAGAAACCTTCATTTATTATCAGGAGACATTGCTATACATATCGACTTAATATCTAAAGTCCATGATCTAGATCAAGCTGAGACATATTTTAACGGTATTCCACACACTTCAAAAGATTTAAAAGTCTATAGGCTCCATACAACTTTGTGGCTAAGGTAGAGTTTATCATGAAGAAAGTAAAAGATCATGCTTCCAATGATGCGTTAGACTTGGTATTGAGCTATAATGTTCTGTTAAAGCTCTATACTCGGACAGGTTGACACAAGAACTTGGTTGCTCTGATGAAAGAAATGAAAGACAATAAAATGTACAATAGATATACATTTACTACTTGGCTCAATGCTTATGCTACCGCTAATAACATAGATGAGATGGAGAAGTTATTGGCGAAGGTGGAAGCTGATAGAATTGAGGAACTTTGCAAGAAGGATCATACTGTTATTCGCACGGACTCCTCAATCAAAAAGTCGGAGAATCAACCACCAAAGTAGTGTCTGAAGTCCTTTGGATATCCAGGTTACAGGCCCCTACAGCAAACCCATATCAGAAGCATCAACAACAACGCAAGAATCAGTATAATTCCAAAAAAAAACACATACTCTATTTTCGTCTAAATGAGTTATAACAGATTCGTTTGTTACCAATGGTAAAAGAGTAAATGAAAGAGTTGAGAAGGGGGACTACAAGCTGGGATGAGGACAAAAAACTCCAAACGTCTTCCGTACGGACGTTTTCCACTACTCTGAAGAAACACAGCAGAGAGAAAGAAAGGATTACCAGTCGTATATAAGAGGTAAAAGAACCGTAAAAGAATTCCAATCGAAACCCTACTGATCTCCAGCCGCCGCCACTGAACACGAAGAGAGTTCGGCCGATACTGTTCATTAGCAAAAAAAAAGGGGAAATAAAAACCTAGAATCCATTTTCATGGAGAGAGATTATTAACAAACCTTCATACAAACCCAATCTTGTTCTTGGAGAGGTCTCCCTGTAAGACAACACGTGCGTTAGAGAGCAAAAGAACTGGTAAAAAGGAACGTTTAGAAGAGTTTAAGCAAAACATTTACATGGTCGTCCAATCCTCGATCGACCCTACTGTAATCGGTTAGTTTTCATCGTTGAATTCCATTGCGTTTCAGTTTTGTGTTTGCGTCCATTCATAGCCATAGATTGTTTGGAGATTGGTTTCGGAATCCAACCCTATTTCTGTTTTGAATTTCTTTTGTGCTCATTGCGGTTTGAGTTGTGATGCCATTGTCGCCGAGTCGTTATTCTGTTCCTTACGTTCCCAAATAGACGTTCTTCTTTTGAGAAAAAAGCATAAAGTTTCTTTGCGTTTTTAGAGTTGTTTTTCTATTTGAGAGAAGAAGAAGGGTTATCAACTTTCACTGCTTTGATTTTTCCAAGTTTTGTTGTGATTTGAATTTTAAAGTCTGGATTTGACGCTTGTGCCGCTTTGCATTTTCCCGATGGCCTTTTGGTTTTCCCATTTGGCCGTGTTCCCATTAATGGCTGACAGCTAACCATTAATGAAGGAGATTTATTCTCCTATTTTTGTCACCCAACAGCCACGCGACTAGGGTGTTGTTTCGTTTTCCGGTTTCCACCTCATCGTGGGCCAGACTGGAGCGGGTCTCATTTGACCCGAACCCAAACAGTCCAAGAGGTTGTTGGGTATTCGTCAGGCTCAAACTTGTACGGCCCATTGCTTTAATTTTATTTAGTTTTTTTTTATATTTTTCTTTTCACTCTATTTTCTTTCTTTCTTATATATGTGGGTCACTGCTAGTCTAACAGCTGGCTGTCCATGGCTGAGTGGAGGGAGAGTTGTCCCATCTCCCTTGGTGTGGTGGGTTCGATACTCGTGTCTGGTATTTTGGTTGTTCAACATTTATTTTTTTAATGTTATTTTTAATTCTCATATTTATGTTTTAACCTAATTTCTCATATACTCATTTTTTAATGTTTACCTTTTTATTTATTTTTATTGGCAAAACATTGATTTTAATTTATGGATTCAACAACTCTCATGTTGTTTATCTATAATTATTTTATTGAGATAACAACAGAATTTCGCCGCGTTATGATTAATCGCATATGACATTTCAATTGTTGTCAATATGCGCAAACCGGCTTTGAGCACATTATGTAGGATTTTGTTTTTGTTTTTGTTTGTTTCTCAATTTTCATCTCTTTGCATGTTCTTGCGTTATGTGACTTTGATTCGCATCCCGATTTTTATTCGTGCACGTCCCGATATTGTGTCTTTCAATTTAATTTTTGAGTGTCTTATAAATATAACTTGTTGTGTTATTTATGTTCTTCACATGGCTTACTCTTGGGCCTTCTTACAATGAGACAGTTCTCTTGCACCTACACTCATGTATTGTTTATTCATTGATTGATCCGATTTAATTATTTCATAACTTTGAATCCCCATTCGACAAAATGTACCCCCACTCCCATGGCATGTCATAATTTTATCGCTTCTTATTTCTTTATTGCTTGATTGTTTAGCTATTTACTAACACAAGAATAAAATCAACCATTTCCAAAATTAACAAAAATAAAAACTCGATCCAACGTCGAGTATTTTCTCAATAAACAAATCCATCCATTTCTATCCATCCATTCCTATCTATTCCATTTCTTTCAAATATTCATTCAAATCTTTTTCAATCGTCCATCAAATGCTTGATCCAACGTCAAGCCATTTTCACAATAAAAACTCAAAAAACTTAATCCATATTTAAGACCTTTTCAATAAATATGGAAATGGAACATGGTGGATACCACGCACTCCTGAGACTAGGGTTCGAGATGGATGTCTCGCCTATCTTAGCCCTCACCATCATCCAAATCTATCTATTATGTTTCTCTCAACATTCATTCAATTTTCTCTTAAACGTCCATTAAATGCTTGATCCAACGTCAAGCCATTTTCATAATAAAACTCAAAATACTTAATTCCTATTTAACACCTTTTCAATAAAGATGGAAACGGAATATGGTGGATACCGTGCACTCCTGAGATTAAGATTCGAGGTGAATGCCTCGCCTATCTTAGCTCTCGCCATCATTTAAAATTGTCAATTCGGTTTCTTCAAACCCTTTCTCAATCAAATTCAAAAACACCTAATTCTTATTAAACACTTTTGCAAATAAGATGGAAATGGAACGTGGTGGATACCATGCCCTCCTGAGACTAGGATTCGAGATGGATATCTCGCCCATCCAAGTTCTCGCAATTACTCAAAACACATCAAACCAATCCATTTCTTTTTCTCACCGTCGTGCGATTGACTCTTAAACATTTTCTCAAACGAAAGTTACTTTGTTTCAAGACAATGCAAGGCAATGTTTCTCCACCTGTTTTGGGTAGTCCAACAATATTTTCGTCGATTGACACAAAGTAGCTTTCGCTAAAATCGACCAACAAACAAACATTTTTCTACCCAGAACCACATAAGCCTTGAGTTCTCTATTGAGATACGTAGGAGCAGGATTTGTAAATCTTGTCAGGCCCACTAATAAAAAACTTAGGTTTAGTCCTTCGTCAAAAATTCAAAAACATTATCCTCTCTTCCATTCTTTCTTTCCCACCTAATAACTTGAAAAGCCTAACGGTTCCCCTTGCGTAATCGACTCCCGAACCCTGATTTGGTTGCGACGACCAATATCATTATCGTTTTTTCTTGGGTTTTATCGATATTTCCCATTTCCTTTTTAGGAATAAATAAAGTTCGGTGGCGACTCTGTTTAGTCCATCATTGCGAGCATGCAATTGCACTTCGCTAGGTCGTATCCCCATTTTCCGAGGTACGACAACCCCCTTTGTCGATGCTTCACTTTTCCAGATTATCAACTTGTACCCACATTAGAGGAGTATGCTCATCTCTTGGGTATGCCCGTATCTAACAAGGTACCTTTCAGTGGATTAGAGGAGATTCCCAGATCTCATGTTATAGTTGAAGCTCTTCATTTGAATAAATATGAGATTGATGCTAATTTGATGAAGAAGGGAGGAATTATAGGGTTGACTTCTGAGTTTCTCATTGGTAGAGCGACTATGTTTGCTTAAGTCAGTAGCATGGACGCTTTCGAAGCCATCTTTGTATTTCTCATCTATGGTCTAGCTTTGTTCCTTAACATCGACGATTTTATTGATGTTAACGCCATTAGGATATTCTTGATTAGGAATCCTGTTCCAACTCTGTTGGGTGATATGTATTTCTCTTTGCATTTGAGGAATTCTAAGGGTGGTGGAACCGTTGTGTGTTGTGTTCCATTTTTATACAAGTGGTTCATTTTGAACTTGCCTTAGACGCCAACTTTCTTGGAGAATAGACAATGTCTACGGTGGTCTCAAAGACTTATGTCTCTCACTAATAATGATATTGGCGTGGTATGATTCTGAATTTGGTAGCTTGGAGATTATTGACAGTTGTGGTGAGTTCTCTAATGTACCTCTCATTGGTACACAAGGAGGAATCAACTACAACCCTGCATTGGCCCGTCGTCAGCTTGGGTTCCCTGTGAGAGATAAACCTAATAACATTCAGTTAGAAGGTCTATTCTATCAAGAGGGTAAAGATCCCTAACATCTGAAGAGTAAAATGGTGCACGCTTGGCACAATGTGCATAAGAAAGGAAGTGCCAAGTTTGGTCCATGCAACTTTGTAGCTTTGGAAGCTTACACTATTTGGGTGAAGAAGAGAGCTTTGGAGCTCAAGATTTCGTACGCTTTTGAGAGACCTGTGTATGTGGTCATGGTTGAGCCATCAACTCTCCCTAACCAAGACGTAGAGGAGTTGGAAGATGCACTTTCCCATATGAACCAAGAGAGAGAGTTAAGGGAGGAGCGGTTCCATTCTTTGAACCGCAAGCATGTAGAGTTTCAACATGAGTCGAGAGACAAGGATTCACTTATTAAAGTTCTTGAAGAGCATGCAGTGAAGAGACAGAGAGAGCCAAAGGACTTATCTTCCTCTAGTATCCCTTAGTCTTCCGGTTCTTGGAAGAAGATTGTTGATCAAATCGTCTTCGAGAAAGCTCAGATGCAGATAGCCTTTGAGTCCGAGATTAGGTGCATCCGAAGGAAGTATACTCCCTTGGCCAGTTCATCTGATGCAGTTTCTAGGGATCCTTAGGAGGACATTTTCCTTTTCTCTTGTATTTGTACTTTTGGTTTCTGGAATTGTACTCAGTGTAATCCTTCCAAATTTTATGAATAAAAAGAGATTTTATGGTTATCATTATTGACTATTATTATTATTAATTGAAATATTTGCAAATAGGACCTTGCATGTTCCTTGAATTTAAAATAAAAAACATTACATTTCATGCATCATTTGCATAACATGTTTTCTTCAACAAGATGTCTTATGGGTTCTTCTTTTGTGTATCAGTCAAGTTGACTCATCACTATTACACTTGCGCTACTCTCTAGAAAAGAATGGAGCATCTAGAGCAAGAGAACATAGAACTTAAGGATGAGATTTCCAGACTCACTGCCTTGTTGCAGTCTGTGATTGCTGCTCCGAATCAACCATCTATGCCTCATGCAACTCCTCCTCCTTAGAGGATTGTTATTTCAGAGATTGCTTCAACGTCTGCGCCTGTGGTTCCTAGCCAGTGTGTGACTGCCATGCTTGTTGGGTTCCCTTGGGGAATGCCACCAACTTTGTGCCTGAAGGGTATGCTTCAACCTTTGCTTCCATGCCAGCATCTAGCCTGGTTCTGTCTATGCCTCCTCCCATTGTGCATACTCTTCCTCCTGTCGAGGAAACCATCTACCATTCTGAGCCTTCTGAGGGCCCCGATGTTTATGAGAAGATGGATGAGATGAAAGATCAATTTCTTGAGCTGCGAAAGGAATTGAAGACCTTAAAAGGGAAGGATTTGTTCGATAAAAGTGATGTTGAGTTATGTTTAGTTCCTAATGTCAAAATCCCGGTGAAGTTCAAGGTCCCAGACTTTGAAAAGTATAAGAGTAATACCTTCCCTCTGATTCATCTTGTCATGTATGCTCGAAAGATGTCTACTCAGACCGACAACGATCAACTACCCATTGACTACTTCCAAGACAGTCTAATTGGTGTTTCACTTCGGTGGTATATGGGATTGAACAATGCTAATGTTCGCACTTTTAATGACTTGGGGGAGACCTTTGTCAAACTGTAGCGGTAAATTCATGACCATCAAACTATGGATAAGCTTAACGTCAATAAAACAAGAGTCGCCACCGCGCTTTTATTGTTTCCAAAGGAAAAGGGAAAAGTACGAACAAACCCCAAAGATAAGAAGTTTTCAAATCAAAACTAATAAAATGCCAAAGATTACAGGTAAGGGGGTTGGTTACACAGTTGGAATGTGTTAGCACCCAAAGTGTCTTATGTACTCCTAGGGAGCCATTTTTTATGTGTGTATGTGTTTTTGGTATAAAAGATGTTTAACGAGAAATAGAGTGTGGAGATGAGAAAAGAATTTATTGGTTATATTTTTGTGTTTGACAAGACCTTCGGACTTTTGCCTACGTACCAACATTAAAATGAGGGATCAAAACCTCGTAGTTCGTGGTATCAATTTCAAAATGAGTGGATTGCTTTTAATTAAAACATAAGTTCAAAGGGGCATAAAGGGCCCAAAAGTTTGAATAGATTTATTTAAGTCAAATATGAGTGGATTGCTTTTAATCAAAATTTAAGTCAATATGATTATATTTATTTACAAGTTTGATTTAAGAAAAAGGTTTAAAAATTCATTAGCATAAGGCTAAAGTTTCTAATCATTTAAACAAAGTCTACGTTTGAAATCACAAGCAAAGAAGATCTTTGAAAAGGGGGAGAGATTTTTAAATTTAAGAAGTGGGAGGAGATGAAGAGACTAATCCTAAGCATAAGATTAAAAGTTAAGAGTTGAAAAGATCTGACCAATGAGATGCAATCCAACAGACAAGAATGTCATATAGAAAACCCACTTTCCCTTTGGACTTTGAATCAAGCAATTAGCAATATCAAGCATCATGAAGATCAAGGCATTAAATAAAGATAGCCACATCCAAGCAAGCAACTCCAGAGCTAGCAGTCTTCTTTGTATTCTCATGTATCAGATGAAATAGTCCTTAATTAACTCAGAATAATGCATCAGACATAAGATCAAAATAACAGTTGCATCAAGGCCTTGTAGCAGATAATTTCAAATAGATCCCAATACTTGCATCAGATGAAGGTTCAAATCACAATAACTTGGTCTCAAAATGTTTTCATTGGCTAAGTCCTTTTGCATCTGGAATGTTGCCTAATCCTAAGTCCAAAAGTTTAGATCAAGCTAAACAACCCACCAAACATTTTTTTGGCTTTTTTGTTGTTTATTAGATATTTTAAGGTCCTAAGACCACATACACAAACAGAATACATAAACAAATATATACAATCACAATATATGGCTCAAATGAGCAAAGCGAAAGTGGCATAAACATAAACAAGTTAAATGGTATGTAAATGGCAATGAATGGTAAATGACTAGAAATTAAATTGCAGAAAGTAAATGACTTACAATCTCACTTACTAGAATGATATGCCTTTAGAATCAAATTTAGCTATATGTTAAGCAATTGTAATTGGACTTATGTAAAAGTCATTAATATCTGAGGCCGGACTATAAAAATTTAGGTGCTAATGCATGTTAGAGTTTTGGTATAATGAACCAAACTCGTAAAACATACCACACACTAAAAGAAAAGATCAAAAGGGATGGACCTACCTCATCCATACTTGTATTGGTTCATCTAACACAAGGTCATTGATGAACCAATTAGCCTTAGGATATTGAGATTTCATAGGTCAATGAAAATGATGGGAGAGAATGGGGATGGAGATGAAGAGGGAGGGGAGATGAGAGAAACACAAATTGGTCATGGGAGGAATTTTATCAAATTAAAATCATTCATTCATTTTGGGAGATGAAATGTACATTTCATCAATCCCCTAAATCTAATGATTTCAATCTAATAAAATTCAAATCAACCTTGACCAAGGCCAAACCAAATAGTCAAACATCACAAGACCATAAAAATGACTCAACATAATTTTTACACAATTAATAAATTAAAAATCACATTAAAAGGGCATTAAAATACAAATTAGTATGGTCAAAACCTAAAACCTCTTCAAAACACCAAATAAATAACCAAGAGATTTATCCTAGGTCAAACAAGGTCAAAGGACCTTAGACAAAAAAATTCAAAAGTATTTTTAAACAATAAAAAATTTGCATAAAAATATTTAATTAATGAAAAATATCAAAATTAATCCAAAAATAATAATTTTAATTCAGAAAATGAAAGAGAAAAATATTTAAAGATTTTTGTTGAAAGTCCCATATTTTTCTGATTAAAAATGAAATTAATATGAATTAAACAAAATAAAGGGATTAAATGAAAAATCAGAAAATAAAAAGAAATTCAGAAAAACAAGTGCCATCAGATCTCCCTCATTAATTGAGATGGCATATCTGATGGCCGCACGATAGAGTGCACCAATCACCCGAGTCAAACGCATGGTAAGATGAGTCAACCAAAACAAAGGCCAGGATTAAAACGTTGGACCAAGATCAGATGGTTCAGGTCATGCCAACACACCACCTGAGCCCTAGCTCCGGTTATCTTCTTCGGTGAGGACCACCAGACTGGTCCAACCAAAACTTCATGAAAAATAAAAAAATGATCACACTAATTTAAAGAGAAAATGTTCAGGAGCACGAATCTGACCGCCATTTCTTCCTATTCCAAGTATATTGAAAGATACATGGATTTGAAATTTCAAGTTCATGATCCGAGTTGCTTCGATTTGTCCTCAAAGCAACTCAATCTTGTTGCCTACATTGGTAGGAATCAGCAAACCAAAAATCATAAAGAATAGTGAAGAATTGAGAGAGAATCGAAGAGATGAAGTTTTTGAATTTTCACCTTCGAGTTGCTTCAAATCTGCTTGATCTTGATCTGGATTTGTTTGATTCCTCTTTCTCTTGCTTGCAGTGATCAATTGAGATGGAAAGGGCAATGAATTCTTGGAGTTTGAATTTCAAAACAGAAGGTGAAATTAAAACTCGATTTCAAAGAAATTTTCAATCAATTCTATGGAGTGAGGGGTTTAAGTTGTCTTGGCAAAGCTTGGGCAAGGTATTCATGATGTTCTGAGCTCATGGCACTTGTATTTATAGCCAATTCAAATGCTTTCCACACACTTTCTTTTGAAATACAAAAATAGCAATTGCATCATGCAAGCTTGCATGGGCGTGTACAAAGCCCAAAGAATGATTGGAATGGGTCCAAAATCATGCACATGTGATGCTGAAAGCAATTCATTAAGCCATGCAATGTGGAATGGAAAATGGTCATGAGAATCTTCCAAATTGTACCATACATTACACCCATGCGCAAGTCCTTCAATATTGATCCTAATGAGATGACTTTGGACTTTTTGGAAAGGCGAGATCAAGGGGAACAACTTTCATGTTGATCACTTTTCCATTTGAAATTTATATCATGACGAATTTTGAGGTGGAAGTTTGAAAAATCAAACATAAATGAAAATTTTCTAAGTACCAAGTCAAATGTTCACTTCTTCCACCTTGAATAACTTTTGTTATGGTCTTCAAATGGAAAGCATTCCTTCACCAAAGTTGTATCTCTTTCAAACCTCTTTAATTTGGTCATAAATTTGACCTCGTTTGGATTTAACATGAAGGAGTTATCCATTTTAGAAGTTGAGGAAAATCACTTGTTCAATGGTAATGTTTCCTCTTGGCACATGTATTTGCAAGTTGAATTTTAACTTACTCCAAACATAAAAGTTGAAGAGGACATCTTGAAGTTGATAATGGAATTTTAATGGATTGCATCTCATAAAGTGTGAGCAAGTTATGGTCTTGGGGAGTTGACCTCCTAACTAGAGTTCAGACAAAATGACCTATAATCTTTCACCATAAAAAATGACTTTCCAAGAAAAACTAGCTCTAGACTTCAGCATGAAAGTTGTTTTTAATGTCATAAGGAGTAACATTGCTCTTGTAATAATTTTAATATGACATAAATTGTAGGATATAGGGTCTAGGGAACCCCAGTTTTGACCAGTTGACTTTCTCCGGTCAACCACCATGAACAAACTTGCTAGCTTGACATTATCTTGATTTTTGGGACTCATGGAGAATCATATATGTGTAATATGGTGTAATATGAAGTATCCCTTGAAATATTTGATCAATTTATGAAGAAACTTGCCGAGGAAGTCACACAAGATACCTAGATGAATTAGGGCTTCCTAGGCAAACATGCTTCAAACGTTTGATGAATTCTTGATCAAAATGATATGTGAAGACCATGGGGATCCATATATGATGTCTAGAGTCAATGTGAACTATATCTTGATTAGTATACTCACATTTAGGGTCTTAAACCCTAAGTATGAGCTTGATGAGGCATTGGTGGATGCACACACTACTTACAAAAGTAACAAACTATATTGACATATTTTTGGTATTTTGGTTAGTAAATAATGAAAACAAAGTATGATACAATCAAATGTGCTTGGTGATCTCTCCTAATGAAAACCCAATGAGTGAGGGGTAAGGAGGATGCCAAGGTGTGATCCCAAAGCCAACGCATATGATGAGATAGCATGAGGGATCTTAGGGTCAAAATTAGGATCTTACAACTGCCCTTATTTAAGGACATCCTAACTGAGGATGTGAAGGTTAAAATATTCATATAAACTCAGTATAATGGACTTAAATAACAACATATAGAAAAAAAATTGGTCCCTGAGAGACATCATGATGCATATGATATAAAATGCTAAGAGTAATCTCTAGGAGGAAAATATTTCCACAAAGGAATAGAATCTGGAGAGACTGAAAGTCCACAAGAGTATAATGCATTCCATAAGGAAAAACTCATTGGGGAAACAGAGACTCTAGGGATAAACTGTTGTACGTAGGCCAGGCTACGACTTGAAAATTGTTGGAGACACGAGGGAATTCCATGAAAATAAATCAATGGAAGGACTCGGTCGGGATAAGGGAAATCTGCAGAGGAAACAGGCACATCAAAACAACACTGAAATACTTGATTCAAATAGAGAATTGGCGACTTCACTGAGGAAATATGCACTCAAACTCAACTGGGGAAGAATGAACTTTAACACATGAGTACCAGAAGTAAATTATCTATTATAGGTTACTGGGAAAGAAGATAATATACCCTGACAGAGGGACACCCGTTACTGGTTAGGGTAAACATATCAAGGATGACTCGCAGAGGAAAAAGAGGTGTATTCGTTACTGGTCACTGGGTAAGAATAACCTGTTGGGGAAAGTATCAAATAGGGTTTACAACTGCCGATTACTGGGAAGAAGACCAAGAAGAGAATATCCGTCACCGGTTAAAGTGAACATATCAAGGATAGACTCAAAGGAAGAATATCCATCATCGATTAGGATGAACATATCAAGGATAGACTGCCAGGGAAAAGTAGGAATTATATCTATCCATTACTGGATAGAATACCAAAAAGAGAATATACGTCACCGGTTAAGATGAACATATCAAGGATAGACTCAGCGGGGGAAAGCAGGATTTACAACTACCGGTTACTAGGCAGAGGACCACAAAGAGGAGAAAATCCATCATTAGTTAATATGAACATATCAAGGATTAACTTGATGGGGAATGAAATGGGATTACAACTACCTTTTTACTGGGTAGAAAACCACAAGGGGAGAATATCCGTCATCGGTTAGGATGAACATACCAAGGATATACTGCCTGGGGAAACGTGAAAACGAATCCGCTGAGGAAAATAAAGGAAGTAGATTACTTTTACCGGGTATTGGGAAAAAGTGAAGTACTCACAAATCGAGAAGAATATTACCAGTTACTTGGCAATAGACTCTCGGGGGACCCAAAAGTATCTATCTAGATAAGAGCTAGAAAGAAACGGTCAAACGAAGACTCAACCCAATGAGGATATAACCCATGGGGAGTGGTTCCATCCAGATAATTAACTGGGGAGGAAACTGAAATAATAATCATCCACGAGGAAATAACTCAATGGGGAATGAGAAAGGTTAAATTCTTTCTGCCTAAGGGGTTGATACTCTACAATTGAAAAAGGACATACGCACCAAGCCTGTATGGGGAAATAATGTCACCAAAACAGGGAAACAGAATAATGAAATTAAATGCGATAAAAATGCGAAATGAAATGTCTGATGTATGAATATGTATGTACGTGATTGATGATTATGCTGATAAAACTATTGCAAAGGATACAAATGTCACCGATTTGAATCATCACCACAACACACGGCTAATCTCGACAAGATGGAGACACCAACTAGAGAAAAGTGATAGGGATGGATGCAAATCATCTGGATCTGAATATCTCAGCCTTGCTAGGGAAACAGAAAAGATCTGTCGAGGATCTAAAATGTCAATTTTGCGGGGAATTTTAGGTCAACGTCATATCAAATGGGAGATAGCCTTGCAGGGGACCAAATCAAACACTGATCAGAATCAACACTTCCAGAAATCAGGAATGAACTCCGCCTGGGACTAAAGGAGATAAAACTTAGTACAAGATCTGAGCCAAACTATTGAAGATGTGAGCCTACAAATCAATTGTGGTGGTGACCTATAAACTCAGCTGGGGAAACGTGACTTACTGCTGGGAAGGAATGGGTTATCAAACCAACTGCTTGGGGATTGCTGTTGATATTCCTTACTGAAATTGATTGCTTTTTAAAGTAATTACTTTCATATTTTAAGAAAAATGTTTTTTATTTATTAATTATTTCAAAATTATCATCATAAAATTCAATTTTATTTAGCTGAAAAATAAATAAGACTAAAGACAATTGGATAAAAGCTCAACTTTATTTAATAGAATGGTAGTCTGTAAATGACAAGACTCCATTGATCTTTACAAAAGTTGAAAACGGTAATTTACACTGAAAAAGGCTACATTGAACACAATGATCACTAATCCTTCTACCAACTTCAATATCCGATGTGCTCTTAGCTTCGGTTGAAAATGATGAATCAGAACGAATGACTTGCTCAAAACTGCTCCCATGACTCGAGATCAACCGAATGCAGTTACTTGCCATAATCCCTAACTTTTGCATAAATTGCCACAATGTGGGGTACTCAATCTATCCTGATGAATTTTCTATTTTATGTCTCTAGTTTTTACGTGGATCGCCCTTTCAGGTTTTTAATCCTCCAAGATGCTCATTTTTTCCTAAGCCGCCCTTTCGGGTTTTCAACTTAGCAAGTTGTTCTTTCTACTTTAGGCGAAGTATTTCTTGACTGCATCGACATTCACAAGGCGAGTGAACTCTTCACCATCCATAGTTGTAAGAATCAAAGCACTGCTTGAAAAGGCTCTCTTCACAACATATGGGCTCTCATAATTAGGAGTCCATTTGCCCATAGCATCTGGTTTGTAAGATAAAATATTCATGAGCACAAGGTCACCTTCTCTAAACACACAAGGGTTGACCTTTTTATTAGATGCCTTCTTCATTCTCTGTTGATATAACTGACCATGACACATGGCAATCAATCTCTTCTCTTCAATCAAATTCAGCTAGTCATACCTGGTCTGACATCATTCAACTTCTGTCAACTTGGCTTCCATCAAGACACGCAGTGATGGGATCTCAACCTCTACGAGAAGCACAACTTCCATACCATAAATAAGTGAGAAAGGGGTTGACCTTGTTGAAGTGCGAATGGATGTACGATACCCATGCAAATCAAATGGGAGCATCACATCCCAATCTTTATATGTCACAACCATCTTCTGAATGATCTTCTTGATGTTCTTGTTCGCAGCTTCAATAAACACATTCATCTTAGGTTTGTAGGGAGAATAATTATGATGTGCAATCTTGAAATCCTTGCAAAGAGCTTCCACCATGTTATTATTCAAGTTCGATCCATTATCAATAATGATCTTACTTGGAAGGCCATAACGACATATAATCTAATTCTTGATAAACCTTACAACAACTTGCTTTGTTACATTCGTATACAATGCCGCTTAAACCCACTTTGTGAAGTAGTCAATAGCCACCAGAATAAAACGATGTTCGTTCGAAGCTTTGGGCTCAATCATGCCATTCATATCAATTCCCCACATGGAGAAGGGCCATGGAGAGGAAATGACATTCAACAATGTTGAAGGAACACACATTTTATCGACATAAATTTGACACTTGTGGCATTTCTTCACAAACTTGGAACAGTCAGATTCCATTGTCATCCAATAGTAACCTGCTCTCAACATCTTCTTAGCCATAACATGTCCATTAGAATGAGTACCAAAGGAACCTTCGTGAACTTCAGTCATCAATAAGTCTGCTTCGTGTCTATCCACGTATCTGAGTGCAGCACCTCAAATTTGCACCCCCCCACTCATGCATTCATTTCATGTTTTAGGTCATTAACATTACATTAACATTGCATATTGCATTGCATCTTGGCAACTAGAACTGGCATCAAGAGAATTCATCTGTGCAAAGAGGCAAAGTTTTCCTTAAGATGAAGGCCACATGATTGTTCTAAAGAGCTTATATGAACCAAGGGTTCATTTTGAAGCAACCTGACCAAGTCTTAAAGGCTCCAAGTCATCAGTGCATTGCCAGGTCATCTGGGGCCCATAAAAGTCAACTAAAAGTCAACTAAGGGCTAGGAGGTGGAGAAATGGTTTGAGACACTTCACTCATGTCCAAAAGAGGTCTATTCATCATGTCAAGCATCTACCTTGAAGAATTTGAAGCCAGATCAAAAATTTCCCAAAATGGAAAGTGACCTGTAATTTCAAGTTTTCAAAAGTGGCAAGTTTTTGGACCACTTTCAACTTGACTTTCCAACATCAAATAAGCTTCAAATGAACTTTTGTCCAACATGAAAGTTAAAGATATTTCTCTCCCATTTTCAAAAAGTCACAGTTCATGAGCATCTGATGAATGGTTGAGGAGTTGTGGCCAAATGATTGCAAAGTGTGCATGGAGCTTCCAAGAGCCATAACTTTTGATCCAAAGCTCCAATTTGAGTGTCTCTTTTTGCATTATGCTCCTTATGAATCATATTTTCCAAATCCAACATTGCATTGCATGAAATTTAATCATATAATCATTTGCCCATGCATGTTCATTTTGGAGGGAAAATGCCAAATTCAAATTTGGTGCATCATACATGTTTAATTCCAATTCCAACATATGCATGAGATGATTTTAAGTGATTTTGAGCATGCACATGGTACTGTTCACGTTCATTCACCATGCATAGGGTGCATTTTACCATTTGTGCACTACACCTCATTTTGCATTAAATTTTCATTAGCCATTGCAAATTACCATTAGCAGAGTAATTAGCATGTGGTATAAAGCCTTAATCATAACAGAAATTTCATTCTAACACATTCTAGATCTAGATCACATTTTTCCCTCCAATTTTTCTCTCAACCGAAATTCAAAAATTCTCCACATAACATAGCAATTTTCTTGCATATTCTGGATTATGGAGTGTTATTGATAAAGATTCAAGCCTTGATTTGAAGAATTCGAGCAGAAATCCAGTTGTGCAAGCTCAAGAACATGAGGATGGAAACTGCCATTTGAGCTAGATCCAAGCATTTCCAAGCTTCAATTCATACATCAAACTTCAAGTCATCATCTCAGGATTCGATCTGGACACTTGCAAGGCCTTGAATCTACAGTTTCCATTGACTGCTCTTCAAGAGGTTAGGATTTTGAATCTCTTAATTCTCCATTTTATGCACACAATGTTGTAGATCCTTGACTGCTGAGCATCCTGATATAAATTTCATTGAAAACGGTTGAGAATTGCATGAGATATCTGGAATTGAAGTTTTGAATGCATAAATGTTTTCGTTCGATTTGCACGATCCATGGAGATTTTGGCCAAAATAATGTTGGATTCGTGTTGTGTTTGATGAGAGCTTTCTAATGGTGTACTTGTTTGTGAAATCTGGAAAAAAAATTGGTTGAGGCACTGTAGCGTCACCGTCTTCACGAAGAAGACGGTGGAAACCACCGTGGAGCACAGTAATTAGGGTTTGTCTGGTTCAGCCTGTGAAGTCCACTGTTTGGACGCCTTTCACTCACATGTCCTGAGTTCGAGTCCATGTGCTAACGCTTTCTTTTTTTTTTACTTATTTCCTCACTTATCCAAAACGCGGTCGTTTTGATGAGGCGCTTGCAACCTCGCTTCGATTCCTGGCTGTGGCATTTGTGTTTTATTTTTCCTGAGCGCCTCTATTTTCTTCATACATGGTTCGATCCTTGCTGAAGGCACTTTGATGATTTTCCATGTTTCAATATTATTTCCAATTATTTTACATTTACATCATTTTAATCATGCAAATTCAAAAAATCATATAAAATTGAAAACAAATCCAAATTAATCCATTCTTTTTTCCACATGTTTATATTGATGTCTAGTATTTTATAATGTCCATTTCTTGATTTTATCATTTCTGGATTTTTTATGGTGAGCTGTTATTTGATCATGTATGCAAATGTGACATGTTGGATTCAAATTGATGTGAAATGCTCATACATTGTCTAATTGCTTTGAAATTTGATATGTTGGTTCCTAACATGTTGCATGATTTTTGAGGCTTGGTTGTGCATTTTTAGCATTTTTCATTTCTGTTTTAGACACATGAATGTATGGTGTGACAATGTGTGTCACACAATTTGATGTCATACTTGTTCATTTTCATTTCTAGGTCAATTGAGCTTTGTTAATTCTAATTTTTGGCATGATGATTGTGTTTAGCATGTTGTGTGCACATAAAATTTTTCATGATTGTTTGATTCATTTATGTTTTAATATGGAATTTTGATTCTTGATGTCCAATTGTGAGCTTTGTAATTGCCTTTGCCATATCTTGCTCATGTGATGACCTTGCTTTATACTTTAGACTTGGCCCTTTTTAGGACATGTTCTTGATTGAATAAACATGCTTCATGTTGAATATTGGTTGTTGTTTTGACTTTTTGCTTCGCCTTTGACCCTAGTCTTGGTACTAGTGGTTTGTACTCATCTTTTGAGCTTTGTATTTCAGGATCAAGCCGTTAGCTCTAGTGGTTGATGCAATCTTATGACTTGAGATGCAAATTTGCTTTGTCCACTAACCTTGGTTGTGTTGTAGGACCCTTGGTGATGAACTCACTTGAGTTGTTGACTTGCCTTGTGTGCATATTGGTTGTAACACTGTTGACTTTCTGTTTGATTTGTCTGAATGTGAATATTGACTTGTTTGACTTTCTTACAGGTACTTTAGTTGCTTTAGCTCATTGCTTGAGCTTTGCTTTGCTTGTGGTTGGCATACCACCTAGGTAATCATTCTCTAACTCCATGTAGTCTGGAAGCCCTATCGTTTCTTTTGGCAGGCATTTGGCTGAAGTCCTCCTTAAGAGGCAATGACTGTGTTTGTTTACTTTTGTGCCATGTACTTCAAGTCCTCCTAAGTGAAGAGGCAATTGGCAGATAGAAGGGACTAGCAGTCGGTCCCCTGCTAATCGTTTGAGTCGTTCGTTATGCTCGCACTACGTGCTGAGGCTCTTGAACCTAACCCCAAGATCTTGTATATAGAGTCAGTCAAGTGGAGTAGGGTCCCACATTCTGGATCCCCACGTTTTCATTGATTTGAAGCTCACCCAGGCCCGGGTTAAGAGCCATGAGGTCCAATCCTCATTACCTTTCATCTGCTCACCCTGACGGTTAATGTCAGTGGTTAAGAGCCTCAGATACCCTTCCAGCCGGCTTGTTTGTCGAGGTTGATATGACCCCTTGACTAAAGCCTCACCCTTGATGTTTGAGCCCCCTTGTTGGTGTGTTTACTTCATGTTATATGTTTTTGTGTGGTGTGATTGTATCCCCATAGGATTGCTAGACTTCGTATAGTCTCTCGTTTGCATGTCAATTAAGGTAGCACGGTTCCTTCGTCTAGGACTTCCTTTCTTGCGTGAGCTTTCCTATAACACAAACAAACATTATCTTCCCTTAAGGACACGTTAACTCCTTCTACTACAGGTGAGTAAGTCTCCAAAGGTCGAGCATCCGGTAGATTGCGTAGTAACGTCGTTCACCTAAAAAAACACAAAACAAATAGAAATAGTTTAGCTGAACTACGGCACCTCTGATTCTCATGTCCAAATGAGATACGTAGGCACGAGATGTGATGTCTTGTCGAGTTTGACTGACGACTAACTTTAATCCTTTTCTCTCGCCCTCGTTGCGATTGAGACCTCCCCTTTCTCTCGCCCTCGTTGCGATCGAGACCTTCCTTTTCTCTTGCCCTAGTTGCAATCGAGACACTTCTGCTTTGTGTGTGTGTTTGGAGTCTGATGTAAGTCCAGCGATTGGCATTCGGTTTCCTGTTGGTGTTTGTTTGTTCGGAGTCTGATGTAAGTCCAACGATTGGCATTCGGTTTCCTGTTTGCGTTTCTTTGTTCGGAGTCTGATGTAAGTCCAGCGATTGGCATTCGGTTTCCTGTTTGCGTTTCTTTGTTCGGAGTCTGATGTAAGTCCAGCGATTGGCATTCGGTTTCCTGTTTGCGTTTCTTTGTTCGAAGTCAGATGTAAGACCAGCCATTGGCAGTCTGTTTCCAGTTGTGTGGTTTCTTTCGACGTCTCAGCGTCTTCTTTCAGCGTTTTGTTTCGGCGTGCGTTAGCCGAGCTACGAGTGCTCTGATTCTTACTCTGGTTAGAGAAGATACGTATGCATAGGATGCGAGGTCCTAGCGAGCACGTTTCCCATTCTCCCGAACTACGTCGACTCTGATGTTTGTTTCAGACAAACTACGTAGGCCCAGGATGCGATATCCTGCCGAGTCCGCTTTCTCCGTCTTTGTTCATCTGTGTTTTGTTCCAGTGTGTGCAGTTCTTTGAGAAGTTATTCAGCAACCTTCTTCTATTCTTTCTGAGCGTGGATCCCGTCGAGTACGACGGACGTGAGGGGTGCTAATACCTTCCCCTTGCGTAACCGACTCCCGATCCTTGCAATCTCTGGTCGTAGGACCATTTCCTTTCAAGGTTTACTTCGAGCATTTCCTTTCCCACCTTTGGGATAAATAACGCACGGTGGTGGCTCTGTGTCTTTTCCCGCCGATTGTTTTTCGTGTATGCGACAGCTGGCGACTCTGCTGGGGAAACATAAAGAAGTTGACCTCTTGCTGGTCCATCTTCCCTAAGCGAGTCAATCCTAGCGCGTTTTAGGATAGTTTTGGTTGCTTTTATTGCTCTATTTATTGCATTTATGATTATTATGCTTCGTATATATTTGCATATATGTTTGCATGCATCATATTATCATTGTGTTGGACTCTGTACAGGTTGGTTCCTCTGATTTGGGGTGGGTGTTCTGAGTGGGGCTAAATCCCAGGCCCGAGTATACACCTAGGATTAGCGTGGTCTCATGTTTCTTCACATGTTGTTATGACATGATGCGGAGACGTGATGCCACAGCTGGACGAGGTTCATTTGAGAGAGTCCTTCTGTTTGGAGTATTCCACTCAGGTTGGGTTATCTCTTTTGAGCTGTTGACTTCGGTGACCGTTCTTTCTCGGATCTTTGGTTTAGATGATCTTATGAGAGCTATAACGGCACACCCGAAAGGGAAAACCCATTGAGTGTCTTGCCCGATTGTCGAGACCATTATCCGCCTTAGGATGACCTTGTTAGAATTCACGTGTGAGGGGAGGGTTTGATTCTTACAAGTACAGGTTCTGTCAATGATCCTGTGATGGTGACTTTGGTACAGTCGGATCTGTGGATTTTTATTTCTGGACGCCAGAGGTTTGTCCGTGGTATTTATCAGCGGGTTCCGTTTATTTCGGATCCCCAGGTTGAATCCAAGGGTACTTGTTCAGAGGATCTTGTCGTCGTCCGTTTAGCGAATGTTCCTGTGATGATGGTGATGTAACCTCCAGTTCCGTTTATTTCGGAACCTCATGAGTTGGATTTATGGTTACTTGGGCCCTCTGATGACTGTGACCGGTCTAGAGGCTTGATGGGTGTTCAGATGACTTGGAGGATGGCACTGTGACTTGCATTCATGCATCTGCATCATTCCCATTTTGCATTCATCTGCATTTAACTCATGTCTATCCATACTCAAGGTATATTCTCGATTGAAATTCTGGTTGAGACATCCTGATGCCAGAATGTTATTGTCAAATTATTATCCGTCTCGATGAAGCCAGAATCAAAAGACAGCATGTTCATCGTACGGATAGACATTGCATGTGTGAGTCATATTAACCTGTTTTCTGTTTGGTAGGTGTCAGTATCTGACCTGTTTGATTGACTCAGGAATCAGTGCTCGCGCGTGCCGAGTCACTCCTCTGCGCATAGCTCATCCGCTCGGATACCCTACCAGACGCAACAAATCCAAGCTGATGGATCCATCCAACGCTGATATTCTCGAGCTGAAAGAGATGATGAATGAGTTGTTCAATGTCGTGCAAGGGCTCGCCTTGGGGCAGAAAGCAATTGCTGAGAGGGTGGAGAGGATTGAAAATTGGCTGATAACGAAGAAAACTCAGGGAAAGGCTCCGTCATCTGGAGTAAAGAAGCTCTCTGGCAATGGTCAGAACAAGAAGGAGGTTGATTCAAATGGTGTGCATACTAGAAAGGAGCACGGTAGAGATCGTTACCACCCGTATGCTGCTACAGTGACTATTCCTGTTGGTAATCAGTCTGTACAACAGCAACAGCCGGCACTTCAACAGAGAGCACAGAAAGCTGAGCGCCAAGTGAAGAAGGGGACGACGGATCGTCAGTTTGATAAGCCACCCGTGACTTATACCCTTCTGTTTAAGAGGTTGAGGGATCTTGGGTTAGTTCAGCCAAGGATATTGGTTCCTGTAGGACTAAATCGGAGACCTGCAAATTACGATGAGAACACCAGGTGCGAGTTCCATTCTGGGGCACCCGAACATCATGTTGAGGGTTGTAGGACTTTTAAGAATGTCGTCCAAGATTTGGTGGATTCTAAAGCCATCAATTTTGCACCGACACCGGATGTTAATGCTAACCCCGTGCCAATGCATGGTCCTATGGGGGTGAACGTGATGTCCAAGGACAAGAGGAAATTAGAGGTGAAAGATGCGGGTCAGTTAAGAACTCCAATGTCTGCGGTCCAGAGACATCTGATGAAGAGTGGAGTTTTCCCTGGTTGTGATAACTGTTGTGCGGCTGTCGCTACAAATGGGTGCGTAACGATGAGGGAAACGATTCAAAGAATGATGGATGTGGAAATGGACGGTGAAATAGGTGAAACACTATGTCAGGCAGTTGAAACCATCAAGGTGGAGAATGTCGTTGTTGCTGAGAAAGAGAAAAGGCCGTCCATTTCTTCTTAAAAACAGGCCATGGAAGTGGTGAAGAGCGGAGAAGCCCAAGGCTGGGGAAGAATGGTAGACATTGCAGTAAAAGCTGATAGGTTCGGGGTTGGTTATCAGGAAGGCCAAGACTCGTCTGGGCAAAATAGAGGACGTCGTCAACCGTTCACGTTCACCAGTGCTGGAATGTTAGATCCAGGTCACGCCTGTGCAGTGGGTGAAGAGATTGACAGTGACTGCGAGCTTGACTCATGGATAAAATCGTGCGTACCAGGGAACTGGAAGGCCTCAAAGATCATCACTGTCACTCATCATGAAGAGTAATATTTCTGTTTTTCAATTTTGTTTGCATGAAAGCCATGCGTTTTGCCTGAAACGTATTGGTCCATTGTAAGGGCCACCTCATGTGTTTCATTTTGCAACATTTTGCATCATTAATAAATGGATGTTTTTGGTATTAAAAGCGGTGTTCCCTGTTTTTCATTTATTTTTGCAGTTTAAAAAAATAAAAATGGCAATGTTTATTTTCATTTTTCCTTTCTTTTGATTGGCTTCGTTCCGACTTTTGTATTCTCCTGATCTCATTGATAACAATCCGGTTACACCTCTATATGACTTCGACAATCCGATCTATCGTGCCGAAGAAGAAGGCGAAGAAGATTGTGATCTGCTGGAAGATTAGTCAGGTTGTTGAAACAAGAGGAGAAGGTGATTCAACCGCACGAGGAGCGAGTTGAAATTGTTAATCTGGGCACCAAGGAGGTCTGAAAGGAAGTGAAAATTGGGGCCGCCTTGGAGGCGAGTGTCGAGAGTGGAGGTGATGCCATTCGGTCTCAAGAACGCCGGTGCCACGTATCAAAGAGCTATGGTGACTTTGTTTCATGATATGATTCGTCATGAAATCGAATGCTATGTTGATGACATGATAGCAAAGTCCCAAACAGAAGAGGGGCATCTGGTAGGTCTGGCCAAGTTGTTTGACCAGTTAAGACAATTCAGACTGAGGTTGAAACCGAATAAGTGCACTTTCGAAGTGCGGTCCGGTAAGTGGCTGGGGCTTAATATGAGCTAAAGAGGAATCGAGGTTGATCCTGCTAAAAAAAAGGAAAAGAGCAATACAAGAAATGCTTGATCCGAGAACAGAAAAAGAGGTTCGTGGTTTCTTAGGTAGATTGAACTACATTTCATGGTTCACATCTCATCCAACAGCCACGTGTGAACCCATAGTCAAATTATTGAAAAAAGATCAAACGGTCAAGCGGAATAATGATTGCCAAGCGGCATTTGAAAAGATAAGAGAATATTCGCAGGAGCCTCCGATTCTGATGCCTCCCTGTGGAGGGACGACCGTTAATTCCGTACTTGACAGGCCTCGAGGGATCTATGGGGTGTGTACTGGGGCAGCATGGCGAGTCTGGTCGAAAAGAGCATGCAATTTACCTTAGCAAAAAGTTTACCGACTGTGAAACAAAATATTCATTGCTCGAGAAAACTTGTTGTGCTTTGGCATAGGCTGCTCGCCGACTAAGACAATATATGCTAGTTCATACCACTTTATGGATTTCCAAGATGGATCCGATCAACTATGTATTTGAGAAGCCAGCATCGAGAAGCCAGCATTGACCGGACGGGTTGCGAGAGGGTAAATGATTTTGACTGAATACGATATTCATGGTACCTCTCATAAAGCAATCCAGGGGAGTGTACTGTCTGATGACCTCGCCCAGCAGCCCATTGATGATTATCAACCGAGGAAGTTTGAGTTCCCTGATGAGGACATCGAGGTTCTCAAATCGAAAGATTGTGAGGAACCAATCCCGGAGGAGGGGCCTGACCCAGAATCCGAACGGAATCTGATGTTTGATGGGGTCGTTAACATGAATGGAAGCAGGGTTGGTGTTGCTTTGGTTACGCCAAAGGGGATCCCACGGTCCTTTTGCCGCCCGGCTAGCATTTGAATGCACCAACAACAGTGTGGCAAGTACGAAGCTTGTATCCTGGGTATCGAACCTCGGTGCGTACATCAACTGGGGCAACGCCTTTCTCGCTGTGTATGGGATGGAAGCGGTGGTACCAATTGAGGTCCAGATCCCATCATGGGGAGAGTCCGATGGATGTAAGATTGGAAAGGGCTGAATGGGTAAAGACTTGGTATGAAGAGTTGAGCCTGATTGAGGAAAAGAGGCTGGTAACCATTCGTCATGGGGCATTTGTGCCAGCAGCAAACAAAGCGTGGTGTTGAAAAGGATCCTTCCTCCTCAGAACGATCGTAGGGGCAAGTGGACACACAGTTATGAAAGCCCATTCATGGTCAAGAAGGTCTTCTCTGGCAGAGCCTTGTTGTTGACGACCATGGATGGTGAGGATTTTCCATCCCCCGTGAATGCGGACGCAGTTAAATGATACTTCGTAAAATTGACCCGCTGGACGAAAAGAATAAAATAGTCCAGGCAAAAAGGGGCATCCCGGCAAACCGAAAAAAAAATGAAAAGGGTTCGGACAAAAATTAGGGATAAAAAGAAAAAACTGTACACCCGGCAAGTTGAAAACCCCACAAGGGCGGCTTGGGCAAAAAAGGGTATCCCGGTGGACTGAAAACCCGAAAGGGCGGTCCAGGCAAAAGAGGGAATGAAACGAACAACTGCGTCCAGCATGATCGTTTGTGTACTTTGGTTAAGACACCTAGAGATCCCCGGCAGAGATCGGTCGAAAGCGTCTTATTCAGAAGGCAGAAAGCGCGGAAAGTCTTGAGGACATATGGGGTGTAACCGAGTTGGAACTCGATGAGATTACGGGTTCACATTGCCATTAGGATAGATTTTTCCTTTTGTGCACAATTACCTCTTTTCAGGGATTGCTTCCGGTGTTTTGCTCAGTCATGAGCCACCTTTTTCAATCAATAAAATGCACATTCAGTCAAATAATTTTGTTTTTGTTTTCATTACCTCTCTGATCGCAAAAACATCAGTTTATTTTGATAAGAATCTTTGCATTTTGAGACATAGGGGTCCCTTCCGATGCATGCTTATAAGATTGAAAATGTGAAATCTTATTCGGAAGGCTGAGTGACCTAGGTGTTGAAATTTTGGCACGCCTGGGGCACGTTTTTATCTAACGATCTCTTTTGCAGGTGCTGTTAGATATTTTCACTCACTTGCAGGTTGTGATGTGAAGTCTTTTGACAAGAGATCCCCGCAGAGTCCAATCAGGGGCAAGGGATAGAAGAACGGTGAAAAGATGGCGAAAGACGTGCGACTATCCTAGAGGGTAATCAAGAAGACTCTTCAAAGTCTGAGGATTAGAGAGTTGGCCCGAATCTGAGGAGATCGATTGTCTTGAAGCAGAGAAAAGCCGAATCAGAAGAGACCAGATGAGTCTGGGAGCTCTCAAAAGTGGAAAGTCGACACTGTGGTTGGATGGTGAATGCCAGTGTTCGACGAGTCGATGGGCGTTCCGTGTCAAATAGGCCGTATCTCCCCAGCAGATTCAAGATCGGTGTTTCCTCGGTAGCCAAGCCTGAGAATGGTCATCCCCCAGCAGGGTGGAGTTTGGTGCTTCCCCAGCGGTTTGAGAGCGTTATCTCCCCAGCGGGTTCGAGCCGTTATCTCCCTAGCGGATTCGAGAGCGGTGGTTTCCTCGGCCACCAGGCCTGAGATTGGTTATCTTCCCTAGCAGGGTTGAGACTGGAATCCCCAGCAGGGTCGAGAAGCGTATTTCCCCAGCAAGTCTGAGGACTGTTAGCGTCCCCAGCAAGCCTGAAGGTTGTCATATCCCCAGCAGAGGTATCAGTGGGTAGATTGTTCCTCAGCAGCCAGGTCTGAAGTGCTGTAATCCCTAGCAGGGTTGAGTTTGCAGTTCCCCCAGCCAGGTCTGGAGTTTGATTCTCCTCAGCAAGGTTGCTGTCTTCCCCAACAGGGTTGAGAGTGTTATATCCCCAGCAAGTCCGAAGGCAGTTTCCCCAGCGGAGGTGGGCGTTGTTTGCTTTCCCCAACGAAGTCCCCAAGCGGGTCGAGCTCAGTGGAGGTCGTCCCCAGTGAGGACTGTCCTTCCCCAGCAGCAGTGCTATTCCCTAGCAGGGTGGAGATGGGAGTGATATTGAGTTCCTCAGCAGAGTTCCTCGAGCTCCCCAGTAGAGTGGCTCGTGTTGTCCCTAGAGGGGACATTTTTTTTATGCATTCATCATTTAGAAAAGCTTAGTATATTGCATCATTAGCTGCGTAGCATTTCCATGGTTATGGAGAATTACGCTAAAAAAAACTCATGCATCAGCATTGCAAGCATAAGTTAACCCCAATCCGTGATTACCATTCGGGAATTGGTTGAGATGGTTGGTGAAGGTGATACTCTGAAGAGTTTAGCAGCGCGACATTGGGTCATCTGGGTCGATTTCAGAGGTGGTTTCCCCAACATGATCGAGAGGTTGGTGTTTCCCAACAAGTGACTCCCTAGTTGAGCTGGTTTCTCTGCCCGAGAATGTCAGATCAGAAAGCATCCCCCGCAGTGCTACTCCCCACAGAGTTGGGGAGATCGAATCAGGAATGGTATGCTCAGCAAAGTGATCATCAGTTTTCTCATCATGAGTTTTCTTCCCTTTGCATCTTGCAAGCTTGGACCATTTCCTCAGCAGAGGCGGATCATTTTTCAACATCGGTATGGCACATTTGCGGCAGTTGCTCCTAACAGCATTCAGGATTGGTAATCCCCAGAGAGGTTTATTTCCTCACCCGTCCGCGAAAGGAAAGCTTGACTCCCCTAGCGTAGTCCCCGGCGAGCGTCTGCCTTGTTTTAGCATATGTAGATGTCATCCTTACGATGCCAGTAGGTGTCGTGTTGATCCCCGTGTGGGTCTCCTTTCTTTTGGTGTCAGTAGACATCATCTTTCGATGTCCGTAATATCGAGTCTCCTTCCCATTCGTCCGTTGGCGTCTGGTCGTGGTTTCTCTTTCCCATTCGTCCGTTGGCGTCTGGTCGTGGTTTCTCTTTCCCATTCGTCCGTTGACGTTTGGTCGTGGTTTCTCTTTCCCATTCGTCCGTTGGCGTCTGGTCGTGGTTTCTCTTCCCATTCGTCTGTTGGCGTCTGGTCGTGGTTTCTCTTCCCATTCGTCCGTTGGCGTCTGGTCGTGGTTTCTTTTTCCCATTCGTCCGTTGGCGTCTAGTCGTGGTTTCTCTTTCCCATTCGCCCGTTGGCGTCTGGTCGTGGTTTCTCTTTCTCATTCGTCCGTTGGCGTCTGGTTGTGGTTTCTCTTTCCCATTCGTCCGTTGGCGTCTGGTCGTGGTTTCTCTTTCCCATTCGTCCGTTGGCGTCTGGTCGTGGTTTCTCTTCCCATTCGTCCGTTGGCGTCTGGTCGTGGTTTCTCTTTCCCATTCGTACGTTGGCGTCTGGTCGTGGTTTCTCTTCCCATTCGTCCGTTGGCGTCTGGTCGTGGTTTCTTTCTCCCATTCATCCGTTGATGTCTAGTCGTTCCTTTTTTGGTGTCGGTAAACACCATCTTTTGGTGTCGGTAAACATCGAGTTCCTTCCCAGTCATCGGTAAATGTTTGGTCGTTCCTTTTTTGGTGTCGGTAAACACCATCTTTCGGTGTCGGTAAACATCGAGTTCCTTCCCAGTCATCGGTAAATGTCTGGTCGTTCCTTTTGTGGTGTCGGTAAACACCATCTTTCGGTGTCGGTAAACATCGAGTTCCTTCCCAGTCATCAGTAAATGTCTGGTCGTCCTTTCTTTTGGTGTCGGTAAACATCATCTTTCGATGTCGGTAAACGTCGAGTTTTCTCCCATTCGTCCATTGACGTCTGGTTATGTGTCTTTTTTCCAGTCATCGGTAAATGTCTGGTCATACTTTCTTTTGGTGTCGGTAAACATCATCTTTCGATGTCGGTAAACGTCGAGTTTTCTCCCATTCGTCCATTGACGTCTGGTTATGTTTTTTTTTTCCAGTCATCGGTAAATGTCTGGTCGTACTTTCTTTTGGTGTCGGTAAACATCATCTTTCGATGTCGGTAAACGTCGAGTTTTTTCCCATTCGTCCGTTGACGTCTGGTTGTGTATCTTTTTTTCCAGTCATCGGTAAATGTCTGGTCGTGTAGCCTTTCTTTGATGAATATCAAAATCCCCAGTAGAGTCGTCGATAAACGTCTTGTCTGGTTCCAGTTGTAAACACCTCGTCCTCCCCAGTCGAAGCCGCCATCGGTAAATGGCCTCATTTTCCTTGGTATCAGTGTATATCAAGTCGACTGTTCAAGCCGCCATCGGTAAATTGCCTCGCTTTCCTTGATATCAGTGTATATCAAGTCGACTGTTCCACCAGCCGCCATCGATAAATGGCCCCGCTTTCCTTGATATCAGTGTATATCAAGTCGACCGTTTCTTCGATCATCCCCCGCAGAGTGCAAATTCTACGGTTCTTTGGTATTCAATCCCTGTTTACCTTGAAAGTCTGATAGTCGTTGCTCTCATCCGTTCAGATTCTCAGTTGATTGAATAGGGGCAGCTGTAGCACCTCAAATTTGCACCCCCCACTCATGCATTCATTTCATGTTTTAGGTCATTAACATTACATTAACATTGCATATTGCATTGCATCTTGGCAACTAGAACTGGCATCAAGAGAATTCATCTGTGCAAAGAGGCAAAGTTTTCCTTAAGATGAAGGCCACATGATTGTTCTAAAGAGCTTATATGAACCAAGGGTTCATTTTGAAGCAACCTGACCAAGTGTTAAAGGCTCAAAGTCATCAGTGCATTGCCAGGTCATCTAGGGCCCATAAAAGTCAATTAAAAGTCAACTAAGGGCTAGGAGGTGGAGAAATGGTTTGAGACACTTCATTCATATCCAAAAGAGGTTTATTCATCATGTCAAACATCTACCTTGAAGAATTTGAAGCCAGATCAAAAATTTCCCAAAATGGAAAGTGACCTGTAATTCCAAGTTTCCAAAAATGGCAAGTTTTTGGACCACTTTAAACTTGACTTTCCAACATCAAAAAAGCTTCAAATGAAATTTTGTCCAACATGAAAGTTGAAGATCTTTCTCTCCCATTTCCAAAAAGTCCAAGATCATGAGCATCTGATGAATGGTTAAGGAGTTATCGCCAAATGATTGCAAAGTGTGCATGGAACTTCCAAGAGCCATAACTTTTGATCCAAAGCTCCAATTTGAGTGCCTCTTTTTGCATTATGCTCCTTATGACTCATATTTTCCAAATCCAACATTGTATTGCATGAAATTTAATCATATAATCATTTGCCCATGCATGTTCATTTTGGAGGGAAAATGCCAAATTCAAATTTGGTGCATCATACATGTTTAATTCCAATTCCAACATATGCATGAGATGATTTTAAGTGATTTTGAGCATGCACATGGTACTGTTCACGTTCATTCACCATGCATAGGGTGCATTTTACCATTTGTGCACTACACCTCATTTTGCATTAAATTTTCATTAGCCATTGCAAATTACCATTAGCAAAGTAATTAGCATGTGGTATAAAGCCTTAATCATAACAGAAATTTCATTCTAACACATTCTAGATCTAGATCACATTTTTCCCTCCAATTTTTCTCTCAACCGAAATTCAAAAATTCTCCACATAACATAGCAATTTTCTTGCATATTGTGGATTATGGAGTGTTATTGATAAAGATTCAAGCCTTGATTTGAAGAATTCGAGCAGAAATCCAATTGTGCAAGCTCAAGAACATGAGGATGGAAACTGCCATTTGAGCTAGATCCAAGCATTTCCAAGCTTCAATTCATACATCAAACTTCAAGTCATCATCTCAGGATTGGATCTGGACACTTGCAAGGCCTTGAATCTACAGTTTCCATTGACTGCTCTTCAAGAGGTTAGGATTTCGAACCTCTTAATTCTCCAATTTATGCACATAATGTAGTAGATCCTTGACTGTTCAGCATCCTGATATAAATTTCATTGAAAACGGTTGAGAATTTCATGAGATATCTGGAATTGAAGTTTTGAATGCATAAATGTTTTCGTTCGATTTGCACGATCCATGGAGATTTTGGCCAAAATAATGTTGGATTCATGTTGTGTTTAATGAGAGCTTTCTAATGGTGTGCTTGTTTGTGAAATCTGGAAAAAAAATTGGTTGAGGCACTGTAGCGCCACCGTCTTCACGAAGAAGACGGTGGAAACCACCGTAGAGCACAGTAGTTAGGGTTTGTCTGGTTCAGCCTGTGAAGTCCACTGTTTGGACGCCTTTCACTCACATGTCCTGAGTTCGAGTCCATGCGCTAACGCTTTCTTTTTTTTACTTATTTCCTCACTTATCCAAAACGCGGTCGTTTTGATGAGGCGCTTGCAACCTCGCTTCGATTCCTGGCTGTGGCATTTGTGTTTTATTTTTCCTGAGCGCCTCTATTTTCTTCATACATGGTTCAATCCTTGCTGAAGGCACTTTGATGATTTTCCATGTTTCAATATTATTTCCAATTATTTCACATTTACTTCATTTTATTCATGCAAATTCGAAAAATCATATAAAATTGAAAACAAATCCAAATTAATCCATTCTTTTTTCCACATGTTCATATTGATGTCTAGTATTTTATAATGTCCATTTCCTGATTTTATCATTTCTGGATTTTTTATGATGAGCTGTTATTTGATCATGTATGCAAATGTGACATGTTGGATTCAAATTGATGTGAAATGCTCATACATTGTCTAATTGTCTTTGCCATATCTTGCTCATGTGATGACCTTGCTTTATACTTTAGACTTGGTCCTTTTTAGGACATGTTCTTGATTGAATAAACATGCTTCATGTTGAATATTGGTTGTTGTTTTAACTTTTTGCTTCGCCTTTGACCCTAGTCTTGGTACTAGTGGTTTGTACTCATCTTTTGAGCTTTGTATTTCAGGATCAAGCCGTTAGCTCTAGTGGTTGATGCAATCTTATGACTTGAGATGCAAATTTGCTTTGTCCACTAACCTTGGTTGTGTTGTAGGACCCTTGGTGATGAACTCACTTGAGTTGTTGACTTGCCTTGTGTGCATATTGGTTGTAACACTGTTGACTTTCTGTTTGATTTGTCTGAATGTGAATATTGACTTGTTTGACTTTCTTACAGGTACTTTAGTTGCTTTAGCTCATTGCTTGAGCTTTGCTTTGCTTGTGGTTGGCATACCACCTAGGTAATCATTCTCTAACTCCATGTAGTCTGGAAGCCCTATCGTTTCTTTTGGCAGGCATTTGGCTGAAGTCCTCCTTAAGAGGCAATGACTGTGTTTGTTTACTTTTGTGCCATGTACTTCAAGTCCTCCTAAGTGAAGAGGCAATTGGCAGATAGAAGGGACTAGCAGTCGGTCCCCTGCTAATCGTTTGAGTCGTTCATTATGCTCGCACTACGTGCTGAGGCTCTTGAACCTAACCCCAAGATCTTGTATATAGAGTCAGTCAAGTGGAGTAGGGTCCCACATTCTGGATCCCCATATTTTCATTGATTTGAAGCTCACCCAGGCCCAGGTTAAGAGCCATGAGGTCCAATCATCATTACCTTTCATCTGCTCACCCTGACGGTCAACATCAGTGGTTAAGAGCCTCAGATACCCTTCCAGCCGGCTTGTTTGTCGAGGTTGATATGACCCCTTGACTAAAGCCTCACCCTTGATGTTTGAGCCCCCTTGTTGGTGTGTTTACGTCATGTTATATGTTTTTGTGTGGTGTGATTGTATCCCCATAGGATTGCTAGACTTCGTATAGTCTCTCGTTTGCATGTCAATTAAGGTAGCACGGTTCCTTCGTTTAGGACTTCCTTTCTTGCGTGAGCTTTCCTAAAACACAAACAAACATTATCTTCCCTTAAGGACACGTTAACTCCTTCTACTACAGGTGAGTAAGTCTCCAAAGGTCGAAATCCGGTAGATTGCGTAGTAACGTCGTTCACCTAAAAAAACACAAAACAAATAGAAATAGTTTAGCCGAACTACGGCAACTCTGATTCTCATGTCCAGATGAGATACGTAGGCACGAGATGCGATGTCTGGTCGAGTTTGACTGACGACTAACTTTAATCCTTTTCTCTCGCCCTCGTTGCGATTGAGACCTCCCCTTTCTCTCGCCCTCGTTGCGATCAAGACCTTCCTTTTCTCTTGCCCTAGTTGCAATCGAGACCCTTCTGCTTTATATGTGTGTTTGGAGTCTTATGTAAGTCCAGCGATTGGCATTCGGTTTCCTGTTGGTGTTTGTTTGTTCGGAGTCTGATGTAAGTCCAACGATTGGCATTCGGTTTCCTGTTTGCGTTTCTTTGTTCGGAGTCTGATGTAAGTCCAGCGATTGGCATTCGGTTTCCTGTTTGCGTTTCTTTGTTTGGAGTCTGATGTAAGTCCAGCGATTGGCATTCGGTTTCCTGTTTGCGTTTCTTTGTTCGGAGTCAGATGTAAGACCAACCATTGGCAGTCTGTTTCCAGTTGTGTGGTTTCTTTCAACGTCTCAGCGTCTTCTTTCAGCGTTTTGTTTCGGCGTGCGTTAGCCGAGCTACGAGTGCTCTGATTCTTACTCTGGTTAGAGAAGATACGTATGCATAGGATGCGAGGTCCTAGCGAGCACGTTTCTCGTTCCCCCGGACTACGTCGACTCTGATGTTTGTTTCAGACAAACTACGTAGGCCCAGGATGCGATATCCTGCCGAGTCCGCTTTCTCCGTCTTCGTTCATCTGTGTTTTGTTCCAGTGTGTGCAGTTCTTTGAGCAGTTATTCAGCAACCTTCTTCTATTCTTTCTGAGCGTGGATCTCGTCGAGTATGACGGACGTGAGGGGTGATAATACCTTCCCCTTGTGTAACCGACTCCCGATCCTTGCAATCTCTGGTCGTAAGACCATTTCCTTTCCAGGTTTACTTCGAGCGTTTCCTTTCCCACCTTTGGGATAAATAACGCACGATGGCGGCTCTTTGTTTTTTCCCGCCGGTTGTTTTTCGCGTATGCGACACTGAGCAAAACCATATCTAGGTTTCTCTTATATAGCACATCACCATTCAGGTAGAAGTTGCCAGCTAATATCCTCAAAGTCTTATTATCTTTCAAAGATGCCCCAGACAGGTAAAAATGACTTTGGAGAAAACACTTGATATCAAAATACCATGGGTTTTCATCTTTAACTTCTTCAACAACAAACACATGAGTTGGCCTATCAAGACGCATTATAGTCAGATTAGGAACTTCATTCTAGAATTTCACCATAATCATTGAAAGCTAATGTTGCAAGAGCATCTGCCATCCGGTTTGCATCTCGAGGGATATGATGAAACTCAACCTTTGTAAAGAAAGTTGAAATCCTCCTCGCATAGTCTCTATATGGTATCAAACCGGGTTGATTCGTCTCCCATTCGCCTTTGATTTGATTCACAACCAAATTTGAATCTCCATAAACGTCAAGATATTTGATTCTGAGATCAATGGCCTCTTCAAGCCCCATAATGCAAGCTTCATACTCAGCCATATTGTTTGTACACTTGAAAGTCAACCTAGCTGTAAACGAAAAATGAGTGCCTTGAGGAGTAATGATCACTACCCTAATGCCATTCCCATACTGATTAACAACTCCATCAAATACCATGCCCCAACGAGAACCAGGTTCTAGCCCTTCTTCAAGCAATGGTTCATCACAATCTTTCATCTTCAGGTACAAGATCTCTTCTTCAGGAAAATCATACTACATTGTCTGGTAATCTCCAATTGGTTGGTGAGCCAAGTGGTCAGCCATTTCACTACCTTTAATCGCCTTTTGAGATCGGTATTCGATATCATACTCGGATAACAACATCTACCAACGGGAAATCCTCCCAGTTAAAGCAGGCTTCTCAAAAATATACTTGATTGGATCCATTTTAGATATCAACCAAGTAGTATGATTCAATATATATTGACGCAGACGCTTAGCAACCCAAGCCAATGCGCAACAAGTCTTTTCAAGCATAGAATACCGAGTCTCGTAATTAGTGAACTTCTTACTAAGGTAGTAAATTGCATACTCTTTCTTTCTAGATTCATCTTGCTGACCAAGAATACAACCCATACTTTCATCAAGCACAGTCAAATACATGATCGACGGTCTTCCCTCAACGGGCGAAGATAGAATCGGAGGCTCAAGCAAATACTCTTTGGTACTGTCAAAAGATTTCTAGAAGTATTCGATCCAATCACAATACTGACCTTTCCAAAGAAGCTTGAATATAGGCGCACATGTGGCAGTCATATGCGATATGAATCTCGAGATATAATTCAAGCGGCCGAGAAAACCCCTGACTTACTTCTCAGTTTTGGGCGTAGGCATTTCTTGTATTGCTTTGACGTTGGCAGGATCAACCTTAATACCTTTTTTGTTGACAATAAAGCCCAATAACTTACCAGAACGAACACCAAAAGTACACTTATTTGGATTCAAACGGAGTTTGTACTTCCTCAAACGCTGGAATAACTTCAACAAATGCTCAACATGTTCTTCTTCATAACTTGATTTGGCAATCATATCACTAACATAAAATTCAATCTCTTTATGCATCATATCATGAAAAAGAATGGTCATAGCTCTCTGACATGTTGCACCTGCATTCTTTAAACCTAATGGCATCACTCTATAACAGAATGTTCCCCATGGTGTAATGAATGTGGTCTTCTCCATATCTTAGGGTGCCATCTTGATCTTATTATAATCGGAAAATCCGTCCATAAATGAAAAGACTTTGAATTTAGCTGTATTGTCTACCAACATATCAATGTGTGGCAGAAGAAAATCATATTTTGGACTAGATTTGTTCAAAACTCTATAATCAACACACATGCGAACTTTTCCATCCTTCTTCAGAACATGCATAATATTGGCCACCCACTGTGGATATTCGGAGGTAACAAGGAAACCGGCATCAATCTTCTTCTGCACTTCCTCTTTGATCTTTACTGCCATATCAGAACGGGTCCTCCTCAACTTCTGCTTGACTGGCGGGCATTCTGGCTTCAATGGCAATCTATGCTCCACAATATCAGAATCCAAACCAGACATGTATTGATAGGACCAAGCAAACACATCTGAATATTCTCGAAGAAGATCAATCAACCCATTCTTAGCCTCTTGACACAGTTGAGACCCAATCTTGACTTCCGTCACATCATCTTCGGAACCCAAGTTGACTAGTTCAATCTGCTCTTCAAACAGCTAAATGGCTTTTTCCTTGTGAACAAGCAAACGAGATAATTCATCAGATACTTATTCATCATCAGTTTTTTCCTCAGCTCCAAACACAAGGAAATCAATGTTTGGAGAGGGAGTAAGATCATTGTATTCAATGGGTTTGGGAACCAACCTGCATAATGATTTGATATTTTAATTTTAGACAAGTGAATTGTGACCAAATATTATGCATATGGAATATCATTATTTATTTATGTTTTTTGTGATTACCATTTTCATAAAAGAAAAAAGTAAAGATGCATAAAATTGTATTTCATTGATGACAATTGAAATGCCCAACAATGTTCACTTCTCCTTTAGGCATAAGAGAAGAATTTTCTTAAAATGAAAAAAAAATTACTTAGATCGGTGAACAACAATGAGAATATCAACAGCAACCCAAGCGTCACAAAGTTGGCGCAAGCTTCGTGTTCATTGTCACCATCCTCGATCACAGCAGCTAAGTGTTGATCACTACCATGAATGAACCCTCTACTGCGGAAACTCGATTGCACATATTCAGCTTTGACGTTGAACGACCCTAGTTGAAATCCTAATCCGGCCCTATTCTTGTTTTTAGTCATTTCTATCACACGACCCCACTAATCAATGTTGCCATTCTCAATAGCTTTCTGAGCATCCTTCAAAGAAGACATGGGTGCCCCAATTTTCTTTACTTTAGCAATAAAAAAAGGCTTGGAACAGAGTTCCAACCTCCTCCTCAACTTCAACATAATAAAAGCATGACAAATGACTCACTAAAAGCGCCTTCTCTCCACCAATAACGACAAGCTTGTCGTTCTTCACAAATTTAAGCGTCTGGTATAGAGTAGATGTCACAGCTCCTGCTTCATGAATCCATGGCCTTCCCAATAAGCAGCTATAGGCCGGGTGAATATCCATCACTTGAAAAGTAATTTGAAAATCACTCGGTCCTATCTTGACTGGAATGTCTACTTCACCAATGACGGTTTTACGAGAACCATCAAACGCTTTGACAATCACACCATTGTACCTCATTGGGGCGCCTTGATAAGAAAGTCTGGACAGAGTTGATTTCGGGAGCATATTCAGAGATGACCTGGTGTCCACCAACACATTAGACAAAGCGTCTTCCTTGTAGTTCATCGAAATATGAGTGCAAGATTGTGATTTCTGCCTTCCTTAGGAAGCTCTTCATCACAAACTCAAATTATTGCACGAAGTAATGTTAGCAACAATGTGGTCAAACTGATCCGCAGTTACATCATGTTTAACCTAGGCTTGCTCAAGCACTTTCTGCAACGCCTCTCTATGTGCCTCAAAATTCACCAACAGAGACAACACCGCAATCTTTGACGGGGTTTGGAGTAGTTGCTCCACCATATTAAATTCACTCCTTTTAATCAAACGCAATACCTCATCATCATCGTTAGTCTTCAGTTTGCTGGATTCACCAGACTGACACACCGGAGCACTAACTGGATTCACCACTAGAATCTTTGCCTTTTTATTGGTTACAGCATCCTCTACTTCTTTCGGAAAGATCGGACCGAACACACGACCACTACATGATACCTTCGCGATATCAACTATATTCACCACAGAATCTGCTACTGGTAAAGGAATCTCTTGACCATTTTCCACCATTGTGGCATTATACTGATAAGGCGCAGCTTTATCGGATGCATACGGGATAGGGCCCGCTAACTGTATTACTAACGACGATATCGATCTATTAACATTGTTGTTGTTGATTCTATCAAACTGGATTATGTAAGACCCCAATTTTGACCCTAAGATCCCTTATGCAATTTCATCATAAGCATTAGCGTTGGGATCATACATTGGCATCCTCCTTACCCCTCCTTCATTGGGTTTGCTTTGGGAGAGATCACCAAGCACCATGTGATTGCATCATACTTGTATATCATCATTTTACTAACCAAAATACAAAAATATGTCTTTGCATTTGCCTAACTCTTTTGTAGGTAAGGCATGATCACCATTGATCTATCAAGTTCATATCCAGGGTTTGAGACCCTCATGACAAAGAGCACAACCATGAATAGATCCAAGAATGGTTATGAGCATCATATATGAGTTCCATTGATTACTACATGTTATATTGATCAAGTTTTCTTCAAGAGTTTGAGAGTGATTTGCCTTGGAAACCCTAGTTTGACTGGGTATCTTGAGTAACTTCTCCAACAAGCTATCTCACCAATTGATAAAATTTCTCAAGGACACTTAAAATTTCATTATCTTATGCATATATAATCTACCATGAGCCAAGAAAAGCCAAATAATTGAAGGTTAGCAAGTTGGTTGATGGTGGTTGGCCAGATGAATTCATCTGATCAAAATTGGGTCTCCCTAGACCCTATCTCCTACAATTTTCACCATATGAAAATGATTCCAAGCGAAACGTTACTCTAAATGACATTCCAAACAACTTTCATGTTGAGACCTAGAGCTAGTTTTTCTTGTAAAATCATTTTCTATGTTGAAACATTATAGGTCATTTTGTTTAAATCGCAATTTGAAAGTCAATTTCCCAAGGCCATAACTTGCTCAATTTTTATGAGATGAAAGATTTACAAGTTTCAAAATCAAATTAAATATTTTTAATTCAACTTTGATGTTTGGAGTGAGAGATGATTCAACTTTTATGAGCATGTGATATGAGGTTACATTATAGGTCATTTTTGACCTATACCATTGAACAAGTGATTTTTCCAAACTTCAAAAATGCATAACTCTATCATTCCAAATCCAAATGACATGAAATTAGTAACCATTTTGAAGGTCTTTGAAAGAGATACAACTTTGATGATGACATTTTTCTCATTTGAAGCTCACATAAAACGTTAAGTAAGGTGGAACATTGAGATATATGGCTTGACACTTAGAAAAAATTTCAACATGTTGAAATTTCCAAACTTCCACCTCAAAATTCTTCATGTTCCAAGCTCCAAATGAAAAAGTGTTGAACATCAAACTTGTTCCCCTTGATAAAAGATTTCCAAAGAACCCAAGTTCATGCATTTTGGATGAGGTTTACTAGGTTTGCGCATGGCTTTAACAAGGCTGCATAATTGGAAAGAATCAAACTTCAAAACTTCAGTTCACTTTGCCTTGCCAATCAAACTTCCATTCAGACTTCATTTGGAATCATTTTGGACCTTTTTGCATTGCATCATAGGCCTTCACATGCCCATGTGCTCGTGCCATCAGCATTGCTAAAATTGGACAAAATTTGAAGTGTGCAAATATCATTCATTCATGCTATAAATACATGATCTCTGTGCTCATTTGAATAACACCTTACACGCCAACTTTACCCCCCACTGAAACCCTCTCATTCCAAAGGAAAACCTGATAAATTTCAATTTGAAATTTGAGTTTGAATCTCAACTGTTGGAGATTCGAGAACTCCAGGATCCAAAGCCTTACAACCTCTTTAATCACTTCCTACTAACTTCTCAAGTGTGACCAGATCGTGTTTGGAGCAAGCAACATCAAGAACTGGTTAGCATTGAAGGTAATTTTCAGAAAACTTCATCTCTTCGATTCTCTCTCAATTCTACTCAATTCTCTTGGATCTTTGGTTGTCTGAAGTCCTACCAATGTAGGCAAGAAGATTGAGTTGCTTAGAGGTCAAATCGAAGCAACTCAGTTGACACACCTCAAAATTCAACTCCTCATATCTTTCTATATATGTGGAGTTAGTTAAAATTGAGTTCAGATTCGTGCTCTATGCCATTGTTTCTTTCAGATCATGTCCTCCTTTTTCATTTATGTGACGGTGATGACCGGACCAGTCCGGTGAGCCTCGCCTGAGAAGGTGACCGGAGGTCCAGCGCCGGTGGTGTGCTGGACAGGTTTTGAGCCACATGATCATTCCAAAATGTTTTAATCTCATGCGTCCATTGTGAATACCAGGCGTGTGGATAAGTTGACTAGCGCGCATCATAGAACGCACGTTCTAGGCCACTTGATCTACCACCTCAATTAATGAGGGAGATCAAGTGGCTCATGTTTTTTGCTATTTTCTGATTTTCATTTTAATCCTTTTATTTTCATTAATTCATATTGATTTTAATATTGACCCAAAAAATATGAGAGTTTCACCAAAAAAATTCAAATAATTTCCTCTTTCATATTCTGAATTAAAATTATTTTTTGGATAATTATTAATATTTTTCATGATTTAATTGTTTAAAAATACTTTTAAGTCTTTAAAAATTCTGAATTTTTTTCTCCAAGGTCCTTTAACCTTGTTTGACCTATGATAAATCTCATGGCCATTTCTTTGGTGTTTTGATGAGGTTTTAGGAATTTGACAAACCATATTTAATTTAAATGTATTATTTTAGTCTTTTCATTTGAATAAATGTCAAATAATTGTGTTGACCATTTGTTATGATTTGTTTGAGTTTGATTCTTGTTGTTGGGCCATGGTCAAGGTTGATTTGACTTTGTCAAGTTAATATCATTGGATTTAGGGATTAATGGAATGTACATTTCATCTCCCAAAATGAATGGATGATATTAATTTGGTAAAAGTCCTCCTTTGATCAATTTGAGTTTTGATCCATTCCCCTCCCTCTTCATCTCATTTGGCCTATGATATCTCAAAGTCCTAAAGCTAGTTGATAAAAAAATTAACATGAGTATGGATGAGATTAGGCCACCCCTTTTGCATATTCTTTTTGTGTGTGGTATGTTTCATGAGCATAGTTCATTATACTATGTCTCTAACATGCATTAACACCAAAATTCTATTGCCCGACCTCAAATAGTTGTGACTTCTACATAACTCCAATTACGATTGCTTAACATAACTCTAGATTTATGACACAAAAGGCGTAACATTCTAGTTAGTGAGATTGTAAGTCTTCCCTCTTTCATGGTATTGTGTGGAAACTTGGCCTTTTTTCCTTCCTTTGGAAGATGTCTTGGCTCAAGGATCCATGCTTGTGATAAGTGGGCTGAGTGTTCTTCAAAGAATATGTCTAAAAATGAAAAGCAAAAGCAAAATAATACTAACTTCTAACTCATTAACAACTAACTTTTAACTTCAAGCCATTTACTTTAATGTCATTTAATTTTAGTCTTTATTCATTTGTCATGATTCATACCATTCTAATTGTTTATGTTAATGCAATTTTCACTTTGTCCATTTGGACCATATTGTGTGATATATCTTATTTGTGTATACTTTGCTTGTTTGTGTGGTCTTTGACCATTAATGTACATAATAACAACAAAAACCCTAAAAAAAAATTGTGTGGACTGTTGGCTTGATCTTGGACAAATGGACTTAGAACTTAGGCAAGATTCTTATGCTAAAGGACTTGGACAATGCCAACTTGATGTGAAACCAAGTGCTTGCAATTTGGAACTTCATCTGATACATCATTCAAGATCCCTCTGAGTTCATCTGCAACATGATCACTGTGAAGCTATTATTTTGGACCTATGACTTGTGGAATTCATCTGTTCAAGGGCTAATCTGAAGAAGATCATGGAATGGCTAAAGCTTGGATATGGCTATATTTATTTGATGCGTTTGCTCTTCAAGATAATATAATTATGCATTTGTGTGTTTCTTGTTTCTAAATGTCCAAGGGAATTCTGGGTTTCTATTGGCATTCTTGTCTATTGGATTGCTACCCATTTGGTCAGGTCTTTTCAACTCTTAACTTTTAATTTTGTACATAGGATTAGTCTCTTCATCTTCTCCTTATTTCTTTAATTTTAAAATCTCTCCCACCCTTTTTAAAATCTTCTTTGATTGAGCATATTTTGTTCTAAACTTGGACTATTTTGCAAACTAGAAACTTTGGCCTTATGCCATTGCATTTTCAAACTTCTTTTCATAATTAAACTTGTAAATAAACTTAACTATACTTGACTTAAACTTTCAAAACACCAAACAGAACAAACTAAATCAAACCATTTTTAGGCTTTTGTGCCTTTCAAACTTAATTTTTGTTAAAAGCAATGCATCCACTTTGAAATTTGTATCACGAACTACGAGGTTTTGATCGCTCATTTTTATGTTGGTACGTAGGCACAAGTCCGAAGGTCTTGTCAAACACAAAAATATAATTAATGAATTCTTTTCTCATCCCCGTATTCTATTTGTTTGTAAACATCATTTTGTACCAAATACATATGCACACAAAAAGGGCTCCCTATGAGTACCTAGGACACTTTATGTGCTAACACCTTCCCTCTGTGTAACCAACCACCTTATCTGTAATCTCTGACATTTTATTAGTTTTGATTTGAAAACTTCTTACTTTTGGCGACTCTTGTTATTTGATGTTTAGTTTATCCATAGCTAGATGATCATGAATTTACCGCTACAGAAATTAAGTTGCGACTCAATTAAGTGGCGACTCTGCTGGGGAGTAGTCTCCATTAGGTTTAGCCTACTTTTTGGGCGTATATATTTGTGTATATGTGATGTTTGTATATATGTATGTGTGATATAATATTCTTGTTATGCTTGGTGATCTCTGAGTAGTGAGATAAGTTCTAACCCGAACTTGAGTGCAATTAAGATAAGAGGATGGTATAGTCATGTTCGACTTGTGTGGAGTAGTCCTTAACAAGTTGGCTTGAGATCCATCTGCTCAGTGGAGACTCTTTTGGATTTGGAAATGTCACACAAGTATTTGTGGTTAGGCATTACTATCTCTAATTTGGGGCCGAGAAGCTGAGGACCGTAGAACATTTACCCCCTATTGGCCTATTTAGGACGTAGTGCAGAGACTGTTCGAGTGTACACTTGATAACAATTGTTATGCGATAGTACACTCATACAAGTTTCTCTTGAGAATATTATGGGTCGATGAGTCAGTCATCTTAACCTGTAATATCCGATAGAAGAAATTAAGACTCTGGGAACTTTTTTAGAACATGATCTACAGGTTTTTATCCTTAGTTCACTCTTTTGGGGTGGTTCTTACCCAGACTCCATGCTCGTGACTTACAACAAACCCTTGATTCTTGGTTGATCCAATCCAGTCTTGTCAATATCAATGGAACTTGGGTGTTGATAAGGTGTAAACCATAATCCACAAAAATGGATGATTGATCTTGGCAATGACTTGATTCATCCCTTGACCTTTGTTTGCCTTGTGTGTGATCCCTTATTTGTGATTGTTGCATTCATGCACTCATGCGCATCATAACATTCATCACACGAAAATTTCAAGGAACTGAGGTATTATTTGCAAATATTTTCAGACCATGGATTGTGGACGAAGGAACACTAAGAAGTGTAGTTTCAGATGTCCCGACTTGAAAGAGTTAAGGAAGCTAGAATCTTTTGTATTAGATCCCTTGGACTTCAAACAACGCCATGGGAAGCTTTTGTCCATCTTGGCTGCTGATGTGGTTGAAGGACTTTTGAGTGTGCTAGTGCAGTTCTATGATCCTTTCTACCGTTGTTTCACTTTCCCAAATTATCAGCTTGTGCCTACCTTGGAGGAGTATTCTCATCTTTTGGGGATATCAGTTTCTAGTAGAGTACCTTTTAGTGGATTGGAGGAGATTCCCTGATCTAATATTATTGTTGAAGTTCTTCACTTGAAGAAGTCTGAGATAGAGGCTCATTGGGTGAATAAAGGAGGATTGTTTGGGTTGTCATTTGATTTCCTCATCAAGGAAGCTACTACTTTTGCTCAAGCCGGTAGTATTGACGCTTTTGAAGCTATCTTTGTGTTGCTCATTTATGGATTGGCTTTGTTCCCTAACATTGACGGTTTTGTTGATGTTAACGCCATTAGACTTTTCTTGATTGGAAATTCGGTGCCTACTTTGTTGGGTGATATGTATTTATCTTTGCATCTAAGGAAATCTAAGGGTAGTGGAACTATTGCCCATTTCATTCCTCTTCTGTACAAGTGGTTTATTTCGCACTTGCCTCAGACGCCTGCTTTTGTGGAGAACAAACAATGTCTAAGGTAGTATCAGAGACTTATATCTCTCACTAATGATGATATAGTTTGGTATGATCCTTCTTTAAGCAGTTTGGAGATTATTGATGGTTCTGGTGAATTCTCTAATGTGCCTCTCATTGGTACACAAAGAGGAATTAACTACAACCCTACTTTGGCTCGTCGTCAACTTGGGCTCCCCTTGAGAGACAAACCTAATAACACTTTGTTATAAGGTCTTTTCTATCAAGAGGGTAAAGATCGCCAACATTTGAAGCAGAAGATTGTGCATGCTTGGCATAATGTGCATAGGAAAGGAAGATCCGAGCTTGGTCCGTGCAATTGTGTAGCATTAGAAGCTTACACTCTTTGGGTGAAGAAGAGAGCTTTGGAGTTGAAGATGCCTTATCCTTGTGAAAGACCTATGTCTATGGTTATGGTTAAGCCATTAACTCTCCCTAACCAAGATGTAGAGGAGTTGGAAGACGCACTCGTCAAGATGAAGCAAGAGAAGGATATGTGGGAAGAGCATTTTCGTGCTTTGAGTAAGAAGCATGAAGAGCTGCAGTTAGAGTCTAAGGACAAATATGCACTTATTGAGCTACTTGAAGACCGAGTGACAAAGAGACAGAGAGAGCCAGAGGTTTCATCTTCTAGCATGCGTCAGCCTTCCGTTGCTTGGAAGAAGATTGTTGATCAGCTTGTCCTCGAGAAGACTCAGAGGAAAGCTTCTTTTGAGACCGAGATCCGTCGCATTCGAAGGAAGTACCGCCTCTGGCTAGGGCTTCTGAAATTGTTGTTAGGGATCCTTAGGATGACTAGTCTCCTTTTCTCTTGTATTTTTCATTTGGTTTCTGAAATTGTACTCAGTGTAATCCTTCCAATTATATATAAATGAAAAGAGATTTTTGGTTATATAAAAATTATTGCAATTATTGATATATATATTTACAAAGGATATAAGTAAGCTCCTTGAAAACAAAAACAAAATAAACAAGCATTGCATTTCATGCATCATTTGCATAAGTAGGTTTCCTTTTCGCCAGATGTCTCATTGGTGTTTCTTCTTTTCTTTAGCCAGGCTGACTCATCGGTACAACACCCGCACCAATCATCTCATAATTATGGAACATCTAGAGCGAGAGAACAGAGAGATGGAGGACGAGATCGCCCGCCTGACTGCCATGATGGAGTCAGTTCTTGCTGCTCATAGTCAATCTTCTCTAACGCCTGTAACTCCTCATGTGAGGACAGTTATTTCAGAAGTGGCTACCTCTACCATGCCTGCTGCTACCGCCCATTCTGCACCCACTATACCTGCTGGATTCCTGTGGGGAATGCCGTCCAACTTTATGCCTGAAGGCTTTGCGCCTACTTTTGCTTACATGTCGGCATCTAGCCCGGTCATGTCTATGCCACCGCCTGTTGTGCATACCTTACCTCGTGTAGAGGACACCATTTATCACTCCGAGTCGTCTGAGGGTCCGAATGTCTACGATCAAATGGATGAAATGAAAGATCAGTTTCTTGAGCTGCGCAAGGAATTGAAGATGTTAAGAGGTAAGGATTTGTTTGGAAAGATCCCTGCGAAGGTGTTTAAGGTGTTTAGTGCCCGACGTCAAGATCCCTGCGAAGTTCAAAGTGCTTGACTTTGAAAAGTATAATGGGAACACTTATCCGCTCAATCATCTAGTGATGTATGCTCGCAAGATGTCTACTCAAACCGATAATGATCAACTATTGATTCATTATTTCCAGGACAGTTTGACCGGTGTTGCGCTCCGTTGGTATATGGCATTAGATAGTGCAAGCATTCGTACTTTCAATGACTTGGGAGAGGCTTTTGTTAAGTAATATAAGTACAACATGGATATGGCGCCTGATAGAGACCAATTGAGGTCTATGTCTCAGAGAGATAAGGAGACATTTAAAGAGTATGCACATAGATGGAGGGAATTGGTTGCCTAGATCACTCCTACTTTGGAGGAAAAAGAGATGACAAAGATCTTTTTGAAAACCCTGAGTTCATTTTATTATGAACGAATGATTGCTAGTGCCCCCAGTGACTTTACTGAAATGGTAAACATGGGGATGAGGCTTGAGGAAGGAGTCTGAGAGGGACGTTTGTCGAAGGATGAAGCATCATCGAGTAAGAGATATGGTAGCAATTTTGGGAAGAAGAAGGATAACGAAGCGAATGCAATAAGCAGTGGGAGGTAGAGGAGGCCTCAGATCAGAAGGAATCCAACATCCCGTCAACATCATCATCATCAAGTATCTTTAGTTATCCCTGTATTTTCTAATCAACAATCAACACCAGTTCAAAAACCACAACGTCAACAACAACAACCGCAACAATGAACAAACACCTAAAACAACAACAATACCACCAACAATCATCATCAACAAAACTTTGAGAGGAAGATGGTCTCTTTCGACCCGATTCCTATGTCTTATGCAGAATTATACCCGTCTTTGGTTCTCAAGAACCTAATCCAACCAGGAAACCCACTACAGATTCCAGAACCACTTCCATGGTGGTACAAGCCTGAGCTCTGTTGTGCTTTTCATCAAGGAGAACCCGGACATGATATAGAGAACTGCTACCCACTAAAGTATGAGGTTCAAAAGCTGATGAAGAGTGTAATGGTGTCCTTTGAGGACCGTGTGCCGAATGTCAAAGCAAATCCATTACCCGCCCATGGGAACTCTTCTGTGAATATGGTGGATGGTTGTCCTGGAGAGTTTAAAGTTTTTGATGTGTGTTTTATCCGAAGATCCTTGGTGCAGATGCATAAGGATGTCTGTTTGGTGAGTGATTGTGAGCATGACCATGATGGTTGTGTTATTTGCAGTGTTAACCCGAGGGGTTGTGAAGTTGTGAAAAGGGACATCCAGCGACTGATGGATAAAGGCATGATTCAAGTTGTTCAATCCCGTCATGTAGATGACAATGTGAATGTCATAGTGCCCATTTTCAAGCATCCAGAAAGATTGGTAATTCAGTACGATAGCAGCAACAGTAACAATGTCAACAATAGATCAATATCGTCGTTGGTTATATGGTTAGCGGGCCCAATCCCGTATTCATCTGATAAAGCTGTGCCGTATCAGTACAATGCTACAATGATAGAAGGTGGTCAAGAGGTCCCGTTGCCTACGACTAGCTCTATGGTGAGCATTGCTGATGTTACCAAGGTGACCCGCAGTGGTCGTGTGTTTAGGCCGGTGTTCCCAAAGGATAAAGAGGAATTAGTCATAAGTAAGAAGGTGGAAGTGCCTGTTGTAGATCCAGTCGGGGCTTCAAAGGGTAAGTCTGGTGAATCCAGTGAGGTGAAGGTCAACGATGATGATGAGGTACTTCGGTTAATTAAAAGGAGTGAGTTTAATATGGTGGAGAAGCTGCTCCAAACCCCCTCAAAAATCTCAGTGTTGTCTCTGCTCATTAATTCTGAAGCACACAGAGAAGCACTGCAGAGAGTTTTAGAACAAGCTTTTGTAGAACATGATGTTACAATGGACCAATTCGATCATATCATGGCTAACATCACTTCTTGCAATAATCTCAGCTTCTGTGATGAAGAACTCCTTGAGGAGGGAAGAAATCATAATCTGGCTTTGCACATTTCTATGAATTGCAAAGAGGATGTTGTGTCTAATGTGCTTGTTGACACCGGGTGGTCACTGAATGTGCTGCCAAAGTCAACTCTGTCAAAGTTATCATATCAAGGAGCGCTATGAGGTATAGCGGTGTAATCGTCAAAGCTTTTGGTGGTTCGCGCAAAACAGTTATTGGTGAAGTGGACCTTCCAGTTAATATAGGTCCGAGTGGTTTTCAGATTACTTTTCAAGTAATGGATATCCTCCTGGCCTACAGTTGCTTGTTGGGAAAGCCATGGATTCATGAGGCAGGAGTTGTTACTTCAACTTTGCACCAGAAGCTCAAATTTGTGAAGAATGGGAAGCTTGTGATCGTTGGTGGGGAGAAAGCGTTGTTGGTTAGCCACTTATCATCTTTCTCTTACGTTGAAGTTGAGGATGAGGTTGGAACTCCGTTCCAAGCCTTGTCTATTGCTGCTGAAAAGAGAGTTGGGGAACCTATGTCCTCATTGAAAGATGCTAAGAAGATTGTGGAAGAAGGTGACGTTGATCAGTGGGGGCGCATGGTAGAGATCTCCGACAATAAAGGCAGAACCCGTTTGGGGTTCCAGAAAGGTTCATCAACTACAAGGTCTGAAGATATGCAACTTAGCTTCCGTAGAGGAGGGTTCATTCATGGCAATGAACAACACTTAGCTGTTGTGCTAGAAGATGACGAAGAGGAAGACTGCACCAATTTTGTGATGTATGGAAAGGCTTGCAACAATTGGACTGCTGTTGATGTTCCTGTTATTTTGCATCGATCTAAGTAATTGCTTTTATATGTTTTCAAAATCCTTCTCCTATTCCTAAGGGAGAAGTGAACTTTGTTTGGGCATTTCCAAATTGGTCATTAATAAAATTAATTCTATTCATCCACATCTATGATGTTTTGTTTTTACTTTTTGTTTTATTCTGAAAATGGTAATCACAAAAAACATAAATAAACAATATAATTGTCCATCTGCATAATATTTGGTTACAAATTCACTTCTCTAAAATCAAAATATCAAATCATTATGCAGGTCGGTTCCTAACCCCATTGAATACAATGATCCTTCTCCTTCTCCAAATTTTGAATTCCCTGTGTTTGAAGCCGAGGAGGAAAGTGATGAAGAAGTGAGTGATGAATTATCTCGTCTTCTTGAGCAAGACGAAAAGACCATTCAACCGTTCGAAGAGCAGATTGAGTTAGTCAACTTGGGTTCCGAGGATGATGTGAAGGAAGTCAAGATTGGGTCTCGACTGTGTCCATATGTCTAGAAGGGGTTTATTGATCTTCTTCGAGAGTATTCAGATGTGTTTGCTTGGTCCTATCAAGACATGCTTGGTTTGGATTCTGAGATTGTGGAGCATAGATTGTCGTTGAAGGCAGAATGCCCGTCAGTCAAGCAAAAGTTGAGAAGAACGCATCCTAATATGGATGTGAAGATCAAAGAGGAAGTGCAGAAGCAGATTGATGTCGGTTTCCTTGTAACCGCTGAGTATCCATAATGGGTGGCCAACATTATGCATGTGCCAAAGAAAGATGGAAAAGTCCGCATGTGTGTTGACTATAAAGATTTGAATAAAGCCAGTCTGAAAGATGATTTCCCTCTGCCACACATTGATATGTTGGTAGACAATACTGCTAAAGTCAAAGTCTTTTCATTTATGGATGGATTTTCCGGATATAATCAGATCAAGATGGCACCCAAAGATATGAAGAAGACCACATTCATTACACCTTAGGGAACATTCTGTTATAGAGTGATGCCTTTCGGTCTAAAGAATGCTGGTGCAACTTACCAAAGAGCAATGACTACTCATTTTCATGATATGATGCATAAAGAGATTGAAGTATATGTCGATGACATGATTGCTAAATCAATTGATGAAAAGGAACATGTGGAGCATTTGTTGAAGTTATTCCAGCGTTTGAGGAAGTATAAACTCCGCTTGAATCCCAATAAGTGTACTTTTGGTGTTCGCTATGGTAAGTTGTTGGGCTTTATTGTCAGTGAGAAGGGTATTGAAGTTGATCATGCCAAGGTCAAAGCAATACAAGAGATGCCTGCGCCCAAAACTGAGAAGCAAGTCAGAGGTTTTCTCGGTCGCTTAAATTATATTTCTAGAATCATTTCCCATATGACTGCCACATGTGCGCCTATATTCAAGCTTCTTCGGAAAGATCAGTCTTGTGATTGGACCGAAGACTACCAGAAAGCTTTTGACAGTATCAAAGAATATCTGTTTGTGCCTCCGGTTTTGTCTCCACCTGTTGAAGGAAGACCGTTGATCATGTATTTGATTGTACTTGAATACTGTATGGGTTGTGTTCTTGGTCAGCAAGATGAGACTGGAAAGAGAGAATTTTCAATTTACTACCTTAGTAAGAAGTTCACCAACTGTGAGACTCGGTATTCTATGCTTGAGAAAACTTGTTGCACATTGGCTTGGGCTGCTAAGCGTCTGCGCCAGTATATGTTAAATCATACCCCTTGATTGATATCCAAAATGGATCCAAAATGGATCCAATTAAGTATATATTTGAGAAGTCTTCTTTAACTGGGAGGATTGCCCGTTGGCAGATTTTGTTATCAAAGTATGATATTGAATACCGATATCAAAAAGCAATCAAAGGTAGTATATTGGCTGACCATTTGGCTCACCAACCAATTGAAGATTACCAGTCAGTGCAGTATGATTTTCCTGACGAAGAGATTTTGTACTTGAAAATGAAAGATTGTGATGAACCATTACTTGAAGAAGGGCCAGAACCTGGTTCCCATTGGGGCATGGTATTTGATGGAGTTGTTAATCAATATGGTAATGGCATTGGGGCAGTGATCATTACTCCTCAAGGCACGTATCTACCATTTACAGCTAGATTGACTTTCAAGTGTACAAACAACATGGAAGAATATGAAGCTTGCATTATGGGGCTTGAAGAGGCCATGAATCTTAGAATCAAGTATTTGGATGTCTTCAGAGATTCCTCTTTGGTTGTGAATCAAATCAAAGGAGAATGGGAGACAAATTAACCCGGTTTAATACCATATAGAGATTATGCGAGGAGGATTTCAACTTTCTTTACAAAGGTTAAGTTTCATCATATCCCTCGAGATGAGAATCGGATGGCAGATGCTCTTGCAACGTTGGAATCAATGATTGTAGTGAAGTATTGGAATGAAGTTCCCAATTTGTCTGTGATACGTCTTGATAGGCCAGCTCATGTGTTTGTTGTTGAAGAGATCAAAGACGAGAAGCCGTGGTATTATGACATCAAATGTTTCCTCCAAAGTCAAATTTACTCGTCTGGGGCATCTTTGAAAGATAAGAAGACTTTGAGAAGATTAGCCGATAATTTCTACTTGAATGGTGATATACTGTACAAGAGAAACTTCGACATGGTTTTGCTTAGATGCGTGGATAGACACGAAGCAGACTTGTTGATGACTGAAGTCCATGAAGGTTCCTTTGGTACTCATTCCAATGGACATGCAATGGCGAAGAAGATATTGTGAGTAGGTTACCATTGGCTGACAATGGAATCTGACTGTTGCAAGTTTGTGAAGATATGCCACAAATGTCAAATATATGCTGATAAGATTCATGTTCCTCCAACACTATTGAATGTTATTTCTTCCCCATGGCCCTTATCCATATGGGGAATTGATATGATTGGGATGATTGATCCCAAAGCTTCGAATGGAAATCGTTTCATTCTGGTGACAATTGACTACTTCACAAAATGGGTTGAAGCAGCATCGTATGCGAATGTAACCAAGCAAGTTGTTGTGAGGTTTATCAAAAATCAGATCATATGTCGTTATGGTGTGCCAAGTAAGATTATTACTAATACTGGATCGAACTTGCATAATAATATGGTGAAAGCTCTTTGCAAAGACTTCAAGATTGCACACCATAATTGTTCCCCTTACATACCCAAGATAAATGGGGCTGTTGAAGCCGCAAATAAGAACATTAAGAAGATTATTCAGAAGATGGTTGTCACATACAAGGATTGGCATGAGATGCTCCCATTTGCTTTGCATGGTGTCATACGGTGAACTGGACCTTATTGGATTTGTAATCGCAATGTCGCGGTTAGCAAGAGTCGCCACCGACTTTTCTTTTATCCCTTAAGGAAAGGTGGAAAAGAACAGGAAAGACCTTAATTTTAAATTCTTAGGTTCGGGAGGTACTTTATACAAAGGGAAGGTGTTAGGCACCCTTTGTATCCATGGTTATCCATGGGCTCTTAATTGCTCAATCATTTATGTTTTCTAGTTTGAAAAAGGTGGTTGAGAAATGTGTGAAAAATGTTTTGAAAATGAGAATTTAACTTTGTAATGATTCTTGCATGAATGTGTACAAAGTGGTTATCTCGTTTTAATTAAGAAAATAGTTTAGAAAAATATAACTCAGCAATGATCCTAGTGCGGATGTATGCTAAGTGGTGATTTTCCAAAGAGATGTTTGAAAGGTGTGAGGTGTGAAAAGCATTTTTTGTTATGAATGAGCAATTAAGGTTATACCTGTCCGAGGTCTTTCCGGGCGTTTCCTATCCTTATGAGGGTAAAACTGTCCTTACTATTGAGAAGTAAGTAGTTTATCCTTGGGATGTAGAAGGGTCATCGTAGGGTCATCGATTGGTCATTGAAGGCAACAGTTGTGAGGATACCTTAGCATTCGAAGGGACTATCATCATTTAACCGTAGGCTACACCGAAGGGTCATCGAGGGACAACATCGTATTTTTGAAGGCAACATCCGAGGGACTATGATGATTTTACCGAAGGGTCTTTGCTAAGGATATCCCCATATTCGCGGGACATGACCGTAATATTGTAATCGTGGGGTAATAAAGAGAGGTCCGATGTCATTTATTTAAAGTCCATGTTTTAAGTCCATTAGGTAATTATGATGATACCGCATTAAATCGATACATTAAAATCAACATTACATTAAAAATTAATATAGTAAAATTAATTAGGCACTCAATATGAATCTTCACATTAAAGTGAAATAATTTAGAATCCCTCTCCATGAAGGCTTCCCATGCGTAAAGCGGAGTACCTAACCGGCTATTTCTTCGGAAGTATGCTAGCCTTTACACCATGAACACACGGATTAAAGCATAAAAAATACAATTGGAAATTGCATCATAAGATAAATATAGCAGCCAAGAATTTAGGCCAAATAATGCAGAATCATCATTAGGTAAACATGAAATAGGCAGCAGAAAGCAAAGCAGCCCCTGGCCCGGTCGCCTCTGCTTCGCCCAGCGAAGGCTCAGCGAAGGCTCGCTGCGGGCTCGCCTAGCGATGAGCTAGCGAGCGGCCACGGGTTTGAAATTTGAGAACATTATGACCTCAACCTGCAGCATGGCTTATGGCATCTAACATACAATTATAGGGTTCAGTTTCACAATAGGCAAACACATTTAACTTCTCATGCAAGACTTCAAAATGTTTATGAATTCAATTATAATCCACAAATTAAGAACCTGAAGTGGTACCATATGCCAAGTGAAAATACAAAACGATATCACATGCCAATTAAGATATTAAAATGATACCACATGCAAAGTACGGACACCAAATGATAATCATATGCCAATTAGTCATATGCCAATTAAGAAGCTAAAGCGAATAATAGTGAGGCTAACCTGTTTGCAAATCAAGTTGTAACCTTGAATTGGCGAGCCGGATTGAGTTGGACGGCGGTAGCTTCGGAATGAATAAACGGCCTTCAGGGTGTCCGCCTTCTGAATTCTTTGGGTCAGCAGGGTTTCTGTGTTTCTCCCTCTGGATGCGTGTTTCCGTCCGTCTTCGTCCGTCTGTGTGTGTCTGTGTCTGTCTGTGTCTGTCTGTGTCTGTCTGTGTCTGTCTGTGTCTGTCCTTTTTCGTGGCAGAAGAGCATGTATTTATAGTAGTGGCAATGGTGACCTAATGGGCTTGAAATGAGGTCCAAAATTTCCAATTTTCGCCAGCTTCGCTAGGCGAAGGAATTACTCGCCTAGCGAGCAAATTAGGTTTGGGCTTTTTCTGGACCTGACGCTTCGCTGGGCGAGTGGCATGCTGAGATACTCGCTAGGCGAAGGGGTTGCTCGCCTGGCGAGCAAGCTATTTTGGGCCCCTTTTGGATTGGGCCTGTAGTGAGCTGGGCTTTTGTCCGTTTGGCATCAGTGCCTTGCGGAACAAGTCAGAGGGTCTTGGAAAATGCTTTGTAACACCAATGGGCAAATTTTGGGGTATGACAGCTGCCCCTGTTCAATATTCTCGAACCGAGAGAGTAGAATGGCACGTGCCGTTCGTGGTCTGGAGGTGAAAGATTATTGAACACTAGAATGCCCCGAAAATTTGCGCTTGTCTTTCGGTCTTGCCGGAGATGGGCTTAGAGATGCCATCCAAGAAACTTGCTGAGGAGATTTCCAGATTGCGTCGTACGTTAGACGATGTCTGAAGATATGGATGTCATACCGGGTCATACGCTAGACCGTATGGTGAGCCATCCATTATGCTGTCGACTTCGCTGGGGAGTCAGAGTATGCTATATGCTGCTGGGGATATGGGATCAGCATGGGTCGTATGTTAGACCGCGTCTGAATACCAAAGTGAGCTGTTCATTAGGCGGATGACTTTGCCGGGGATGAAAGATCAGAATGGATCGTATGCTAGATCGTATCTGAGTTGCAGAATGGGCCGTACGTTAGGCTGAATCTGCTGAAAAGGGAGTAGTCGTGTACCAGACCACCATTCAGAAATGTACCTGTCCGAAGGTATCACCTGAGTAAGGGAGTAGCCATATACCAGACTATCATTCAGGAATGTACCTGTCCAAAGGTAGCACCTGAGAAAGGGAGTAGCCATATACTAGACTAACATTCAGGAATGTACCTGTCCGAAGGTAGCACCTGAGAAAGGGAGTAGCCATATACTAGACTACCACTCAGGAATGTACCTGTCCGAAGGTAGCACCTGAGAAAGGGAGTAGCCATATACTAGACTACCATTCAGAAATGTACCTGTCCGAAGGTAGCATCTGAGAAAGGGAGTAGCCGTATACCAGACTATCATTCAGGAATGTACCTGTCCGAAGGTAGCACCTGAGAAAGGGAGTAGCCGTATACTAGACTACCATTCAGGAATGTACCTGTCCGAAGGTAGCACCTGAGAAGATGAAGGTTTAACTTGGTCGTACATTAAACCATACTTGAGTTGTTGAAGATCAGAATGGATCGTACGTTAGATCGTATCTGAGTTGAAAGAGTCATATGTTGGACTGAATCAGAATGAACCGTGCGTTAGGCTGTATCTGATAATATTTGTTGCATTGGCGATAAATGTCCGGGAGTATATCTGGGAGGTGTAGTTGAATCCTGAATGTAATTGATACAGATGTCCGTCTGGATGGACCTTTGTGTTGATTGTATCAAGGGGATAATTAACCTGAAAAACAACATTAGCCTCATGCAATGTCATGATGCATGAGATGTTTTATGCCTGCGAATCTGGTATGCATGTATATGCCTGTATATGAAATGATGTAAAGTGTATGATGCGGAATGAAATAAATGTGGGCGTTGTATGCAGGTATGTAGTATGAAATGATGTAATGAATGCACTAGGCGTCTGAAGCATTCTTCCAGGGGACACTACTGGGGAGATAGATCTCAGTCTGCTGGTCAGAGGCATTGGTGTTGATGGCCCTTCCTTAGCTGGGGATTTGGGTTCTGTCCAACGGGCCTGGCTGGGGATGGAAGAGATGACTTGTCTGTCTGGTATTGCCGACCTCTTCTGGGGAATAACTGGCGTTGCCGGGGAATCGGATTAGCAACTGACTCCTTGGGGAAGCGTGGTTAGACCTTCTCCACGATCCTGAAGTCGTGTAGTAATTGCTATCGCTATTTTAGGCATGCATTTTTGGTAAACATCGATCATATTCAAGTGCATAAGTCAATTCAAACGAAACCAATGGACGTTTACGCAAACAAAACAGAGAACGTGAAACAAAAGCATCTTTTTGGAGATGAAATTGTATTGATGTTGAAAGAGGGCCTATAAACAGGCAATTTATGTACAAGGAGACGGAAATCCTAGTAAGAGGAAATTGTCAAGAAAAAGAGAAAGCTATGCAGAAAAAGTCTTATTGATTTTGATTCCACTATTGTCATTATGTCTTTAAGTATCTCATCCCCTGCTGTCAGATAGAAGTGATTGGCTTGTTCAGTCCCTGGAACTGGGTTGAAGGGGCAGAGAACGGGACATAGTCATACGCTTTAATCCCTAATTTTTGCCTGGACCGCCTTTTCAGGTTTTCAGTCCACCGGGATACCCTTTTTTGCCCAAGCCGCCTTTTCAGGTTTTCGACTTGCCGGGTATACGTCTTTATATATTTATCCCTAATTTTTGCCCGAACCCTTTTGGTTCGCCGGGATGCCCTTACTTTTGCCTAGGTACGTCGACCTAGCGGGTCTCTTTTATGCGTAGTATTTTTTAACTATGTCCGCGTTCACAGGATGCGGGAAATCTTCGCCATCCATTGTAGCAAGTATCATGGCTCCACCCGAGAATACCTTCTTAACCACAAATGGCCCTTCGTATGTGGGAGTCCACTTGCCTCTGGGGTCACCTTGTGGTAGAATGATACGCTTGATCACCAAGTCGCCTACCTGATATACCTGTCTCTTGACTCTTTTGTTGAATGCTTGGGTCATGCGCTTCTGATATATCTGCCCGTGACAAACAGCCGCAAGTCTCTTCTCGTCAATCAAGTTTATTTGATCGAGTCGAGTCTGAATCCATTCATCTTCGTCTAAGCCCGCCTCTTTCATGATTCTTAGAGAGGGAATCTGGACTTCCACCGGTAAAACGGCTTCCATTCCGTAGACTAAAGAGAAAGGAGTTACCCCTGTCGAAGTTCGCACGGAGGTACGATAACCATGAAGAGCAAATGGTAACATCTCATGCCAGTCTTTGTATGTTACCGTCATCTTTTGTATGATCTTCTTGATGTTCTTATTAGCAGCTTCTACGGCGCCATTCATCTTTGGCCGGTACGGAGAAGAATTATGATGCTTTATTTTGAACTGCGTGCAGAGTTCCGTAATCATCTTGTTATTCAAATTAGTACCATTGTCCGTGATAATTCTTTCAGGGATGCCATACCGACAAATAAGACTATTTTTGATGAACCGTGCCACCACATTCTTGGTGACAGCAGCGAAGGAGGCTGCCTCTACCCACTTCGTGAAGTAATCAATAGCGACGAGAATGAAGCGATGTCCATTTGAAGCCGTAGGTTTAATCTCTCCGATCATATCGATGCCCCACATTGCAAAGGGCCAAGGAGCTGTCAACACGTTCAATGGAGCAGGAGGCGCATGTACTTTATCCGCATAGATCTGACACTTGTGGCAGGTTCTGGAGTGACGGTGGCAATCAGCTTCCATGGTAGACCAATAATACCCTGATCTCAGAATCTTCTTGGCCATTGTATGTCCATTAGAATGAGTCCCAAAGATACCGTCATGCATGTCTCCCATAATCTTTTCTGCTTCCTTTTTATCCACACAGCGAAGCAGAGTCGAGTCATGATTACGTTTGTATAACACTCCATTACTCAGAAAGAATTTAGCGGAGAACTTCCTCAAGAATTTTCTGTCCTTGATGGATGCCCCTTCAGGGTATTCCTGAGCTTCCAAATATCTTCTTATGTCGTGGAACCAAGGTTTCTCCTGTACCTTCTCAGTGTTAAGTCCATAACAGTACGCTGGTTCATCTAACCGCCCAATGGTAATCATGGGAGCTTCACCGTCCCATCTGACCCTGAACATAGACGACATGGTAGCTAATGCGTCTGCCAACTGATTCTCTTCTCGTGGGATATGTTCAAATGTTATCTCTTCAAAGTATGGGATCAATGTCATCACCTGCTCTCGATAAGGGATGAGATTTGGATGTTTAGTATCCCATTCCCCTTTGATCTGACTGATTACCAAGGCCGAATCTCCGTACACACTCAAAAGCTTGATTCGCCAGTCTATAGCAGCCTTGAGTCCAAAATACATGCTTCATACTCAGCCATATTATTGGTGCAATGAAAACATAGTCTAGCAGTGAGAGGTGTATGGTAACCTCCGGGAGAAATGAGTACAACCCCAACACCATGGCCCAATGCATTAGAAGATCCATCAAAGACCATAGTCCATCGGGATCCCCATTCGGGTCCTTCATCTGGTTTAGGTTTTTCATTATCCGTAACAAACATGACATCCTCATCTGGGAACTCAAAATTCATAGATTGGTAATCATCCACCGCTTGATGAGCCAAATGATCAGCCAGCACGCTTCCTTTGATTGCTTTTTGGGTGGTATACTGGATATCATACTCTGTTAAAATCATCTGCCATCTTGCTATTCTTCCGGAGAGGGCGGGTTTCTCGAACATGTATTTGATGGGATCCATCCTAGAAATCAACAAAGTGGTCTGATTCAACATATACTGTCTTAGTCGGCGAGCAGCCCAGGCCAAAGCACAGCAAGTTCTCTCGAGCAGTGAGTATCTTGTTTCACAGTCGGTAAACTTTTTGCTCAGGTAGTATATGGCATGCTCTTTTCGACCAGACTCGTCATGTTGCCCCAATACACACCCCATTGAACTTTCTAACACGGTCAAATACATGATTAGAGGTCTTCCTTCGACTGGTGGTATCAGAATTGGAGGTTCCTGGAGATATTTCTTGATTTTGTCAAAGGCTTCTTGGCATTCGTCATTCCATATCATTTCTTGATTTTCCCTCAGTAATTTGAAGATGGGTTTGCAGGTAGCGGTCAAGTGGGAGATAAATCGGGCAATGTAGTTCAAACGTCCCAAGAAACCTCTGAATTCTTTATCCGTACGGGGAACTGGCATTTCTTGAATAGCTCTCACTTTAGCCGGGTCAACCTCAATTCCTTTACCACTGACAATGAAGCCCAAGAGTTTACCGGATCTTACTCCAAAAGTGCATTTGTTCGGATTCAATCTCAACTTGTACTTCTTCAACCTCTCGAACAGTTTGTATAAATGATCGAGATGCTCTTCTTCAGTATGAGATCTGGCTATCATGTCATCCACATATACTTCTATCTCATGATGAATCATATCATGGAACAAAACCACCATAGCACGCTGGTATGTTGCCCCGGCGTTCTTTAGACCGAATGGCATTACTTTGTAACAGAAGGTGCCCCATTGCGTCACAAACGTAGTTTTCTCCATGTCCTCAGGTGCCATCTTAATCTGGTTATAACCCGAGAATCCATCCATGAATGAGAATACTTTGTGTTGAGCGGTGTTATCTACCAGAACATCAATGTGTGGGAGTGGAAAGTCGTCTTTGGGACTTGCTTTATTCAGGTCTCGGTAATCTACGCACATTCGCACCTTACCATCCTTCTTTGGCACAGGCACCACATTAGCAACCCATTGAGGATAAGAAGTAACAGCTAGGAAACCGGCATTGAATTGCTTCATAACCTCGGCTTTGATTTTCTCAGACATTTCAGGACGCATGCGGCGAACCTTTTGCTTGACAGGACGGCAATCTTCCTTCGTAGGCAGCCGATGCACCACTATATCAGTATCCAACCCAGGCATGTCTTCATAAGACCAAGCGAAAACCTCTACATAGTCATGTAACATCCGAATCAATCTTTCCTTGACACTGCTTTCCAATCCTGCTCCTATTTTGACTTCTTTTCTGTCTACCTCAGTACCCAGATTTACAATTTCGAGGGATTCTTCATGCGGCTGTATAGTCCTTTCCTCTTGCAGTAATAGTCTGGTAAGCTCTCCAGGTACTTCACAATCTTCCTCACTTCCATCTTCGGCTTGGTAGATTGGATTTTCAAAGTCATAATGAACAGTAGCGGAATTATTATCAATAGGATCCAGAGTGAGTACGGATCTGCAATTTGTTACGTGAGTGTGTGTAAGAATGCATAGCTGGTTTGAAAGACGACAGGAAAAATAAAGAGCGCAATATTTGAATGCGAAATGTCCATTGATTTATTGAATATGAAAATATGCTTATGAAATGACAAAACCCTTAACAAATTAGCTATTGTGCCCCGGGTATAGACACAATGCTTTACGAAGTTCAATTAAAATTTGCAATGCTAAATAGACAATAACAATTACTCCTGACTAAAGGAGATCGGGATGATGTCTTCAGCCTTCCAATTATTGAGTCCGTTGCCAATTGTTGGGTAGATCCAGCTATCCAGGTCGCAATCACTGTCAGCATCTTCTACAACATTGATTTGATCTTTGACCATCTTTTCAGAGTTGAATCCCAGACCAGCTTTGTCAGACTTGTACGGTACGTTGATCAGTTGACCCCAGCCAGTACAGCCACCATCTTCCACTACAGCTTGAGCATCTTTCAGAGAAATCATAGCAGGAGGAGCACGAATAATCTTGGGCACACAGGGAGTTGGCTTAAGGACAGGATCGGGCGGAGAAACCACTTCAAATGACTGAGTCGGAGTCTCGAAGAATTCACCATCCATTTCAACGTATCTGAAGGTATGCACACTACTGACAATGTATTCTTCTTCCCCACACACAGTGACGATCTTACCCTCTATTGGATACCTCAGCTTTTGATGGAGAGACGAAGCTACAGCGCCTGCCTCATGAATCCAAGGGCGTCCCAGTAAGCAGGAGTAGGCAGGGTGAATGTTCATTACATAAAAAGTAGTGTTGAAGACTTGAGGTCCTATCTTGATAGGGAGAACAACTTCACCGTGGACAACACTCTTTGCACCATCGTAAGCCCGCACCACAATGTCACTAGGCTTCAGCTCAATGCTCTTGCAGTCAAGTTTCTCGAGCACGGCTTTCGGTAACACATTCAAAGAAGAGCCATTATCGATCAACACATGAGACAGGGTGATTCCTTTACACTCAATAGAGATATGCAGAGCCTTATTATGGTTCTTTCCCGCTGGTGTCAGGTCAGCATTGGAAAAACCTAGGCCACCGTCGACAGTCAGATTAGCAACATAGTTTTCGAACTGATCAACGGAGGTCTCCTGAGGTACATGGGCAGTCTTCAGGAATTTCATCAAGGCATTGGCATGAGATTCAGAAGACAACAACAAGGACAACATCGAGATTTTGGAAGGAGTGTGCCCCAACTGCTCTACCACATCAAAATCACTCTTGCGGATGATTTTCAACACTTCTTCCATTTCTCGTTTGGCAACGTCTTCAGTAGTAGCTTCGACCGGTGTCTCTGACTGGGAAGGATTGACTGGTTCCTTTCCTCGAGTCTCAGGAGCTGGGGGTGAGATCTCTGGAGAGAAGATCCTTCCGCTTCGAGTAATTTTACTAGTCCCCACGATGTCTTTAGGATTAGCAGAATCACCAACTTGTTTTACGCCATGGATGTACACCTCGCCTCCATAATTCCACGGAATGGCCTTGCTTGAGGAGTACGGTATTGGGCCAGGTGTAGTAATGATCAGGGGAGCTGCTCTAGGCTCAGCAATGATCTTCACAGGTACCCTGGGAGCGGTAATCTTTACTGGAACTTTGGACCTTGCAATCACAGATATTTCTTCAATAGGGTTTTCCGTTTTAGAAACCCTTTCAAAGAGAATTGTACGGTCGTCCATCAGCCGTTGAATGCCATTTTTCAATTTCAAACAGTCCTCGGGCCAAAGTGTGCAGAGATTGCAATCTTCAGTACAACCTGGAAATAAACCAGCTTGCAATAAATTCCTCTTTATGATCGGGAGAGGAGATGTTAAGTCCGCCACAGCAGTGATGAGAGAATCGTCATCGAGAGCATTAACAGCCTTGTCATGATTAGGCATAGGAGCAGTGATGACATTAGGAGTCTCCGGAGGCTCGAACTCAATTTCCCCAACGTCGATCATGTCCTGAATCTTATTCTTCAACAGCCAACAATCGTTTGTATCATGCCCGGGGCTATCGGAGTGATATGCACACCTGGCATTGGGATTATAACGAGGCGAAGCAGTGTTGACATTTGCAGGAGGACCTCTGAGAGTGATTAAATTTACCTTCAGCATGCTTTGCAGTGCTTGTGCTAAAGTCATATTGAGCTTGGTAAACTGCCTTCTTGGTCTGTCTTGTCTTTGCTGGAAGTTTTGAGCTGGCGGGGCTGCAATTGTCACTGCTCCAACGGCATGGTCACCATTTTTCTTATTATGATTCTTCTGACCATACACGGCATTGGATTCATTCTTCCCATGGTAGGACCTTTTACTGCTTGTAGAAGTAGTTGCCTGTAACTTTCCACTTCGAATGCCGCTCTCCACCCGTTCACCTGTCAATATAAGTTCAGTGAAACCTGATGAAGAACTCCCCAGTAGATGACTGTAGAATGGGCCAGTCAGGGTACCCATGAACAGGTCTACTAATTCTCGGTCAGTCATAGGGGGTTTGACCCTGCCGGCCAAATCTCTCCATTTCTGAGCATACTCTTTGAAGCTTTCTTTAGATCCCATAGCCATATTCTGCAACTGTAGCCGAGTAGGCGCTAATTCAGAATTGTACTGGTACTGCTTATAGAAAGCTGTTGCTAAATCAGTCCAGGTGCGGATGTCAGAGCTCTCGAGCTGATAATACCATTCCAACTGAGTGCCAGACAGACTTTCTTGGAAGAAGTGGATCCACAGTTTCTTATCAGTGGTATGCGGCTGAATCTTTCTCACATAAGCCCTTAAATGCATCTGAGGACAGGATGCACCATCGTACTTAGTGAAAGTGGGGATTTTGAATTTGCGGGGAATGGTCACATCGGAGACCAGACCCAGACTTTCGAAATCCAGACCAGGTGTCTTCTGACCCTCCATGGCTAGCATGCGTTCTTCCAGCAGTTTGTACTTATCATCTCTTGGAGAGTATGGTTCATCTTCATACTCTTCATCCTCATCCTCAGGGTTAGAGAAATCAGCGTCCTCCTCCTCTGAATCCTTTTCCGCCCCCTCTTCTGGGCCATTCGGGATTCCAAATTTGATTCCCGTAGCCTGTCCTTTACGCCTTCTGCCCGGGTTAATGAAGCTCACAGCTTTCTTGTCCTTCTTCTTTTCGGCCAAAAGAGCCTTCAGTTCCTCCTGTCCCTTGGATAAGCTTAACATCATCTCCTTGAACTGAGCATTTTGAGTCTGGAGATCTTTGACAGTCTGTTCGAGATCCATTTTTCTGTTTAATAGGCAGACCGTGAGAATATGGTCCTTTGGAATACCTGTTATGCAATGTTATGTTATGTGATGCAATGCATGAAATGTTTTCAAGGACTTTTGGAATTTAACTCTGCATAAATCCCCAACAAGAGGGAAATGTTTTATTGCTACGTTTTTTTGATCAATGCTCATTACAAAAGGAATAATAGTAAAACTACAAAGCTCAAGTCTCCCAGGGGCGACTTCTTTTCGGGCGAAGATATGCATTGAGTCTTCGTTCCTCATTAAGCTGACTGGTGAGCTCTAACACTTTCTTCCTTTCTGCATTGAACTGAGCTTCGAAAGTATCTCTCTCTTCTCTCAACTGGGTCCAGGATCTTTTCAATTCCTCAACATCAGTAGGCATATCTGGATAAGGAATGATCTGGGAAGTAGCTCCTTCGGCCTCTGATTCAACAGTCAATGGTCCGACTGCAAGATATGGCATGACAAGTTCGCGAGCTCTGGCGCGCACCCATCTGAGATAAGGCTCCATAGGAATAGAATTTTTCTTTCCTAAATTGCTTCTTTTCACCATGCCCCAAGCTCGTACAAACCTTTGGCGGAGCCCTTGAGAGTCATTGTCATAGTCAAACACTGTACCTTGAATAATCATTTCATGTGGACCATCTCTTCGAGCATGCCCAAACTGACGTAGGGCTAAGGCAGGATTATAAGTAATACCTCCTCTTATCCCCATGAGTGGTACATTAGGGAATTCTCCACAACGGTCGATGAGGGTGACGTTTTCTCTGAGACTGGACCACCAACGGATGTCTGAATGGGAGAGTGCCATTATCCTTTGAGACCATTTCAGATTTTGATTATTCTTCAAGACTGATTGAGGGAGGTGCGAAATAAACCACCTAGACAACAAAGGTACGCAGCACATGAGAGTCCCTTGCTTCTTCATAGTACGAGTGTGAAGGGAATGCAAGACATCTCCAAGCAAGGTAGCACAGGGTTATGAGTGAGGAATATCTTAATAGCATTCACATCTATGAATTGGTCTGGATTAGGGAATAGCACCAAACCATAGATTAGCAATGCTAGAACATCTTCAAAAGCACGGACATTCATAACTTTTAGGAATTCTCGGGCCTTACTTATCAGAAATTTGGCAAGTAAACCTTTTGTTCCACTCCTTGTTACCCAATTGGTCTCAATGTCAGACTTTGTCATGTGTAAAGCTGCGGCAACTTCTTCAGACTTTGGCATCTTTTCTAAACCACTGAAGGGTATTTGATCCAGGATAGGTATCCCAAGTAGCTGGGAGAATTCTTCTAATGTGGGTACCAGCTGATAATCTGGGAAGGTGAAGCAATGATGTTTAGGATCGAAGAACTGGAATAGAACTCTCATCATATCTTCTTTGAAACCAGTGGTAACCAAATTGAGGAGATAACCATGTTTCTTGATGAACTGAGCCTGATCGGGAAGTTCTGACACCAAATCCTTGAGTTGAGGAGAGATTGCTACAAGATTGATCCGGATAGTCTTCCTGGGAGCCATAACCTGTTCAAAGAGCAAAGCTAAATTCCTAAGTCCTTGAAATAGTTAGTATGATAATGCCATGATGTTATGATGTTATGATGTTATGATGTTATGATGTTATGATGTTATGATGTTATGCTGTTATGATGTTATGCTGTTATGCAAGCACAGACATGTCACACAACAATCATTCCTAGGTTTTAAGGCTTGCATGAGTTCCATAGGTAAGTACCCTCCCCACTGAAGTTTGGTTGGTTCAACCTGTCCTAGAATAGTAACCGGGTTCTAGAAGGATCTCAAATCATCGACCTTTCTTTAAGTCCACTTCAGTGCAACACCAAGTGGTTGACCGGAGCTTCCCTAAAGTCCAATCTCAAAGAGTGTAGTATCGAGTATCAACCAACCTCAGTCGGAACCGAAGCCAGTTATCTCACTACTTTCTAATGGCTAGGATGAGTCAATTAGGGTTCTAAAGGTCTGGTTAATGCTCTGATGACACCACGCGGAAGCCAAATTTTTCCTCAAGTAACATGAGGAACATCAGGACAACCAAAGTGTCACATTAACCGTAGCCATCATTTTGACCATTCCAGTATACGCCGGATAGTCGCGATGATCTATTGCTACTTACCTAAGGTACACTAGATCCGGGTGTAGGATCTTTCACTCAGACAATCCCTTAAAACGAAAGAACAAATTAAAACATAAATGATTTTTAAGGTGGACCTCTCTTTATCGTCCCCAGCAGAGTCGCCAGTTCTGTCATACGGTGAACTGGACCTTATTGGATTTGTAATCGCAATGTCGCGGTTAGCAAGAGTCGCCACCGACTTTTCTTTTATCCCTTAAGGAAAGGTGGAAAAGAACAGGAAAGACCTTAATTTTAAATTCTTAGGTTCGGGAGGTACTTTATACAAAGGGAAGGTGTTAGGCACCCTTTGTATCCATGGTTATCCATGGGCTCTTAATTGCTCAATCATTTATGTTTTCTAGTTTGAAAAAGGTGGTTGAGAAATGTGTGAAAAATGTTTTGAAAATGAGAATTTAACTTTGTAATGATTCTTGCATGAATGTGTACAAAGTGGTTATCTCGTTTTAATTAAGAAAATAGTTTAGAAAAATATAACTCAGCAATGATCCTAGTGCGGATGTATGCTAAGTGGTGATTTTCCAAAGAGATGTTTGAAAGGTGTGAGGTGTGAAAAGCATTTTTTGTTATGAATGAGCAATTAAGGTTATACCTGTCCGAGGTCTTTCCGGGCGTTTCCTATCCTTATGAGGGTAAAACTGTCCTTACTATTGAGAAGTAAGTAGTTTATCCTTGGGATGTAGAAGGGTCATCGTAGGGTCATCGATTGGTCATTGAAGGCAACAGTTGTGAGGATACCTTAGCATTCGAAGGGACTATCATCATTTAACCGTAGGCTACACCGAAGGGTCATCGAGGGACAACATCGTATTTTTGAAGGCAACATCCGAGGGACTATGATGATTTTACCGAAGGGTCTTTGCTAAGGATATCCCCATATTCGCGGGACATGACCGTAATATTGTAATCGTGGGGTAATAAAGAGAGGTCCGATGTCATTTATTTAAAGTCCATGTTTTAAGTCCATTAGGTAATTATGATGATACCGCATTAAATCGATACATTAAAATCAACATTACATTAAAAATTAATATAGTAAAATTAATTAGGCACTCAATATGAATCTTCACATTAAAGTGAAATAATTTAGAATCCCTCTCCATGAAGGCTTCCCATGCGTAAAGCGGAGTACCTAACCGGCTATTTCTTCGGAAGTATGCTAGCCTTTACACCATGAACACACGGATTAAAGCATAAAAAATACAATTGGAAATTGCATCATAAGATAAATATAGCAGCCAAGAATTTAGGCCAAATAATGCAGAATCATCATTAGGTAAACATGAAATAGGCAGCAGAAAGCAAAGCAGCCCCCGGCCCGGTCGCCTCTGCTTCGCCCAGCGAAGGCTCAGCGAAGGCTCGCTGCGGGCTCGCCTAGCGATGAGCTAGCGAGCGGCCACGGGTTTGAAATTTGAGAACATTATGACCTCAACCTGCAGCATGGCTTATGGCATCTAACATACAATTATAGGGTTCAGTTTCACAATAGGCAAACACATTTAACTTCTCATGCAAGACTTCAAAATGTTTATGAATTCAATTATAATCCACAAATTAAGAACCTGAAGTGGTACCATATGCCAAGTGAAAATACAAAACGATATCACATGCCAATTAAGATATTAAAATGATACCACATGCAAAGTACGGACACCAAATGATAATCATATGCCAATTAGTCATATGCCAATTAAGAAGCTAAAGCGAATAATAGTGAGGCTAACCTGTTTGCAAATCAAGTTGTAACCTTGAATTGGCGAGCCGGATTGAGTTGGACGGCGGTAGCTTCGGAATGAATAAACGGCCTTCAGGGTGTCCGCCTTCTGAATTCTTTGGGTCAGCAGGGTTTCTGTGTTTCTCCCTCTGGATGCGTGTTTCCGTCCGTCTTCGTCCGTCTGTGTGTGTCTGTGTCTGTCTGTGTCTGTCTGTGTCTGTCTGTGTCTGTCTGTGTCTGTCCTTTTTCGTGGCAGAAGAGCATGTATTTATAGTAGTGGCAATGGTGACCTAATGGGCTTGAAATGAGGTCCAAAATTTCCAATTTTCGCCAGCTTCGCTAGGCGAAGGAATTACTCGCCTAGCGAGCAAATTAGGTTTGGGCTTTTTCTGGACCTGACGCTTCGCTGGGCGAGTGGCATGCTGAGATACTCGCTAGGCGAAGGGGTTGCTCGCCTGGCGAGCAAGCTATTTTGGGCCCCTTTTGGATTGGGCCTGTAGTGAGCTGGGCTTTTGTCCGTTTGGCATCAGTGCCTTGCGGAACAAGTCAGAGGGTCTTGGAAAATGCTTTGTAACACCAATGGGCAAATTTGGGGTATGACAGCTGCCCCTGTTCAATATTCTCGAACCGAGAGAGTAGAATGGCACGTGTCGTTCGTGGTCTGGAGGTGAAAGATTATTGAACACTAGAATGCCCCGAAAATTTGCGCTTGTCTTTCGGTCTTGCCGGAGATGGGCTTAGAGATGCCATCCAAGAAACTTGCTGAGGAGATTTCCAGATTGCGTCGTACGTTAGACGATGTCTGAAGATATGGATGTCATACCGGGTCATACGCTAGACCGTATGGTGAGCCATCCATTATGCTGTCGACTTCGCTGGGGAGTCAGAGTATGCTATATGCTGCTGGGGATATGGGATCAGCATGGGTCGTATGTTAGACCGCGTCTGAATACCAAAGTGAGCTGTTCATTAGGCGGATGACTTTGCCGGGGATGAAAGATCAGAATGGATCGTATGCTAGATCGTATCTGAGTTGCAGAATGGGCCATACGTTAGGCTGAATCTGCTGAAAAGGGAGTAGTCGTGTACCAGACCACCATTCAGAAATGTACCTGTCCGAAGGTATCACCTGAGTAAGGGAGTAGCCATATACCAGACTATCATTCAGGAATGTACCTGTCCAAAGGTAGCACCTGAGAAAGGGAGTAGCCATATACTAGACTAACATTCAGGAATGTACCTGTCCGAAGGTAGCACCTGAGAAAGGGAGTAGCCATATACTAGACTACCACTCAGGAATGTACCTGTCCGAAGGTAGCACCTGAGAAAGGGAGTAGCCATATACTAGACTACCATTCAGAAATGTACCTGTCCGAAGGTAGCATCTGAGAAAGGGAGTAGCCGTATACCAGACTATCATTCAGGAATGTACCTGTCCGAAGGTAGCACCTGAGAAAGGGAGTAGCCGTATACTAGACTACCATTCAGGAATGTACCTGTCCGAAGGTAGCACCTGAGAAGATGAAGGTTTAACTTGGTCGTACATTAAACCATACTTGAGTTGTTGAAGATCAGAATGGATCGTACGTTAGATCGTATCTGAGTTGAAAGAGTCATATGTTGGACTGAATCAGAATGAACCGTGCGTTAGGCTGTATCTGATAATATTTGTTGCATTGGCGATAAATGTCCGGGAGTATATCTGGGAGGTGTAGTTGAATCCTGAATGTAATTGATACAGATGTCCGTCTGGATGGACCTTTGTGTTGATTGTATCAAGGGATAATTAACCTGAAAACAACATTAGCCTCATGCAATGTCATGATGCATGAGATGTTTTATGCCTGCGAATCTGGTATGCATGTATATGCCTGTATATGAAATGATGTAAAGTGTATGATGCGGAATGAAATAAATGTGGGCGTTGTATGCAGGTATGTAGTATGAAATGATGTAATGAATGCACTAGGCGTCTGAAGCATTCTTCCAGGGGACACTACTGGGGAGATAGATCTCAGTCTGCTGGTCAGAGGCATTGGTGTTGATGGCCCTTCCTTAGCTGGGGATTTGGGTTCTGTCCAACGGGCCTGGCTGGGGATGGAAGAGATGACTTGTCTGTCTGGTATTGCCGACCTCTTCTGGGGAATAACTGGCGTTGCCGGGGAATCGGATTAGCAACTGACTCCTTGGGGAAGCGTGGTTAGACCTTCTCCACGATCCTGAAGTCGTGTAGTAATTGCTATCGCTATTTTAGGCATGCATTTTTGGTAAACATCGATCATATTCAAGTGCATAAGTCAATTCAAACGAAACCAATGGACGTTTACGCAAACAAAACAGAGAACGTGAAACAAAAGCATCTTTTTGGAGATGAAATTGTATTGATGTTGAAAGAGGGCCTATAAACAGGCAATTTATGTACAAGGAGACGGAAATCCTAGTAAGAGGAAATTGTCAAGAAAAAGAGAAAGCTATGCAGAAAAAGTCTTATTGATTTTGATTCCACTATTGTCATTATGTCTTTAAGTATCTCATCCCCTGCTGTCAGATAGAAGTGATTGGCTTGTTCAGTCCCTGGAACTGGGTTGAAGGGGCAGAGAACGGGACATAGTCATACGCTTTAATCCCTAATTTTTGCCTGGACCGCCTTTTCAGGTTTTCAGTCCACCGGGATACCCTTTTTTGCCCAAGCCGCCTTTTCAGGTTTTCGACTTGCCGGGTATACGTCTTTATATATTTATCCCTAATTTTTGCCCGAACCCTTTTGGTTCGCCGGGATGCCCTTACTTTTGCCTAGGTACGTCGACCTAGCGGGTCTCTTTTATGCGTAGTATTTTTTAACTATGTCCGCGTTCACAGGATGCGGGAAATCTTCGCCATCCATTGTAGCAAGTATCATGGCTCCACCCGAGAATACCTTCTTAACCACAAATGGCCCTTCGTATGTGGGAGTCCACTTGCCTCTGGGGTCACCTTGTGGTAGAATGATACGCTTGATCACCAAGTCGCCTACCTGATATACCTGTCTCTTGACTCTTTTGTTGAATGCTTGGGTCATGCGCTTCTGATATATCTGCCCGTGACAAACAGCCGCAAGTCTCTTCTCGTCAATCAAGTTTATTTGATCGAGTCGAGTCTGAATCCATTCATCTTCGTCTAAGCCCGCCTCTTTCATGATTCTTAGAGAGGGAATCTGGACTTCCACCGGTAAAACGGCTTCCATTCCGTAGACTAAAGAGAAAGGAGTTACCCCTGTCGAAGTTCGCACGGAGGTACGATAACCATGAAGAGCAAATGGTAACATCTCATGCCAGTCTTTGTATGTTACCGTCATCTTTTGTATGATCTTCTTGATGTTCTTATTAGCAGCTTCTACGGCGCCATTCATCTTTGGCCGGTACGGAGAAGAATTATGATGCTTTATTTTGAACTGCGTGCAGAGTTCCGTAATCATCTTGTTATTCAAATTAGTACCATTGTCCGTGATAATTCTTTCAGGGATGCCATACCGACAAATAAGACTATTTTTGATGAACCGTGCCACCACATTCTTGGTGACAGCAGCGAAGGAGGCTGCCTCTACCCACTTCGTGAAGTAATCAATAGCGACGAGAATGAAGCGATGTCCATTTGAAGCCGTAGGTTTAATCTCTCCGATCATATCGATGCCCCACATTGCAAAGGGCCAAGGAGCTGTCAACACGTTCAATGGAGCAGGAGGCGCATGTACTTTATCCGCATAGATCTGACACTTGTGGCAGGTTCTGGAGTGACGGTGGCAATCAGCTTCCATGGTAGACCAATAATACCCTGATCTCAGAATCTTCTTGGCCATTGTATGTCCATTAGAATGAGTCCCAAAGATACCGTCATGCATGTCTCCCATAATCTTTTCTGCTTCCTTTTTATCCACACAGCGAAGCAGAGTCGAGTCATGATTACGTTTGTATAACACTCCATTACTCAGAAAGAATTTAGCGGAGAACTTCCTCAAGAATTTTCTGTCCTTGATGGATGCCCCTTCAGGGTATTCCTGAGCTTCCAAATATCTTCTTATGTCGTGGAACCAAGGTTTCTCCTGTACCTTCTCAGTGTTAAGTCCATAACAGTACGCTGGTTCATCTAACCGCCCAATGGTAATCATGGGAGCTTCACCGTCCCATCTGACCCTGAACATAGACGACATGGTAGCTAATGCGTCTGCCAACTGATTCTCTTCTCGTGGGATATGTTCAAATGTTATCTCTTCAAAGTATGGGATCAATGTCATCACCTGCTCTCGATAAGGGATGAGATTTGGATGTTTAGTATCCCATTCCCCTTTGATCTGACTGATTACCAAGGCCGAATCTCCGTACACACTCAAAAGCTTGATTCGCCAGTCTATAGCAGCCTTGAGTCCAAAAATACATGCTTCATACTCAGCCATATTATTGGTGCAATGAAAACATAGTCTAGCAGTGAGAGGTGTATGGTAACCTCCGGGAGAAATGAGTACAACCCCAACACCATGGCCCAATGCATTAGAAGATCCATCAAAGACCATAGTCCATCGGGATCCCCATTCGGGTCCTTCATCTGGTTTAGGTTTTTCATTATCCGTAACAAACATGACATCCTCATCTGGGAACTCAAAATTCATAGATTGGTAATCATCCACCGCTTGATGAGCCAAATGATCAGCCAGCACGCTTCCTTTGATTGCTTTTTGGGTGGTATACTGGATATCATACTCTGTTAAAATCATCTGCCATCTTGCTATTCTTCGCGGAGAGGGCGGGTTTCTCGAACATGTATTTGATGGGATCCATCCTAGAAATCAACAAAGTGGTCTGATTCAACATATACTGTCTTAGTCGGCGAGCAGCCCAGGCCAAAGCACAGCAAGTTCTCTCGAGCAGTGAGTATCTTGTTTCACAGTCGGTAAACTTTTTGCTCAGGTAGTATATGGGATGCTCTTTTCGACCAGACTCGTCATGTTGCCCCAATACACACCCCATTGAACTTTCTAACACGGTCAAATACATGATTAGAGGTCTTCCTTCGACTGGTGGTATCAGAATTGGAGGTTCCTGGAGATATTTCTTGATTTTGTCAAAGGCTTCTTGGCATTCGTCATTCCATATCATTTCTTGATTTTCCTCAGTAATTTGAAGATGGGTTTGCAGGTAGCGGTCAAGTGGGAGATAAATCGGGCAATGTAGTTCAAACGTCCCAAGAAACCTCTGAATTCTTTATCCGTACGGGGAACTGGCATTTCTTGAATAGCTCTCACTTTAGCCGGGTCAACCTCAATTCCTTTACCACTGACAATGAAGCCCAAGAGTTTACCGGATCTTACTCCAAAAGTGCATTTGTTCGGATTCAATCTCAACTTGTACTTCTTCAACCTCTCGAACAGTTTGTATAAATGATCGAGATGCTCTTCTTCAGTATGAGATCTGGCTATCATGTCATCCACATATACTTCTATCTCATGATGAATCATATCATGGAACAAAACCACCATAGCACGCTGGTATGTTGCCCCGGCGTTCTTTAGACCGAATGGCATTACTTTGTAACAGAAGGTGCCCCATTGCGTCACAAACGTAGTTTTCTCCATGTCCTCAGGTGCCATCTTAATCTGGTTATAACCCGAGAATCCATCCATGAATGAGAATACTTTGTGTTGAGCGGTGTTATCTACCAGAACATCAATGTGTGGGAGTGGAAAGTCGTCTTTGGGACTTGCTTTATTCAGGTCTCGGTAATCTACGCACATTCGCACCTTACCATCCTTCTTTGGCACAGGCACCACATTAGCAACCCATTGAGGATAAGAAGTAACAGCTAGGAAACCGGCATTGAATTGCTTCATAACCTCGGCTTTGATTTTCTCAGACATTTCAGGACGCATGCGGCGAACCTTTTGCTTGACAGGACGGCAATCTTCCTTCGTAGGCAGCCGATGCACCACTATATCAGTATCCAACCCAGGCATGTCTTCATAAGACCAAGCGAAAACCTCTACATAGTCATGTAACATCCGAATCAATCTTTCCTTGACACTGCTTTCCAATCCTGCTCCTATTTTGACTTCTTTTCTGTCTACCTCAGTACCCAGATTTACAATTTCGAGGGATTCTTCATGCGGCTGTATAGTCCTTTCCTCTTGCAGTAATAGTCTGGTAAGCTCTCCAGGTACTTCACAATCTTCCTCACTTCCATCTTCGGCTTGGTAGATTGGATTTTCAAAGTCATAATGAACAGTAGCGGAATTATTATCAATAGGATCCAGAGTGAGTACGGATCTGCAATTTGTTACGTGAGTGTGTGTAAGAATGCATAGCTTGTTTGAAAGACGACAGGAAAAATAAAGAGCGCAATATTTGAATGCGAAATGTCCATTGATCTATTGAATATGAAAATATGCTTATGAAATGACAAAACCCTTAACAAATTAGCTATTGTGCCCCGGGTATAGACACAATGCTTTACGAAGTTCAATTAAAATTTGCAATGCTAAATAGACAATAACAATTACTCCTGACTAAAGGAGATCGGGATGATGTCTTCAGCCTTCCAATTATTGAGTCCGTTGCCAATTGTTGGGTAGATCCAGCTATCCAGGTCGCAATCACTGTCAGCATCTTCTACAACATTGATTTGATCTTTGACCATCTTTTCAGAGTTGAATCCCAGACCAGCTTTGTCAGACTTGTACGGTACGTTGATCAGTTGACCCCAGCCAGTACAGCCACCATCTTCCACTACAGCTTGAGCATCTTTCAGAGAAATCATAGCAGGAGGAGCACGAATAATCTTGGGCACACAGGGAGTTGGCTTAAGGACAGGATCGGGCGGAGAAACCACTTCAAATGACTGAGTCGGAGTCTCGAAGAATTCACCATCCATTTCAACGTATCTGAAGGTATGCACACTACTGACAATGTATTCTTCTTCCCCACACACAGTGACGATCTTACCCTCTATTGGATACCTCAGCTTTTGATGGAGAGACGAAGCTACAGCGCCTGCCTCATGAATCCAAGGGCGTCCCAGTAAGCAGGAGGAGGCAGGGTGAATGTTCATTACATAAAAAGTAGTGTTGAAGACTTGAGGTCCTATCTTGATAGGGAGAACAACTTCACCGTGGACAACACTCTTTGCACCATCGTAAGCCCGCACCACAATGTCACTAGGCTTCAGCTCAATGCTCTTGCAGTCAAGTTTCTCGAGCACGGCTTTCGGTAACACATTCAAAGAAGAGCCATTATCGATCAACACATGAGACAGGGTGATTCCTTTACACTCAATAGAGATATGCAGAGCCTTATTATGGTTCTTTCCCGCTGGTGTCAGGTCAGCATTGGAAAAACCTAGGCCACCGTCGACAGTCAGATTAGCAACATAGTTTTCGAACTGATCAACGGAGGTCTCCTGAGGTACATGGGCAGTCTTCAGGAATTTCATCAAGGCATTGGCATGAGATTCAGAAGACAACAACAAGGACAACATCGAGATTTTGGAAGGAGTGTGCCCCAACTGCTCTACCACATCAAAATCACTCTTGCGGATGATTTTCAACACTTCTTCCATTTCTCGTTTGGCAACGTCTTCAGTAGTAGCTTCGACCGGTGTCTCTGACTGGGAAGGATTGACTGGTTCCTTTCCTCGAGTCTCAGGAGCTGGGGGTGAGATCTCTGGAGAGAAGATCCTTCCGCTTCGAGTAATTTTACTAGTCCCCACGATGTCTTTAGGATTAGCAGAATCACCAACTTGTTTTACGCCATGGATGTACACCTCGCCTCCATAATTCCACGGAATGGCCTTGCTTGAGGAGTACGGTATTGGGCCAGGTGTAGTAATGATCAGGGGAGCTGCTCTAGGCTCAGCAATGATCTTCACAGGTACCCTGGGAGCGGTAATCTTTACTGGAACTTTGGACCTTGCAATCACAGATATTTCTTCAATAGGGTTTTCCGTTTTAGAAACCCTTTCAAAGAGAATTGTACGGTCGTCCATCAGCCGTTGAATGCCATTTTTCAATTTCAAACAGTCCTCGGGCCAAAGTGTGCAGAGATTGCAATCTTCAGTACAACCTGGAAATAAACCAGCTTGCAATAAATTCCTCTTTATGATCGGGAGAGGAGATGTTAAGTCCGCCACAGCAGTGATGAGAGAATCGTCATCGAGAGCATTAACAGCCTTGTCATGATTAGGCATAGGAGCAGTGATGACATTAGGAGTCTCCGGAGGCTCGAACTCAATTTCCCCAACGTCGATCATGTCCTGAATCTTATTCTTCAACAGCCAACAATCGTTTGTATCATGCCCGGGGCTATCGGAGTGATATGCACACCTGGCATTGGGATTATAACGAGGCGAAGCAGTGTTGACATTTGCAGGAGGACCTCTGAGAGTGATTAAATTTACCTTCAGCATGCTTTGCAGTGCTTGTGCTAAAGTCATATTGAGCTTGGTAAACTGCCTTCTTGGTCTGTCTTGTCTTTGCTGGAAGTTTTGAGCTGGCGGGGCTGCAATTGTCACTGCTCCAACGGCATGGTCACCATTTTTCTTATTATGATTCTTCTGACCATACACGGCATTGGATTCATTCTTCCCATGGTAGGACCTTTTACTGCTTGTAGAAGTAGTTGCCTGTAACTTTCCACTTCGAATGCCGCTCTCCACCCGTTCACCTGTCAATATAAGTTCAGTGAAACCTGATGAAGAACTCCCCAGTAGATGACTGTAGAATGGGCCAGTCAGGGTACCCATGAACAGGTCTACTAATTCTCGGTCAGTCATAGGGGGTTTGACCCTGCCGGCCAAATCTCTCCATTTCTGAGCATACTCTTTGAAGCTTTCTTTAGATCCCATAGCCATATTCTGCAACTGTAGCCGAGTAGGCGCTAATTCAGAATTGTACTGGTACTGCTTATAGAAAGCTGTTGCTAAATCAGTCCAGGTGCGGATGTCAGAGCTCTCGAGCTGATAATACCATTCCAACTGAGTGCCAGACAGACTTTCTTGGAAGAAGTGGATCCACAGTTTCTTATCAGTGGTATGCGGCTGAATCTTTCTCACATAAGCCCTTAAATGCATCTGAGGACAGGATGCACCATCGTACTTAGTGAAAGTGGGGATTTTGAATTTGCGGGGAATGGTCACATCGGAGACCAGACCCAGACTTTCGAAATCCAGACCAGGTGTCTTCTGACCCTCCATGGCTAGCATGCGTTCTTCCAGCAGTTTGTACTTATCATCTCTTGGAGAGTATGGTTCATCTTCATACTCTTCATCCTCATCCTCAGGGTTAGAGAAATCAGCGTCCTCCTCCTCTGAATCCTTTTCCGCCCCCTCTTCTGGGCCATTCGGGATTCCAAATTTGATTCCCGTAGCCTGTCCTTTACGCCTTCTGCCGGGTTAATGAAGCTCACAGCTTTCTTGTCCTTCTTCTTTTCGGCCAAAAGAGCCTTCAGTTCCTCCTGTCCCTTGGATAAGCTTAACATCATCTCCTTGAACTGAGCATTTTGAGTCTGGAGATCTTTGACAGTCTGTTCGAGATCCATTTTTCTGTTTAATAGGCAGACCGTGAGAATATGGTCCTTTGGAATACCTGTTATGCAATGTTATGTTATGTGATGCAATGCATGAAATGTTTTCAAGGACTTTTGGAATTTAACTCTGCATAAATCCCCAACAAGAGGGAAATGTTTTATTGCTACGTTTTTTTGATCAATGCTCATTACAAAAGGAATAATAGTAAAACTACAAAGCTCAAGTCTCCCAGGGGCGACTTCTTTTCGGGCGAAGATATGCATTGAGTCTTCGTTCCTCATTAAGCTGACTGGTGAGCTCTAACACTTTCTTCCTTTCTGCATTGAACTGAGCTTCGAAAGTATCTCTCTCTTCTCTCAACTGGGTCCAGGATCTTTTCAATTCCTCAACATCAGTAGGCATATCTGGATAAGGAATGATCTGGGAAGTAGCTCCTTCGGCCTCTGATTCAACAGTCAATGGTCCGACTGCAAGATATGGCATGACAAGTTCGCGAGCTCTGGCGCGCACCCATCTGAGATAAGGCTCCATAGGAATAGAATTTTTCTTTCCTAAATTGCTTCTTTTCACCATGCCCCAAGCTCGTACAAACCTTTGGCGGAGCCCTTGAGAGTCATTGTCATAGTCAAACACTGTACCTTGAATAATCATTTCATGTGGACCATCTCTTCGAGCATGCCCAAACTGACGTAGGGCTAAGGCAGGATTATAAGTAATACCTCCTCTTATCCCCATGAGTGGTACATTAGGGAATTCTCCACAACGGTCGATGAGGGTGACGTTTTCTCTGAGACTGGACCACCAACGGATGTCTGAATGGGAGAGTGCCATTATCCTTTGAGACCATTTCAGATTTTGATTATTCTTCAAGACTGATTGAGGGAGGTGCGAAATAAACCACCTAGACAACAAAGGTACGCAGCACATGAGAGTCCCTTGCTTCTTCATAGTACGAGTGTGAAGGGAATGCAAGACATCTCCAAGCAAGGTAGGCACAGGGTTATGAGTGAGGAATATCTTAATAGCATTCACATCTATGAATTGGTCTGGATTAGGGAATAGCACCAAACCATAGATTAGCAATGCTAGAACATCTTCAAAAGCACGGACATTCATAACTTTTAGGAATTCTCGGGCCTTACTTATCAGAAATTTGGCAAGTAAACCTTTTGTTCCACTCCTTGTTACCCAATTGGTCTCAATGTCAGACTTTGTCATGTGTAAAGCTGCGGCAACTTCTTCAGACTTTGGCATCTTTTCTAAACCACTGAAGGGTATTTGATCCAGGATAGGTATCCCAAGTAGCTGGGAGAATTCTTCTAATGTGGGTACCAGCTGATAATCTGGGAAGGTGAAGCAATGATGTTTAGGATCGAAGAACTGGAATAGAACTCTCATCATATCTTCTTTGAAACCAGTGGTAACCAAATTGAGGAGATAACCATGTTTCTTGATGAACTGAGCCTGATCGGGAAGTTCTGACACCAAATCCTTGAGTTGAGGAGAGATTGCTACAAGATTGATCCGGATAGTCTTCCTGGGAGCCATAACCTGTTCAAAGAGCAAAGCTAAATTCCTAAGTCCTTGAAATAGTTAGTATGATAATGCCATGATGTTATGATGTTATGATGTTATGATGTTATGATGTTATGATGTTATGATGTTATGCTGTTATGATGTTATGCTGTTATGCAAGCACAGACATGTCACACAACAATCATTCCTAGGTTTTAAGGCTTGCATGAGTTCCATAGGTAAGTACCCTCCCCACTGAAGTTTGGTTGGTTCAACCTGTCCTAGAATAGTAACCGGGTTCTAGAAGGATCTCAAATCATCGACCTTTCTTTAAGTCCACTTCAGTGCAACACCAAGTGGTTGACCGGAGCTTCCCTAAAGTCCAATCTCAAAGAGTGTAGTATCGAGTATCAACCAACCTCAGTCGGAACCGAAGCCAGTTATCTCACTACTTTCTAATGGCTAGGATGAGTCAATTAGGGTTCTAAAGGTCTGGTTAATGCTCTGATGACACCACGCGGAAGCCAAATTTTTCCTCAAGTAACATGAGGAACATCAGGACAACCAAAGTGTCACATTAACCGTAGCCATCATTTTGACCATTCCAGTATACGCCGGATAGTCGCGATGATCTATTGCTACTTACCTAAGGTACACTAGATCCGGGTGTAGGATCTTTCACTCAGACAATCCCTTAAAACGAAAGAACAAATTAAAACATAAATGATTTTTAAGGTGGACCTCTCTTTATCGTCCCCAGCAGAGTCGCCAGTTCTGTCATACGGTGAACTGGACCTTATTGGATTTGTAATCGCAATGTCGCGGTTAGCAAGAGTCGCCACCGACTTTTCTTTTATCCCTTAAGGAAAGGTGGAAAAGAACAGGAAAGACCTTAATTTTAAATTCTTAGGTTCGGGAGGTACTTTATACAAAGGGAAGGTGTTAGGCACCCTTTGTATCCATGGTTATCCATGGGCTCTTAATTGCTCAATCATTTATGTTTTCTAGTTTGAAAAAGGTGGTTGAGAAATGTGTGAAAAATGTTTTGAAAATGAGAATTTAACTTTGTAATGATTCTTGCATGAATGTGTACAAAGTGGTTATCTCGTTTTAATTAAGAAAATAGTTTAGAAAAATATAACTCAGCAATGATCCTAGTGCGGATGTATGCTAAGTGGTGATTTTCCAAAGAGATGTTTGAAAGGTGTGAGGTGTGAAAAGCATTTTTTGTTATGAATGAGCAATTAAGGTTATACCTGTCCGAGGTCTTTCCGGGCGTTTCCTATCCTTATGAGGGTAAAACTGTCCTTACTATTGAGAAGTAAGTAGTTTATCCTTGGGATGTAGAAGGGTCATCGTAGGGTCATCGATTGGTCATTGAAGGCAACAGTTGTGAGGATACCTTAGCATTCGAAGGGACTATCATCATTTAACCGTAGGCTACACCGAAGGGTCATCGAGGGACAACATCGTATTTTTGAAGGCAACATCCGAGGGACTATGATGATTTTACCGAAGGGTCTTTGCTAAGGATATCCCCATATTCGCGGGACATGACCGTAATATTGTAATCGTGGGGTAATAAAGAGAGGTCCGATGTCATTTATTTAAAGTCCATGTTTTAAGTCCATTAGGTAATTATGATGATACCGCATTAAATCGATACATTAAAATCAACATTACATTAAAAATTAATATAGTAAATTAATTAGGCACTCAATATGAATCTTCACATTAAAGTGAAATAATTTAGAATCCCTCTCCATGAAGGCTTCCCATGCGTAAAGCGGAGTACCTAACCGGCTATTTCTTCGGAAGTATGCTAGCCTTTACACCATGAACACACGGATTAAAGCATAAAAAATACAATTGGAAATTGCATCATAAGATAAATATAGCAGCCAAGAATTTAGGCCAAATAATGCAGAATCATCATTAGGTAAACATGAAATAGGCAGCAGAAAGCAAAGCAGCCCCTGGCCCGGTCGCCTCTGCTTCGCCCAGCGAAGGCTCAGCGAAGGCTCGCTGCGGGCTCGCCTAGCGATGAGCTAGCGAGCGGCCACGGGTTTGAAATTTGAGAACATTATGACCTCAACCTGCAGCATGGCTTATGGCATCTAACATACAATTATAGGGTTCAGTTTCACAATAGGCAAACACATTTAACTTCTCATGCAAGACTTCAAAATGTTTATGAATTCAATTATAATCCACAAATTAAGAACCTGAAGTGGTACCATATGCCAAGTGAAAATACAAAACGATATCACATGCCAATTAAGATATTAAAATGATACCACATGCAAAGTACGGACACCAAATGATAATCATATGCCAATTAGTCATATGCCAATTAAGAAGCTAAAGCGAATAATAGTGAGGCTAACCTGTTTGCAAATCAAGTTGTAACCTTGAATTGGCGAGCCGGATTGAGTTGGACGGCGGTAGCTTCGGAATGAATAAACGGCCTTCAGGGTTTCCGCCTTCTGAATTCTTTGGGTCAGCAGGGTTTCTGTGTTTCTCCCTCTGGATGCGTGTTTCCGTCCGTCTTCGTCCGTCTGTGTGTGTCTGTGTCTGTCTGTGTCTGTCTGTGTCTGTCTGTGTCTGTCTGTGTCTGTCCTTTTTCGTGGCAGAAGAGCATGTATTTATAGTAGTGGCAATGGTGACCTAATGGGCTTGAAATGAGGTCCAAAATTTCCAATTTTCGCCAGCTTCGCTAGGCGAAGGAATTACTCGCCTAGCGAGCAAATTAGGTTTGGGCTTTTTCTGGACCTGACGCTTCGCTGGGCGAGTGGCATGCTGAGATACTCGCTAGGCGAAGGGGTTGCTCGCCTGGCGAGCAAGCTATTTTGGGCCCCTTTTGGATTGGGCCTGTAGTGAGCTGGGCTTTTGTCCGTTTGGCATCAGTGCCTTGCGGAACAAGTCAGAGGGTCTTGGAAAATGCTTTGTAACACCAATGGGCAAATTTTGGGGTATGACACATGGGTATCGTACATCCGTCTGCACTTCAACAAGGGCAACCCCTTTCTCTCTTGTATATGGTATGGAAGCAGTGCTCCCCGTAGAGGTTGAGATTCCTTCATTGTGTGTGCTCATGGAAGCCAAGTTGACTGAGGCTGAATGGTGTCAGACTAGGTTTGATCAGTTGAATTTGATCGAAGAGAAGAGATTAACTGCCATGTGTCATGGTCAGTTATATCAGCAGAGAATGAAGAAAACTTTTGATAAGAAGGTCAGACCTCGTGTGTTTAGAGTAGGTGACCTTATGCTCAAGAAGATCTTTTAATTGAAACCATATTCTAGGGGAAAATGGACTCCTAATTATGAAGGCCCATATGTTGTTAGAGAGCCTTTTTAGGCGGTGCTTTGATTCTTACAACTATGGATGGTGCAGAGTTCACTCGTCCTATGAACGCAGGTGCAGTCAAGAAATACTTCGCCTAAAAAGAAAAGAACAGCTCACTAAGTTGAAAACCTGAAAGGGCGACTTAGGCAAAAAAGAGCGTCTCGGTGGATTGAAAACCCGAAAGGGCGATCCAGGCAAAAATTAGAGACATAAAACCGAATTTTTTTCCCGATAAGTTGAGTACCCCAACTTGGGGCAACTTATGCAAAAATTAGGGATTATGGCAAGTAACTGCATTCTGCTGATCTTCAAATTTTTGAGAACTTTGAGCACAAGGGTTAACGTTGATTCATCATCCCAGTAGCGGTCGAGAGCATAGTGGATATCAAGAGTTGGTAGAAGGATTAAGGATCATTTGTTTTCAATGTAACCCTTTTCCATGTAAATTACCATTTTCAACTTTGTAAAAATCTATGGAGTCTTGTCATTTACAAACTACCATCCCATTAAACAAAGTTGAGATTTTGTCCAATTGTTTCTACTCTTATTTACTTCAGCCAATAGTTTAAATTTTATTATGATCATTTTGGAAAATTAAAATTTTAATCAAAATTTCTTAAAACATATAAAAACAAGAATTTTCAAAGTAATTAAAAAGGGAAGTGTCAACAGCACTTCAAAGAGCAGTAAGTCCTTAAGTGATAAACATCAGAGGTTCCCCAAGCAGTTAACCCTTCGAGTATCCCTAGTTGTTTGTGTTGATCTGGTTCCCCTGCGAAGTGTTTGTTCTCTAGTAGAGTTCCGATTCTTTTCCCCAGCTAAGTTGGTTGACTCAGTACCTTGCGGCGTGTTATTTCCCGGCAGTATTTCTGTATTCCCCAACGGAGTTCACGTTTCTTCAGTAGAGTAAGATGTTTTCCCCAGTAGATCGCATTGGTTTCCCCACCAATCGCCAGCCGACTCGCTCCCAGTCAGAGTTTCCTCCTGGTTTCTGAGCAACTGTTTTGTGTTTATCTTTTGTATGTTTGTCTCCCATTTGATATGGCGTTGACCTAAAATTCCATGCAGAATTGATAATTTCTCCTCTCCTCAGCAAATCTCCTCCCTCGGCTAGATTTGAGCCTTTAGTTTGTTGATTTCTCTATTCTCTGGAAGTTGTCTCCCTCTTTTTGTGGATTGACCAAGGATTGTACCGATAATTCAAATTCTTTGCGACACCTTTGTATCCTTCGTGATCGTTTTGTCAGCATAATCATCATATACATACATATATATATATATATATATATATATATATATATATATATATATACATATGCATTCATATAATTTCATAATTGCATATTCGCACCACCATATTTGTTTGATTTGTTGATTTGAGATTCTCATTCTTTGTATGGCGATACTTTATCCTCATACGAGTTCGGTGTCCGTCCTCCCTCAATTGTAGAGTGTCAGCCCGTTAGGCAGAAAGAGTTTAACCTTTCTCCTCTTCCCCACTGAGTTGTTCCTCGTGGATGATTATTACTTCAGTTTCCTCCCCAATTGTTTATCTGGATGGAACCACTCCCCTTGAGTTATGTCCTCATTGGGCCGAGTCTTGATTGATTGTTTCTTTCTAGCTCTTACCTAGATAAATGCTTTGAGTCTCCTAAAAGCTTATTACCCAGTAACTGGTAATATTCTTCTTAGTTTGCAGTTTGTTACTTCTTGCCCAATACCCGACATAAGTACCCCTATTTCCCAGCGATGGAGTCCCCGGTGGATTCATTTTTTCTGATTCCCCAGAAAGTATATCCTTCATATGTTCATCATAACTGATGACAGATATCTTTCTCTCCCCGCCTGAGTCTATCCTTGATATGTTCATCCTAACCGATGACGGATATTATCACCTTTGGTATTCTACCCGGTAAAAAGGTAGTTGTAATCCCTATTCTTGTTCCCCAGAGAGTTAATCCTTGATATGTTCATCCTAACCGATGATGGGTTCCCTTCTCTTTGCGGTCTTCTACCAGTACCCAATAGTTGTAAATCATGCTTTTGTCCCCTTCGCAGAGTTAATCCTTGATATGTTCATCTTAACCGGTGACGGATTTTCTCTTTGATGGTATTCTATCCAGTAACTGATAGATGTAATTCCTATTTCTTCCCCTCTCAAAGTCTATCCTTGATATGTTCATCTTAACCGATGACGGATTCTCTTCCCTATTGAATTTATCCTTGATATGTTCATCCTAACCGATGACGGATACTCTCACCCTTGGTCTTCTGCCCAATGACTGGTAGTTGTAAATCCTATTTTCTGCAGTTTTCCCTAGAAAGGATATTCTTACCCAGTAACCGGTAATGAACACTGCCTCCTGGCAATCCTTAACGAGTCATCCTTGATATGTTCATCCTAAACGATGACGGATGTCCTCTCTGTTAGATCTTTATTATCTCCTCACCCAGTAACAGGTAGTAGATAATAGATTTATGCTTCTCATGTGTTGAAGTTTATTTCTTCCCCAGTTGAGTTGAGCACACATTTCCTTAGTGAAATCGCTTTTCCTGCATGATTCAAGTATTTCAGTTTTATCCTGACTTACTTGTATCCCATGTAGATGTTGTTGTTCCCCGAATGAGTCTTTTCCATGTTTAAATGGAATTCCTCTGGTCCCCCAGCAGTTTTAAGTCGTAGCCTGGCCTACGCATAACTCCTTTATCCCCCATGAGTCTCTGTCTCCCCAGTGAGTTTTCCTTACGGAATACATTATACTCCTGTGGACTTTCGGTCTCTTTGATTTCTTTTCCTTTGTGGCAATATTTCCCCACATAGCAGTTACTTTCACAATCATATCATATGCATCATGAGGTCTCTTAGGGACCAAAATTTGTTTCTATATGTTGTTATTTAAGCCCATTCTACTAAGTCGACATGAAGATTTTAACCTTCGCTTCCTCAATTAGAATGTCCTTAAATATGGGCAGCTGTAAGACCCCAATTTTGACCCTAAGATACCTCATGCAATTTCATCATAAGCATTAGCATTTGGATCATACCTTGGCATCCTCCTTACCCCTCCTTCATTGGGTTTACTTTAGGAGAGATCACCAAGCACCATGTGATTGCATCATACTTGTATATCAACATTTTACTAACCAAAATACAAAAATATGTCTTTGCATTTGCCTAACTCTTTTGTAGGTAGGGCATGATCACCATTGATCTATCAAGTTCATATCCAGAGTTTGAGACCCTCATGACAAAGAGCACAACAATGAATTGATCCAAGAATGGTTATGAGCATCATATATGAGTTCCATTGATTACTACATGTTATATTGATCAAGTTTTCTTCAAGAGTTTGGGAGTGATTTGCCTTAGAAACCCTAGTTTGACTGGGTATCTTGAGTAACTTCTCCAACAAGCTATCTCACCAATTGATCAAATTTCTCAAGGGAAACTTGAAAATTCATCATCTTATGCATATATGATCTACCACGAGCCAATAAAAGCCAAAGAATTTAAGGTTAGCAAGTTGGTTGATGGTGGTTGGCCAAATGAATTCATTTTATCAAAACTGGGTCTCCCTAGACCCTATCTCCTACAATTTTCACCATATGAAAATTATTCCAATAGAAAAGTTACTCTAAACGACATTCCAAATAACTTTCATGTTGAGACCTAGATCTAGTTTTTCTTGGAAAATCATTTTCTATGTTGAAACATTATAGGTCATTTTGTCTAAACCCTAATTTGAAAGTCAATTTCCCAAGGCCATAACTTGCTCAATATTTATGAGATGAAATATTTCCAAGTTGAAAAATCAAATCCAAGATGTCTACTTCAACTTTTATGTTTGGAGTGAGAGATAATTCAACTTTTATGAGCATGTGATATGAGGTTACATTATAGGTCATTTTTGACCTATACCATTTAACAAGTGATTTTTCCAAACTTCAAAAATGCATAACTCTATCATTCCAAATCTAAATGACATGAAATTGGTGAAAACTTTGAAGGTATTTGAAATATCTACGACTTTGTTGAAGACACTTTTCTCATTTGAAGCTCACATAAAACGTTAAGCAAGGTGGAATATTGAGATATATGGCTTGACACTTAGAAAAAAATTCAACATGTTGAAATTTCCAAACATCCACCTCAAAATTCTCCATGTTCCAAGCTCCAAATGAAAAAGTGTTGAACATAAAAATTGTTCCCCTTGATCTAAGCTTTCCAAAGAACCCAAGTTCATGCATTTTGGATGAGGTTTTCTAGGTCTGCGCATGGCTTTAACAGGGATGCATAATTGGAAAGAATCAAACTTCAAAACTTCAGTTCACTTTGCCTTGCCAATCAAGCTTCCATTCAAACTTCATTTGGAATCATTTTGAACCTTTTTGCATTGCATCATGGGCCTGCACATACCCATGTACTCGTGCCATCAACATTTCTAAAATTAGACAAAATTTAAAGTGTGCAAATATCATGCATTCATGCTATAAATACATGATCTTTGTGCTCATTTGAATAACACCTTATGCGCCAGCTTTGCCCCCCATTGAAACCCTCTCATTCTAAAGGAAAGCCTGATAAATTTCAATTTGAAATTTGAGTTTGAATCTCAAATGTTGGAGATTCAAGAACTCCAGGATCCAAAGCCTTGCAACCTCTCTAATCACTTCCTGCTAGCTTCTCAAGTGTGATCAGATCGTGTTTGGAGCAAGCAACATCAAGAACTGCATAGCATTGAAGGTGATTTTTAGAAAACTTCATCTCTTCGATTCTCTCTCAATTCTACTCAATTCTCTTGGATCTTTGGTTTTCTGAAGTCCTACCAATGTAGGCAAGAAGATTGAGTTGCTTAGAGGTCAAATCAAAGAAACTCAGTTGATACACCTCAAAATTCAACTTCTCATATCTTTCTATATATGTGGAGTTAGTTAAAATTGAGGTGAGATTCGTGCTCTACGCCATTTTTTCTTTCAGGTCATGTCCTCCTTTTTCATTTATGTGATGGTGATGAGTGAACCAGTCCAGTGAGCCTTGCCTGAGAAGGTTACCGGAGGTCCAGCGCCGGTGGTGTGCTGGACAGGTTCTGAGCCACATGATCATTCCAAAACATTTTAATCTCACGCGTCCATTGTGAATACCAGGCATGTGGATGAGTTGACTAGCACGCATCATGGAACGCGCGTTCTAGGCCACTTGATCTGTCACCTCTATTAATGAAGGAGATCAAGTGGCTCATGTTTTTTGCTATTTTCTGATTTTCATTTTAATCCTTTTATTTTCATTAATTCATATTAATTTTAATATTGATCCAAAAAATATGAGAGTTTCACCAAAAAAATTCAAATAATTTCCTCTTTCATATTCTGAATTAAAATTATTTTTTGGATCATTATCAATATTTTTCATTATTTATTTGATTTTGTAACTATTTTTAATTGTTTAAAAATACTTTTAAGTCTTTAAAAATTCTGAAATTTTTTCTCCAAGGTCCTTTGACCTTGTTTGACCTATGATAAATCTCATGACCATTTCTTTGGTGTTTTTATGAGATTTTAGGAATTTGACAAACCATATTTAATTTAAATGTATTATTTTAGTCTTTTCTTTTGAATAAATGCCAAATAATTTTATTGACCATTTGTGATGATTTGTTTGAGTTTGATTCTTGATGTTGGGCCTTGTTCAAGGTTGATTTGACTTTGTCAAGTTAATATCATTGGATTTAGGGGATTGATGGAAGGTACATTTCATCTCCCAAAATGAATGGATGATATTAATTTGGTAAAAGTCCTCCTTTAATCAATTTGAGTTTTGATTCATTCCCCTCTCTCTTCATCTCATTCCCATTCTTTATGCATTCATCTCATTTGGCTTATGATATCTCAAAGTCCTAACGCTAGTTGATTGAAAAATTAACATGAGTATGGATGAGATTAGGCCACCCCTTTTGCATATTCTTTTTGAGTGTGGTATGTTTCATGAGCATAGTCCATTATACTATGTCTCTAATATGCATTAACACCAAAATTATATTGCCCAGCCTAAAATAGTTGTGACTTCTACATAAGTCCAATTACGATTTGCTTAACATAGCACTAAATTTGTGACACAAAAGGCATAGCATTCTAGTTAGTGAGATTGTAAGTCTCCCCTCTTTCATGGTATTGTGTGGAAACTTTGCCTTTTTTTCTTCCTTTGGAAGATGTCTTGGCTCAAGGATCCATGTTTGTGATAAGTGGGTTGAGTGTTCTCCAAATAATGTCTAAAAATGAAAAGCAAAAGCAAAACAATACTAACTTCAAACTCATTAACAACTAACTTTTAACTTCAAGCCATTTACTTTAATGTCATTTAATTTTAGTCTTTATTCATTTGCCATTATTCATAATATTCTAATTGTTTATGTTAATGCAATTTTCACTTTGTCCATTTGGACCATATTGTGTGATATATCTTGTTTGTGTATACTTTGCTTGTTTGTGTGGTCTTTGACCATTAATGTACATAATAACAACAAAAACCCTAAAAAAAACTTTTGTCTGGACTGTTGACTTGATCTTGGACAAATGGACTTAGAACTTAGGCAACATTCCTATGCTAAAGGACTTGGCCAATGCCAACTTGCTGTGAAACCAAGTGCTTGCAATTTGAAACTTCATATGATACATCATTCAAGATCCCTCTGAGTTCATCTGCAACATGATCACTGTGAAGCTGTTATTTTGAACCTGTGACTTGTGGAATTCATCTGTTCATGGGCTAATCTGAAGAAGATCATGGAATGGCTAAAGCTTGGATGTGGCTATCTTTATTTGATGCCTTTGCTCTTCAAGATAATATAATTATGCATTTGTGTGTTTCTTGTTTCTAAATGTCCAAGGGAATTCTGGGTTTCTATTGACATTCTTGTCTATTGGATTGCTACCCATTTGGTCAGATCTTTTCAACTCTTAACTTTTAATTTTGTGCAGAGGATTAGTCTCTTCATCTTCTCTCCATTTATTTAATTTCAAAGTCTCTCCCTCCCTTTTCAAAATCTTCTTTGATTGAGCTTATTTTGTTCTAAACTTGGACCATTTTGCAAAGTAGAAACTTTGGCCTTATGCCATTGCATTTTCAAACTTCTTTTCTTAAATTAAACTTGTAAATAAACTTAACTATACTTGACTTAAACTTTCAAAAAGCCAAAAAGAACTAACTCATTCAAACCATTTTTAGGCTTTTGTGGCTTTCAAACTTAACTTTTATTAAAAGCAATGCATCCACTTTGAAATTTGTATCACGAACTACGAGGTTTTGATCCCTCATTTTTATGTTGGTACGTAGGCACAAGTCTGAAGGTCTTGTCAAACACAAAATATAATTAATGAATTCTTTTCTCATCCCCCCATTCTATTTGTTTATAAACATCATTTTGTACCAAATACATATGCACACAAAAAGGGCTCCCTAGGAGTACCTAGGACACTTTGGGTGCTAACATCTTCCCTCTATGTAACCAACTCCCTTACTTGTAATCTCTGACATTTTATTATTTTTTATTTGAAAACTTCTTACTTTTGGATTTTGTTCGTACTTTTTCCCTTTTCCCTTGGAAACAATAAAAGCGCGGTGGCGACTCTTGTTATTTGATGTTTAGCTTATCCATAGCTAGATGATCATGAATTTATCGCTACAGATTACTACCCGCTCAGGGGTCTTGAACACATGAACAATCACATTCACATCATTTATATCTCTCGACTGACAAATTTGGATAAGCCCTTCATCCATCAACCTCTGAATATCCCTCTTGATGATAACATATCCTCGAGGGTTTATGCTGCATATCACATAACCATCATGGTCATGCTCACAATCACTGACCAAACAGATATCTCTATGAATTGCAACCCAAGACTGTCTGATATGGAGGACATCATAAACCTTATACTTTCCAGGACAACTATCTACCATATTGACAAAAGCATTACCATGAGCGGGCAATAAATTAGCTTTCACATTAGGCGCTCGGTCCTCAAAGGACACCATCCCACCCTTCATAAGATTTTGTACTTCATATTTCAACGGATAGCAGTTTTCTATGTCATGGCCAGGGGCTCCCTAGTGAAAGGCACATCGAAGTTCAGGTTTGAACCACCATGGAAGTGGCTCGGGAATTTATGGTGGATTCCTTGGTTGGATGAGGTTCTTGAGAACCAAATATGGATACAGTTCTGCATAGGACATAGGAATAGGGTCAAAAGAGACCTTTTTCCTCTCAAAAATTTGTTGATTATTGTTGTTGTTGTAGTTGGTTCTTTATTGGGGTTGATGTTGAATCGGAACAGATTGATTGTTGGAATTGTTGGAAAATACAAGAATCACTAAAGAAACTTGATGTTGGTGTTGACGAGTTTAAGAACTCTTGTAGAAACTACCACCGTACTTTTTACTGGACGACACTTCTTCCTTGGACAGGCGTCCTTCACGGGCTCCCTCTTCTAGCCTCATCCCCATGTTTACCATTTCAGTAAAGTCATTGGGGGAACTGGCAATCATGCGTTCGTAGTAAAACAAACTCAAAGTCTTCAGGAAAATCTTTGTCATTTCTTTCTCTTCCAATGACGCACTAATCTGGCCAGCGAGTTCCCTCCACCTCTAAGCATATTCTTTGAACATCTCTTTATCCTTCTGAGACATATACCTCAATTGGTCTCTATCGGGTGTCATATCCATATTGTATTTATATTGCTTGACAAAGGCTTCACCCAAATCGTTCAAAGTATGGACACTTGCACCGTCTAACCCCATATACCATCTCAGAGCAACACTAGTCAAACTGTCTTGGAAGTAATGAATCAACAACTGATCATTATCAATTTGAGTTGACATCTTTCTGGCATACATAACGAGGTGGCTTAGTGGATAAGTATTTCCCTTATACTTTTCAAAGTCATGGACTTTGAACTTCATCGGGATCTTCACATTCGGCACTAGGCAAAGTTCAGCAGGACTTTTCCCAAAGAGGTCTTTTCCTCTCAGAGTCTTCAACTCTTTTCGCAGCTCAAAGAATTGATCCTTCATCTCGTCCATTTTCTCGTATACGTCTAGGCCCTCAGATGGCTCAGAATGGTACATGGTGTCTTCAACATGAGGCAAAGTGTGAACAACTAGAGGCAGCACAAACATGATCGGGCTAGATGTCAACATAGAAACAAAAGTGGGTATAAACCCTTCAGGCACAAAGTTTGGTGGCATTCCCCACGGGAATCCAGCAGGCATGGAAGGACCGGATTGGCTGGCAGCAACGGGAACAGACGAGGTAGCAACCTCAGAAATAACAGTCCTCTGGGGAGGAGTTGCAGGAGTTGGTGAAGACTGATTCTATGCAGCAAGAACAGACTCCATCATAGCATTCAACCATGCAATTTCATCCTTCAGCTCTCTATTCTCTTGTTCTAAATATTCCATGATCTTGGGTTGATTAGCGCGAGTGTTATATCGGTGAGTCATCTTGGCTGAAGCACAGAAGAATAACCGATAAGACATCTGGCAGAAGAAAACCCTGTTATGCAAATGATGCATGAAATGCAATATTTTTGTTTGTTTTTAATTTCAAGGAACATATGAAGTTCTATTTGCAAAACTATATTCAAATAATAACAATAACAATTCGATTGGCCATAAAATTTCCTTTTATTCATAAAATTTGGAAGGATGACACTGAGTACAATTTCAGAAACCAAAGTATAAATACAAGAGAAAAGGAAACTAATCGTCCTAAGGATCCCTTAGCAACAGCGTCAGATGATCTGGCTACGGGCCCGTATTTCCTTCGGATGCGTCGAATCTCGGACTCAAAAGATGTCGTCATCTGAGCCTTCGCAAGGACAAGCTGGTCAATAATCTTCTTCCAAGCACCGGAAGGATGAGGAATACTAGAGGAAGATGGGCCATCTGGCTCTCTTTGTTTCTTCACTTCTCGGTCTTCAAGAAGTTCAATAAGTGCATCCTTGTCTTTCGACTCAAGTTGTAACTCTTCATGCTTTCGGCTCAAAGCATGGAATCGCACATTCCACATATCTCTCTCTTGCTTCATCTTGGTGAGTGTGTCTTCCAACTCCTCTACATCTTGGTTAGGGAGAGTTTATGGCTTAGCCACAACCAAAGACCTAGGTCTTTCACAAGCATACGACATCTTCAGCTCCAAAGCTCTCTTCTTCACCCAAGTAGTGTAATCTTCCAAAGCTACACGGTTGCGTGGACCAAGCTCGGATCTTCCTTTCCTATGCACCTTATGCCAAGCATATATCATCTTTTGCTTAAAATGTTAGGGATCTTTACTCTCTTGATAGAAAAGACCTTTTAACTGAGTGTTATTAGGTTTGTCTCTCAAGGGGAACCCAAGTTGTCGACGAGCCAAAGCAGGAATGTAGTTAATTCCTCCTTGTGTACTAATGAGAGGCATATTAGAAAATTCACCACAACTGTCAATAATGTCCAAGCTACGCAATCCAGAATCATACCAAACAATATCATCATTAGTGAGGGACATAAGTCTCTAGGACCATCGTAGACATTATTTGTTTTCCAGAAAAGCAGGCGTCTGAGGCAATTGCGAAATAAACCACTTGTACAAAAGAGGAACATATCAAATAATAGTCCCACCACCTTTAGAATTCCTCAAGTGCAAAGAGAAATACATGTCACCCAACAGAGTAGGTACATGATTCCAAATCAAGAAGATTTTAATGGCGTTAACATCAACAAAACCGTCATTGTTAGGGAACAAAGCTAGACCATAGATGAGCAACACAAAGATGGCTTCAAAAGCATCCACACTACCGGCTTGAGCAAAGATAGTAGCTCTACCAATGAGGAACTCAAAAGTCAACCCAAAAATTCCTCCTTTCTTTACCCAATGAGTCTCAATCTCATATTTCTTCAGATGAAGAGCTTCAGCTATGATATGAGATATGGGGATCTCCTCCAATCCACTAAAGGGAACTTTGTTAGAAACGGGTATTCCCAAGAGATGGGCATATTCCTCTAACGTAGGCACAAGCTGATAATCTGGAAAGGTGAAGCAACAATAGAGAGGGTCATAAAACTGAACCACAACACACATAAGTCATTCAATTACATCAGCAGATAGCACAAGCAAAAGCTTCCCATAATGTTGCTTGAAGTCCAAGGGATCTAATACAAAAGATGACAACTTCCTTAGCTCTTTCAAATCATGACATTTGAAACTGTACTTCTTAGTGTTCCTTCATCCACAATCCATGGTCTGAAAATATTTGCAAATGAGACCTTAGTTCCTTGAAATTTATTTTTTGTGATGAATGTTAGGATGCGCATGTATGCATGAATGCAACAATCACAAACAAAGGATCACATAGAAGGAAAGCACAAACAAAGGTCAAGGGATGGATTAAGTCATCATCAAGATCAATCATCCATTTTGGTGGATTATGGTTTTCACCTTATTAACACCCAAGTTACATTGATATTGACAAGACTTGATCGAATCAACCAAGAATCAAAGGGTTTGTTGTGAGTCACGAGCATTGAGTCAGGTTAAGAATCATCCCAAAGGAGTGTACTAAGGATAAAAACTTGTAGATCATGTTCTAAAAAGTTCCTAGAGTCTTAATCCCATCTATCGGATATTATAGGTTAGGATGATTGACTCATCAACCCATAATATTCTCAAGATAAACTCGTTTGAGTGTAGTATCGCGTAATAACTATTATCATATCTACACCTGGACAGTCTCTGCACTACGTCCTAAATAGGCCAAGTTGGGTTAAATGTTCTACGGTCCTCAGCTTCTCGGACCCCAAATCAGAGAGAGTAATGCCTTACCACAAATAACTTGTGTGACATTAGTAACTCCAAAAGGGTCTCCATTGAGTAGATGGGTCTCAAGCCAACTTGTTAAGGACTACTCCACACAAGTTGATCATGAATATACCATCCTCCTATCTTAATTTCTCTCAAGTTCGGGTTAGACCTTATCTCACCACTCAAAGATCACCAAGCATAACAAGCAGATTATATCATACAAACAAATATGCAAATATCAAATATACAAATATATACACATAAAAAGTAGGCTAAACCCACTGAGGACTACCCCATAGTGAAGTCGCCAATTAATTTTTGTAGCGGTAAATTCATGACCATTAACCTATGGATAAACATAACGTCAATAAAACCAGAGTCACCATCGCGCTTTTATTGTTTCCAAAGGAAAAGGGAAAAGTACGAACAAAACCCAAAGATAAGAAGTTTTCAAATCAAAACTAATAAAATGCCAGAGATTACAGGTAAGGGGGTTGGTTACACAGAGGGAAGGTGTTAGCACCCAAAGTGTCCTAGGTACTCCTATGGAGCCCTTTTTTTATGTGTGTATGTGTTTTTGGTATAAAAGATATTTAAGGAAAAATAGAGTGTGAGGATGAGAAAAGAATTTATTGGTTATATTTTTGTGCTTGATAAGACCTTCGGACTTATGCCTACGTACCAACATAAAAATGAGGGATCAAAACCTCGTAGTTCGTGGTATCAATTTCAAAATGAGTGGATTGCTTTTAATCAAAATTTAAGTTAAAAGGGGCACAAAGGGCGCAAAAGTTTGAATAGGTGTTAATTATTTGTCTTATTTGAAATTTTAAGTCAATATGATTAGATTTATTTACAAGTTTGATTTAAGAAAAAGGTTTGAAAATTCATTGGCATAAGACCAAAGTTTCTAATCATTTAAACAGATTCAAAGTTTGAAATCACAGGCAAAGAAGATCTTTGAAAAGGGGGAGAGATTTTGAAATTTAAGAAGTGGGAGGAGATGAAGAGACTATTCCTAAGCATAAAATTAAAAGTTAAGAGTTGAAAATATCTAACCAATGGGATGCAATCTAACAGACAAGAATGTCATATAGAAAACCCACTTTCCCTTTGGACTTTGAATCAAGCAATGATCCATAAGAAATTAGCAATATCAAACATCATGAAGATCAATGCATCAAATAAAGATAGCCACATCAAAGCAAGCAACTCCATAACTAGCAGTCTTCTTTGTCTTCTCATGTATCAGATGAAATACTCCTTGATTAACTCAGAATAATGCATCAGACATAAGATCAAAATAATAGTTGCATCAAGGCCATGTAGCAGATAAGTTCAAATAGATCCCTATACTTGCATCAGATGAAGGATCAAATCACAATAACTTGGTCTCAAAATGTTGGCATTGGCCAAGTCCTTTTGCATATGGAATGTGTCCTAATCTTAAGTCCAAAAGTTTAGATCAAGCTAACCTGTCCACCAAACATTTTTTTGGTGTTTTTTTGTTAATTAGATATTTTAAGGTCCTAAGACCATAAACACAAACAAAATACTTAAACAAATATATACAATCATAATATATGGCTCAAATGAGCAAAGTGAAAATGGCATAAACATAAACAAGTTAAATGATCTGTAAATGGCAATGAATGGTAAATGGCTTAGAAGTAAAGGATTATTAATAAGAGTTAGTCAAATGTTAGTCAAGTTTAATTCAATGTTAGTAGTGTTTTGCTTTTCAATTGATTATGTCATTCTTTCGAGAACACTCAACCATCTATTCACAAGCATAGATCCTTGAACCAAGACATCTTCCATAGGAAGGGAAAAAGGTCAAGTTTCCAAACAATACCATGAAAGATGGGAGACTTACAATCTCACTTACTAGAATGATATGCCTTTAGGGTCAAATTTAGCTCTATGTTAAGCAATCATAATTGGACTTATGTAGAAGTCACAACTATCTGAGACCGGGCAATAAAAATTTAGGTGCTAATGCATGTTAGAGTTTTGGTATAATGAACCAAACTCCTAAAACATACCACACACTAAAAGAAAAGATCAAAAGGGATGGACCTATCTCATACATACTTGTATCGGCTCATCTGACACAAGGTCATTGATGAACGAATTAGCCTTAGGATATTGAGATTTCATTGGTCAATTAAAAGGACGGGAGATAATGGGGATAGAGATGAAGAGGGAAGGGAGATGAGAGAAATACAAATTGGTCATGAGAGGAATTTTATCAAATTAAAATCATTAATTCATTTTGGGAGATGAAATGTACATTTCATCAATCCCCTAAATCCAATGATTTTAATCCAATAAAAGTCAAATCAACCTTGACCAAGGCCCAAGAAAATAGTCAAACATCACAAGAGCATAAAAATGACTCAACATAATTTTTACATAATTAATCAATTAAAAATGCATTATAATACAAATTAGTTTGGTCAAAACCTAAAACATCTTCAAAACACCAAATAAATGGCCAAGAGATTTATCCTAGGTCAAACAAGGTCAAAGGACCTTATACAAAAAAATTCATGATTTTTGAAAAGTCAGAAGTATTTTTAAACAATTAAAAATATGCACAAAAACATTTAATTCATGCAAAATATCAAAATTAATCCAAAAAATAATTTTAATTCAGAAAATGAAAGAGAAAAATATTTAAAGATTTTTGGTGAAAGTCCCATATTTTTTGGATTAAAAATGAAATTAATAAGAATTAAACAAAATAAAAGGATTAAATGAAAAATCAGAAAATAAAAAGAAATTCAAAAAAATAAGGGTCATCAGATCTCCCTCATTAATTGAGGTGGCATATCTGATGAACACGCGATAGAGTGCACCAAACACCTTAGTCAAACGCGTGGTAACATGAGTGAACCAAAACAAAGGCCAGGATTAAAACGTTAGACCAAGATCAGATGGTTCAGGTCATGCCAACACACCACCGGAGCCCTAGCTCCGGTCATCTTCTCTGGTGAGGACCACCGGACTGGTCCAACCAAAACTTCATGAAAAATAAAAAATGAGCACACTAATTTAAGAGAAAATGCTCAGGAGCACGAATCTGACCTCCATTTCTTCCAATTCCAAGTATATTGAAAGATACATGGATTTGAAATTTGAGGTTCATGATCTGAGTTGCTTTGATTTGACCACAAAGCAACTCAATCTTGTTGCCTACATTGGTAGGACTTCAGCAAACCAAAAATCACAAAGAATAGTAAAGAATTGAGAGAGAATCGAAGAGATGAAGTTTCTAAATTTTCACCTTCGAGTTGCTTCAAATCTACTTGATCTTGATCTGGATTTGCTTGATTCCTCTTCCTCTTGCTTGTAGTGATCAATTGAGATGGAAAGGGCAATGAATTCTTGGAGTTTGAATTTCAAAGCAGAAGGTGAAATTCAAACTCGATTTCAAAGAATTCTTCAAGCAATTCTATGGAGTGAGGGGTTTGAGTTGTCTTGGCAAAGCTTGGGCAAGGTATTCATGAAGTTTTGAGCTCAAAGCACTTGTATTTTTAGCCAATTCAAATGCTTTCCACACAATTTCTTTTGAAATCCAAAAATAGCAATTGCATCATGCAAGCTTGCAAGGACGTGTACAAATCCCAAAGAATGATTGGAATAGGCCCAAAATCGTGCACATGTGATGCTAAAATCAATTCATTAAGCCATGCAATGTGGAATGGAAATTGGTCATGATTCCAAATGGTACCGTGCATTACACCCATGCACAAGTCCTTCAATATTGATCCAAATACGATGATTTTCAACTTTTTGGAAAGGTGAGACCAACGGGAACAACTTTCATGTTGAACATTTTTCCATTTTGAAATTTGGATCGTGATGAATTTTGAGGTGGAAGTTTGAAAAATCAAACAATGAAATTTTTCTAAGTACCAAGTCAAATGTTCACTTCTTCCACCTTGAAGAAATTTTGTTATTGTCTTCAAATGTAAAAAGTTCCTTAACGAAAGTTGTATCTCTTTCAAACCTATTCAATATGGTCACAAATATGACCTCATTTGGATTTAGCATGAAGGAGTTATGCATTTTAGAAGTTGAGGAAAATCACTTGTTCAATGGTAATGGCCCAAAATGACCTATAATGTTTCCTCTTGGCACACGTATTTGCAAGTTGAATTTGAAGTTCCTCAAAACATAAAGTTAAAGAGGACATGTTGAATTTGATCATGGAATTTTAATGGATTTCATCTCATAAAAATGGAGTAAGTTATGGTCTTGGGGAGTTTACCTCCTAACTAGGGTTCAGACAAAATGACATATAATCGTTCACCATAAACAATGACTTTTCAAGAAAAACTAGCTCTAGACTTCAACGTGAGAGTTGTTTGGAATGTCATAAGGAGTAACATTTATCTTTGAATAATTTTCATATGACAAATATTCTAGGAGATAGGGTCTAGGGAACCCTAGTTTTGACTAGTTGACTTTCTCTGGTCAACCACCATGAACCAACTTGCTAGCTTGACATTATCTTGATTTTTGGGACTCATGGAGAATCATATATGTGTAAGATGATGTAATATGAAGTATCCCTTGAAATATTTTATCAATTGATGAAGAAACTTGTTGAGGATGTCACACAAGATACCCATATGAATTAGGGTTTCCTAGGTAAACAAGCTTCAAACTTTTGATGAATTCTTGATCAAAATAATATGTTAAGACCATAGGGATCCATATATGATGTATAGAGTAAATGTGAACCATCTCTTGATTAGTCTCCTTGCATTGAGGGTCTTAAACCCTAGGTATGAGCTTGATGAGGCATTGGTGGATTCACAAACTACTTACAAAAGTAACAAACTATATATTGACATATTTTTGGTATTTTGGTTAGTAAATGATGAAAAACAAAGTATGATATAATCAAATGTGCTTGGTGATCTCTCCCAATGAAAACCCAATGAGTGAGGGGTGAGGAGGATGCCAAGGTGTGATCCCAAAGCCAGTGCATATGATGAGATAGAATGAGGGATCTTAGGGTCAAAATTGGGGTCTTACACAAACAATACAAGTATAATGTTGATATGGCTCCTGATCGGGATTAGTTGAGATCAATGTCCCAAAAAGAGAAAGAGACATTCAAGGAGTACGCCCAAAGATGGAGAGAGCTGGCTGCTCAAATTAGTCCACCCTTGGAGGAAAAAGAAATGATCAAGATCTTTTTGAAGATGCTGAGTTCATTTTACTATGAACATATGATTGCTAATGCTTCTAATCATTTCACAAAAATGGTGAACATGGGGATACGGTTGGAAGAAGGATTCAGAGAGGGAAAATTATCCAAAGATGAAGCATCTTCAAGCAAGAAACACGGTGGTAGTTTCTCTAGAAAGAAGGAAGGAGAAACCAACGTAGTGTCTTTGGGGAGGAAAAGAAGGCCTCTTGTGAAGAAGAATTCCCAGTACCGTCAACATCATCATCAAGTATCATCAGTAATTCATGTGTTTACCAATAATTCAGCAAATCAATCAGTTCTTATTGAGCAATAACATCAACAACTACCACAATAACATACCAACTACAACAACAATAATCGTCATCAGAACATTGAGAGGAAGAAGGTCTCTTTTGACCATATTCCTATGACGTATGCAGAGTTATATCCTTCTTTGGTTGTCAAGAATCTGATCCAACCAAGGAAACCTCCACAAACTTTTGAACCATTGCCATGGTGGTTCAAGCCTAACTTGAACTGTGATTTTCATCAGGGAGATCCCGGCCATGACATTAAAAACTATTATCCATTGAAGTATGAGGTTTAGAAGATGATTGAGAGCAGTATGGTGTCCTTTAAGGACAAAGCGCCTAATGTTAAAGAAAATTCGTTGCATGCTTATGGCAATGCTTTTATGAACATGGTAGACGGCTGTCCTGGAAATTTCAGGGTTTTTGATGTGCGTCGTATCCAGAGATTGTTGGTGGAAATTCATAGGCATTTGTGCTTGGTAAGTGATTCTGAACATGACCATGATGGTTGTGTTATTTGCAGCATCAACCCTCGAGGACGTGTAATTGTTAAGAGGGATATTCAAAAATTGATGGATGAAAATGTTATTCAAGTTCAACAATCCAGGTATATGGGAAATGATGTAAATGTTATAGTACCGGTGTTTAAAACCCCTGAGCGGGTAGTTTTTAAGTTTGGGAGTAGCAACAATAAGAATGTTAATAGATCGGTATCGTCGTTGGTTATACGGTTAGCGGGCCACGTCCCCTACTCATCCGATAAAGTTATGCCATATAAGTACAATGCTACCATTGTTGAGAATGGGCAAGAGGTTCCTCTTCCCGCCGCAAATTCAGTGGTAAGCATTGCAGATGTAGAGAAGGTGGTATGCAGTAGTCGTGTTTTTGGTCCTGTATCTCCAAAAATTGTGGAAGATGTTTAAGTGGGTAAGAAAGTAGAAGTTCCTACGGTTGATCCCACTAGTGCTCCAATTTGTCAGTCTGGCGAGTCCAGCAGATTGAAGACTAATGATGATGATGATGAGGTACTTCGTTTGATCAAGAGAAGTGAGTTCAACATTATGGAGCAGCTACTCCATACACCATCAAAGATTTCCATGTTGTCACTACTGATGAACTCTGAGGCACATAGAAAGGCTTTGCATAAAGTATTGGAACAAGCCTATGTAGAGCATGATGTTACTGTGGATCAGTTTGACCATATTGTTTCCAATATTACTTCCTATAATAATCTGAGCTTTTGTGATGAAGAACTTCCAAAGGAAGGTAGAAATCACAACTTGGCGCTTCACATTTCAATGAACTGCAAAGATGACTCTCTGTCCAATGTATTGGTTGATATTGGTTCGTCATTGAATATGTTGCCCAAGTCAACATTGACAAGACTTTCTTATAAAGGGGAACCAATGAGGTATAGTGGTGTTGTGGTTAAAGCGTTTGACAGTTCCCGAAAAACTGTCATTGGAGAGGTTGACCTTCCAGTTAAGATAGGTTCGAGTGATTTTCAAATTACTTTTCAAGTAATGGACATTCACCCGACCTACGGCTATTTGTTGAGAAGGCCATGGATCCATGAGGCTGGGGTTGTAACATCAACCTTGCACCAGAAGCTAAAATTTGTTAAGAAAGACAAGCTTGTCATTGTTGGTGGGGATAAAGCACTTCTAGTGAGACATTAGTCATCCTTCACCTATATGGAAGTTGAGGAAGAGGTTGGAACTCTGTTCCAAGCTTTGTCTATTGCTGATCAATTGAAGAAGACTGGGGAATCCATGTCTTCTCTAAAAGATGCACAAGAATTTATTCAGGCTGGCAGCACCGACAAGTAGGGTTGTGTTGTAGAAGTTGTTGAAAATAAGAACAGAGCTAGGCTGGGATTTCAGCAAGGGCCATTCAACGCCAGCTTCAAGGATATGTAAGAAGTTTTCCGTAGTGGAGGGTTCATTCACAAGGATGGTCAACACTCAGCTGCAGTTATTGAAGACAGTAATGAAGACGAAACTTGGGCCAATTTTGTAACACACGGTCAGACGTGCAACAATTGGATTTCTATTGATGTACCTGTTGTTATGCATCATTTGAAGTAATTTGTTTTTATTATTAAAGAAAAAATCTTTCTCCTATGCCTAAGGTAGAAGTGAAACATTATTGGGCATTTTCATTATTATCATCAATAAAAATATAATTTTATTCATCCACATCTATAATGTTTGATTTTACTTTTTGCTTTTTCTGAAAATGGTAATAAAAAAAACATAAATAAATAATAATCTTTCCATATGCGTAATATTTGTTTGCACTTCATTTCTCTAAAATCAAAATATAAATTCATTATGCAGGTTGGTTCTCAAACCCATTGAACGTAATGATCCTACTCCCTCTCCAAACTTTGATTTCCCTGTGTTTGAAGTTGAGGAAGAGAATGATGATGAAGAAGTGTCTGATGAGTTATCCCATTTGCTTGAGCACGAGGAAAAAACCATTCATCCGTTTGAAGAGAATATTGAATTATTCAATTTCGGTTTCGAGGATGATGTGAAGGAAGTCAAGATTGGGTCTCAACTGTGTATAGAGGTTAAGAAGGGGTTGGTTGATCTTCTCCGAGAATATTCAGATGTGTTTGCTTGGTCCTATCAAGATATGTCTGGTTTGGATCTGAGATTGTGGAGCATAGATTGCCTTTAAAGCTAGAATGCCCACCAATTAAGCAGAAGTTAAGAAGAACTCATATTGATATGGCAGTGAGATTTAGGAGGAATTGCAGAAGCAGATTGATGATGGTTTCCTTGTTACCTCTGAGTATCCATAGTGGGTAGCGAACATTGTGCTTGTTCCTAAGAAAGATGGAAAAGTCTGTATGTGTGTTGATTATAGAGATTTGAGCAAAGCCAGTCCTAAAGATGATTTTCCTCTGCCACACATTGATATGTTGGTAGACAATACATCTAAGTTCAAAGTGTTTTCATTTATGGTCGTATTTTCCGGTTTTAATCAGATCAAGATGGCACCCGAAGATATGAAGAAGACCACATTTATTACACATTGGGGAACATTTTGTTATCGAGTGATGCCTTTCGGTTTAAAGAATGTTGGTGCGACATACTAGAGAGTTATGACCACTCTTTTTCATAATATGATGCATAAAAAGATTGAAGTCTATGTTGATGATATGATTGCTAAATCAAGAGATGAAAAAGAGCATGTTGAGCATTTGTTGAAGTTATTTTGGCATTTGAGGAAGTATAAACTCCACTTAAATCCCAATAAGTGTACTTTTGGTGTTCGTTCTGGTAAGTTGTTGGGCTTTATTGTCAGCGAGAAGGGTATTGAGGTTGATCCTGCCAAGGTCAAAGCAATACAAGAGATGCCTGCGCCCAAAACTGAGAAGCAAGTCAGAGGTTTTCTAGACCGCTTAAACTATATCTCAAGATATGATGCATATTGAAGGAAGACCATTTATCATGTATTTGATTTTGTCTCCGCCTATTGAAGGAAGACCATTTATCATGTATTTGACTGTTTTTGATTAAAGTATGGGCTATGTTCTTGGTCAGCAAGATGAATATGGGAAGAAAGAATAGGCAATTTACTACCTCAGTAAGAAGTTCACCGACTGTGAGACTCGGTATTCTATGCTTGAGAAGACATGTTGTGCATTGGCTTGGGCTGCTAAGCTATTGTGCCAGTATATGTTAAATCATACTACTTGGTTGATATCTAAAATGGATCCAATCAAGTGCATTTTTGAGAAGCCTGCTTTAGTTGGAAGGATCGGCTGTTGGCAGATGTTGTAATCTGAGTATGATATTGAACACCAATCTCAGAAAGCTATTAAAGGTAGTGTCTTAGCTAACCATTTTTTTTACCAACCTATTGAAGATTATCAGTTAGTGCAATATGATTTCCCTGATGAAGAGATTTTGTATTTGAAGATGAGAGATTATGATGAACCATTGCTTGAAGAAGGGCCAAAACCTGGTTTCTGTTGGGGCATGGTATTTGATGGAGTTGTTAACTCATATGGTAATGGCATTGGGGAAGTGATTATTACTCCTTAAGGAACTCATTTTCCGTTTAAAGCTAGATTGATCTTCAAGTGTACAAATAATATGGCTGAGTATGAAGCTAGTATTATGGGGCTTGAAGAGGCCATTGATCTTAGAATTAAATATCTTGATGTCTATGGAGATTCAACTTTGGTTGTGAATCAAATCAAAGGTGAATGGGAGACGAATCAACTCGGTTTGATACCATACAAAGATTATGCGATGAGGATTTAAACTTTCTTTCTAAAGGTTGAGCTTCATCATATCCCTCGAGATGAGAACCGGATGGCAGATGCTCTTGCAACGGTAGCTTCCATGATTATGGTGAAATTTTGGAATGAAGTTCCCAATTTGAAAGTGATGCATCTTGATAGGCCAACTCATGTGTTTGCTGTTGAAGAAGACAAAGTAAAAAAACCATGGTATTATGATATCAAATGTTTCCTCCAAAGTCATATTTACCTGTTTGGGGCATCTTTGAAAGATAAGAAGACTTTGAGAACATTAGCTGGTAACTTTTACCTGAATGGTGATGTGCTTTATAAGATAAATTTCTATATGGTTTTGCTCAAATGCGTGAATAGATACGAAGCAGACTTATTGATGACTGAAGTCCGTGAAGGTTCCTTTGGTACTCATTCCAATGGACATGCTATGGCAAAGAAAATGTTGAGAGCAGGTTACTATTGATTGACAATGGAATCTGACTGTTGCAAGTTTGTGAAGAAATGCCACAAGTGTCAAATTTATGCGAATAGGATTCATGTACCCCCGACACTGTTGAATGTCATTTCCTATCCATGTCCCTTCTCCACGTGGGGAATTGATATGATTGGCATGATTGAGCCCAAAGCATCAAACGAACATCATTTCATTTTGGTGGTTATTGATTACTTCACAAAGTGGGTTGAAGCGGCATCGTATGTGAATGTGACCATGCAGGTTGTTGTAAGGTTATCAAGAATCAAATTATATGTCATTATGGTGTGCCAAGTAAGATCATTACTGATAATGGATCGAACTTTAATAATAATATGGTGGAAGCTCTTTGGAAAGACTTCAAAATTACACATCATAATTCTTCTCCCTACAGACCCAAAATGAATAGGGTTGTTGAAGCTTCGAACAAGAATATTTAGAAGATTATTCAGAAGATGGTTGTGATGTATAAAGATTGACATGAGATGCTCCCGTATGCTTTGCATGGGTACCATACATTCGTCCGCACTTCAACAGGGGAAACCCCTTTCTCTCTTGTTTATGGCATGGAAGTTGTGCTTCCCGTAGAGGTTGAGATCTCGTCATTGTGTATCTTGATGGAAGCCAAGTTGACAAAAGATGAATGGTGTCAGACCAAGTGTGACCAACTCAATTTGATTGAAGAGAAGGGATTGGCTGCCATGTTTCATGGTCAGTTATATCAACAGAGAATGAAGAAAGCTTTTGATAAGAAGGTCAAGTGTGGTGTGTTCCGAGAAGGTCAGCTCATGCTCAAGAAGATTCTATCTTTCAAACCTGATGCTAGGGGAAAATTGACTCCTAATTATGAAGGCTCATATGTTGTTAAGAGAGCTTTTTTAGGAGGGGCTTTGATTCTTACAACTATGGATGGTGAAGAGTTCACTCATCCTGTGAATGTCGATGTAGTCAAGAAATACTTCACCTAAAAAAGAAAACAACAGCTTGCTAAGTTGAAAACCTAAAAGGGCGGCTTAGGCAAAAATGAGCGTCTCGGTGGATTGAAAACCCGAAAGGGCGATCCAGGCAAAAGTTAGAGACATAAAACATAAAATTCATCCCGGTAGATTGAGTACCCCACCTTGGGGAAATCTAGGTAAAAATTAGGGATTATGGCAAGTAACTGCATCTGGCTTGTCCTGGTCATCGAAACAGCAGTTTTGAGTAGTCATTTGGTTTTGATTCATCATTCTCAACCAAAGAGAAGAGCACAGTGGATTTCAAAGTTAATAGGGAGAGTAGTGGTCATTGTATTCAATGTATCCCTTTTCCATGTAAATTACCATTTTCAAACTTTGTAAAGCTCCATGGAGTCCTTCCATTTGCGGACTACCATTCTATTAAATAAAGTTGAGCTTTTATCCAATTATTTCTTATTCTTATTTGTTTCTGCTTAAATAAAATTGAATTTTTTTATGGTGATAGTTTTGAAATAAATAAATCAATGAAAAATCTTTTTTATTTAAATAATATGGCATTTACTTTAAGAACATTAAATTCCAAGAGGAATATCAACAACAATTTAAGAATGGCAAAGTCTTGAGGTGTGAAAGCATTTTTGTCTTCCCCAAGCAGTTGGTTGGTGATTTTACCTCCTTAACAGTTTTCCATTCATCCACAACATGGTTGATGGGTTGCTCCCCAAGAAATTTATCGTCCCCAGTAGAACTGATATGTTGTTCTCCTTGCAATTCATCATCTATCCTCAGCTGAGGCTTTATGGTTTTCACTCTCAGTTTGCATATATGTTTGTGAATGAACCATGGATCTTTGAGAAACCTTTATGTGGTTTTCAGATCCTTAACACCTTTATTTGGTTGCTGCAGAGCCGTGGCAGCTTCTCCTTTTCGCGAGTCTACAGATCCGGTTGATATATTTTGGGCCTTGGATTTGGTTTATTTCTTAATCTCCAAGAAGAGTTTGATGATCGTAGCTTTCCTTTTGAGGAATTTGTTTCTTATATGTATACTCGTGTGGCTTTTTGATTTGTTTGGGCAGATTATGTATCCCCAATAAGGTCCCATAGAGTCTGATTTTTGATGGAATCCCCAGCAGTTTGCCTGATTCCCCACTTGGAGTTTTGTCTCTCATTGTGACTCGGATCCCTGGCAGAGTTCCGTCTTCTGATAGAAGTTCTTTTCATTCCGACAATATTTTGATTCTAAGCAGCATTGTAATTGTCCCCTACAGGGTTGTCTCCCACTTGACATGGCGTTGACCTAAAATTCTCCGCAGTGTTGACTTGTTGTTGTGAAAGTATATATATATATATATATATATATATATATATATATATATATATATATATATATATATATAATATATATATATATATATATATATATATATATATATATATTTTGATTCTAAGCAGCATTGTAGTTGTCCCCTACAGGGTTGTCTCCCATTTGACATGGTGTTGACCTAAAATACTCCGCAGTGTTGACTTGTTGTTGTGAAAGTATATATATATATATATATATATATATATATATATATATATATCCCTCAGCTTAAGATATGGATCCTCATCAGATTTCTTTATCCTCATCATGTTGATTGATATTTTCAGTAGTGCTTTCGTTCCCCACGGAGTTTTCCAATCTGTATCTTCTCCTCTCCCAGAGAGTTTGAGTTTTAAACAAGATCTTTGATAATCTTGGCTTATCCCCTATAAGTATCTCCTCCTCTTTTGAGTGTTGAGTTTGAGTTGGATTGGTTCTGATCCTTTTTGAATGCTACAGATATATATATTTCGCAGAGCATTGAGTTTTCAGCAATGTATGGCTAGATGCATGTCCTCCTTGCCTTTCTCCAGCCTGAGTTGAAATTATTTTTACCAGGATCTTTATCCTTGGTGATTTTTTCCCATCCCTAGCAGATCCTCCAGTTGGTGTTCCCATCTTGTTTAGATTAACCGAGTATCTAGTGGTGATGATTCAGATCTTCATATTTGTATCCTTTGTGTTTCTCAGCACGATTATATACATACTCAAGCATATTCATGCATAAACACACAACATCAGATATTTCATGGTGCATTTTGTCGCATTAATCTTTTTCTGGTCCCCTGCTTTGGCAAAATTATTTCCCCAAGCAAATTTTGGTGTGTTATCCCCTTAAGCAAAAAAAGTTTGTCCCTTTTTCTTCCCCATTGAGTTATTTCCTCGTGGATGATTATTATTTTGTTTCCTCCCCAATTCATTATCTGGATGGAACCACTCCCTTTGAGTTACATCATCATTGGGTTGAGTCTTGTTTGACTGTTTCTTTCTAGTTCTTACCTGGATAGATCTTTTGGCTCCCAAGAGTTTATTACCCAGTAACTGGTAATATCCTTATTGATGATTGAGTACTTTACTTGTGTTAATTTACCCAGTAACTAGTAAAAGGTAATTTACTTCTTTGATTTTCTCCAGCGGATTCGTTTTTTCATTTCCCCGACAAGTATATCCTTGATATGTTCATTTTAACCGATGACGGATATTCTTCCTATTTGGTATTCTATCCAGTAAAAAGGTAGTTGTAATTCCTTCTTTCCCTAGAGATTTTATCCTTGATATGTTCACTTTAACCGGTGACGAATATTCTTCCCTTTGAGTCTATCCTTGATATGTTCACTTTAACCGGTGATGAATTTTCTCTTTCTTCGATCTTCTACGCAGTAACTGGTAGTTGTAAATCCTATTTCTTTTGGTAGTTTATCCTTGATATGCTCATCCTAACAGATGACATATATTATTCCTTTGAGTTTATCCTTGATATGTTCACTTTAACCGGTGACGAATACTCTCTCTTTGGTATTCTACCCAGTAATTGGTAGTTGTAATTCCTATTTTTCCCGCAGTCTATCCTTGCTATGTTTACCTTAACCGGTAACGGATATTCTTCATAATCCCATGTAGTTTATCCTTGATATCTTCATCCTAACAGATGACAAATATTCTTCCTTTAAGTTTATTCTTGATATGTTCACTTTAACCGGTGACAGATACGCTCTCTTTAGTCTTCGTCCGAGTAAAAAGGTAGTTGTAATTCCTATTTGATTACCTTTTCCCAACAGGTTATTCCTACCCATTATCCGATAATGAATATTCCTCGTTTTCCTTAGCGATTCATCCTTGATATGTTTACCTTAACCGGTAACGGATGTCCCTCTGTCCGAGTATATTATCTTCCTACCTAGTAACCGGTGGCAGATAATTTATCTCTTTTACTCCTGTGTTGAAGTTTTTCTTCCCAAGTTGAGTTTGGATTCGTATTTCTTTATGAAATCGAATTTCCCTTTTGACTTGAGTATTTCAATTTCGTTCTGATCTACTCTCGTCCCCTGCAGATTCTTTTCCCCAGTCGGAGTCTCTCCATTGATTTATTTTCATAGAAATCTCCTTGTGTTTCCAATAGTTTTTAAGTTGTAGCCTGACCTACGCATAACTTTTTATTCCCCAGAGTCTTTGTCCCCTCAGTGAGTTTTCCTTATGGAATAAATTATGCTCCTGTGGATTTTCAGTCTCTCCGGATTATTTTCCTTTGTGGCAATATGTTCCCCATAAAGATTATTTTTGCATTCATATCATATACATAATGAGGTCTCTTAGGGACCAAAATTTGCTTCTTGATGTTGTTACTTAAATCCATTCTACCGATTAGATGTGAAGATTTTAACCTTCACATCCTCGGATAGAATGTCCTTAAATAAGGGAAGCTGTAAGACCCCAACTTCGACCATAAGATCCCTCATGCTATCTCTTAATTTGCATTGGCTTTGGGATCACACCTTGGTATTCTCATTACCCATCATTCATTGGGTTTGCATTGAGAGAGATCACCAAGCATATTTGATTGTATCATACTTTAGTTTCCTTTATTTACTAACCAAAATACCAAAAATATGTCTATGTGTAGTTTAATTTCTTTTGTAGGTAGTGTGTGAGTTCACTTGTGCCTCATTAAGCTCACATATAGGGTTTGAGACCCTCAATGCAAGATGTCAATCAAGGAAAGGTTCAAAATATTTCTAAGTATCATATATGGTTCCCCATGTTATTCATTTGTTATTTTGATCAAGAATTCATCAAGAGTTTGGAGCTTCTTTGTCAAGGAAGCCCTAATTCATCTGGGTATCTTGTGTGCCTTCCTCAACAGGTTTATTCAATAATTGGTCAAAGATCTATAGTTTTGATTCATTATACATCATCTCAAGCATATATGATTCTCCATGATCCCCAAAGAGCAAGAGAACTTCAAGTTTGCAAGTTGGTTCAAATAGGTTTACCAGAGAAAGTCAACTAGCCAAATCTAGGGTTCCCTAGACCATATATCCTACACTTTTTGTCATATGAAAATGATTCAAAGAGAAAAGTTACTTTTTGTTACATTCCAAACAAGTTTCATGTTGGCACAAATATCTAATTTTGCTTGGAAAGTTATTTTTGTATGGTGAAAGATTATAGGTCATTTTGTATGTGCCCTAGTTAGGAGGTCAACTCTCAAGGACCATAACTTGCTCAATTTTTATGATATGAATTCCATCCGAGTTTCATGATCAATTTCAAGATGTATTCTATAACTTTTCTTCTTTGATAGATGTCAAAATCAACTTTCAAGGGCATGTTCCAAGAGGAAACATTATAGGTCATTTTGGGCCATCATCATTGAACAAGCAATTTTCCTCAACTTCTAAAATCCATAACTCCCTCATGCAAGATTCAAATTGTATCAATATTGTGACCAAATTTAATAGGATTTAAATAAATACAACTTTGATGAAGGAACTAGTTTTATTTGAAGCCCATAGCAAAAGTTATTCAAGGTGGAAAAGTGGTCATTTGACTTTTAACTTAGAAAATTTTCAACTATGTTTGATTTCTCCAACTTCCACCTTATATTTTCATCACTATCCAAGCTCCAAATGGAAAAGTTTTTAACATAAAAGTTCCCCCATTCATGTTAGCTTTCAAAAGAGTCTAATATCATGGCATTTGGATCAAATTTGAGGGACTCGCGCATGGTGACTTTGCATGGCCCTATTTGGAAACATTTGTGATCAACTTTCTATAAAAAATGCATGGCCTCGTGAATTGCTTTCAGCATCACTTATGCATGATTTTGGCTATTTCCAATCATTCTTTGGGCCTTGTTGAATGCCCATGCAACCATGCACACTATAGTTGCTATTTTGTGCATTTTAATGGAAGTGTGTGAAAATCATTTGAAAAGTCTATAAATGCAACTCATTCTGCTCAAAATCAAGAACCTTTGGCCCAAGCTTTGACCTGTAAACACTCCCACCCTCCATTGATATAATTTCTTTAAGATTTCTCTTGAAATCGAGTTTTGATTCCCATTTTGTTTTGGTATTGAAACTCCAAGAATTCAAAGCCCTTTTGCATCCAAATCATCTCCTGCAAGCTAGTGGAAGCAAGCCCAAGCAAATTGAGATCGAGATCGAGCTTCATCAATGCAAACAGAAGGTGAATTTTGTGAAACTTTTCTTCTATAATTCTCCCTCAATTCTTCATCATTTCATTTGATTTTTGGTTAGCTGAAGTCCTACCAATGTAGGCAACACGATTGAGTTGCTTTGAGGTCAAATCAAAGCAACTCAGTTCATACTCCTTAATTTTCGATTCCACATATCTTTAAATATACTTGGAATTTGAGAATTTTGAGGTTAGATTCAGATTCCTGGCAATTTTTCCTTCAAAATAGTGTACTCGCTTTTCATTTTTATGAAAGTTGGTGGTGGACAAGTCCTGTGAGGTCCACCGGAGAAGATGACTGGAGCTAGGACTCCAGTGCTGTACTGGAACATCCCAAGCCATCTTATTCTTATCTCACGTTATAATCTTGGCCCTTGATTTGGATTACAATGTTTGCAACGCATTGACTGAAGGGCATGGTGGACCACAAGCGTGTGGCCATCAGATTTGCCACCTCAACTAATGAGGGAGATCTGATGGCCCATGTTTTTCCCATTTTATTTTAATTTATGGTTTGATGTTTAATCCATTTATTTTATTTTATTCATAGAAATTTCATTTTTAATCCAAAAAATATGACACTTTCACCAAAAAATCTTTAAATATTTTCCTCTTCCATATTTTGAATCAAAATCATCTTTTAGGTTAATTTTGATAATTTTTTTGAATTAAATGAATTTTAATATGTTTTTAAATATTTTAAAATACTTCTGACTTTCGAAAAATTCTGAATTTTTTGTCTAAGGTCCTTTGACCTTGTTTGACCTAGGACAAATCCCTTGGCCATTTATTTGGTGATTTGAAGGGATTTGAGGTTTTGTCCATTTAAAAATGCATTTTAATTTATTTTAGATTTGATTTTTAATTATTTAATTGTTTAAAAATACTGTTGAGTCGTTTTATTGACTTTGTGATGTTTGAATTTCTGCTTGGCCTTGGTCATGGTTGATTTGAACTTTTATTTGACCAATAATATTGGATTTAGGGGGTTGATGAAATGTACATTTCATCCCTCAAAATGAATGGATAGTATTGATCAAATGAATTTCCTCCTGTGATCAATTTGTGTTTCTATTTCCCCTCCCTTCTTCATCTCCATCCCTATTCTTCCCCAATCCATCATGGACCAATGAATTCTTTTCATGTCAAATGCCAGTTGATTAATCAATGACCTTGTGTCAAATGAATCAACATGAGCCTGACTGAGATAGGTCCTTCCCACTTTATTTTTATGTGTGGTATGTTTTAGGAGCTTGGTTCTTTGTACCAAGTCTCTAACAATCATTAACACTAATATCTTTATTGCCCGTCCTCATATAGTTGTGACTTCTACATAAGTCCAATTACAATTGCTTAACATAGAGCTAAATTTATCCCGCAAGGCATATCATTCTAGTAAGTGAGATTATAAGTCTCCCATTCTTCATGGTATTGTGTGAAGACTTGACCTTTTTTCCATTCATGAGAGCTAGTGGCATACTTGTTGATTTATCCAAGTCGGAGCCCTTCTCATGGATGATGTCTTGGTCCATGTCTTCATATTTGTGAATGGATGGTTAAGTGTTCTCCAAAGAATGACCTAAACAAATGGAACTCTTCACTAACATTTGACTAACCTTTTATTAACATTGCTTTACTTTCAAGTCATTTACTTAATGCAATTTAAATTCAAGTACTTTTATCATTCATTGCCATTTACATTTCATGCAACTTGTTTATGTTTCACTCATTTTATTTTTTGCTCACTTGAGCCATATCTCATGATTGTATATATTGTGTACTTGTGATTTTTGTTCTGTTTATGGTCTTAGGACCTTAAAATACTTAGTAACAACAAAAACTCTAAAAAATATGTTGGTGGACTGTTGGGCTTGATCTGAACTCTTGGACTTAGAATTAGGCAACATTCCCTATGCTTTAAAGGACTTGGCCAATACCACTATTTGAGACAGAGCCATCTTTGACTATGCCTTTAATCTGATGCAAACCTTGGTTGCTCTTGGTTCATCTGTTACTTTGTCTCTGTGATTGATTGTTATACTAGTTGTTATTGTGTATGTCTGATGATTGTTTCTGAGAGTTTGCCAAGGAATATTTCATCTGATACACTTGGAAGACACTAAAGACTGCTTGCTTTTGAAGTGCTTTCTAGGATAATGTTTATCTTTATTTGATGCCTGTGTCTTCATATTATTTTCTTGGATATTTCTTATACTCGTTACTTGCTTAAAAGTCCATAGGAAATAGGTTTCTATCCGACATTCTTGTCTTGTGGATTGCATCCCATTGGTCAGATCTTTTCAACTCTTAACTTTTAATTTTTTGTCTACCGTAGTCTCTTCATCTTCTTCCACTTCTTTAATTTCAAAATCTCTCCCTCTTTTCAAAACCTTATTTGCTTGTGTTTTCAACTTAGACATGTTTTAATAAGTAGAAACTTTGGCCTATACCAATGAATTTTCAAACTTTTTCTTAATTAAATTTGTGAATTAACTTAACCATATTGACTTTAATTTCAAAAGACAAAAAGAACTAACCACCTCATTCAAGTCTTTGGCCTTTTATGCCCTTTTCTTTCAAAAAATTTGTTAAAACCAATTTACCAACTTCTTTTAAATTTTTACCACGAAGTATGGGGTTTTAATCCCTCATTTTTATGTTGGTACGTAGGCATAAGACCGAAGGTCTTGTCAAACACAAAATTGCAATTAATGAATTCTTTTCTCATCCCACCATTCTATATTTTTTTTCAACATCATTTTGACCAAAAACACTTGCACACAAAAAAGGGCTCCCTAGGAGTACCTAGGACACTTTTGGTGCTAATACCTTCCCTATGTGTAACCAACCCCTTACTTGTAATCTCTGACATTTTATTGGTTTTGATTTGAAAACTTATTACTTTTGGGTTTTGTTCGTACTTTTGTCCTTTTCAATTGGAAACAATAAAAGCGCGATGGTGACTCTAGTTTTATTGAAGTCAAGTTTATCCGTAGCTTGATGGTCATGAATTTACTGCTACAGTTTGAAGCTTGTTTGTCAAGGAATCTCTAATTCATTTGGGTATCTTGTGTACCTTCCTCAGCAAGTGTTTTCAATAGTTGGTTAAAGATATCAAGGGATACTTCATTTTACATCATCATAAGCATATATGATCCTCCATGATCCCCTAAGAGCAAAGGAACTTCAAGTATGCAAGTTGATTCAAGGACGTTTACCAGAAAAGTCAACTGGTCAAATCTAGGGTTTCCTAGACCCTATCTTTTACAATTTGTCATATGAAAATGGTTCCGAGAGAAGCGTTACTATTTATGACATTCTGAACATCTTTAATGTTGGCCTAAAAAGCTAATTTTGCTTGGAAAATCATTTTTTATGGTGAAATAGTATAGGTCATTTTGTTTGTGCCCTAGATAGAAGGTCAACTTTCAAGAGCCATAACTTCCTCATTTTTTATGATATGAATATGATCCAAGTTTCATGATTAATTTCAAGATGTATTATTCAACTTTTCTTATTTAAGAAAGATCAAATTCTAATTGCAAAGTCATGTACCATGAGGAAACATTATAAGTCCATTTTGGTCCTCATCATTGAACAAGCAAATTTCCTCAACTTCTAAAATCTATAACTCCATCATCCAAAATTCAAAGGGTACTAAATTTATGGTCAAATTAAAGAGAATTGAAAGAGATAAAACCTTGTATCAGGAGCCAAGTTCATTTGAGGCTTACATAAAAATTTATTCAAGGTAGAAAAATAGGTTATTTGGCTTATAACTTAGAAACATTTCTAAGTATGTTTGATACCTCTACCTTCAAGGCCATTTTTCTCAATTTTCCAAGCTTCAAATTGAAAACTTCACAACATCAAAGTTGTTCCTTATGATGAGATATTTCCAAAAAGTCCAATATCATATCATTTGGATGAAAAATTAGACACTTGCACATGAGGTCTTTCCATGGCTTATTTTGGAAAAAATTTAGCTCCAAACAATGCACAACTTTGCATGGTCTTGTGTGATGACTTCAGCAACTTGCTTGTATGATTTAGAGTGGATTCCAATTATTAATTGGGACTGTACATGCAATGATGCACCCATGCACCAAGAATTTCTCATTTTGATTCAAAATTAGAAAGGTGCACATATCATTTGCTTGACTTATAAATCAAATATCATTTGCTCAGAATGAGAGAAGAACATTACCCAAGCTATGATAGGCATTTCCATAACCTCACACCATAGAATTATTTGAAGATTTCTTGAGAAATCGAGTTTTTGTTCAACTCAAGTTTGTGAACAAAAACTCCAAAGACTCATTCCCTTTTCCACACCATTAAGTTTCTGCAAGCAAGAGGAAGAGAAAGAACAAAGAATTGCATCAAGAACAAAGCTCAGAAGCATCTCACAGAAGGTGAATTTCACAAAACTTCATCTTTTTTATTCTCCCTCCATACTCTAGATCTAAACTGAACTTTGTGTTGGCTGAAGTCCTACCAATGTAGGCAATATCACTGAGTTATTTTGAGTTTGATTCGAAGCAACTCAGATTGGACACCTCTAATTTGATCTTCACTTTTCTAATTATAGAGTGAGAGATGGAACAAATAGAGGTCATATTTGTGATCCTTGCAATTTTTCCTTTCAAATGATGTTAGATCCATAAATTTCTGGGCAAGTTTGATCTGCACAGTCTGGTGACCCTCATCGGAGAAGAAGACCGGAGCTAGGGACCCGGTGGTCGCGTGGCATGACCCTCACCCTTGGATCTCTCTTCCATCTTCTAATCTAAGCCTTTGTTTGTGATTACCATGTGTGTTGCGCGTTGACTGGAGGAACATGTGGAATGCATATTTTGGATCATCAGATATGCCACCTCAATTAATGAGGGAGATCTAATGGCTCTTGTTTTTTTGTTTTTTTGTATTTTCTAATTTGATATTTAAATAGCCCTTTCTTTTAAAATTCACCATAAATTCATTTTTGATCCAAAATTATGGGACCAACACCAAAAATTCACATATATTTTCTTCTTCCCATTTATGATTTAAAATTAATTTTTGGATTAAGTTTGATATTTTTGGTGAATTTTGTGATTTTTAACATTTCTTAATTAGTTTTTAATTACTTCTGACTTTTGAAAAATACCAAAAAAATTATTCAATGGTCATTTGACCTTACTTGACCTAAGATAAATCCCTTGGTGTTTTGAAGGGGTTTTAGGTTTTTGATCTTTGAAAACTTATTTTATTCATTTTTAAAATATTTTAAAAAATAGTTTAATTGATTTAATGTTTTGGTGAGCTTTTGTATTGACTTTATGTTGACCTTACTTCTGTTTGGCCTTAGTCTTGGTTGAATTGGACCTTGACTTGGTCAATACCATTGGATTTAGGAGGTTGGTGTAGTTTAAAACTTCATCCTCAGATGAATGAATGGTATTGATCAAATGAGGTTCATCCCTTGACCAATTTGGGATCTCCTTCATTTAATCTCTCCATTTTCATCTCATTTCTTCCCCCAATCATATTTTGGCCAATGAATTCTCGTGGATCATTAGCTAGTTGATTCATCAATGACCTTATGTCAGATGAATCAACATAGGCTTGATTGAGATAGGCCCATCCTCTCTTGTTTTTGTGTGTGGTATGCTTTAAGAGCTTGGTCTTAGATACCTTGTCTCTAGCATGCATTAACACCGACATTATTACTGACCGACCTTAGATAGGTATGACTTCTACATAATCCTACTTACGATTGCTTAACATAGCGCTAAATTTGCCTCAAGGCACAAATTAGCATACTAAACTTGATAAATAACATTTAATTTTATTGGCATTTACTTTAATGAAATTTAAATTATGGCACTTCATCATTCCTTGTCATTTACATTCATGTCAATATTTTATGCTTCAGTCATTTGCTCTTTGCCCACTTGGGCCTATGTTTATGCTTCAATTATTTTCATTTTACTCACTTTAGCCATTATATTTGTACTTGTGATCATAATTTGTTTGTGGTCTTAGGACCTTAAAACCCTTAATAAAAACAAAAACACTAAAAAACACATTAGTGGATTGTTGGATCTTTGTCTGTGACTTGATTTGGACCTATGGACTTAGAGTAGGCAACATTCCTGAGCTATGGAAGAAAAACTTGGCCAATGCCATTAATTTGAGGCCAAAAACATGGCCAATTCCATTCATCTGATAGAAGCTTGAGAGACTCCATTGGGTTTATCTGATACACTCTTTCTCTTTGTCTAAATTGTTATCTTGATCTTATTGTTATTGTTTGATTTTTCCTCTATGAGTTTGTTTCAAGGGATTTTTCATCTGATACACATAAAGGACATTGAAGATTGCTTTCTTTGGAGTGGTAGCTTGGATGATTATTTATCTTTACTTGATACCATTGGGTTTCTTATTAATTGCTTGGATGATTATGGCTTTGTTATTTGTTTGACAATCCAAAGGAAATGGGTTTCTATCTTACACTATTATCTTGTGGATGCTTCCCATGGGTTAGATCTTTTTAACTCAAAACTCTTAATATTGTATATGATAGCCTCTTCATCTCCACCTTCTTCTTCTTTAATATCAAAATCTTCTTCTCATTTTCAAAACTTCTTTGCTTGTTGTTTTTCAACTTAGACTTGTTTTAATGAGTAGAAACCTTGGCCTTATGCCATTGATTTTCAAACTATTTTCTTCATCAAACTTGTAAGAAGACTTAATCATATTGAATTTATTTTAAAAAAGACCAAAAAGAACTAATAACCTTATCTAATCATTTTGGCCATTTGGTGCCTTTTTCCTTTTAAACTTTTCAAAAAGAAAGCATTTAGATTTGAGTTATCCTTGGTTGAGATGTAATTCTCCCATTCCATGATATGTTGAGTGTAAGACTTTCCATTTACTAGGGGTTAGAGGATACTTGTTGATTTAATCCGAGTTAGAACCCTCCCTCTTAAATGTTGTAAAGACCTCATTATCGGTGGATGTTTGGTTGAGTGTTCTCTCATTGATAACAAAATATCTTTAAGCTTTTGTTAAAATCAATTCACCCATCTTTGAAATTTTTACCACAAACTATGAGGTTTCGATCCCTCATTTGTGTTGGTACGTAGACATAAGACCAAAAGTCTTATCAAACACAAAATGTAAATAATGAATTCTTTTCCCATCCCCTCATTCTATTTTTAAAACAAATATCTTTTCAACAAAAACAAGTACACACAAAAAGGGCTCCCTAGGAGTACCTAGGACACTTGGGTGTTAATACCTTCCCTCTGTGTATTCAACCCCCTTACCTGTAATATCTGACATTTTATTAGTTTTGATTTGAAAACTTCTTATCTTTGGGTTTTATTCGTACTTTCTCCCTTTTCCTTTGGAAATAATAAAAGCGTGATAGAGACTCTAGTTTTATTGACGTTGACTTAACCAATAGCTCAGTGGTCATGAATTTACTGCTACAAAAAAAAGTCGTGACTCTACTGAGGAGTAGTCCTCGGTGGGTTTAGCATAATTTTTGTGTGTATTATATTTGTTGATTATTGATGTTGGTATGTTTGTATATATTGTATGTATGATACTTTATGTCTGTTGTGTTAAGTGATTTTTGTGTGGTGAGATAAGTCCTAACCCGGACATGAGAGAATTATGATTAGGATGGTGGGTATAGTCAATGTTGGCTTTGATGGAGTCATTCCTAAAAAAGTTGACTTGAGATCCCCCGCTCAGTGGAGGCCCCTTTGGGATTACTACACTCAGACGAGTTTATCTTAGAACTCTTAACCCCTCTTGGACTTATCAGGATGTAATGTGGTGGCTAATCAGGAACTATCCTGATTTAGTTGATACGCGATACTACACTCAGACAAGTTTATCTTGAGAATACTATGGCTTGATGAGTCAGTTATCCAAACCTATAGTATCCGATAGACAGGATCACGGCTCTAGGAACTTTTTAGAACATGCTCTATAGGTTTTTAACCTTAGTACACTCCTTTGGGATGGTTCTTAACCCGACTCCATGCTCGTGACTCGCAACAAACCAATTGATTCTTGGTTGATCCGATTAGTTACCATAAATATCAATAGATCTTGGATGTTGATGGGGTGAAAACCCTAATCCACCAAAATGGATGATTGATCTTGACGATGACTTGATCCATCCCTTGACCTTTGTTTGTGTTTACCTTGTGCATGATCCCTTGTGTGTGATTATTGCGTTCATGCATACAAATACATCATATCATTCATCACAAAAATAAATTTTAAGAAACTAAGGTCGTGTTTTCAAATATTTTCAGACCATGGATTATGGACGAAGGAACACTTAGAAATATGATTTCAGATGTCCAGATTTGAAAGAGTTAAGGAAGCTAGCATCCTTTCTAGTTGATCCCTTGGACTTACAAGACCGATATGGAAAGCTTTTATCTATTCTGGGTACTAAGATAGAAGATGGGATCCTCAACACTTTGGTCCAGTTTTATGATTCTATGTATCATTGCTTCACTTTCCCGGATTATCAGCTTATGCCCACTTTGGAGGAGTACTCTTATTTGGTTGGTTTCTCTATTTCTAATCAGATTCCATTTTCTAGTTTAGAAGAAGATCCAAATCCTCTTGATATTTCCAAAGCTTTTCACTTGAAGAAATCCAAGATTGAAGCTCATATGACTTCTAAGAGTGGTATTCAAGGGATTCCTGCCAAGTCCTTGATAGGAAGAGCTCACTATTTTGCTGGTATGGGGAGTGTGGACGCATTTGAGGCTATCTTCGCTCTTCTCATTTATGGATTGGTTTTGTTCTCCAATGTTGATAACTTCGTTAACATTAATGCCATAAAGATATTCTTGATTGGAAATCCACTTCCAACTCTTCTTGGAGACACTTATTATTCTATTCACCATAGGACTTCAAAGAGTGGGGGAATGATTGTCTGTTGCATGCCTTTGCTGTACAAGTGGTTTATTTCTTACTTGCCGCAATCTACTTCCTTTTGGGATCTCAATAATGGATTAAGGTGGTCACATAAAATCATGGCTCTTACTCACCCTGATATTGTATGGTATAATCGTGTTTATGATTGGGTGATGATTATTGATAGTTGTGGTGAGTTTCCCAATGTACCCCTTCTTGGTACAAAGGAAGGCATTAACTACAACCCAGTTTTGGTGCGTCGTCAGTTTGGGTATGCTATGAGGGGTAAACCAAACAACATTTGGTTGAGTAGTTTCTATCTCAAGGAAAATGAAGATAATATATATTTCAAGAAGAATATTGTTCGTGCTTGGTATAATATCCGTAGGAAGGGAAGAAAAGAATTAGGAAGGAAAGATTGTGTCTCATTTAACTTAATGAGTCCAAGCTAGAGCTCTTCATCTTAAGATGTCGTATCCTCGCCAAGAGCCTTTGCCTATGATTGATAAATGTCTTACTCTTGTTTTTGTGACTGTTGTTGAGAAACTTCAGATTTCTTTGACCCATATGCAACAAGAGAGAGACGCTCGGAAGAACAAGTATCAGATTGTTGAGTTCGAGAATTCAGAGATTCAAAAGCTGATAAAGCAAAGGGATGAAGAAGATTCTGCCAACAAGAAGAGGAAGGCGCAAGTGGATTTATTTTGCGAAGATCAAGGAATATTTCACAACTTCTCGGCTCCAAGGACTCCACAACAAAATGGAGTAGTTGAAAGAAAGAACAGGTCATTGGTGGAACTTGCAAGAACAATGCTTAGCGACTCAAATCTTCCTAAGTATTTTTAGGCAGATGTGGTTAGCACGGCATGCTTTGTAAGCAATAGAGTTAACATAAGACCTATCCTAAAGAAGACTCCATATGAACTCTTCAAAGGAAGGAAACCCAACATCTCTTTCTTTCACATCTTTGGATGCAAGTGCTTTGTCCTAAACAATGACAAAGACAACCTTGGTAAGTTCGACGAAAAATCGGATGAAGGTACCTTTCTTGGGTATTCTCTTACAAGTAAGGCATACAGAATTTATAATAAGAGAATTTTAAATATTGAAGAATCCTTGCATGTTAAGTCTGACGAATCTAACCCCTCGAAAGAGGAAATTGTTGTTTGTGATGATGATGATGATTTTGTAGAAATTCCTAAAGAAGATACTTCAAACAAGGATCAAGAAGCACCGATTCAACAAGAGTCAAATCAAAATGATCTACCTAAGGAATGGAGAACTCATAGAGATCATCCCATTGACAAAGTAATTGGTGACATTAGTCAAGGTGTCGCTAGAAGATTGAATCTCAAGGATGCATGCTTAAACATGGCGTTCGTTTCGCAAATAGAACCTTCCAAAATTGATGAAGCTCTAGAAGATGATCAATGGATTGTTGCTATGCAAGAAGAATTAAACCAATTCGAGAGAAATCAAGTTTGGGAACTTGTTCCTAGACCAAGTGATAAGCACATCATTGGAACAAGATGGGTGTTTAAGAACAAGCTTGATGAGAATGGAATAGTTGTTCGAAACAAAGCAAGATTGGTCGCTCAAGGATAAATCAAGAAGAATAAATTGACTTTGAGGAAACTTTCGGTCCGGTTGCAAGGTTAGAAGCTATTCGTTTATTACTTGCTTACACATGTTCAATGAATTTTCAGCTTTTTCAAATGGACGTCAAAAGCGCCTTCTTAAACGGCTACATCAACGAAGAAGTCTATGTCAAACAAGACTTTATTTATCAAGAAGATAAAAGGGAATACCTTACTTGTGCAAGTCTACGTAGACGACATAATCTTCGGTTCATCCAACAAAGAACTATGTGAAGAATTTGCGTTGATAATACAAGGTAAATTTGAAATGTCTATGATGGGGAAGATGAACTACTTTCTTGGATTGCAAATCAAGCAACTAAAAGACGGAATTTTTATCAACCAATCAAAGTACTGCAAAGAACTATTAAAGAGATTTGATATGGATGGGTGTAAAGCAATGTCAACACCAATGGGCTCTGGAACTTATGTTGATCAAGACAAATCGGGTGTGTCAATTGATATCACGAAGTATCGAGGTATGATTGGTTCTTTATTATATTTGACGGCAAGTCGTCCTGACATAATGTTTAGCGTGTGTTTATGTGGTCGATTCCAAGCAAATCCTAAGGAGTCACATCTCACGGCGGTCAAGAGAATCATGAAGTACCTCAAGGGAACAACCAACGTTGGATTATGGTATCCTAAAGGTAGTGTTTGTAAGTTAATTGGTTATTTTGACGCGGATTATACAGGTTGTAAAACAGATAGAAAAAGTACTAGTGGAACGTCTCACATCCTTGGTAATGCTCTAGTCTCATGGTCTTGTAAGAAACAAGCGTGTGTTGCTCTTAGTACGGCTGAAGCAGAATACATAGCAGCAGGCAGTTGTTGTGCCCATAATCTTTGGCTAAAGCAACAATTAAGTGACTATGGAATCGATCTTGGATGCATACCACTCCGATGCGACAACACAAGTGCAATTAATATCACAAAGAATCCGGTCATGCACTCAAGGACCAAACACATAGACATTCGACACCATTTCATTCGTGATCATGTGCTTAAAGGCGATGTCGAAGTTACCTTTGTCGATACTCATAATCAACTGGCGGATATCTTCACAAAACCGCTCGCAAAAGAACCATTCTATAAGATTCGAAGAGAACTTGGCATTCTGGATGAAGGTGACATATAACTATCTCACAATTATTCACTGTACATAAGGCCAAGGTACACAAGTTCTCAATCCTTCTTAATTTTTGTGAAATTTTTCCTTCTAAATTTTTTTGTGTATATGTGCTTTTTGCCACTATGTAACCGGTTACTTCATTGTGGATAACCGGTCACCCTGCTCATTTTTGCCTAACTCACGAAATTTCACTCTGTGTAACCGGTTACTCACATATGGATAATCGGTTACCCTGTTGTTTTTTGTCTAAAAAACACATTTTCCTCACTGTGTAACCGGTTACTCCCTTATGGATAACCGATTACCCTGCATTTTTTTTCAGTTTTCTCACGCGTTTTGCACATGTACTTCAGACCTTGTTACAAATATTGGTTTATATTATGGTTGAAGTTTCTTATGTGGTATATGATGCTTAGCCTATTATGTGTGCATGCTTGTTTGTTTTATCTCTTTTTCACCCTTTTTGTTAATGACAAAGGGGGAGAAGAAGAGAAATTATTACTATGATATTTCCTTTCCTTGCTGGTTGTGTCTCTCTAACGAAAATGCAGAATTCAAAGACTCCTTAATTCATCAATTAAGGGGGAGCATAGTTTAAGGGGGGCTGTTGATAGAGAAACACCACGGAATCACATCTTCATGTTTTTTGGGTTGTCATCATCAAAAAGGGGGAGATTGTGGAGACATGACTTCTCAGATATTTTGATGACGACAAGCCTTGCTACATAGCTAAAGTCGGATTAACAAAAAGATTGATCAAGGTTAAAGCTCGTGTATGAAGTTTCCAACAAATGATCAAGTCTTGGTGAATCACATGAAGATTCGGCTTTCACATGGATTTAGGTAACACTTGAACTCTAGATAGTTATACAAGTGTTCATAACATGTTGCATTCATATCACAATCATTGAAAATAGTTTTATGCATCAACAAACCACCATACTTCATTTTTTAAGTTATTTTTCAAAACTGTGTTAGAGTAACCGGTTATCAGTTTTAGGGTAACCGATTACTCTGAGTAATTTTCAAACATTTTCTTAACGTTGGAACCATGTAACCAGTTATCCAATTTAAGGTAACCGGTTACTTCAAGCAAATTTCAAATTATTTTGTAACGTTGAAAGCATGTAACCGGTTACCCTATTTAAGGTAACCGATTACCACTGATCCAGAATGAAAAATATTTGCATCTTTTCATGAAAACTCTTATGGTCTCTTCATCATGAAACATGGCAACTTTTGGATTATTGCATTCATCTGGGAGGTGTTTTAAACATTATATAAACATCATTTTTCAGATTTCAAAATTACCTGCTTGCAAAAATTTTAAATCATTTACACACGTTCTCTCAATCTTTCTAAGTTTTCATCCACATTTTCTTAAGAGTGAAACTTTGCATAAACCTTCATTTTTCAGCATCATAGTTTCATTCCAATTCAAGAACACTTGTATAAATACTGTGAGATTTGAGTGTTACAAAGGAGAAGATCAATTATTTAATTGATATACTTCAATTTTCATCTATCTCATCTTATACAAATTATTCAGAATTATATTCTTTGATTACAACTTATTCTTAGAATTGTTAAGGATAGGTTTGTAAGGTATTATCCTTGTTATCCGGTGTGTGGGTACAAGAGGTCCATTGGTGAGAAATTGAGTCTCGATTGGACTTTAAACATTATAAATCCAAGAGGATTATTCTTGGTGTATTAGAATAGATAGAAAGACCTTAAGGTGTCTTGTCTAGGAATCTAACATTATAGTGAAATTCTCTTTCGTGTTGAAAGGGGAGTGGAGTACTCTCAATCTGTGAGGGGAACCACTATACACCATTGTGTCATTTACTTTCCGCACTTTACCGCTTTTCATCACTTAAGAATTTCAGAAAGTAAAAGTCATAAACCATCAAAAATCCAAAAAATACTCTAAGTGCCTCATTCACCCCCCCCCCCCCTCTAAGGCACTCCTTAAACTTACAGAGACTATCTACCATTCTGAGTCGTCTGAAGGCTCAGATATGTATGAAAAGATGGATGAAATGAAGGATTAGTTTCAAGAACTAAAGAAGCAAATGAAGACCCTAAGGGTAAAATATTTGTTTGAGAAGAGCGCTTCTGAGCTCTGCTTGGTGCCTAATATGAAGATCCATGTTTAGTTTAAGGTCCCTATTTGATAACTACAAGGGGAACACTTGCCTTGTAAGCCATCTTGTGATGTATGCCTGCAAGATGTCAACCCAAATAGACAATGACCAGTTGCTCATTCATTATTTCTCGGATAGTTTGACCGGTGCCGCTCTTCGTTGGTACATGGGTCTGGACAGTGGTAACATTCATACTTTCAATGATTTAGGCGAGGCCTTTGTCAAGCAGTATAAGTATAATGTGGATATGGCGCCTGATCGTGACCAACTTCGGTCTATGTCTCAGAGAGACAAAGAGACATTTAAAGAATATGTGCAAAGATGGAGAGAGCTAGCCGCTCATATTGGTCCTCCGTTGGAAGAAAAAGAAATGACAAAGATCTTTCTCAAGAATTTGAGTTTATTTTACTATGAGCGTATGATTGCTAGCGCTCTCAATGATTTCACCGAGATGGTGAAAATGGGGATGCGTCTAGAGGAAGATGTCCATGGGGGCAGATTGTCTAGATAAGAAGCGCCAACCTGTAAGAAGTATGGGAATGGTTTCTCGAAAAAGTAGGATGGAGAAACTAATTCAGTGACTGTGAAGAGGTGAAGAAAGCCTTATGTGAAGAAGATTTCCAGATATCATCAACAACATCATCAAGTGTCTTTTGTTATTCCAGTGTTTGCCAATATTTATGTCATTCAATCAGCAGCAGTTTAACCTCAACAACAATAACAACAACAACACACTCATAACAACGACCATCATAACAACAATCACAACAATAATCAACACAACAACTATGAGAGGAAGAAGGTCATGTTTGACCCTATTCCGATGTCCTATGCCAAATTATATCCGTCTCTTACTGTAAAAAAATCTGGTACAGCCAAGAAGTCATTGGCCTATGCCTGAACCTCTACCATGGTGGTATAAGCCTGGTCAGCATTGTACCTATCATCAAGGGGCACCAGGCGATGATATTGAGAACTGTTATCTGTTGAAATACGAGGTTCAACGGTTGGTAAGAAGTGGGATGGTGTCCTTTGAGGACCATGCGCCAAATGTTAAAGCCAATCTATTACCCGCTCATGGTAACTCCTCTGTAAATATGGTGGACGATTGTCCTAGTGAGTATAAAGTTTATGATATCCGACATATCCGAAGATTCTTGGTAGAGCATCACAAGACTTTGTGTCAGCTTAGTGAATGCGAGCATGATCATGACGGCTGTATCATTTGTGGTGTCAATCCACGTGGGTGCGTGATTGTGAAGAGGGATATTTAAAGGTTAATGGATGAAGGTATGATTCACATCCACCAAGCTAGAAATCTGGATGATGACATAAATGTGATTGTTCCATTTTTCAAAACTTCTGACCGAGTGGTGATTCAGTATGATAGAAGTAGGAGAAGGAATAGATCGGTATCACCATTAGTGATATGGTTGGCGAGTGTAGCGGTGCATTCGTGACCATCGAGCTATGGATAAACCCGGCGTCAATTGAAAAATAGAGTCGCCACCATGCCTTATTTTTTTCCAAAGGAAAAGGGAAAAGTACAAACAAAACCCAAGAAAAGAAGTTTTCAAATCAAAACTAATAAAATGCCAGAGATTACAGGTAATGGGGTTGGTTACACAGAGGGAAGGTATTAGCATCCAAAGTGTCCTAGGTACTCATAGGGAGCCCTTTTTTGTGTGCAAGTGTTTTTGTTGAAAAGATATTTGATAAAAATGGAATGGGGGATGAGAGAAGAATTCATTAATTATATTTTTGGTGTTTGACAAGACCTTCGATCTTATGCCTACATACCAACATAAAAATGAGGGATCAAAACCCCGTAGTTCATGGTAAAAATTTCAAAGAAGTTGGTGAATTGACTTTAACAAAAGTTTAGTATAGAAAGGCACAAAGATGGCCAAATATTTAAATGGGGTTGTTAATTATTTTTGTCTTTTGAAATTAAAGTCAGTATAGTTAAGTTCGTTTGCAAGTCTGGTTTAAGAAAATGTTTGAAAATTCAATGGCATAAGGTCAAAGTTTCTAATTATTAAAACATGTCTAAGTTGAAAACACAAACAAATAAGGTTTTGAAAAGAGGGAGTGATTTTGAAATTAAATAAGTGAGAGGAGATGAAGAGGCTACCCTAAACAAAAATTAAAAATTAAAAGTTGAAAAGATCTGACCAATGGGATGGAATCCACAATACAAGAATGTCAGATAGAAACCTATTTCCTTTGGACTTTTTAGCAAGCAACAAGCATAAGCAATATCCAAGCAAACCATATGAATCCCAAGGCATCAAATAAAGATAGCCATAACATCCAAGCCAGCATTCCAATAGCGAACAGTCTTCAGTGTCTTCAAATGTATTAGGTGAAATATTTCCTTGGTGAACTCAGAAACAATCATCAGACATCAACAATAATAACAGTATAACAATAGAGACAAAGTGATAGGTGAACCAAGAGCACTCAGAGTTTGCATCAGATGAAAGGCGTAGTCAAGAATAACTCAGTCTCAGATAGTGGCATTGGCCAAGTCCTTTAAGCACATGGAATGTTGCCTACTTCTAAGTCCAAAAGCTCATATCAAGTCCAACAGTCCACCAATATATTTTTTTAGGGTTTTTGTAGTTATTAAGTATTTTAAGGTCCTAAGACCATAAACAGAATAAAATCACAAGTAGATAATATATACAATCACAAGATATGGCTCAAGTGAGCAAAGTGAAAATGACTGAAACATAAACATCTTGCATGAAATGTAAATGGCAATGAATGATAAAGGTGCTGAAATCTAAATTGCATTAAGTAAATGACTTGAAAGTAAAGCAATATTAATAATAGGTTAGTCAATGTTTAGTGAAGAGTTTTAATTGTTTAAGTCATTCTTTGGAGAACACTCAACCATTCATTCACAAGTATGAATCCATGCACCAAGACATCATCCATGAGAATGGCTCCAACTTGGATAAATTAACAAGTATACCACTAGCTCCCATGAATGGAAAAAGGTTATGTTTTCACACAATGCCATGAAGAATGGGAGACTTACAATCTCACTTACTAGAATGATATGCCTTGCAGGACAAATTTTTAGCTCTATGTTAAGTAATCGTAATTGGACTTTTGTAGAAGTCACAACTATCTGAGGCCAGGAAATAAAGATATTGGTGTTAATGAATGTTAGAGACTTTGTACAAAGAACCAAGCTCCTAAAACATACCACACACAAAAATAAAGATGGGATGGACATATCTCAATCCAGCTCATGTTGATTTATCTGACACAAGGTCATTGATGAATCAACTAGCATTTGGACATTAGAGAAGTCATTGGTCAATGATGGATTGGGAAAGAATAGGGATGAATATGAAGAGGGGAGGGGAAATAGGAACCCAAATTGATCATAAGAGGAAATTCATATGATTAATACTATCAATTCATCTTGAGGGATGAAATGTACATTTCATCAACCCCTAAATCCAATAGTATTGGTCAAATAAAAGTCAAATCAACCATGACCAAGGCCAAACAAAAAGTCAAACATCACAAGGTCAATTAAATGTCTCAACAATATTTTTAAACAATTAAAAAATTAAAAATCACTTTTAAAACGAATTAAAATGCATTTTTAAATGGACAAAACCTAAAATCCCTTCAAATCACCAAATAAATGGCCAATGGATTTATCCTAGGTCAAACAAGGTCAAAGGACCTCAGACAAAAAATTTCACATTTTTTGGAAAGTCAGAAGTATTTTAAAATATTTAAAAACAAGTCAAAATCATTTAATTCACAAAAAATATCAAAATTAATCCAAAAAAATGATTTTAATTCAAAATATGGAAGAGGAAAATATTTAAATACTTTTTGTGAAAGTCCCATATTTTTTGGATGAAAAATGAAATTTATATGAATAAATAAAATAGAAGGATTTAAAATAAAATCAGAATTAATTAAAATAGATGAAAAAACATGGGCCATCAGATTTCCTTCATTAATTGAGGTGACAAGTATTGTGGCCACGCGCGTAGGGAACATGGAATGCCTCAGTCAACGCGTAACACATGTGATCATCACAACCAAGGGCCAAGATTATAACATTCAAACATGATCAAATGGCTGGAAGGGCACCAACGAACCACTGGAGCCCTATCTCCGGTCTTCTTCTCTATTGGGCCTAACCGGATTGGTCCACCATCAACCTCCATAAAAAAGACAAGTGAATATACTAATTTAAAGAGAAAATTTGCAGGAGTTCGAATCTGACCTCAATTTCTCCCAATTCCAAATATATTAAAAGATACATGGATTTGAAATTTGAGGTGCATGATCTGATTTGCTTCATTTAGCCTCAAAGCAACTCAATCTTGTTGCCTACATTGGTAGGATTTTAACCAACCAAAAACCAAGTGAAATGATGGAGAATTGAGAGAGAATCGAAGAAGGAAAGTTTCACAAAATTCACCTTCTGTTTGCAGTGATGAAGCTCGATCTGGATCTCAATTTGCTTGGGCTTGCTTCCTTTAGCTTGTAGGATATGAAACAGATGCTCAAAGGGTTTGGACACTTGGAGTTTCAACCTCAAAACAGAAGTGAAATTGAAACTCGATTTCAAATGAAATCTTCAAGCTTATCCTTTAATGGAGGTTTGGGGAAGTTGTAGGAGAAAGGCTTGGGAAAGGTATCTTTAATTTTGAGCAGAATGACATGTATTTATAGGCTCCAATATTCATTTCTACACACTTCCAAAAAATTGTCAAAAATAGAATTTTTAGTGTGCATGCTTGCATGGGCGTGTGATAGGCCTAAAGTGATTGGAAAAGGTCCAAAATCGTGCTTGAGTGGTGTTAAAAGCTTAACATGAGGCCATGCAAATGTATTTTAAGATTGGTCATGAAAATTATCTAAATGGAACCATGCAATGCAACCAGGCGCAAGTCCTTCAAAAATGCTCGAAATTCCATCATCTTGGACTCTTTGGAAATTTAACATGCAAGGGAATAACTTTCTTGTTGAACACTTTTACATTTGGAGCTTGGATCATGATAAATTTTGAGGTGGAAGTTGGAGAAATCAAACATAGTTGAAAATTTTCTAAGTATAAACTCAAATGACCATTTTTTCCACCTTGAATACTTTTGCTATGAGCTTCAAATGAAAATTCTTCCTTCATAAAAGTTGTAGCTCTTTCATTCCTATTCAATTTGGTCACAAATTTGACACCATTTAGATCTTGCCTGAGGGAGTTATGGATTTTAGAAGTTGAGGAAAATCGATTGTTCAATGATGATGGCCCAAAATGACCTATAATGTTTCCTCTGGGAACATGCCCTTGCAAGTTGAATTTGACATTTCTTAAAGAATAAAAGTTGGATAAGAAATCTCGAATTAGATCTTGGAACTTGCATGGTCTTAATATAATAAAAATTGAGCAAGTTATGGTCCTTGGAAGTTGACCTTCTAACTAGGTCACATACAAAATGACCTATAATCTTTCACCATAAAAAATGACCTTCCAAGCAAAACTAGCTCTTGATGAAAACATGAAAGTTGTTTGGAATGTCATAAAGAGTAACGTTTTTCTTGGAATCATTTTCATATGACAAATATTATAGGAGATAGAGTCTAGGGAACCCTAGATTTGACTAGTTGAGTTCCTCTGGTCAACCTCTTTGAACCAACTAGCAAACTGGAAGTTCTTTTGAGCTTTGGGGCTCATGGAGGATAATATGCATAAGATTATGTGAGCTTGATGAGGCACAGATGGACACACACACTACCTACAAAAGAAACAACACTGCACATAGACATATTTTTGGTATTTTGGTTAGTAAACAAAAGAAAATAAAGTATCATACAATCAAATGTACTTGGTGATCTCTTCCAATGCAAACCAAATGAATGAGGGGTAAGAAGGATGCCAAGGTGTGATCCCAAATCCAATGCAAATGATGAGATAACATGATGGATCTTAGTGTCAAAATTGGGGTCTTATAGCTGCCCCTATTTAAGGACATTATAGTTGAGGATCTGAAGGTTAAAATCTTCGTATCAACTCAGTATAATGGACTTAAATAACAACATCATGAAATAAAGTTTGGTCCCTAAGAGACCTAATTATGCATATGATATGAATGTTAAAATAATCTTTGTGGGGAATATATTGCCACAAAGGAAAAGAATCCGGAGAGACTGAAAATGCACAGGAGCATAATTTATTCCATAAGGAAAACTCATTGAGGAGACAAAGACTCTGGGGATAAAAAGCTATGCATAGGCCAGGCTACGACTTAAAAATCGATGAAGACACAAGGGGATTTCCATGAAAATAAATCAATGGAAAGACTCAGACTGGGGATAAAGCTATCTGGAGGGGATAATAGTGGATCAAAACGAAGCTGAAATACTCAAGCTAGAGGAAATTCGATTTGACAAAGAAATACGAACCCAAACTCAATTGGGGAAGAAAAACTTCAGCAGAGGAGTAAAAGAGACATATTATCTACCATCGGTTACTGGGTAGGAAAATAATACACTCGGACAGAGGGATATCTGTTACCAGTTAAAGTAAATTTGTCAAGGATGACTCGCTGAGAAAAATGAGGAATATTCATTACCAGTTACTGGGTAAGAATAACCTACTAGGGAAAAGGGAATCAAATAGGAATTACAACTACCTTTTTACTAGGTAGAATACCAAAAGGAGAGTATCCATCAACGGTAAAAGTGAACATATCAAGGATAAACTCAAAGGGATAATATTTGTCATCGGTTAGGATGAACATCTCAAGGATAGACCACCTGGGGAAAGAGGAAGAATATCTGTCACCGATTAAGATGAACATAACAAGGATAAACCACCAACAGAAATAGGATTTACAACTACCGGTTACTAAGTAGAAGACCAAAAAGAAAGCATATGTCACCGGTTAGGATGAACATATGAAGGATAAACTCAAATAAAGAAAATACGTCATTGGTTAGGATGAACATATCAAGGATAAACTTTGTTGGGAAATAAGGAATTACAACTACCGGTTACTGGGTAGAAGACCAAAGAGAGAGTATTCGTCATCAGTTAAGATGAACATATCAAGGATAAACTCAAAGAGGAGAATAGGATTTATATCTGCCATTACTGGACAGAATACCGTAAATAGGAATTATAACTACCTTTTAACCGGGTAGAATACCAAGAAGAAAAGAAAATCTGTCACCGGTTAAAGTGAACATATAAAGGATAGACTCTCTAGAAATAATAGGAATTACAACTACCGGTTACTGGGTAGAATACCAGACAGGAAGAATATACGTCACCGATTAGGGTAAACATATCAAGGATAAACTTGCTAGGGAAACATAAAAACGAATCCGCTGGGTGTAGCGGTAGATTCGGGACCATCAAGCTATTGATAAACTTGACGTCAGTAAAACCAGAGTCGCCATCACGCTTTTATTGTTTCCAAAGGAAAAGGGAAAAGTATGAACAAAACCCAAATATAAGAAGTTTTCAAATCAAAACTAATAAAATTCCAGAGATTATAGGTAAGGGGGTTGGTTACAGAGAGGGAAGGTCTTAGCACCCAAAGTGTCTTAGGTACTCCTAGGGAGCCCTTTTTGTGTGCATATGTTTTTGGTGTAAATGATGTTTGATAAAATATAGAGTTGGGAGATGGGAAAAGAATTCATTAATCAAATTTTTGTGTATGACAAGACCTTCGGTCTTATGCCTACGTACCAACGTAAAAACGAGGGATCAAAACCCCGTAGTTCGTGGTAAAAATTTCAAAGAAGTTGGTGAATTGATTTTAACAAAAGTTTAAGAGAAATGGCACAAAAGGACAAAGACTTGAATGGGGTTGTTAGTTATTTTTATTTATTTTTTAAATTAAAGTCAATATGGTTAAGTTCATTTATAAGTTGGATTAAGAAAAAGTTTGAAAATGCAATGGCATAAGACCAAAGTTTCTAATCATTAAAACATGTCTAAGTTTGAATCACAAGCAAATAAAGTTTTTGAAAAGAGGGAGAGATTTTAAAATTTAATAAGTGGAAGGATATGAAGAGACTATCCTAGACAAAAATTAAAAGTTAAGGGTTGAAAAGATCTGACCAATGGGATGCAATCCAACAGACAAGAATGTCATACAGAAACCCATTTCTTTTGGACTTTGACAATCAATAAGCAATAAGCATTGAGCAATATCCAAGCAAATCAAATGAATACCAAGGCATCAAATAAAGATATCCATAATGTCCAAGCAAGCATTCCAATAGCTAGCAGTCTCCAGTATCTTCCAATGTAGCAGATGAAATACTCATTGATCAACTCAGAACAATCATCAAACATAAGCAATAATAACAATATAACAATTAAGCACAAAGACAAAGTAGCAGATGAGTCAAAAGGAGTCAGGGTCTTGCATCAGATGAAGGCATAGTCAAAGATAGCTTCGGCTCAGATGTTGGCATTGACCAAGTCCTTTAGCACAGGGAATGTTGCCTAATTCTCAGTCCAAAAGTTCAGATCAAGTCCAACAGTCCACCAAGATGTTTTTTAGGTGTTTTTTTTGTTATTAGGTGTTTTAAGGTCCTAAGACCATAAAAAAATCAAAATAAAGCAAACAAAATATATACAATCACAAGATATGGCTCAAATGAGCAAAGTAAAAAGGACTTGAAACATAAACAAGTTGCATGAAATGCAAATGGCAATGAATGATAAAGGTATTGAAATTTAAATTGCATAAACTAAATAACTTGAAAGTAAAGTAATGTTAATTAAGAAGTTAGTCAATGATTAGTCAAAAGTTAGTGATGAGTTTTAAATAATTAAGTCATTCTTTAGTGAACACTCAACCATTCATTCACAAGTATGAATCCTTGAACCAAGATATCGTCCATGAGAAGGGCTCCAACTTGGATAAATCAATAAGTATGGCACTAGATCTCATGAATGTAAAAAAGGTCAAGTTCCCATACAATGCCATGAAGAATGGGAGACTTACAATCTCACTTACTAGAATGATATGCCTTAAGGGTCAAATTTATCTCTATGTTAAGCAATTGTAATTGGACTTAGTAGAAGTCACAATTATTTGAGTCCGGACAATAAAAATATAGGTGTTAATGCATGTTAGAGATTTGGTACAAGGACCCAAACTCCTAAAACATACCATACACTAAAAGAAATGAGGGGAGGACCTATCTCAGTCTGGCTCATGTTGATTCATCTGACACAAGGTCATTGATGAATCAACTAGCATTAGATATGAAGATATTTCATTGGTCAATGAGGGATTGAGGAAGAATAGGGATGGAGATGAAGAGGGAAGGGGAAATAGAAACACAAATTGATCATGAGAAGAATTTCATCTGATCAATACCATCCATTCATTTTGGGAGATGAAATGTACATTTCATCAATCCCTTAAATCCAATGGTATTGATCAAACAAAAGTCAAATCAACCATGACCAAGGCCCAAGCAGAAAGTCAAACATCACAAGACCATAAAAATGACTCAACATAATGTTTAAACAATTATTCAATTAAAAATCAAATTAAAAGTGAATTAAAATGCATTATTAAATGGACAAAACCTCAAATCCCTTCAAAACACCAAATATATGGCCAAGGGATTTATCCTAGGTCAAACAAGATCAAAGGACCTTAGACAAAAAAATTCATGATTTTTGGAAAGTCAGAAGTATTTGAAAATAATTAAAAATATGTACAAAAACATTCAATTCATGACAAATATCAAAATTAATCCAAAAAATAATTTTAATTCAAAATATGGAAGAGGAAAATATTTAAAGATTTTTGGTGAAAGTCCCATATTTTTTGGATTAAAAATGAAATTAATATGAATTAAATAAAATAAAGAGATTAAATGAAAAATCAAAAATTAAAAAGAAATTAGGAAAAACAGGGCCATCAGATCTCCCTCATTAATTGAGGTGGCAGATCTGATGGTCAAGCGTGTATCATCCACCATAGTCCACACTCAACGCGCATGTACAAGTGGTAATCAAAAGGAAGGGTCAAGATTAGAACCTGGCTTCATGATCAGATGGCCTGGGACGTTCTAGCGTAGCACCAGAGCCCTAGTTCCAGTCATCTTCTCCGGTGGACCTCACCGGACTGGTCCACCACCAACCACCACTAAGATAAAAAGTAAGTGCACTATTATAAAGAAAAATGCTCAAGAGCTTGATTCTGGCATCAATTTCACCCAATTCCAAGTATATTGAAAGATACGTGGACTTGAAGTTTGAGGTGCGTGATCTGAGTTGCTTCGATTTAACCTCAAAGCAACTCAATCTTGTTGCCTACATTGGTAGGACTTCAGCCAACCAAAAATTAATCAAAATAGTTGAGAATTGAGGGAGAATCGAAGAAGAGAAAAATGAGAAAAATCACCTTCTGTTGGGCAGTGATGAAGCTCGATCTGGATCTCAATTGGCTTGGCGTGCTTCTAATTGCTTGCAGGAAGTGAAATGGAAGCTTGAATGGCTTGGACTCTTGGAGTTTCAACTACAAAACAGAAGTGAATTTGAAACTCGATTTTTAAATGAATACCTTTAAGATTATCCTTTAATGTAGGGGAGGGTGTTTACAGATCAAAGTTTGGGTCAAGGGTCCTTAATTCTGAGCAGGAGGGCATGTATATATAGGCTCTTGCGTTGCTTTTCACACACTTTCAAAATTTGTCAAAAATAGCAACCTTGGTTGCATGGTTGCATGGGCGTGTACAAGGCCTATTAAATGATGCCAAAAGGTCCAACATTGTGTGATAATCAACCTGAAATGATATCATGTGATCATGCATTATGGAAATGGAAATTGGACATTGATCTTACCAAATGAAGCCATGTAAAGGACACATGTGCAAATCTCTCAATTCTTGTCCAAATGAAGTGATCTTGGACTTTTTGGAAACGTGACATCAAGGGGAACAACTATGATGTTTAAAAAATTTCTAAGTACAAAGTCAAATGACCACTTCTTCCACCTTGAATACTTTTTGCTATGAGCTTCAAATGAAAATTCTTCCTTCATAAAAGTTGTAGCTCTTTCAATACTATTAAATTTGGTCAAAAATTTGACATCATTTAGATTTTTCATGAGGGAGTTATGCATTTTCGAAGTTGAGGAAAATTGCTTGTTCAATGGTAATGGCCCAAAATGACCTATAATGTTTCCTCTTGGCACATGCCCTTGCAAGTCGAATTTGACATTTCTGAAATAATAAAATTTGGAGAAGACATATTGAAAATGATCATGAAACTTGGATGGCCTTCATATCATAAAAATTGAGCAAGTTATGGTCCTTGGAAGTTGATCTTCTAACTAGGGCACATACAAAATGACATATAATGTTTCACCATAAAAAATGACTTTCCAAGAAAAACTAGCTCTTGATGTTAACATGAAAGTTGTTTGGAATGTTATAAATAGTAACTTTTCTCTGAGAATAATTTTCATATGACAAATTGTAGGAGATAGGGTCTAGGGAACCCTGGTTTTGACCAGTTGACTTTCTCTGGTCAACCTCTTTGAACCAACTTGCAAACTTGAAGTTATTTTGATCTTTGGGACTCATGGAGGATCATATATGCATAATATGATGTATAATTAAGTATCCCTTGAAATATTTGACCAATTTGTTGAAGAAACTTGTTGAGGAAGTCACACAAGACACCCTAATGAAATAGGGCTTCCAAGGCAAACAAGTTTCAAACTCTTGATGAATTCTTGATCCAAATGACAAATAATGAACATGGGGATCCATATATGATTTTTAGGACCATTGTGAACCATTCCTTGATTGATCTCTTGTCATGAGGGTTTCAAACCCTAGTTGTGGGCTTGATAGGGCACAGGTGTATGCACATACTACCTACAAAAGAAACAAAGTTATACATAGACATATTTTTAGCATTTTGGTTAGTAAGCAAAATAAAATAAAGTATGATACAATCAAATGTGCTTGGTGATCTTTACTAATGCAAACCCAATGAATCAGGGGTAAAGAGGGTACCAAGGTGTGATCCCAAAGCCAATGTAAAATGACGAAATAGCATGAGGTATCTTAGGGTCAAAATTGGGGTCTTACAGCTGCCCCTATTTAAGGACATTCTAGCTGAGGGTGTGAAGGTTAAAAATTTTGTATCAACTCAGCAGAATGGACTTAAATAACAACACCAAGAAATAAATTTTGGTCCCTAAGAGACCTCATGATGCATATGATATGAATGTTAAAATAATCTTTGTGGGGAATATATTTCCATAAAGGAAAAGAATCTGGAGAGACCGAAAGTCCACAGGAGCATCATGTATTCCAGAAGAAATAATTGCTGGGGAGATAGAGACTCTGGGGGAAAAAAGTTATGTGTAGGCCAGGCTACGACTTGAAAACTGCTGGAGATGCGAGGGGATTTCCATGAAAATGAATCAATGGAAAGACTCGGACTGGGGAGAAGGAAATCTGCTTGTATCGGGATAACACCAATACAGCAAGAAACAACTGCAGGGGCGATGCGTAAATCAAAACAAAGTTGACATACCTACGCAAAAGGGGATTCCATTTCCTAAATAAATATGAAACCAAACTCAACTGGGGAAGAAAAAACTTCAACATAGGAGTAAAAGGAGATATATTATTTATTACCGGCTATTGGGTAAGAAGATAATATACTCGGACAGAGGGACATTCGTTACCGGTTAGGGTAAACATATCAAGGATGAATCGCTGAGGAAAAATGAGGCGCGTTCATTACCGGTTATTGGGTAAGAACGACCTACTAGGAAAAGAAATCAAATAGGATTTACAACTACCTGTTATCGAGAAGAAGACCGAAGAGAGTATCTGTAACTGATTAGAGTGAACAATATCAAGGATAAACTCGGAGGAAGAATACTCGTCATCGGTTAGGATGAACATATCAAGGATAGACTGCCAAGGTAAAAATAGGAATTATAACTACCGGTTACTGGGTAGAAAACCAAAGAGAGAATATCCATCACTAGTTAAAGTGGACATATCAAGGATAGACTCCGAGGGAAAAAATAGGATTTACATCTATCAGTTATTGGGTAGAAGACCGCAAAGAAGAGAAAAATTGTCACTGATTAGAGTGAACATATCAAGGATACACTCACTGGGGAATAAAAATAGGAATTACGACTACCTTTTTTTTGGGTAGAAAACCAAACAGGAAGAATATCTGTCACTGGTTAGGATGAACATATCAAGGATAGACTTGTCGGGGAAACGTGAAAATGAATCAGTTGGGGAAAACAAAGGAGTAAAATACCTTTTACCGATTACTGGGTAAAGGTAAAGTACTCAACACCAATAAGAATATTACCAGTTATTAGGTAATGGACCCTCGGGGACCAAAAGATCTATCTAGGTAAGAGCTAGAAAGAAATGGTCAAACAATACTCAACCCAATAAGGATATAACTCAAGGGGAGTGGTTCCATCCATATGATACTCTATGGAAGAAACTGAAATAACAATCATCCATGAGGAAATAACTCAGTGGGGGATGATAAAGGATAAATTGTTTCTGCTTAAGGGGTTGACACTCTATAATTGAAGGAGGACAGACACATCGAATTTGCATGAGGGTATAATATCACCAAAGAAGGGGATCAGAAGAAAAATCAATGCGATAAAATGCACAAAGAAATATTTGATGTTATGTTTATGCATGAATATGCATGTATATGATTATAATTATGCTGACAAACCAGCACAAAGGATACAAATAACGAATATTTGAATCATCACTATAAAACACTCGGCTAATATCAGAAAAAAATGGAAACAACCACTGGAGAATCTGCTAGGGATGAAAATAAATCATCTAACTCAAAATAAATTCAACTCTGGATGGGGAAAGACATGGAGAATATGCATTCCACCAGACATGCCACGGATCTGCTAAGGATCCTGATAAGTCAAATCTGCAGGGAATTTCAAGCTAACACCCTAAATGGGAGGCAACCTTGCAGGGGACATTACCAATACTGCTCAAAACCAAGCATTGCCGGGAATGAGGGAACTTCTATCATAAGACGAAACTCTTTCAGGGATTCAAGAAGTAAAACTCTGAATGAGGAACCAGGAAAAATGTTGGGGATACCGTGACCTGTTGGAACAAATCAAAGACCATTAAATTCCTCAATAATCATCAAATTCTTCTTGGAGATTGTGAAGTAAACCAATTCCAAGGCAAAGATAATCAGATCTGACTCACACAGGGGAGAAACTATCGTGGTTATGCGACACAAACAAATGCAATTGGGGATCTGGAGACCATATAAAGGTTCCGAGATAGCCAGGTTCAATCATTAAGTCACAAACTGGGGAATACAAAACATGGACACCTCAGCCGGGGAAAATGAACTACAAAGGGGACCAATCATCCGCTCAACTGGGGATAATAGGTTGAGGAATTCTTTCGGGGATTCAAGAAGTAAAGCTCTGAATGAGGAACCAGGAAAAATGTTGGGGATATCGTGACCTGTTGGAACAAATCAAAGACCATCAAATTCCTCAATAATCATCAGATTCTTCTTGGAGATTGTGAAGTAAACCAATTCCAAGGCAAAGATAATCATATCTGACTCACACAGGGGAGAAACTATCGTGGTTATGCGACACAAACAAATGCAATTGGGGATCTGGAGACCAAATAAAGGTTCTGAGATAGCCAGGTTCAATCATTAAGTCACAAACTGAGGAATGCAAAACATGGACACCTCGGTCGGGGAAGATGAACTGCAAAGGGGACCAATCATCCACTCAACTAGGGATAATAGGTTGCTTGGGGATAAACTTATTAACCATGCCCGGAATGAACCACGACGTGTTAGGGAGGATAAATTTACCAAACCAACTGCTTGGGGAAGACCAACAATGTCTCATACCTCAAGACTTACATGTTCTTAGATCGCTATTGACATTCCTTGTTGAAATCGACTTTTCTTAAAGTGAATGTTTTTTATTATTTTAAGAAAAATAATTATTCATTGATTTATTTCAAAATTATCATCATAAAAATTCAATTTTAAAACAGAAACAAATAAGAATATCAAATAATTGGATAAAAGCTCAACTTTATTTAATAGAATGGTAGTCCGCAAATGGTGAGACTCCATAGATCTTTACAAAGTTTGAAAATGGTAATTTACATGGAGAAAGGCTACATTGAATACAATGATCACTACTCTCCCTACCAGCTTTAGAATCCACTGGGCTTATCTTCGGTTGAGAATGATGAATCATAACCAAATGACTGCTCAAAACTGCTTCAAATATGAGGACCAGCCGGATGCAGTTACTTGCCATAATCCCTCATTTTTTCCTAGATTGCCCCAAGGCGGGGTATCAATCTATCAGGATGAATTTTCTGTTTTATGTCTCTAATTCTTTCCGGGGTCACCCTTTCGGGTTTTCAATTCACCAAGACGCTTATTTTTGCCTAAGCCGCCCTTTCAAGTTTTCAACTTAGCGAGCTATTCTTTTCTTTTGAGGCGAAGTATTTCTTGACTGCATCGGCATTCACAAGACGCATGAACTCTTCACCATCCATAGTTGTAAGAATCAAAGCACCGCCTGAGAAGGCTCTCTTAACAACATATAGGCCTTCACAATTAGGATTCAATTTGCCCCTAGCATCAGGTTTGAAAGATAGAATCTTCTTGAGCACGAGGTCACATTCTCTAAACACACGAGGCTTGATCTTCTTATCAAATGCTTTCTTCATTTTCTGCTGATACAACTGACCATGACACATGGCAGTCAATCTCTTCTCTTCAATTAAATTGAATTGGTCATATCTGGCCTGACACCATTCAGCTTCTGTCAATTTGGCTTCCATCAAGACACACAATGATGGCATCTCAACCTCCACGGGGAGCAAAACTTCCATGCCATAAACGAGAGAGAAAGGGGTTGCCCCTTTTGAAGTGCGGATGGATGTATGGTACCCTGTAGCGGTAAATTCATGACCATCAAGATATGGATAAGCTTAACATCAATAAAACCAGAGTTGCCACCGTGCTTTTATTGTTTCCAAAGGAAAAGGGAAAAGTACGAACAAAACCCAAAGATAAGAAGTTTTCAAATCAAAATTAATAAAATGCCAGAGATTACAGATAAGAGGGTTGGTTACACAGAGGGAAGGTGTTAGCACCCAAAGTGTCCTAAGGAGCCCTTTTTTATGTGTGTATGTGTGTTTTGGTATGAAAGATGTTTGGTAAAAATAGAGTGTGGGGATGAGAAAAGAATTCACTGATTATGTTTTTGTGTTTGACAAGACCTTTGGACTTGTGCCTACGTACCAACATAAAAATGAGGGATCAAAACCTCGTAGTTCGTGGTAAAAATTTCAAAGTTGGTGAATTGCTTTTAACAAAAGGTTAATAAGAAAAAGGAACAAATGGCTAAGAATTTGAATGAAGTTGTTAGTTCTTTTTGTCTTTTGAAATTTCAAGTCAATGTGATTAAGTTTATTTACAAATTTGATTTAAGAAAGAGTTTGAAAATTCAGAGCCATAAGGCTAAAGTTTCTAATTATTAAAACAAAGTCTAAGTTTAAAAATCACAAGCAAAGAATTTTTTTGAAAAGAGGGAGAGATTTTGAAATTTAAGAAGTGGGAGGAGATGAAGAGACTATCCTAAGCACTAATTTAAAAGTTAAGGGTTGAAAAGATCTGGCCAATGGGATGCAATCCAACAAACAAGAATGTCATACAGAAACCCATTTTCCCTTGGACTTTAATCAAGCAATAATCAATAAGAAAATGAGAAAAATCCAGACATCATAAAGATCAAGGCATCAAATAAAGATAGCCACATCCAAGCAAGCAATTCCAATAGCTAGCAGTCTTCATTTGCCTTCCAATGTATCAGATGAAATATTCCTTGATCAGCTCAGAACAGAGCATCAGACACAAGATCAAAATAACAATTAAGCATAAAGACTGAGTAGTAGATGAATTTAAACAAATCCCAAGGCTTGTATCAGATGAAAGCACACTTCTCAATACCTCAGCCTCAAAATGTTGCATAAGGAATGTTTCCTAATCCTAAGTCCAAAAGTTCAGACCAAGATCAACAGTCCACCAGATGTTTTTTAGTGTTTTTGTTGTTGTTAAGTATTTCAAGGTCCTAAGACCACAAACAAAACCAAAACACACAAACAATATATACAATCATAAGATATGGCTCAAATGAGCAAAGTGAAAATGACATAAACATAAACAAGTTAAATGAAATCTAAATGACAATGAATGATAAATGACTAAAATTTAAATTGCATAAAGTAAATGACTTGAAAGTAAAGAAATATTAACAAGAGTTAGTCAAATGTTAGTTAAAAGTTAGTCAAGTGTTAGTGGTGATTTTTAATTGATTAAGTCATTTTTTGGAGAACACTCAACCATTTATTCACAAGTATGAATCCTTAAACCAAGATATCTTTCATAAGAAGGGCTCTAACTTGGATAATTCAACAAGTATGCCACTAGCTCCCATGAATGGAAAAAAGCTCAAGTTTTCACACAATTCCATGAAGAATGGGAGACTTACAATCTCACTTTCTAGAATGATATGCCTTGAGGGTCAAATTTAGATCTATGTTAAGCAATTGTAATTGGACTTATGTAGAAGTCACAATTATCTGAGGCCGGGAAATAAAAATTTAGGTGTTAATGCATGTTAGAGATTTGGTATGAAGATCCAAACTCCTAAAACATATCACACACTAAAAGAAAAGAGCAAGAGGGAGGGACCTATCTCAGTCATACTTGTATTGATTCATTTGACACAAGCTCATTGATAAACCAATTAGCCTTTAGACATTAGAGATTGCACTGGTCAAATGAGGGAATGGTGAAGAATATGGATGGAGATGAAGAGGGAGGGGAAGATAGAAACACAAATTGGTCATGGGAGGAATTTTATCAAATAAAATCCATTCATTCATTTTGGGAGATGAAATGTACATTTCATCAATCCCCTAAATCCAATGGTTTTGATCCAACAAAAGTCAAATCAACCTTAACCAAGGCCCAAACAGATAGTCAAACATCACAAGACCATAAAAATGACACGACAATATTTTTGAACATTTAATCAATTAAAAATCAATTTAAAAATGAATTAAAATGCATTTTAATTTGGTCAAAACCTAAAATCCCTTCAAAACACCAAATAAATGGCCAAGGGATCTATCCTAGGTCAAACAAGGCCAAATGACCTTAGACAAAAAAATTCATGATTTTTGGAAATTCAGAAGTATTTTTAAACAATTAAAAATATGCACAAAAACATTTCATTCATGAAAAATATCAAAATTAATCCAAAAAATAATTTCAATTTATAATATGGAAGAGAAAAATATTTAAAGATTTTTGGTGAAAGTCCCATATTTTTTGGATTAAAAATGAAATTTCTATGAATTAAACAAAATAAAGCAATTAAATGAAAATTCCAAAATTAAAAAGAAATTAGAAAAAACAAGGGCCACCAGATCTCCCTCATTAATTGAGGTGGGAGATCTGATGGCCAGGCACGTGGTATCCATGGTGGACTCAAGTTAAAGAAATGTACGCGTGGTAATTTAAAGGAATGGCTCAGATTAAAACATTGAAACTTGATCAGATGCCAACACACCACCGGAGATAGGGCTTCGGTCATCTTCTCTGATGAACCCCACCGAACTGGTCCACATTAATCTCAATGGAAAATGAAAAACAAGGACACTATCTCAAAGAAAAAATGCTCAGGAGCTCGAATCTGACCTCAATTTTCTCCAATTCCAAGTATATCAAAAGATACAGGTATTTGAATTTTGAGGATCATGAACTGAGTTGCTTCGATTTAACCTCAAAGCAACTCAATCTTGTTGCCTACATTGGTAGGACTTCAGCCAACCAAAAATCAAAGAGAATGGTAAAGAATTGAGAGAGAATCGAAGAGATGAAGTTTCTGAAAAATCACCTTCGAGGGAGCTTAAATCTTGCTTGATCTTGCTTCTAATTGGTCTTGGCTTGACTTCAGATGCCTGCAGGAAGTGAATTGGATCAAGGAAAGGCTTGGATTCTTCGAGTTTCAACTTCAAAACAAAAGTGAAATTGAAACTCGATTTTCAATTGAAAACCTTCAAGTTTATCCTCTAATGGTGAGGATTATGGTTGCAGGATCAAAGCTTGGGCAAGGTGTCCCCAATTCTGAGTAGAAGGGGTTATATTTATAGGCAATGCAATTGATTTCCACACACTTCCATCAAAATGCCAAAAATAGTAATTCTCACTTTCATGGATGCATGGGCGTGTGATAGGCCTATCAAATGATGTCAAAAGGTCCAAAATTGATCATGATCAATACTGAAAGTGTGTCAGGGAGTCATGCAATTGGAAATGAAAATTGGTCATGAGATTCATCCAAATGGAACCTTGAAGAAAAGTCATGCGCAAGTCATTCAATCTTTGTCCAAATGAGGTGATATTAGACATTTTGGGAAGTTGAGATCAAGGGTAACAACTTTCATGTTGAACACTTTTCCATTTGAAGCTTGGATAATGATGAATTTTGAGGTGGAAGTTTTGAAAATCAAACATATTTGAAATTTTTCTAAGCACCAAGTCAAATGTTCACTTCTTCCACCTTGAATAACTTTTTCTATGGGCTTCAAATGGAAAACGTTACTTCATCAAAGTTGTAGCTATATCAAGCCTGTTCAATTTGGTCATAAACTTTACCTCATTTGATTTGGCATGAAGGAGTTATGCATTTTATAAGTTGAGGATAATCTCTTGTTCAATGGTAATGGCCCAAAATGATAATCTTTCCTCTTGGCACATGCCCTTACAAGTTGAATTTTAACTTCTTAAAAGAATCAAATTTGGAGAGGACATATTGAAATATATCATGAAACTTGGATGTCCTTCATCTCATAAAAATTAATTAAGTTATGGTCCTTGGAAGTTGACCTCCTAACTAGGGTTCAGACAAAATGACCTATAACCTTTCACCATAAACAATGACTTTACAGGCAAAACTAGATCTTGACCTTAACATAAAAGTTGTTTATAATGTCATAATGAGTAAAGTTGATCTTGGAATCATTTTCATATGATAAAAATTGTAGGAGATAGGGTCTAGGTAACCCCAGTTTTGATCAATTGACTTTCTCTGGTCAACCACCATGAACCAACTTGCAAACTTGAATTTCTCTTGATCTTTGAGACTCATGGATGATCATATATGTATAAGATGATTCAATATGAAGTATCCCTTGACATATTTGATCAAATGTTGAAGAAACTTGTTGAGGAAGTCACACAAGATACCCAGATGAATTAGGGCTTCCAAGGCAAACAAGCTTCAGACTCTTGGTGAATTCTTGATCAAAATAATAAATGAAGATCATGGGGACCCATATATGATGTATAAAGCTAATGTGAACCATCTCTGGATTGACCTCCTTGCATTGAGGGTCTCAAACCCTAGTTGTGAGCTTGATAAGGCATTGGTGGATGCACACACTACCTACAAAAGAAACAAAGCTAAACATATACATATTTTTGCATTTTGGTTAGTAGACAAAGAAAAATGAAGTATGATACAATTAAATGTGCTTGGTGATCTCTCTCAATACAAATACAATGAATGAGGGGTAAGGAGGATTCCAAGGAGTGATCCCAAAGCCAATGCATGTGATGAGATAGCATGAGGGATCTTAGGGTCAAAATTGGGGTCTTACAGCTGCCCCTATTTAAGGACATTCTAACTGAGGATTTGAAAGTTAAAATCTTCATATTAACTCAGTAGAATGGACTTAAATAACAACATATAGAAACAAATTTTGGTCCCTAGGAGACCTCATGATGCATATAAATGTTAAAATAATCTTTGCAGGGAATATATTGCCACAAAGGAAAAGAATGTGGAGAAACTGAAAGTGCATAGGAGCATAATGCATTCCATAAGGAAAACTCACTGGGGAGGCAGAGACTCTGGGGGGATAAAAATTTATGCGTAGGCCAGACTACGACTTAAAAACTGCTGGAGACACGAGGGGATTTCCATGAATATAAATAAATGGAAGGACTCGGTCCAGGGATAAGGGAAATCTGCAGGGGAAACTGATAGATCAGAACAAAATTGAAATACCCGAATCAAACAGGGAAAGGCGATTCCGCTGAGGAAATACGCACTCAAACTCAACTGGGGAAGAACGGATTTCAACACAAGAGTACCAGAGATATATTATCTATTACCGGTTACTAGGTAGAAAGATAATATACTCTGACAGAGGGACATCCGTTATCGGTTAAGGTAAACATATCAAGGATGACTCGTTAAGGAGAAAGAGGTGTATTTGTTACCTGTTACTGGGTAAGAATAACTAACTGGGGAAAGAGCTCAAATAGGATTTACAACTACTAGTTATTGGGCAGAAGACCAAAGAGAGAGTATTTGTCATTGGTTAAAGAGAACATATCAAGGATAAACTCAAAGGAAGAATATCTGTCATCGGTTAGGATGAACATATCAAGGATAGACCACCAAGGGGAAAGAGGAAGAATATCCGTTACCGGTTAGGGTAAACATATCAAGGATAAACTTCCTGGGAGAAATAGGAATTATATATATATATATATATCAGTTATTGGATAGAATACCAAAGAGAGAATATTTGTCATCGGTTAGGATGAACATATCAAGGATAGACTCAAAGGGGAAAAATAGGAATTACAACTACCGATTACTGGGTAGAATACCAATGAGAGAATATTCGTCATCGATTAGGATGAACATATCAAGGATAGACTCAGAGGGGAAAGATAAAATAGGAATTACAACTACCGGTTACAGGGTAGAATACCTACAAGGGAGAGAAAAATTCGTCATTGGTTAAAGTGAACATATCAAGGATAAACTCTCTGGGGAATGAAATAGGGACTACAACTACCTTTTTACTGGGTAGAAAACCAAAAAGGAAGAATATTTATCACCGGTTAAGGTGAACATATCAAGGATGGACTGCTTAGGGGAAACGTGAAAACAAATCCGCTGAGGAAAACAAGGGAAGTAAATTACATTTATCGGGTATTAGGCAAAAGTAAAGTACTCAGCAAATGAGGAGAATATTACCAGTTACTGAGCAATAAACTCTCAGGGGACCAATAAGTCTATCTAGGTAATAACTAGAAAGAAACGGTCAAACAAAGACTCAACCCAATGAGGATATAACTCAAGGGAAATGGTTCCATCCAGACAATTAACTGGGGAGGAAACTAAAACAATAATCATCCACGAGGAAATAACTCAGTGGGGAATGAGAAAGGTTAAACTTTTTCTGCTTAATAGGCTGACACTTTACAATCAAAAGAAAAATCAATGCGATAAAATGCACAATGAAATATCTGATGTTGTATTATATGCATGAATATGTATGTATGTGATTTATGATTATGCTGACGAAACAACACAAAGGATATAAATAACGAAGATTTGAATCACCACTGCAACACTCAGCTAATCTCAATAGGATGGAAACACCAATTGGAGAATATGCTAAGGATGAAAATAAGCCATCTAGCTCTGAAAAAATCATCTCTGATTGGGGAAAGGCATGGAGAACATTCTTCCAATCTGTTACGATAAACTCCGTAGGGAGAAGAGAATATTGCTGAAGGAAGATCCACCAATCATGTCGAGGATCAAAATTGTCAATACTGCGGGGTATTTTAGGTCAACACCATATCAAATGGGAGACAACCTTGTAGGGGACAAAAACAAGTACTGCTCAGAATTCAATATTGTCGGGAATAAGGGATCTTCATGTCAGAAAATCAACTCTGCGGGGTGTAGCGGGGTATTCGTTACCATTAGAGATATTGACTAAATCGAAGGTAAACCATACAAGTCGAGTCGCCACCGCACTTCTATTTATCCAAAGGAATGGTTAGAAAGCGAACAAAAACCTAAAAGTTTTATCGAATCAAAAACTAGTAAAAATGTCAGAGATCTGGGTAAGGGGGTTGGTTATGCAATGGGAAGGTTTTAAGCACCCAAAATATCCTAGGTACTCCTAGGGAGCCCTTTTCATAAGTGTTGTTCTAGTCTAAAGGGTGTAGGTATATCTAAAGTACTATTTACTAAAAGGAAGGTTAAAAGAAAATGACTCGCAAGGATGTCGCATCCACTGCCTACGTATCTCATCTGAGTATGAGAATCAGAGTCTTCGTAGCTCGGCTACCTATGGGTTAAAGATAAGTGTGCTCGGTAAGACGTCGCGTCTTATGCCTACGTATCTCATCTGGAATGAGAATCAGAGCAAAACGTAGTTCGGCTAACTACGGGAACAAGGGTCTCAATTGCAACTAGGGCAAGAGAAAGGGAAGGTCTCGATCGCAACGAGGGCGAGAGAAAAGAATCGCAGCAAGGGCGAAAGCAAACAAGGATTAGTTGTTAGTCGTCAGTCAAACTCGGCAAGACATCGCATCTCGTGCCTACGTATCTCATCTGAACATGAGAATCAGAGTTGTCGTAGTTCGACTAAGCTAGGGGTTAAGGATTGCCATCTGAACATGGACTTACAAAAGGGGACACCAGCTATGTCAAAGGAAAGTGGGCAATGTGCTCAACGTCCTAGCAGTAGGTGTCGCAGCTCGCTGAATCGAGTCTTAGGCAGTTACCTCTTTGCAATAGAACGGACTGACATGCCATAAGATCGGAGACGCACGGAAGGTCTAAAAGTGGGGAGGCTCTGCTCTAGAGTTGTCATGCAATATGGACCTATGTGTTAGGATTTACAAAGGGGAACATCTACCTAATGTTAGCATGCAAAGAATAGGGGAATTCTACCTATGTTATCATACAAAGGGTTCTACCTAATGGGTGCTACCTAAACGGAACAAGAGTCGACGGATGGAGCGCGGAAAGGAGTTACGGATAAGGGTAGATGGCGATGCCTGAGGCAATCGACTTACAGGTAGATAGTGATGCCTGAGGCAATCGACTTACAAGAGGATGGATGAATGCGTGCTGGTTCTGTTAAGTTTTGAAAATGATTACTCGACGTTGGATCGAGCTTTTGATCTGATTTTGAAATGGTTATCGGATGTTCGTTTTAATTCTTGTATTAACAGGTGACTAAAGAAATAAAGAAATAAATATTATACACTTTATGGGAGAGGGGTACATTTGCTATGAATGGGGATTGTTCATGGCAAACAAACAATAAGAACATATGCCTCATACATCATACAAGTAGGCAACAGTTATCAATCAAATCGGATAAATAAACAATATATAATCAAACCAAAGAATTAAATAATGGAGCATTTAAACAATGCATGGGAGTATGAACATGTTAAATAATCAAGCAATAGAAAGCATGAATGAGAGAAACAAGTATAAAAGATAACAGATGAATCACACAGATGAAAATATGCACACGAAGGGTCCACTGAATAATTTAATCAGGAAATGAGGTACGGACCAAATAAAATCAAGGTAAAAGGCCTCTAATACATGTCATATGAGATGAACGAGGGAGGATCAAAAGATCTCTTCAATTGTCATAAGCAATCCCTAAGTCAAACATCGATCATAAAGAAGTCAACTGAAAATTCAAGTCAACTTAAAAAATAACAAATAAATAGCAAATTAATCAAGAAAATTATGAAAAATTAAAATAAACAAGGTGGGGTCAGGACATCATCATCCCCCGAAAAGATTTTAAAAATAATGAAAATTGGCACGTGAATTAATTAAAACAAAACATAGGTCAAACCAAAAGTCAATTAATAAGACTAGGTTAGAAATAAATCAAGAATAAATAGTAAATTAATCAAGAAAATTATGAAAAATTAAACTAAATAAGGTGGGGTCAGGACATCATCATCCCCCAAAAAGATTTTTAAAATAATGAAAATTTGCACGTGAATTAATTAAAACAAAACATAGGTCAAACCAAAAGTCAATTAATAAGACTAGGTTAGAAATAAATCAAGAATAAATAATAAATTAATCAAGAAAATTATGAAAAATTAAACTAAATAAGGTGGGGCCAGGACATTATCATGCCCCAAAAATATTTTTAAAATAATGAAAATTGGTACGTGAATTAATTAAAATAAAACAGAAGTCAAATTAAAAGTCAACCAACCAAACTAGGTCGAAAATAAATCCAAAATAAATTGAAAATGTAAAATAAAATTCCAAGAAAAGGTCAGGTTGATCATGAGACAGTGGTCAACCTTCATCCCAAAAATAAAATGCTAACAATAATTTTAAGTCATAAAAATAAAATCAATAAAAAAAGTGTGTTAAAATGGACCATTTAGAATAAATAATTAAAATAAAATATTAATATCAAAAAAATACGAAAATAAAAATTATATAAAATTAAATAAAACGTTAAGAAAAGTGAAAAATATTTTTGGGTAATTTTATGGACGAAAAAAATATTTTAAATAAGAAAAAGAAATATGAAAATGGAAGGATTAATGGTGATGAACATGGTAAGCAAGCGTAGATATATCAAAACATGGCCATGGAAGAGATGATTACCTAATGGTAAATAGAAGTGGAATGGAATCTGATATGTGATGAAGCTTTTCCTCCTTGCCACGAAATTCCAATGCTCCTTTAGGGTTAGGGTTTCAGCTTCGTAAATAGGGTGGATTAGGTGTTCTAATGGGCTTTTTAATAAGTGATTAATCCATAAGAATAAAAGTGTGAAGTGAGGTGTAAAATATTATTATTTTGGGTCAAACTTAATTGAATGGATGTCCAATGCATGTCCAAAAGAGATATAAAAACGTGACTGGTTTGTGCAGCATAAATAGAAAATCTGATTGGGCCAGTCAGACCCAAAATCTGCCTAGAAAATCAAGTCATGGTGCCCACTTTAAATGAATGTATCTCTCAAACCATGGATCCAAATGAGATAATTCCAAAAGTATGTGAAATAGGACATGGCAAGGTACAATTGTTGTGAAGAAAGTATTTTCAAATAATGCCTTGAAGTGCAAGAAAACTGACCAAGAAGTCTTGACAAATTTTGAAGATTTTGGACTTAGAAATTTTTCTAAGTGTCCTAAAAAAATGTCTCACTTTGACTAAGCATAACTTTCTCAATTCTAATCCAAATGGAGCAAACTTTATATCTATAGAAAGCTTGGAACAATAGGAACAAATTTCATGTGGAGAAAGTTTCAAATGGAGTTTTTATCTTGATGAAAAATGGGCTTAAAGTGAGTGAAACGATCATGAAAACTTGCCCTAAATGGAAGTCAACCATTTCCAAATTAAGTAACTTTTCCAATTCCTGATTAAATGATGAATCCATGATCCAACCTTGATCAAATTTCACATTTAGGATCCCCTAGGCATGTATTTTGATATTCCACTCGCAAAATGTCAGGAGTTGACTTTTCTGGCCCCACAGTTGACTTTTCCCAAACTGTCTGATTTCCGATTCCATTGATCAATTGAAGCACTTTTGGCTCAAATAAAGAGCTGGTTTTTTGTATGTAGACCCTTGTGGACATATGGAGGGCCATGGAAAAGAGTTTCACCCAAAGAATCAGAAATAAACTGATTTTATACCAAACCCTAGTTTTAGGGCAAAATGATCAGGAACTGATTGCACTGATTGCCAATGGATCTTTCTGAGATAATTGTGAATCTTCCTATGCCAAGATGCCTCTCTAATCATGACATGGATGAGCTCCTCTACTTCCAACCAAACATTGCCTGTTGCAGGTAGCCATGAAACCCTAATTTCTGATTAAATCCAGATGAACACTCTGATAGCTTTGAATCTTTCACTGATGAACTGAGGACCATAATAAGATACTTGGACCCCCCTGAGACCCTTGAGACTTGTATACTTAGAAAATGAAGTCCAATTCTCAATCTTGATTTGTGTGGGCTCCTTCTGTTAAGGAGTGATTGATCAAAACCTAATCTCCATGTCACTAATGCAGTATGCAATGAGTATGACCTAATATGATGCTAATGAAGTGTAAAACATAATCCCATGCTTCCAGGAAAAATGAAGGGTAAATTTTGGGGTATTACAGCTGCCCCTATTCAATCAACTGGAAACCCGAAAGGAAGATAGCAACGGCTTTCTCACTTTCGAGGTATCAAGTGATTGAATACGATAAAAGCCCGAAAATTTACACTGAAGTGAAAAAATGAAGTAACAATGCCTGTTAGAATCGGCCAATAGGTGGTCTTGAAAAAGAATCCGTCTGGTACGGTGAGAGTCGGTCTGAACACCGAAACAAGGAATGTTAGCCTGAATACCAAAATAAATGGTAACACAGAAATGACCATGGCCTGAATGCCGCTCATCAATCTGAATACTGGAAATGACTTCGATCTGAGCATCAGACGATACTTGATTATCAAACATCGGTCTGAATACCGGGAAATTGGCCTGAATGCCACTTCGGTCTGAATACCGAAAAACTGGCCTGAATGCCACAAGTTGCATCGACCTGAATGTCGGAAACTTCTTCGATCTGAACATCAGAAAACTGGCTTGAATGCCACTTTGGTCTGAATACCGAAAACTTGGCCTGAATGCCACAAGTTGCGTCGACCTGAACGTCGGTAACTTCTTCGATCTGAACATCGAAAAACTGGCCTGAATGCCACTTCAGTCTGAATACCGGAAACTTTCATGCCTGTCAGCATCGGCAGAAATAGGGAAAATGATAATTGAGGCGGCGCATGGGCCAACGACCCCTGCTGGGAATAATAAAGATAAGTCATGAACAATCTTCAGTCTGAGTACTAGAAATAACTTTTGGCTTATCACTTGGGATACCGAGAATGCGTTATGCTTTACATACGTATGTTTAAATTTTTTAATGGCTTAATGCTCCATGACAATGGAAATGCTACGCAATTTGGGAGGATGCAATGCAATATGATTCTACATGCAGGGATGTGAAATGCTAGGTTAGAGAGAACGCCAAGTCGAGGCCAGAAATTCTACTAGGGAAGTGATCACCATCTTCTGGACCCTGGCAATGCTGTTGGAGATTCACAGCACAAAGAACTCTGTGGGGAAATTACCCGCCACACGGTGTTCTAGCAAATAACAAAATACTGAGGCTCTGGCTGGGGAGAGAATGGCACTAAAAACTTATTGCTGAGGAAAGCAACAGTGGTTTTGGCAACCATAATTTGCGAGAGAGAGAGACGACTCAGCAGGGGAAGCAAACACCGGTACGGTACCGAGATTCTGCTTCAAGGAAAGAGACCATGGGTCTAACGTCGAGATCATCGATCTGGCATCGAACTCTGAGGAGCAGCCGCTTCTGCTGGGAAGATAGAGTCTGGCACTGTCAACTCCGTTGGGGATATATAGTCTGACACTGTCAACTCCACTGGGGATATACAGTCTGACACTGTCGACTCTACTGGTGAATGTATAATCTGAAACAAATGCTTGGGGAAGTACATGAGTGAGAGCCTGCTGGGGATTGAAGAATCCAACGCTCGGACCTGCTCTGCAGGGATAAGATACCAAATTCCAACTGTTGAGGAAAAACATCCGCGATCATTTGATGGGGACCTTAAGGAAATGCCCCGAGTGTACTTGTTCTGAATAGACAATCCAAAGCACTTAAAATTTATAGCAATTTTCAATGTTTATTAAGCACGTACCTGTAAAGCTCTTATGTTTCATGATGCAATGTTTATCAAAAATTCGGACGTCATTTTTGCAAACAAAATAGTAAAATGAAAATGAACACAGAGATGTACTGAATAACATGATTTTATTGATTGAGTGGCCTCTGAATAGGTATTTACATCAGGAAGCAATCCCTGGAAAGAGGTAATTGCACAACAGATAAAAACAGAAATTAATCTAATGGCAATGTGAAATGGATTTCTATCGGGTTCCAATTCTGCTATGATTCGCTCGTCTTCAAGATCCTCCAGATGATCAGCTTTCCAAAAAAGGTGATTGGATTGTTTCCTATCCTTCGAAAGTTTCCGGTTATCAACACGAGATGATATTCAGAACTACTCAGAATGCAGCCATTCGCTTAATCCCTAACTTTTGCTTGGATCGCCCTTTCGGGTTTTCAATCCACCGGGATACCCATTTTTGCCTAAGTTGCCTTTTCAGGTTTTCAACTTACCGGGTGTACACTCTTTTTCAGTTTTTAATCCCTAACTTTTGCCCGAACCTTTTTCATTTTCTTGGTTCGCCGGGATGCCCATTTTTTTGCCTGGACTATTCTTTTTATCGTCCAGCGGGTCTATTTTATGCAAAGTATTTTTTAACTGCGTCTGAGTTCACAGGGGAAGTGACGTTTTCACCATCCATAGTTGCAAGCATTAAGGCTCCACCATCAAAAACCTTGGTGACAATATACGGTCCATCATAGTTAGGAGTCCACTTGCCCCTGTGATCTGTCTGAGGAGGAAGGATCCTTTTCAACACCAAATCTCCGACTTGGAAGCATCGAGGATGCACTTTCTGATCAAAGGCTCTCTTCATCCGACTTTGATACAATTGCCCATGACAAATGGCTGCCATTCACTTCTCTTCGATAAGACTCAACTCATTGAACCTTGTCCGAATCCATTCAGCTTCGTCTAACTTGACATCCAGTAGGACTCTTAGAGAAGGAATCTCCACTTCAACAGGTAGGACTGCTTCCATACCATACACAAGGGAATAATGGGTTGCCCCGGTCGATGTACGTACTGAAGTACGGTACCCATGCAAGGCGAAGGGTAGCATCTCATGCCAATCTTTGTACGTAACGACCATCTTCTGCACAATCTTCTTTATGTTCTTATTTGTTGCCTCAACAACACCGTTCATCTTAGGACGATAAGGGGAAGAGTTGTGATGTTGAATGTTAAAGTTCTTGCACAACTCTTTCATCATTTTGTTATTCAGATTAGAACCATTATCAGTAAGGATTCTTTTGGGATTCCCATAACGACAAATGATTTCTTTCTTGATGAATCGGGCAACCACATGTCTGGTGACCTTCGCAAATGACGTTGCTTCGACCCACTTAGTGAAATAGTCGATGGCAACAAGGATGAAGCGATGCCCATTGGAGGCAGTCGGCTCAATCTTTCCAATCATATCAATGCCCCACATAGTAAACGGCCACGGCGAAGACATCAGATTCAGAGGATTTGGCGGCACATGCACCTTATCAGCATAAATCTGGAATTTATGACACTTCCGAGCATATTTGAAACAATCAGATTCCATGGTCATCCAGTAATAACCCACTCTTAACAATTTCTTAGCCATTGCATGTCCGCCGGCATGAGTACTGAATGAGCCTTCATGAACTTCCTGCATTAACATGTCCGATTCGTGTCTATCCACGCATCTGAGCAAAACCATGTCGAAGTTCCTCTTATACATCACATCGTCTTTGTTCAAGAAGAAACTTCCTGCCAATCTTCTCAAAGTCTTTCTATCATTGTTGGATGCCCCTGCAGGGTACTCTCGATTCTTTAGAAAGCACTTGATGTCGTGGTACCAGGGCTTGTCATCGACTACCAGTTCAGCAGCAAACACATACGCGGCCTTATCAAGGCGTATAACATCAATCCGGGGAGCGTGGTTCCACCGAATCACCTTGATCATGGAGGATAGAGTAGCAAGAGCGTCTGCCATTTGGTTCTCATCACGAGGTATATGATACAGCCTTACTGTTGTGAAGAAAGTCAACAGTCTTCTCGTGTAGTCTCTGTAGGGGACCAGATTAGGCTGGAGAGTATTCCAATCACCATTCACTTGAGTGATCACTAGAGCTGAAGCTGCAAAGATGTACAGAATCTTGATTCTCAAATCAATGGCTTGCTCAATACCCAAGATACAGGCCTCATACTCAGCTTCATTATTGGTGCATTCAAAAGTCAGACAAGCGGTGAAAGGTATGTGGGCACCTTTCGGAGTGGTAATGACAGCACCAATTCCACTTCCTTTGGCATTGACGGCCCCATCAAACATTAGAGTCCACTTTTCATCTGGATCAGGTCCCTCCTCAACAACTGGCTCTTCACAGTCTTTCATCTTGAGGAACATGATGTCTTCATCCGGAAAATCAAACTTCATCGGCTCATAATCATCAATCGGCTGCTGAGCAAGATAGTCTGATAGAATACTCCCTTTGATGGCTTTCTAGGATGTATACTAGATGTCGTACTCTGTCAGTACCATTTGCCAACGAGCTACCCTTCCGGTGAGAGCTGGCTTCTCAAATATATACTTGACTGGATCCATTTTGGAGATCAGTAAGGTCGTGTGAGTCAGCATGTATTGTCTCAATCGCTTAGCAGCCCATGCAAGTGCACAATATGTCTTTTCAAGCATTGAGTATCTCGACTCGCAATCTGTGAATTTTTTACTCAGGTAGTAGATGGCATGCTCTTTCCTACCTATCTCGTCGTGTTGACCGAGAACACAACCCATGGAATTATCAAGTACTGTCAAATACATAATCAGCGGTCTCCCTGGGACTGGAGGCATAAGGATAGAAGGATTCTGCAAATACTCTTTTATTTTTTTGAAAGCCCTTTGGTAATCATCATTCCACCTGATAGCCTGATCTTTTCTCAACAATTTGAATATTAGCTCACACGTGGCTGTTAGGTGAGAGATGAACCTTGCAATGTAGTTCAACCTTCCTAAGAAACCACGAACTTGTTTTTCTGTTCTTGGCTCAGGCATTTCTTGTATCGCTTTCACTTTGGCCGGATCCACCTCAATCCCTTTTTCACTAACAATAAAACCCAGCAGTTTTCCAGATCTCACCCCGAAAGTACACTTGTTCGGATTAAGCCTCAGCTTGAATTTCCTCAAACACTCAAACAGTTCTTGCAAATTCACCAGACGTTCTTCTTCCGTCTGAGATTTGGCAATCATATCATCAACATAAACCTCGATTTCATGATGAATCATATCATGGAAAAGAGTTACCATAGCTCGTTGATATGTTGCCCTAGCATTTTTCAGACCAAACGGCATCACCTTGTAGCAAAAGGTGCCCCATGGGGTTATGAAAGTTGTCTTCTCCATGTCTTCTGGTGCCATCTTAATTTGATTATAGCCAGAAAAGCCATCCGTGAAGGAGAATACCGAGAATTGAGTCGTGTTATCCACCAAAACATCGATGTGAGGTAATGGGAAATCATCTTTAGGACTAGCTCTGTTCAGATCCCGGTAGTCAACATACATCCGTACCTTTCCATCCTTTTTAGGTACTGGAACGATATTTGCAACCCATGGAGGATAATTTGTAACCGCTAGAAACCCTGCATCCAACTGTTTTTGCACTTCTTCCTTTATCTTGACAGCCATCTCTGGTCTTGTTCTTCTGAGCTTCTGCTTGACCGGAGGACAATCCTCTTTGAGAGGCAAACGGTGTACCACAATGTCTGTGTCAAGCCCTGGCATGTCCTGATAAGACCAAGCGAAGATGTCAACATACTCTTGCAGCAATTCAATCAGCCCCTTCTTCACATTATCTTCCAAAGCAACCCCTATCTTGATCTCTCTCTTGACGTCCTCGGTACCGAGATTAATCACTTCAGTAGACTTTTGATGCGGTTGAATGACCCTTTCTTCCTGTTTTAATAACCTGGCAAGTTCTTCAGGGAGTTCACAGTCTTCATGACCCTCTTCTTCAGCTTGAAAGATTGGATTTTCAAAGTCGAAGCGAGCCATAGCAGGACTGTTATTAATAGAATCCGGTGACGTGCATCTGCATGAGTGATGGTATGTGCTTATGAGTGTGAACAAGAAGTGGAAACTAAACAAAACATTGCCAAATGTATTTTTTTTTTTTGATTTTTGAAAACTGCAAAAATAGAAAGACAGTGAACAAAATATTTGAATGCAAAAAAACGTCCTTTATTTATGATAAAAAGTGCAGGTATCCACATAGAGGACCCCTACAATGAGTCATCACGCCCTGGGCGGAACGTAAGACTTGGATATGCATGAATAAACAAAGAAAATTACTCTTTAAGAAGAGTGACTTGGATAATCTCTTCAGAAGACCAGTTGCGGAGAACATCACCCGGGACCCTTGGACGCACCCAGTTGTCAATGTCGCAATCACTATCCCCATCTTCTTTGTTGATTGCAGAGACCTGGCCGTACTGAATGATGCCAGCACTGGAGAAAGTAATCGGCCCCTGACGAGTCTGAGGCATTGAAGTTGTAGAAGTCAAAGTTGGCTGATACCCAATCCCAAACTTGTCTTCCTTAGGTAAATCCAACAGACGTCCCCAACCGGGAGCAACATTTGTAAACTCTCCAGCATCAATGACATCTTCAGATAAGAGAGGATCAACATCTGCATTCCCAACAACCCCTTCAACGACCCCTTCAACAAACCTTTGGGCAGATAGGTCTTCAGCTTGAAGGACACCATCGTCAAGCAAGGCCTGGATACCCTGCTGCAGCTTCACACAACCCCCACTCTGTGCAACACAACCCAAACAACCGCTCCCACAGCCGGGGAAAACATCTGCCTTTAGCAAGTATTCTTTGATTTCTAACAGCGGAGTCTTCAGCTTCAACACCTCCTTGACTAATTTGACTTATCCTTCAACCATGTTAACATTTGCTCCGCCAATGGGATTGTTGACAACATTAGGAGCTGGCGTAAAGTTAATGGCCTTTGAATCAATAAGGTCCTGAACTACGTGCTTAAAAGCTTTGCAGTTCTAAATAGTGTGGTCAGGTGCCTCAGAGTGGAAATTACACCTAGCATTGGCGTCATAACCCACTGGAAGCCTGCCAACGGAAGGAGCCAAAGTGCATAACTGCACAAGTTGCAAATGTTGAAGGTTGGGAAGCAATTGGGCATACAACATCGGAAGAGTGTTGAAACGCCTATCCATCATCCTCTGTCTCTGTTGATAAGCAGGTCCGTTACCCTGTTGTTGTTGGTATTGATTTTGTTGACGTTGAGGTTGTTGTTGTTGCACTGGTGCTGCAGCCGGAATGGTCACTACTGTAACATAAGGTTGTTGATAGTAATTCTGAAAGTTATTCCTCCGGTTACCCCTGTTCTGATAAGAAGATATGGCATTTGCATCCCCTTCTCTCCTCTTCTGTCCTCCTAAGAACGGCTTCTTTGACCCCGAAGATGATCCAACCCCATTTTGGATCTTACATGTCTTCAAGTAGTTCTCCACCCTCTCACCGGTAGATACCACATCAGCAAAATTTGAGGCGTTGCAACCCACCAGACGCTCCAAATAAGATCCAGGCAGTGTATTCATAAACATGTTGGCCATCTCTTTTTCCAACATCGAAGGCTGAACACGGGAAGCCAACTCTCTCCAGCGTTGAGCATACTCTTTGAAGCACTCGTTGCTCTTGAGAGACAGATTCTGGAGCTGAGTCCTGTCAGGTTCCATATCCGCATTGTATTGATATTGCTTCACAAAGGCCTCAGCCAAGTCTCTCCAGCAACGAATATGGGCTCTGTCCAGCCTCATGTACCACTCCAAGGATGCCCCAGCTAGGCTGTCCTGGAAGAAGTACATGAGCAGCTTCTCATCATCAGAATACGCGATCATCTTGCGGAAGTAAGCTTGTACATGAGTCTTCGGGCAAGAGTTGCCATTGTGCTTATCAAACACGGGGACTTTGAATTTTGGCGGAACTCTCACGCCTGGGGCCAGCCCCAAGTCAGCAACATCCACACCAAGAGCATTCTGCCCTTCCACGGCTTTCAACCTCTCTTTCAGTCTCCGAAACATAGGGTCCATATCATGGCCCATGCCAAAGTCCTCCTGAAGTAGGGGGAATTGATCCTCCTGATCATCATGGATGGGTTGTTGACCAAGGTTGCCATGTGTGATTGGGATAGGCCCCGGTCCATTGGGTCCATTAGCCTCTCCAGCGGGAGGATCAGCCACAACCTTCGGTTGAGTAGTAGGGGGATTCCCCTATACCAACAATCTAATCTCCTGTTGTCCCTGAGCCACTCCTTAGACCACTTCCATGAACTGATTCATGTGAATCCTCATCTCAGCGAGCTCTGCTTGTAAACCTTCCATTGCTCTCTGTTGATTCCTTCGGGTACCGTATCGGTGAATGCCTGAGTCAGCTATCCTAATAATGGAATACCAAACAATATGAGAACACTGCGGAGGTACCTGTTATGCAAGACATGCTAATGAATATGCAAATGCAATGACATGTTTATCAATTTCAAAGGGTATTCTACCCCTTGATTCCAGTCTCACATTAGATAAACAGTGTAAGAAAACCCCGACTAGAATCAAGAAGAAGATATAAACCCCTAGGAATAGATAAACATGATGCATGCAATGTTTATGATTTAATTTTTATATCAGAGGAACTTTAGAGTCTTATTTGCAAATTTTGGAAATATTAAACGTTTATCACATACGGAAATATCACGTCAATTAATATTTGGAAATGTTTTTACGCCAAAGAAGTACATTCTTGGTAACCATATACAATACAAGGAGAAGGAAAATGAACATCCTATGGATCCTAGAAGCAATCTTCCAAAGCCCTCGAGACCGGAAGATAAGCTGCACGAAGCCTCTTCACCTCCCTCTCATAGGCTGCCTCCATATCTGCCTTCTCTTTGGCGAGTCGATCATACTTCCTCTTCCAAAACTTGGAAGACTGAGGAAGTAGAGAAGTCAATGCATCATCAGGATCATCAATAACCTGGTGCTCAAGGAACTCTATCAAAGCATCCTTCTCTCTGATCTGCTGAAGCAACTCCTCTCGTTCATGGATCCAAGCACGCGAACGGTCTTCGTCTCTCAACTCCTCTACTCCTTGGCTAGGGAGGGTTGAAGGCCCAGCCACAACCAAAGGTGTGGGTCTTGGATACTCATAAGGCATGAGGTACTCGGAAGCTCTCCTCCTAACCCAAGAGGTATAGGGTTCCAAAGCGATACAGTTCTTCGGACCTAGCTCCTTCCTTCCTTTCTTATGGATCTTGCGCCAAGCGCGGACCATCCTGCCCTTCAAGCCTTGGGGATCTTTACCCTCCTGAAAGAACACACCCTCTAACAGAATGTTATTAGGTTTATCCTTTAGGGGGAACCCAAGCTGACGACGTGCCAAAATAGGGTTGTAGTTAATTCCACCGCATGTACCAAGAAGAGGTACATTGGAGAATTCACCACAAGAGTCGATAATCTGCACACCATAATATACACGGTTGTACCAAAAGATATCATCATTAGTGAGACACCTAAGTCTCGTGGACCACCGTAGACATCCTTTGTTCTCCTTGAAGGCGAGCGTCTGAGGCAAGTACAAAATAAACCACATGTACAACAGAGGCAAACAGCACACAATGGTACCACCGCCCTTTGCATTCCTCATATGCAAAGAGAAATAAGTGTCACCTAACAGAGTAGGAACGAGATTAAGAGTAGAGAAAATCCTAATGGCGTTCACATCCACAAACTTGTCGATGTTGGGGAATAACACTAGCCCGTAGATGAGAAGTACAAATATGGCCTCAAAGGCGTCCTCACTCATGGCCTTCCCAAACATAGTAGCTTGATCAATGAGGAAATCATACGGGAGACCTTGAATTCCACCTTTGGTAGTCATATGAGCACCAATAATAGATTCATCTATACGCAACAAATCAGCAATCTCTTGAGAAGAAGGAACTCTCTCCAAGCCACTGAACGGCAACTGGTCTAGGATAGGTATGCCCACAAGATAGGCATACTCCTCAAGCGTGGGCAAAAGCTGGAAATCCGGAAAAGTGAAGCAACAGTACAAGGGATCATAGAACTGCACCAACACACTCATTAGACCTTCATCCACTTGAGTAGCCAGGATAGACAGAAACTTCCCATGACGAGCCTTGAATTCCAAGGGATCTAATACATAAGATGTCAAACTCCTTAACTCTTTCAAGTCGGGTTGTCTGAAACTGTACTTCTTCGTATTCCTTCTTTGCTTATCCATGTCTAAAAATTTGCAAATAGACCTCTTAAGTTCCTTGAAATTTTTCTCATTGTTGATGATATGGATGTGTATGAATGTATGAATGCATGGATGCAACAATCACACTCAAGGATCAAGCAAATCACACCACACAAAGGTCATGGGATGGATCAAGTCATCCTTAATATCAATCATCCATTTTGGTGGATTATGGTTTACACCTTATCAACACCCAAGTTCCATTGATATTAAGGATACACAAGAACGGATCAACCACGAATCAAGGGTTTGTTGCGAGTCGCGAGCATGGAGTCTTGGTTAAGAACCACCCAAAGGGAGTGTACTATGGTTAAACCTGACAATCATGTTCTACAAGAGGTTCCCATAGTCATCATCCCATCTTTCGGATATTATCGGATAAACGACTACTCGTATTCCAAAAATATTCTCAAGAGAGACTCTTATGAGTGTAGTATCGCGTAACAATCGTATCAAATCTTACACTTGAACGATCTTTGCACTACGTCCTAAAAATAGGCCAAGATGGGCGTGGTAAACTAAGGTTCTTGGCTTCTAAGGCATATATTGGAAAGAGTAATGCCTAACCACGACTACTCGTGTGACATTATTGATCCCAACATAACCTCTACCAAGTGAATGGGCTTGCAAGTCAACTTGCTAAGGAATAACTCCACACAAGTCAACAAGACTATGCCATTCTCCTATCCTAAGTGCACTCGAGTTCGGGTATAGAACTCATCTCGCAAAGATCACCAAGCATACAAGGAATTAATATTCAAACAATTCAATTATTACATACAATACAGTAATCCCAAATTGCAAAAAAATATGTCACAAAGCAATATAACATACAATACAATATGAAAAGTAGGCAAACCCCACTAGGCAAATGATATTCCCCAGCAGAGTCGCCACTTTTCTGTAGCGGGGTATTCGTTACCATTAGAGATATTGACTAAATCCAAGGTAAACCATACAAGTCGATTCGCCACCGCACTTCTATTTATCCAAAGGAATGGTTAGAAAGCGAACAAAAACCTAAAAGTTTTATCGAATCAAAAACTAGTAAAAATGTCAGAGATCTGGGTAAGGGGGTTGGTTATGCAATGGGAAGGTTTTAAGCACCCAAAACATCCTAGGTACTCCTAGGGAGCCCTTTTCATAAGTGTTGTTCTAGTCTAAAGGGTGTACGTATATATAAAGTACTATTTACTAAAAGGAAGGTTAAAAGAAAATGACTCGCAAGGATGTCGCATCCACTGCCTACGTATCTCATCTGAGTATGAGAATTAGAGTCTTCGTAGCTCGGCTACCTATGGGTTAAAGATAAGTGTGCTCGGTAAGACGTCGCGTCTTATGCCTACGTATCTCATCTGGAATGAGAATTAGAGCAAAACGTAGTTCGGCTAACTATGGGAACAAGGGTCTCGATTGCATCTAGGGCAAGAGAAAGGGAAGGTCTCGATCGCAACGAGGGAGAGAGAAAAGAATCACATCAAGGGAGAAAGCAAACAAGGATTAGTTGTTAGTCGTCAGTCAAACTCGGCAAGACATCGCATCTCGTGCCTATGTATCTCATCTGAACATGAGAATCAGAGTTGTCGTAGTTCGACTAAACTAGAGGTTAAGGATTGCCATCTGAACATGGACTTACAAAAGGGGACACCAGCTGTGTCAAAGGAAAGTGGGCAATGTGTTTAACGTCCTAGCAGTAGGTGTCGCAGCTCGCTGAATCGAGTCTTAGGCAGTTACCTCTTTGCAATAGAACGGGCTGACATGCCACAAGATCGGAGACGCACGGAAGGTCTAAAAGGGGGGAGGCTTTGCTCTAGAGTTATCATGCAATATGGACCTATGTGTTAGGATTTGCAAAGGGGAACATCTACCTAATGTTAGCATGCAAAGAATAGGGGAATTCTACCTATGTTATCATACAAAGGGTTCTACCTAATGGGTGCTACCTAAACGGAACAAGAGTCGACGGATGGAGCGCGGAGAGGAGTTACAGATAGGGTAGATGGCGATACCGGAGGCAATCGACTTACAGGTAGATGGTGATGCCTGAGACAATCGACTTACAAGAGGATGGATGAATGCGTGCTGGTTCTGTTAAGTTTTGAAAATGATTACTCGACGTTGGATCGAGCTTTTGATCTTATTTTGAAATGGTTATCGGATGTTCGTTTTAATTCTTGTATTAACAGGTGACTAAAAAAGAAATAAAGAAATAAATATTATACACTTTATGGGAGAGGGGTACATTTGTTATGAATGGGGATTGTTCATGGCAAACAAACAATAAGAATATATGCCTCATACATCATACAAGTAGGCAACAGTTATCAATCAGATCGGATAAATAAACAATATATAATCAAACCAAAGAATCAAATAACGGAGCATTTAAACAATGCATGGGAGTATGAACATGTTAAATAATCAAGCAATAGAAAGCATGAATGAGAGAAACAAGTACAAAAGATAACAGATGAATCAAACAGATGAAAATATGCACACGAAGGGTCCACTGAATAATTTAATCAGGAAATGAGGTAAGGACCAAATAAAATCAAGGTAAAAAGCCTCTAATACATGGCATATGAGATGAACGAGGGAGGATCAAAAGATCTCTTCAATTGCCATAAGCAATCCCTAAGTCAAACATCGATCATAAAGAAGTCAAATGAAAATTCAAGTCAACTTAAAAAATAACAAATAAATAGCAAATTAATCAAGAAAATTATGAAAATTAAACTAAATAAGATGGGGTCAGGATATCATCATCCCCCAAAAGATTTTAAAAATAATGAAAATTGGCACGTGAATTAATTAAAACAAAACATAGGTCAAACCAAAAGTCAATTAATAAGACTAGGTTAGAAATAAATCAAGAATAAATAGTAAATTAATCAAGAAAATTATGAAAAATTAAACTAAATAAGATGGGGTCAGGACATCATGATCCCCAAAAACATTTTAAAAATAATGAAAAATTGCATGTGAATTAATTAAAACAAAACATAAGTCAAACCAAAAGTCAATTAATAAGACTAGGTTAGAAATAAATCAAGAATAAATAATAAATTAATCAAGAAAATTATGAAAAATTAAACTAAATAAAGTGGGGTTAGGACACCATCATCCCCCAAAAATATTTTAAAAATAATGAAAATTGGTACGTGAATTAATTAAAATAAAACAGAAGTCAAATTAAAAGTCAACCAACCAAACTAGGTGAAAAATAAATCCAAAATAAATTGAAAATGTGAAATAAAATTCCAAGAAAAGGTCAGGTTGACTATGAGACAGTGGTTAACCTTCATCCCAAAAATCAAATGCTAACAATAATTTTAAGTCATAAAAATAAAATCAATAAAAAAAGTGTGTGAAAATGGACCATTTAGAATAAATAATTAAAATAAAATATTAATATTAAAAAAATACGAAAATAAAAATTATATAAAAATTAATAAAACGTTAAGGAAAGTAAAAAATATTTTTGGGTAATTTTATGGACGAAGAAAATATTTTAAATAAGAAAACAAAATATGAAAATGGAAGGATTAATGGTGATGAACATGGTAAGCAAGCGTAGATATATCAAAACATGGTCATGGAAGAGATGATTACCTAATGGAAAATAGAAGTGGAATGGAATCTGATATGTGATGAAGCTTTGCCTCCTTGCCACGAAATTCCAATGCTCCTTTAGGGTTAGGGTTTCAGCTTCTTAAATAGGGTGGATTAGGTGTTCTCATGGGTTTTTTAATAAGTGATTTATCCATAAGAATAAAAGTGTGAAATGAGGTTTAAAATGTTGTTATTTTGGGCCAAACTTAAGTGAATGGATGTCCAATGTATGGCCAAAAGAGGTAAAAAAACACGACTGGTTTGTGCAACATGCTTAGAAAATCTGATTGGGCCAGCCAAACCCAAAATCTGCCTAGAAAATCAAGTCATGGTGCCCACTTTAAATGAATGTATCTCTCAAACCATGGATCCAAATGAGATGATTCCAAAAGGATGTGAAAGAGGACATGGCAAGGTACAATTGTTGTGAAGAAAGTATTTTCAAATAATGCCTTGAAGTGCAAGAAAACTGGCCAAGAAGTCTTGACAAATTTTGAAGATTTTGGACTTAGAAATTTTTCTAAGTGTCCTAAAAAATGTCTCACTTTGACTAAGCATAACTTTCTCAATTCTAATCCAAATGGAGCAAACTTTATATCTCTTGAAAGTTTGGAACAAGAGGAACAACTTTCATGTTGGAGAAATTTTCAAATGGAGCTTTTATCTTTGAAGCAAAATGTGCTTAAAGTGAGTGCAACGATCATGAAAACTTACCCTAAATGGAAAGTCAACCATTTCCAAATTAAGTAACTTTTCCAATTCCTGATTAAATGATGAATCCATGATCCAACCTTGATCAAATTTCACATGTAGGATCCCCTAGGCATGGATTTTGAGATTCCACTCTCAAAATGTCAGGAGTTGACTTTTCTGGCCCCACAGTTGACTTTTCCCAAACTGTCTGATTCCCGATTCCATTGATCAATTGAAGCACTTCTAGCTCAAATAAAGAGCTGATTTTTTGTATGTAGACCCTTGTGGACATATGGAGGGCCATGGAAAAGAGTTTCACCCAAAGAATCAGATATAAACTGATTTTATACCAAACCCTAGTTTTAGGGCAAAATGATCAGGAACTGATTGCACTGATTGCCAATGGATCTTTCTGAGATAATTGTGAATCTTCCTAGGCCAAAATGCCTCTCTTATCATGACATGGATGAGCTCCTCTACTTCCAACCAAACATTGCTTGTTGCAGGTAGCCATGAAACCCTAATTTCTGATTAAATCCAGATGAACACTCTGATAGCTTTGAATCCTTCACTGATGAATTGAGGACCATAATAAGATACTTGGACCCCCCTGAGACCATTGAGACTTGTATACTTAGAAAATGAAGTCCAATTCTCAATCTTGCTTTGTTTGGGCTCCTTCTGTTAAGGAGTGATCGATCAAAACCTGATCTCCATGTCACTAATGCAGTATGCAATCAGTATGACCTAATATGATGCTAATGAAGTGTAAAACATAATCCCATGCTTCCAGGAAAAATGAAGGGTAAATTTTGGGGTATTACACGGGGGAATACAAGAGGCAAAACTCTGCATGAGGATTTAAGCAAATTGTTGGGGATGTTATGACCAAGATCGTCATATTTCTCAATAATCATCGAATTCTTCTTGGAAATCACAAAATAAACCAATTTCAAGGCAAAGATTGTTGGTGTAAGCCCTAGAGGCCAATACTTTTTGGTACTTGTATCGAATTAATAAAAGGCTTTTTCTTTATTGATTAATAAAGTCCCTAGAATAGATAGTCCGTTTAATGTATTAAGTGTGACTTAATCATGAGAACACATTAAACATAAGGGCGCTATTCTTAAAGTATCCGTAGTCGAGCTTTAGTGTGAAGTGGGATAACATTAAAGCATTAAGACTATTATGTTTGTAGACTGATGATCACATCTCATGGATCATGGATAAAGAGTTATTAAGTCTTAAACATAGGTATGAATATTAAGAGTAATATTTATACCGGATTGACCCGCTATGAGAATACTATATAGAAAGTTATGCAAAGTGTCATAAGTTATTCTCATGGTGATAATAGTGTATTCCACTCTTCGACCTGAAACCACTATGGATCCTAGATGTAGAGTCGAGTGCTTTATTGTTGATCCAACGTTGTCCGTAACTGGATAACCATAAAGACAGTTGATGGGTACTCCACGAAGCATGTTGAGGGACATGAGTGACCTAGATGGAATTTGCCCATCCTGCATAACAGGATAAATGTCTATGGGCCCAATATTGAACTAGACAAGGATGACACGGTCTATGCCTTGTGTTCAATATAGACATAAGGGCAAAAGGGTAATTATACACATGAGTATTATCACAAAAGGAATTGTCAGATCACATGACATTTTCGTGTCTTGGGTAGCAGTGATGTGTTGCTAGATACCGCTCACTGTTTATTATGTTAAATACATGATTTAATATAATTGCCAACGCCGCGAAAACCTACAGGGTCACACACAAAGGACGGATTGATGAGAGATAGAGTAATTAAGGAATACCGTAAGGAACGGTGCCCTTAAGTGAATTATAGAACATCGTAAGGTACGGTGTACTTGAGTAGAATACGAAATATGGTAAGGTACCATGGGCTTAAGTGATTTTGGGCATATTATAATATATGGGCCAAAATACACTTAGGTGGGCTTTTAGCTTGAAGCCCACACAAGTGTTTCTATAAATAGAACCCTTGTGCAAAAGCATTATTGGCGGTTGCATTTTTTTCGTTTTCTCTCACCCTCTCTCTCTCTCTCACTCAAAGCCTTCATTCGTACCAGCTAGCACTGAGATTGAAGGAAACCGTTCGTGTGGACTGAGTAGAGACGTTGTCATCGTTCAACGTTCGTGATCGCTTCGTGGATTTGCATCAAAGGTTTTGATCCTCACAAGAGATTTGCACCAAAGGTTTCGATCGTCACAAGAGGTAAATATTCTATCACTGATCATGACCATTCGTAAGGATCTCTAAAGGAGAAAATTTTAATTTCCGCTGCGTTTTGGACCGCAATTCTCCTTCAAAGATAACCGGATCTGATTCACACAAAGGAGAAACTACCAAAGTTATGCAACACAATTATGAAAAATGGAAACCAAATAGAGGTTTCGGATCTCCAGGGTCCAATCACAAGACTGGGGGATTCTAAGCAGAAGTACCACAGCAGGGGAACATGAACTTGCAGAAGGGATCAATCATCAGTCTCAACTGGAGATGAGACTGGGGATGCTTAAATATTCGGGGAGAAACTCATCAACCAGGCTGGGGATAAATGATGAACTGTTGGGGAGGAAAATAGCTACCAAACCAATTGCTTGGGGAAGACCAACAATGTTTCACACTTCAAGACTTACCTGTTCTCAGATTGTTGTTGACATTCCTTACTAGAATCGATTATTCTTAAAGTGATTATTTGTATTATTTTAAGAAAACAATTATTATTCATTAATTTATTTTAAAATTATCATCATAAAAATTCAATTTTATTTAGCATAAGTAAAATAAGAATAGAATCAATTTGATAAAACCTCAACTTTATTCAATAGAATGGTAGTCTGTAAATGACGAGACTCCATAGATCTTTACAAAGTTGAAAATGGTAATTCACATGGAAAAGGGCTACATTGAATACAATGATCACTACTCTCTCTACCAACTTCAGTCATCCATTGTGCTTGTCTTCAGTTGAGAATGATGAATCAGAACCAAATGACTTACTCAAAACCGGTTTCCATGATCAGAGCCAACCGAATGCAGTTACTTGCCATAATCCCTAATTTTTGCCTAGATTGCCCCGAGGTGGGGTACTTAATCTACCGGGATAAATTTTCTGTTTTATGTCTCTAACTTTTTCCTGGATCACCCTTTCGAGTTTTCAATCCGCCGAGACGCTCATTTTTGCCTAAGCTGTCTTTTCGGGTTTTCAACTTTGCGAGTTGTTCTTTTCTTTTTTAGGCAAAGTATTTCTTGACTGGATCGGCATTCACGGGACGAGTGAACTCTTCACCATCCATAGTTGTAAGAATCAAAGCACCGCCTAAAAAGGCTCTCTTAACAACATATGGGCCTTCATAATTAGGAGTCCATTTGCCCATAGCATCGGGTTTGAAGGATATAATATTCTTGAGCACGAGGTTACCTTCTCTAAACACACGAGGCTTGACCTTCTTATCAAAAGCTTTCTTCATTCTTTGATGTTATAACTGACCATGACACATGGTAGTCAATCTTTTCTCTCCAATCAAATTCAGTTGGTCAAATCTGGTCTGGCACCATGCAACTTCTGTCAACTTAGCTTCCATCAAAACACACAATGATGGGATCTCAACCTCCACGAGGAGCACAGATTCCATGCCATAAACAAGAGAGAAAGGGGATGCCCTTGTTGAAGTGCGGATGGATGTCCGGTACCCATGCAAAACAAATGGGAGCATCTCATGTCAGTCTTTATACGTCACAACCATCTTCTGAATAATCTTCTTGATGTTCTTGTTCGCGGCTTCAACAACCCCATTCATCTTGGGTCTGTAGGGAGAAGAATTATGATATGCAATCTTGAAGTCTTTGCAAAGAGCTTCTACCATATTATTGTTCAATTTTGATCCATTATCAGTAATGATCTTACTTGGCACACCATAACGACATATAATCTGATTCTTGATAAACCTTACAATAACTTGCTTGGTCACATTTTCGTATGATGTCGCTTCAACCCACTTTATGAAATAATCAATAGCCACCAGTATGAAACGATGTCCTTTCGAAGCTTTGGGCTCAATCATGCCAATCATATCAATTCCCCACATGGAGAAGGGCCATGGAACCTCTAGCTTCCCGTTTTCAAGAACATTCAAGGTTATTTCATCATCATAAACTTTTTAAGTTAGTGTACCATGGTCTTTGTCGAAATTGCATCGACTTGTCCGCATGAATGGTCGACCAAGAATGATAGGCGTCTCTTCATCTTCAGGTATGTCTATGATCACAAAATCATCTGGAAAACTATATTGCTTTATTGTCACCAGTACATCTTCTACTATCCCATATGCATTCTTTTTGGAATGATCTGCAAATTTCAAATTTGTCCTTGTATCACCAACACTTCTAATACCAAGCCTTTGGTAGATTGATACTGGCATTAAACTCGCACTAGCTCCAAAATCAATTAGTACCTTCTTAAAAGTTTTGTCTTTTATAGTGCATGGGACTCTGACAGATCCAGGATCCTTCTGCTTGATTGAGATTCTCCTACATGGTGATATTGCACTACATTTTTCATTAAAGGTTACCGACCCATCTCCTATTGGTCTCTTTTTAGCGATTACCTCTTTCATGAATTTTCAGTACATGGGCATTTGCTCGAGTGCTTCGAAGAAAGGCATATTGATCTCTAACTTTTTGAACATTGTGATGAATTTCTCAAAGTCTTTCTCTTTTGAATCCTTCTTTGTCACTCTCTGAGGGTACGGTAACTTAATCACTGGTTAGTTTTTTTTTTCTCTTCAATTGGATTTACTAGTGGTATAACTTCTTCTTCTTTTTCTTATTTTCCCTTACTTCCAGAACTACCTCTATGACATGGTCATCCTTTGTTGCCCTATCTTCTTCATCTTTAGCAATTTTCTGTCTTCTTGTCGTGACAACATTAACATTCTCATGATTTCTAGGATTTTGTATTGTTTCACTTTATAGGGAACCTTGTGCTCGAGAACCTGCTATTTGTTGTGCTATCTGACCCATCTGAACCTCAATATTTTTGATAGATGCAGTAGTGTTCCTCTGATTATTTCTTGTTTCTTCTTGGAATTGGGAATTTTGATTTGCCATCTTTTCAATGGCAGGTTCCCAATCGGCCTTTTTGGGTGCTTGTTGCAGATATTTTGTTGTTATGGTGGATAGTATTAGTGTTGTTGGTATTGTTGTGGTTGGTTCTGATATTGAATGGGACCCTGCTTTTGAACATTCCCTTGCTGACCTTTCAAGGAGAAATTCAGATGATTCTTCGAGCCTGGATTATAAGTGTTAGAATAGGGGTTATTCTGCTTCAGAAGTTTTATCTCTTCAATTTGTTATGCGGTTGCAACACAGTATACAGTTGAATGAGGTCCGTCACAAATTTCACAACTCACATTTTGGGCCAGATGAATTTGAGCTACCTTTTGTGTGCCAATATTCATTGTGTTAAGTTTCTTTTCAACTTCTGCAGTAATTGTGTCTTATATCCTTATCTTATTTATTTCAAGCTTCAGATCAATAACCCCTTCAGATTTGCTTGAACACCTATCATACAACTCTAAATGTTCATTTGCAGCTATTGCCTTAATGATCTTTTTAATACTCGTGGTTGTTGAAAAATTTGATGAGCCACCAGTTGTTGTATCAATCAATTGTTTTGTCTTCAATTGTAGACTATTGATAAACATCTGCATTTTCTCATTCTAATCTAAGTTATGTGTAGAACAAGCAACAAGTAACCTCTTGAATCTCTTGTATGAATCACCAAGTGATTCACCCTTTTTTTGTTTGTAGTTCATAATGTCGTATCTTTTCCTGAGGAAAACTAAAGTTGAAAAATACTAATGCAGAAAAGTTGTTTCCATTTGTTCCCAATTGGTGATACTCCCGGCAGGTAATGAGTAAAACCATTCTTCTGCATCTTCAGATAAGGTAAAAGGAAACATTCTCAACTTGTTTTCTTCTTCAGTATGCCCATCTATCTTTAGAGTGGTGCTCATAGTCATAAACCTTTGTAGATGTTTATTTGCATCTTCATTGATTTTTCCCGAGAAAGGTCTCCTCTAAAGTTGACTAATGGTGCTAGGATGCACCTGAAAATTAGGCACATTTACCGGTTGGTTCACAATTTTTAATCTACCACCCGGGGCATTTGTCATCCCATAGTCCCCTAATAATCTTCCTGGTGGTGGTGGATTTTCACCCATTGTTTTGACCTTTCTTTCTGACTTTGAATCTGAGCTTCAATGAATGGGGGGTTGCTCTTTGTCTGATTTCAGTCTTGCTAATCTAGCTTATCTAGGTCTTGCACGCAAAGTTCTTTCGATTCCTGAGTTAAAAGGAATTTCAATTGAGGCCTTACCTCGCATAAAAATATTAGAAACAAATTAATTGATAAAGGTCGAAATAAATGAAATAACAGAAATTAAATTTTAGTTACAGAGAAACAAAATTTTAACTGAACTAAATTGATACCTATATTTTCCAGTCTTGGGCAACGGCGCAAAAAAACTTGATCGGAAAATAGCAAGTGTACTATTTTGCCTTTGTAATAATAGTGAGGAAAGTTCCTCAAATGTCGATCTCAAGGACTGCTTGTAAATATTGAGTTCTAATTGTTGTTCAATTAAACAAAAACTAATGTTTGGAATTTTTTATGCGAATATATAAAAATAATTTCGAATAAAATAAATAGCATAGGGAACAGTTTTAAAAGATATGAGTAATATGCTAGGGAATGTGTGTGATTTCTTCCTGTAACAACTCTGAGTCACTATTGCAACAACAAATATCAATTAACTAATATGAGTTCTTAAGGGTGTTTTCTCCTAATGCCTTAGTGAGAAAACCTTTAATCATTCATACCTAATCTCTATGTCCATATAAATTAACCGGTGAAATTAAGCATTACTATATCAGGAATAATTTGGTTTCTACAGGGTATCCATAGTCCTAGGTAATATCGACTGTAGAATAATCTCATGAAAGCATTATCAATGATGGTCCAACCTAATGGATAATCATATAACAATCTCAATTGTTTAGAAAGAGAAAGCATTAAGAACATCATGAGAATAAATTAATTATGAAAAATAATACTGCTATTGCAAATATAAACTCAAAGTCATTACATATTCAAATGAGGGACACCCCCTAGCATTTGGGGGTTTAGCTACTCATAGTATTCAAGGAAATCAACAGATAAAATATAGACATTACAAGTATTCAGATGAAATTTGATCTTCAATTGCTTCCGCTTATGAAAATCTCATCTCCCCCAAAACATTGTTTTCTCCAATTCTGAAACATGTGATTTTTGCTTCCTAAAAAGTTTTTGTCCTTGTCTTGTCTGAAAAAATCCCTTAAATAGAAAAGTTTTCCTCTTCCTTTCTCTCTCCTCAAACAGATCCATAAAAGTCAATAACATTAGGTTTCCAATTGACCAAAATGTCCTTCACTTAAGATTAACAAAAGAAAAGACATAATTGGTTTTTTTGCACGCATGCCTGCTACGGCCCGTAGTTGGTGCTACGGGTGGCCGTAGTAGGACCCTGTCTTTTATGTTCTTGTCCAGACCCCCCCCCCCCCCTTGCTACTGACCGTAGTAAGTGCTACGGGTGGCCGTAGCAAGCCATTGTCTCTGGGAAGTCTGGGATTTGTCCATACCTTCCACTACGGCCCGTAGCAGGTGCTACAGGTGGCCATAATGGGCCTCTATTTTTGATGGATTTTTTATATGTTTAGACTTCTCTACTACGGCCCATAGCAGGTGCTACGGGTGGCCGTAGAAGGCATGCTAAAGCATGGGAAAACTTCTCTGATTCTTTACGATTCTCCTTGGCTTCTGCATCTGATTGTACTTGGATATCTATTTGAACCTGAAAAACAGTAATAACACACAACCCAAGCATAAAGTGAGGAAAATGGAAACAAACTGATGAAACACGGCGAAAAGATTAAATGATACTAACGGTAAAAGAAAATGTAAAAACCACTTAAATTGTATGAAAAATGCAACTAACTCGCCTGCTTTCACCTGCTAACATGATTAAAATTATAACATAAATGGTGACTAATCAAAAATCATAAAGGAGCCAGTGATCTGAGAACCCACATCCGAGCCTACTGTCATAAAATGGTCGCTTATCTCATGACGACATACTCCTCATGCATTTCTTTCAAGATTCATTGAGAGAAGCATCTCTGGATTGGTACATGCAACTAGAATCTACCCACATATGTACATGGAGGGAGATGGCTGAAGCATTCCTTAAGCATTATCAGTATAATACAGATATGAAGCCCAATCACACGCAGTTGTAAAACTTGATGCAAAAGTCTGAAGAAACTTTTAAGGAATACACTCAACAGTGGAGAGGGCTTGCGGCTATAGTACAACCTCCTTTGCTAGAACGTGAATTGGGGGATATGTCCATGGGCAATCTACAAGCCCCGTACCTATATAGGATGATAGGGAGTACATCCTCTGGTTTTTCTAACTCGGTATTGGCGGGAAAGAGGATAGAGAATATGATAAAATTGAGGAAGATCCAGAACTTTGCCAACACCTCTGGTGTTGTAAAGAAACCCTTTGTCGCATATGGAAAGAAAAGGGAAGGAGAGACGAATGCAACCATGGTGGTCAGAGCAAGAGCCCCAATGTACTGTCTCCCGGATCAACAAGTGGTTGTCATAACGCCATTCCAACAAAAATAACAACCCTTCACAATTTCAATTTAACAATAACAACAACAATGATATCATCAACAACCTCGGTAACAATAACCACGATATCAACAACAGTAACAACAACGACGACAAAGACGCCCCGAGGGAAGATTTGACCTGGTCCCAATACCGTACAATCATATTCTACCTTACTTTTTACGAGGATCTTTGGTGCAGTTAAGGGAGCTAGGGCCACCCCCCACAGTCCTTCCTCCTGGTTATGATATTAACGTCTAGGGCGAGTTCCATTCAGGCACTCCCGACCATTCAATCAAGAACTGCAAAGCTTTAAAATATAAAGTGCAAGATCTGATAGATTCTAAGGCTATTACATTTTCGCCTAACGGCCCAAATGTAAACAATAACCTGATGCCTCCTCATAACAAGCCAACGGTAAATATGGTAGAATTTGACAATGGAAGAAGGTTAATATCCCATGTGGACGAACTTAAGACTCTCCTTATTGAGATCAAGAATGTTCTGATGAAGAATGATACATTTCTTGTTTGTAGCACAACTTGTGAACATTTTCTGATTTATCCGCAACAATGTGAAACTCTGAAGTCTGCCATACAAAGATTAATGGACCAAGGGATCTTGGTGATAGATCATCCCTCCATAATTGAAGATGTATCCACCCTTGAAATCCCATACAATCAAGTCCCACATTTGCTCATTCCTTATAATTTATCATAAATGACTATCTCCATCAACCCGATTACTCTTATGGTTATAAAAATACCAACATCGTTCGCTTTTGATGATACAAATATAGTCCCATAGATTTACGACTCAGCTGTCTACATCCAAGGACAAAGGGTATAAGAAGAACCAGCAACGTTTATTGAGCCAATGGCAAATATGACCGGTACGGGAGAAGTAACGAGAAGCGGGAGAATCTTTGCACCCATACCTCCAGTGACTGATAACAACGACCCTTCAGCCCAAGAAAAAGGAAAGCAAACTGAAAACACCCAGAAAAGGCAAGACTCACTACCTATCAATGAGGTAGATGAATTCTTGCGCATCATTAAGAAGAGTGATTATAGGGTTGTTAACCAACTCAACCAAACCCCATCCAAAATCTCAATGTTATCTTTGCTCATGTGCTCTGAGGCGTATTGTGACGCCTTAGTCAAGTTCTTGAAGGTCGCTCATGTACCACAAGAGATATCAGTCTGTCAGTTTGAAGGAGTAGTTAATAATATAGCTACCAGCATGAGTTTGGGTTTCAGTGATGAAGAGCTCCCCGCCGAAGGAAGGAACCATAATAAGGCCTTACACATTTCTATTGAATGTGTAGACACTATTTTGTCAAGGGTCTTAGTGGTATCGACTCATCTCTCAATGTGCTACCTAAGAGTTCTCTTTCCAAGTTGACTATTGAGGGACTTGTGATGAAACCAAGTCAGCTAGTGGTGAGAGTGTTTGATGAACTAAGACGGGCATTAATTTGTGAAGTGGATCTCCCCATCAAGATAGGCCCTCATACTTTCTTCATCACTTTCTTTGTAATGGACATATATCCAGCCTATAGTTGTTTGCTTGGACGGTCGTGGATACATTCAGCCGGAGTTGTTACTTCAACACTCCATCAAAGGTTGAAGTTTTTGGTCAACAACAAGATAGTGGTTATGAAGGGTGAAGAAGATATTATGGTTAGCCATTTGGCATCATTCCGGTATGTGGAAGGAGGAAAAGAGGTACAGAAAATCCTAGTTCAATCCTTTGAAGTTATCAATGTTGAAATGGTTGGCCCTGTAGGGGAAGTAAAAATTGTTAAATTTCATATGGCCTCTCTGAAAGATGCTCAGACTATAATCAAGAATGGACACCCTGAAGGTTGGGGAAGGATGCTAGAATTGTCGGTCAACAAGGATCATGTTGGATTGGGATACAACTCTCATAACTTGAAGAAGTAAACATCGGTTGTTGTAGAGGGGCAAGTGCTCCTCTTGTCAGATTTCTTCTCAAGTGTCGGACACCTCATGGATGGCCACATTTGTGCTCTGGAAGAGGATGGTATAGTTTAAGAGGAAGGACTAATTTATAAGAAGATCGAAGGAAGAGGATTGACCAATTGGGTTGTGTTTGAGTTACCCAAAGTCATGATGTTAGAGAAGTAATTTTCCTGTTTAAATGTTTTCCCTTAAGAAACAAAAATAACCATGTTATGCCCAAGGTGTGGGAGAACCATTTGTAAGGCCCCCATCAAGTTTTCTACTTTTTATCAATTAATGAAAAAGTCACTTTTCGCATCCAAATTTTGCTCACTATCTTTCATTTATTTTTACTTCATAAAAATTAAAAATGCCAATGTTTTCTTCTTTCCTTAAATTTTCATTCATTTTCCCTTCGCAAAATAAAGAGCATGAATCATACAAATTCCCCCCAATTTCCTCTAATAATGACTCCGCTATGGTCCCATATGACTTTGACAATCCAAGCAATCACGCCGACGAAGATGGTGAGGAAGATTGCGAGCTCCCTGAAGAGTTAGCACGACTACTCAAGCAAGAGTCGAAGGTCATTCAACCACACGAGGAATCAGTAGAAGTTGTCAATCTCTGAAGGAAACAGGAAGCTAAAGAGGTCAGAGTAGGATCAGCTCTACAAGAAGAAGTAAAGACAAAGTTGGTTAAACTCTTACAAGACTACATGGATGTGTTTGCATGGTCTTACCAAGACATGCCAGGCCTCGTTACTGATATCATGGTCCATCATCTACCCCTCAAAAAGGATTGGCCTCATATAAAGCAAAGGCTAAGAAGGACTCATCCTGATATGGAAATGAAGATAAAGGAGGAAGTACAAAAATAGCTTGAAGCATGATTTTTGGTCGTATCCAATTACCCCTAATGGATAACCAATATTGTACTTATATGCAAAAAAAGATGGAAAGGTAAGGATGTGTGTAAACTACAGATATTTGAATAGAGCAAGTCCCAAATACAACTTCCTACTACCTCACATTGATGTGTTATTGGATAATACATCTCAATTCTTTGTTTTCTCGTTCATGGATGGCTTCTCCGGCTACAATCAAATCAGAATGGCTCTTGAGGACATGGAGAAGACTACTTTTATTACCCCATGGGGCACTTTTTGCTACAAGGTTATGCCTTTCAGATTAAAGAATACTGGTGCAACCTACCAACGAGCCATGGTCACACTCTTTCATGATATGATTCATAGAGAGATTGAGGTCTACATTGATGATATAATTGCCAAATCACTAACTGAAGAGGACTATCTTGTCAACCTTGAGAAGCTCTTTAAAAGGATACAAAAATTTAAGTTGAGGCTCAATCCTAATAAATGCATGTTTGGGGTAAAATTTGGCAAACTGTTAGGTTTTATTGTCAGCCAACGTGGTATTGAAGTGGATCCAGAAAAGGTAAAGGCCATACAAGCTATGTCTACGCCCAAGACTCAGAAGGAAGTTCGAGGATTTCTAGGTATATTGAACTACATATCTAGATTCATATCTCATCTTACGGCCACTTGTGAGCCAATCTTCAAACTGCTTCGAAAGGATCAAACCATCATTTGGAACAACAACTGCCAAAATGCTTTCGAGAAGATCAAGGAGTATTTACAAGAACCTCCTATCCTGATTCCTCATGTGCCTGATATACCTTTAATCATGTACCTTACCGTCCTTTCAGGATCTATGGGATGTGTCCTCGATCAATAAGATGAGACTGGTAAGAAAGAACATGCCATATATTACTTGAGTAAGAAGTTTATTGATTACGGGAGTAGATACTCGATGCTTGATAAGACATGTTATGCTCTTGCTTGGGCTGGAAAACGTCTAAGGTAATATATGCTCACCCATACAACGCTATTTATCTCAAAGATGGATCTAGTCAAGTACATCTTTGAGAAGCCTGCTCTAACCGATAGAGTAGCTCGTTGGCAAATGGATTTAATCGAGTACAACATCCAACATGTCACTCAAAAAGCTATCAAAGGGAGTGTACCATAAGACTATCTTGCACATCAACCTTTGAAGGACTACCAATCTATGTGCTTTGAGTTCCCGGACGAAGACATTATGGTGATAAGAGATTACAACATCCTTGACCCCAATGAAGGACCAGAACCTGGATCTCGGTGGACCCTTGTATTTGATGGAGCTTCAAAAGCTCATGGAAATGGTATTGGGGCAGTCATCACCTCCCCAACTAGTTCTCATTTTCCTTTCATTGTAAGGTTGTGCTTTGACTGTTCTAACAATGTGGAAAAGTACAAGGCTTGTATCTTTAGTATTGAGGTTGCGATTGATCTTAGAATCAAAATTCTTGAATTTTATGGAGACTCATCCTTGGTCATCAGCCAAGTCAAAGGAAAATGGGAAGCTTGAGATCACAAGTTAATCTCATACAAGGAACATGTCCTAAAGATGATCCCGTACTTTGACGAGATTATCTTCCATCACATTCCTCGAGAGGAAAATAAGTTGGTTGATGCCTTGGAAACTCTGTCATCCATGTTTAAGGTCAAATGGAAGAATGAAGCACCATCTTTCCACCTTAACTACTTGGACAAACCACCTTACTATTTAGCGGCCAACGACGAATTTGATGGCCATCCTTGGTTCTACGACATCTTGAGGTTCCTAGAAAGCCAAGAATATCCAGAGAATGCATCCATCACCAACAAGAACTACCTTCGGAAACTATCATACAAGTTCTTCTTAAGTAGCGGGTATTGTACAAAAGGAATTATGATTTAGTTTTGCTTAGATATATGGACACGCAAGAAGCAAACCAGATTATAATGGAAATACATGAAGGCTCCTTTGGGACACATGCTAGTGGACATACCATGGTAAAGAAAATCTTAATGGTTGGCTACTATTGGACGACCATGGAGGTTGACTATTACCGCCACGTCCAAACGTGCGATAAGTGCCAAATCTATGTGGGCAAGATCCATGTACCACCAATTCCACTCAATGTCCTAACTTCACCTTGGTCTTTCTCCATGTGGGACATTAACATAATCTGACGAATTGAGCCAACTACCTCGAACAAACATCGCTTCGTCTTGGTAGCCATAGACTATTTCACTAAGTGGGTGGAAGTGGTCTCCTACACCAACGTCATAAGACAAGCGGTGGCTTGATTCATAAGGAAAGAAACCATTTGTTGTTATGGGGTCCCTAACAAGATCATTATTGATAATGGATCTAACCTCAATAACAAAATGATGAAAGAGTTTTGCCAAAGCTTCAAGATCAAACACCATAACTCACCGCCTTATCGACTGAAGATGAATGGCGTTGTTGAGGCAGCCAACAAAAATATCAAGAAAATCATGCAAAAAATGGTAGAAACCTATAAAGACTGGTACAAGATTCTCCCGTTCACATTACATGGCTACCGTACCTCCGTACGTACCCTCATTGGGGACACTCCATTATCTCTCGTGTATGGCATGGATATAGTCTTGCATGTTAAAGTAGAGATTCATTTCTTAAGGATTTTGATTGATGTCAAGCTTGATTAAGCCGAGTCGGTGCGAGCCCGATTTGACTAGCTGAACCTCATTGATGAGAAGTGTCTTGAAGCTATCTGTCATGGCCGACTATACTAAAAGCTCGTCAAGAGGGAACATGATAAGAAGGTCTTCCCCTGGAGCCTCAAGGTCGGAGACCTAGTCTTGAAGAAGATTCTACCGATTCATACTGACCCAAGGGGAAAATGGACGCCAAACTATAAAGGCCCATATGTTGTAAGAAAGGTTTTCTCTTGAGGAGCCTTAATCCTTGCAACTATGGATGGTGAAGATCTTCCATCCCCTGTGAATGCAGATGTAGTCAAAAAGTACTACGCTTAACAAAAAAAAGAGTTCGATAAGTTAGAAACCCGAAAGGGAGACTTATGCAAAAATGGGTATCCCGGTAGACTGAAAACCCAAAATGGCAGTCTAGGCAAAAATTAGGGATTCATAAAATCGAGAGGCTACATTCCATAAAGAATATTTCATAATCCCCAGCGACACAATCCAATCACTTTCTTATGAAGCAAGATCTGAGGACCTTCTAGGAAATAAGGACTATAGCATAATCAAGACTTTGTGGAAATCCGAGTTATTTCCATTGCCATTATAGTTTTTCAATTTCTTTTTGCAATCACCTCTTTTAGGAGCTGCTTCTATCATATGCGCTCAAAGTTTTTTACTTTTCATGCTTTGTTTGTGAAATATTACTTTTCTTAAATTGACATCACATTGGAAATTTTTTGATGAACAACTTTTTCTAAAAAAACCTTTTAAGGGAAAACATCAAATTACTTCTCTTTCAAAAGTATCTAAAGGTAACAAAAAATTGCTCGGTATACCTCAGTACGGAAAACGCCACAAAGTCCTTCGTATTTGGCCTAATCAAAGTTTCTCCTAAGCAGAAACCCTCAGATATTACACCCATTTTGGCTTGGACATCAGAAATTCTAGGTTCCGATGTCGGGAAGTTAGTGGTTTCTCCCCCAAGCAAATTCCAAGCACAATCATCATTGGCACCCGAAACAAATTATCCCCCTTAAAGCCCAATCATACTTGACATAACCCGCAAACCTTGCATTTGTATATTCCCTAAAAAATACCGAACATACATCGACATATTACATACATAACATTGCATCATGAGTATCTTCTATAATTCACATTCTGATCTTACTCGAGATTGATTAATCAAAATTCCGACTTCCCAATCGTTGTTAGGAATTTATCCCTGTCAAATTTTGGAACTTCCCATCCATTGTTAGGGATATTCCCCAGTAAAGTCGATATTCATTCCCAAGATTTCTCCCTAATTAGAGTTAGGTATTCCAATCGTTGCTAGGAATCGTCGCTGAACTACTTTGTTACCTCTCAGAGTTCTTCCCAAAAGAGTCAGGTATTCTAGTCGTTGCTAAGAGTCGTCATTGAACTTCTTCTCTCCCCCACGGAGCCAAATATCTCAGTCGTTACTAAGAGTTATCACTGCATTTTCATTCATCCCCAACCAAAGTCAGGTATTCTTAGCCTTCGCTAAGAATCGTCGCTGGACTTTCTTTTTTTCGGGCAAGAGTCATCTTTGAACTTATTCCCCACTCGAGTTAGATATTCATAGTTGTAGCTAAGAATCATCTTTGAACTTCTTTCCCTAGCATGAGTCAGGTATTCCTATCTTTGTAAGGAATTGTCACTGATCTGCTCTCTTTTCTAACACAGTCAGGTATTTCTAGCCATTGCTAGGAATTATCACTCAGGTATTTGTTTTTTATCCCCGGTCGAATCAGGTATTCCAGTCATGCTAGGAATCATCGTTGAACGACTTATTTTTCCCCTAGAGTCAAGTATTTCAGTCATTGATATGAATCTTAATTGGACCTATTTTTCCCCACAAAGTCAAGTATTTTAGCCATCACTAGAAATCATCGTTGAGTCTGGAATTTCCCATCGAGTTAGGTGTTCCAGTCGCTGTTAGGAATCACCATTATTTCTTTCCCCATACATTTCTAGGGGCAGTCACCCTTTCTTTTGTTGAGATTCTTATTCCCCAGCAAAGTTTTTTCCCTACCCTTCTTCTTGGACTTTTGTCACCAGACTTTCCTCTTTAAAGAGATACTTATGTTACATACATTACATTACATGCATAATCATCATAACCATATTCATTTCCCCAGCAATTAGTCTCATAATAAGATCATTTTCCATCCCTTAAATACATTACCACATATAATCCCCGTCAAATCATATCACTCGCATCCCCAGCAGGGCAAATTTTCGGTCACTCCTTTTTATATTTAATCCTCTTCTACCTTGAACGCATTGGAAGTCGTTATTATCCATACATTCAGGTTCGAGAAGATTAAATATGGGCAGTTGTCATACCCTTAAGTTTACCCTACCTACACATCACCCTTCATAACCCTAATTCATAGGCATACATCCCATATATATCACCTCATAAGCATTTGTACCTAATGACCCATAATATTCCATAAACCAAAGGCATGGGGTTCATCTATGAAGCTTCAAGATCAACCGATCATGTTGAGGTGTGCCTAAGACACCTTAACCCTAATCTTCATACTAAAGCATCTTTGGATCTTGGAGGATCACTCAAGTCCTCTCACTCACTCTACAAAACCCTAATTGGATGATGAGTCCCCATTGAAGACATGTGAAGATTCATCTGGTCACCCAAGGACCTCAACCCTAGTTCTTGACCCTTAGTGGCTTGTACAAGTTCACATTTACCTTGTGCCTTGACCATACCATTGAGTACCCCTAATATCTAAACTTTTTTCATACCTCAATCCTTTGAATCATCTTAATACAACCCTTACATTTCAAAACCCTAATTTGGCTGACCTTGGTTCTTGATGAAACTTGGTCCAAGAAAACCTAGTATCATCTGATTCCCCTTCATTCATGGTGCTTCATTCATTTGATTAGTCAAATTTCATTCAATAGTTTCTTGTTCATAACCATTCATATTGGTTCCTTGGATTTGATTCCATTCATGGTCTCACATGTGTCACCTTGTGTTGACTTATAACCATTGGTTCTAGTCTAAGTCGATGGCCCCACAACTTTCATCTACTTTCATTCATCCTTCACTTTTCATATGGTTATCTCCTCATGATTAGCCAATTTAACTTGTCCATGACTTTCTTGTGTTCTTTGCGTTTGGCCATTTCAAGTACATAGTCCATCCGTGGTTTGTTCATCTCATAGACCATTTTAGTCTTTTCCAAAGCCTAGGGATTCATCTAAGTCTAGCATCATCTATACACATCCATTGGTTTGGTTTTATTTCTTTCATGGTTTATACATGAATCTTTGGTTTGATTCAATCCAAGTTATGTTCATGTCCAAATCAATTCAGGTCATGTTTCATTCTATACAATTCATCCAAATATCATGCAAAATTCATTCAAATATCAATCCAATTTCATACAAAACATCAAATTCCATTCATTACAAATGTCCATACATGAAAGTTACAAAAACATGGCACTTTGATAGAATGTTGACTTTAGTCAACAATTGACTTTTTTGTTAACTTTGACCAAAGTTAACTCAACAATTTTACATCCCAAAACCCTAATCCTTATTCCACCCTCCATAAATCATATTTTCTTTCACTATTGATCCTTGATTTGTGTCATTCTTCCATGATCCATCAAAATCCCATGTTCATGAGTTTTGCTTGCCTTCATTTGTTTTCTTCAAATACAAGCTACTTGTTGCAAGCCCTGTTCAAGACATCACCATGTGTTCATGGCCTACAAAATGCAATACAAAGACAAATGCAAGTCAGTTTGCAACCTGCAGGACACAGACCAATACAAGGCACACTCATTCCAAGTTATAAAAAACAGTACAAAAATGACAAACCATTCATCAATGAATCAAAGACATTGCACAAACAATTCTACTACACCATGAACCAAACACATTCTGTAGAAGCCATGTCAATGCAACAAACATCATGCAAATGCATACCTGGAGCCAACCAGGATAAGCTTCAACCAGACATGCAATAAAACAAAAACATCATGATACACCATGGGTCATACCAACATGCTTATTCATCCTGCAACATATAAAACCCTGTTGCAATGCAGCCAAATCAAAGACCAAATAAACCCTATAGGAAACCAATGCCATATAACATACCAAATGTGCAATAAGAAAAACCTTGCAGCCTAAACAAACCATGAGCCAAAGTCTTACATGTTGCAAGCCCAGTTCTGAGTCAGGACGTAACTACCTGCAACAACCACACACTGTAGCGGGAAATTCATGATCATCAAGCTATTAACAAGCTAGAGATCAAATAACAAGAGTCACCACCGCGCTTTTATTATTTCCAAGGGAAAAGGGAAAAAGTACGAACAAAACCCAAAAGTAAGAAGTTTTCAAATCAAAACTAATAAAAAGTCAGAGATCTCAGGTAAGGGGGTTGGTTACACAGAGGGAAGGTGTCAGCACCCAAAGTGTCTTAGGTACTCCTAGGGAGCCCTTTTTGTATGCATATGTATTTTGTACAAAGTGATGTTTACAAACAAATAGAATGGGGGATGAGAAAAGAATTCATTAATTATATTTTTGTGTTTGACAAGACCTTCAGTCTTGTGCCTACGTACCAACATAAAAATGAGGGATCAAAACCTCGTAGTTCGTGATACATATTTCAAAATGGATGCATTGTTTTTAACAAAAATTAAGTTTGAAAGGCACAAAGGCCTAAAAATGGTTTGAATGAGTTAGTTCTTTTTGGATTTTTTCAAATTTAAGTCAAGTATAGTTAAGTCTATTTACAAGTTTGATTTAAGAAAAGAAGTTTGAAAATGCAATGGCATAAGGCCAAAGTTTCTATCTTTTTGCAAAAGTGATCAAAGTTTAGAACAAAAGTTGTTCACACAAAGAAGATTTTGAAAAATGGAGGGAGAGATTTTTGAAATTAAAGAAATGGGGAGGAGATGAAGAGACTATCCTATGTACAAAATTAAAATTTTAGAGTTGAAAAGATCTGACCAAATGGGTAGCAATCCAATAGACAAGGATTTCAATAGAAACCCAGAATTCCCTTGGACTTTTAGAATCAAGCAACACACAAATGCACAATTATATTATCTTGAAGAGCAAGACATCAAATAAAGATGTCCACATCCCAGCTTATCCATTCCATGATCTTCTTCAAAATAGCCCATGTAACAGATGAATCCCACAAGTCACAGGTTCAAAATAACAGATTCACAATGATCATGTTGTAGATGAACTTAGAGAGGTCTTCAAACATGTGTCAGATGAAGTTCAAATTGCAAGCACTTGGTTCTTCAACAAGTTGGCATTGGCCAAGTCCTTTAGCTTAGGAAGGTTGCATAGATTCTAAGTCCATTTGTCCAAGATCAAGCCAACAGTCACTCAAAAGTTTTTTAGGGTTTTTGTTATTATTTTGTACATTAATGGTCAAAGACCACACAAACAAGCAAAGTATACACAAACAAAATATATCACACAATATGGTCCAAATGGACAAAGTAAAAATCGCATTAACATAAACAATTAGAATGATATGAACAATGGAAAATGAAATAGAGTGCTAAAAGTAAATTGCAATAAAGTAAAAGCTTGAAATTAAAAGTTAGTAGTTAATTGGTTAGAAGTTAGTATTGTTTTGCTTTTCATTTCAAGACATTATTTGGAGAACACTCAACCCAATTATCACAAGCATGAATCCTTGAGCCAAAACATCTTCCAAAGGAAGGAAAGAAGGCCAAGTTTCCACGCAATACCATAAAAGATGGGAGACTTAAAATCTCACTAACTAGAATGCTTATGCCTTTTATGTCACAAATTTAGCGCTATGTTAAGCAATCGTAATTGGGCTTATGTAGAAGTCACAACTATTTGAGGTCGGGCAATAGAATTTTGGTGTTAATGCATGTTAGAGGTATAGTATAATGAACCATGCTCATGAAACATAACACACACAAAAAGAATATGCAAAAGGTGTGGCCTAATCTCATCCATACTCATGTCAATTTTTCAATCAACTAGCTTTAGGACTTTGAGATGTCATAGGCCAAATGGAATGAATGCATGAAGAAAAGGAATAAGATGAAGTGGGAGGTGTCGCACCTCAAAAATGCGATCCCTCGCGATAGGACGCGGAAAAAATGTTGTTCGAAACAGATTCGCCACCGAACTTTATTTATTCCAATGAAGGAATAGGAAAATATCGAGAAAACCTTTAGAAAATGGAATAATGGTCGTCGCAACCATATTCGGGTTCGGGAGTCGATTACGCAAGGGGAAGGTATTAGCACCCCTTATGTTCGTTGTACTCAACGGGAACCTCTTAGTCTGATTTTGCTATTTGACTGTTAATTGACTGTTATTTGCTTGCTTCGAGTGATTAGAATTGATGGTAGATATGGATGAAGACCTCAGGAGGGGGAAATGGGAGGTTTTTTATTAGTGTGCTCGCGAAGATACAGCAATCTCCTGCCTACGTATCCTTATAGTGCAATAAGGAAATCAGAGCATTCGTAGTTCGGGCTACTACGAATAATTGGTGGGTTTTGTTTTGATGAACGACTGTGTAGGTCGGCGTTCTAACGGCTAAACGTTGGCGTTGTCTACTCTCGGTGGAGGCTCTAGCACTGGTTTGTTGTGCGCATTAGAAAGGATTGACAGTGTTCTTTTGAAAAGAGGGTTTTGGTCACGCGGGGGTGACGAGTTGAATTGATGTGTTTGGGGGTTTTGGTTTGGTTGGTTTCGATCGCGCGGGGGCGAGAAATTAGGTTTGATTTGTTTGAGATGTTTTTGGAGAACGACGAAAGATTGAGCAATGTGGTGTTCACCAATCGTCCAATTCTTTCGAGGAGTAATAAGGCGTCCGCCTTCTACTCCTTTTTCGTTCGAATTATTTTAAAAGTTTGTTTATGGATGTTGAATATGCACGGTAGTGAGGCGTACGCCCCCTACTTGCTTATCCAAAGAATAATGAGGCGTACGCCACCTATTCTCTTATCCAAGTTTATTTAGCGTGTTTTAGTCGGAAGTTGATAATTTGTGCAATATGGCGTTCGCCAATTATTCAAATAATCGAGAGATGGCGAGGCGTACGCCTCTCATCTTTTATCATCCGAAGATTAAATTGTAAAAGATATGTTTGGATGTCGTATTTGATTTGCGAAGATAATTTGAATTTATTCGATTGCGTTTTGATTTGATGACGAAGATTCGAGCAATGTGGCGTACGCCAATTATTCGAATAATCGAGAGATAATGAAGCGGATGCTCACTATTCTCCTTTTCATCTGAAATATGGAATTAAAAGGATTTGGAATTTGTAGAAATGATTTGAAATTGTATGATTATTAGGGTTTTATTTGAATGACGAAAATCCGAGCAATATGGCGTACGCCAATTATTCGAATAATCGAGAGATAATGAAGCGGATGCTCACTATTCCCCTTTTCATCCAAAATATGGAATTAAAAGGATTTGGAACTTGTAATTGATTTAAAAAATGTGGTTTGAATGTGTATGATTAAGGTTTAATCGGGTGACAAGAACTCGCGCAATATGGCGTACGCCAATTATTCAAGTGCTTGAGAAATAGTGAAGCGTACGCTTACTATCTCCTTTTCATCCCAAGTTTATGTTAAGAGAAAAATCCTTTTGAAATTGGATGGTTTGGAAAAATTATTTGAATTTGTGTTTATGAATGAAATGAATTTTATTTAGTGTATTATTTCATCTACTCGATTAATCAATAACCAAGTAGGTTTCATTGTAAGGAAGCCCAAGAGTAAGATATGTGAGGTTGATGGCGATGCGAAGAGCAATCGAATTACAAGGGTGTTGGTTATGCTTTTGATGTGCTGCAAGGATTCTTGTCAAGATGTGATGTTGTACTGGTATGAACTTTCGACATTTTGGTTATGAATTCAAGTAGTCACTGATGTCTTGATGCAATCTGCTTGACAGACTTGAAGATATGAAGGGAATTTGCCCCTTGCCATTTGTCTTGCCCCTGATTGGCCTTTGAGGGACTTGCCCTAGACGAACTGAGTGTTGAAGTGTTTTTCTTCCATGATCGACCGATGCTTGGAGATTTATCTTACACTGACTACTTCTTCAGTCAACATAATCAGAAGATGCCATGCCCCTGATCCATAAGATTACGAGATGATTTTGATTTGTGTCAGCACCAACGATCAAGTGCCTCTCGAATTGCACCTTGTTGGATTTTTCTCGATGTCAAGTACTGACTGACAATTAAGAATTGTTATCCAAGAAATGGTGATTTTAATGCAACAATTATGCAAATTTTGAAAAAACAATCATTCATTTGGAGTGTTGTGGTAGTGTGTGGCGAGTGGATCATGTGTCCCATCGCGGTGCTTGATTTAGCTAGCGTGTGAGTGATATAGTGAGAAGAGAATATTAGCAAATCTTTCGGAGTCAATTTACTCAACCTTGCTATAGTATGCTTTCAGAACAAACCTTACTTCAATTAGGTCTTTTGAAGGTTGTAACGTGGCTTGGTTCATGGTTATTGAAACAAAAGGATATAAGGCTCAAAGTTTATCCTTCTTCATGATGATCTCCAATCCTACGTTCAGTTAATTCACACACATTCGTCTTTTGCATATGTAAGGATAAAGATGGTGATTCAAAGTCTCTTGGAATGGCAGCCACCTTATTTCTTTTTTGGATGTCGGTGACCCTTTGATTTTGGCATGGTGGTCACTGAATCTTGTTTTGTTTTGTTGGAGACTTTCACCGTCTCTTTTGATTTTTCTTTTGATCCCTAACTTTTGCATGGACCGCTTGTTGAAGCTTTAATCCATCGGGATTGCCCCAGTTTTTTGCCTAAGTCTCCTTTTAAGGTGTTCGACTTAGCGGGCTCTTTCTTTGATTTTTTTTTTTGAAATTGTGACTGCCAAGTCATTGGTCATTGAAGAACCACAGACCTAAAGTTTGGATTTGTATGGTTTCTTCGACACTTCAAGATGTGTGCGAAGAATATCATGTGGTTGATCCTTGTATGGGATATTTCATCTTGTAATTTGAACGTGTAGTTAGATTGACTGAACACTACCCTACCCCAGGTTAAGCGTAAGGGTTTGTAGATCCGAAAGAAACTCCTACTTCTAGGCTCGAAGTGGTTGACTAGGGATTAACTCCTTATCTCTCCAGTGTTTGGGATTTCGAAACAATGCCTGTACATCATTAGCAGGGTCTTATCCAAAAGCATATGATCAACAATTATGAGTATTTTGTTTTCGTCATCCTCCTTCCAACATTTACTAACAATAGTGTGATGAAAGAAAGTGAGGTGGAAAAGTATGTTTGTGATTTGCAAATGTGATAATATGAGTGAATATGAAAGATTGATTCAAATCATGCACAATCATCCCATTAATAAGACCAAATACAAAATAACAATGTTTTAAAGCATACAGTACTTAGACAAACAAGAACAAATTACAAGAATGCAAAATGGTAAAATTGGCATAATGATCGCCTTCATTCGAAGAAAAGGGCCTTTATCTCTTGATTTGTCGGCGGAATTGCTCTGCTTGTTCAGGCTGGTGGGAAGCTTTACCTTCGAGCTTCACTTGACTCTGCATGCGCTGGCATGGGATTTGTTGTGACGTTTGGCCTCACTGGCGTGAATGTAAGTGCTTTACTATCAATCAAATCTTGAACCTTGTGCTTGAAAGCCTTACAGTTCTCTATTGTGTGCCCTGGAGCACCCATGTGATACTCGCAGTGAGCATTGGCGTCGTAGCCTGGAGGATATGGTGGAGTTGCAGGTGTTATCTCTTTTAGAACAACTGATCCATCCTTTAGCAGGTAGGGGAGGATCTTGCTATATGATACTGGCAAAAGATCGAAATGTCTTTCTGGCCTCCTTGCCCTCTGCTGGTTAGGTGGACGTGGTTGAGCATGTTGTTGTTGATTCTGATGCGGCTGTTGGTATGGTTGTTGATATTGTTGCTGATGTGGTTGTTGATATGGTGTTGGGATGACCGCGAAAACCTGATGATAAGGCGTAGGGGCATATGAAGGTGTCTTATATCCTCCTCCTCTCATTATGGCGTTGGTCTGACCCTCTGGCTTCTTTGGGAGATTAGGATAAGGCTTTTTCACCCCACCTGAAGCGTTGGCAGCGCAAGGTAGCTTTCCCTTCTTGATTTGGCTCTCGATTCGTTCTCCCACAGAGACCACCTCAGCAAAAGTTGGGAAGCTGGATCCTACCATTTTCTCCATGTACTGGGTATGTAGAGTTCCCATAAACATGTCAATTAGCTCTTTGTCAAGGAGAGGAGGTTGGACACGAGCTGCAAGCTCTCTCCATCGCTGTGCATATTCTTTGAATGACTCATTGTTGCATTGAGTCATGTCTTGCAGCTGGGTGCGGTTGGGTGCTAGATCAGTGTTGTACTGATAATGCCTTAGGAAGGCTTCAGCAAGGTCTCTCCATGATTGGACCTGACCTCTCTCTAGTTGCATGTACCACTCCAAGGATGCCCCACTGAGACTATCTTGGAAGTAATGAATCAGGAGTTGATCATTACTGATGTGGGCGGCCATCTTGCGACAGTAGGCTCTGAGGTGAGTTCTCGGGCAGCTGATCCCTTTGTACTTGTCAAAGTCCGGGACTTTGAATTTCTGCGGAATCACGAGGCCTGGTACTAAGCACATATCAATAGCATAGTCCAAACCGGGAGTAGTGTGAACCTCCAAGGACTTAAACTTTTCCTCCAAAGCATGGAGTCTATCAACAGCTGGGTCTGGGAGACCTCCAACAGCAGGTTTGGCGGGTTGTGGCATGAAGAAGGCGTCGTATGGATCTTCATCACCCATCATTGATCCATGTCGAGCAGATGTAGCAGAATGCTCATGGGGGTTTACATTGACCATTGGGATCGGAATAGGGATCGGTCCTCCTCCAGGTTGGGAAGGATTACCATCAAGTTCAGTTACTCCAGGGATGCTAAGTGATGGCGATCCAAACTGGGCAGCAACTTTCCTGGCTTCAGCGTTAGTCTCAGCATCCTTTTCCTTCTGGGCCAGGAGCAACATGGTCTCAAGCAAGCGATCCATTTTTGCCTGCATGGAGTCAATGTCTGTTCTCATTGAAACCTGATTTGCTTCAAGCTGTTCGAGTGTCATCTTGTAGTTGCAACGTGTCTCGTACCGGTGTCGAGTAGTCAGTGTTACTGGACAAGGGGAGAATATGGTGTAAGTTTTTGTTCCTGGATAATGATATGCAATGCATGCTGATGATATGCAAATGCATGAAATTTCGCCATATTTGCAAAGGAATACAGACTCAAAATTATTCACGCGTCGGGTACGTCAGGATAACAGGAAGAAGTAAAGGTTTCTCTGATCACAAGAAATTCCCAAAGGTAGGTTCTAAAGTTATGTTTTCAAGGAAGGAACTTAGACTCACGGATCAAGTTCAAAACTTCCTCGCAATGGTGGGCTAGCCACATCGTGATGGGAGTTCTGAAATGATCTAATCTAAGTGGGATTCTCGTATTGTACAAACAGGGTGTAGACCCTTCGGTTCAACACTACACCATCACCAATCATGAAAACAAAACTTGGTTTAAGGCGAGGTCCCTAGAGTCACGGATCGTGTTTAGAACCTCCACCGCAATGATGGGCTAGCCATATTGTGATGGGAACTCCAAACAGATCTACTCCAGGTGGAGTCTTCGTATTGTCCCAATAGGTGTACACCCCTCGGTTCAATACTACACAACTCCGGGTTCTAATTTTTTTCTCGAAGCTCGGGTACGGAGCTTATCTCACAACATATACCAAGTCCCATATCAAAGTATCAAGATAAAATACATACAATACAAACAATCAAAAAAGAATACAGAGAAATAAGTATGGAAGAAAAGAATATCTTCCAACAGTCATAGCAAAATCAGACTAAGTTAGGCTAGACTCTCTCTTGCTTGGAGCAGGGTCCCCAGCAGAGTCGCCAGTCTGTCGCACCTCAAAAATGCGATCCCTCGCGATAGGACGCGGAAAAAATGTTGTTCGATACAGATTCGCCACCGAACTTTATTTATTCCAATGAAGGAATAGGAAAATATCGAGAAAACCTTTAGAAAATGGAATAATGGTCGTCGCAACCATATTCGGGTTCGGGAGTCAATTACGCAAGGGGAAGGTATTAGCACCCCTTACGTTCGTTGTACTCAACGGGAACCTCTTAGTCTGATTTTGCTATTTGACTGTTAATTGACTGTTATTTGCTTGCTTCGAGTGATTAGAATTGATGGTAGATATGGATGAAGACCTCAGGAGGGGGAAATGGGAGGTTTTTTATTAGTGTGCTCGCGAAGATACAGCAATCTCCTGCCTACGTATCCTTATAGTGCAATAAGGAAATCAGAGCATTCGTAGTTCGGGCTACTACGAATAATTGGTGGGTTTTGTTTTGATGAACGACTGTGTAGGTCGGCGTTCTAACGGCTAAACGTTGGCGTTGTCTACTCTCGGTGGAGGCTCTAGCACTGGTTTGTTGTGCGCATTAGAAAGGATTGACAGTGTTCTTTTGAAAAGAGGGTTTTGGTCACGCGGGGTGACGAGTTGAATTGATGTGTTTGGGGGTTTTGGTTTGGTTGGTTTCGATCGCGCGGGGGCGAGAAATTAGGTTTGATTTGTTTGAGATGTTTTTGGAGAACGACGAAAGATTGAGCAATGTGGTGTTCACCAATCGTCCAATTCTTTCGAGGAGTAATAAGGCGTCCGCCTTCTACTCCTTTTTCGTTCGAATTATTTTAAAAGTTTGTTTATGGATGTTGAATATGCACGGTAGTGAGGCGTACGCCCCCTACTTGCTTATCCAAAGAATAATGAGGCGTACGCCACCTATTCTCTTATCCAAGTTTATTTAGCGTGTTTTAGTCGGAAGTTGATAATTTGTGCAATATGGCGTTCGCCAATTATTCAAATAATCGAGAGATGGCGAGGCGTACGCCTCTCATCTTTTATCATCCGAAGATTAAATTGTAAAAGATATGTTTGGATGTCGTATTTGATTTGCGAAGATAATTTGAATTTATTCGATTGCGTTTTGATTTGATGACGAAGATTCGAGCAATGTGGCGTACGCCAATTATTCGAATAATCGAGAGATAATGAAGCGGATGCTCACTATTCTCCTTTTCATCTGAAATATGGAATTAAAAGGATTTGGAATTTGTAGAAATGATTTGAAATTGTATGATTATTAGGGTTTTATTTGAATGACGAAAATCCGAGCAATATGGCGTACGCCAATTATTCGAATAATCGAGAGATAATGAAGCAGATGCTCACTATTCCCCTTTTCATCCAAAATATGGAATTAAAAGGATTTGGAACTTGTAATTGATTTAAAAAATGTGGTTTGAATGTGTATGATTAAGGTTTAATCGGGTGACAAGAACTCGCGCAATATGGCGTACGCCAATTATTCAAGTGCTTGAGAAATAGTGAAGCGTACGCTTACTATCTCCTTTTCATCCCAAGTTTATGTTAAGAGAAAAATCCTTTTGAAATTGGATGGTTTGGAAAAATTATTTGAATTTGTGTTTATGAATGAAATGAATTTTATTTAGTGTATTATTTCATCTACTCGATTAATCAATAACCAAGTAGGTTTCATTGTAAGGAAGCCCAAGAGTAAGATATGTGAGGTTGATGGCGATGCGAAGAGCAATCGAATTACAAGGGTGTTGGTTATGCTTTTGATGTGCTGCAAGGATTCTTGTCAAGATGTGATGTTGTACTGGTATGAACTTTCGACATTTTGGTTATGAATTCAAGTAGTCACTGATGTCTTGATGCAATCTGCTTGACAGACTTGAAGATATGAAGGGAATTTGCCCCTTGCCATTTGTCTTGCCCCTGATTGGCCTTTGAGGGACTTGCCCTAGACGAACTGAGTGTTGAAGTGTTTTTCTTCCATGATCGACCGATGCTTGGAGATTTATCTTACACTGACTACTTCTTCAGTCAACATAATCAGAAGATGCCATGCCCCTGATCCATAAGATTACGAGATGATTTTGATTTGTGTCAGCACCAACGATCAAGTGCCTCTCGAATTGCACCTTGTTGGATTTTTCTCGATGTCAAGTACTGACTGACAATTAAGAATTGTTATCCAAGAAATGGTGATTTTAATGCAACAATTATGCAAATTTTGAAAAAACAATCATTCATTTGGAGTGTTGTGGTAGTGTGTGGCGAGTGGATCATGTGTCCCATCGCGGTGCTTGATTTAGCTAGCGTGTGAGTGATATAGTGAGAAGAGAATATTAGCAAATCTTTCGGAGTCAATTTACTCAACCTTGCTATAGTATGCTTTCAGAACAAACCTTACTTCAATTAGGTCTTTTGAAGGTTGTAACGTGGCTTGGTTCATGGTTATTGAAACAAAAGGATATAAGGCTCAAAGTTTATCCTTCTTCATGATGATCTCCAATCCTACGTTCAGTTAATTCACACACATTCGTCTTTTGCATATGTAAGGATAAAGATGGTGATTCAAAGTCTCTTGGAATGGCAGCCACCTTATTTCTTTTTTGGATGTCGGTGACCCTTTGATTTTGGCATGGTGGTCACTGAATCTTGTTTTGTTTTGTTGGAGACTTTCACCGTCTCTTTTGATTTTTCTTTTGATCCCTAACTTTTGCATGGACCGCTTGTTGAAGCTTTAATCCATCGGGATTGCCCCAGTTTTTTGCCTAAGTCTCCTTTTAAGGTGTTCGACTTAGCGGGCTCTTTCTTTGATTTTTTTTTTTGAAATTGTGACTGCCAAGTCATTGGTCATTGAAGAACCACAGACCTAAAGTTTGGATTTGTATGGTTTCTTCGACACTTCAAGATGTGTGCGAAGAATATCATGTGGTTGATCCTTGTATGGGATATTTCATCTTGTAATTTGAACGTGTAGTTAGATTGACTGAACACTACCCTACCCCAGGTTAAGCGTAAGGGTTTGTAGATCCGAAAGAAACTCCTACTTCTAGGCTCGAAGTGGTTGACTAGGGATTAACTCCTTATCTCTCCAGTGTTTGGGATTTCGAAACAATGCCTGTACATCATTAGCAGGGTCTTATCCAAAAGCATATGATCAACAATTATGAGTATTTTGTTTTCGTCATCCTCCTTCCAACATTTACTAACAATAGTGTGATGAAAGAAAGTGAGGTGGAAAAGTATGTTTGTGATTTGCAAATGTGATAATATGAGTGAATATGAAAGATTGATTCAAATCATGCACAATCATCCCATTAATAAGACCAAATACAAAATAACAATGTTTTAAAGCATACAGTACTTAGACAAACAAGAACAAATTACAAGAATGCAAAATGGTAAAATTGGCATAATGATCGCCTTCATTCGAAGAAAAGGGCCTTTATCTCTTGATTTGTCGGCGGAATTGCTCTGCTTGTTCAGGCTGGTGGGAAGCTTTACCTTCGAGCTTCACTTGACTCTGCATGCGCTGGCATGGGATTTGTTGTGACGTTTGGCCTCACTGGCGTGAATGTAAGTGCTTTACTATCAATCAAATCTTGAACCTTGTGCTTGAAAGCCTTACAGTTCTCTATTGTGTGCCCTGGAGCACCCATGTGATACTCGCAGTGAGCATTGGCGTCGTAGCCTGGAGGATATGGTGGAGTTGCAGGTGTTATCTCTTTTAGAACAACTGATCCATCCTTTAGCAGGTAGGGGAGGATCTTGCTATATGATACTGGCAAAAGATCGAAATGTCTTTCTGGCCTCCTTGCCCTCTGCTGGTTAGGTGGACGTGGTTGAGCATGTTGTTGTTGATTCTGATGCGGCTGTTGGTATGGTTGTTGATATTGTTGCTGATGTGGTTGTTGATATGGTGTTGGGATGACCGCGAAAACCTGATGATAAGGCGTAGGGGCATATGAAGGTGTCTTATCTCCCACAGAGACCACCTCAGCAAAAGTTGGGAAGCTGGATCCTACCATTTTCTCCATGTACTGGGTATGTAGAGTTCCCATAAACATGTCAATTAGCTCTTTGTCAAGGAGAGGAGGTTGGACACGAGCTGCAAGCTCTCTCCATCGCTGTGCATATTCTTTGAATGACTCATTGTTGCATTGAGTCATGTCTTGCAGCTGGGTGCGGTTGGGTGCTAGATCAGTGTTGTACTGATAATGCCTTAGGAAGGCTTCAGCAAGGTCTCTCCATGATTGGACCTGACCTCTCTCTAGTTGCATGTACCACTCCAAGGATGCCCCACTGAGACTATCTTGGAAGTAATGAATCAGGAGTTGATCATTACTGATGTGGGCGGCCATCTTGCGACAGTAGGCTCTGAGGTGAGTTCTCGGGCAGCTGATCCCTTTGTACTTGTCAAAGTCCGGGACTTTGAATTTCTGCGGAATCACGAGGCCTGGTACTAAGCACATATCAATAGCGTCCAAACCGGGAGTAGTGTGAACCTCCAAGGACTTAAACTTTTCCTCCAAAGCATGGAGTCTATCAACAGCTGGGTCTGGGAGACCTCCAACAGCAGGTTTGGCGGGTTGTGGCATGAAGAAGGCGTCGTATGGATCTTCATCACCCATCATTGATCCATGTCGAGCAGATGTAGCAGAATGCTCATGGGGGTTTACATTGACCATTGGGATCGGAATAGGGATCGGTCCTCCTCCAGGTTGGGAAGGATTACCATCAAGTTCAGTTACTCCAGGGATGCTAAGTGATGGCGATCCAAACTGGGCAGCAACTTTCCTGGCTTCAGCGTTAGTCTCAGCATCCTTTTCCTTCTGGGCCAGGAGCAACATGGTCTCAAGCAAGCGATCCATTTTTGCCTGCATGGAGTCAATGTCTGTTCTCATTGAAACCTGATTTGCTTCAAGCTGTTCGAGTGTCATCTTGTAGTTGCAACGTGTCTCGTACCGGTGTCGAGTAGTCAGTGTTACTGGACAAGGGGAGAATATGGTGTAAGTTTTTGTTCCTGGATAATGATATGCAATGCATGCTGATGATATGCAAATGCATGAAATTTCGCCATATTTGCAAAGGAATACAGACTCAAAATTATTCACGCGTCGGGTACGTCAGGATAACAGGAAGAAGTAAAGGTTTCTCTGATCACAAGAAATTCCCAAAGGTAGGTTCTAAAGTTATGTTTTCAAGGAAGGAACTTAGACTCACGGATCAAGTTCAAAACTTCCTCGCAATGGTGGGCTAGCCACATCGTGATGGGAGTTCTGAAATGATCTAATCTAAGTGGGATTCTCGTATTGTACGAACAGGGTGTAGACCCTTCGGTTCAACACTACACCATCACCAATCATGAAAACAAAACTTGGTTTAAGGCGAGGTCCCTAGAGTCACGGATCGTGTTTAGAACCTCCACCGCAATGATGGGCTAGCCATATTGTGATGGGAACTCCAAACAGATCTACTCCAGGTGGAGTCTTCGTATTGTCCCAATAGGTGTACACCCCTCGGTTCAATACTACACAACTCCGGGTTCTAATTTTTTTCTCGAAGCTCGGGTACGGAGCTTATCTCACAACATATACCAAGTCCCATATCAAAGTATCAAGGTAAAATACATACAATACAAACAATCAAAAAAGAATACAGAGAAATAAGTATGGAAGAAAAGAATATCTTCCAACAGTCATAGCAAAATCAGACTAAGTTAGGCTAGACTCTCTCTTGCTTGGAGCAGGGTCCCCAGCAGAGTCGCCAGTCTGTCGCACCTCAAAAATGCGATCCCTCGCGATAGGACGCGGAAAAAATGTTGTTCGATACAGATTCGCCACCGAACTTTATTTATTCCAATGAAGGAATAGGAAAATATCGAGAAAACCTTTAGAAAATGGAATAATGGTCGTCGCAACCATATTCGGGTTCGGGAGTCGATTACGCAAGGGGAAGGTATTAGCACCCCTTACGTTCGTTGTACTCAACGGGAACCTCTTATTCTGATTTTGCTATTTGACTGTTAATTGACTGTTATTTGCTTGCTTCGAGTGATTAGAATTGATGGTAGATATGGATGAAGACCTCGGGAGGGGGAAATGGGAGGTTTTTTATTAGTGTGCTCGCGAAGATACAGCAATCTCCTGCCTACGTATCCTTATAGTGCAATAAGGAAATCAGAGCATTCGTAGTTCGGGCTACTACGAATAATTGGTGGGTTTTATTTTGATGAACGACTGTGTAGGTCGGCGTTCTAACGGCTAAACGCTGGCGTTGTCTACTCTCGGTGGAAGCTCTGGCACTGGTTTGTTGTGCGCATTAGAAAGGATTGACAGTGTTCTTTTGAAAAGAGGGTTTTGGTCACGCGGGGGTGACGAGTTGAATTGATGTGTTTGGGGGTTTTGGTTTGGTTGGTTTCGATCGCGCGGGGGCGAGAAATTAGGTTTGATTTGTTTGAGATGTTTTTGGAGAACGACGAAAGATTGAGCAATGTGGTGTTCACCAATCGTCCAATTCTTTCGAGGAGTAATAAGGCGTCCGCCTTCTACTCCTTTTTCGTTCGAATTATTTTAAAAGTTTGTTTATGGATGTTGAATATGCACGGTAGTGAGGCGTACGCCCCCTACTTGCTTATCCAAAGAATAATGAGGCGTACGCCACCTATTCTCTTATCCAAGTTTATTTAGCGTGTTTTAGTCGGAAGTCAATAATTTGTGCAATATGGCGTTCGCCAATTATTCAAATAATCGAGAGATGGCGAGGCGTACGCCTCTCATCTTTTATCATCCGAAGATTAAATTGTAAAAGATATGTTTGGATGTCGTATTTGATTTGCGAAGATAATTTGAATTTATTCGATTGCGTTTTGATTTGATGACGAAGATTCGAGCAATGTGGCGTACGCCAATTATTCGAATAATCGAGAGATAATGAAGCGGATGCTCACTATTCTCCTTTTCATCTGAAATATGGAATTAAAAGGATTTGGAATTTGTAGAAATGATTTGAAATTGTATGATTATTAGGGTTTTATTTGAATGACGAAAATCCGAGCAATATGGCGTACGCCAATTATTCGAATAATCGAGAGATAATGAAGCGGATGCTCACTATTCCCCTTTTCATCCAAAATATGGAATTAAAAGGATTTGGAACTTGTAATTGATTTAAAAAATATGGTTTGAATGTGTATGATTAAGGTTTAATCGGGTGACAAGAACTCGCGCAATATGGCGTACGCCAATTATTCAAGTGCTTGAGAAATAGTGAAGTGTACGCTTACTACCTCCTTTTCATCCCAAGTTTATGTTAAGAGAAAAATCCTTTTGAAATTGGATGGTTTGGAAAATATATTTGAATTTGTGTTTATGAATGAAATGAATTTTATTTAGTGTATTATTTCATCTACTCGATTAATCAATAACCAAGTAGGTTTCATTGTAAGGAAGCCCAAGAGTAAGATATGTGAGGTTGATGGCGATGCGAAGAGCAATCGAATTACAAGGGTGTTGGTTATGCTTTTGATGTGCTGCAAGGATTCTTGTCAAGATGTGATGTTGTACTGGTATGAACTTTCGACATTTTGGTTATGAATTCAAGTAGTCACCGATGTCTTGATGCAATCTGCTTGACAGACTTGAAGATATGAAGGGAATTTGCCCCTTGCCATTTGTCTTGCCCCTGATTGGCCTTTGAGGGACTTGCCCTAGACGAACTGAGTGTTGAAGTGTTTTTCTTCCATGATCGACCGATGCTTGGAGATTTGTCTTACACTGACTACTTCTTCAGTCAACATAATCAGAAGATGCCATGCCTCTGATCCATAAGATTACGAGATGATTTTGATTTGTGTCAGCACCAACGATCAAGTGCCTCTCGAATTGCACCTTGTTGGATTTTTCTCGATGTCAAGTACTGACTGACAATTAAGAATTGTTATCCAAGAATCGGTGATTTTAATGCAACAATTATGCAAGTTTTGAAAAAACAATCATTCATTTGGAGTGTTGTGGTAGTGTGTGGCGAGTGGATCATGTGTCCCATCGCGGTGCTTCATTTAGCTAGCGTGTGAGTGATATAGTGAGAAGAGAATATTAGCAAATCTTTCGGAGTCAATTTACTCAACCTTGCTATAGTATGCTTTCAGAACAAACCTTACTTCAATTAGGTCTTTTGAAGGTTGTAACGTGGCTTGGTTCATGGTTATTGAAACAAAAGGATATAAGGCTCAAAGTTTATCCTTCTTCATGATGATCTCCAATCCTACGTTCAGTTAATTCACACACATTCGTCTTTTGCATATGTAAGGATAAAGATGGTGATTCAAAGTCTCTTGGAATGGCAGCCACCTTATTTCTTTTTTGGATGTCGGTGACCCTTTGGTTTTGGCATGGTGGTCACTGAATCTTGTTTTGTTTTGTTGGAGACTTTCACCGTCTCTTTTGATTTTTCTTTTGATCCCTAACTTTTGCATGGACCGCTTGTTGAAGCTTTAATCCATCGGGATTGCCCCAGTTTTTTGCCTAAGTCTCCTTTTAAGGTGTTCGACTTAGCGGGCTCTTTCTTTGATTTTTTTTTGAAATTGTGACTGCCAAGTCATTGGTCATTGAAGAACCACAGACCTAAAGTTTGGATTTGTATGGTTTCTTTGACACTTCAAGATGTGTGCGAAGAATATCATGTGGTTGATCCTTGTATGGGATATTTCATCTTGTAATTTGAACGTGTAGTTAGATTGACTGAACACTACCCTACCCCAGGTTAAGCGTAAGGGTTTGTAGATCCGAAAGAAACTCCTACTTCTAGGCTCGAAGTGGTTGACTAGGGATTAACTCCTTATCTCTCCAGTGTTTGGGATTTCGAAACAATGCCTGTACATCATTAGCAGGGTCTTATCCAAAAGCATATGATCAACAATTATGAGTATTTTGTTTTCGTCATCCTCCTTCCAACATTTACTAACAATAGTGTGATGAAAGAAAGTGAGGTGGAAAAGTATGTTTGTGATTTGCAAATGTGATAATATGAGTGAATATGAAAGATTGATTCAAGTCATGCACAATCATCCCATTAATAAGACCAAATACAAAATAACAATGTTTTAAAGCATACAGTACTTAGACAAACAAGAACAAATTACAAGAATGCAAAATGGTAAAATTGGCATAATGATCGCCTTCATTCGAAGAAAAGGGCCTTTATCTCTTGATTTGTCGGCGGAATTGCTTTCTGGCCTCCTTGCCCTCTGCTGGTTAGGTGGACGTGGTTGAGCATGTTGTTGTTGATTCTGATGCGGCTGTTGGTATGGTTGTTGATATTGTTGCTGATGTGGTTGTTGATATGGTGTTGGGATGACCGCGAAAACCTGATGATAAGGCGTAGGGGCATATGAAGGTGTCTTATATCCTCCTCCTCTCATTATGGCGTTGGTCTGACCCTCTGGCTTCTTTAGGAGATTAGGATAAGGCTTTTTCACCCCACCTGAAGCGTCGGCAGCGCAAGGTAGCTTTCCCTTCTTGATTTGGCTCTCGATTCGTTCTCCCACAGAGACCACCTCAGCAAAAGTTGGGAAGCTGGATCCTACCATTTTCTCCATGTACTGGGTATGTAGAGTTCCCATAAACATGTCAATTAGCTCTTTGTCAAGGAGAGGAGGTTGGACACGAGCTGCAAGCTCTCTCCATCGCTGTGCATATTCTTTGAATGACTCATTGTTGCGTTGAGTCATGTCTTGCAGCTGGGTGCGGTTGGGTGCTAGATCAGTGTTGTACTGATAATGCCTTAGGAAGGCTTCAGCAAGGTCTCTCCATGATTGGACCTGACCTCTCTCTAGTTGCATGTACCACTCCAAGGATGCCCCACTGAGACTATCTTGGAAGTAATGAATCAGGAGTTGATCATTACTGATGTGGGCGGCCATCTTGCGACAGTAGGCTCTGAGGTGAGTTCTCGGGCAGCTGATCCCTTTGTACTTGTCAAAGTCCGGGACTTTGAATTTCTGCGGAATCACGAGGCCTGGTACTAAGCACATATCAACAGCGTCCAAACCGGGAGTAGTGTGAACCTCCAAGGACTTAAACTTTTCCTCCAAAGCATGGAGCCTATCAACAGCTGGGTGGGGAGACCTCCAACAGCAGGTTTGGCGGGTTGTGGCATGAAGAAGGCGTCGTATGGATCTTCATCACCCATCATTGATCCATGTCGAGCAGATGTAGCAGAATGCTCATGGGGGTTTACATTGACCATTGGGATCGGAATAGGGATCGGTCCTCCTCCAGGTTGGGAAGGATTACCATCAAGTTCAGTTACTCCAGGGATGCTAAGTGATGGCGATCCAAACTGGGCAGCAACTTTCCTGGCTTCAGCGTTAGTCTCAGCATCCTTTTCCTTCTGGGCCAGGAGCAACATGGTCTCAAGCAAGCGATCCATTTTTGCCTGCATGGAGTCAATGTCTGTTCTCATTGAAACCTGGTTTGCTTCAAGCTGTTCGAGTGTCATCTTGTAGTTGCAACGTGTCTCGTACCGGTGTCGAGTAGTCAGTGTTACTGGACAAGGGGAGAATATGGTGTAAGTTTTTGTTCCTGGATAATGATATGCAATGCATGCTGATGATATGCAAATGCATGAAATTTCGCCATATTTGCAAAGGAATACAGACTCAAAATTATTCACGAGTCGGGTACGTCAGGATAACAGGAAGAAGTAAAGGTTTCTCTGATCACAAGAAATTCCCAAAGGTAGGTTCTAAAGTTATGTTTTCAAGGAAGGAACTTAGACTCACGGATCAAGTTCAAAACTTCCTCGCAATGGTGGGCTAGCCACATCGTGATGGGAGTTCTGAAATGATCTAATCTAAGTGGGATTCTCGTATTGTATGAACAGGGTGTAGACCCTTCGGTTCAACACTACACCATCACCAATCATGAAAACAAAACTTGGTTTAAGGCGAGGTCCCTAGAGTCACGGATCGTGTTTAGAACCTCCACCGTAATGATGGGCTAGCCATATTGTGATGGGAACTCCAAACAGATCTACTCCAGGTGGAGTCTTCGTATTGTCCCAATAGGTGTACACCCCTCGGTTCAATACTACACAACTCCGGGTTCTAATTTTTTTCTCGAAGCTCGGGTACGGAGCTTATCTCACAACATATACCAAGTCCCATATCAAAGTATCAAGATAAAATACATACAATACAAACAATCAAAAAAGAATACAGAGAAATAAGTATGGAAGAAAAGAATATCTTTCAACAGTCATAGCAAAATCAGACTCAGTTAGGCTAGACTCTCTCTTGCTTGGAGCAGGGTCCCCAGCAGAGTCGCCAGTCTGTCGCACTTCAAAAATGCGATCCCTCGCGATAGGACGCGGAAAAAATGTTGTTTGAAACAGAGTCGCCACCGAACTTTATTTATTCCAATGAAGGAATAGGAAAATATCGAGAAAACCTTTAGAAAATGGAATAATGATCGTCGCAACCATATTCGGGTTCGGGAGTCGATTACGCAAGGGGAAGGTATTAGCACCCCTTACGTTCGTTGTACTCAACGGGAACCTCTTAGTCTGATTTTGCTATTTGACTGTTAATTGACTGTTATTTGCTTGCTTCGAGTGATTAGAATTAATGGTAGATATGGATGAAGACCTCAGGAGGGGGAAATGGGAGGTTTTTTATTAGTGTGCTCGCGAAGATACAGCAATCTCCTGCCTACGTATCCTTATAGTGCAATAAGGAAATCAGAGCATTCGTAGTTCGGGCTACTACGAATAATTGGTGGGTTTTGTTTTGATGAACAACTGTGTAGGTCGGCGTTCTAACGGCTAAACGCTGGCGTTGTCTACTCTTGGTGGAGGCTCTAGCACTGGTTTGTTGTGCGCATTAGAAAGGATTGACAGTGTTCTTTTGAAAAGAGGGTTTTGGTCACGCGGGGGTGACGAGTTGAATTGATGTGTTTGGGGGTTTTGGTTTGGTTGGTTTCGATCGCGCGGGGGCGAGAAATTAGGTTTGATTTGTTTGAGATGTTTTTGGAGAACGACGAAAGATTGAGCAATGTGGTGTTCACCAATCGTCCAATTCTTTCGAGGAGTAATAAGGCGTCCGCCTTCTACTCCTTTTTCGTTCGAATTATTTTAAAAGTTTGTTTATGGATGTTGAATATGCACGGTAGTGAGGCGTACGCCCCCTACTTGCTTATCCAAAGAATAATGAGGCGTACGCCACCTATTCTCTTATCCAAGTTTATTTAGCGTGTTTTAGTCGGAAGTCAATAATTTGTGCAATATGGCGTTCGCCAATTATTCAAATAATCGAGAGATGGCGAGGCGTACGCCTCTCATCTTTTATCATCCGAAGATTAAATTGTAAAAGATATGTTTGGATGTCGTATTTGATTTGCGAAGATAATTTGAATTTATTCAATTGCGTTTTGATTTGATGACGAAGATTCGAGCAATGTGGCGTACGCCAATTATTCGAATAATCGAGAGATAATGAAGCGGATGCTCACTATTCTCCTTTTCATCTGAAATATGGAATTAAAAGGATTTGGAATTTGTAGAAATGATTTGAAATTGTATGATTATTAGGGTTTTATTTGAATGACGAAAATCCGAGCAATATGGCTTACGCCAATTATTCGAATAATCGAGAGATAATGAAGCGGATGCTCACTATTCCCCTTTTCATCCAAAATATGGAATTAAAAGGATTTGGAACTTGTAATTGATTTAAAAAATGTGGTTTGAATGCGTATGATTAAGGTTTAATCGGGTGACAAGAACTCGCGCAATATGGCGTACGCCAATTATTCAAGTGCTTGAGAAATAGTGAAGCGTACGCTTACTATCTCCTTTTCATCCCAAGTTTATGTTAAGAGAAAAATCCTTTTGAAATTGGATGGTTTGGAAAAATTATTTGAATTTGTGTTTATGAATGAAATGAATTTTATTTAGTGTATTATTTCATCTACTCGATTAATCAATAACCAAGTAGGTTTCATTGTAAGGAAGCCCAAGAGTAAGCTATGTGAGGTTGATGGCGATGCGAAGAGCAATCGACTTACAAGGGTGTTTTGAAAATGGGCTCGATATTTAAATCGAGAATTGTATGATTTGTGCTTTTTGAAATTGGTTTGTGTTGGATGATGAATTGAAATGAAATTGAATTAAAAAGGATTATGAAATGGTGGTGGAAAAGAAAAACCTTTGATTATTATCAAAATTTACTTAATTTGATTAATCGAATTAATTAAAACGAATTATCAAAATTATTTAATTATCTCAAATAATTAAGTTAATTAAGGTTAATTAATTAAAAAAACAATTAATCAAACAAAAATTCAACTAATAATATTTTTTATGAAAAAAACAAATTAGTAACAACTTTGACTTAAAAATTGAATCGGTGACAAATTGTGCTTAGGAACCGGTTTATACATGGCGGCAATTGGAACTCCGCATGAAATCGAAATACGGTGAAGAATGTGCAATTGATGTATTTGGAACTTGGGCGGCATAACGGCATCGAATTACCGAATCCACAAATTAAAAATTGATTTAAGGATACAACATGACTAAACAGAAGCAACATAATGTACATAATGTAAACCAAACTGATTATTTACATGTTTTGCAAATTACACTATACCATCAATTTTAAAGAAAATCTTACGACCGCTCAATGTTGCTGAAGTGAAAATCATAATGAAATGTTCATAGTAAAGCAACCTAAATCCATCTAAACACAAACGAAATATTACATCTTGCTAACATCATAACTTGGCCGAAATTAAAAGGCCATGAAATTAAAGAAAGAATTTAAATAGCAAATCATTTTTCCTTACAGAACTCAATCACAGCATAACCAGCCCCAACAACACAATTTCAACCCAGATTTGAACAATAAATTCGACAATCATAAACATAAAATCATGGACCATTGACTGATAGCTTAACCACACAATTTCCTGTTTTTTCTACTTAAACTGTACAGAAACTAATTAACCCAAAAGTTGGAATAAGCCTGTCAAGAAACTTCAAACTATGAATCATAACAACAGCCAGCAATTACTACACACAATACATCATTGGTTTAACTGAAAAAAAATACAGAATGCTGTAAACCGGCAAAACTTTTGATGAGTTCAGATTATTACCAACATAAATGACGATAACCAAACCGCTGCTTTTGAGGTATGACGGAATTTGAACCGAAAATGGGTCGATTTGGAAGCAGGACCAAAAGAGTACCCCTCGTTTACATCCGAACAGCAGATTTTGTTGTTTGTTTGTCAGCGGCTTGCTCGAACTTCCTGCTAATCTCTTAAATCGACTTCGGCATCCAAAAGCTTCCTTAGTCAGATTTACCGCTACCAATACCGATTTCAAAACCCCACTTCAGTGGTCTTGACTCCAGATTGTGACGGCGAGGGTGGGTTTGTTGACGATTAACGAGGGGTTTAGGGTTAGTAAAAAAACGGCGAGGGTTTTGTGGATTGTGACGGCGGAGAGCGGGTTTGCGGTGGTCATGTTCGTCGGTGGTGAAGGGGGTTTCTTGTGGTGTTTTGGTGTTGATGAAGGTTGTTGCCGTTGAAGAGTTGCGGTGTAGGCGAGATGGAGGGTTGGAGGATGAATGGTGGTGGCGGTTTCACGGCGGAGGTCTAGGGTTTTGAAGATGGGTTTGGCGAGATGGAGTGTGTTTTTATGAGGGTCTGAGAAGTTTTCTGAGTGTGATTAGGGTTGAGAGGGAAATATTGAGAGATTGTGAGAGAGGGAATGGTTTTCTTTTCTGAGGGAATGAGAGCGTGAGATTTTTTGAGTGGTGAGGAATGAGTGGGAGTATGATTCGTGTGGTCTTTTAGAGAGAGAGAACGTGAGGTTGTTAGCAGTGGAGAGAGACGTTGGGGGACAGGTGGAAGAGAGACATTAGAGTTTCTATTATTTTTTATTTGTTTTTTTTTTAAGAAAAAGAGGATCCAATGCAAAAATATATATGTATTTATTTTAACATACTCATTATTCATTTAAGGAAATAGAATCATTAATAAAAACTAATTAACATTTGATTTAAATAAATTTTAACTACTTTAATTAACTAACTAACCAAAAATATTGATCCATTAAAAATAGAAATCGAGTGCAAATTTATTCGGAAAATTAAATCAATCACACCAAAATTATCAACACAAAACACATTATTTGAAAAATACACTGTTTCCTCAAATTTTAACAATTCAACCGATTTGTCTGTATTCTCAAATAAATCCATTCCGACTGACATTTTAGGTGTTTATTCATGATGCAATGTATGTAATGGTATGTATATGATGCTAAATTAAAAATGAAATTAATTCTACGAAAAATTAAAAATGCCCGGACAAAATTGGGGTATCACAGGAGGGTAATGGATCAAAACACAAATTGGTCAAAGGAGGACTTTTACCAAATTAATATCATCCATTCATTTTGGGAGATGGAATGTACATTCCATCAATCCCCTAAATCCAATGATATTAATTTGACAAAGTCAAATCAACCTTGACCAAGAGTTAAACACAAACAAGTCATCACAATTGGTCAACAAATTTATTTGGCATTTATTCAAATTAAAAATACTAAAATAGTGCATTTAAATTAAATATGGTTTGTCCAATTCATAAAATCTCATCAAAACACCAAAGAAATGGCCATGAGATTTATCATGGTCAAACAAGGTCAAAGGACCTTTGACAAAAAAAATCATAATTTTTGGACGTTTAAAAATATTTTTAAACAATTAAAAACAAATGTAAAATCAATTAATTCATGAAAAATATTAATAATGATCCAAAAAATAATTTTAATTCAGAATATGAAAGAGGAAAATATTTGAAAATTTTTGGTGAAAGTCCCATATTTTTTTGATCAATATTAAATTTAATATGAATTATTGAAAATAAAGCAATTAAAATATCAAAAAAAACGTGGACCACTTGATCTCCCTCATTAATTGAGGTGGAAGATCAAATGGTTAGAAACGCGTTATCCACGATGGACATTAGTCAGCGTGCCACAATATTGATATTTAAAAGGGACGGTCGTGATTAAAACAAAATAAGAGGATCATGTGGTTGTGAGACATGTCACCGCGTGGCCGGAGCTGTAGCTCCACTTCTTCTCCGGTGAACCTCACTGGACTGGTCCACCATCAACCATCACCAAAATTAAAAACAAGGACATGATTTCATAGTAAAAATGGCACTGAGCTCGAATCTGGCCTCAATTCACTCTAACTCCAAGTATATTGAGAGATACATGAAGTTGAAATTTGAGGTACATGAACTGAGTTGCTTCGATTTGGCCTCAAAGCAACTCAATTTTCTTGCCTACATTGGTAGGACTTCAGACAACCAAATAATCAATAGAATTGAGCAAGAATTTGAGAGAATTGAAGAGATCAAAATTTCTAGAAAATACCTTCAATGGAGGTTTGGATTCAACTGATCTTGATCTTGCTTGTGCTTGATCTCCCTCCACTTGCTTGCAGAATAAGGATTGGATGCTTAAAAGGCTGTGGATTCCTGGAGATTTGAATTTCAAAACAGTGGAAATTCAACCTCAAATTCAAATGAATTTCTCAGGTTTATCCTTTGCAAAGTGAGGGTTTGAGATGGGGGATCAAAGTTGGCGTAAATGTCTCTTCATCGTTGAGCATATGAGGCTATATTTATAGCTGAAACCATTGATATTTGCACACTTGAAATCACTTTCCAAATTTGGCCATTGATGATGTATGGGTGCATGGGCGCGCATAGGCCCATAAAATCATTGCCATAACTCCACAAATGAATGTTAGATAGTCTGAATTCAACTTGGATTGCAAGGCAAGTGTGCATTTGGATTTGAAGTTTGATCCTTGCCAAGTGATGACACCATGTTCATGCCATGTGCAGCCTATGCATTCCTTGTCCAAAATGAATGAAATTGAGCTCTTTGGAAAGTTGATATCTAGAGGAACAACTTTTATGTTCAACACTTTTTCATTTGGAGCTTTCAACTTGGAGAAATTTGAGGCGGAAGTTTGGAAATTTTTTACATATCAAATTTTTTCTAAGTGTCAAGTCATATGTCTCAATATTCCACCTTGCTTAACTTTTTATATGAGCTTCAAATAGGAAAGTTGTATTAATAAACGTTGTAGATATCTCAAAGACCTTCAAAATGGTCACCAATTTCATGTCATTTGGGTTTAAAATGATAGAGTTATGCATTTTTGAAGTTTGGAAAAATCAGTTGATCAATGGTATAGGTCAAAAGTGACCTATAATGTAACCTCATATCACATGCTCAAAAAAGTTGAATTAGCTTCCACTCCAAACATAAATGTTGAAGTAGACACGTTTAATTTGATTGTGAAACTTGGAAATATTTCATCTCATAAAAATTGAGCAAGTTATGGCCTTGGGAAGTTGACTTTCAAATTAGGGTTTAGACAAAATGACCTATAATGTTTCAACATAGAAAATGATTTTCAAAGCAAAACTAGCTCTAGGTCTAAACATTAAATCTGTTTGGAATGTCATTTAGAGTAAGTTTTATATTGGAATAATTTTCATATGGTGAAAAGTTTAGGAGATAGGGTCTAGGGTGACCCAGTTTTGATCAGATGAATCCATCTGGCCAACCACCACCAACCAACTTGCTAACTTCCAATTCTCTTGACTTTATTGGCTCATGGTAGATAATATATGCATAAGATGATTAATTTTGAAGTTTCCCTTGAGAAATTTGATCAATTGGTGAGATAGCTTGTTGGAGAAGTTACCCAAGATACCCAGTCAAACTAGGGTTTCCAAGGCAAATCACCCTCAAACTCTTGAAGAAAACTTGATCAATATAACATGTAGAGATAATTAGGACTAATATATGATACTCATAACCATTATTGGATCAATTCTTGTTTGTACTCTTTGTTCATGAGGGTCTCAAACCCTAGATGTGAACTTGATGAATCAATGGAATCATGCCCTTCCTATAAAAGAGTTAGACAAATGCAAAGACATATATTTGGTATTTTGGTTAGTGAAATGATAAAATATAAGTATGATACAATCATAAAGTGCTTGGTTATCTCTCCCAAAACAAACCCAATGAAAGAGGGGTGAGGATGATGCCAAGATATGATCCCAATGTTAATGCTTATGATGGAATTACATGAGGGATCTTAGGGTCAAAATTGGGGTCTTACACACACAAGTTCAAAGCAATGCATAACAAGGCCAATCCCACCTGCTACATAATAATAAAACAACTGCAATCATTATGCACACAACCAGAACAATTTGCAACAACCTTGCACAAACTCAACCATGCCAAGTCCTATAATGCCCTGCAACAGGCCATAACTCTCTTAATGCTTCACATGCATCACACTTCACCTCACCTTAATAATCTGCAACAAACCATAACACCCAAAATAGCCTACAATACAAGTATGAACATGTTCAACAACCACATCCAAACATAACTTAAAACAAAGCAGGCCATGTATATAGTTCAATGACCATTCCAATATTCCAAAGCAAGAAAAATAATTTGTATCACATTTCAACTAAGCAACCCCAAACTACAAATCAAGCTACAATAACCATTCAACTTGCATAAACCCTACTCTATAAACCACATCAGTAATGCACAAAAAAGAGAAGTCAAAAAATCTCAAGTTACCATTTTACTAAGGTAAAAATACACATTCATCCAAAACAGTCCAAAAGAGTAAAAGCATTTCACAAACATTTTATTTAAAGTTTGAAGAAGGATGGAATTGATTTTCTTTTCCTGAGTGTTTCGTGGGCTTGATCCCACTGGGCCTTGTTCCCACACTCCTTTTTTCATTTCCGTCACCCCAGCCCATTTCTTTCATTTTCATTTTCTTTTTATTTTTTGAGTTATTTCTTTTTAAATATATTATTAGTCATACCTATATACCAGTTGGGTAAGCTTGGCCCACTGGTTGGCTTTCTCGTCCACAACCACAAGGTTGGGAGTTCGAATCCCAGCGCCTTTACATTTGTTTTATTCATTTTTCTTTTGTTATTTTATTTTCATTTTTAATTCATTTTTCCTTATTATCTTTCCATTTATTTTCACCATTTATTTTTATTCTTTTAAAAATATTCCCAACATAAACTCATGTTATTTTTGGCTCTACTATTTTATTGTGTTTTATTTTATGTCATTTGAGCAATTATTTATTGAGTCATGAGGTGTTGAACTTGGGTAGCTAATGAACTATATTAGGTCATGATGTTGGATTGATTAGGGATGTTTGAACCTTCTATGTTTCAAACCTACTAATGAATGATCAAAGGCTCATTCATGATACTTTGAATCATAGATGGGTTTCCTATATATCAATCAATTTGGATCATTTGACATATAGATGAAGCTTTTATACACACTAACTTGTTGGTTTCATTTGATTCATGTTGTTTCTTTTGTTTATACTAACCCACTAACTAATATGCTAACTTGTTCATATTGTACATTAACCCTTGATCATTATAACTTGCCTAACCTAATTTTTTAATCAACACATAAACTTTTAACCCTTGAGTTGGTATAGTCTTCCTTTTGTCAAGCTATTGATAGATGGACTTGGGGTTTGTATAACTTTCATTGTTACAAACCTATTGTAAGTTGATCTTTGATCATCTTCAATACTTTGCATCAGTGATAAGTTATTCCTTGATGCGCCATATTTTGAATCTTTTGACCTAAGGATAGATAATCCTCAAGAGTCTAACTTGTATATTCTTACTAACCATTAACTTTGTTTATCACTAACCATTGGTTATTGGACTTTACCTTTATTGCTTTTCTATTTACTTTTTATGTCATTACTTTGTAATTTACATTCAAGTACTCATTGCCATCATCATCATTGTATAAACTCATCATACATGTTTATTCATTGTCATTTATCTTTATTATCATCACACGTTAAAAACAACAAAAACATGATAAAATGATAAGACCAAAAAGAATCATTCCCCTTGTAATCAACTTGGACTTAGAGGATCTCATCTAGGACCCTTTGGAATTTTTCCCCTACTTTGTGATACTGGATTCTTAACTTTGAATTTCATATGTAACTTACATATCAGTTGTAAGTGTGGAATCATGGCACCACCCTAGGGGGACATGTTTGTAAGACCATTATCCTTTGTTTAGCTTAGGTCCCTTTTGCACACACAAGACTTTCTCTTGGGTTACCTTACAATGAGACCCTTTACTTTCTTGTTGGTTACTTTGTATATCCGTTACATTACCCAATTTCATAATCAAATAAACAAACCATTGATTCAATGTCAAGCGATATTTTCTTAATCAAATTAAAAATACAATAAAACTACGATTACTATTATGCGCCACGAGCCTTAAGTGGTGGAGAATGAGTAAGAATGGAGCTTTCCTACCCTTACTCTGATTATTTTGGACCCAAGATGCTTGGCTTATTTGTCTAAGTTTTCACCTTCGCCCATAAACTTTAGTGCAATCTAATCACAAACTCTTTTTCATAAACCCTTATTCAAGGTAAAAACAATTCAACCCATCAAACCATATTTTTGTGCCTTAGGGCACCACTCCAAAAACCCTTTTCTCAAAGGTAAAATCAACCAACATACAAACATTTTCTACTCTGAACTACAGAGCCTGATTCCTCATCATCCAATGAGTAATATGTAGGCACAAGGGCCACAATCCTTGGTGAACACAATAATAAAAAACCCAAAACCCTTTCATTCACATTCATTTTTGTAAATAAGAATAAATAGAAATAAGCGAGATAAGTACCCATATACATAGACAACCCAAATGGTTCCCATGGAGTACCATGGACATAAGGGTTGTTAATACATTCCCCTTGCGTAACCGACTTCCGAACCCAAGTCTCGGTTGCGAGACCGATTCTTATTCGTACCTTTGTGCTTTCCGTGCACACTTTTTTCTTTCGAGGGTTTTATTGACTATTTCCCCTCTCCTCTCTGATAGAGGAATCAAAAAATAAATTTTGGTGGCAACTCTTCTGATTTTCCCTTTCTCTCTCCCTTTTGAGGGTAGGGGAATTCTTTTGCTCAGTCCCGATTCCTCGTTCCGAAACCCCGTTAGCGACAACTTGTCATCTGCATTGACACTGATATAGAATTCTAACTAGTTATTCATTCACTATATATCATAATCTTAGTGAACATATTTGAATTTCAAAACTTACATGAGCATAACATTATATTTATCATTTTGAAAATGAGCGTTTTTACTTGCGAATAAGCACTTAACATCAAGAAAGCTTATACAATGGGAAGATTGAACATTATTTGATCTTAGAAGCATACATTTATTCATAATTCAGTCAATCTGAGGAAATCACATCGAGATTTGAAAAATATCTCTGAATAAGCCAGACGGGGGCAAAGTTACTTCAAGACTCATATTGGGGCAGGCCACCCCAAGAGTATGAGAAGTCAATCACTCCCAGAAATTGTTAATCAAGAGGATATAGTTCCAAGATGCTAGGGTAAGCTAGTTTGAGATCTTTAGATGATAGGGTTGCTTCATAGCTTGTAACTAGGGCAATTCATGTAGATACCCAACAGACTGGGGAAGAGGTAAGCTACAAAGGTACTAGTTCTCTCCATGTTTCAAATCAAGTTCAGAGGTGTGACAACAATTGTTAAGCTTGAAATAGGTGTCGGAGAATCACGTCTTTATGACTCTTATCCTAGCCCAAAGTTTCTACCTCCCTCCATATGAGCATCTGGTTTAACCATTGTATAAATCATCATCCTTTACTAATCATGTCGCTTCACTCATGCATATCATTCATCTAGGATAGTTATCATACCCTCAAATTTGCCATACCCCCATATCATCATCTTGAGCCCTAAACCTTAAGCATACATCCCATACATATCAGCTCATATGCATTTGTGTTTAATAACCACAAGTCCAAGGCATGGGGTTCATCTGTAAAGCCCCAAGATCCTATGATCATGTTAAGGTGTGCCCAAGCCCCTTTAACCCTAATCTCATCCTCAAGCATCCCATAAAACTTAGAGGATCACTAAAGACATATCACTCACTCCCCAAGTCCAATTTGGGTGGTGAGTCCCCTTTGAAGAAGCCTCAAGACTCATCTGGTCACCCAAGGATCAAATCCTAGCTATTGACACTTCTTTTGGCTTGCTATTGACACTCCTTTTAGCTTGTACAAGTCATGATTCACCATGGATCTTTACCATGCCATTAAGGACCCATCAAATCCAAAGTTTTTCCATGCCTCATACCCTTTAAACATCTCAGTTTGGCACCTACATCTCAAACCCATAATTCATCTTACCATGGTTCTTGATGAAACTTGTGGCTCAAGAAACTCTAATTTGAGGGATCTTTTGACCATTGAGCTTGCTCATTTTTGGCCATCCAACCACTCTACCATTCATTCAACATCATTCTATGACTTCACATATTTCAACTTGTGTTTGACCATTGGTTTTAGTCTAAGTTCTTGGTCCTACAACTTTCATATACTTCCATTTACTTATAACATTTCACCTGATCATCTCCTCATGCCTAGTCCAAGTCCATAGTTTACTTGAGCCTATATCATTTAGTCATTTCAATTGACTGGTACATGCTTTATTTGGCTTCATCTGGTCAATGTTGTTCAAGTCCATTTCATGCTTTTTTTAATTACCATTGGTATTGGGTCCATGAATTTTTTGGGAGGGTCCTAATTTTTGTCCATTTTTTGTCATTGAATCTTTGCCTCTTCCATATAATTGCTCATTCTAGTTCATCAATTTATTTAACATCAAATTCATGTCTAAATCCATAAGTTCATACAAGATTCAATACATGACCAAATTCCATCAAAGTCATTCAAGATTCAAATCATGTTCTTATAGATTTCATACAAATTCATTTAAATCCAATTCCATTCATTACAAATATACATGCATGAAAATTACAAAAAAAATGATACTTTGACTAAATGTTGACTTTGATCACAAGTTGACTTTTGGGTCAACTTTGACCAAAGTCAACTCAACCATTTCTCATCCCAAATTTTTATCTTAATTCTAATCCTATATCCAATTTCCATCTTTGATCTTTGGTTGGCCATATGAACTTGGATGCTTTAAGTTTCAAGTTGGATGTCATGGCATACATCACCTACAACATACAAACCATGAAACAAAAATCAGCAAGCAATACAGCCATAAGTTAGCACATGGATGAGATCAAGAAACCAACACAAATCATGATTCCATGTTGCACAAGGATGCCAAGCCAGAACTACATAGATATGAACCAATGGCATGATATGAAGCAGCACATACATGGGAAAATAATACCATAATGCAGAATTTGTAGTGTGTTAAACCAAGTCAGAATTCAAACATATCAAGGCCAATTACAAGTCAGTAGCATGGATCCATTCACAACAATAACAATTCAAAAAAAATCAAAACACCACATCATAAACTCATTTGAATGGAGCCAATGGAGTAAAATATGAGGCTATGCAAGCATGAGCAAGAGCCTGGTGCAACCACAAACTAAATGTTGTAGAACACAAGGGAAACAAAATAAATTCACCTGTAAGATCCAATCAAACTTGCAAAATACAAATAACTTTTCAACATATTTCATTTGCAGCCCATGACAAAATCAACAATGCATCAGTTTATCCCACATAGTACAAGCAAGGCAATGACTAATACCAACTTACATCCAACAAAAGCAATAATTACCTGCAACTAACTTCACCATATCAGATCCTAGGTCATGACAACATAGCATCATTGGTTCGACATCACCAAACCTACAAGATTAAGCAAGCCATTACCTTGCAACATGTCTCAAAAATTCGAGCAAACATCAAATGCAAAAGGCCCCAAACTCACTTATTTATTTTTGCTTAGGTAAAAAAGTGAAAAAAGGGATATAATGGTTCAAGACATAAAAGTTGCAACAAAACAAATAGAGGTACATGTGGTAGTGTTGCTTTTCATACTACAAGCATGGAAATAGACAAACAGGACTTGCACAAGCAAAGTCCATTACTTTCCTTTCTGAAAAAACCAACTTACAAACCCTAGTTTATTCCACTATTTAAGCTTCGACTTAGGGCCCAAGCAAAGGGTGGAAAAACTGGATTATGGGAGAAATAACATAAATATAATTCAAAAAGTATATGGAATTATGGAGCTAACCTGAGTATCACTTTTTCCGATCACCTTCTCTGGAGAAGGTAGACTCCAAACTTTCATTTTCTTGCGTTTAAGTTACCTGCTCGTAGAGTTCGCTTAGGGGGATATTTCCCCTAAGGTTGCAGATTCATCATGTCCTAATCCATCATTTAATTTTGCTTTCCAGGTTTTAGGGTTCATGGTTGTGCTCCTTCTATTTGCTCTAGTGTTTGGTTTTTGTTTAAATTAAGTTTGGATTTTGATTTCAGCGTGTGGAGAGGTTGAGAGTCGTTAGCCCCATTCGGTGATTTGAGCTCCACCGCCGGCGAAGAGCTCTAACGCCACGGAGCGGGAAAGTTCAAATGTTTGAATAAAGAGAGAGGGAACTGGTTTTATTCCCTGAGTGTTTGTGGGCTTGATCACACCGGGCTTAGTCCATACACCCCTTCCTCTTTTCCTTCACCCCCGACCTACTTCCTTTTATTTTCGTTTCTTTTCTTTTTGAAATTTATTTCTTTATATATATATATATATATATATATATATATATATATATATATATATATATATATATATTATATATATATATATATATATATATATATATATATTATATATATATATATATATATATTATATATATATATATATATATATATATATATATATATATATATATATATAATATATATATATATTATCATATGTTTTATACATTAGACAAGGGCACATGGCCTAACGGTTAGTCTTTAGACTTGCAACCCTGAGGTTGGGGGGTTCGAGTCTCAGCCACCCCATTGCCCTTTTCCAAATTACTTTTTATTTTTCCTATTGTTTTATTTTCTTCTTTTTTGTCTTCCATTTATTTCACCATCTATTTTTATCCTTTTTGAAAAAATGTTGAACACAAACTCCTATTATTTTTGCCTCTAGAATTTATTGGTGACTTGTTTTATTTCATTTGAGTCATTTTTTATAGACTTTTGAGGTCTTGAACTCAAGGACTAATGAACTCCACCTAATTCATGATATGTTTGATTTAGTGTTGATAAAAACCTTCTACATTTCAAACCTACCATTGAATGATCATTTAGTTCATCCATGGTACTTTGGGGCGTGGATATGTTACCCTTACTTCAAATAGCTTAGTCATTTGACTTGTGGATGAAGTCCTATTTTGTTAACTTGGACTCATCTGATACACTTACATTTCTTTTGTTTATACACTAACACCTTTACTAACTTATTAATATTATATCTTGTTCATATAATTTGTCAACATTGTGCTTTGTTCATATAGCTTGTTCAATATAACTTGCTAAACAACTAAAATCAATATTTCAATTTTGGGTTGTATAGTCTTATTTTTTGTCAATCTATTGATTGATGGACTTGAGGTTGAACAAATTTCATTGTTGCAAATCTAGGGTAAGTTGATCCATTGATCATCTTCCTTACTTTGCATCAGTGATAAGTTATCCCTCGATGCGCCATATTTTGAATCTATTGACCTAAAGATAGATGATCCTCAAAAGTTGTCCACTTGTTCATAACCCTAACTTTAACTTTGATTATTACTAACCTTTTGTTATTATTCTTATCATTGTTATTATTCATTGTTATTTACTTATTATGTCATTTACACTTAAGTACTCATTACCATCATCGTTGTACAAACTCATCATATACACTTTACTATTGTCATCATAAAATCAACCAAAACATGATAAAATTATAAGACCATTATCCTTTGCTTAGCATAGGCCACACTTTTGCACACACAAGGCTTTCTCTTGAGCTATCTTACAATGAGACCCTTTTATTTCCTTGTTGGTTACTTTGCATCAATGTTGCATAAGTCACTTTTCTTAATCAAGTAAACAACCCCTTGATCCAACGTCAAATGGCTTTTTCTTAATCAAATCCAAAACACTTAATAATTACGATTACGCATTGTGCGCCACGAGCCTTAAGTGGTGGAGAATGACTGAGAATGGAGCATTCCTACCCTCGCTCTGATTATTTCGGATGCAAGACGCTTGGCTTGTTGTCTGGAATATTCGCCTCCGCCCATAGACTTTAGTGCAATCTAATCACAAACTCTTTTCCTAAACCCTTATTTAAAGGTAAAATCAATACAATCCATCAAACCTTATTTGTGTGCCTTAGGGAACCCACTCCGAAAACCCTTTTCTCAAAGGTAAAATCAATCCAACACACAAACATTTTTTACTCCAAACTATGGAGCTTTGATTCCTCATCACTGAATGAGTGATACGTAGATACAAGGGCCCCAATCCTTGGAGAGCACTATAATAAAAAACAAAACCCCTCTCTTTCACACATATTCTTTTGAAAAATAAAATAATGATAGACAAATCCCCACATACATAAATAACCGGAATGGTTCCCATGGAATACAATGGACGTGAGGGGTGTTAATACCTTCCTCTTGTGTAACCGACTCCTAAACCCTAATCTCGATTGCGAGACTGATTCTTTATCCTTTTTCTAGCTCTTCCCATGCGCTTATATTTTTAAGGGTTTTATCAACTATTTCCCCTTGCCTCTCTGATAGAGGCACATAAATAAAATTCGGTAGTGACTCTTTTGATCTTTTGTTCAGTCCATCCAGTTCACTCGATATTCTGAAACCCCGGGTGGCGACAGTAGCATGAAGTCATGTATGCAAATCAGAAAAGCCAAAGCCTAATATTTTATTGGCATCTCCAAACTCCAAACTTGTCTGGTATCTTTTAAAGCCTAGTCTTGTTTGGAACTTTCCTCAAAACCCAACCTTCTTGGCATCTTTTAAAGCTCGGTTTGTTGGTAATCCTAAAGTTCATCTTATTAAATCCATGGTTGTTAATCTTTTTTCCAACGTCTCTACCTGATAATCTTTTTACAATCTTCATGATTGATGAATCTTTTTCCAACCTTCATGGTTGATGATCCTCTTCTTCCAATCTTCATGATTGATGAATCTTTTTCCAACCTTCATGGTTGATGATCCTTTTTGTTTCCAACCTTCATGGTTGATGAATCTTTTTCCAACCTTCATGGTTGATGATCCTTTTTTTTCCAACCTTCATGGTTGATAAATATTTTTCCAACCTTCATGGTTGATGATCCTCTTGTTTCCAACTGTCATGGTTGATGAATCTTTTTTCAACCTTCATGGTTGATAATCCTTTTGGTTGATGAATTTTGTTGTTTCCAATCGTCATGGTTGATGAACCTTTTTTTTCCAATCTTCATGATTGATAATTTCCTTGTTTACAACCTCCATGGTTGACGAACCTTAATCATTTTCCAACCTTCATGGTGGATAATCTTTTTTTTTTCAAACTTCCGGGGTTGACTTTGTTTCCAACATTTGAATTGATGATTTCTTTGACATCCCCGTCAGGTAAGATTCAGTTGAAACCTCTTGTCTGCAAGGGCATTCTGAAACTTTCATGTTTAACTTATGTGCTCCTTGTTCCTATACCAGACCCGGAGCCTATCTCTAATATTTACTACATAAGAATAATGCTCCATAAAAAAATTGAATCATGCATTACATATAGCATGCTTATTATGTCCGTCCTTTGTGATTGATATAATTCCCCACATAATATTTCAATCAAACCCCCAACAGATGAACCTATAAAAGTCAACCTGCCATTACATATTCTTAAGACACTTACCTTATAACCATTCTCAATAGGAAAATTTTCGGATACTTTGGCATTTAATCCTCTTCTACCTCGAATACCCGAAAAGCTTTCGCAATTCTCATATTCAAGTTTAAGATGATTAAATAGGGGCAACTTTCATACCCCAAAATTTGATCTTCCCTTTTAATTTTTTATCGAACTTTTTCATCTACACACATTTGTGCCAAATTCATGTAGTCACTCACCCACATTAACATTTTCAAAATAATCTTCATATATCCAAAGGTTTGTAGATATTTAAACCTAACCAAAGCTAGGGTTTTGCTTGAGAATCAAGCCCCGGGGGAATGGTGTTGCATTTATCTAGGTCAAGAGTATTAAACCCTAATTTCATCTGAGTTTAAGTTACTTGAATCATGTGTCTTGCAACCTTAACTTTCTTGGTGCATGTCATGGATGGTTCTCGATCATCCTTATCCATATTGCTTGACGTTTGTAGTCCTATGGTTTTCATAATGATGCATGCTTGACTGTTTTGGAAAGCATGACTTATCTATTAATTTTTGAAACCCTGGTTCTATGGGGAATTGGTTTGAGTTTAATTATGGAGCTTTGGTGCTTGATTTGTTGTCCTTGTTCATATGGCTTGAAACCCTAATTCATGCATCATGTTATTTAGTCCTCGTGGTCTAATGCTTGGTCCCTGGTTCATTCGATACTAAGCATTGTTCATTCATGGTTTATTCCATTCAAGATTATCCATTCATGGCTCTTGGTCACATGTTTTATGGGATTCCTAGTGCTTTAATTTGAATTCATGGGTGTACTTATTCAATATTATGATTCAATCATTTCTTTTAACTCAAGTTGATTCAAATATGACTTTTTATAGGGAAATCCTTATTTCGAAAATGAGGCATTGATTCATTCAAAATTACATTACAAATGTTAATTCATATTATGCATACAAGGATTATAAAAAAGAATGGATATATTATTAAGGTTTATTTTTAGTCAATTATTGACTTTATGGTCAACAGTTGACCAAAGTCAACCACTAATGTCTACAACCATTTCCCATCTTGGTCCTTCTTCATCTATCATTTTTATGATTATGCATTATGCTTCATGCTCTTTGTAACACCCCAAAATTTGCCTTACTCATTCATGCATTCATTTAGCATTTCATATTGCATTTCATCATGTCAATCAGAATTAGATCCGAAAAAAAAAATAATAAATAAATAAATAAAATATAATAAAAAAATTTGGACTTGGGTCTCTCTCATTTGAGCCCACAAAACCATGAAATTCAGTCTATAAATACCAAGGCTTCACTTGAGAAAAAGGAAGAGAAGCAAAATACTCTGAGGTTTCCTTGGAACAAAACCCTTGACAAAACCTGAAGAGAAACCTGACAGAGAACTCAGAGCAGCCTCCAAACCCTGAAGGGCCTCACGGGTGCAACTCAATTTCAATCAAGCTCTCCAATCAGGTTTGCCCTATTCCCATTATTTTACGCCTTCAATTTGAATGTTCTAAATGTGTGATGTATTATGAATGGGTGAAACCTATGCCTTGAATGTTTAATCACATGATTTCTGAAGTGTATGCCACAGGGTTTGAGGTTTCTGAAACCATACTGTTATCCATGAAAAAAATGCTTATGGTGTTTCACTAACCCTTTTGTTGAGTTTTTGCGAGGGCTCACATGACTTTTGCAGGGATAACTTGTGTGGTTTCCCACTTTATTTGTGGGATAACCCCTGGAGGTTCATTCCGATTACCTGTACTGACCCACTTTCTTTGATGATGTTAGCTTGGAAGGATCTCAGGGTTTCCCATTCCTCTAATTGATGTTACTTCGGATCTTTATCCGCGTGGTACTTTTATATTTTTCCCGCATTTTACTGCTTTCCTAGCTGGAAGACCTCGATAGGAGGGAATGTTTTTGTGTTTACTTTATGCAGGTTCCTTTGTCCAGGGTTAAGAGCTATGAGGTCTTATCCTCATTACCCTTTTGCATGCGCGTTCCTACAATGCAGACAAACCCTTCATTGATTTTTCTTCTCCATAACACACGTTTACTCCTTCTACTACAGGCGAGTAAGTCTCCAAAGGTCGAGCATCCGGTAGATTGCGTAGTGACGTCGTTCGTCCAAAACCCAATCCACAACCCCGTAGTTAGCCGAACTACGGCTTGCTCTGATTCTCATTCCAGATGAGATACGTAGGCATAAGACGCGATGTCTTAGCGAGCACATATCCCCCAACCCATAGGTCAGCCGAGCTACGAAGACTCTGATTCTCATATTCAGATGAGATACGTATGCAGTGGATGCGACATCCGCGCGAGTCATTTTCATTTAACCCCTTTTTTTTGGCAAACAGCACAAGATAAACCCCACCCTTTAGACGAAAACTACAAAAGTGGATCCCGTAGAGTACTACGGATGCGTAGGGGTGCTAATATCTTCCCTTCGCATAACCGACTCCCGAACCCAAGATTTGGTTACGAGACCCCGTCTTGTCCTTTCCTTTTTCAGGTTTACTTCGAGCGTTTCCTTTCCCTCCTTTGGGATGAATAACGCACGGTGGCGACTCTTCTGTCATTTTCTTTCGCCGGTTGTTTTTTCGCGCACTGTATTTTTCAGGTTGCGACACTCTTATTTTCCTTCAAAGCCAAGTTACTTCCATTTTCATCACCTACAAGGACAAAATCAACACAACAAATTAGACATTTATGACAGCCATATGCACCTTTTAAACTCACTTCTTTACTTATAAACCTCTAACACAAACTAACAAGATTGCTAGTTCATAATAACAACCCATGTACAATTTGATAAGTTTTATCCTAGCGTATGCATTATGTTAGTAGTAGAAATCATGGCAACAATCTAGTGTAAATACAACAGAAAGCAAGGTAGCAAGGTCATGCTAGTTCATTTGCAGCATACCATTTTTATAGCAAACTAACTACCGAAGTAAACATAACTAACATGAACATTTCATAAAAAGATATACTAGAGTAAGCAGTGTTGGTGTAAGCCCTAGAGGCCAATACTTTTGGTACTTGTATCGAATTATTTATTAATAATAAAAGGCTTTTTCTTTATTATGTTTGTTTAATAAAGTCCCTAGAATAGCTAGTCCGTTTAATGTATCAAGTGTGACTTAATCATGAGATCCCATTAAACATATCGACACTATTCTTAAAGTATCTGTAGTTGAGCTTTATTGTGAAATGGGATAACATTAAAGCATTAAGACTATTATGTATATAGACTAATGATCACATCCCATGGATTATGGACAAGGAGTTTTCAAGTCTTAAACATAAGTATGAATATTAGGAGTAATATTTATACTGGATTGACCCGCTATGAGAATACTACATAGAATGTTATGCAAAGTGTCATAAGTTATTATCATGGTGATAGTGATGTATATCACCCTTTAACCTGAAACCACTATGGACCCTAGATGTAGAGTCGAGTGCTTTATTGTTGATCAAACATTGTTTGTAATTGGATGACCATAAAGGCAGTTGATGGGTACTCCATGAAGCGTGTTGAGGGACATGAGTGACCTAAATGGAATTCGCCCATCCTACATAACATGATAAATGTCTAAGGGCCCAGTATTGAACTGGATAAGGATGACACATTCTATGCCTTGTGTTCAATATATACATAAGGGCAAAAAAGATAATTGTACATACAAGTATTATCACAAAAAGGGATTTGTCATCTCACATGACACTTTCGTGTCTTGGGTAGCAGTGATGTGTTGCTAGATACTGCTCACTATTTATTATGTTAAATACGTGATTTAATATGATTGTCAATATCGCAAAAACTTACAGGGTCACACACAAAAGGACAGATTGATGAACAGAGTAAATAAGGAACATTGTAAGGTACGGTGCACTTAAGTGAATTGTAGAGCATCATAAGGTACGGTGAACTTAAGTAGAATACGAAATGTGGTAAGGTACCATGTGCTTAATTGATTTTTAGTATACCATAAGATATGAGCCACATACACTTAAGTGGACTTTTTACATTGCATCCTACACAAGTGGTTCTATAAATAGAACTCTTGTGTAGAAGCATTTTACTTGATGAAATATTGTTTCTCTCTTTCTCTACCTATCTATCTATCTATCTATCTATCTCACTTTCTCTCTCTCTCTCTCTCTCTCTCTCGTTCAAAGTCTTCATTCATAACATCTAGCATTGAGACTGAAGGAATCCGTTCGTGTGGACTGAGTAGAGGCGTTGTCACCATTCAATGCTCGTGATCACTCCTTAGATCTGCATCAAAGGTTTCAATCCCCACAAGAGATAACGATTTTTATCACTGATCATACCCATTCGTAAGGATCACTAAAGGAATTTTTTTAATTTCCGTTGCGTTTTGGATCACGATTTTCCTTCAAGCAGTTTATAATAACAAATGGGAAAATATACATACAGGGATTACATTTACATAACACAATTGAACCCACAACAACACATCCATTTAGTTCCACTAATTTCAAATTCTAACATATTTAGCCATAACAATAAACAGATTGTGGTAAGTAGGAAATTCTGGCAGGGAAAATCAGGTAACTAACCTTTTTATTTTGCTAACAATGTAATTTAAATCAGTTTTAAATTCAATGCAAACTTCACTAACAACTAATTTCCTCTAACAATCACACTAATTATAAACCCTTCTCATTAAGCACTAACCATTTCATCAGAGTTTAACTTTTGTAACAATTCGAATTAACTGAATTCAAATTACTAACTAACAACAATGTGATTCATAACAAAATTTAAAATTCAAACTAACAGTTCACAAGAAGCTCAAACTAACTAACCTAATATTGTTTCTAACTGCAATAACTAATCTAATAGAGTTTACATCAGCTCAATCATAACAAAATTCATTGCATGTTACACAACCAATCACCACCTAACAATTTGTAACTAACATAGCAAAATCTATTAATATCCAATTAACATAAACTTAACTAATCTAACTAACAAATCCATCTCATTCTAACGGATTCATTCCACATACCTAAGCTCTAACAGAATGCCGTGAATCCCTAGAAATAACAAAGTTTTCACTCTTAACTTTCCTTCACACTCAAGTTAACAGAGTTCTAACTCTGTTAAACTTTGAACTATTATAAAGTGTCATCATCATCTTCTCATAAGTTCTTTCGGGGATTGAGACCAAAAACTCCCTTCAATTTTTTTCACTAAAAATCTTCCTTCATTTTTCATTCATCATCACCTTTGAACCTTCGATTCATACACATAAATTCCCTTCAAATCACATTACACCGAATTGACCAAAACCTATAATTTCATTGACGATACTTCTTCAATCCTCACACAATAAGATTCGTGAATTCTCAATTTCAATTATCTATCACTCATCTCACACACAAGTAACAGAAAGGAAGAAGCAAGAAAAAGAAGAGGCATAAGTCGGAACAGAAGTAGAGTAAGACGGAGAAAGAATCGGTACCTGTTTGTGCCACCGTGTCGGAGCTCAAAGTCCGGTAAGTTTCCTTCCACCTCCTTGCTACAATTAGAGCATTTTAGTTTCAAATTGGTTGAATTTAAAATGTGAATCCATAATGTGAAGATGAGGAACTCTGAACATGATGCAATTCTTTAACTCTGAGACACGAAGAAGATGAATCCATGATGATGAACTTTGAAGATGAATTCCAAACTTGAATCCATGATGTGAAGAACGTGAATCAAACGCGATGATGAAACTCCTTGTAATGCCACACCAGAATCCAGAACGTGATGATGTTGATGTTGAGACGCGATGATCCATGAACACGATATCATTGTTTTTGCAGCTTTGAGCTTTTATGAAAAATAGTTTTTCAACTTAGTGATGTTCTATCTCGTGTTTGTTGCGTTTCTGCTCAAGTGTTTTTTTGTTTAAGTGTTTCCACATAATTGATTTTCTTTTCTCCTTTCCTTGTTGATTCAATTTGGACCAGCTTTGTGTTTATGGCCTTAGACTCATTTTGGGCCTAAGGCCCAAAGGAGTTGCTTACTCATTGCACTCCCCATGGGCCTGTACCCCATCCCATATTATGCATATTTGTTTTTTTAAATTTAGTTTAATCTTAATTAATCAATCCTAATTAATTCTTGATTTTTTTTCACTTTCTGTTTTTTGTTACATAACAATAAATAATTGTTATTTTTTTAGATTAATTGTAATTGTGGATAATGATGGTTAATTATGACTAGTGTGATTAATAGATAATTGTGATTAATGCAATTAATAGGTTTTCTTGTGATTAATTGTGATTAATCAGTTAATTGTAATCATTAAAAATTTTAGGTTTAAGTTAATGGAACTTAGCTTAATTTTTCATCGTATATTCATACATTGTTTTTAATTAATTAGTTGGTTTTAACTAATTTTAAATAATCTTGTTTACTAATTCCATTTAATCAAATTTTATGCATAATGACCATTTTGCCCCTAGGACCTAGGAACTCCTAATTTTTGCATGATCCCATAGTTTAGGGTTTTGCTTAGAATTAACTGATTTAGTTTGATTGATCATTCATTAGGTTGTGTACTTAGTTCAACTATTTAAATCCCACTGATTTTGTTGATCAAAGTTCGCTTTGATCAATCAAATCCTTTGCTTTGTGCTCAGCTCCCCAAGCTTATTCAAGTGATCAAAAGATCCTTGATCACTTGATAGGGAAAATCCCTTATGTTCAAGTTATACTGGACCGTAAGAGCTCAAGACCTCAAGACTCAAGAACAAGAGTTCAAAGCTTCAAGTACAAGGCATTCAAATTGCAGACAAAATGGGCTACTTCTCAATCACAACAAAGGCCAACACTAGTCAATCATGATTCAAGTTATGTGCCATGAGCCTTAAGCAATAGATAAGGAGTGAGAGTTGGGAATTCATATCCTCATTATGAATATCTTTGGGTATGGGACAAATGACCTAGTTGCTCATCGTATTCACCTCTATTAATAGACTTTAGCATAATTTGAGTAAAATCATTGTCAAGTCTCTCTTCACAAGAAAAATTGCAACAATTAGAACCTTTTTCAAACACTTGTTAATCATGATAAGAGTTACACGCCATGAGCCTTAAGTAATGGATAATGATGAGAGTGGATAATTCCTTAACTTGTCTATAATATCCTTGGGTACGGGACGAATGACCCGGTTGCTCAAGGTATCTGCCTTTGTTCATAGACTTTAGTGCAATTTAATTCAAGTAATTGGCAAGGTCTTCTTCAAGCACATCAATCACTCTTTCCTCTTTAGATCACTAATCAAACCCTCTCTTTGGGTCACATTATCTTTGATATCCAGATCCTGTGGTTTAAACACCCCGTGGTTGTACACCCTCCTTCAATCAATTGCTTTCTTTCTGCCTTTAAGGTGATGAACCTTGACAATATTTCTTTCCTATCAAGTTATAGACCTTGGCAATTCACTATTTTGCCTTTAAGGTGATATACCTTGGCAATCTCTCTTGCCTATCAGGTTATAGACCTTGGCAGTGCCTTCCTTTGCCTTTAAGGTTATAGACCTTGGCAGTATTCCTTTGCGTATAAGATGGTAAGCCTTGACAATATTTCTTTTCCTATAAGGTTATAGACCTAGGCAAACTCTATCTTGCCTATATAGTTGTAGACTCTAGCAACCATTCATTTTGCCTATAAAGTTATAGACTATGGAATCCATTTTCTTTGCCCCATAGGGTTGTAGACCTTGGAAAACTCTTTCTTACCTGTAGAGTTATAGACTCTGGAAATCTTTCATCTTTCCGTGTAAGGTTATAGACCTTATCACTCCTTTCTTCTTCCTATAGAGTTATAGAATCTGGCATTTGTTTCTCTGAACTATGAAGCTTTGACTTTCTCATTGCACGATGAGGATATGGAGGCACGAGGATTCAAATTCTCTATGAGCACATTATTTATCTTTTCTGCCTTATCATGTTGTATACCTTGGTAGTTCCCTTTTTTATGCCTTATAGGGTTGTCTACCCTGGCACATTCCTTCTTTTTCTCATTTTATCTCCATGCTTAGTTCCATGAACTACGAAGCTCTAACTTTCTCATTGCACGATGAGAAGACGTAGGCACGAGGCTTCAAACCCTTGGCGAGCACCCTAATTATTAATTCTTCTTTCACCATATTTATTCTTTACCCTTTAATTCACCATTCATTACTTACATTTAATACCTTCTACCTTCATTCACTCCATGTGATATACCTCTCTCTTTGAGCCAAATACACAATTTCTTTGAGCTCTATCATGTGTCTGCCTTTGAACCGAGAGTTGTTTGTCTTATTATCAAACCTTTAATTCCCTTTGTTTTTGGCCCCACCATATAGTGGTTCATGCCTTGACCCACCATATATTGGTTCATGCCACATTTACTCTTGGAGTTCAAACTTCATCCCTTCATGGGTTCAAACCACATTGATCTTTGGTTCAAACCATATCTTAATCACTCTTCTTTCATCTCCCACCATTAGTTCCATGAACTACAAAACTCTGAATTCCTTATTACACTATAAGAATACGTAGGCATGAGGGTCCTAATCCTCACCGAGCACTTTATTTATTCCTTTCTTTCTCCTTAATCCTTTTGCGAGTAATATTTAGATAGTAACAGCCATCCAAGCAAAAAACAATCAAAACGGTTCCCGTTGAGTACAACAGATATGAGGGGTGCTAACACCTTCCCCTTGCATAATTGACTTCCTTATCCATTTTCACTTCCCTCGGGTTTTATCGATGCTTTCCCTTTCATTCGGGAATAAATAAAGTTCGAAGGCGACTCTGTTGTATCTTCGAGCGTGCGATGCGCTCAGGTATATTTCTGCTAGCTTCAAAGGAGAGTATGATATCCAAAGTTAACAAGAATTTTTTATTTAATTTATCTAATACATGTAATAAAATTATTTATTTATTTGTTATAAAATTGAAATTACTTATTTAGAAGTGTTAATGGATTTTTTTTATAAGATGATTTAGTTACGTATTTAATTTTTTAGTATTGGTTGTTAATTAATAAAATTTGATAATATAAAAGTTAATTTGAAAATAAAAATAATTATTTCACAAAGATACCAGTATTATTTTTTAAATTTTTTATTATAAAATATGCATTAAAATTATAATATAATAAATAATGTTGTTTGCTATGCGTGCGATGAAATAAATATTTATTTTTTAGATTTTTCAAACTTATGCCAAAACACAAGTTAATAATATTATAATTAGAAAATTTTAGTTGAATAAATCGGTGTTTAAAGTTGAATGTACGCATTTCAAGAAAATATTTTTATAAATGATTTATTAATTTGTGTCTTTGGGACACATGTTAGCATTAACCTTATCTTATTTATGTCTTATATATATTTTTGTCTAGTAGTTTAATGACTAGTGTTTCATCTCTAAAAGGTAAATAAATGAGATGTATGTAGGGGTGTGAGCGATTAGGAAAAACCGATTAAATCGACAATCCAAAGCAATCCAAATAAAAAAATGATTATTTCTGGTTTGGTTTAAAAACTAAACCAAACCAATAAAAATCGAGGTGATTTGGTTTGGTTCTCGATTTTATTTTTTAAGAACCTCCAAACCGATGAATCAAACCAATGACTATAGTTACCCATTTAATTTTTTATTCAAACCATTAGTACATCCAAATTTTTTATCGGTCCAACATTTATCCAACATTTTTAAAAAACACTAAAAACTAATTCGACGGAGATATCACCAGTTCAAATTTTTTTAGACCAAAAATTGATCCAAACTAAACCGATTACGCCTCTAAATGTATGAATTTGAATTTGCACCTCTGGAGTTGGATATTCTTGTACAACTATCTTATCGTTTTTCAATTAAATATTATCATCAAATACACTTTAAATCAATTGATTAAACAAAATCTTTTAAATTAAAATGTTACTTAAAGTTAAGTTAAAATACACAGTTTAAATTAATTAAAATTATATACATATTAAAATTATAATAAATATAATAAAATGTATAATTGTTTTATTCAATTATTTATATTAATTATTGACGTAACATTAATTAAATGCAATGCATATTTAAATATGAGACACGTTTGGTTTACAACTATGATAATTATTGTGGGATATATTGAGTATAATAATAATTTAATAAAAAATATGAGAAAATAATTGTTATCAAACCGTTTTGAAAAACATGGGAAAGTTGGAAAGCTTGAGAAAAGAAAGAAATAAGGAGAAATCTCGAGAGATGTGAACAACACTAACAAAGATATATTTTTGAGAAGAATAAGAATAATGAAGAGTTCAACCATAATCCTCATAACTGTTGGAAATTCGCCAATTCCGTCTCAAGAATTTCACCACAACTTGATGAACTTCGAACCAAATCTTGATGAATAATGTAAGACCCCAATTTTGTCCCTAAGATCCCTCATGGCATCATATCATAACATTGCATAGCCTCAAGGATCATTGGACACCTTGCTTCCTTCCCTGTGGGTAGGATCCCTTTGAGAGTAGTTCTTGATCACCAAGCATTGCTTGCATTTGTATATCATTGCTTTTCTTTCAATCACTAACCAAAAATGTACAAAAATATGTCATCTAACATTTGTCTTGCAGCTTAAGCAGTCAACAAGTCAAGGCATCAGGTGAATTCATGGTACAAAGAGCAGATGGTATTTTCTTGAGATATGGATCATGTGATCATCATATGGAGCTTATATGAGCTATAGGTTCATTTTGGAACCAAATCCTCAAGTGGTTGAAGCTCAAGTTCATCAGAACATGTTCAGGTCATCTAAGGGCCAATGCAGTCAACTGAAAAGTCAATTGTGAGTTTTGAGTGTGGGAATTGAGTTTCTTCATCCCATTCATGTCCAACTCATGCTTATTCATCATATCAAAGATCAAGGTTGAAGAATTTGAGGTCAAGTCAAAAGTTTCCAAAAATGGAAAGTGACCTATAATTTCAACTTTCCAAAAATGGAAAGTTTTTGATCCAACTTCAACTCAACTTTCCCACTGCAAAGAAGCTTCAAATGAATTTTTGTCCAACATGAAAGTTGAAGATCTATCTCTCCCATTTCCAAAAAGTCCAAGATCATGAGCATCTGATGAATGGTTGAGGAGATATGATCCAATCATTGCCAAGTGTGCATGGAACTTCAAATGGCCATATCTTTTGATTCATAACTCCAAATTTGGTGCCTCTTTTTCTAAAATGCTTCTCATGACATGAACTTTTCAAAACATACACCACATTGCATGAATTGTTATCACATGATCATTTGCATATCCATGCCTTTTTTGGAGGGAAATTGCAAAATTCAAAAATGGTGCATCATGGGAACTTTCTACCATTGCCATTGTGTTTAAAAAATGATTTTAAGTGTAATTGATCAAGGAAATGGTACTGTTCACGTGGGATTAGTCCATGCACCATGCATTTTTGAAATTTTGCAAAACACCTTATTTTAATTAACCAAGTTAAGTATGGATTAGCAAGGTGATTAAGAGAGCATATAAATACTAAAACCTAACCGAATTTTCAGGAGGTTAATCATTTTTCACCATTTCAAGATCCAAATTCTCTCTCCCTCCAAAATTTTCTCTCAAGCATAATTCAAATTTTCTCCACATAACATTGCTTTTTCTTTCCATATTCTTGTTCCTTGGCTTTGATTTTGTGCAGATCAAGCTTTAGATTGGTGAATTCGTGCAAGAATCAAGTGTAGCAAGTTCATGAAGTTGAAGATGGAAATTCTGTTTTGAGCTAGATCTACACGTTTTCAAGCTTCCTTTTCTTCATCAAACATCATCACAAGCATTCTGGACTGGATTTGGATCATTCCAGGCCTGGAATCGTGCACTACAAGGAACTGCTCTTCAAGAGGTTCAGTTTTCGAATCTCTTAATTCTCAAATCCATGCATATATTCTTGTAGATCTCATGTTGCTGATGATTCTGGTGAAAATTTCATGTGAAATGGTGCATTATTAAGTGAGTTATGTGTGATTTATGTTTTGTGCACCAAACTTCTTTTGATCGATTCTTGTTATTGGTGATGATTTAGACTGAATTAATGCTTGATCTATGATCTACATTGCATAAGGATTTGTTTGATGTATTCATTTCATGATTCTAGAAAATTCTGGAAAAACTCGTATGAAGTTCATGCTGTTCATCTTCATCTTCGTGAAGAAGATGAAGATCTTCATCCTAGTGACGGCCTAGCGTCCGTCTTAGCGTCCATCTGGTGCGCTAGGGTTTTGCAGGTGAAACGGTGCCGTTTTGGTGTTGGCGCGCGCTCATTCAAATTCATACCGTGTTCGATTCTGGCGCACAACATTTTTTCAAATGTTTTCTCATATATGCATTTCCCTCCAAATTACATGCTATGTGATCATTTTGATTTTCATTTTTTCTTCCAACTTCAAAAATGCATAACAAATTGAAAAATGCTCCAAAAAATGCCTGGTTTTTTGCTACTTGATCCTTAGGATGTCTAGAATGTAATGATGTTAAAATTTGAAGTTGTGCATGGCTGGATTTTGAATGGTGTTAGACTTTGTGAACATATGTGCTTGTGTGACCTTGCTCCACTCTTCCTATCATGAAATGCTTGATTTTAATCCAAATGCTTTGAAATTTTGCATGATGATTCTAGACATATTGATGGATGTTTTAGGCTTGGTTTGACATTTTTCTCATTTACCATTTATGTTTTATACACATGTTTGCATGGTGTGACAATTTGTGTCACACATTTGGTTCATCAACTTGTGCAATTTCATTTCCATACTAAATGACTTCTGTTGATTCTGATTTTTTGTGTGATGATGTTGTTGGATGTGTTGAATGCTCATGAATTTTTCCAGAATTATTTGAATCATTTCTGTTTTGATTTAGAATTTTCATTCTCAATGTCCAAATGTGAGCTTTGAAATTGTCTTTGACTTCCTTTGCACATGAAATGCTTTTGCTTGATGATTTTGATGTGATCCTTTTTAGGACATGTTAATATGTGTTTGAAGTTGCATTGTGTTGAATTTCAGCTTCTGTTTTGGATTTTTTCTTCACCTTTGACCCTAGGCTTTGACCTAGTGGTTTGTACTTACATGTGAGCTTTGAATTTCAGGTTCAAGCATCCAAATTCCATGGTTAATGTTGCTTCATCATTTGAATATTGATATTTGCTTTTGATTGCTAACATTTGCTGTTTTGTAGGTTGATGATAAGTCACTTGAGTTTGCCCTATGGCTTATGTGTTGTACATTGGGATTGTCTGTTTGTTATTGACTATTGTTTGTTTGTTTGAGTATTGTACTGATTTGTTTAGTTGTTTCCATAGGTACCTAAGTTGCTTTAAGTTTATTTGAACTTTGCTTTGCTTTTGCTTGTGGTTGGCATACCACTTAGGTATAATCCCTAATCTTCATGTAGTCTGGAAGACCTGTCATGTTACTTTGGCAGGCACCTGTCTGAAGCCCTCCTTAAGAGGCCATGTTTTTGTTTGTTTAATTTTGTGCCAAGCAGGTAAAGTCCTCTTAAGAGGCAATTGGCAGATAGAAGGGATGTGCAATCCATCCCCTGCTATCCAGTTGTGTCATTCACTTTGCTCACACCATGTGCTGATGCATTGTGAATAAGAACCCAAGATCTTATAGAGTCAACCATATGTGGAGAAGAGTTCCCTCATTCTGAACTCCCACACTTTCTATTGATTAAAGCTCTCCCAAGCCAGGGATAAGAGCTATGAGGCATAACCTTCATCTCCATTTCATCTGCTTCACCCTAACTCTCAATGTTAGGGTTAAGAGCTCAAAACACCCCATTCCAGTTGGCTTGTTTCTAAAGCCTAACCTTGCTTGAGCCTATTGATTGTGTATAGTGTGTGATAAGTGACTGCTTGTTTGCTTATTTGCCTATATGTGCATAATTGTTTTTTTGTGCCTCTGTGCATTGTTCTCATCTTTGAGCATTAATTGTACATCATTTCATGATCATTGTTTCATCCTTTGTGACATGTTGCTTTGTCCATTGATGAGTCAATTGTAAGTCCATTTATTGGCATTTGTTTCCTATGATCTGGTAGGAGTTGGGACTAAGACCATTGATTGGCATCCCATTTCCTTGGAGTCGAGTGTAAGACCATTTATTGGCAACTTGTTTCCTCTTGCTTATCGCATTTGTTTTCCTTGTTTTGTGAGACTAGTATAAGTCCATAGATTGGCATCTGGTATCCATGTTTTCTTTGCTTTGTGAGACTAGTGTAAGTCCATTGATTGGCATCTGGTATCCATGTTTTCTTTGCTTTGTGAGACTAGTGTAAGTCCATTGATTGGCATCTGGTATCCATGTTCTCTTTGCTTTGTGAGATTGGTGTAAGTCCATTGATTGGCATCCGGTATCCATTTTGGTTTTGTGAGATTGGTGTAAGTCCATTGATTGGCATCCGGTATCCATTTATGTTGTTTATTTGTTATCACTTGTTGCCTATTCCAAAGGAATCACTTGGATCATCTACATATGATCTCAAGAGGTGAACATCTAGGAAGTTTTGCATCCCTTAACCTTCACTCTTTTTGTTCTTTAAACCTCCATTTGCACGTTAACTCAAACCAAAAAATATTGTGCAAACATTTTCATTTCTTTTCAAACTAGAAACCTAGGCCTTAAGCCTTTGATTTTTCAAACTTAATTTTCATAATACTTCTTTTGAATTGAATTCTAATCATACTTTGACCATCTTTTTGTGAATAATCCTAATTGATTAATTACACTCATTCAATTGTTTTGTGGCTCAATTCCACTTCTTGATAAGTTTTCATACATTAGCCATAGATCTCAACTATCTTAGTGGTTGATGTGAATCTCACCTTTTGTCCTTAGTGATTGAATTGTAAGACTTCATTGCTTATTATAGGGGATGGTCCCTCACTAGCAAGTTGAAGCTTTTCTCACATGGTGGACTTGTGGTTGTATAGGTTGAGTTTTCTCCCATGGATAATGAAAGACCTTAGGGCTTTTGTTTAAAATCAATCCACTTACTTTTTTGGAAATCTTTTAGCCGAACTACGAGGTTTTGATCCTGTAAAGGTACGTAGGCAATGGTTATCCATCCAAACACAAAAATAATAAAAATTGTATATTCTTTTCTCATCCCCTCATTCATGTTTGCATAATAAATCTTTCATAAACAATATCTTTTGCAACAATTTATGAAAAGGGTTCCCTAGGAGTACCTAGGATGCATTGGGTGCCTAACACCTTCCCTTTGCATAATTACCCCCTTACCCATATCTCTGACCTTTCATTAGTTTTCTATGTGTAAAACTTCTTAGGCTTTTGTTCGCTTTTTAGCCATTCCTTTGGATAAATAAAAGTGCGGTGGTGACTCTATCTTTGTATGCTTTGCTTTTGATTTAGTCAATAAATCATAAAGTGACGAATACACCGCTACAAATAAGAATCAGTCTTTCTGATTAATTACTCATCTTCTTCTTCTCTCTTCACTCAAATGAATTAACCCACCTTGGTTGCAAGATTTTGCTGCACAGTTGATAATGAAAAGAAACAAAAATTGAATTTGGGAAGAAAATAAAATTAAGGTTTTCGAGCAAAGCAAGAAGAAGAAGAAATTTCTGCAGAGTTTCTCTCTGCTTCCAAACTTGAATTTTATTCTCTGCAACTGCAAGTTATTTTTTAAGTTGTTATAATCAATAATAGGGTACCTCCCTATTTATAGATTGAGATTGATTGCAACCCAAGAAGTCTCTTAACAAATGAACTAACTCAGCTAAAGCACAAATAAAGCTAAGTCTAACAATTCTGTCGAGATACACTTCGACATACTATACATTTCGACACCTAGGTGATTTAACATTTCCTTGCTTCTGCGGGACAACCTTCTTTGACACAAGGAATTACAATTCAACACACCACCTAATTCATTGTGTCTATGTTATTTATATTCATCATATACCTTAACTTCATAAACACTTCGACCTGCACTCCTTTCGCCATGATGCTTGAAATTTGATTCTCAGTTCTATAGTGTTCCAAGTTTGGCTTCCCATCTTCCACTTGCTCTCGAAGATAATGGAACCTCATTTTGATATGCTTGCTTCGTCCATGTGCTATTGAATTCTTCGCCAGGTTGATAGCAGATATGTTGTCGATCTTCATGGTAATCACTCCATGACTCTTCCCTGTAATATGCTCAACCAAATTTAACATCTATGTTGCTTGACATGCACAAAGAGAAGAAATTATGTACTTTGTTCCACACGACGACAATGCTACTACTGGTTCCTTTCTTGAACTCCAAGCAACTAGTGCACCACCTAGCATAAACACATAGCCAACTATGGATTTTCTATTCTCAACATCACGACACCAACTTGAGTCAGTGTATCCTTTTAACTTGCATTCTTTTTCTTCATCGGTTCTAGGAAACACAATACCACAGTCGAGAGTTTCATATACCTTAGTATCCTCTTCGTCGTTGCTAGACATGATACCTTTTGCTTCTGCATGAATCTACTCACAATGCATACATTGTATGCTAGATCAGGTCTTGTGTGTCAAAGGTATCGAAGTGATCTAACGAGTCTTCTATATTGCGTTGGATTGACATCATTTTCATCTGTGTCTTTCGACAGTTGCAATCTGGGCTCAGTTGGAGTCGAAGTTGGGTTGCAATCTTGCATATCAAATCTCTTGAGAATTTCGCCTGGATAACTTCTTTGGTACATCATCAAGCCTCTACTACTCTTGTAGAATTCTATGCTGAGGAAATATGAGAGATTTCCCAAGTCTGACATTTCACACTCCTCACTAAGGTCATGTTTGAAGTCTTCAATCTCCTTCTTGCAACTTCCTGTTATTAACAAGTCATTGACATAGAAACATAGTATAAGCAACTCACTATTACTTCTTCTTACATATACTCCATGCTCAGTTGTGCACTTCACGAATTCCTTATCCCTTAGGAAATTGTCTATCTTCTTATTCCAAGCTCTTGGAGCTTACTTAACTCCATACATGGCTTTATGCAACATGTATACCTTGATTTCTTTGCCATGTTTCACAAAATCAACTAGTTGTTCAATATAAACTTCTTCATCTAAGGGGCCACTCAGGAATGCATATTTTACATCCATCTGACAAGTGTTCCAGTTATTCATGTTTTCTAGACCAACAACCAACCTGATTGCTTCAATTCTAGTAACAGGTGCAAAAACTTCGTCGAATTCAATTCCTTCCTTATGAAGAAATCCTTTTTCCACAAGTATTGCCTTGTGTCAAGTTACTTCTCCATTGGGATTCAACTTCACCTTGTATACCCAGTTCACATTGATTTCCTTCTTGCCTTGAGGTAATTTGACAAGTGACCAAGTGTTCTTGACTTCGATGGACTTTAATTCCTCATTCATTGCTTTAACCCACTTTCATTCCTTTATTGCTCCAGCTGCATTGACTGGTTCAACATCTGCATAGTGTACCAACTCATCTTCATCATCGACCATATCATCTGATGTAATCACACATTCTTGCAACCTTGCAGGCATGTGCCTGGTTCTTTGAGGTCTGCTTGTGCTTGCTTGACCTCTGACTTCTTCTTATCAAACTTTTGTTTCAAATTCACTTGTCAATTCTTCACATAATATTCTCACTTAATCTTTCTTGACATTTTCAGTCAAATCCCATTCCTTAAGCTCATCTATGATCATGTCCCTGCTGATCACTACTTGCTTGCTCATTGGGTCGAACAACTTGCAACCTCCAATAAAATGATATCCTATTAGAATCATTTGACTCGACTTGTCATCAAGTTTTCTTCTCAACTGATATGACACATGTCTATGTGCTATAGATCCAAATACTTTCATATGACTCAAGTTAGGCTTGACACCCAAACAATATTCTTCTGGCATGATTCCATCTAGCTTTTTTGTCAGACATCTGTTCAAAATATATGTTGTTGTCGATACAACTTCTCCCCATAATTCTTTGGTTAGAGGCTTGCCTTTAAACATACTTATCACCATATTCGTGATGGTTATATTCTTCCTTTCTACAGTTCCATTCTGCTGTGGAGTATAGGGTGGCACCACCTTATGCACAACCCTTTCTTTCTCACATAACATGTCGAAGTCTTTTGACACATATTCTTCACCACCATCACTCCTTAGAATCTTGAGATTTCAACCACTTTGTATTTTGACCATATATTTAAACTTGACAAATACCTTGATCACTTCATTTTCCTTCTTAATTAGGTAAGTCCATAATTTTTGACTGAAATCATCTATAAATGTGACAAAGTATCTCTTACCTTCAATCAAATCCACCTGGATAGGTCCACACACATCAAAGTATATGAATTCAGGATTGCCTTCGACTTGCTTCCTGCATCCTTGCTGAAGTTGTTCTTGTATTGCTTCACCTGCACACATTTCTCACATACTTCATTTGGAATTTCGATTTCTGGTAACTCTGAAACTACATTTCTTCTTTTCAGATATTGATGTCTTTGAAATTGAGATTGCCAATTCTATAGTGCCATATCCATTCATCCTTGCTAGCTACAGTTGCAAGGCACTTATGCTCAAACACATTAAGTTCAATCCTAAAGGTTCTTTTCTGAGACATAAGTGTCTTCAAGATTAATCTTCCATCTGAGTCGAGAACTCTCATCGTCTTGTCTTTGATCGACACTTTGTAATTCTTTTCGACCAACTGCCATATGCTGAGCAAATTGCTTTTCATGCCTGGTATGTACTGTACATTAGAAATTACTGACCATCTTTCCTCATAATCATAACATCATCAATACCTTCAACTACTAGAGTATTTTCATTTGAAAATTTTACCATGTTATTTATTGAGGGTTTCATGTTGACAAACCAATCTTTCCTACCAGTTATGTGTGATGAGCATCTTGAGTTCAAGTACCATTGGTCCTGGAATCTTTCTTGATCTCTTACTGTGATCATCAACAACATCTCTTCTTCTTCTTCATATTTTTCAAACTTTGCATCATTTTCTTGATTCTTCTGTTTTTCAGGACATGCAACAAAAACATGCTCCAACCATATGGCTACCAAACACCACAACAATCATTTCAACCTTTCCTCTATGCATCATTCACACCAATGTCGCCCTTCAATTGTCCTGGTCGCCCTCTAATAACTCAAACACAGTCCAACTACTCTGACATGGGTCACGAACTCAACTATGGCGGTAGCGCTTCATTACATACACATGACTACGCCGATTTGTCTGAATATCTTAGGCATTCTCCTGCAGGTGGTGGTGATGTTTTTGGGTCCTCAGATACTCAAACACCTGGGGTGAATCATCAACGTGAGTTAGAGTCACAAATTTGGGTAGTTAGGGGATGTGAGACTGAAGGTCGGTTAGGTCATCTCGGACATTAGTCTTTTTGGTTAACATATGTAAACACATATTAATATTAATATTAATATCAATTGGTCCGATTTCGACTTTTACTTAAAATGTACATTATTTTTCAATTTTTTTCGAAACACACATAGGTGCCAGACCAATTGGCGTCTGCTTTATAACTTAACACATAGACGTGTTAGATTGGCAACACTAGGTGCATTAGTTAATCCAATTGACGTCACCTCTCTAAATTAAAGAGCAGACATCAATTTATCCGACGTGGTCTTTAAAGTGGGATACTTTGAAAAATAATCTAAAAAATAAATTATTTTAAAAGAAAATTAAAAAATTAAATTATTTGGATAAAAAATTCAAAATATGAGAGTCACTTTTACTAACAAAATAAAATAAGGGTTTAATGGTGATGCACTGACAATGTAAAATAGTTTTACACTATTATCCAATAAGAATATATCATTTCGCCATGTCATACCAGTATTTTAAAACTTTCAGTCTGACTTGGCAGAATGCATGATCGTCATTGATTGACAGTGTAAAATAAATTTACACTATCAGTGCATCATCCCTTTTCTCATAAAATAAATAAGAGTTTTATTAAAAAAAGTATTTCTCTATGTTCTCTCTCCCGGTGTCCGTTTTTCTGCACTTACGCACTGAACGCGCATGTTGGAACTTTTCTTTATTTTTTTAAGGTTTTTTTACAAACATAACCCACTTTTTCAAGGAAATTCCCAAAATACCCCTGGTTTCAAAAAAATCCCAAACTACCACACTTTTAGGAGGAGTCGCCAATTGAATTGGAGACTCCTCTTAAAACTTGAATGGAGGCGCCAATTGGATTGGCTGCTCTAGCCAATCCAATTGGCGCCCCTGTGTAGGTTTTAAGAAGAGTCGCCAATTCAATTGGAGACTCCTCCTAAAATGCAATTTTTATGTTATAAATAGATGCGTTGTGTGAGTAATTGTTCCACATCTCATATAATCATTTGGCAATCATGTTTGGTGTTCGTCGCCGATACGGAAAGGTGATTTATGCGAGAGACAAACCTCAAATGCTGATGCTGTTTTGGAACATCACTATGTTGGATCAACTGAAGAGGGAGCTGGTTCGTTGGTTAGATGGGAAAATACCAGAAGGGGAATCAGAAGTATTGAGAGGCTTGACAGTATCTTTGGTTGGGTGCGAATGAAGACTGATAAGGATGCTAGGGAAATGATGTTTGGTCGAGACGACATCAATTTGATTGTTGTAATCAGTTAGAAATATATATGTTTTCAGATGTTTTGTACTGATGTTTGTTGTGAACCTCGTTGTAACAAAAACTTAATGATATATAATGATTTAATGTTACAGAAATACAATGTTACAAAATGCTTAAGACCTAGATGATGCTCCTCGATTGGGACAATTGTTCTTGTTGTGTCTTGGTTGACGACATATACTACATAATCTTATCATTTTATCTGTGGAATCCATCTCTATTCTGATATGTGTGCTGTTTGGCCTTCCTTTCTTCTTTCTACACATCTCGTCATTGTGCCAAACAATATCACCTTCATATGGAGGCCAGTAATCCTCCATTGGTAGTACTGAGAAGCTTTAAGTATATACATTCATGATGGTGTTGGCCTTGTACACATCAGATAAATGGTTGTAAGCGTCTTGACGAGTATAAGCGCATGCTGCAATGACATGGGAGCAAGGTATGCGGAAGGCCTAGAATTTTCCATAATCGCACCAACTTCTGTTTAGTCTAACAGCGTAGGATAAATTTGGTCTCCCCTCGTTGTGGTCCATTGTTTCCTGGACGCTGAAATTTTGCCTATGACGGTCAAAGACTGTTACAGCGTGTGTGCTAACTTTGATGCTCTCCTCTTTCATGACCTTCATGCAACACTCACTGAATACTTGCCCGAACATTAACACCGAACTGTTGGTGTAAGCCCTAGAGGCCAATACTTTTGGTACTTGTATCGAATTATTTATTAATAATAAAAGGCTTTTTCTTTATTACGTTTGTTTAGTAAAGTCCCTGGAATAGATAGTCCGTTTAATGTATTAAGTGTGACTTAATCATGAGAACACATTAAACATAAGGACACTATTCTTAAAGTATCCGTAGTCGAGCTTTAGTGTGAAGTGGGATAACATTAAAGCATTAAGACTATTATGTTTGTAGACTGATGATCACATCTCATGGATCATGGATAAAGAGTTATCAAGTCTTAAACATAGGTATGAATATTAGGAGTAATATTTATACCGGATTGACCCGCTATGAGAATACTATATAGAAAGTTATGCAAAGTGTCATAAGTTATTCTCATGGTGATAATAGTGTATACCACTCTCCGACCTGAAACCACTATGGATCCTAGATGTAGAGTCGAGTGCTTTATTGCTGATCCAACGTTGTCCGTAATTGGATAACCATAAAGACAGTTGATGGGTACTCCACGAAGCATGCTGAGGGACATGAGTGTCCTAGATGGAATTTGCCAATCCTGCGTAACAGGATAAATGTCTATGGGCCCAATATTGAACTAGACAAGGATGACACGGTCTATGCCTTGTGTTCAATATAGACATAAGGGCAAAAGGGTAATTATACAAATAAGTATTGTCACAGAAGGAATTGTCAGATCACATGACATTTTCGTGTCTTGGGTAGCAGTGATGTGTTGCTAGATACCGCTCATTGTTTATTATGTTAAATGCGTGATTTAATATAATTGCCAACGTCACGAAAACCTACAGGGTCACACACAAAGGACAGATTGATGAGAGATAGAGTAACTAAGGAATACCGTAAGGTACGGTGCCCTTAAGTGAATTATAGAACATCGTAAGGTACGGTGTACTTGAGTAGAATACGAAATATGGTAAGGTACCATGGGCTTAAGTGATTTTGGGCATATTATAAGATATGGGCCAAAATACACTTAAGTGGGCTTTTTAGCTTGAAGCCCACACAAGTGGTTCTATAAATAGAACCCTTGTGCAGAAGCATTGATAGCGGTTTGCATTATTTTCGTTTTCTCTCTCTCTCACTCAAAGCCTTCATTCGTACCAGCTAGCACTGAGATTAAAGGAATCCGTTCGTGTGGACTAAGTAGAGACGTTGTCATCGTTCAACGTTCGTGATCGCTCCGTGGATCTGCATCAAAGGTTTTGATTGTCACAAGAGATCTGCACCAAAGGTTTCAATCGTCACAAGAGGTAAATATTCTATCACTGATCATGACCATTCGTAGGGATCTCTAAAGGAGAAAATTTTAATTTCCGCTGCGTTTTGGATCGTAATTCTCCTTCACGCACTCCATCTTTCACCTCTGGTTATGAACATAGAAGCCAACCTATAATAGGTTGATCTTACCAAGGCGGTTATCGGCAAATTTCGAATTCCTTTGAATACCCCGTTCATGCATTCCATAATGTTTGTTGTCATGTGGCCCCATCGACAACCTCTGTCAAATGCTCTTGTCCACTGCTCTACTGGTATGTTATTTAGCCATCTCCCTGCGTCTTCATTAGACAGTCTAATTTCATCACGATAATATTGAAATGACGACTGAGTTAGAGCATACCCAACATTCACCACCTTCTTGCGAATATTCTTATCTTTTATAGCACGCATGAAGTTTTGTGCAATGTGTCTGATACAGTAGACATATGTAGAAGGAGGATCATGCCATCCGTTGTCATGGTTGTTGTAGGCACTCTCAATGGCAACATGTCTATCAAAAATCAAACAGAGATTGGCTTGTGGAGCCACATGCGTTCTGAGATGTCGAAGAAAGAAACCCCAGCCACCAGCCGTTTCACCTTCAACAAGAGCAAAGGCAATGGGAAAAACATTGTTGTTGCCGTCTTGTGCAACCGTCATGAGCAAATTACCCTTGTATTTTCTGTATAACCAAGTGCCATCAATTTGAATAATAGGTTTGCAGAATGTGAAACCTTTAATGCACGGGTCAAATGCCCAAAAGAGACGGTGAAAGATACTATTACCTGTAGCACAGATTCCGTCTGGCATCATCACTGGCAATGTCTCCATAATTGCCACAGTTCCTGGGACATATGTTTTTAGTGCCCATAAAAACCGTGGCAATTCCTTGTATGAATCCTCCCAGTTGCCGAAAACTTGTTCAACGACCTTTGTCTTTGAAATCCAGGCTTTCTTGTAAGATGGAGTATAATTATATGTTGTTCTGATATGGGATATAATTATACTCAACTTTACTGATGGGTCTTTATTAACCAATGGCAGAATGTCTTGACATATTAAAGTTGCGCTTAGTTTACGGTGATCTTGTTCAACGTTAGTTGCAATGCAACTATGCGGTGGGTCTATTGAAGCGATCTCCCAAGAGTCATTTTTCTTCTTGTAAGACGCAGCCAGACGAAACTTACAAAATATGTTACGACATTCGATAACATACCTTCTAGAATCAGTGTATTTCACTATAAAGTCAGCAGAGTTGTTCATGTGGAATTTTTTGATTGCCAGAACACATTCTTCTTTGGTACAAAACATGTCTCCCACCTTTAATTCGCCTTCTGTTCTCGGATACGGATCATAGAAAACACCGTTGAATGTTTCATCATCGTGAAGATCCATATTTGTCATATGTTGAGGCGGATTTTAGACATGACTAGGAGGTATTGGTGGTGGTTGATCATCATCTTCATCGTCGTTGTTCAGCATGTGATCAACCTGTATCTCGATCTCCTCTTCTTCTTCATCAATGACGTCCACTTCTGCTTCTGCTTCTGGGTTGAGTTCATCTGACCATTGTCGACCATCTTCACCAGATTCATCCTGACCGGTTAGTTGAGACTGTTGAGATGGTATACATGGTTGGAGAGTAATGTACAACTCAATACAGTTGCGTCCTGAATGTTCATGACTAACAAACATGTATTCAACATCTTCATCGTCTCGTACCTTAAGGGGGAAATACTTGCATTGACTATTCTAAAAAAATATTGGATTTTGATATGTGATATTTGACACAATACCCGATCCTATACAAGATTGTATTCTTTTTTTCAAATGCAAGAAGGTTGCATTTCTCTTGATCGTGAGTCTAATGGTATCGGTGTTTTGAAAACAAAAACCATATAGCTCAGACTCGTATGTTTCACCGTTGCAGTGAACGTTGACACTGTATGATGATGAAGATGACATTGTGCAGATGAAAACTATTTTTTTACTGCAGATGAATGTGAGTGAAGTGTCTTGGATGTTGATAGTAAGACACTTAAATAGAGGAGTGAAGTGTCTCACATGCTAGCTAGTTCGAAGTGACGTGTCACCCATGCAAGCTATTTCGAAATGACGTGTCACACATGCAAGCTACTCCGAAATGATATGTCAACCATGCAAGCTACTAAGAAGTGACATGTTCAGCATGCAAGAGACAAGACAGCCACGTGTCAGACATGCAGACACACACTCCAAATGAATTGGCGCCCCCACTTATTCCTTGCACATGGGCGCCAATTCAAGTGGAGACACCATGCATTCAGATCTCGAAACCAAGCAATCAGACCTAGGTCTTACATGCATGTGTCTATGGAGGCGCCAATTTGAATGGCGACCCCTCTTAAAGGTTGTACATGGTCGCCAATTCAAGTGGAGACACCATGCAAGCACAACTTTTCATGCTCCAATCCATTTGCCTATAAATACATCCACTCCATCAACACTTCTTCCACACCATCACTCTCACTACTTCTTCTACAATACTTCTTCTACAATTTCATCTGCAACAACTTCTTGTAGTTTCATCTACACCAACCCCCCGACAAAATGTATATCCTCACAATGGGCGAAGCACATAGAGGAACGGTTGCAAACATCGCAACATATGTAAGTTTTTTCTTTTGTTAACTTTTTATCTTTCATCTTCACCAACCCCCTTTTATTTTAACATACCAACTTAGTCAAGTTTTTTATTCTTTCTTTTATAGGATGTATCAAGGTTCCAAACTCGGGTCCATGAATATGTCCATATGGACCCGATGATTCAACCTTATGTTGAACTCGCCGGTTTTGGTCATATTAGCAAGATTTTGTCTTGGTCCATAGATAACAAATTCATTCTAGCTTTATGCGAAAGATGGAGACCAGAGACACACACATTTTGATTCCCAACCGGTGAGTGTACCGTGACGTTAGAAGATGTCTACATGCTTTTGGGACTATCCATTGAAGGTAAGGCTGTTAATGGTAAAACCAACTATGCAAATTCAATTTGCATGGAGCTCTTAGAGACTGATTTGTTAGATGATAATGTAAGAGGTCAAGGTATACTACTCTCACGCCTTAAGTCGTACTATAATAGTTTATACTTAGATGAGCATTCTACCGAAGATGCTCGAATAATAAAAACTAGGTGTTACATTATACTATTAATTGGCTCGTTTTTATTTCCCGAAGGTAGTGGTTCTAGCATGCATATTATGTACTTACCTCTACTTAGACATGTAGATAGAATAGGAAGTTACAGTTGGGGATCTGCTTGTCTAGCCTATCTCTATAGCTCCTTGTGCAAAAACTCACAAAGACACATCTACATTTTCTGGATGTGCTGTTTTGCTACAAGCATGGGGTTGGTCAAGACTACCGTCTCTAGCAACCGTCAATAACAACCCTTTCACATTTTCGTATGCACAAAAGTAAGTTGTTTAAATTGCTATATCTTTACTTACTTTTTAAAAATATTATTACCTCTAACTAATATTTTTTGACTTTTTGGTGTAGATGGTCTGCACGTGGTATGAGTTACAACAGATGTCCAAGAAACTGTATTACTAAGTATCGCAACCTGTTGGATCACCTTCGACCAATAAACGTAAGGAAAATAACTTAATTATTTCGTTATGTTTTATTAACTTCTTCTACATTGACTATAATCCTATCTTCTTTCACATTTCGGTTCATTTGGCGTCCATACCTTAATTTGGATCATGACCATGAGGTCAACGCTGAAGACGCGTCCGTATGAACTGCATGCACACCGATAATACGGTTCACAACTGTGGAGATGCACAACAGTGATCGTGTGAAGCTGCAATTCGGTATGCTCCAAAATATCCCAGATCCCCTAGCTAGCCTAGGAGAATGACATCTGCGCAAAGTTAACGACCAATGGAACTTCAATCCATGGCAAAGCTTCCCAAGATCGGAGTGTCGCAAATGGAAGCACCGTCATGACCATGTGTTAAGTGACGCAGTCATGCCAACTGAAGAAAAACCAAGTCGTACTTATATGGCTTGGTACAGATCGGTTGGTTTTCAGTTCATCGCCGAGGATATGTACTTGTACGACCCACGCCAGATGACTTACACACCTGACACCTCAACAACAAACCCCCAACAACAGTGTCAGACCGGATACACACAACCCCCTATTCGTCAAACGTTTCGTTCAACCAATACACAAACATACAACCAAAACATTCCATACACCCAACCCCAATACCAAGAGGATACCCCATACCACCAGCAACAAATTGACCATCAACCTGAGACTCAACATCGCTTCGCACCCACCCCATCACCCTACCAAAGTCGCCTAAGCCAGAACACCCAACGATCATTCAACACCAACCGCCCCTCCTCCTACCGTAGCCAAGAAGCCCAAACATCACAAAACCAAAACATCCAACAACCCTATCTCTACCAAACACCCCAACAACCTTTCCAATCTTTGCTCGACGCATCGTTCACACCCATGTCTCCCTTCAATCGTCCCGGTCGCCCATCAATGAGTCAACCACATCCCAACTTCTCTGGCATGGGTCATGAGCTCAGCTACGGCGGTACATCATCGATGCATACTGAAGACTATGCCGAATTGTCTGACTACCTCAACAGACCTTCTCCTGTAGTTGGTAGTGACGCTCCTGGCCCCTCAGATGATCAAACATCGGTATCGGAGGTCGGTTAGGTGATCCCGGTCATCACCATTAGGTTTCTTTGTGTAAACGGCAAATTTTATTAATATCAAGTGGTCTTATATCAAATTTATCTATCACTTATACCATATAACACAAAAATTGCATTTTAGAAGGAGTCTCAAATTGAATTGGCGACTCCTCTTAAAACCTACACAGGGGCGCCAATTGGATTGGCTAGGGCAAGGGGCACCAATTGGGTTGACTAGGGCACATGCCCTAGCCAATCCAATTGGCGCCTCCATTCAAGTTTTAAGAGGAGTCTCCAATTCAATTGGCGACTCCTCCTAAAAGTGAGGTAGTTTGAGAATTTTTTTTGAAATGAGGGTATTTTGGGAATTTCCTTGAAAAAGTGGGTTATTTTTGTAAAAAAACCTTTTTTTTTATGACATTAATATTTATTTTTATAAAAAAAGATAAATTTTGGATTTTTTATGCGCTAAAGAAGAAAAACCTAAACTATTCATTTCACATAACCAAAACGCGTTCAGGGTTTTGACCCTTCTTCGCAGCAAAATTCATAGGTTTTTCTTTTTCCACCATATTGTGTAATTGAATTCCAATTTCACAATCCCTCTCTCTTTCGCACTTCGTCTCTGAGCTTCTTCTACTTTGCCTTCGATTCCAACTCACTGATTACAGAGGTAGGGTTTCCTTTTCAGTTATTATTTCCCCCTAATTTTCCATAACTGTCGATCATTGCTATCATTTTATTCTATTTATATTTTCAGTTACTGATTATGATTTTGTTCGGTTGGTTAGGATTTAGGATAGCCTGATAGGGTTTTGTTATTCTTTTTGATTTTGATTCAGTTATTATGAATAACATGATATAGAAATCATTTTTGATAGGATTTAAGCTTTTATATGTTGCCTGTTCTGTGGTGATATGTTGTATTGGATGAATATTTTAATACCTGAAGATATTTTGTTGAGTTGTTAATTATGTGTGATTTTTCTATGCAGGTATAGATGCTGGGAAAAAGCATCTCGAAAGAGCACTTTCAGCCCCGAACATGTTCGGGGAAGAAACCATTGAAAACTGGTCAGGCAAAAGGGAATTTAGAGGATATTGTTTTTATTGACTTAGATAGTGATCAGTTTGATGATGTAGAAATCATAGATTGTCCTGAAGTTGTTACGCAAAAGTTGCATGGGTCAAGTGGACCGAGTAGAGGAGATAGGACAACGACACCGCAAAGTGTTATTAGCATTAATGATGATGATGATGATGACGAAAGTGATGATGTGTATGATCCTGAAATTTTTGTTGATGGTGTTGGAGAGTTGGATAGTGATGCGTCTTCGAATAAAAGGTTTTATACAGCCTCAAGTTCTATGCAACATTCTGTAGTTGTAGATGTTGATGATTGTGATGTCGGTGAAAAAGATTCTGTTTCAAGGAGGCAAAGAAGTAATAAAGCTTTCGTGTCTAACGGGAAAAAGCGCAAGGAAGTATTCACTCCAAAGCCTGCTGAAAGAAATCGTTATGGTTTATTTGAGTCTGAAACTGATAGTGACTGTTCTGATTGTGAGGTCATTAAACGCGAACAATGGGAAAAGGTTTCGGCAAAGAGAAAGTGTCGTGTATTTAACGAGCATGCCAGTTCTTCTGGCTTACATAAAAGTAATTACGATAATATAGATATAGAAGTGGCAAACAAGTCTAAAAAGCATGGGAAAAACCCTTTATATGGTCCTAGCAGTGGTAAAAATGTTCAGAATCAATCTTCCTTCACTGTTAAGGATGATATTCGGCATGGAGAAAAAACAACTAGGGAAAAAGGTTATCCCTGCCCCAAGTCGAAAAACTGCAATTTCTGTAATGGTGTTACTGTTTCTTCAGGGTTAGACAATGAACAGGGTGATGAAGAGTCTAAAGTTAAGGATGCTACTCGTCATGGAGAAAGGACAACTACAAAAAAAGCTTCTGCTTTCCCCAACTCTGAAAACTCTACTTTCTGTAATGGTGTTAGTGGTCCTTCTGGGTTAGACAATGAACGGGGTGATGAAGAGTCTAAATTTAAGGATGCCACTCGACATGGAGAAAGCACAACTACAGAAAAAGTTTCTGCCTGCCTCAACTCTGAAAACTCTGATTTCTGTAATGGTGTTACATGTTCTTCAAGGTTGGAGAAAGAACTAGGTGATAAAGAGAAGTTTATGAGCTCCAACCAAGACGCACATGACATGCAAGTTGATGATGATGAATCTCCATTGAATGCACATGACATGCAAGTTGACGATGATGAATCTCCATTGAATGCACATGACAGGCAAGTTAACAATGATAAATATCCATTGAATGCACATGACAGGCAAGTTGACAATGATGAATCTCCATCAAGGAGTAAAACTGACAATATTTCTGAAGGGAATTCTAATGGCGCCTCTTTTGAAAAAAGGCATTTTAATGGTCCTGAGTTTGAGTTACGTACTCAAGATGCTGATCTTACCGCTTCAAATGAGAAGAATATAATTAATCAAAAAGAAAAGCTTAAGGAAACCGATTTATATAAACAAGCCATGGAAGAGGAATGGGCATCCAGACAGCGACAATTGCAAATTCAGGTGATTCACATATGGCATGCTGTAAATGTTTTATTTTTTTCAGTTATGCATTTACATGTCTTGGCTCTTCAAACAGGTGCATTGCTGTCTTACAGGTTGATAAGGGGCTAATTATTTCGTAAATGCTACCTCCCTTGTAAATGCATGTGTATTTCTTGTTTAAATTTATCTAGTTTACATTTGAAGCCCTTTTAATTTTGAGTCTTTGGATGATAACTTGAAACTTTAGGAATTTCAAATAAAGATGAGCAATTTTTTATCTACTATTGTTACTCATCTTCATGTTTGTTAAATGAATGTGTGTTTTAAAAAAGAAAAATCTACTATTATGAAAAGAAATGTGTGCTAAGAAAAATACTCGTTGATGTTAAGAAAATGTGCTGCATGCGTCAGAAAAAGAGAAAACTACCAAGAAAACAGAGAACATAATGGAATGGAGCTGCCCAATCCCTCATATTTATTGGAAAAACCTCATTAAAATGCTCAGATGCTTTTTTCGCATATAGATCCAAAATACCTAACGTTTCCTAATTGAATTATAGAGTAGTCAATAGCGATCAATAGTGGCGCTATCCGCAATATTGCAGTGGAGCGGAGGCCGTCCGATATGGAAAGAGCCTCAGCAGTGCAAAATACTATAGCATCTGCCATAGGGTAAATAGTTGGATAGCGGAGCAGAGCTGTTCCCGGCCCATAGCGGTTTCTGGCCCGCTATCCTTTTCCCCTCTAAAAAACTGAAATTACCTCTTAAATTTACGACATTTTAAGGATAATTTTGGGGTTTTCAATCAAATTTGAGTTGAGACTCAACCTTGATCTTCCTTCATAGTCGTTTATGGACATCGAGAGTCTTGTGTGCTTTGATTTATAAATATTTTATGAGTTGAGTTATTTGCTTAATTTTACATTAATTACATGTTTATAATTATTATATGTAATTTGTCCAAAAAATGATCAAATAGAGCAGTTATCCCCGCTATATGCCATCCCACTTTTGGTGTCCGACGCTCCGCGCCACTATCCGGGAATGACTACTCTGGTTATACTTATGTTAGATGAATCAACATATGGCTTAACTGAATGTTTTAGGCCAATGTTATACATCCGAATATTAATGGATGAAGGTGCTTGCGATGCTCGGGACATTGGCAACTTGCGATGCAGTGAGTTTATGTTCTCATGGAAATGCTGAAATTTTTCAAATAGAGTAATGGAGGATAAAGATTCAGATCAGGGTCCTTTTATGGGGAAGTTCAATATTTGTGCCTACTAGTCAACACGGCCCAAACTGTGGAAATGATGGGTTTTGCCAACTAAGGATGGCCAGTTTGGGGGAAATTCCTCTACATTGCTTGAGCTCCTCAGGAAGAAAGAAAAGGAAGCTTGGAGGGAAATAAGGGACTTAAACATTTGCTTGTAGGTTGTTTGTTTCAGGCGTTGAAGATGACGATGAAGCAGTTGAATGAAGTAGTGCAGACAGTGTTGTTGATGGCTGATGGTGGTTTATGGCATTTTGAGAAGGAAGCGATGTTTAAAAATTAATGAGTTTACACAGAATCGGGAGAGGATTGAAAAATCGTAACCCGAGGATCGTAGAACCGATAGTAAGACCCTACTATTGGTAGGAAAGTTATTTATTGATTTACAATTTACAGGAGGTATTGATTCACTTCCATTATTTGAAGATATTTACACTAAAAAGAATCTAAAGAGTAAAAAAAAAGAAAAATAGGGGATGAAAAAATATAGAAGAACAGGGGAGGAAAAAGAAACAAAGTTGAAACAGAAAAGGAAGCTTGAATGAAAGGAAACAGGGTATGGTTTATGTTAAGAAATGTGGATGGATTTAACTCAACTCTACAAAATCGGTTGGTAGAGTGAGGATTGGTCCCACTTATAAACACATGTTCAGGTCATATATTATCCGATGTGAGACTCGTAACACACTCCCTCACGCTCAAGATTAGACAACTGGAGCATGGAAATAAATGATGGGTGACTCGATAGCGGAAACTATAGTAAGTGGCCCACCGGATCTTAAACCGGGCTCTTGATACCATGTTAAGAAATGTGGTTGGACCTAACTCAACCCTACAAAACCGGTTGGTAGAGCGAGGATTGCTCCCACTTATAAATGAACACATGTTCAGGCCATATTTATTCGGTGTGGGACTTTTAACAGTTTAGAACAAGGAAGAGCAATTAAATTGGTTTCTAACCGTAAGAAGAATCGTGATTGAAGGATGAGAATTTATGCTAAAATAAAAGATTAATGATACGTTGGTAACGGTTGCGATTATTGAGAGTGGAAGGCTGCAATCACAAATTGTTTACATAATACTGTGTTTACTTGGTACTGCTTTTTATTTAAAAGAAGTTATGATACAATGTTTCTCAGAATTTCCATTTTCAAAAAACAAATAAGGATTTTAACACGACCCGACCCGACCCGTATCCAGATCTGTTTTAGGAAATTAGGATTTTTTTCTCAAAAAAACCCCAAAACAGATGCGCCGCATCTCAGAATTCATAGTTAGCTTTTCAACTCGGACAAGTTCGCCGAGTTTGCTACATACAATTTTACTTGAATTGCAGCACGCCGGCATGCGATTGGAATGTTGGATTGGGCGAGTTGACTCACGATCCTGCATACACTGGGTGGAAGAGACAAAGGGGAAGGTGGTGCTGAAATGCAAAGCTCTTGAACTATGTGGAATATGTAGTGAGGCCTGGCTTATAGACTTGGGAAAGTAATGTTGGATTGGGAGGAAATTAAGGGGAAACCAGTACAACTTATGGGACTACCGAGCAAAGCAGTTAAGTTAGCATGGGAGCAGCAACCAATGTTGCATTTGGCATCTTTTAACAATAGACTGGAAAGTCTATAATGAATCATGACTGAAGTAGATGGTGACGGAAAGAAGCTATAGCCATTGATTGGAAAATAACTATGTAGTTTGATATACTTGTGCATGCATGTGATTATAATTTCAACTTGAAATTTTGCAATCAATGATTCGTTCTCCTTACTTTTGCATTGAAAATGACTCCATTCATTTCAGAAGAATCAAAATCCAATATAATTGTGTTTGCTTGTTGGATTCTCCAGCATTACCCTACTGCCCTGGCTTACCAGCCTAGTAATTTTAAAACATGGTCATATCTTATGCAGATTAATTACATTCAATGCCGACCAATGTAAATCTGTTAAACCATCTGTTAAACCACCAATGTTATTCTTGTTGTCTTTTTTTTCTTTGTAATCGTTGACTAATCAATATGTTATGGTTTGTTGTTGTCAATTTCTTTTGTGCCTATGGGGTTTAACTTATTCCATTCAAGTGCTTACTAGGTATTTGATGTTCACTTAATTGCATTAAGCTTTGTTTATATATGCTGTCCTTTTTGTTTTGGGCATGTTTTTGTTCTGTTAACTGAGAATATGCAAACTACAGTCAGAGGAAGCACAAAAATTGCATTAAGCTTTGTTGCTCTTTTGTTTTGCGCAAGTTTTTGTTCTGTTAACTGAGAATATGCATACTACAGTCAGAGGAAGCACAAAAATTGCGCAAAAGAAAAAAGGCTGAAAGTCGCCGATTGCAGGACATTGAAAGGAGGCAAAAAGAACGTGTTGAAGAAGTGAGAGAGACAGATAAGAAGGTTGCAATTATGTCTTTAACTTGAGGATTTCTCATATTACTTATATAGTTCACGTGTCTGTTAGTCATAGAACTTCGTTGTAAAGGGTTATTTCTCTTATAATCTGATAATTAATGCTAAATTCAGGAGGAAGAATATATGAACATGAAAGAGCAACTGCGGGGTGAAGTACTGAAGAAGCTCAATCAATTGGAGAATGAATGCTCAGATATGACCTCACTGCTTCGTGGCTTAGGAATAACTGTCGGGACAAGTCTTAGACCTTTACCCAATGAGGCAAGTTCTGTTATCTATTGCTTTTCCTTGGTATATCATTCTCTACCTCACTTAATACTTTAGAATATTCTTTTTGTTTCAGTACTATGCTTACAACGATCTTTAGATACTAAGCATACAACATTCAGTCATTTAACCTATAAGGGAGAGAATGGGATTGAAACCAGTGCCAGAAAATCAGAAATTCACTACATTTTAATATTTGTTTTTCCACACTTACATGCAAATATATTTGAGTCCCCAAAATTATGTAACATCTCGTGTCTTCCTCTTCGGCTGAGTTCATTTTTAGTTAAACCTGTCACAAGTTTGTTAGCTATTTATGATCCTGAATTCCTGATATGAAGTGTCTTTTGTTCTGGTGTTTCATGCTTAACATTGTTATCTTCTGATCGTCATTTTAGGTGCATGCTGCCTATAAACGGGCTATGTTTAAGTTCCATCCAGACCGTGCATCAAAAACTGACCTTCGCGAGCATGTTGAGGCTGAGGAGAAGTGCAAGCTTATCTCACGCATGAAAGAGAAGTTTTGTAATACTTCATGGCACTAGATAAATTCCATCGTCTCAATGGATATGGGTGGTGTTTTAATCGAAGCGCTTATGCTTCATTTTATTTTTGTATTATATTTTAATTCATTTAGTCTTTCCTACCTTCCCCCAAATTTAATGACATGGTATTAGGTTAAAGAACAAGAACATATAAAGGTTATATAACTCAGGAAATGCCAAATTTTGAAGATGGGCTGTAAAATTAATCCATATTTAGACCGTGTTGATGTCATATTGAAGAACTTAGGGCTATCAAAAGGTATAGCAATGAATACATCTTGCCACATCAGCATTTTTTACCAATTTATTGTCATTTTAATCATTGAAGACGAAGCAATGAGATACAAATAATATATAAATTTTGTTTTATTATCATTTATGTCGTGCGACAAAAACATTAGTGCTTTCCAGCTGTCTTCAACTTTTCAATGCAAAACTCAATTGAAAAATTGGACTAACCAAATTGAAGTTCATTATACATTGGATCAAGTGTTAAACTATATAATTTAAAAAAAAAATGTTATATATATTACTTGTACTGGTAAAGTTGATTTTTTTATAACTAAAAGGTAAGTTTTCTTCTCTTATCTTTTCATAGGTTATTCACTACTTATGGAAAAAAAGTATCTCATCACATAAAACAAAATTTTATCATAATATAGAAATTTATTTATTAAAAGAATTGTTTTGGTTATAGGGATGTTCCAGGGTAGATTTGATTCAATTTTAAAAAAAATTGATATTCAAACTGATAAAAGAATAAGTGGATTGGATTGAATTGGCATAATTTTGTGATAAAAATCAAAATAAAATCAAATTGAAAAATGGAAAAAATATTTGAAAATAATTTATTTACGTAATAATTTATCAAATAACTTTTTTTACAGTACTTTGAAATTTTTCATAATTACACCAACAATTTTTTCATAACATATTCAAAATAATCTAACACGAAAAATATCTACACTAACAATTTTTTCATAACATATTCAAAATAATCTAACACGAAAAATATCTAACTAAGGGGTTTTTTAGTTTGTAATTAGCCACTCATCAAAATATTGTAATTATTCACTTACGTGTTTACAAAGACAATAAGATAATTGGAATTAGACTTTCTTAAAAATAATTTTTTTAATTCTTTTTATATAGGTGGTAAATAATACTGACTTTTTTTTATAATGATGGTATGAGTTATACAAATCAATTATAATCACTTTGGGTAGATAGACTTACGTGTATATGGTAATTGTACCTCAAATGACAATTATATCAAATTTTTTTTAAAGGAGTTCACATTAGCAAATTACCTCATACATTGTCTCTAACACTCTAATTTTATTAATTATTTTATTTTAAATTATTGATTTTTAATATTTTATTTAATTATAATTGTGTATAATTTATTTAGTTATTATGGTTTAATTAAATAAATAAGTGTCGGAGGATGTGTGGTTAGTATTGTTGAGTGTAGGGAAAAAACTAGATTAAATAGAATATTAGTATTTTAACATTTAAATAATAGTATTTCATTTGATTTATTTAATTATAATGAGAAAATAGAGACTTTGGATCAAATAGGAAATCATGAAAAGTGGAAGGGAGGAAGGAGTAAGAGGGATAAGAGTTGAGTCCGAATTTTGATTCTAGAAAGATTATCCTAATGATATAATTTAAGAGCCTAACTTAAGTTTAAGACCTTTTTGGAATCAGTACGTAGAAAATTGATAAAAAGGAGAAAGAGACAAGAGGCACGGGAGAATAGAGAGAAGACTAGGAGTTGGGGAAGAAGGATAAATAAAATCTAAATTTTACCAAAGTGCTGCTAGGAATTAAGATAAGGGGGAGATTGTTTTTTTAATGGGTGTTTAAGCATGGGGGGTAGGAGGAGGAGTCCTTGATCTCCAATATGATTGAATGTTCTAATGCTTAATTATGAATTTTTGTTATAATTGTTGTTGTATGATGAATTTGGTGTGAATTTTTTCTATTATATATGCACTATTTTCTATTTTGAGATGTCAAATATTTTCCACCATGTTTGAGGATTTTGAAGGTTTGAGGTAAACATGAATTAATGAGATTGAATGATTTTGTTGATGTCAATATGTGAATTATTGTGAAATTGCTGTTTTAATCACTGAATAAGTGTAATATATCGAATTCTGAGATTTAAGGTTTTTACGAAATCGAAATCAGAGGCCTGAAAGGTCTCAAACAATAAAAATTTATGCCATAAGTTACAATTGGTGTAATCAGTTACATCTGAACTGATAAGTTTTTTCTGAAATTTTCGTGTCTGTAATCGGTTACGTGTTTTGGTGTAACCGGTTATAGCTCCCGTGTATTGATTTTTTCGATCCCAACCGTTTTTGTCGTAACTTGAGTTTTGTGACTCAGATTGAGACACGGTTCGAAGCTTTGGGAAGATAACGTGAAATACTATCAAATGATAATATTTTCAGAGGTTGGATATGAGGGAATGACCTGAATAATATACAAAAGATACATGTGTAATTATCTGACGATTTATGCCATAACTTTTGATCCCTAGATCCAAATGATGCGCCGTTTGAAGCGTTAGAAAGCTAACGCTCAGAGCTGCATCATTGTAGTGCTTGGTGAGATAGTTAAGAGGTAGTAATGTGCTTAATGTAGTGATGTTTGTACTGACTTGTATGACTGATTAGCGAATCATTATGTTTATACGATGATGTGTCGTCGTGTTGATGAAGTAACATGATCAAATACATATGAAGTTACAATTGTTGAGTTGATAACATTTGTTGTTAGTTTTTATTATTGTAACATTATTTAATTTTTGCTTGTGATGAATAATTTTAGTAAATGTTAAAGATGTTGCATATTTAACTGTACATATGCTATGTTTATGTTGATTATGTTGCTGGTGGCATACACGGTCAGAAGATGGGCCATTGTATATGTGTTGTTATTGTATGTTGAGAGTCTATGAATTCATGTTGAGCCTTTGTCCTATGGTGGGGATCGAGTGCGAGTAGCTGGTTCCGGTGGGAGTCAGTGAAGCGTTGTCTATGATGATAGTAACGATTTTGGTGTGCTTTGATTCCAAGAAAGAACCAGATCCTATGATGGGGACCGGGGAATGAAATGAACCTGAGTATTCATATTTGGTATCACATGCATGTCGAGTCAGTGTTAAGTACATTGCATAAGTGTTGCATTTGTATTGATTATTGTTGATGTGTTGTTGGATGAGAATACTTAATATGATTGTGTTAATTGAGTAATGTATATGTTGTTGTTATGTAATAATATACTCCCACTTGTTTTCACCGTTACTTATTGAAGTGTATTCTCATCCATTTTGTTTGAATGTTGCCTTTATATGGGCATCATGCAGATACTCAGGAATATCTTTGTTGCAGTAAGTGGAAGGTATCTCTTGGAGATGCTTTATATAGTTTGTCATTTCCTTTAGTAGGGTCTTGCTCTAGTCAATATAACATCGGATTGGGAACGTTTGCTTTAATTTCTTTTGGTTTATTGAATTATTATTTGTGTTGATGAGATTTCAATATTGTGATGGGTTGAACAATATGACTCTTGTTATTGTGTTATGAAAGTTGAAGTTATGAGACTTAACATCATAAGTTGCATTTATTATGTTTAAATTGATTATTAATGATTCCACTGCGATGATACCCCAAGTAAAGGTGAGCACACGATAACAGGTCTTATGTGATATTTTGTAACCCGTATTACGGAGCAGACTATGTTTGATTTGAGTGACACCCTATGTGGTCGTGATTTTTATTAAATTATGCGTTAAAATTATATGCGGGGTTTAGGGTGTTACATAGTGGTATCAGAGCAGCTCAGTCCGTTTGGCCAGGTTTTGTAATGTTGGTTGTTTCCTAGTACGTGACATCTGTGTGAAACATTGTCGGTACTATTTTGTTTTTCTAACTGTTCGCCTGTATGAGTGGGATTGAAACAAGTGGGGGAGAAGTTTCTGCATATCTATATGTTTCAGGTGTGGAGATAGTTCGCCGTGCCACTATTTGCAAGAGCTCAGGCGATGTCGAAGTTGTGTTGTTCCTAACATTGAAGATGTTAGGGATTCGAGATTCCTGTATGTCGGTCAAGTTGGGATATCTTTATGGAAACAATCAAGTATTGTTGATGTTTATTCTTAGAGAGTAGAGAGAAATTTGACTACTAGTGTTATGCCAGTGGTGTGTGATTCCTGATGTTTTCCTGAAGATATTTTCCATTTGCCTCTAGAGCGTGAGCCTGAGTTCTATGGAGGTGAAAAGTTGACGTTTGTATCAGCTAAGTAAGTGAGGGAGTCTATGAAAGATAGGGCACAAGTGTTTTTGATGTTAGCTTCGTAGGAAGCCAGAGCGTGAATTATAGTTTTCTATAGACTTAGTACCTGGTACTAGTCCGGTGTCGATGACTCCTTATAAGATATTTGCTTCAAAGTTGGGTGAATTGAAGAATCAAGTGGAATATTTTCTTAAGAAGAAGTTTGTTCATCCGAGTGTTTCGCTGTAGGGTGCAGCGGTGCTGTTATTGAAGAAGAAGGATGGTAGTATGAGACTATGTGTGGAACATATGGGAATTGTATTGCTGACAATGAAATTGAACCAGTTGTACGCAAATTTTTCTAAGTGCGAGTTCTAGTTTAGAGAAGTGAGTTTCCTTGGTCATGTGATTCTAGTAGTGGTATAGCCGTGGATCCATCGAAGATAGATGTCGTGTTATAATTGGAGACCCCAAAGTCTGTTACGGAGATCAAACATTTTATGGGCTTGGCTGGTTATTACAGGAGGTTCATCAAAGGTTTTTTTAAGATTATATTTGCCTTTAACCCAGTTGACTCGAAATGGTTAAGCCTATGTTTGGGATGTGAAATATGAGGAAAGTTTCCAAGAATTCCATAAGTAGTTGATGACTTCTCCAATTTTAATTTTTCCGAGTCCTAGTGAGTCATTTATGGTGTATTATGATGCGTCAAATATGGGTTTAGGTGGTGTACTGACGCAGAATGGCCAAGTTGTGGCTTATGCTTCAAGACAGTTGAAAGTTCATGAAAGGAATTATCCTACGTATGATCTGGAGTTAGCAGCTGTAGGTTTTGTGTTGAAAATTTAGAGACATTATCTTTTTTGTTCTAGATTTGAGGTTTCAGTGATCACAAAAGCTTAAAGTATTTATTCAATCAGAAGGAACTGAACACGAGGCAGAGAAGGTGGCTGGAATTCCTGAAGGATTATGATTTTAGCTTAAGTTACCGTCCTAGTAAGGCTAATGTCGTAGCTAATACGTTGAGCCAGAATTTTTTATATATGTCAATGTTGATGGTCAGAGAGTTAGAATTGATCGAGCAGTTCATATACATGAGTTTGGTATGTGAAGAGACTCCTGATAGTGTGGAACTAGGTATGTTGAAGATGACGAGTGGTATTCTTGAAGAGATCAAGGAGGGTTAAAATAACGATGTGGGATTGGTTGACCAACTTATGCTAATCAATCAAGATAAGGGTGGTGACTTCAGTTTGATGAGAATGGTGTGATGAGGTTTAGAGATAGGTTTTGTGTACTAGATGTACTTGAGCTTAAGAATAATATTCTTGAGAAAGATCACAGAAATGGGTTGACTATTCATCCCGGGGCCACAAAAATGTATAAAGACTTGAAGAAATTGTTTTGGTGGCCAGGAATGAAGAAGGGAGTAGTTGAGTTTGTGTATGCTTGTTTGACTTGTTAGAAGTTGAAGATTGAGCATCAAAAACGGTTGGGTATGATGCAACCACTGAATATTCCGGAGTGCAAATAGGATAACATTGAAGGAGAATTGCCATCCAAGGCGCAGCAGAATTTAAAAATTTCTCCATTTAGTGATCCTTACGAATGGGCATGATCAGTGATAGAATCATTACCTCTTGTGGCGATCATGAACCTTTGGTGCAGATCTCTTGTAACGATCAAAATCTTGGATACAAATCCACGGAGCGATCACGAACATTGAACGATGACAACGTCTCTACTCAGTCCACACGAACGAGTTCCTTCAATCTCAGTGCTAGCTGGTACGAATGAAGGCTTTGAGTGAGAGAGAGAGGGAAACCAAATCCCAAGTCTTCACTTGAGATGAGTTGAGTGACAATGCTTCTACCCAAGGGGTTCTATTTATAGAACCACTTGTGTGGGCTTCAACCTAAAAAGCCAACTTAAGTGAATTTTGGCCTATATCTTATAATATGCCCAAAATCACTTAAGTATTTGGTACCTTACCATATTTCATATTCCACTTAAGTGCACCGTACCTTACGATGTTCCTTAGTTACTCTATCTCTCATCAATCCGTCCTTTGTGTGTGACCCTGTAGGTTTTCGCGACGTTGGTAATTATATTAAATCACATATTTAACATAATAAACAGTGAGCGGGATCTAGCAACACATCACTGCTACCCAAGTCACGAAAATGTTATGTGATCTGACAAGTCCTTCTGTGATAATAATTATGTGTATAATTACCCCTTTGCTCTTATGTCTATATTGAACACAAGGTATAGACCGTGTCATCCTTGTCCAGTTCAATATTGAGCCCATAGACATTTATCCTGTTACGCAGGATGGGCAAATTCCATCTAGGTCACTCATGTCCCTCAGCATGCTTCGTGGAGTACCCATCAACTGTCTTTATGGTTATCCGGTCACGGACAATGTTGGATCAGCAATAAAGCACTCGACTCTACATCTAGGGTCCATAGTGGTTTCAGATCGAAGAGTGGTATACACCATTATCACCATGAGAATAACTTATGACACTTTGCATAACTTTCTATATAGTATTCTCATAGCGGGTCAATCCGGTATAAATATTACTCTTAATATTCATACCTATGTTTAAGACTTGATAACTCTTTATCCATGATCCATGAGATGTGATCATCAGTCTACAAACATAATAGTCTTAATGCTTTAATGTTATCCCACTTCACAATAAAGCTCGACTACAGATACTTTAAGAATAGTGTCCTTATGTTTAATATGATCTCATGATTAAGTCATACTTGATACATTAAACGGACTAGCTATTCTAGGGACTTTATTAATCAAACATAATAAAGAAAAAGCCTTTTATTAATTAATAAATAATTCGATACAAGTACCAAAAGTATTGGCCTCTAGGGCTTACACCAACAATCTCCCACTAGCACTAGAGCCAATCAGGCATAACCCTAATGCCCATTGATCTAGTATGGCCATCATGCTTCTACTGCGCAAGAGGCTTTGTTAGTGGGTCAACAATATTGTCAAGTGTTGGTACTCCACATATTTTCACATCTCCTCTATCTATTATCTCTCGTATGAGGTGATAATGCCTAAGTATGTGTTTGGATCGTTGGTGAGATCTAGGTTCCCTAGCTTGTGCGATAGCACCATCGTTATCACAATAGAGACCAATGGGATCCACAATGCCAGGAACTATGCCAAGTTCACTAAGGAACTTCTGATCCAAACAACTTTCTTTGCTGCACTTAAGGCAGTAATATACTCGGCCTCGGTTGTAGAATCAGCAACTGTATCTTGCTTTGAACTTTTCTAGCTCACAGTGCCACCATTTAAGCAAAACACATAACCATTGGAATCATTAAAGCGTCTCAGCACTTTGTCTATGTACTCTGACTTAGGCCAAGCAGTTTTGTGATCTATCTCTATAGATTCTGATTCCTAATATATAGGCTGCTTCACCTAGGTCATTTATAGAAAAACATTTCCTAAACCAAGACTTTACTTGTTGCAGGGTAGGGATATTGTTTCTAATGAGTAATATGTCATCTACATATAATACCAGGAAAACGATCATGCTCCCACTAACCTTCTTGTAGACATATGGCTCATCTTCGTTCTTGATGAATCCATATTGTTTTACTGTTTCATCAAAACGAAGATTCCATGAGTAGGTCACAAGCTCATCTTGATCCATGAGTAATACATCACCTTGATATGTTATGAGATTTCCATATCTCTCAGGTAGGTGACGTATCCTGCTTGACCTACGTTGGTCTTGTTCTACTTGAGCAGGTTGCTCTTTACACAACTATTTGTGTTTCATGCTCTAATTCCTCCATAGGTGTATCGATGCTTTGTGATTCTTGAATTTCTTCAAGCTCTACTTTCCTCCCACTGATTCCTTTGGAAATAAAATCCTTTTCTAGGAAAACTCCAGTTCGAGCGACAAACACTTTGCCCTCAGAAGGATTGTAGAAGTGATACCCTCTTGTTTCTTAGGATACCTCACAAATAAGCATTTGTCAGATTTAGGCTCAAGCTTAGTTGAAATTTGTCGTTTCACATAAACTTCTCAACCCCAAATCTTCATGTAAGACATATGTGGTTTCTTACCACTCCATATCTCATATGGTGTCTTCTCAACCTTTTTGGATGGAACACGGTTAAGTGTGTAAGCTGATGTCAATAGTGCATGTCCTCAAAAGGAGTTTGGAAGATCGGCGTGACTCATCATGGATCGGACCATGTCCAACAGGGTTCGATTTCTTCTCTCAGATACACCATTCCATTGGGGTGTTCCAGGAGGAGTAAGTTGGGATAGGATCCCACACTCTTTCAGATGGTCATCAAACTCTAGGCTTAAATACTCACCACCTCAATCTGATCGAAGAGTTTTAATATTCTTACCTAGTTGGTTTTGTACTTCATTCTTGAATTCCTTGAACTCTTCAAAGGACTATGATTTGTGTTTCATTAAATACACATAACCATATCTACTGAAATCATCAGTAAATGTGATGAAGTACTGAAAACCTCCTCTGGCTGGCATGTTCAGTGGTCCACATGCATCAGTATGTATGAGGGCCAAAATATCATTATCTCTTTCACCTTTTCCTGTGAATGGAGACTTTGTCATCTTTCCAATTAAACAAGATCTGCTTGTCTCATATGATTCATAATCAAAAGAGTCTAAGAGTCCATCTTTATGGAGTTTGGAATTGCGTTTTTCATTTATGTGGCCTAATTGACAATGCCAAAGGTAAGTTGGATTTAACTCATTAGGTTTCATCCTTTTAGTATTAATGTTATAAATAGGCATTTTAAGATCAAGGACATATAGTCCATTGTTCATTTGTGCAGTAGCATAGAATATATCATTCAAATAAATTGAGCAACAATTGTTCTTTATTATAAATGAAAAACCTTGTCCAAACAAGAAACGGAAATAATATTCCTGCTAATTGCAGGTACATAATAACAGTTCTCTAACTGAATTATTAAACCACTAGGTAAAGTCAATACATAAATTCCTACGGCTAAGGCATCAACCTTTGCTCAATTTCCAACTCGTAGGTCGACTTCACCTTTTCCCAAATCTCTACTCCTTTTTAGTCCCTGCACATTAGTACAAATGTGAGAACCGCATCCAGTATCTATTACCCATGATGCAGAAGTAGATAAATTAATTTCAATAACAAAAATACCTGAAGTTGAAGTCTCTATTCCATTCTTCTTATCTTCCAGGTACTTTGGGCAGTTTTTCTTCCAGTGTCTGGTCTTATCGCAACGGAAGCAAGTGCCTTCTTTTGCTATGCCTCCACTAGGCTTTAAAGCAGCAACAGTGGGTTTAGGTTTGGCAACTTCCTTGCCTTTCCCTTTATCACCTTGCTTAGTAGGCCTTTTGTTCTGTCTCTTTCCATTTCCGATCATCAGAATGGACTTCCCTTTTGACTTCAGATTCTGCTCGGCAGTTCTTAACATGGCGAGCAGTTCAGGAAGAGATTTGTCCATTTCATTCATATTGAAATTTAGGACAAATTGACTGAATCTATCTGGCAACGATTGCAAGATCAAATCAGTCGCAAGTTCCTTTCCGAGGGGAAAACCCAATCTCTCAAGGTTTTCCATATACCCAATCATCTTGAGTACATGGGGACCTACAGGGGCTCCCTCAGCTAACTTGCCTTGAAAAAGGGCTTTTGAAACTTCAAACCTCTCATGCCTTGCTTGATCTTGATAGAGCATCTTCAGGTGTTCGATCATATCGAACGCTGACATGTTCTCATGTTGCTTTTGCAATTCTGAGTTCATGGTAGCTAGCATGAGACAAGCAGTTTCATTGGCATCATCGACATGCTTCTTATAAGCATCTCTTTCTGCCTTAGGTGCAGAACTAAGAGGTTCCTCTTCAGGAACAGGTGTCTCCAAGACATACAACTTTTTATCATGTTTGAGGACAATCCTCAGGTTTCAGTGCCAATCCAGAAAATTTGTCCCAGACAATTTTTCCTTATCAAGGATTGATCGCAGGATGTTGTTAGAGGTGTTTGCTGTCATGGTAATCTACATAAGGATTAATGAAAATATAAGTATCATTGACATATTTAATTAGGCCTTTAATTAAATATGCTCCCACTATTTTACCCAAAACAAATGACCCTCATCATTTGATTCAGAAAATCCCGTTGGAAGATTTTCTAGTGGGCCGAGATCCATATTTCACTTCGTTCTAAGTCCGCGTAGGCGGATTACACAAAACTAGGTTATTTAGGTAGGAACTCCTTCCAATTGTATCTCATACAACTCTCGAAAATTTCAGTTGGGTGAATAACTCCTTATTCCAATCCATCATATGGATCATTCCCAACTCTTGCTTCTAAACATATATAATATTATTATAATTAAGTTTGACCCATCGTTTTAGCAGTTGGATATTATAATTATCCCATCGCACCTTACTAATATAAAAAATGCACCTCGCGTAGGCGAAACCTACATTGTCCGATACTAGTCTTGATGAGTGCTAAAACTTGGAAAGCAAACACATATAATATTATTATAATTTGTTTAGTTAAGTTTGACCCATTGTTTTAACAGTTGGATATTACAATTATCCCATCGCACCTTACTAATATAGAACATGCACCTCGCGTAGGCGAAACCTACATTATCCGATACTAGTCTTGATGAGTGTTAAAACTTGGAAAGCATAAACTTAATATTTAATTTGAGGGAATTGCAATTTTTCTGATCTCACCGGCTTATTTATCATATAAATCGCCTCTCACATGCATCAACATACATTCACATGCATCAACATACATACATACATAATGAAACAGTTATGGCCCCTAGCGCAATTGTTCTCCCAAGCCAATGAGAGAACCTAAGCTAACCTAACAACGATCTAAGCTTCTCCAAGCAAGATCTTCAAGGTTGTCCTCCTTTGGCACTGACTTCTTTGCTTTCTTCATATCATTACATTACAAAAAGAAACTCGTTTTACATACGAGGGAGTGAGATGAGAAAAGAAGTTACATTGAGAGATTAAAAGAGAGGTACGACACGCAGGTCGTATTTTAAAAACCAAAACAAAATAAAGGAAAACTAAGGCCATAACCTATCACCACAAGACAATAATAAACACATTATTATTATTATTATCAATTTTAATTCTTTTAATTAATTAACACCAAATTAAATTTCGACGACCGATCACACTACGCAGAGTTAGCCGGGGGTCCGCTGCCCGGTCAGCGGACGGGGGTCAAGGGGGAAGCGCCCCTGGCCGAAATTTTTAATGAACAATTCATTTAAAATCGATGTCGCTTTTTGCATCAACACTTGATACTTTAAAGCACTGAGTTAGCCGAACGGGTGAATTTTGCCTTGCGTTAACCGGTTAACCATATACGTTAACCGGTTAACCATATACGTTAACCGGTTAACACTGTTTGAAATCTGTTCAAAATTTGCTTTCTGTCTTGCGTTAACCGGTTAACCAAATACGTTAACCGGTTAACACTGTTTGAAAGTCTCTTGGAAAACTGTTTTCCGTCTTGCGTTAACCGGTTAACCAAATGCGTTAACCGGTTAACCAAATGCGTTAACCGGTTAACACTGTTTGAAAAACTTAAAATTTTTATTTCGTATTGCGTTAACCGGTTAACCATATGCGTTAACCGGTTAACACTGTTCCAAAAAGTGTTTAGAAATCACAACTCTTGTGCAGTCACAACCCCAATCGCATAACTCTCTGACAGCATAACCCTTGTGTCGTCACTAACCCTGATGCACCAATTTCAGACCGTCAAACACATCTTGATTGTTGATTCAGTATGATTGATCAACACGTCATTGCTTCACCATACTAATGTCGGATCAAGAAGCAAATGACCATTGATCGCTCAAAGGAAAACAACCATTGAATGTTTGAATGAACGAAACAAGAACACTATATCATATATAATGTATTTTGCATCAAGATTACATATATCATATATATAACTTGATCGATCTCAATTTAATCTTTAATTCATTCTGTCTTTAATCATATTAATACAGAACAAAAACAGTTATCAGATTCATGGTTTCGTAAGAGGCTCTGATACCACTGAAGGAGAATTGCCATCCAAGGCGCAGCGGAATTTAAAAATTTCTCCATTTAGTGATCCTTACGAATGGGCATGATCAGTGATAGAATCGTTACCTCTTGTGGCGATCACGAACCTTTGGTGCAGATCTCTTGTAACGATCAAAACCTTGGATACAAATCCACGGAGCGATCACGAACGTTGAACGATGACAACGTCTCTACTCAGTCCACACGAACGGGTTCCTTCAATCTTAGTGCTAGCTGGTACGAATGAAGCCTTTGAGTGAGTGAGAGAGGGAAACGAAATTCCAAGTCTTCACTTGAGATGAGTTGAGTGACAATGCTTCTACCCAAGGGGTTCTATTTATAGAATCACTTGTGTGGGCTTCAAGCTAAAAAGCCCACTTAAGTGTATTTTGGCCCATATCTTATAATATGCCCAAAATCACTTAAGTATTTGGTACCTTACCATATTTCATATTCCACTTAAGTGCACCGTACCTTACGATGTTCCTTAGTTACTCTATCTCTCATCAATCCGTCCTTTGTGTGTGACCCTGTAGGTTTTCGTGACGTTGGCAATTATATTAAATCACGTATTTAACATAATAAATAGTGAGCGGTATCTAGCAACACATCACTGCTACCCAAGTCACGAAAATGTCATGTGATCTGACAAGTCCTTCTGTGATAATAATTATGTGTATAATTACCCCTGTGCCTTTATGTCTATATTGAACACAAGGTATAGACCGTGTCATCCTTGTCCACTTCAATATTGGGCCCATAGACATTTATCCTGTTACGCAGGATGAGCAAATTCCATCTAGGTCACTCATGTCCCTCAGCATGCTTCGTGGAGTACCCATCAATTGTCTTTATGGTTATGTAGTCACGGACAACGTTGGATCAGCAATAAAGCACTCGACTCTACATCTAGGGTCCATAGTGGTTTCAGGTCGAAGAGTGGTATACACCATTATCACCATGAGAATAACTTATGACACTTTGCATAACTTTCTATATAGTATTCTCATAGCGGGTCAATCCGGTATAAATATTACTCTTAATATTCATACCTATGTTTAAGACTTGATAACTCTTTATCCATGATCCATGAGATGTGATCATCAGTCTACAAACATAATAGTCTTAATGCTTTAATGTTATCCCACTTCACAATAAAGCTCGACTACGGATACTTTAAGAATAGTGTCCTTATATTTAATGTGATCTCATGATTAAGTCATACTTGATACATTAAACGGACTAGCTATTCTAGGGACTTAATTAATCAAACATAATAAAGAAAAAACCTTTTATTAATTAATAAATAATTCGATACAAGTACCAAAAGTATTGGCCTCTAGGGCTTACACCAACAAACATTTCCATGAATTTTTTGACAGGTTTGCCGAAGACTTCGAAGGGATGCGATTCGATTTGGGTGATTATGAATAGGTTGAACAAATCGACTTATTTTATACCAATGATGATCAATTATTCCTTGCAAAAGCTGGTTGAATTGTATATTGATGAGATTGTGAAACTACATGGTATTCCTTCAAGTATTGTGTCAGATAGAGATCTGAGACTTACATCGAGGTTCTGGGAGAGTCTGCAAGTTCCTTTGGGTACTAAGTTGAGGTTGAGTTCTGCTTATCATCCACAGACGAATGGTCAAATGGAAAAGACTGTCCAGTCATTTGAATATTTGTTGAGGGCTTGTATGCTAGAACAAAGAGGTGTTTGGGATAACTACTTGTCGTTGATTGAGTTTACCTATAACAACAATTTATATTCTAGTATCAGAATGGCACCGTATGAGGCGTTGTACGGTATGAGGTGTTTAACTCCTTTATGTTGGTATAAGTCAGGTGAGAGTGTTGTGCTCGGACATGAAATTGTTCAACAGACAACCGAGAAGATTAAGATGATCCAAGAGAAGATGAAAACGTCGCAGAGTCTTCAGAAAAGTTACCATGACAAAAGGAGAAAAACACTTGAGTTCCAGGAGGGAAATCATGTATTTTTTAGGGTTACACCGATAATTGGTATTGGTAGAGCTTTGAAGTCTTGAAAGCTCACGCCACATTTTATTGGTCCATACCAGATCTTGGAGAGGATAAGAGAGATATTCTATCAGATTGCATTGCCACTGCCGCTTGGTAATCTTCATGATGTGTTTCATGTGTCTCAGTTAAGGAGATACATTTCGGATCCGTCTCATGTGATCCAAATGGATGATGTATAGGTGAGAGACAACCTGACTGTTGAGACATCGCCCATGCAGATAGAGGATCGGGAAGTGAAGCAGTTGCATGGTAAGGAGATTGCCTTGGTGAAGGTAGTTTGGGAGGACCAACTGGTGGGAGCATAACTTAGGAGTGTGAGGAGAAGATGAGAGAGTCTTATCCGACTCTGTTTTCCTCAGGTAATTTTCAAGAATGAAAGTTTTTTAAGTGGGGGAGAGTTGTAACACAATTTTATTAATTGTTTTATTTTGAATTATTGGTGATTTATGATAATTTTGGTGTTTTATTTAATTATAATCGTGTGTAATTTATTTAGTTATTATGGTTTAACTAAATAACTAAGAGTTCGAGGATGTGTGGTTAGCATTGTTGAGTGTAGGGAGAAAACTAGATTAAATCTAAAATATTAGTATTTTAATATTTAAATAATAGTAATTCATTTGATTTATTTAATTATAATGAGAAAATTGAGAATTTGGGTCAAAACAGAAATTATGAGAAGTGGAATGGAGGAAGGAGTAAGAGGGATAAGAGTTGGGTCCGAATTTTGATTCTAGAAAGATTATCCTAATGATATAAGTTAAGAGCCTAACCTAAGTTTAAGAGATTTTTGGGATCAATACATAGAAAATTAGAAAAAAGGATAAAGAGGTAAGAGGCAAGGGAGATTAGAGAGAAAGCTAAGAATTTGGGAAGAAGGATCAATAAAACCTGAATTTTACTAAAGTGCTGTTGGGAATTAAGGTAAGGGGGAGAGAATGCTTCTTTAATGGATGTTTAAGCATGAGGTGTAGCAGGAGGAGTCCTTGACCTCCAATAGTATTAGATGCTCTAATGCTTGATTCTGAATTTTGGTTATAATTGTTTTTGTATGATGAATTTGGTATACATTTTGTTGCTATTATATGTGCACTATTTTCTGTTTTGAGATGTCAAATATTTTCCACCATGTTTGAGGGTTTGAAAGGTTTGGGATAAACATGAATTGATGAGATTGAATGATTTTGTTGATGTCAATATGTAAACTATTGTGAAATTTCTTTTTTAATCACTGAATAACTGTAGTATGTCGAATTCTGAGATCAGGGATTTTTACGGAATCGAAATCGGAGGTCTGGAAGGCCTCCAATAGTGAAAATATGTTTTTTGTTCCTGTACAGTGGTAACCGATTAACGCATTGGTGTAACTGGTTACATATGCACCGATAATTTTTCTTTGAAATTTTCGTGAATGTAATCAATTACGTGTTTTGGTGTAACCGGTTACAGCTGTTGTGTACTGATTTTTTGGTCCCAACGGTTTTTGTCGTAACTTAAGTTTCGTGACGCAGATTGAGACACAGTTTAAAGTGTTAGAAAGATAATACAAAATAATATCAAATGGTAATGTTTTCAGAGACAAAATATGAGGGAATGACCTGAATAATTGACGAAAATTACATGTGCAATTGTCCGACGATTTACGCCATGACTTTTGATCCGTAGATCCAAATGACGCGCCATTTGAAGCGTTAGAAAGCTAACGCTAAGAGTTGTATCATTGTAGTGCTTGGTGAGATAGTTGAGAGGTATTAATGTGACTACTGTAGGGATGTTTTTTTTACTTGTATGATCGGTTAATGAATCATTATGTTTATACGATGATGTGTCGACGTGTTGGTGAAGTAACATGATCAAATGCATATGAAGTTACAATTGTCGAGTTTCTACTATTTTATGTTGTTGTAAATTATTTAATTGTTGCTTGTGATGAATGATTGTGGTGGATGTTAAAGATTTCGCATATTTAATTATACATATGCTATGTTTATGTTGATTATGTTGTTGGTGGCATACACGATCGGAAGAGGGGACATTGTATATGTGTTGTTGTCGTATGATGAGAGTCTATGAATTCATGTTGTCGGAACTTCAATTCTTTTTGGTGACCCTTGGTTCAATGGTGGGGATCTAGTGCGAGTAGCTGGTTCCAGTGGAATTGGTGAAGCGTTACCTATGGTGATGGTAACAATTTTGGTGTGCTCTAGTTCCAAGAAGGAGTTTGATCCTACAATGGGGATCGAGGAGCGAAGTGAATATGATTGTTCATATTTGGTACCACATACATGTCGAGTCGGTGTTAAGTATATTACATAATTGTTACATTTATATTGATTGTTGTTAATGTGTTATTGGATGAGAATACTTACTATGATGTTGTTGATTGAGTAATGTGTATGTTGTTGTTATGTATTAATCTACTCCCGCTTGTTTTCACCATTAATTATTGAACTGTATTCCCACCCCTTATGTTTGAATGTTGCCTTTATATGGGTATCTTGCAGATACTCAAGAATAACTTTATTGCAGTAAGTGGAAGGTATCTCTTGGAGACGCTTTCTATAGTTTTTCATTTCCTTTAGTAGGGTCTTGCTATGGTCAATGTAACATCGGGATGGTAACATTTTCTTTAATTTCTTTTGGTTTGTTGTATTATTATTTATGTTGATGAGATATCAACATTGTGATGAGTTGAACAATATGACTCTTATTATTGCATTATGAAAGTTGGAGTTATGATACTTAACGTCCTAAGTTGCACTTATTATGTTTAAATTGATTGATAATGATTTCGTTGCGATGATACCCTAAGTGAAGGTGAGCACGCGATGACAAGTCTTATGTGATATTTTGTAACCCGTCTTACGGAGTATAATAGGATTGATGCGAGTGACACCCAATATGGTCATGATTTTTATTTAATTATGCGTTAAAATTGTATGCGGGGTTTTTGGTGTTACACAGTGGTACCAGAGCAGGTCGGTCCGTCTGGCCAAGTTTTGTAATGTTGTTTGTTTCCTAGTATGCTATATGTGTGTGAAACATTATCAGTACTCTTTTGTTTTTCTAACGGTTTGTCTGTATGAGCGGGATTGAAACAAGTGGGGGAGAAGCTTCCGCTTCTCTAAGAAGTTTCAGGTGTGGAGATTTGGTTCGTCGTGTCAGTATTTGCAAAAGCTCAGGCGATGTCGAAGTTATGTTGTTCCTGGCACTAAAGATCTTGGGGATTCGATATTCCCGTTTTCCGGTCAAGTTGGCATGTCTTTAGGGAAAACAATCAGGTATTGTTGATGTTGCTTCTCGGAGAGTAGAGAGCAATTTGACGACTAGTGTTATGCCAGTGGTGTATGATTCATGATGATTTCCTGAAGATATTTGCCACTTGCCTCTAGAGTGTGAATTTGAGTTCAACGGAGGTGAAAAATTAACGTTTAAATCATCTAAGCAAGTGAGAGAGTCCGTGAAGGATAGGGTGCAAGTGTTTTTGGTGTTAGCTTTGTTGGAAGCCAGAGCATGAAAATGAAGTTTTCTATAGACTTAGTACCTGGTACTAGTCCAGTGCCGATGAATCCTTATAAGATGTCTGCTTCAAAGTTGGATGAATTGAAGAAGCAACTGGAAGATTTGCTTGAGAATAAGTTTGTTCGTCCGAGCGTTTCACCGTGGGGTGCATCGGTGCTGTTAGTGAAGAAGAAGGACGGTAATATGAGGCTATGTGTAGAAGATATGGGAATTGTATTGTTGACATTGACATCGAATCAGTTGCATGCAAAGTTTTCTAAGTGTGAGTTCTGGTTAAGAGAAGTGAGTTTCCTTGGTCATGTGATTCTAGTAGTGGTATAGTTGTGGATCCATCGAAGATAGATATCGTGTTACATGGGAGACCCCAAAGTATGCTACGGAGATCAAAAGTTTTCTAGGCTTGACTGGTTATCACGGAAGGTTCATTGAAGGTTTTTTAAGATTAGCTTTGCCTTTAACTCAGTTGACTCGAAAGGGTCAAGCTTATGTTTGGGATGTCAAATATGAGGAAAGTTTGCAAGAATTCAAGAAGAAGTTGACGACTGCTCCAATTTTATTTTTTCCGAATCCAAGTGAGTCATTTGTGGTGTATTGTGATGCGTCAAAGATGGGTTTATATGGTATGCTGATGCAGAATGGTCAGGTTGTGGCTTATGTTTCCAGACAGTTGAAGGTTTATGAAACGAATTATCCTGCGCATGATCTGGAGTTAGTAACTGTAGTTTTTGTGTTGAAAATTTGGAGACATTATCTTTTTGGTTCCAGATTTGAGGTGTTCAATAATCACAAAAGCTTGTATTTATTCGATCAGAAGGAAATGAACATGAGGTAGAGAAGGTGGATAGAATTCCTGAAGGATTATGATTTTAGCTTAAGTTACCATCCAGGTAAGGCTAATGTCATAACTGATGCATTTAGCAGGAAGTCTTTACATATGTTGATGTTGATGGTCAGAGAGTTAGAATTGATCAAGCAGTTCATATACACGAGTTTGGTATGTCAAGACACTCTTAATAGTGTGAAGCCGAGTATGTTAAAGCTGATAAGTGGTATTCTTGAAGAGATCAAGGAGGGTCAGAAGACCGATGTGGGATTGGTTGACCGACTTGTGTTAATCAATCAAGATAAGGGTAGTGACTTTATAATTAATGAGAATGGTGTAATGAGGCTCAAAGATAGGGTTTGTGTACCAGATGTAACTGAGCTTAAGAAGAATATTCTTGAGAAAGGTCACAGAAATGGGATGAGTATTCATTCCGATGCCACAAAAATGTATAAAGACTTGAAGAAATTATTTTGGTGGCTAAGAATGAAGAAGGAAGTAACTAAGTTTGTGTATGCTTGTTTGACTTGTCAAAATTCGAAGATTGAGCATCCGGAACCATTGGGCCTTATGTAATTGTCGAATATTCCAGAGTGGAAATGGGATAGCATTTCCATGGATTTTGTGACAGGTTTTCCGAAGACTCCGAAGGGATACGATTCAATTTGGGTGATTGTGAATAGGTTGACCAAATTGACTTATTTTATATCGATGAGGATCAATTATTCCTTGCAAAAGTTGGCTGAATTATATATTGATGAGATTGTGAAACTACATGGTATTCCATCAATTATGGTGTCAGATAGAGATCTGAGATTTGCATCGAGGTTCTGGGAGTGTCTGCAAGCTTCTTTGGGTACTAAGTTGAGGTTCAGTTCTACTTATCATCCACATACGAATGATCAAACGAAAAAGACTATCCAGTCGTTGGAAGATTTATTGAGGCCCCGTGTGCTAGAACAAGGAGGTGCTTGGGATAACTACTTGTCATTGATTGAGTTTACTGACAATAATAATTTCCATTCTAGTATCGGAATAACACCGTATGAGGCGTTGTATGATAGGATGTGTAGAACTCCTTTATGTTGGTATGTGTTAGGAGAGAGTGTTGTGCTCAGAACTGAGATTGTTGAGCAGACAACCGAGAAGAATAAGATGATACAAGAGAAGATGAAAGCGTCACAGAGTTATCAGAAAAGTTACCATGACAAAAGGAGGAAAACACTTGATTTCCAGGAGGGAGATCATGTATTTTTTAGGGTTACGCTGATAACTAATGTTGGTCGAGCTTTAAAGTCTCGAAATATCACGCCAAGTTTTATTGGTCCATACCAGATCTTGTAGAGGATATGAGAGATGGCTTATCATATTGCATTTCAACCGCCGCTTGCAAATCTTCATGAGGTGTTTCATGTATCTTAGTTGAGGAGATACATTTCGGATCCGTCTTATGTGATCCAAGTGGACGATGTACAAGTGAGAGACAACCTGACTATTGAGACATCGCGCATGCAGATAGAGGATCGGGAAGTGAATCAATTTCATGGTAAGGAGATTGCCTTGGTGAAGGTAGTTTGGGAAGGACCAACTGGTGGGAGCATGACTTGGGAGCACGAGGATCCGATGAGAGAGTCGTACCCGACTCTGTTTTTCTCAGATAATTGTTAAGGAAGAAAATTCTTTAAGTGGGGGAGAGTTGTAACACTCCAATTTTATTAATTGTTTTATTTTTAATTATTGGTGATTTTTATGACGATTTTTGGTATTTTATTTAATTATAATTATATGCAATTTATTTAGTTATTATGGTTTAACTAAATAAATAAGTGTTGGATGGTGTGTGGATAACATTGTTGAGTGTAAGGAGAAAACTAGATTAAATCTAGAATAATAGTATTTTAATATTTAAATAATAGTAATTCATTTGATTTATTTAATTATAATGAGAAAATAGAGACTTTGGATCATAAGGGAAATTATGACAAGTGGAGGGAAGGAATGAGTAAGAGGGATAAAAGTTGGGTCAAAATTTTGATTCTAGAAAGATTGTCCTAATGATATAAGTTAAGAGCCTAACCTAAGTTTAAGAGCTTTTTGTGATCAGTACGTAGAAAATTTTAAAAAAAGGAGAAAGAGGCAAGAGGCAAGAGGCAAGGGAAAATAGAGAGAAGGCTAAGAGTTGAGAAAGAAGGCTCATTAACACCTGAGTCTTACCAAAGTGCTGCTAGGAATTAAGGTAAGAAGGAGATATTTATTCTTTAATGGGTGTTTAAGCATGATGGGTAGAAGGAGGAGTCCTTGACCTCCAATAAGATTAAGTGTTCTAATGCTTAATTATGAAATTTTGTTATAATAGTTTTTGCATGATGAATTTAGTTTGAATTTTGTTGCTATTATATTTGCATTATTTTCTGTTTTGAGATGTCAAATGTTTTCCACCGTGTTTGAGGGTTTTGGAAGGTTTGGGGTAAACATGAATTAATGAGATTGAATGATTTTGTTGATGCCAACATGTGAATTATTATGAAGTTGCTTTTCTAATCATTGAATAAGTGTAGTATGTCGAATTCTGAGATTGAGGATTTTCACGGAATCAAAATCGGAGATCTGGAAGGCCTCCAATAATGAAAATTATATTTTTTGTTCCTATAGAGTGGTCACTAGTTAACACACTGATGTGACATGTTACATCTGAACTGATAAGTTTTCTCTGAAATATTAGTGACTGTAACCGGTTACTTGTTTTGGTGTAACCGGTTACAATTGCTGTGTACTGATTTTTTGGTCCCAACGATTTTGTCATAACTTGTGTTTCGTGACTCAGATTGAGACATGGTTCAAAGTGTTAGAAAGATAACGTAAAATAATATCAAATGGTAATGTTTTCAGAGGCTGAATTTATGGGGATGACCTGAATAATTAACAAAAGTTATATGTGTAATTGTCTGTCGATTTACGCCATTATTTTGCATCCGTAGATCCAAATGACGCGCCGTTTTAAGTGTTAGAAAGCTAATACTCAGAGCTGCATCTTTGCAGTGCTTGGTGAGATAGTTTAGGGGTAGTCATATGCCTAATTTAGGGATGTTTATGCTGACTTGTATGATAGGTTAGAGAATCGTTATGTTTATACGATGATATATCGACGTGTTGGGGAAGTAACATTATCAAATGCATATGAAGTTACAATTGTTGAGTTTCTACTATTTGTTGTTATTGTAAAATTATTTAATTGTTTCTTGTGATGAATAACTATGGCGAATGTTAAAGATGTTGCATGTTTAATTATACATATGTTATGTTTATGTTGATTATGTTGCTGGTGACATACACGGCCAAAAGAAGGGCAAATGTGTATGTGTTGTTGTTGCATGCTGAGAGTCCATGCATTCATGTTGTTGGAACTTCGGTTCTTTTTGGTGAGCCTTGGTCCTATGGTGGGGATCAAGTGAGATTTATTGGTTCTGGTGGGAATCAGTGAAGTGTTACCTATGATGATGGTAATGATTTTGGTGTGCGCTGGTTCCAAGAGGGAATATGATACTATCGTGGGGATCAGGGAGTGAAATAAACTAAGTGTTCATATTTGGTACCACATGCATGTCGAGTTGGTGTTGAGTACATTGCATAAGTGATGAATTTGTATTGATTGCTGTTGATGTGTTGTTGGATGAGAATACTTAATATGTTGGTGTTGATTGAGTAATGTTATGTTGTTGTTATGTGATAATCTACTCCCACTTGTTTTCACCATTAACTATTGAAGTGTATTCCCACGTATTCTGTTTGAATGTTGCCTTTCATTGGCATCATGCAGAAACTTAGGAATAACTTTGTTGTAGTAAGTGGAAGGTAGCCCTTGGAGTGACTTTCTATAGTTTTTCTTTTCCTTTAGTAGGGTCTTGCTTTGGTCATTGTAACATAGGGTTGGAAACGTTTGCTTTAATTTCTTTTGTTTTATTGAATTATTATTTATGTTGATGAGATTTCAACATTGTGATAAGTTGGACAATACGAATCTTGTTATTGCGTTATGAAAGTTGGAGTTATGAGACTTAACATCATGAGTTACATTTATTATTTTTAAGTTGATTGATAATGATTATGTTGAGATGATACCCTAGGTGAAGGTGAGCATACAATGACAGGTCTTATGTGATATTTTGTAACCCGTGTTATGGAGCAGGTCATGTTGGATGTGAGTGACACCCTATGTGGTCGCGATTTTGATTAAATTATGCGTTAAAATTGTATGCGGAGTTTAAGGTTTTACATTACCTCCACCAAAGTTTCATTCATTGACGAGATGCTGATTTTTATGCACAAATTTATCGAGCGGATTTTCAATGTTGAGGGGGATGGTAATTATGGTTATCAAACTGTTTCGGCTTTACTCGATAAAGGAGAGGATAATTATACACTTGCCCGCCATCAACTTATCTAAGAGTTGAGGACTCATAAATATTTATACACATGGATATACGGAAAGAAAGAACACTTCAATGAAGTTTATGAGTCCTTGTTCCTTGCCTTAGCAGGTTGGCACCGATGGAAAAACGGATGCGCTTCTCTAAAATGGGTCACCTCATAACATGTGAGTATGATAAGGTGTGTATTGATATTACATGATACGGTTTTTCAGAAACCTTTTTCCTATTGCATACCACCCCACCTCAAAATCCAAATGATCGTATCATGTGTATTGGGTGGCTTTCAAAATCATAATATTTTGTTCAAGTTCACTTGAAACTGAGATGCCATATACCACTTGTATCATCGGAGTGGATGACTCATTTAACAACAAAAGCCGAGACTTGGCCATATCATTTTATGGAAAAGATGCCAGAGTTCGAGAAATTGAACAACATTGAAAGAGAATCAAATGCACAAAAGTCAAAGGGGTACCCACCATAGATTTAGCCGATGACATATGTTTCGATTCATTTTAATTTCCTGTTTATCCGGACAAATAAGTGTATATAATTGTGTCTCAATATAAGTGAAGTGTAATATATTCAACATTTGTTCATTAATGCATTTTTTATCTTCCCCGTGCAAACATTTGTTCTTTAAAAAAAGGTTATGTTTTGAAAGGTTCTATTTTTAAACCTGTTCAGGAAAGGTTCTGAAGATGCATCTCCATAATAAGATGATAGGGTGCGGAACCAAAGATATATCTCTAGAATAAGCATGCAAATTTTTTTTTGAATGATCCATAATTGTCTACATCTTCTATAAATTAAGGTGCATTTGTTCTTTATTTCATACAAATTGAAAATATATCAAATGTCACAAATAAACATCAACTGATATGTCGTAAATGTTACCTACTCCAACAGAACTCCCAGGTGAAACTTTAAGCTCACCGAGTACACATCTCTTGCAGATATTACAAACGAAATCCATTATCTCTTACCTTATGGAGACAATCAAAGAATTATGAAGCTCGAGTACCATTCACCGTAAATTGACAATGGATGGAAGATTGAGTTCAACAACTTTGAGCTTAAGATGGATGCAGATGTAAGGGCTATGTGGAATACATTTTTTCGATTCAAAACAAAAATTCCGCTCGAGTTAAAAATAACGATTCCAAGATCGGTTGAAGATATTCTTAAGATGTTGAAATGTCCACCTGGATATTGAAGTGTAATGTTGATTTTTATGTTAAAATCATCTATGTAATGGTTATTTTATGTTATAAATGTTAATTTTATTTTGTCAAATTATATGTTTTTGTTGTGTGCTTCTGGTTCTGGTTTGCAGACGTTTCAGAAATGCATATACGAAAATATACTGAATATGCATCTCCGGATTAAAAAAATCCAACTTATAGGGCGCCACTCAGAATGCCATGTGTTGAGTGTGTTTTTGGTGCGTCCAGAGATCCATCTCTAGAAATTGGGGGCATTTTAGAAATTTCGCATGGAGCGTAAGAAACATATATGATGCAATAAGAAACCCCCATATTAAAAATTTGTTATCCGAACTAATTAATGTCGGGTTTCATTGAGTTGCTTTGGCTTTTTTCCGAATTGAAAATTTGTCCAGCCCAAATACCGTAGTTTAGTTTGAATTTCATGTTTGAACCGTTGAACATGTTTAGTTTTGGTTCTTGAATCCCCCCCTTAAGATTCCCTACCACAACTCAATACTTTTATTTTTATTTCTATTTTGTTGATTTTATATGTATGATTTGGTGTACACTTCTCTAAAATTAAATCAGTTTATAATTTACAAGTTTAAAATTTAAAATTTCCTCCTTTTTGTTCATGTTTTTGATTTTTAGATTTTTATGTGATCTATTATATATTGTGTTCATCCCTAGATTTTTATTTATCCACGAGTTTACAATGATTAAATGTTTTGAATGTAGATCTCCACCCACACTTATACTCATACAAGTAAATTGGTGCTTTTTACTTATAATCAGATTAAGTGCAACATAGATGAAAACTTCAAGAGGAAATTCTGGAATATTGTGGTGTCATATTTAAAAATAATTTATAAAAGTTCTTGAGAACTTTCTCAATTAAGATTGAAGTTTGCATGTTCTTTCAAGTTGAATTATATGAAATCATGTTTGCTATCAAATATGATATCTAGAGAAATTCGAGGAATCTTTAGCTTATGACTGACTCAATGTTGATCATTCTTGAATTTTTAGTTGAATATTGTCTCTTATCACCTTTTAATTAAAATAGAATAATATTTTATACACTATACGTTCTTTTAGATTCAAGGTATCTTATATTTTTAGAGAGAAAAATACACGTGCAAATAGATTGGTGAGTACATATTTTTTGTTGATTATGATATTTGGTGGATTTCACTTGCTATTTGTGTTTTTTTTTTAAATTTGACGAACATGATGAATATTTCCAATTATTGTTTTTTGTTAGTTGTTTGATGAATTATTTCTGTATTTTTTATTTTTATTTTTTATTTAATAATTTGTTTATATTAAAAAAAATATAGTTCTTCCCATAAATTTGTAATAGTTTGCTATTTATTTATTCTTACTTTAAAATATTAGTTTCCAACCTTTATTTTTCAGTTTATACAAATTATTTTAATAACTACATGTTTTTTATATTCTCTTGTAAAATGTCAATTTATATTCTCTTGTAAAATGCTAATGATTCCTGAATATCAATATTTAAATTTTCTTCTTTGAATTATTTTTGGAACATAAAAGGTAAAATACTTTGTTTTTGGTTTGTCTAATTTCAATTGCCAATTTTTTTATTGAAATATTTTTGTTGGATTTAGATGGGCTGTTGATTTCTAAGAGCTATTTAAAAAATTCGATTTTTATGTTTTCAAAATTTTCAAGGGAATTTCTTAATTAACCATATATATTACTAGGGCACCACATGAAATTATAAAAATGTTTTCAGTTTCTAGAGATGCATCTCTGGATGTACCCCGAATAAATAGAATTATGACTTAACATTAAAAAACTTCGGAGATGCATCTTCATAATTATTTTGGAGATGCATCTCCGGATGATATTGACTTTATATCACGTCAGAATATTTCTCCTTTCTCATTTCTAAAAAAATACAAGACTTTCTCAAACTCTCTCAAAGTTTTTTCCATCAACCAAGTTCAAAATCAATCAACCAAGTTCAAAAGGTTCTTCCGTCAACATCAAGTACATCAGAGACATCATTCAACACTAAAGTAAACTCTCAATTTGTAAATTTGTGATGTTTTGAATATTTTTTTAGTTTTTGTATAAATGAGTAGAAATTGATGATTTAGGTAAGAAATGAGTATAAATTGCATGAATGATAGTTTATACATACTATAAAACATGTTTGATAATTCTTGTCATTTTTATTACATTTTTGCAATGCCCTTACTGATGGTTTTTGTGTTCCAACACTTTTCAGGCTTGGATCCTCCAGCACTTCCCATGCATCTCTGGCTGGTCGTGTGTACGGACTTACACTGAGGATATGCTGCATGCTTCTGCATTTAGTCTTCTTAGAAGGAACCAGGTGATAGAGCCATTCAAAGTGTATCTTGACTGCTTGGTTGCCGAGGATATGCACTTTAACAACTATGTCGACCACCATGAGATGTGGCCATTTGATGACATAGTGTTATACTCGAGATGATTGGCTTACGGCTCACGTATCATATTTCCTCACCTGCCTGAGCACGTCATCCGACAATTCAATTACACCCATACTATTATTAGACACCATGTTGTCTATGCTCCTCCTGCTATGACACGTAGAGATATGGATAACATATTTGATGATTATCTTAGTTATCTGGTACTGAAGGAGGCATTAAGTACCATATCTTAAAGCGAACGAAGCTTCGTCAATGAGTATATCAGATGGTTCTTAAGGGTGTCACATCCGTATCTGGTGCATGATGCTCCAAGATATCCATTGAGGCCAGCTCATTAGGAGATACTAGAGGAAGATCAAACACAATTAGATCATGCTCATGATGTCTTACCTATATGTCGTTACATAATGGATATTGCATAGGAAAATACTGACAGAGGTATCCTTCCTGATGGGTATGATGCGAGGCATGTCCTAGATGCCATTATGATGGAGGCACGAGAGGCACCGATGTACTGGAGACATCATGAGAGGATAGAGGATAGAGGAGGTAGAAGAGCCCGAGGAGATGTAATCTGGAATACATAACAGTATATAATAGTTGTACTTTGGATTCATTATGGATTGTATTTTATTTTCACTTCATTCTACTTTATCTTGTATTTCGACTTTATTTAGATATGTCATATTTGGACCATCTGGATTTACATATGCCATTTTTTACATATCGATTATATGGTCTAAATCTCATCACATAACGAAGTTCTTAACATTTATAAATCACTACTTTCATTTGCGTAACCTTAAAAGAAACATAACATGCATTATTTTGATAGGATAAATATATGCATCTCCGTAAACCTTAAACAGAGATGCATCTCTAAAATAATAAATGTGTAAACTTCCTTTTAGAGTGTGATTCATAATGTATGTTTTAAAATATTTCGGAGATGCATCTTCGAATTAGTTAACATTTTGATTTTAATAAGGTGCGTCTAAAGATGCATCTCCGAAATCTGAGGAGCATTTTGTTTTTTCCATAAGGTGTTTTTCCATCCATAGGATGGGATGAAAAATTCTCTTTTTTAATGGGAAAAGATTTATTGTTTTGAAAATATGAAGGTTGCTACTAATAGTGGGAACTATCCAACAATTTAGTAGTAATGTTGTCCCTTTACCAAATCTATCTAATACTATATCAATTTCTTACGTGGTGGATGAAGCCTATGGTATTGATTTTTTTGTTGATAAATGTTATGTTGTAAATTGTTAATAAATTAGATAATTCTAAAATTTCCAATAAGCTACTTCAAATATTCATAATTTTACGGATATAATTGGTGTCTTGTGTGGTGTTAGGATTGAGAGGGAATATGAGAGGAACAATGTTAGACAAAATTTAATGTTATTGAGATAGAATCCAATGGGTAATAATTTTAATCATAATCGAATCTGATTTATAAATTTTAACACTTTTTTCAATAATTTAACTATTTTGAGAATTAAATGAAGGTATTATTTATGAATGATATGGATTAGAAACTATGATTATGTTAAGTGTGTATTGCAGGACTCAAGGAATGATGCATACTATAAAAAATCAAATGTAAACTGAAGCTCTTCTAAATGGTGTTAAGAAGGCATAATATTAATTAGTCTATCGATACACACACTCACTTAGTTTTAAAATCGTGTGTACAAGCTTTTCTCTTTTGTCGCGAACATCATTTGCCTGTTCAAAATAAAAGCCATATTGAGGATTCACATAATAACTTTAGGAGCCGTTGGCATGATTTTGTGTTTTGTGTTACACATTTTGAATTATTTAGGGCTATCATGCACAAATATATCACTGTTATAAAAGGGATGTACAACATTAATCTTCACCTATATTGGGGGCATTCTCGTTCATTCTTGGCCCATAGTTTTTCCGATATCAATGTTGATGAGGACATACCTATCAAGGAAAAAAGATAAGCACTCCAAGGACTAGGAGGACCAATGGCAAAGGGCACCTGCTAGAAAAGTTAAGGAAGCCTCGAATCAAATGGTGATCACTATCATGGTAGGAAGACCTAACTTAGAAGTCATGAAACCTAAACTAGTAAACTTTATAAATCTACATGGAGAGGACATGGGCGCATAATATGTTGCTACCTATTTGATTTTTTTATTTAAGTTAAGTTTTAATAGAATGTGCGGGTATAACTTTATTTAAATTAGCTCTAACACTTAAGTTTATGTTATTTTTTTATCAGTGTTTTGATTAGTGGAATGTGAGCTATGTGTTGCCCAACCCAAATTTTGTTTGTTTGGTGTATTTTTTGTTGAAATAAAAGGGGTTGAATTATACTTAATGGGAGGCGCCCAAAGAAGCTTAACGAGAAAGGAAGATAAATTCTTAAAGAGCAAGGAAGATATTACATGATTAAGAAGCATACTTTTTATGCAAGAAAGGAATATTCTTAATTAAATGTGTTATCTTTTCTTCTCTTGCAAGTCATCAAGACTGATTATTTCCCTACAAATAGATAATGTTTAAAGCAATGAAAATCAATTAATATTTTGATAGAAATTATACTTTGTATATTTGTGAGATTATGTCTCTTCTCGGTTATGAATTGAACCATTCCCTTTGATCTTATCAAGAAACTAAGTTTTTTTGTGACGATCATTTCCAAAGCTTATCATTGTATATTCTCTCTAGAAGCTTGAGCGTGACACTACCTCCCTTAATTCCTATATATTCCATTTTTCCATATTGTTTTTATTACTATCCTTTATTATTATTATTATTATTATTATTATTATTATTATTATTATCCTTTATTTTTATTTGCTCATACAATTGTTATTTCTAGTTCTATTGTCATTTATATTCAAGTGAATCCATAAATCTTATCCTAATTATTTTTATTTTGCATTGTATGTTAGAATATCCAATGATATGCACATATAATGACAACCAATCAATTGGGTAGTCATAAAATGGTAATCAGAAGAAAAGTTCCATTTTAACCATATTTTTCATTCAATTTCGTCATAATCTCTTTACCATTGTTTCTTTACTTTATTTTTTCAATTCGGTTAAATAAAAAAAAGAGAAAAAGAAGTACAAACAAAAAAGAGAAACAAAATATGACAGTTATTTGATTTGTGATTTTATCTTTTTAATTGTGGTCACATTCTATTATTTCATTCTATCTTTGAGTTATTTGTTTCCTTTTTTATATATTTTTCTATTTTTATGAGTTAAATTGTTTCGTTTATGATATTTTACTTTTTTCGCGACTCTCTTTGTTTCCTTTATTATTATTATTATTATTATTATTATTATTATTATTATTATTATTATTTCTTTTCTTTTCTTAAGTCTTGTGTGCTTGTTTCACCATTAAGAAAAAATGTTTTTCTTGTGTGATTGGGGATTGGTTTCTTTAAAGAATTGAAAAGAGAAATTGAGTGAAAAAATGCAAGAGTGTTACATTATATAAAAAAGTCAAATTTAATTGTAAACACGTGAGGACTAATTTTTTTCTTTCCAATTTTCGTTATTGTTATTTCTTTTTTGATTGACTGCATTATGCAAAAAAAAACATGGTATGGTCAAACTATTTTGGTGAAGAGAGGACACATATGAGACATGATGTTCTAGTAGGTGTGACACATCTGACCCCTGTTGCTACTACATTGATGTGTTTTCTGTTTGTATTTTGAGTGTGTTATTGGATTTATTTCTGATTGATTTGTTGCTATCCGTTGTAGAATCAAAATATTAATTAAAATATTATAGCATTTATATTGTTTTTATTTATAGTTATTATATTATTAGGTAGCCAATTATTGTCAATAACCTGTAATTAAGTTAGGATCTCTACAATTAATTTAGGATTCTAACTCTTCTCTATTTAAGAGAGAAATCCCATGTACATTAAAATATACATCAAGGAATTATTTTCCTCTCACTATTTTCTACTTGGTATCAGAGCAAGCTCTCTGCAGCCTGCGCCTCTGTACTTCCATGGCTGACAGTTACTCAGTCAATAGTGAAAAGGAGAATGAAACTCCCCAAAACACACTGTCTCAAAAAGAGAAAAAAGTTGCTTATGGTAGCGATTCTCATTCTATCCAAATAACCTATTTTCAATTCAATGAGTCGAACTATTTGAGGTGGTCTCAATCTGTCCAGATGTATATCTGTGGCAGAGGAAAAATGGAATATCTTACTGGTGATTGCATAAAACAAGATGTTAGTGACGCACAAAACCAGATGTGGTGACCCAACAAAAAGAAGAGGAAATCAACAACAACTATATGTGTTATTCCACAACGAAAGACTTGTGGGAAAGCGTGAAAGAGATGTATTCTGATCTGGAAAATAAGTCTCAGGTCTATGAACTTACGTTGAAGGCTAGAGAAATTCGACAAGGAAATGATAATGTCACAAAATACTTTCATTCCTTAAAATGGGTTTGGCAAGACCTTGATCTCTTCAACACCTATAAGTGGAAGTTAATTGAGGATGCCAAACACCATTAACAAACAGTGGAAGAAGGAAGAATTTTCCAATTCCTTACTGGCCTAAATGAGGAGTTAGATGAAGTCCGTGGAAGAATTATTGGAATATAAACCTTACCCTCATTAGGAGAAATTTTTTCTGAAGTTAGAAGGGAGGAAACTCGCAAGAGTGTGATGATGGGAAAGGAAAAAGCTGATCCAAATCCTCTTGAGACCAATGCCTTGATTGTGTATATTGCTGTCTTTAAAAATTCATCATATCAGAGGAACACATCTAACCTTTGGTGTGACCATTGCAACAAATCATGTCACACTCGAGAGACCTGCTGGAAACTTCATGGGAAACCAACACATCTGAAAAATGGAAAATCGGGTCCCAGATATGTCCCTACAACACATGAGACTAAAAGATCCATGCCCAACCAGGATCAAGTTGGGGAGCTCATAAGGTTTCTATAATCTAGTTCTTTGTCTGGTATTCCTAATGCTTCTTTGGCACAAACATGTAATTTTAGTACCCATACTTATCTAAGTTGCACCTCAAATATGTATGCACCATGGATCATAGATTCAAGTGCTTTTGACCATATGACCAACCTTTCTTCTCTATTTCAAGCATACTCACCTTGTCATGGAAATAAAAGAGTTAGAATTGCAAATGGAAGTTTTTCACCAATTTTAGGAGAAGGAAAAATTCCTTTGTCTACACACATTGATTTAAAAAATGTGCTACACATACCAAAACTTTCATGTAACTTTCTCTCTGTTAGTAAAATCTGCAAAGACTCAAATTGCAATGTGAAATTTTTTAACACTCATTGTATTTTTTAGGACCAGAATTCGGGGAAAATGATTGGCAGTGCTAAAATATGGATGAACTCTATTACTTTGAGGATGGTTTTGAGAATAAAGTGGCTCATGGTCTTATTGGTATCAGTTCTACCTCTGTGAGGGATCAAATAATGCTCTGGCATAATAGACCCGGGCACCATAATTTTCAATATCTTAGGCATTTGTTTCCAGATTTATTAAAAAATGTTAATTGTTCTTCTTTTGAATGTGGAATTTGTGTTCTTTCTAAAACTCACAAAACTCCTTATTCCTCTCGACCTTATCATGAATCCAAACCTTTTTGTTTAATCCTTAGTGATATACGGGACCCCTCTAAAATTACAACTCAATTTGGAAAAAGGTGGTTTGTGACCTTTGTGACCTTTTGCATATTGATTTACCTTTAAAAGTGTTTGGTTGTACTGTTTTTATGTACACCCTTAACTCTCGGTCTAAATAAGATCTAAGAGCTGAAAAATGTATTTTTGTTGGTTATTCTCCCAACAAAAAGGGTACAAGTGTTATAATCCTAACACAAAGAAACTTCATGTTAGTATAAATGTCACTTTCTTAGAACTACAACCTTTATATCAGAAAAATTCCCTTCAGGGGGAGAATGTTAATGAAGATTTTTTTTAAGTGACAACAATTTGAATGAACCTTTGCCAAATCCTATTTTTAACACGGATGATATATAGTTAATTGATCACACAATTGCACATAAAGAAGTAGAACATGTGGAAACAGATCCTGAAATTGATAAGGGAAACCTTATCCCAGGCTTAGGTGGTTCCCAAATAGGGAAAGAAATACCACAATCAAAACACGAGCTTCATGTTTATACTCAGAAATATCCTTAAAATGTCAGAAGACAATCCATCATTTCAGCATCCAATCAACCATAATCCCCCGAAGATGGTTCAACAAAAATGCCTCAAGAACAAATAGGTAATTATGAAATTTATACTTATAATATAGATCTACCCATAGCCATCAGAAAAGGCACCAAAACCTGCACCAATAAATCTCTTAAAACCAATACAAACCATCCCATTTCCAATTATGTTTCCTACAAAAACCTCTCCCAAAACCACCGAGCCTTCACTTCTAAAATTACTAATCTGTTTGTGCCTAGAAATATTGAGCAAGCACTAGATGATCCCAACTAGAAATTATCAGTCCTAGATGAACTTAACACACTTAAGAAAAATGAAACATGGGAAGTTGCGAGCCTACCACATGACAAAAAGAAGGTGGGTTGTAAGTGGGTTTTTACCATCAAGTGCAAAGCAGATGGAAGTGTAGAGAGGTACAAGGCTAGGTTAGTAACTAAGGGATTTACCCAAACTTATGGTATAGATTATCAGGAGACCTTTGCTCTAGTGGAAAAACTTAACTCCATACGGGTTATTTTATCCCTTACTGCGAACTTCAATTGGCCTTTACATCAACTGGATTTAAAGAATGCTTTTCTAAATGGAGAGCTAGAGTAATAAGTATTCATGAGTCTTCCCCCTGGATTTGAGGAAAAACTGAGAAGAAATAAAACGTGTAGATTGAAAAAGTCTTTTTATGGTTTGAAACAATCCCCTGGAGCTTGGTTTGAGAGGTTCAAAACTATGGTAAAAGGACTTGGTTACATCAAAAGTTAAGATGATCATACACTATTTTATAAACATTCAGCCACTAGAAAAATTTCTATTTTGATTGTATATATGGATGACTCATATTAACAGGTGATGATAGCTCAGAGCTCAAAAGCTTAAGGGATAAACTTGCTAAGGTCTTTGAAATCAAAGAACTTGGTCCTCTAAAATACTTCCTTGGAATTGAATTTTGAAGACCAAAGGAGGGTATTTTTATGAATCAGCGGAAGTATGTTCTGGATCTTTTAAAGGGAACTGGATTACTTGGATGTAAGTCAGTTGAGACGCCCATGGAACCCAACATAAAATTACAGCCTGCTGAAGCTGGAAATATGGTAGATAAAGAAAGGTATCAAAGATTGGTAGGAAGACTAATATACTTATCTCATACGCGTCCATACATAGCCTTTGATGTAAGTTTGGTGAGCCAGTTTATGCATGCACCTGGATCTGAACATCAAGAGACTGTTTTCAGGATCATAAAATTATTGAAAGGATCACCCGGGAAGGGACTTCTTTATAACAATTGTGCATATATCGAAATAGAAGCCTACACCGATGCAAATTGGGTTGGAAGTATAACTAATCGAAGATCAACATCAGGCTATTGTACCTTTGTTAGGGGAAATTTGGTTAGTTAAAGGAGCAAGCAACAAAGCGTTATAGCAAGAAGTAGTGTTGAAGCTGAATTTAGAGCAGTGGCTCATGGAATTTGTGAGGGGTTGTGGGTGAAAAAACTATTGCAAGAATTGGATTTTTATAATTCTCCACCTATAAAACTTTATTGTGACAATAAGTATGCAATATATATTGCACACAACCCAGTTCTACACGACATGACCAAACATGTTGAAGTTGACAAACATTTCATCAAGGAAAAAATTTAAAAATGGGCAGATATGCATGACCTATATTCCCACTGCGGAACAATTGGCAGATATCTTGACCAAAGGACTGCCCAAGAAACCTTTTGACTACATAACTCGCAAGCTGTCCATGGAAGACATTTTCAAGCCAACTTGAGGGGGAGTGTTGCAGAATCAAAATATTAATTAGAATATTATAGAATTTATATTGTTTCTTTTTTTATTTATTATATTATTAGGTAGTCAACTATTGTCAATAACCTGTAAATATGTTAGGATATCTGCAATTAATCTAGGATTCTAACTCTTCTCTATTTAAGAGAGAAATCCCGTATACATTAAAATATACATCAAGGAACCTTGTTGTGGAGCTGTTTTAAAAAACAAACCTTAACCAAATCTTCACTTTATCTGTTGATCAAATCTTATACCCATTAGAGGAAAGCCCAACAGAGGAATTATATTTAAAAAGACTTAATTCCATCATTGAAGTGAACGGGCAAATATTGAAGATTCCAAGTATTAGGGTTTTGTTTGAGTCTTTTATTTGTGTTGCTTGTACACTATGCTAGTGCCCATATTCATATCATAAGGCATATTGTTGGTTTGTTTAGTTGAGTTGTAATTCAAAATTCTTTAAGTTTCTTTTTGAAGGTACAATCACTCGAGATTAGTGATTGAGAGAAAGTGAGACGGGTTCTTATATTTAAGGGGGAGTCCTAAATAGAAAGTCACTAGGATTAGGAAGAGGCATTGAATAATATGGATTGCTGGTCATATAAGACTAATTATACTAATTCAAAATAGTGGATATCCTTTATTGGGTCGGAAGGCCCCCAAACATAGATGAGGTTACATCGAACTAGGTTAACAATTCTTGTGTTAAAATGTGCCAGACATTTGGTCTGACATTTGCTATCAGTCTTGCAGACTATTTTTTTTCTGGTATAAAATGTGCCAGACATTTGGTCTGACATCTATCCCTGCATGAACATAATTTCAATGGGCATTGGAGCCGGCACCCTATTTTGTTTGGGTGTGCTCCAGTGTTCTTATTATGTTCAAGATGGAGAATTTCAAAGAAGGAGGAGCAATTCAATTTGTTCAAAGTTTCTTTATGAAGATTGTGAAGACTAGGTAGATTATAATACTAAAGAAAATCTCAGGCTTGCTAAGATCATTAGTAAAGTCATGAGAAAAATAGGTACAAGATCCGAGAATAATGTCTTTTCAAATTTTCAAAAAAATAAGCAACACAATTTTCAAGAGGTGTAAATTTTAGCATAAAGGAATAGGCGGTGACAATCTCAACTAGATCCAATGTCTTAAATATAAAGATTTTGGACATATTCAACCTAAATGCTCAAATTTTTCAAGGAAACTAAGAAGAATCTACAATGTCACTAATGATGAAGAAGGGGAATCTAATTAAGCACACAATGTTGTAAATTTCAAAGACATGAAAAAGGTTATACATACTGGTGATCCATCAAATTCTAAGAAAAGGTGTATTACTCATATTCAGAAAACAGGCTGCAGAATGTTAGGCAACAAGTCTCAACATCCTGTCAAACATGTTTACCAGAAAATATTATGTAGAATGTTAGGTAACAAGTCTCAACATCCTGTCAAACATGTTTACTAGAAAATAGAATGCAGAATGTCAGGTAACATGTCTCAACATTGTGTCAAACATCATTAAGTGCATTAATTTTTTCTAATATATTCCATTGTATTATTGTAAATTATATTGTAGTCAACCACATCATCAACATATGTATTCCCAATGGAATGAGAAGTTTGAAAGGCATCATTAACAAGTTTGGCATGGTAAGCCTAATATTCTTTTTCATATTACTTGTTCCTCCCACAAGGTATTTTCTTATGAAGATTTTCATTTTGACAGTAGCTGCAATAGACACGTGATAGGAGAAAGAAGCTATGTTACATTTTGTGATAACAACAAGAGAAATAAATTTGTAAAGATGAAAATGGTTGTTGCCACTATAGAGCAAAATGTTGAAGATCGTGTTTCAAGCATCATGGATGACATTTTAGATACTGAAACTAAGCCATGGAACAAAAAGTTTGGGAGTACAAGGAACTTTGTTATAGAGAAATTTGTCATAGGTATGTATCAACTTGGGAAGCAAACCAAGATGTCATATAATATGTTTCAACGTCTTACTCATGCTTATAAATGAGCACTTATAGACTTTATGAGACTCATGCAAGAAGTTGTCATTGAAGGGAAAACTGGTGGTCAGGCTGGAGGTCCTCCCAACATTGAACAACCAACAATCTTTCAGAAGAAGAAGCTAAAGAAAGTTAGTGATTATGGCACAATTCTTCCTATTGGGGTTCCTTCTCATATTTTTGGAATTTGCACTATTCAAAAACATGATATTCTATTTGGTGGAGCTGAACTTGGTGTCCCTCTTAGGCTGTTTAATTTCAATTATAGGTTGTATGTCAGGAAACATGTCCTAGAGATTGTTCCCCAAAATAATCCACATTTGACAAGTCTAATATGGCTGTTGGTGAAAACGTTATTGATGTCCCACTCATGTATGGGCCTGTAAGAAACCAACCTCTCATTCAAAAGACTATTGCTGGTGAGACCCAGGAAACCAATATGGGGGATCAAGATGTTGATCCAGATGTGCTGGACATCCTGCCCAACATGTTGGAGACAAAGTCTCAAATTCATAAGGAGAATGATGATGTGATCCCTGAGAATAATTTTGTGAGTGATGATGATCATGTCAATGAAGATGTTGAGGATGATATTATTGTAGCCCATGTTGGTGTTATTAATAAAAATAATGGGAAAAGAAAATATGCATCTAAGGAAAGAAGGATCATGCATTTACTCCTATTTCCCATCTTTGAGCCATTAGATTGTTACTAAGACTGTCATGTATTATGAAGTTCAAACTTTATCAGATGATTGTGAAAAGTGTCTTTCTCAATATGTACTTGAATGTGAAAGTCAAACAAGATGTTAGTAATGTTATCATTGACATGGATGATATTATTGAGAAAGATGATTATGAGGAATTCAATATGGATGCTACTTCTTGTTGGTGTAAGCCCTAGAGGCCAATACTTTTGGTACTTGTATCGAATTATTTATCAATTAATAAAAAAGCTTTTTCTTTATTATGGTTGATTAATAAAGTCCCTGGAATAGATAGTCCGTTTAATGTATTAAGTGTGACTTAATCATGAGAGCACATTAAACATAAGGACACTATTCTTAAAGTATCCGTAGTCGAGCTTTAGTGTGAAGTGGGATAACATTAAAGCATTAAGACTATTATGTTTGTAGACTGATAATCACATCTCATGGATCATGGATAAAGAGTTATCAAGTCTTAAACATAGGTATGAATATTAGGAGTAATATTTATACCGGATTGACCCGCTATGATAATGCTATATAGAAAGTTATGCAAAGTGTCATAAGTTATTCTTATGGTGATAATGGTGTATACCACTCTTCGACCTGAAACCACTATGGATCCTAGATATAGAGTCGAGTGCTTTATTGCTGATCTAACATTGTACGTAACTGGATAACCATAAAGACAGTTGATGGGTACTCCACGAAGCATGCTGAGGGGCATGAGTGTCCTAGATGGAATTTGCCCATCCTGCGTAACAGGATAAATGTCTATGGGCCCAATATTGAACTGGACAAGGATGACATGGTCTATACCTTGTGTTCAATATAGACATAAGGGCAAAGGGGTAATTATACACATATATATTATCATAGGAGGTTTTGTCAAATCACATGACATTTTCGTGTCTTGGATAGCAGTGATGTGTTGCTAGATACCGCTCACTGTTTATTATGTTAAATGCGTGATTTAATATAATTGCCAACGTCGCGAAAACCTACAGGGTCACACACAAAGGACAGATTGATGAGAGATAGAGTAATTAAGGAATACCGTAATGTATGGTGCCCTTTAGTAGAATATGAAATATGGTAAGGTACCAAATACTTAAGTGATTTTGGCATATCATGAGATATGGGAAAAATGCACTTAAGTGGGCTTTTTGGCTTGAAGCCCACACAAGTGGTTCTATAAATAGAACTCTTGTGCAGAAGCATTGTATGGGAATACAACACAACTAAAGAGTTGGAATTTCGTATCTCTCTTTATCTCACTCAAAGCCTTCATTTCTAACAGCTAGCACTGCGATTTAAGGAATCCGTTCGTGTGGACTGAGTAGAGACGTTGTCATCGTTCAACGTTCGTGATCACTCTGTGGATCTGTATCAAAGGTTTTGATCGTTACAAGGGATCTGCACCAAAGGTTTGAATCACCACAAGAGGTAACGATTCTATCACTGATCATGCCCATTCGTAAGGATCACTAAATGGAGAAATTTTTAAATTCCGCTGCGCCTTGGATGGCAATTCTCCTTCACTTTTGATATCAACAACATAGAGGATGTCAATGTGGAAGACAATGAGAATCTGATGAGAGTTTATATTTACGTTTAAGACATTGTGTCCAGTAAGATGTTAGAACATTTTTCTCAATAAACGAAGGCTGAGTTTGAGTTGAGCATGGTAGGATATGTTACCCATTATGCAAGCCGTTATGCAAGGCTACATCTGTATTTAGGTATTCAAATCCTACCCTTCAACAGATCTTTTAATTGCCCCTATACAAAGGAGACTTGGAAGAATGAAGATGTTTCTAATTTATGTGATAATATACAACTCTTTTGCTGAACTGAGTATTATTGTGTATAGAAAAGAAAACACACATATAACTTTTGTTCGTTATTGTGTGATAAATACTTTGAACTGAAATTTGTGTAATATGCTTTTAAGAAGAAATATTGTAAACAAATTTCTTGTAATCTCATTGATTGAGTTTGTATTCCTTGAGTGAGTAGGGTATATTCAGAATTACTCAAGAAGTTTGGTTATAGTGGATTAAGTCCTTGTTGATAAGGCGAAATCAAATTAACGGGTGGACTGGAGGTAACTTAGCTAACAGTGAACCAGGATAAAAATAACAGTTTCATTATTTTTGTTCTTTGTTTTCTGTTTGTTGTGTTAGGTTGAAAAAGATTTCATATTTAGAAACCCAATTCAAACTGCCTTTCTTGTGTTTCTTTCCACCTTCAGTTGGTAATTTGGTTTCCAACTCAGAGGAAGGATGATCAAGTTGCCAAGCTTGATGAACAAGACGTGAGTTGCCAAGTTTGATGAACAAGACGTGGTACTCAATGTTGTACCTCTTTAGACGATTATACCAGTTTATGTTCCAAAGACTAGAGCTAAGGATACTAAGATTAAGAAGGATAAAACTCCAAAAGGAAAGTTTGTGGAAAGTAAAGTTGTTGAGAAGAAGTCTTTAAAGATAAAACTTGTACACTCAACTGACTCTGAGACATATGCTGAAGAAGATGTCCAAAACATTGTGCACATTGTAAGGAGAGAAGTTGGTAGAAAGAAAATTTCAATGAATATCCCCTATGTTTCCATGTGAAATTCTGGTATCAGATATGAGATGTCGAAGGTAATGTCACGACACTAATATCTGAGTAACACAAACATGATAAAGATACAGAATGGTAAAGCAAAAGACACAAGCAATTGTTAACCCAGTTCGGTGCAACTCACCTACGTCTGGGGGCTACCAATCCAGGAAGGAAATCCACTAAATAGAATCAGTTCAAAGACTCTTCGTACACTTCAACAAGTTACAGTCTTTCTCACCTAATCTCTACCCGTGCAATTTCTACCTAAGCACTCTTAGATATGAGAGCCCACTCACTTCCCTACAATCACACCTGTGATTTTAAACAACAATCCCTTGAGAAAAGAAAACATTTTTCAATAACACACACTTGATTTTACTTCACAGTTTCAATCAAGTAGACACACACTTGATCTTGCTTAACAACTTTGATCAAGTAGACACACACTTGATCTTGCTTCACAGCTTTGATCAAGTATACACACACTCTTGCTTAACAGCTTTAGAGTGACAAACTACAACCACAAATAAGACTAATTCAATCATCAAAGGATGACTTGAATGGCTTACAAGTCTCACGACTAAACAAGACACAAACCCTAACTCTCTCTATATATTTCGCTCAGTATTGGTTGTGTTGTTAAAACAGGTTTTCCAAGTCCCTTTTTATAGAAGCTTTCAGCTGGGCTTGGACATCTTGAAAACCCTAAAACTATTTTCCAATTAAATCTTTTCATAACAGCTGGTTAGATCTCCTTGGAAAATAAGCAAATCAGGTTGTAATCAGTGATTGAATGCGTCTGCAAATCAGATCTTCAATCATACATAGATTGTCATTAATTGCGCAATCATATAACACCAGACATTCACACTGAATGTTCTGTGTACAGAATGTCATGACATCGAGTCTGACATCCTGGAACAATCCTGCATAATTCCATAATTCCTTTTATAATTTCCAGCAGGTACAAAACATCAGATGTCACGACATCGTGTATGACATTCTGAAACAATCCTGCATGATTATGTTTTCCATTTAAACTCCAGCAAGTACACAACATCAGATGCCATTACATTATGACATTCTGAAACAATCCTGCATGATCATTGTCTTGAACTCCAGCAGGTACATAGGATATCTTATGTTAAGACATCACACATAACATCTTGTGAACACTCTTTGTTTTATCAAAATTGCTGCCAACACTTAGAACCAACAATCTCCCCCTTTGGAAAATTTTGGCTAAATCATATATCTGTCCTTTTTGTTCACAAGAAAACTATCAGCAGTCAAACAACAGTTTAAACAGTAGTAGAAGCAAACACAATTACTAGCTATAGCTACTTGTAATACACACATGCACAAGGGTACTTCTTCTCCCCCTAAATCTGTGCAACACAAACAAAATTACTAGTTATAGAGGCAACTAGTAAGACACACAAATGCACAAGGGTACTTCTTCTCCCCCTAAATCTGTGCAACACAAACAGAATTACTAGTTATGGAGGCAACTAGTAAGACACACAAATGCACAAGGGTACTCCTTTTCCCCCTAAATCTGTACACCACATACATCTCCCATGATAATAACAACACCTGTAACCATAACACCTTTAACAGTCAGAACAACATTCTGACATCTGCTTCAACATCAACACTTGTGCACCACATCATCAGATATCCCCTTTGACATCTGTAAACAGAACAACATTCTGTTTTCCAACAAGCACATCTCCTTCAATAATAGTTGTCCATCTATTCAACTACATACATCTCTTCACAGCTCCACAACTTTAACTGCTTCCACATCAACACTTCTCCCCCTTTTTAGTCAAAATTGACCAAAGGTGACCAATTAGACAAAATAAATGTCAATTAGCCTAGCAGAGAATGTCAGATCAGATGTTATAACATTAAAAATGTTAAGACATGATTGTTAGGAAGTACAAACCATCATCATACACATCTGTGATAGCTGAGATAATGAACAAATCCATGGAACTCATTAAGAGCCCAAAATATTACATAAAGGCATCAATAAGGACTGCCACAAATTACACATATTTCAAAAAACAGTAAAAACTTCAGCATCAAAACAGCAGGGGGAACAACTTCCATAACATCAGCCACAACAAAACAGTCTTCAAACACAACACACACATCATAGTCTTCACCACAGCATACCTCACACAGTCTTCATACCAGTCTTCAACACAAAGGGGGGGGGGGAATCATTAATCAGAGGAAGAAGTATCACCTTCACCTTCAGAGCCTTCAAAGCTGCCACTAGATTGAGGATTTTACCTCTCACTTGAGGTATTGGCATCTGAATCTTTGGTCTCACCAACCTTCTCCATTTCTTCCTTTTCTAGGCTACTAATAAGAACCTCCAAAGCTTCTTTTCTTGCCTTGGCCACCCTTATACCATTATCCAGTTCCTTGCAGGTATCTTTTAATTGATCAATTAAGCTCCCTTGAGATGCAGGCTCCTTTCTGGCAGATGTCAGGACAACATCATTGGCATGACTTCCCTCAAATAGCTTATAGTGAATTGATAGTGGGGGTTTTCTTCTGCTTGGAATGTCACTTGTATTAAGAATGCCTGGTTGTTGGCTCAAGATAATACCACAAATAATGGATGGGAAGGCAATGGGCAGCTTCACTGCATTTGTGGAGGCATGTCTGACAATTTGATTAAACATAAACCTTCCAAAATCATAGTTTATCCTGGTTCCAATTGCATGAATGATTCTTCCAAGACCAATGGAGATGGTAGAGATATGATTAGTAGGCACCCAGTTGGATGAACCAATCTTGTGCAAGATGGCATATTTGACAGTTAGCTTGTCAGCTGATAGGTCATTCCTTAACTTGGCCAGCTGTAATAGTCCTGCAGACCTCATTGTCTGTAGTCTCTAAATCCACTCCTCCATCAGTTCCTCTCCCTAGGAACTTGTTGATAATGGTTGGTGAGAATCTCACACATCTACCCCTTACAAAAACCTTCCAGAATTCCCCTCTATTCTTTTCATAAATATCCTCAGGGATATTCACAATAAACTCTTTTACTAACCCCTCATAACATTGGGGCAGAGCAACCACAGTCTTCATTAGTCCAACATTTTTGATCAAATCCATCACTTCCTTTACCTCTACAGCCTCTTTTACCAGCTCTCTTTCAACAACTACCCTCCTCTGAATGACAAACTTCCATTTGGCAGCAGCATCTTCTAAATGAAAGGAGATATTGTCTAAGTGCACAACTGCCACTTTGCCTGGAGACTTCTTAACAGTTTGCTTTTAGTAGGGGAGATGTTTGGGACATCGTCTTCGACATCCTCATCAGAGTCAAAACTCTCTCTTTCTTTCCTCTTCCCAACCTCAACTTTACTCCAAGATTTGGAGGGTCCTACACCAACAACCTTTTTCTCTCTTCTTGTTGTCCTCATTTCAGCCACAGTCTTCCTTTTTCTAGTCCTCAGTTTCTTAGCTACACTTGGTTTTATAAGATGGACCAAAGTGTCATCCTCTTCTTCAGAACTTTCTTCCTCCAGGTCAATAATATTCTCAGCAGTTTCATGAGACATATTTGCTGGTTTCTTGCTAGGTAGGGTTTTACCTAGAGAACATAATCCCTCAGCAACCACTTCCTTTTTTGATCTAGATGAGTCATCATCTTTCTCAGCTTGGATTTCCACCTCAGGAGAGGGGTCCCTTCTGGACAGAGGGGTAGAAACACCCTTGATAGCATGCTCTTCATTCAGAATCCTAGTAACTAGGTTCTTTATGGTACGATCAGTAAAGTACATGTCCTCTTTATTAGGAGATTTTTCAGAAATGTTACCTTGCTTAGTTCCAGCCATGGAAAAGGGGCCTGGGGCGTCACCTGGTATCACATAAAGAGGAGTAACGTCCAGCACGTCTTCATCTAGAAACTTCATGGAGGGAGTTCTTGCATGATGAGAGGGTTTTGAACAAGATGATGAAGGATGTTGAGACATGTTGTTGAACTTTTGAAAAAAATCTCTTTGCCCTAGCAGAGGTTTTCTGAGTTGTTGGATGAAGATAGAAAGAGTTGTGTTTAGGTAGCGTATGGGAATGGCATAGATACTAGTTCCAATACTAGGTAATGATTCATCATTAATGTGCCTCTTTCTTTTAAGTGGGAAGACACTATTTTTATTTCCTTTTCCACTCCACTTTAATTTCCATAATTTCACAAAAGTCTAAATCCCCAATTTCCCTCTTACATATTCAAACTGATTATCATCCAAATCCCTTGCAAATCTGTCAACTAATTGCATTTCATACTTTAAAGCTATGAATTTGTCTTCCACAAATTTTCTAATGGAGTGATGACAACAATTAATGTACTTGGTCCAACTGTGCTGAATAGGATTTTTGGATATAGTTGCAGCATTCAGGTTGTCATAATACAATGTCATGACATCGTGTGTGACATTGTATGCAATTATCAGTAGTTTCATCCAACCCAGTTGAGAACAACTGCTTCCATCTGCTATATATTTAGCATAAACACCATTTTCATCTTTCAAATGTGTAGGAGCAGGTGTCCTTTCACTCTCCATCCCAATCTTCTCAACATTGTTCTTGGCACTTTTGCTTTGAGATAGACACATAGTCCCTTCTATTTGCTTGACTTGTGGCCCAGTTCCAACAAAGCTCTCTCCAACTTCAGACTGCATATGACTAGTAACATGTCCACCTATCTGATCTAACCTCATATCTATTTGAGCCATCATGAGCTTTTCTCCTTTGGAAGTGATGTTAAGTCTGAGCTTCTGGTGTGACATCCTTGTCTGACATTTCCCACAGACTTGTCTTTCATCACTCTTGAGAGTTCCTCTAGCAGCTATACTCATCTTCATCCCTTTTTCTTTGACATAGGTACACTTTGAGGAATAATCAATTTGAGAGCTCCACATATAACAGTTATCTTTGGTCCTGATTCCTTTCATAATGACTTCACTGTCTTTGTTAGTAATTAGACATTCAGTTTTAGTGAAGTTAACATTCAGACCTTGATCACATAGTTGACTGATGCTTATTAGATTTGCAGTCAAGCCCTTAACCAGTAGGATATTGTCAAGTTTAGGAACTCCAGGACAATCAAGCTTGCCTATCCCCATGATTTCACCCTTTGCTCCATCACCAAAGGTTACATAACTTATGACATGAGGATGAAGATCAGTTATCAAGTCTATGTTTCCAGTCATGTGTCTGGAACATCCACTATCAAAATACCACTCTTCTTTGGCTAAGAGTCTAAGGGGAATGTGAGCTATTAGACTTGTAACATTAGTCTTAGGAACCCATTGCTCCTTGTTGATAGGCCTGTGCTGTTTATGTCTGGGTTGATAGTGAGTCTGATGATGAACAGGGCTAGGATAACCATACAGCTTATAACAGAAGGGCTTCAGGTGACCAAATTTCCCACAGTAATGGCATCTCCATCTTTGGTGTTTCCCTTTTTGCTGTCTTCTCCTCTGATGTTGTGACATCACAAGTTTGCTTTTACTATGGCTGCACTTAGGTTTGGCTTGAGGTTTGCAACCAGTGTAACTGCTCTCAGCCTTAGATTTATTATACCTAATGCCAGATTTGTCTCCTGTTATTAGTCCAGTTTGGAGAATCTTATCTAAGGAGTCAGATCCATTGTTTAACATCCTTACATACTTGGTCATCTCTTCTAATTTTGAATTTAAGAACATAGATTCAATTTTTAACTTGGAGATGGTTTCCACATGGTCTGCCTTCTCATTCTCCAACTGTACTATCTTCTGGCTTTCAACTTGTTGACTTTTATCTAGCTTGGAATTCAGAACCACTGCTTCTGTTTTTAATTTGGAGATGGTTTCCAAGTGTTCTACCTTCTCAAGTTGAGTTATCTCCTTCTTTTGGCTTTCAACCTGTTTACACGACTCTACACTTTTGTGACACAACTTTCTGTAGGTAGAGGCCAACTCTTCAAAGGTTACTTCATCATCACTTGAGTCTTCATCAGAACCCCATCTTCCTGTCAATGCAGTCACAAGATTTGCAGCTTCCTCTGTTTCACTTTCATCAGACCAAGTGGCAACAAGACTCATCTTCTGCTTCTTGAGGTAGGTTCCACATTTAGTTCTAATGTGTCCATACCCATCACATTCATAGCACTGTACTTCTTTTCCTTCTTTGGGATTATCATCTGACCTTGCTCTTCTTCCAGCATTGTTGGATTTACTGATGTCAGATGAGATGTTCTTGACATTTGCCTTGGATCTTACATCCATATTTTTCAACAGTATGTTGAATTGTCTTCCCAACATTGCTACTTCATTGGCCAGATCTTCATCACCATCCTGACTATTTTCCTCTTCTGTGTTTGACATGAAGGCCATGCTTTTGGTTTTCTTTTCAGAACCATCATTCAATCCCATCTCAAAAGTTTGGAGGGAACCAATTAACTCATCAATCCTCATGTTGGAGATGTCTTGAGACTCTTCTATGGTAGTCACCTTCATAGCAAATCTATTAGGGAGTGACCTGAGTATTTTTCTTACCAGTTTTTCATCTGACATCTTCTCTCCCAGGGATCTTGAGGCATTAGCAATTTCAAGGATACTCATATGAAATTCATGAATGTTTTCATCTTCTTTCATCCTTAAATTTTCAAACTTGGAGGTGAGCAACTGTAGTCTAGACATCTTTACTCTAGAGGTGCCTTCATGAGTGGTCTTGAGAATGTCCCAACCATCTTTAGCCACTTCACAATTGTTTACCAACCTGAAAATATTCTTGTCTACTCCATTGAATATTGCATTCAATGCTTTATAATTTCCAAGGGCTAGATCCTCCTCCTCCCTGGACCATTGTTCTTCAGGTTTCTTATCAGTTGTGGCTTCTCCTTCTTTAGTAATTACAGGATGAACCCAGCCTGTTAACACAACCTTCTAAGCCTTGTTATCAAGAGATTTTAGAAAGGCTACCATTCAAGGTTTACAATAGTCATAGTTAGAACCATCCAAAATTGGTGGCCTGTGAATAGATCCTCCATCTCTCTCCATTGTACCAAAAAGTATTGTCCCTAGATCTCACCCAGAATCAGAGCAGGATGCCTGCTCAGATACCAATTGAAATTCTGGTATCAGATATGAGATGTCGAAGGTAATGTCACGACACTAATATCTGAGTAACACAAACATGATAAAGATACAAAATGGTAAAGCAAAAGACACAAGCAATTGTTAACCCAGTTCGGTGCAACTCACCTACGTCTGGGGTCTACCAAGCCAGGAAGGAAATCCATTAAATAGAATCAGTTTAAAGACTCTCCGTACACTTCAACAAGTTACAGTCCTTCTCACCTAATCTCTACCCGTGCAATATCTACCTAAGCACTCTTAGATATGAGAACCCACTCACTTCCCTACAATCACACCTGTGATTTTAAACAACAATCCCTTGAGAAAAGAAAACACTTTTCAATAACACACACTTGATTTTACTTCACAGTTTCAATCAAGTAGACACACACTTGATCTTGCTTAACAACTTTGATCAAGTAGACACACACTTGATCTTGCTTCACAACTTTGATCAAGTATACACACACTCTTGCTTAACATCTTTAGAGTGACAAATTACAACCACAAATCAAACCAATTCAATCATCAAAGGATGACTTGAATGGCTTACAAGTCTCATGACTAAACAAGACCCAAACCCTAGCTCTCTCTCTCTCTCTATATATATTTCACTCAGTATTGGTTGTGTTGTTAAAACAGGTTTTCCAAGTCCCTTTTTATAGAAGCTTTCAGCTGGGCTTGGACATCTTGAAAACCCTAAAAATATTTTCCAATTAAATCTTTTCATAACAGCTGGTTAGATCTCCTTGGAAAATAAGTAAATCAGGTTGTAATCAATGATTGAATGCGCCTACAAATCAGATCTTCAATCATACATAGATTGCCATTAATTGCGCAATCACATAACACCAGACATTCACACTGAATGTTCTGTGTACAGGATGTCATGACATCGGGTCTGAAATCCTGGAACAATCCTGCATAATTCCATAATTCCTTTTATAATTGCCAGCAGGTACAAAACATCAGATGTCATGACATCGTGCATGACATTCTGAAACAATCCTGCATGATTATGTTTTCCATTTAAACTCCAGCAGGTACACAACATCAGATGCCATTACATTATGACATTCTGAAACAATCCTGCATGATCATGTTCTTGAACTCCAACAGGTACATAGGATATCTTATGTTAAGACATCACACATAACATCTTGTGAACACTTTTTGTTTTACCAAAATTGCTGCCAACACTTAGAACCAACACCATGGATAATGTTTCATTTCATTCTAAATTACATGTTCAGAAAGGGAAATGTGTTCTTAAAAGAAGGATTATTTGTAAAAGAGAGCCAGGTAAAGAAGCTTTTGATTGTAAAGAGATTATGGAGTTAATAAAAAATGTAACTGATGTTTTCCCTCAAGCCCAAAAACTTGATCGGTAAATTAGTAAGTGTACTAATCTGCCAATATAGTAATAAGAGGGGAAATCCCCAGTATTGATCTCAAGGACTGCTTGACGATACATAGTTCTAGATAAATTTTAGTTAAACAAAAGTCTTGGGGTTTTGGATTGATTTCTTAAATTATAAAAATTATTGCGAATAAAGTAAACAAAGTAATTGAATGGTTCGTAAGGATATGAGTAATATGATAGAGATATTGTATGATTCAATTCTGTGACAACACTGAATTAACATTGCAACAAAATATTATAAATAATTGATTACCGGTTCTTACAGGTGTTTAATCCTAAGTCCTTAGTGAGAAAAAATTTAATCATTCAAACTAATTCATATGTCCATAGAAAATTACAGATGAAATTAAGCATTATTTTATCAAGAACATAAGGTATCTCTAGTCCTAGATGATATATACCATAAAATATTCTCAAGCAAATTATTAACAATGGTGGTCCAGACTAATTGTTAATCTTAAATCAAACTCAGTTTATCTTAAAAGAGAGAGCATTATAATAGTTAAGAGAATAAATCAATTATAATAAAACAAGGTTGCTATTGCAAAGATAAATTCAAAGTCATAACAAATTTGAATCAAGGACACCCCCTAGCATTGAGGGTTTTAGATATTCATAGAAATAAAACAAAACATGATAAAAATTGTTTTCATTACATATATTTTTAGACGAGTTAATGTTTAATAGCGAAAAGCTCTTGAAAATCTGAACCCACCTTAAAATTATGAGTTCTCCAGCCTTCAAAACGTGTTGGGCCTCCTGCAACATTTTGGGCTTTCTGCAAATTGGGCCTCCATACGCGTATGACCCTAGACCATACGCGTATGGCCTTGTTCCTGGGCCAAACCTGATACATGTAAGCAACATGGCACACATCTAGGCAGGTCCTATACGCGTATGGGTAGTGGAACTACTTTTCCTCCCCTTTTGTTGGTCCGCGTAGAGATACACATATGGTCAGAGCTTACAACATTTTTCTCCATTTTCCTCTGCTTCCTTGTTCTGGACCTATGTTTTGATTCGGTCATTGATTCTCTGTCCCCTTTTAACCTACATCCAACATGCTACACATACCAAAAACGTAAAAATAGCTAAAAGAAACTCAAACTATATCAACCACTATATTGACACAAACTGACTCAAAGGATCAAGAATTAAGACCAAAGTTATACATTTCACCTGGATTTTTGAAGTATAAATGACGAAAACTATAGCATAAATGGTGACTGATCATTGGTTTTTACTATGAAAACCTAGTCAAGAAATTTATTATGAACATTACTGCTGAGTGTAATTTGGAAGGCAACAAGGAGTATAGAAAGGTGTATGATAGAGGAAAGTTTGTGGAGTTTTTTACTTCAATTATTAATGATTATTTGGGAAAAAGAAAGTCTACAAGGTCTGACAGGGTTTCTCTATTGATAAGATTATAACTAAGGAAATGAAATCTGGCAGCGAGGAAGAAAAGGAAACTACAATTGAGGATTACGAAGAGCATTATGTTGAAGCACTGAAGTATAATAAAATTATGAAGCTTCTTAGTGATGCTAAGTTGTTTAATACAATGTGTAAGACCCTAATTTTGACCCTAAGATCCCTCATGCTACCTCCTCATTTGCATTAGCTTTGGGATCACACCTTGGTATCCTCCTTACCCCTCATTCATTGGGTTTGCATTGGGATAGATCACCAAGAACACATTGATTGTATCATACTTTTTTTTCTTTGTTTACTAACCAAAATACCAAAAATATGTCTATGTATAGCTTTGTTCCTTTTGTAGGTAGTGTGTGCATCCACCCATGCCTCATCAAGCTCACAACTAGGGTTTGAGACCCTCAGTGCAATGAGATGAATCAAGAGATGGTTCACATTGGTTATGTACATCATATATGGATCCCCATGTTCTTCATTTATCATTTGGATCAAGAAATCATCAAGAGTTTGAAGCTAGGTTGCATTGGAAACCCTAATTCATCTAGGTATCTTGTGTGACTTCCTCAGCAAGTTTCTTCAACATTTGGTCCAATACATCAAGGGATACTTCATTTCAAATCATATGATACATATAAGATCCTTCATGAGTCCAAAATACTAAGAGAGCTTCAAGTTTGCAAGTTGGTTCAAGGTGGTTGACCAGAGAAAGTCAACTGGTCAAAACTGGGGTTCCCTAGACTTTATCTCCTACACTTTTTGTCATATTAAAATGATTACAAGAGAAATTTTACTCCTTATGACATTACAAACAACTTTCATGTTGTTATCAAGAGCTAGTTTTGCTTAGAAAGTCATTTTTTATGGTGAAACATTATAGATCATTTTGTATGTACCCTAGTTAGGAGGTCAACTTCCAAGGACCATAACTTGCTCAATTTTTATGCGACGAAGTCCATACAAGTTTCATGATCAATTCCAAGATGTCCTCTCTAACTTTTATTCTTTGATAAATGTCAAATTCAACTTGAAAGGCCATGTGCCAAGATGAAACATTATAGGTCATTTTGGGCCAAATCCAAATGATTTCAAATTTTTGACCAAATTTAATAGGGATGAAAGAGATACAACTTTTATGAAGGAACTATTTCCATTTGAAGCTCATAGCAAACATTATTCAAGGTGGAAGAAGTGGTTATTTGACTTGGTACTTAGAAAAGTTTCAAATATGTTTGATTTCTCAAATTTCGCCTCAAAATTCATTATGATCCAAGCTCCAAATCAAAAAGTGTTCAACCTAAGTTGTTCCCCTTGATATCACCTTTCCAAAAAGTCTAAGATCACCTTATTTGGACCAAGATTAAGGGACTTGCGTATGGTTCCTTTCATAGGTTGTTTTTGGCAAGATTTGAATTCAATTGTCCATTTCCTTTTGCATGCTTACATGTTATTATTTCAGGATCCATTGTACACAAATTGGAGTGAGATTGCATCATTCTTTGGGCCCAAATCATTGCCCATGCATACATGCACCAAAGTTGCTAAATTGGCAAAATTTCAAAGTGTGTGAAAAGCAACTTGCTAGGCTATATATACATGACCTTGGTGATCAGAAGGGGGATCCCTGCTTGCCCAAGCTTTAAACCATTGCCTCCTTAACCTCCATTAAAGGATAAACTTGAAGATTTCACTTGAAACCGAGTTTCAAATCTCCTTCTGTTTTGAGATTGAAACTCCAAGAATCCAAGCCTCTCTTTGATCCATTTCACTTCCTGCAAGCTTATAGATTCAAGCCAAGCCAAATTGGAAGCACGATCAAGCTAAATTGAAGCTACCCGAAGGTGAAATTTCATAAACTTCTCTTCTTCGATTCTCCCTCATTTCTCAACTATTTTGATTGATTTTTGGTTTGCTATAGTCCTACCAATGTAGGAAACAAGATTGAGTTGCTTTGAGGTTAAATCGAAGCAACTCAGATCATGAACCTCAAATTTCAAATCCATGTATCTTTCAATATACTTGGAATTGAAAGAAATGGAGGTCAGATTTGTGCTCCTGAGCATTTTTCCTTTAAAACCATGTCCTTAATTTTCATTTTTGTGGTGGTTTGTGGTGGACCAGTCTAGAGAGGTCCATCGGAGAAGATGATCGGAGCTAGGGCTCTGGTGGTGCGTTGGCACCTTCCAAACCATCAGATCCTTTCAAAATGTTTTAATCACGGCCTTTCTTTTTTATTACCACGCGTGTGATGCTTTGACTGAGGTGCATCGTGGATAGCGTGCGCTTGACCATCAAATAGGCCACCTAAATTAATAAGGGAGATCTGATGGCCCTTGATTTTTCATATTTTCTGATTTTTCATTTAATTACCTTATTTTGTTTATCACAATAAACCCATTTTTAATCCAAAAAATATGGGACTTTCACCAAAAATATTTAAATATTGGTTCTCTTCCATATTCTGAATTATAATTATTTTTTGGATTGTGTTAGCTGACCAATTTCGGCCAGAGAAGAAAGCCGGTTTCGACTAGGGAACTTATCGGAGCATCCTCGATAGGATGGTGGATGCGTCCATAGGTCGACATATGCAAGCTTCGGTCGAAGTCGAAGGGTTTGAATGGTGAAGGCAATCGTGGGCAATCAAAGAACATGGCTAGTTATTTATCAACATGGGGGAAGTGAACCGACGCATGACATTATGAGATGGTTTTGTAACCTCCAGACGGTTATTTTCAATTAGTATTTAAGCCAGTGTTAGGTGAGATTCTAGAGGTGGCATTTTGAACATTTGCAGTAGGAGTAAAACTTGAAGTATCAAAGCGTTTACGAGAAAAGAGTCAATCTCCTCACAAAAATTTACTTTGCCTCCAATTTACATTTACAAGTCATTTAATCTTACCAAGTTTACCTTTGTTTCTTGCTTTACCATTTACACTTTCCTTTTTAGCCTTAATTTTACCGCGTTTCTAACTCATCAAGAGTTACGTTTACTTCTCCAAAACCTTTCAAAGACATTATTTACCAAAAACCATACACTTAAAACACTAAGTCCAGGACTTTGTAGCCGGTCCTGCAAGTAACCCTCTTATAGGAAGGCTAGAGATTATTGACGAACCAATAAATTAGCACACCTGGTGGGACCTTGACAATGTTAAGTGTATCCGATTGCGTAGTGGAAAAATGACGTATCCTAGACCCACAAAGAAGCGTCTTCGATGGGAGACACATCAACACCCCATACCGTCGATATCGGCTCTAGCGTGGCGTCGACGGTTTCGACAGCGTTTGTAGGGATAATTCTGACACCGTGTCAGCCACAAATTCCGACACCAACAACCATGGTTACTATTGGGTAACATATGCCCAGGTTCACGACCCCCATGCATAAAATGTTGGGAATACCGACTGAGTTTATGGAAAATATGCACAACCTCGGTTCGACTTACAACAATACCTCATCATCGACATTCCCTCGTGTAGTACCTCAAATTTGCACCCTACCTTTTGTACATTCATTTCATATTAGGTCATTAACATAACATAGTCCATTGCATAGCATTGCATAGCCATTTGCCCAAGTGCAAGCCCACTGATAAATTAGGTCAAACTGGTCAGGAGAATCAGTCAAACAAGCAAGCATGTGCTATTTTCATTGGGACAAAGCCCTAGGGTTGATTTATCAAGTTCATATGGTCTAAGGATCATTTTGAAGTGGTTTGGCCAAAGATTGGATGATCAAAGCTCAACTGTCAGGCTGAATTTCATCTGGAACCATAGAAAGTCAATTGTGGTCAACTGTGCCTGATTTAATGGATTTGGAGGAGGGAGAGGGTTGGATATATTTCATTCATGTTGAAACAAGTTTCATTTGACATTTCAAACATCAAGAATGAAGAAAATAAAGTCAGATGGAAACTTTCCAAAAATAGAAAGTGACTTGTAATTGAAAATTGCCAAAAATGGAATGTTTTTCTCCTCAAAATTACGTGTTCAAAAATGTTTCAAATGAAAATTTGTCCAACATGAAAGTTGTAGATCTTGCTCTCACCTTTCCAAAAAGTCCAAGAACATGAATTTCTCATTTGTGGTTGAAAAGTTATGGATTGATCTGAGGACAAAAAAGTTGAATTTCAAAGTGGCATAACTCTTGATTCACAAAGCCAATTCATGTGGTTCTTTTTTTGAGCAAACTCCATTTGACATGTACTATCATAATCCATCATCACATTTCATGAAAACTCATCACATAAAAGTCCATTTTTCAAGTGATTTAATTTTAAAAAGTGGAGGGAAAAAGTGATTTTGAGAAATATTCATGGTTTACACATAATTTCACTTGCATTGGCTTACAAACATCATTTGAAACTTGCTCCAAAACATATTTTTTGAGTAAATTTGAAGGAAAATTCATGCACTATTCACCATGCATTTTCATGCATAGGGTGAAAACTCAATTTGCCAAAACACTCCCTAATTCATTCATTTCATTAACATTTGGCTTAAGTGTGATTAGAGAGTGATTAGTAGAGCATATATATACTCTAATCATAACAGAATTTGAGAGGTTAATCACTTTTTCACCATTTTTGGATCTTGAAACTTTTTCCCTCCAAAATTTTCTCTCAATCAAAACTTGAAAATTCTCCACATAGCATAGCATTTTTCTTCCATATTCTGGTTTATTGAGGGTAGTGGATGAAGAATCAAGCATTGGATCATCAAATTCGAGCAAAATTTGTGTACATTTCAAGCAAACTCATGAAGATGGAAGTGGAAAATTAATCAAGATCTAGTTCGTTTCAAGCTTCAATTCACACACAAAGCTTCAAGTTATCATCTCAGGAGTTGATTTGGATCATTTAAAGCCTTGGATCGTGCACATTTAGGGACTGCTCTTCAAGAGGTTCAGTTTTCGAATCTCTCAATTCTTAATTCCATTAACATGTTTAGATAGAGTTTTTCATGCTGATTAATCTGACATAAAATGCGTGTGAAATGGATAAAAAATGAATGAGTTATGCTTGCTTAAAGTTTGACATGTCCAAATGTTTTTGCTCGAATCTCTTAATCCATGGATTGTTAGGTTTAGATATTGATTGATCTGTAATCTACATTGAAAGAGCTTTCTGTTGATGTATGCATCTCAAAATTCTGGAAAATTTTCTGAACACAGCTCCGCCGTCTTCGCGAAGAAGATGGTGGAAACCACCGCTGGCCATACGCGTATCACTATGCGCCATACGCGTATCACTGTGCGCCATACGCGTATCACTATGCGCCATACGCGTATCACTGAGCCACCACTGGCCATACGCGTATCACTGTGCACCATACGCGTATCACCTGCAGCATGTTTTCAAACTTAAATCCATTTTATTTTTCCCTCCAATTTCCATATGCATTGTTTTCCAAACTTCAAAAATTCATAAGTTCTTCATTTTTTGTCCAAATTTGATGAGACTTTTTGCATTATTCTCCTTGTGATGTGTAGTTTTTTATGGTGATTTTTAATATTTTTGTGCACATGTGGAAAAATAAATTTCCTAGGGATTGTTTGAATGTATCATTTGTGTACCATGCTCACCATATCATTCATAAAATGATGATGCTTTCAAATAAATGGATGAAATTTTTTGTGCTTGTTCTGGACATCTTGATGGTGATTTTCATGTAGAGTTTATGATTTTTGGATACTTGGTGAGGGAGATATGAATTTTTGAATTAAGGTGTGACAATTTGTGTCACACCAAGCTAGGTCAACTTCATGATTTTATTTAAAATGCTTAGGGATGTTGATTTGAGCTGAAATTTTGCATGAATGAACATTTGTATGTTGAGATCACATGAGATTTTTTCTGGAATTTTTGATGACATTTTCTAATTGATTGTGATTTTCTCTTCTGTTTGATCATTTTGTGATTTTTTGTGACACATGTTGGTGTTTGATTTGTGAAATTCTCATGATTAATTGGATGGATGTGAAATTTGACATGAGCATTCTAGACACATTATAGGACATCATGGTTTTAATCCCATTCATTTATAATATGTTGTCGCTGTTTTATGAATTATTGAAGTGGATGCTTGTGTTGATGCCTTGAATTGGCTTGTATAAATGTGTCTGGACTTCTTGATTTTCATTGACCTACTTTATTTTGTCCAATTGAGCTGAAAATTGACATGATACTTGTTGATTGTGTCCTGTTTAGGTGTGAATTATTTGAGGATTTTTGGAATTGTTTTGGTATGCTTTTGAGTGAGATAGTTCTGTTTGGGTCTTTGGGTGTTGCAAATTGCATGTTTGATGTTAAAATGTGCATGAAATGATAATGGTGAATGGTATGAGCATGGGACCAATTGCATTTGCTTTTAATTTGTTTGAATTTGATTTTAGTGTAGAATCACTTGCTGTTTAGATTTTTTTCTCCCCTTTGGACCCTAGGCTTGGCCTAGTGGTCTTGTTTCTCACATTTGGTTTGACTTTTCAGGATGAAATGCACAATGCTTAAGGAGATTGCTTCAAGTCAATTAAATTGAGATTGTTTGATGTTGTCTACTAACTTGACTTTGTGTTGTAGGGATTGATGCTTGAGCTTAGGCTTATGGCTTGCACTTGTGTGCATTAACTTGTGTTGCTTTGTACAGAATAACTGATTAACAATTTGCTGTTTACTATTGGTTTGTCTGAGTACTGATGATACTTGATTGATTTCAGGTACATTAAGTCGCTTACAGTTCTTTAAGAACTTGCTTGCAGCTGCTTGGTTTTTAAACCACTTGAGGTAGGACTTCTATTCTCCATGTAGTCTGGAAGACCTGGCCTGTTACTTGGCCAGGCAACTGTCTGAAGTCCTCCTTAAGAGGCGATGTTTGTGGTTGTTTACATTTTGTGCCAAGCAGGTGAAGACCTCTATGAGGAAATTGGTGGATCAAAGGGATATGCAATCTATCCCCCACTATTCTGTTGAGTCGTCCCTCTGCTCACACGGCTGTGTGTTGATGCATTGGGACACAAACCCAAGATCTCGTGCTGTTGCACAATCGAGTCAGAGTCTTGAGCGTAGAAGGGTCCCTCCATTCTGGACCCACGCTCCTTTGTCTGAAGCTCTCCCTGGTCAGGGATAAGAGCTGTGAAGTCTAATCTTCACTCGCCTCTCATCTGCTTCACCTTAGCCTCGCAATGGCAAGGTTAAGAGCGAATACTACCCATGTACAGATGACTTGCTTCGGCAGTCAAACCCATTGTTTGAGCCTCACTTGACTGGTTATAGTGTGTGCTTTGTGAATATTTGTTTGCTCTGTTTGCTTGTATGCTTGTGTGCTTGCTTTCTTCCTGGATAGGATTAGCTTGCAGTTGTGCAAGTAGGTAGAAACCTCAACGTAGGACAACTTTGCATGACAACACTAGGCTCGAGTCGTAGTCTCCCTAGTTGTGTTTCCCTCTGTCATCTGGCTAGGCTAGTCCTGTGTCCCTTCGTAAGGGAACTACGTCGCCCTGATCCTCATACCAGATGAGGTACGTAGGCAGGAGATGAGCAGATCTCTCCGGGCGCCTGTGTCTTTGTTTTGTGTTGTTGTGTGCTTGGAAGCTGATGTAAGTCCATCGAGTGGCATTCGGGTTTCAGTGTGCGTGTGTTTTGGTTCGGATGCTGATGTAAGTCCAGTGATTGGCATTGAGGCTCCACGTTTGCCTTTGCCTGTGTTTGTTTTGTGTGCGTGTTAGCCGAGCTACGAATGCTCTGATTCTCCTTCGTCCAAAGGAGATACGTATGCATAGGATGCGACATCCTAGCGAGCATGTGTCGTTTCCCCAGTCCGAACTACTCCGACTCTGATGTCTCTGTCTGATAGACTAAGTAGGCCCAGGATGCGATATCCTGCCGAGTTAGTTTCAGTCTGTTTTCTTGTGTCTCTTTCAGCCAGTGTGTGTGTGTTTGAGCAGTATTTTAGCAACCATTTTCCTTCCTATTGTGCGTGGATCCCGTCGAGTACGACGGATGCGTAGGGGTGCTAATACCTTCCCTTCGCATAACCGACTCCCGATCCCATTCTCTTTGGTCGCGAGGCCATGCTTTTTCCAGGTTTACTCTGAGCGTTTCCTTTCCCTCTTTTGGGATAAATAACGCACGGTGGCGGCTCTGTTGTTTCGTTTTCCCGCCGGTTTTTCGCGTAATGCGACACCTCGCTACCAGGGGTTTGGACCTTTGGTGTAACACCCCTTTCTCTACCCCAAAATACTTAACATATAATCAGATTAAATAAGCACGCATATAAATAAAAGGGCGTCACATCGACGTTTTCAAAAACTAAAATCTTTCAAAAACCAACATCATTCATCATCAATATACAATACACTTGGTATTTAAAATAACATATTTCAATTATCATGAATATTCCAGAATATGCGTTCGCAGCGGAAAATAATGAATACTCATGCATTTCATAAAATGATCCATGTCCCATACCATGATCATCTCTTAATAATCTCCTCGAGATAAAATAAAACCATATCCATAATATTGGGCACTCTGGCATCTCCAACAGCAATTGCAATCAAACATGTTCACAAGTAATAACATAATACGTATCCAAATAAGATATGAGTTCAATACTACTAATCTACCCGTGTTACATGACCAGAGCATTGACTCACTACCTAGTCTCCAAATTAGAATACGGAAGCTCTCCGGCTAAATCTCGAATGAGCTACCTTCCACTTACTGCATCAATACTACTCTGGAGTATCTGCACGATGCCCATGTAAAGGCAACATTCAAACAGAAAGGGTCAGAATTCAAATCATTATGAAGAAGTATAATAAGGCACAATGATTAACTCAACAATTAACGGAATTCATCACACCTTGTATAACCATGTCAATAATATTAACTAACATTTATTTCACATGTTTCAACATCCATCAAAACTCAAGGAGTATAATATTAAGATCCCATACTATATTTCCGATTATACACATAACTACAATTATCACATAATCACATACTTTACCAAGTTATGTATCCAAACATCACCAAATTCAATTACCATATCTTATACACACATCACAATCACAACACTGCATACACTCAATTATCACATGACTCTAAAGTGACTCAATGCAAGACATGTGACTCTATGCATGTGGTACCGCAATGTGAACCCAACATTTCACCGCTTTCCGATTAAATATCTAGAATCCAAGCCACGCTTCCGATCCGGACAAGATCAAAGCCACCACGTCTATTTCCAATTAAGGATCAACGTCTACTACGCCTATTTCCAATTAAGGATCAACGTATGCTACGCCTACTACGCCTATTTCCAATTAAGGATCAACGTATGCTACGTCTACTACGCCTATTTCCAATTAAGGATCAACGTATGCTACCATGTGAACCCACAATTTCACCGCCTCCACCATGAACCAACCATGCCATGAATGAATGTACAAATACCAACACATATGCAATTAAGATCATCTCTACCATCTTAACATTCCACATATCACCATAATTCAACTCTATGAATTATCCACCAATGGTACATATACACATTAATCACAATTACACCATTCACATAATATGCAATTAAGATCATCTCTACTATCTTAACATTCCAAATATCACCATATATAAACGAATTATCAAATACGCACAATTAGATTTCATTTCAAAATGATTACAGCATTTAAATCCTCAATTTGTCATTTTTCAACAGTTTTAACCGGTTAACGCATTCAGGTAACCGGTTAACGCGAACCAAAACGCACTCCCTGGAAGATTTCAACAGTGTTAACCGGTTAACGCTTTTGGTTAACCGGTTAACGCAAAAACAGAAAGAAATTCCTGGCAGATTTTCAACAGTGTTAACCGGTTAACGCTTTTGGTTAACCGGTTAACGCAAAACAGAATGCTATTCCTGCGTTAACACAAAACAGAATGCATAATTTTCTGCCTTTTTCATCGTTGGAGGACTTTCGGACCTCCGATTTTGATTCCGTAAAAAGCCAAACGTTCAGAAAATTATAACTCATACAATACTCTAATTATATAAGGTTAATGTACAGTTTTAACACAATTAAACCACCACAAATCAAGAATGCTCATCAAAACCTAATAATTCCAAAACCACGAAATTTAGGGATTTTAACGTAAACATATTTCTACCCATTGACCCAATCATACTAACCCATAATAATAAGGATTCCCCCCTTACCTCTTCAATTTTATGGAAACCCTAGCTCCTCTCTCGTTCTTCCCCTCTTCTCCTTACTTTTCCTCTTCTCTTTCTCTATTGTTGTCAAATGATCAAATGAATCCTAATTCTCACTCTCCTCGCCTCTTATATACTAGTATTACATTTGGGCTTAAGGAATGATACCTCTAATTTAATTAATAGGCCCAATAAGACCTAATATTTAAATATCTCTATTTAATTCAAATAAATCAAACCAACTCAATATACACACCAAGTTAATTAATTCCATTATTCATTATATCTCATATCCACTAAATAATTAATTAAAACACCAAATTAATTAATATAATCAATTGTTATACTACCTAACAACCAATTAATTAATTAACACTCTAAATAAATAAGATCAAATATAATAATAATAATAATATAATAATTAAATACTAAAATTGGGTTGTTACATTTGGCAACCCTATTTGGTCGACCCCAAGGTTTCAGATTGACGTCTAAGTTAGTCCCAACTTTTACGTCAAGTTCTGTCGTTGTTATGAGATAACAGATGGACGAAAGTAACCATGAAAAGGTACACATGCTAACTCAGCAAATGGGTACCATATTGAGGCCATTGATCCAGGATTCAACATAGAGTTACCAACAGTTGGAAACCCAAATGACAAGGATAAGAGATTTTTTGGGAGCCCTAAGGGCTCAGGTCCGTCGGAATCCTACGCCTCCTCCTCGACCGGAAACACCGGTTCAACAAGAGGAGATGACAGATGATACTGTCGAATAGGAACGTCAGGAATTCGAATAGATCCGAAGGGTGGCACGAAGGCCCCCTTGTGGTAATGGTGAACCGTAACCAGGATCCTGACCAGGTGGTCCGACAAGTTCGACACGATGCAGCCATGGGGGAACAAAACCTAGAGGCTATCGTTGAACATATCATAGTGAGAAATGGAGTAAATCCTTGCCTACAACAACCGATTTACTCTTCACCTCTACCAAATTTTATCTTACAGACAGAATTGCCTAGGTGGTGGAAAGTCCCAAAATTCACCAAGTTCGCTAGGGATACTGAAGAATCCACCGTCGAACACGTGGCCAGGTACCAGACCAAGGCTGGTGACATAGCGAATAATGAGGACTTGAAGTTAAAATACTTCCCAAGTTCTTTTACAAAAAACGTGTTTACATGGTTCACAATGCTACCTCCACAGTCGATCCAAACGTGGACACAGTTAGAGAGATTGTTACATAAATAATTTTACATGGGAAAATCGAAGATTATCCTCAAAGAACTATTTAGCGTTAAGCGAAAGGTTGTTGAGTCATTCGATCAGTATCTAAACAAGTTTAGACTGCTGAAGGCACGATGCTTTACTCAAGTCCCTGAACACCAACTAGTCGAGATGGCGGCTGGGGGTCTAGATTATTCTATAAGGAAGAAGCTGGATACTCAGTATCTTAGAGATATAGCCCAATTGGCCAATAGGGTTCGACGTGTCAAATGCTTGAAAGCTGAGAAGTCCAAGGCAGGTCGATATCATAAGAAATAAAAAGTGTCCTACATCGCAGTTAAAGGAGTTTCTTCCAACGACGAAGATATTGTCGACATGAGTGAGGTTAAGGTGGCAAAACTTAACCCCGGACCTCCGTATGCGTGTAAGGTTATGAAGCCCTCGAATCGAAAAACCCCTGTCAAAACAGAGAAAACAGACAAATACGTAGATAAGACCTATACTTTCGATGTGTCCAAGTGCGACGAAATCTTTGATCTGTTAGTAAAAGATGGTCAGATTATCGTACCTTGGGGTTTAAAAGACCCTCCCATAGAACAAAATAAAAAAAGGGGATTATGTAAATTTCATAATTTCCTTGGTCACAAAACTCACCAATGTGTTCTTTTCAGGGGTTTGGTGCAGAAAGCTTTGAAAGAAGGAAGGCTCTAGTTTGGCGAAAGGCAAAAAATGCAGGCGGATTCCGACCCTCTGAAGGTGGAGGAAGCGTTGTATGCAGAGCCTCTCGAATGCATGATGGTAGAGACTACTAATGGTCTCATTGAGGTTTCCAAAGCATCATCGTTAGCTGAATCGTTTAAAGTGATGATGGTCGAAACTACTAAAGGTTTCGGAAATAAGCCCGAAAGGAGGTCCGAGTCGGCCTATCCCCAGCCTTGGAAAAGCTTATCAGACTTCTAAGAGAAGTGTAAGGAAACTGGGTCAAAAGCTCTTCTATGCCCAAAGTGCAGCGCGATGTTCGACGAGAAAACCGCCGAAAGACTAAAAGCTGACAACAATGCTGTGAAAGAGGAGAAACCTATTGTCCCACACTTCGTGTTCGACAGGAATGGATCACCTCAATGGAACAAAGATTATAGAAGACGGTTTCAATGTTCCCGACCAAATACCTTCATTCCTCCAACTAATGTTCCACAGGAAAAGTGGATAGAGTCCATCAATCAGAAAGGGGGAAATAGCCAAAATGGAGGGTGTTGGGGAAAGAGACAACATCTCCAGAGAAGAAAAGGGGCTACACAATATCTCCTAATTACAAAGGAAAGAATCCAATGACTAGGACACAGCGAAGACGCCACCAGCGAAATAAAAAATCTGGGAAAGTCGTTACGACTCCACAGTTGAACCCTTCGGAAACCGCTGGACAAAAGGAACAGATGCCAAAAGTCGTAAGACCAGGAAAAATGATGGGAAATTAGACAGTGGCCATGATTGTCGACTCGAAGGGAAAGAAGGCAGTACTAGCCACTCAGAATGTGTAATGTTTGTTAGAAGTCGAGAGGCAGCCACGAAGCAAGGGCCAATCGAAGGAGGAAGAGCCCGAGTATTTTCCCCAACCAGAGGAAGGAGAGCCTGAATACTCCCCTGAATATGATGAGGAATTCGACGAAGACATGTACGACGAAAACAACGATGATATTTATGGTGACAATTTTATCGTAAGCTGTGGCATTGTATCGGTGTTACCAGCTAAATAGGACATGGTATCTGAAGTCTCTAAAACAGAGGGAGATTTTGTACCAGATGAAACAGAGAGAGAAAAACCTTTGTGCTACTACGTCATGAATAGCAGCGTGGTGGAAGAATAGAAAGCTATGTTTGAAAGGCCCATCCCAGGGATGATGTACCATTTGAAGCCATTGTTCATCAGAGCAAGGGTCGATGGAATGGCTGTGAACAAGGTTTTTGTCGACGGAGGCACTGCAGTCAACCTGATGCCCTATACTTTGTTTAAGAAAATGGGAAAGGGTGACGAAGACCTTCGACAACACAACATGGTTCTCTCAAACTACAAAGGGAAAACCAACAATATAATGGGGGTTGTTCAGGTCGACCTCGATGTGGCCACGACAACACGTTCAACACTATTCATGGTGATAGACTCAAAAGCCAATTTCAACTTACTCTTGGGTCGAGAATGGATCCATGAGATAGGGGTTGTACCGTTGACGGTCCACCAGAGGCTTATAATCTGGCGAAAGGAAGACATCATAGAAAATATTAAGGCAGACCAAAGTTATTACCGGATCGACGATAGGGGTTCCAAGAGGTCTTTCGACCAACACTTGGCAAATATAGTGCCATATGATGATGAACCAGGCTCCTATACTTCCGTTAAAACTGGCCGAGTTCTGAACTTGGACCTTGATCATGGTTTCATATGGGATAACGAGGAAGACACATGATCAGAGACGGGAATTCCACCTACGGGGTGGCCTACAGCCGACGAGGATGATTACTGAGTCAGAAAGCCTGGCTCGAATTTCGGCCTATTTGGCTGAAAATAAGAGGAAGTCAATTCTGGAAAGGAAGAGACTTTAGGATTTGGCCTGTAAGGTCGAAGGTTTAGAAAATGGTCGACTAGACCAGACAACAGCTTCAGAAAGTCGGAGGCTTGATTGTATCTATGACAATGAGCCTTTGGGGTTCGAAAAGAACCCACTAAATGAGTCCCAGAAGATGCAAGCACAAGATCCCCTCGAAGAGATCGATCTGGGAGATGGAATCACAAAAGACCAACTTACATAAGTACTAATGTGGGGTCAGAAATGAGGGTGAAACTAGTTGATGTATTGACCGAATACAGGGAATGCTTTTTCTGGGATTATGACGAAATATCAGGTTTAAATCAAAGCATCGTGGAGCATCAATTGCCTATCCAACATGGGAAAAATCCAGTGAAGCAACACCCTCGATGTTTTGCTCCATACGTCACTTTGAAGATCAAGCAAGAGACTGAAAGACTCCTCAAAAGTCATTTCATAAGAATGGCAAGATACATCGAATGGTTGGCCAACATAGTGCCCGTCATCAAGAAAAACGAAACTCTTAGGATTTGTATAGATTTTAGAGATCTAAATAATGCCATGCCAAAGGATGAGTATTCGATGCCCGTGGCTGAAATATTGGGTGACTCGGCCGCAAGGTTTGAATACCTGTGCTTGCTTGATGGATACTCTGGCTACAATCAAATTCTTATTATCGAAGGAGATGTCCCCAAGACAGCGTTTTGATGCCCTGCTGCTTTGGGGACGTACAAGTGGGTCGTCATGCCGTTTGGTTTGAAAAACGCAGGAGCAACCTACCAAAGGGCTATGAACGCCATATTTTATGACTTCATTGAGAAGTTCATGTAGGTGTATATTGACGACATCGTGATAAAATCTTCATCTCAGGGAGGGAACTTGGATCACCTTCGAAGCTTGTTCGATAGAATGACAAAATATGGATTAAAAATGAATCCATTGAAGTGTGCTTTCGGTGTGCATGCAAGTGACTTCTTGGGATTTATGGTACATAAACGAGGTATCGAGATCAATCAGAACAAGACAAAGGCAATCTTAGACCTCAAAAGCCCATCGACAAATAAGCAGCTTCAGTCTTTGTTGGGGAAAATAAACTTCTTAAGGAGATTCATATCGAATCTAAGTGGTAAAACGAAGGTATTTTCGCCACTACTTAAAATTAAGAAGGAAAGTGATTTTTACTGGGGCCCCGAGCAACAAGAGGCTTTCGACGCAATCAAGGGGTACCTTACCAAGCCTCCTATTTTGTTACCTCCCAGTAGGAAGAAAAATATGAGTTTATATATTGCATCAGATACGACTATAGGGAGCATGTTGGCTCAAGAAGATAATAATGGTTCGAAAGACCTATATATTACCTCAGTAGAGTGTTGGTAGATGCTGAAACTAGGTACAGTCTCATAGAAAAACTATGCCTATGCTTGTACTTTTCCTGTATGAAATTAAAGCAATATATAAAACCAATTGATGTTTATGTTTCGTCTCATTACGATATTATGAAACATATGTTGTCTAAACCTATTCTGCATAGTAGAATTGGAAAATGGGCACTTGCGTTAACATAGTTCTCTCTAACATTTAAACCTTTAAAGGCCATGAAAGGCCAGATCGTGGCAGATTTTATAGTGGATCATGCCATGGACGAATCATCTCTGAATGTGGTCAACGCCAAACCATGGCATTTGTATTTCGACGGGTCGAGTCACAAAGATGGAACGTGAGTCAGGGTATTTATATTATCCCCTCAGGATGGTCCGACAAAGTTTTAGTACAATATCAATGAAAAGTGTTCCAATAATGAATCCAAATATGAGGCTTTAATAGTTGGTCTTTGAATCTTGAAAGGGACGGGAGACAGTCGAATTGAAGTAAAGGGAGACTCGGAGTTAGTAGTCAAGCAAGTTACACGCGAATGCAAGTGCACCAAGGGAAATTTGCTGAAGTATTTTGTGACTGCGGCATAACTGCTAGAACACTTTGAAGTTACCGACATAAGACATATACCCAAAAACAAAAACCAAGAAGCCAACTAGTTGGCCCAAGTCTCTTCAAAGTATAAGATGTCTAAGTCAAAATTACAAGATATGATCTAAGTTCGAGAGAAAATGGTGTCGAGTACACCACTGACAAAAGATATCCTCGACAAGAGTGACAGTCGTGATGAAGAGCTCGAAGGAGAATGGCAGGAAACCTGTGGAGTCGAGGAGTCCTGGGGACATGGAGTTTTCACTGTCAACAGTTCATCACCAACAGATTGGAGGAAGCCGATCGTTGAATACTTAGAGAATCCAGACGGAGGTACTGACAGGAAAACCAAATACAGGGCTTTGAGCTATGTGTGGTCAGGAAATAAATTGCTGAAGAAGACATCAGAAGAGGTACTACTTAAATTCCTGGGAGATACTGAAGCGTATTTAGCCATATATGAGGTACACAGTGGAGCCTGTGGCGCCCACCAGGCAGGCCATAAGATGAAGTCGTTGCTATTTCAACAAGGGGTTTATTGGCCCAGTATGTTGAAAGATTGCATAGAGTTTGCCAAGGGATACCAAGAATGCCAAAGACACGCAGGTATTCAACATATGCCGGCAAGTGAGTTGCATGCGATCATCAAACCATGACCCTTTAGGGGGTGGGCATTAGACGTCATTGGTGAAATTCGAACAGCCTCATCGAAGCAACATAATTTTATCCTAGTAGGGATAAATTACTTCACCAAGTGGATCAAAGTTGTCCCTCTGGTGAAGGTGGATCAAGATGTGGTGATTGAATTCATCTAAAAACACATTGTATATATGTTTGGCATCCCATAGACCATTACCACGAATCAAGAGTCAGTGTTTGTGGGACAAAAAATGCAAGAGTTTGCTGGCGAGACAGGCTTCAGGTTGGTTACCTCTACACCTTACTATGCACAACCAAATGGCCAAGTGGAAGCGGCCAACAAAGTGATAATAAGTTTGATTAGGAAACATGTTTCCAAAAAACTAAAGAACTGGCACAAGACGTTGGACCAAATCCTATGGGACAGTTGAACGTCCCCAAAAGAGGCGACAAATTCGAAGCCTTTTTTACTGACGTTTGGTCACGATGCCATATTGACAGTAGATATCTGCTTGCAATCCGCCAGAGTGCAACGCTAGAACGACCTCCACTCCGAACAGTATTGGGACATGATGTTCGACGAATTGGCTGATTTGGACGAAGAAAGATTGGTCGCGGCAGAAATGCTGATCCGACAGAAGGAAAGCATAGCCAAGGTATACAATAGAAAGGTAAAGGAAACAACCTTTACTGATAATGATTATGTTTGGAAAGTGATTTTGCCTATGGATCATCGAGATCGAACCTTAGGTAAATGGTATCCAAAGTGGGAATGACCATTTCAAGTAACTCGAACATTCGCTAATAATGCATATGAGATCAAAGAACTTGGTGGGGATCAAAGGGTCTTGCGAGTGAATGGGAAATACTTGAAGAAATATAAACCTATGCTACAAGAGATCCAAATCCGAACATAAAAAGATTCATTGATTCTTTAAAGTGGCCCAAAAGGGCGTTACAAAACATGGTCGACAGACCTTACAAGAGAAATAAAAAACAAAGGAAAAAATTCAAATGGGGAATCTAGACTTAAAGTCCTCAAACGAGGTTATCTCGTGACTGGTCCTATTGTCTAGAGTGACCTTCTTTCCGCGCAAGTATTTTATGTCAGCCTCGATCTTAAGGGCTCTTTCCCCATGAGATATTCCCCTCAAGACCTCATTATCGATTTCCTCTTGCGCAGGAATTCCATCAACCTTATCCAAAGAAGCTTTTTGCGCTTCTACCTTAGCAACCTTTTTATTAAGTTCAGCGATCTGGGCTTGGTAGTCGGAGATCTGCTGGTCGAAGGCTTCCCGTTGACGAAGACGCTCCTCCTTCTTGTGTTCGAATTCTTCGAGTTCCCGTTCACAGGCCTCACTAGAGTCCCATTCGATCTTTGCCTCATTAAGTTTTGTTTTAATCTGAAGGTCAGCATTTTGTCGAAGGTTGAGGTCCTTGACAAATTGAGTGAAAAATGGCTTAAACTCGACGAATTACTTGACCATTGAGGCAAGAAGATCATGGAGGGAAAGAGAGTCGAGGAATTTAAAAAATCACGAGCAATATCCCCTTCTGTTTCAAGAGTGCACAAAAATTCTCCATTAAGGAGTGACGCCTTCAGTTGCTGAAGAATGAAAACAACCTTGGCATGAAGCTCTGAGGGAGTGACGACAGTCGAAGAGGGGGGTGGCACATCAATCGACAAACGACGAATTTGTTGTAACTTTCTTAGGGCATCAACAGGGTTCCTTTGCTTGAGAGTCCTGATTTCGCTAGGGGTCAAAATGCTGGTCGACGCGCTTTCGTCAGTCACGTTCAGCGGATCAAGAGGTTGTGGAGATGCAAGACTTTGAGGAGCCACTTTGAAACTCAGTTTGTCACTGAGGGATGAAGAGAACGTCGGCTGGAGGATGTTCGATCGTATCTCTAACCACGGTTTCAACCTCAATCGGAGAGCCCACCGGTCCATGAAAGGTATAAGTGTTAGATCACATGACGAAGAGAAACCCGTAGATAATGGGGAGGAGTGTGGACAAATACCTGGAGATCCACAAGAGGTGGAGAAGTAGTGGGAGTCCTCTCTGAATCACGAGGAGTGAGGACTTCTTCGACATCATCCTGGACTGTCGGGGAAACCCTTGGAGCCACCTTCGTTGGAGTCTTCTGGGCTTGAGCCTTCTTCTGCCGCATGGGGGTAGGAGGAGTTTTGGAAGGTGCTTTTGATGTAGAAAAAATATGCGAATGCACACTCCCGTCAGAATCCTCATCGTCCAACACAAGCTCTTCCTCAGGTACCTGAATATTAAAATGTGTGAAGATGTGATAAAAGTCCTAAGGAAAAAACTTGTTCATAAAGTGAATAGGAAATACCTGCAAAGGGGGGGTCGAAGGCGCTCGTTGCTTCTTCGAGGGCTTCTCCAGAGTCGGCTCAGAAGAAGGGGAGAACCTTCTTCGACCATGATAGGAAAAACCGTTAGTGTAGAAAAACGCCAAGGAAAGAAGAAACTAAAGCAGTAACACGTACCTTTTTGGGGGCTTCGTCGACTTGAGGATTTTGGATTTTTGGGTCGGGAGCATTAACGGATAGAGGCGGAAGGCGGTATATCACCGGCGAGAATGGAAAGTGTGTCGAACATGTTTTGAAGAAACTTGTCACTTGGGAAAGCATGACTGTGGTAGGAGTTCCACCATTCGTCAAAATCAATGGTTGTTAGGAAAAATTGTTGAAACTTGAAGACTGGGAGTTCGTAACGGTTAGTAGATTTACAAAAACGGAGGCAAGCCTTGTGATCAACAGTTGTTAACAATCGAATGGACCATACAATATCGGTGTCATGAGATACCAGATGTTTCAGAACCATCTGGCTTAGGCTAAATTGACGAGCCACAAGGTTCGGTTGATTGCTCATGAAACCGAACCCCTTCAACCCTGGTTCAATCTTGTAAGACAGTAAGGTAGGAGTCAAGAAAGCTCTCCATATCGTGTACGACTGGGCTGCAGTCTGTGGAGAGCCACCGGGAAAGGGATCTTTGAACCATTTAGGGCCGAAGGTTCTGTCAGTAAAGGGCGCCATACCAGGAGCAAATTTGTCTGCTTCGATGAACATATTTTAATAATTTTATGAAGATACATGTATTAGGAGTCTTCTGACAGGTCGTCAAAGCCAACCTGGCTCCTTCGATCAGTCAATCTTCATTTAGTCGCATGATACGCTCCGACATTGTATATCCTAACTGATACTCAAAGGTAGCATTTAACCAATGTTGCAAGAGCCATAAAGGACCCGACCAATTCATGTCTTTAGGAGTGTTGGAAAGAAACTTTAGTTTCAGGGTTGCCAGCCCCAAAGCTTGATACAAGGAGGCCAATAGCAATTTGCCTAAAGACACTTGTCGACCCTCATGAATCTGGATCGCCAGGGTAATATAGATTTTTGCTATATGCAAAGAAATAGGATAGAACACGTAGTATGAGATCCATAAAGTGAGGAAGGATAGATGCTCCTCGTCGGACCCTTTGACAGAGTCCTTGTCGTTGTGGTCTTCGATGTAGTTCAGAAGGCTGACCCGATCAAACGAGAAGGTGTTGTATGTCGAAAGGGTGGGATCGAAGGCTTCCCCCAGGGGAGAAAGGTCGGTGGTTTCTGCTACGTCGAAGAGGGTGGGTGTTAACACCCCACAAGGCAACTGGAATGTGTTGGTCGAGCCTTCCCAGAAGTATAGGGACACCAACAACATGTAAGGGTTAACACGATGGGTGTACCTTGATATTTGAATCAGGTCGTAGATTCCTGCACTTCTCCATTGGTCTTGACGCTTTTGTTGGACTTTGTTAAGCCACGCCAGGTATTCCTTGTTGCCAGGAGTAGGCATGGACCTAAAAACCCTGGCTTTCGCCTCCATGAATATGACGTCGAGCACGACAAATTTGTCAAAAGCAGGAGGAACATCAGGTTTGTACCCAGGAAAAAAAGGCGCAACGACCTTTGGGGAAGATTTTGGGTCGGTAAGAGGTCTATGGAACGGCAGAAATTTATTATCAACCATAAAAGGTATCAACATCTGGCGTTTCCAGTTCTTCATAACGGCTTCATCAGAGGATGTGGGTTGAGGAATGCGATTCATACCCTCTTTAGCAGTAAGTTTGAAAGCAATGGGATTGTTGCCAGTAGCATAGGTAGTGATGTCTTTGGCATGAGAAGATAAAGTCATGGTAATATGAAACAAATGACAGGAGTTTTGAGATTCTGTGTGATAAGTTGCAACACAAAAGTGGTTAAAGGTATGAGCGCAAAAGATACGTGAATATGGAAGCAGAAGAGTAATTGAAGAAGAAGAAGGAGCTATTTATAGGCCAGCAAGGTGAATAGTCGAGCACTAGGTGATTGACAAGTGGATGGCTAGGAAGTAATAAGAAGAGTTAGTGGGTTTCAGTTGGGATCCCACGACCTAGGGATAACTGCTAATGATGGTAGAGTGTCTTGGAAATCGTGCGGCCGAAAAAAGTCATCATCACATACTAGGTCATGAGTAATGATAAGATGGCTAGCCGAAATTTGGAACATCAAAAGGAAAGTTTCTTGATCGATGTACTCATGTCGAAACCAGCCTTTTTAGGGGGCAATTTGTTAGCTGACCAATTTCGGCCAGAGAATAAAGCCAATTTCTACTAGGGAACTTGTCGGAGCATCCTCGACAGGATGCTGGACGTGTCCATAGGTCGACATCTATAAGCTTCGATCGAAGTCGAAGGATTTGAAAGATGAATGAAATCGTGGGCAATAAAAGAACGTGAGTAGTTATTTATCAACACGGGGGAAGTTGACCGATGTGTTACATCATGAGATGGTTTTGTAACCTCCAGAGGGTTATTTTCAATTAGTATTTAAGCCAGTGTTAGGTGAGATTCTAGAGGTGGCATTTTGAACATTTGCAGTAGGAGTAAAACTTGAAGTATCAAAGCGTTCACGAGAAAAGAGTCAAACTCCTCACAAAAATGTACTTTTCCTTCATTTTACATTTACATGACATTTAATCTTACCAAGTTTACCTTTGTTTCTTGCTTTACCATTTACACTTTCCTTTTTAGCCTTAATTTTACGCGTTTTTAACTCATCAAGAGTTACATTTACTTCTCCAAAACCTTTCAACGACATTGTTTACCAAAAACCATACGCTCAAAACACTAAGTCCAGGACTTTGTAGCCGGTTCTGCAAGTTGCCCTCTTATAGGAAGGCTAGAGATTGTTGGCGAACCAACAAATTAATTTTGGTATTTTTCATGAATTAAATGTTTTTGTGCATATTTTTAATTGTTTAAAAATACTTATGACTTTTTAAAAATTGTGATTTTTTTGTCTAAAGTCCTTTAACCTTGTTTGACCTAGGATAAATCTCTTGGCCATTTATTTGGTGTTTTGAAGGGATTTTAGGTTTTGTCTAAATTAAAATGTATTTTAATTCATTTTTAATGTGATTTTTAATTGATTAAATGTTTAAAAACCATGTTGTGTCATTTTTATGGTCTTGTGATGTTTGACTTTCTGTTTGGGCCTTGGTCATGGTTGATTTGACTTTTGTTGGATCAAAACCATTGGACTTAGGGGATCAATGAAATGTACATTTCATCTCCCAAAATGAATGGATGGTTTTGATCAGGTGAAATTCCTCTCATGATCAATTTGTGTTTCTCTTTTCCCCTCCCTGTTCATCTTCATCCTTATTCTTCCCTATTCCCTCATTTGACCAATGAAATCTCTAATGTCTAAATGTTAATTGATTCATCAATGACCTTGTGTCAGATGAATCAATACAAGTATGAATGAGATAAGTCCCTCCCATTTTCTTTTAGTGTGTGATATGTTTTAGGAGTTTGGTTCTTTGTACCAAATCTCTAACATGCATTAACACCTATATTTTTATTGCCCGACCTCAGATAGTTGTGACTTCTACATAAGTCAAATTACGATTGCTTAACATAGAGCTAAATTTGACCTTCAAGGCATAACATTCTAGTAAGTGAGATTGTAAGTCTCCCATTCTTCATGGCATTGTGTGGAGACTTGAACTTTTTTCCTTTCATGAGAGCTAGTGGCATATTTGTTGAATTATCCAAGTTGAATCCCTTCTCATGGAAGATGTCTTGGTTTAAGTATTCATATTTGTGAATGAATGGTTGAGTGTTCTCCAAAGAATGACTTAATCAATTAAAACTTTACACTAACCTTTGACTAACATTTGGCTAACATTTGGCTAACCATTGACTAACTCTTATTCATTATTGCTTTACTTTCAAGTCATTTACTTTATGCAATTTAAATTTTAGTCTTTTATCATTCATTGTCATTTACATTTCACATGACTTGTTTATGTTTCAAGTCCTTTTCACTTTGCTCATTTGAGTCATATCTTGTGATTGTATATATTTGTTTGTTTGTCTTTGTTTTGTTTGTGGACTTAGGACCTTAAAACACATAATAACAACAAAAACCCTAAAAAACATTTGGTGGACTGTTAAAATTTGATCTGAACTTTTGGACTTAGAATTAGGCAGCCATCCCTATGCTAAAGGACTTGGCCAATGCCAACATTTAGGACTGAGCTATCTTGAATTGTGCTTTCATCTGATGCAAGACCTTGAGTTCCCATTGATTCATCTACTACCTTGTCCTTGTATTGAATTGCTTATTTTGTTATTTTTCTATGTCCGATGTTTTGTTCTGAGTTGATAAAGGAATATTTCATCTGATACATTGGAAGACATTTGAAGACTGCTAGCTATTGGAGTGCTTGCTTGGATGTGGCTATCTTTATTTGATGCCATAATCTTTATGATGTCTGGATATTGCTCATTGCTTGGTCAAAGTCCAAAGGAAAATGGGTTTCTATATCATTCTTGTTTGTTGGATTGCATCCCATTGGTCAGATCTTTTCAACTCTTAACTTTTTATTTTTGCTTAGGATAACCTCTTCATCTCCTCACACTTCTTAAATTTCAAAACTTCTCCCTCTTTTCAAATATCTTCTTTGCTTATTTTCTAACTTAGACATGTTTTAATGATTAGAAACTTTAACCTTATGCCAATGAATTTTTAAACTTTTTCTTAATCAAACTTGTAAATAAAATTAATCATATTGACTTGACTTTCAAAAAGATAAAAAGAACTAACAACCCCATTCAAAACTTTGGCCTTTTGTGCCCTTTTATTTAAACTTTTTTTGTTAAAATCAATTCATCAACTCATTTGAAATTTTTATCACGAACTATGGGGTTTTGATCCCTCATTTTTTATGTTGGTATGTAGGCACAAGACCGAAGGTCTTGTCAAACACAAAAGTATAATCAATGAATTCTTTTCTCATCCCCACACTCTATACTTTATCAAACATGTTTTATACCAAAAACATATGCACACATAAAAAAGGGTTCCCTAGGAGTACCTATGACACTTTGGGTGCTAACACCTCCCCTTTGTGTAACCAACCCCCTTACCTGTAATCTATGGATTTTATTAGTTTTGATTTGAAAACTTCTTATCTTTGGGTTTTGTTCATACTTTTCCCTTTTCTTTTGGAAACAATAAAAGCGCGGTGGCGACTCTAGTTTTATTGACGTTTAGCTTATCCATAGCTTGGTGGTCATGAATTTACCGCTACAGAAATTAAGTGGCGACTTTGTTGGGGACTAGTCCTCAGTGGGTTTAGCCTACTTTTATTTATGTGTATATATTGGTATATTTGATGTTTGCAGATATTATTTGTGTGATATAATCTATTTGATGTGCTTGGTGATCTGTGTGTGGTGAGATAAGTTCTAACCTGAACTTGAGTGCAATTAAGATATGAGGATGGTATAGTCATGTTCAACTTGTATGGAGTAGTTCTTAACACACTGGCTTGAGACCCATCTACTTAGTGGATGCCTCTTTGGAGTTACTGATGTCACACAAGTTACTTGTGGATAGGCATTGCTTTCTCTAAATCTGGGGTCCGAGAAGCTGAGGACCGTAGAACATTTAACCCAACTTGGCCTATTTAGGACGTAGTGTAGATACTGTTTAAGTGTAGACATGATAACAGTTGTTACACGATACTACACTCAGATGAGTCTCTTTTGAGAATATTATGAGTTGATGAGTCAGTCATCCTAACCTATAATATCTGATAGATGGGATCAAGACCCCGAGAACTTTTATAGAACATGATCTGCAGGTTTTTATCCTTAGTACACTCCTTTGGGATGGTTCTTAACCCGACTCCATTCTCGTGACTCACAATAAACCCTTTGATTCTCGATTGATCCGATCAAGTCTTTTCAATATCAATGGAACTTGGGTGTTGATAAGGTGAAAGCCATAATCCACCAAAATGGATGATTGATCTTGCTGATGACTTGATCCACCCGTTGACCTTTGTTTGTGTTTGTCTTGTGTGTGATCCCTTGTGTGTGATTTTTGCATTCATGCATACATGCACATCATGACATTCATCACAGAAAATAAATTTCAAGGAACTAAGGTCTTATTTGGAAATATTTTTAGACCATGGATAATGGGCGAAGGAACACTAAGAAAGCTCATTATTTTTAGACCTGAGATCTAATGTTATAGCTGAAGCTCATTATTTGAAGAAATCTGAGATTGATGCTCATCTGGTGAAGAAAGGAGGAATTCTAGGGTTGACTTCTGACTTTCTCATTGGTAGAGCTACTATTTTTCCTCAAGCCGGTAGCATGAATGCTTTTAAAGCTATCTTGGTATTTCTCATCTATGGTTTGGCCTTGTTCCTTAACATTGACGATTTTGTTGATTTTAACGCCATTAGAATTTTCTTGATTGGGAATCCTGTTCCGACTCTGTTGGGTGACATATATTTCTCTTTGCATTTGAGGAATTCTAAAGGTGGTGAGACTATTGTGTGATGTGTTCCTCTTCTGTACAAGTGGTTTATTTCGCACTTGCCTCAAATGTCTGCTTTTTTGGAGAACAAGCAATGTCTACGCTGGTCTCAGAGACTTATGTATCTCACTAATGATGATATTGTTTGGTATGATTCTGCATTGGGTAGCTTGGATATCATTGACAGTTGTGGTGAATTCTCTAATGTGCCTCTCACTGGTACACAAGGAGGAATCAATTACATCCATGCATTGGCTCATCGTTAACTTGGGTTCCCCTTGAGAGATAAACCTAATAACACTCATTTAGAAGGTCTATTTTATCAAGAGGGTAAAGATCCCCAACTTTTAAAGAAAAGGATGATACATGCTTGGCATAATGTACATATGAAAGGAAGATCCGAGCTTGGTCCATGCAACTGTGTAGCTTTGGAAGTTTACACCATTTGGGTGAAGAAAAGAGCTTTGGAGCTCAAGATGTTGTATGCTTGTGAAAGATCTATGTCTTTGGTTATGGATGAGCCATCAACTCTCCCTAACTAAGATATAGAAGAATTAGAAGATGCACTCACCAAGATGAAGCAAGAGATAGATATGTGGGAAAAGTGGTTCCATGCTTTGAGCCAAAAACATGAAGAGTTGCAGCTTGAGTCTAAGGACAAGGACACACTTATTGATATTCTTGAAGACCGTGCAGTGAAGAGACAGAGGGAGCTAAAGGGTTTAGTTGCCTCTAGCATGCCTTAACCTTCCCATGCTAGGAAGAAGATTGTTGATCAACTAGTTCTTGAGAAGGCTCAAATGAAGACATCCTTTGAGTCTGAGATTCGACGTATCCGAAGGAAGTATGCACCCATAGACAGATCATCGGATGCAGTTTCTAGGGATCCTTAGGATGACATTTTCCTTTTCTCTTGTATTTGTATTATGGTTTCTGAAATTGTACTCAGTGTAATCCTTCCAATCTTTATGAATAAAAAGAGATTTTTTGGTCAATCGAATTGTTATTATTAATTATTATTATTTGAATATATATATTTGCAAATAAGACTTCATATATTCCTTGAAATTAAAAACAATCAAAACATTGCATTATATGCATCATTTGCATGACATGTTTCTTACACCAGATGTCTTATCAGTTCTTCTTCTGTGCATCAGCCAAGCTGACTCACCATTATAATAATCGTGCTAATCAACCTAAGAGAATGGAGCATCTAGAGCAAGAGAATAGAGAGCTGAAGGATGAGAGCGCCAAACTTACGAGACTAATGGAATCCGTGATTGCTGCTTAGAATTAGTCGTCACCGTCTCCTGTAACTCCTCCTCCTAAGAGGATTGTCATTTCTAAGATTGTTTCATCAACTGTTCCTGTCATTGCTGCCAGCCAACCCTTCCCTGCTATGCATCCTGGATTCCCTTGGGGAATGCAACCACACTTTGTGCCAGAGGGGTATACACCCATATTTGTTTCTCTGTCGGCATCTAGCCCCGTCATGTCAGTGCTACCTCCTATCGCTCACACTCTTCCTCATGTTGAGGACACCATCAACCATTCTGAATCGTCTGAAGGTCCAGATGTCTATGAGAAGATGGATGAGATGAAAGATCAATTCCTTGAGCTGCACAAAGAGTTGAAAACTCTGAGAGGGAAAGATTTGTTTGGAAAGAGTGTTGATGAACTCTGTTTGGTTCCCAACATTAAAATTCCGGTAAAATTCAAGGTCCCAGACTTTGAAAAGTACAAAGGGAATACTTGCCCGCTAAGCCATCTTGTTATGTATGCCAGGAAAATGTCTACTCAAACTGATAATGCCCAGCTGTTGATTCACTATTTCCAAGACAGTTTAACTGGAGCTTCCTTGAGATGGTATATGGGCCTGGATAGTGCTAGCATTCATACTTTCAATGACTTAGGTGAGGCCTTTGTCAAGCAGTATAAGTACAACATTGATATGGCGCCTGATAGGGACCAATTGAGGTCTATGTCCCAGAAGGACAAAAAGACATTTAAAGAATATGCCCAGAGATGGAGAGAATTAGCTGCTCAGATCAGTCCGCCTCTTGAAGAGAAGGAGATGACCAATATTTTCCTAAAGACGCTGAGTTCATTTTATTATGAACGTATGATTGCAAGTGCCCCTAATGATTTTACCGAAATGGTAAACATGGGGATGAGGCTATAAGAAGGAGCCTGTGAAGGATGTTTATTTAAAGAAGAGGTGTCAACTAGCAAGAAGAATGGTGGAAGTTTCTCTAAGAGGAAGGAAGGAGAAACTAGTTCAGTATCAGTGGGGAGGCAGAGGAGGCCTATTGTCAAAAAAAGTTCTCAACCCCGTCAACATCAACACCAAGTTTCTTCAGTAATTCCTTTTTTTCCCAACAATTCCAACAATCAATCAGTTCCAATTCATCAACAACAACATTAACAACAACCGCAACAAATAACCAACTATAACAACAACAATCATCACCAGCAAAATTTTGAGAGGAAGAAGGTCACCTTTGACCCTATTCCTATGACATATGCAGATTTGTACCCATCATTGGTACTCAAAAATCTAATTCAGCCGAGAAACCCTCTATAAATTCCTGAGCCACTACCATGGTGGTTCAAGCTTGATCTTCATTGTGCTTTTCACCAGGGATCCCCTGGTCACGATATAGGAAATGATATCCATTGAAATACAAATTTCAAAAGCTTATGAAGTGTGGTATAATGTCCTTTGAGGATAGAGAGCCTAATGTGAAAGCCAATATGTTGCTTACTCATGGTAACGCTTCTGTCAACATGGTGGACGGTTGTCCAGGGAATTTTAGTGTTTTTGATGTGAGGCGTATTTGAAGGTCTCTGGTAGAAATGCATAGAACTTTGTGTTTAATCAGTGACTGTGAACATGACCATGATAGTTGTCTCATTTGCAGTGTGAACCCTCGTGGGTGTATGGTTGTCAAGAGAGATATCCAGAAGTTGATGGATAAGAATGTAATCCAGATTCAATAGTCGAGGGATATGTGAAATGATGTGAATGTCATTGTACCGGAGTTCAAAACCCCTGTGCGGGTAGTTATTCAGTTTGATAGCAACAACATCAATAATGTCAATAGATCGGTATCACCGTTGGTTATACAGTTAGCGGCCCCCGTCCCATACACATCGGATAAAGCTGTGCCATACCAGTATAATGCCACTATGATAGAGAATGGTCAAGAGGCTCCTCTACCGGTTGCAAACTCAGTGGTAAATATTGCGGATATTGCGAAGGTGACCCGTAGTGGTCGGGTGTTTAGTCTAGTGTTTCTGAAAGTTATGGAAGATGTTTCCATAGGGAAGAAGGCAGAGATTCCTACAGTGAATCCAGTTAGTACTCCAATGTGTCAGTATGGTGAATCCAGCAAATTGAAGGCTAACGATGATGATGAGGTGTTATAATTGATTAAGAGAAGTGAATTTAACATTGTGGAGCAGCTGCTCTAAACACCTTCAAAGATCTTTGTGCTGTCATTGCTAATGAATTCTGAAGCGCACAGAGAATCATTGAAGAAAGTGTTGGAACAAGCTTATGTTGAACAAGATGTTATTGTGGATCAGTTTGACGACATTGTTGCCAACATCACTTCTTGTAACAATTTGAGTTTTTGTGATGAAGAACTTCATGAGGAAGGCAGGAATCACAATTTGGCATTGCATATTTCGATGAATTGTAAGGAGGACGATCTGTCCAATGTTTTGGTTGATACAGGATCATCGCTAAATATGTTATCGACGTCAACTTTGTCAAAACTCTCTTATCAAGGCGCCCCGATGAGGTACAACGATGTGGTTGTTAAAGCGTTCGACGATTCTCATAAAACTGTTATTGGAGAAGTAGACCTTCCAGTAAAGATATGTCCGAGTGATTTCCAAATTACTTTCCAGGTAATGGATATCCACTCAGCCTATAGCTTCTTGTTAGGAAGGCCTTGGATTCATGAAGCTGGAGCTGTGACGTCTACTCTACACCAGAGACTGAAATTTGTGAAGAACGGCAAGCATGTCGTTGTTGATGGAGAGAAGGCATTGTTGGTGAGCCATTTGTCATCTTTCACTTATGTTGATGCTGAAGAAGAAGTTGGAACGATGTTCCAAGCTTTATCCATTACTGATGAATTGAAGAAATCTAGGGCACCCATGGCTTCTTTGAAGGATTCCCAAGAGGCTATTCAGGCTGGCAGTATTGATAAATGGGGCCGTGTTATGGAAGTCACTGAGAACAAGAATAGGGCAGGACTCGGATTTCAACCAGGGCCATTCAACGCCAATGTCAAGGTTATGCAAACAATTTTTCATAGTGGAGGGTTCATTCATAAGAATGATAAACACTCAGATGCCATTATTGAAGATAGGGGTGATGAAGACGAAGCTTGCCCAATAAGTGTACTTTTGGTGTTCGTTCTGGTAAGTTGTTGGGCTTCATTGTCAGCGAGAAGGGTATTGAAGTTGATCCTGCCAAGGTCAAAGCAATACAAGAGATGCCGGTACCCAAAACTGAGAAGCAAGTCAGAGGTTTTCTCAGCCGCTTGAACTATATCTCAAGATTTATATCGCATGTGACTGCCACATGTGCGACTATATTCAAGCTTTTTTGGAGAGATCAGTCTTGTGATTGGACCGAAGATTGCCAGAAAGCTTTTGGCAGTATCAAGGAATATCAGCTCGAGCCTCCGATTCTGTCTCTGCCTATTGAAGGAAGACCATTGATCATGTATTTGACTGTGCTTGAAGAGAGTATGTGATGTGTTCTTGGTCAGTAAGATGAATCAGGAAAGAAATAATATTCAATTTACTACCTCAATAAGAAGTTCATTGACTATGAAACTCAGTATTCTATGCTTTAGAAGACATGTTGGGTATTGGCTTGGGCTGCTAAGCGTCTACGCCAGTATATGTTAAATCATACTACTTGGTTGATATCCAAAATGGATCCAATCAAGTACATTTTTTAGAAGCCCGCTTTAACTGGGAGGATTTCCCGTTGGCAGATATTGTTATCCGAGTATGATATTGAATACCGATCTCAAAAAGCTATTAAAGATAGTGTCTTGGCTGACAATTTGGCCCACCAACCAATTGAAGACTACAAATTAGTGCGGTATGATTTTCCTGACGAAGAGATTTTGTACTTGAAAATGAATGATTGTGATGAAATATTGCTTGAAGAAGGGCTAGAACCTGGTTCTCGTTGGGGCATGATGTTTAATGGAGCTATTAATTCGTATGGTAATGGTATTGGGGCAATGATTATTACTCCTCACGACACTCATTTTCTGTTTACAGCTATATTAACTATCAAGTGTACAAACTGTAAGACCCCAATTTTTGACCCTAAGATCCCTCATGCTATCGCATCATATGCATTAGGCATTGGGATCATACCTTGGCATCCTCCTTACCCCTCACTCATTGGGTTTGCATTGGGAGAGATCACCAAGCACCATGTGATTGTATCATACTTTGTATTTTATCATCTTTACTAACCAAAATACCAAAAATATGTCTTTGCATTTGTCTACTTCTTCTGTAGGTAAATCACATGATCACCTTTGATCCATCAAGCTCATATCCAGGGTTTAAAACCCTCATGGCTAAGAGCTCAATCAAGATTTGGTCTAAAATGGCTTTAGATATCATATATGAGTCCCTATGATCTTTATATATTATTTTGGTCAAGAAAGCATCAAGAGTTTGGAATTAGTTTGCCCTGGAAACCCTAGTTCATCTGGGTATCTTGTGTAACTTCTAAGCCAAGTTTCTTCAACATTTGACCAAATATTTCAAGGGATACTTAAAATTTCATCATCTTATGCATATATGATCTCCCATGAGTCCCAAAAGTTAAGAGAATTGCAAGCTAGCAAGTTGGTTGATGGTGGTTGACTAGAGGATTTCATCTGATCAAAACTGGGGTCCCCTAGACTCTATCTCCTACAATTTGTATCCTATGAAAATTATTCCAAGAGAAACGTTACTATAAATGACACTTAAACAACTTTCATGTTGAGGTCTAGAGCTAGTTTTGCTTGGAAAGTCATTTTTTATGTTGAAAGATTATAGGTCATTTTGTCTAAACCCTAATTTGGAGGTCAACTTCCCAAGGCAATAACTTGCTAAATTTTTATGATATGAAATATTTCCAAGTTGCAAAATAAAATTCAAGGTGTCTACTTCAACTTTGATATTTGGAGGAAGATCTAATTCAACTTTTATGAGCATGTGATATAAGGATACATTATAGGTCATTTTGGACCAATACCATTGAACAAGTGATTTTCCTCAATTTCAAAAATGCATAACTCCTTCATATTAAATCCAAATTAGGTCAAATGTGTGAACACTTTTAAGAAATTTGAAAGAGCTACAACTTTGATGAAGACACGTTTCTCATTTGAAGCTCACACAAAAAGTTAGCCAAGGTGGAATAAGGGAACATATGGCTTGACACTTAGAATTTTTTTTATATGTTAAAATTTCCAAACTTCCACCTCAAAATTCACCATGATACAAGTTTCAAATGGAAAAGTGTTCAACATAAGAGTTGTTCCTCTTGATATAAGATTTCCAAATGTCCAATTTCATCGATTTTGGACAAGATTTGGATGGTCTGCACATGGCTTGAACATGGCATCATCATTTGGCAAAATCAAAACTTCAAAACAGCCATACACAATTGCCTTGCATTCCAAGTTGCTTTCAGACTCATTCACACTTTATTATGGACCTAAGAGAGTGACTTCATGAGCTTGTACACGCTCATGCAAGCATGCATCATCCATTGCAAAATTTGGAAATCCAATTTGAAGGTGCAAATAACATGTGCTACAACTATAAATAGAGGCCTTTGGCATCAGAAATAGGGATCCCCCCGTGCCAGCTTTGCTCCAATACCCCAAAACCTTCCATTTGAAAGGAGAAACCTGAGAATTTTCTTTGAAAATTGAGTTTGAATCTCACTGTTTTGAGATTCAAAACTCCAGGGATCCAAAGCCTTTGGTTGATTCTAGTCTACTTCTGCAAGCTTCCTGAGTGAGATCAAGCAAGAATCAAAGCAAGAGCAATCGAATTCTACACTGCATTGAAGGTATTTTCCAGAATTTTTCATCTCTTCGATTCTCACTCAATTCTCCATAATTCTCTTGGTTCCTTGGTTGTCTAAAGTCCTACCAATGTAGGCAAGAATATTGAGTTGCTTTAGGGTCAAATCGAAGCAACTCAGATCATACACCTCAAATTTCAATTCCATGTATCTCTCAATATACTTGGAGTTAGGATAAATTGAGGTCATATTCGTGCTCAATTCCATTTTTACTTCAAAATCATGTCCATATTTTTTATTTTAGTGATGATGATGAGTGGACCAGTCCGACGAGGCTTGCCTGAGAAGGTGACCGGAGATTTGCTCCGGTGGTGAGTTGGCATGGTCCAGAGCCACATGATCTATTCAAATTTTTTAATCATGAGCGTTGGTTTTGAATACCTTGTTTGTGGCGCGCTGACTCTAGTCCATGGTGGAACGCGCGTTTGGATCCAATTGATCTGCCACCTCAACTAATGAGGGAGATCAAGTTGTCCACGTTTTTTCTGATTTTCCAATTTTCATTTTAATTGTGTTATTTTCATTAATTCATGTTAATTTTGATTTTGATCCAAAAAATATAAGAGTTTCACCAAAAAAATTTAAATAAATTCCTCTTTCATTTTTTGAATTAAAATTATTTTTTGGATCATTATTAATATTTTTCATGATTTAATTGATTTTGTGAATATTTTTAATTGTTGAAAAATACTTCTAAGTTTCCAAAAATTATGAATTTTTTTCTCCAAGGTCCTTTGACCTATGATAAATCTCATGGCCATTTCTTTGGTGTTTTGATGAGGTTTTAGGAAATTGACCAGCCATTATTTAATTTAATGCATATTTTGATTATTTTTAATTGTTTAAATGCCAAATAAATTATGTAGAGCCATTTTAATTGACTTGTTGAGTTTGACTTGTGTTGTTGGGCATTGGTCAAGGTTGATTTGACTTTGTTAGGTTAAGATCATTAAATTTAAGGGATTGATGGAATGTACATTCCATCTCCCAAAATGAATGAATGATCTTAATTTGGTAAAAGTCCTCCTTTGACCAATTTGTGATTGATTCATTCCCCTCCCTCTTCATCTCATTCCCCTTTTTTATTCATTCATATCATGGACCTATGATATCTCTATATTCTAAGGATAGCTGATTGCAAAATCAACATGAGTATGGATGAAATTAGGTCACCCCTTTGCATATTCTTTTTGTGTGTGGTATGTTTCATGAGCATAGTCCATCATACTATGTCTCTAACATGCATTAACACCAAACATCTATTGCCCGACCTCAAATAGTTATGACTTATACATAAGTCCAATTACGATTGCTTAACATAGCGCTAAATTTGTGACATAAAGGGCATATCATTCTAGTAAGTGAGATTTTAAGTCTCCCCTCTTTCATGGTATTGTGTGGAAACTTAGCCTTTTTTCCTTCTTTTGGAAGATGTCTTGGTACAAGGATCAATGCTTGTGATAAGTGGGTTGAGTGTTATCCAAAGAATGACTTAAACAAAACAAAGCAAAAGCAATACTAACTTCTAATCAACTAACAACTAACATTTAATTTCAATTCATTTACTTTTATGCACTTTAATTCTTAAGCTTTATTCATTTGCCATTATTTATACCATTTAATTGTTTATTTTAATGCCATTTTTACTTTGCCCACTTGGGCCATATTATATGATTATTTTGTGTTTGTATATACTTGTTTGTTTGTATGGTCTTTTGACCTTAATGTACATAATAAGAACAAAAACCCTAAAAAACATGTTGTGTGGACTGTTGGTTTGATTTGAGACTATTGGACTTAGAATTTAGGCAACACTCCCTATGCAAAGGACTTGGCCAATGCCAAATTTCATGTAACCAAGTGCTTGTGAAGTGAGCATTCATCTGATACAATATTGAAGATCCATTTGAGTTCATCTGCTACATGATCATATTTGAAGTTGTTAATTTGAACATGTGTCTAATGCCATCTTTGAAGTCATCTGATACATGGGAATTTGGAAGTGGATCATGGAGTTGCTAAGCTTGGATGTGACTATCTTTATTTGATGCCTTGCTCTTCATCTTGCTATTTGGGTATTTATATTGCTTGATTCTAAAGTCCAAGGGAAATTTGGGTTTCTATATGACATTCTTGTCTATTGGATTCCAGCCCATTGGTCAGATCTTTTCAACTCTTAAATTTTAAATCTTTTCTTAGGATTAGTCTCTTCATCTCCTCCCACTTTTTTTTTTCTGAACTTAGACCATTTTTGCAAATTAGAAACTCTGGCCTTATGCTATTGCTTTTTTTTTAAACTCTTTTCTTAATCATACTTGTAAATAAACTTAACTATACTTGACTTAAAATTTCAAAAGCCAAAAAAAACTAACACTCCTCCGAACCATTTTAGGCCTTTTATGCCTTTGTTAAATTTTTTGTTGTTGTTAAAAGCAACTCACTCACTTTGAAATTGATACCACGAACTACGAGGTTTTGATTCCTCATTTTTATGTTGGTACGTAGGTACAAGTCCGAAGGTCTTGTCAAACACAAAAATATAATTAATGAATTCTTTTCTCATCCCCCCATTCTATTTATTGCAAACATCATTTGTATAAAAACACATATGCACACAAAAAAGGGCTCCTAGGAATACCTAGGACACTTTGGCTGCTAACACCTTCCCTTTGTGTAACCAACCCACTTACCTGTAATCTTTGGCATATTATTAGTTTTGATTTGAAAACTTTTTACTTTTTGGGGTTTTTTCATACTTTTCCCTTTCTCCCTTGGAAACAATAAGAACGTGGTGGCGACTCTAGTTTTGTTGACGTCTATCTTATCCATAGCTCGATGGTCATGAATTTACCGCTACAAAAATTAAGTGGCGACTCTGCTGGGGAGTAGTCTCCAGTGGGTTTAACCTACTTTTTTGTGTGTATATAATTGTATATTTGATGTATGTATATTTGTTTGTATGATATAATCTGCTTGTTGTGCTTGGTGATCTCTGAGTGATAAGATAAGTTCTAACCCGAACTTGAGTGCAATTAAGATAGGAGGATGGTATAGTCATGTTAGAATTGTGTGGAGTAGTCCTTAACAAGTTGGCTTGAGACCCATCTACTAAGTGGAGACCCTTTTGGAATTATGAATGTCACACAAGTTATTTGTGGTTAGGCATTATTATCTCTGATTTGGGGGTCCGAGAAGCTGAGGACCGTAGATCATTTAACCCCTCTGAGCCTATTTAGGACGTAGTGCGGAGACTGTTCAAGTGCAGACTTGATAACAATTGTTACACGATACTACACTCAGACGAGTTTCTCTTGAGAATATTATGGGTTGATGAGTCAGTCATCATAACCTGTAATATCCGATAGATGGAATTAAGACTCTGGGAACTTTTTAGAACATAATCTGCAAGTTTTATCCTTAGTTCACTCCTTTGGAATGGTTCTTACCCAGACTCCATGCTCGTGACTCACAACAAACCCTTGATTCTTGGTTGATCCAATCAAGTCTTGTCAATATCAATGGAACTTGGGTGTTGATAAGGTGAAAACCATAATCCACCAAAATGGATGATTGATCTTGATAATGACTTGATTCATCCGTTGACCTTTGTTTGCCTTGTTTGTGATCCCTTATTTGTGATTGTTGCGTTCATACATTCATGAGTATCATGAGATTCATCACACCAAAAATAGTTTCAAGGAACTAAGGTCTTATTTCAAAATATTTTCAGACCATGGATTATGGACGAAGGAACACTGAGAAGTACAGTTTCAAATGTCAAGATTTGAAAGAGTTAAGGAAGCTATCATCCTTTGTATTAGATCCCTTGGATTTCAAGCAAAATCATGGGAAGCTTCTGTCTATTCTGTCTGCTAATGTGGTTGAAGGACTGTTGAGTGTGTTGGTTCAATTCTATGATCCTCTCTACCATTACTTCAGTTTTCCTGATTATTAGCTTGTGCCAACATTGGAGGAGTACGCCCATATCTTGGGAATACCTGTTTCTAGCAAAGTGGCTTTTAGTGGATTGGAAGAGATTCCCAGATCTCATATCATAGTTGAAGCTCTTCATCAGAAGAAGTTTGAGATATAGGGTCATTGGGTGAAGAAAGGAGGATTGTTTGGATTGATTTCTGAGTTCCTCATCAAGGAAGCTACTACCTTTTTTCAAGCCAGTAATGTGGATTCTTTTGAAGTTATCTTTGTGTTTCTCATTTATGGGTTGGCTTTGTTCCCTAACATTGACGGTTTTATTGATGTTAACGCCATTAGAATTTTCTTGATTGGGAATCCTGTGCCTACTCTGTTAGGAGATATGTACTTCTCTTTGCATCTAAGGAATTCTAAAGGTGGTGTAACTATTGTATGTTGCATTCCTCTTCTGTACAAGTGATTATTTTGCACTTGCCTCCGACGCCTACTTTTGTGGAGAACAAACAATGTCTACGGTGGTCTCAGAGACTTATGTCTCTCACTAATGATGATATAGTTTGGTATGATTCTTCATTGGGTAGCTTGGGGATTATTGATTGTTGTGGTGAATTCTCTAATGTGTCACTCATTGGTACACAAGGAGGAATCAAGTACAACCCTGCTTTGGCTCGTCGTCAACTTGGGTTCCCCTTGAGAGACAAACCTAATAACACTTTGTTAGAAGGTTTTTTCTATTAAGAGAGTAAAGATCCCCAACATTTAAAGCAGAAGATTGTGCATGCTTGGCATAACGTGCATAGGAAAGGAAGATTCGAGCTTGGTCCGTTCAATTGTGTAGCTTTGGAAGCTTACACTCTTTGGGTGAAGAAGAGAGCTTTGGAATTGAAGATGTCGTATGCTTGTGAAAGACCTATGTCTATGGTCATGGTTGAGCCATTAACTCTCCCTAACCACGATGTAGAGGAGTTAGAAGACACACTCTCCAATATGAAGCAAGAGAAGGATATGTGGGAAGAGCGTTTCCATGCTTTGTGCAGAAAGCATGAAGAATTGCAGCTTGAGTCTAAGGATAAAGATGCACTTATTGAGCTTCTTGAAGACTAAGTGACGAAGAGACAGAGAGAGTCAGAGGTTTCATCTTCCTCTAGTATGCCTTAGCCTTCTGTGGCTTGAAAGAAGATTTTTGATCAACTTGTCCTCGAGAAGACTCAGATGAAGACTTCTTTTGAGTCTGAGATTTGATGCATTAGAAGGAAGTATGCGCCGACAGTTAGATCTTCTGATACTATTGTTAGGGATCCTTAGGATGACTAGTCTCCTTTTCTCTTGTATTTTGTATTTTGGTTTCTGAAATTGTACTCAGTGTAATCCTTCAAATTATATAAATAAAAGAGATTTTTATGGTCATATCAATTTGTTGCAATTGTTGTTATTATATATATATATATATATAATATATATATATATATATATTATATATATATATATTATATATATATATAGTAAGTTCCTTGGAAATAAAAACAATCAAGCATTGCATTTCATGCATCATTTGCATAACAGGTTTCTCTTTCGCCAGATGTCTTATTGGTATTTCTTCTATGCTTCAGCCAAGCTAACTCATCAATATAATACCCGCGCCAATCACTCAAAGATTATGGAGCATCTAGAGCAAGAGAACAAAGATTTGAAGGACGAGATCACCCACCTGTCTGCCATGATGGAGTCAGTCCTAGCTGCTCAAAGTCAATCTTCTCCAACGCATGCAACTCCTCCTCCATAGAGGACTGTTATTTCAGAGGTGACAACCTCTACCATTCCCGCTACTGCCGCTCATTTTGCACCTAACATGCCTGTCGGATTCCCGTGGGGGAATGCCGCCCAACTTCGTGCATGAAGGTTTCGCGCCTACCTTTGCTTCCATGCCGACATCTATCCCGGTCATGTCTGTGCCGCCACCAGTTGTGCATACTCTACCCCGCATTAAAGACACCATCTATCATTCCGAGCAGTCTGAGGGCCCCGATGTGTATGAAAAGATGGATGAAATGAAAGACCAATTCCTTGAGCTGCGAAAGGAGTTGAAAACTTTAAGGGGTAAAGATCTGTTTGGTAAGAGTGCTGCGGAACTTTGCTTAGTTCCAAATGTCAAAATCCCGGTGAAGTTTAAAGTGCCCGACTTTGAAAAGTACAAGGGGAATACTTGTTCGCTCAATCATCTTGTGATGTACGCCAAAAAGATGTAGACGCAAACTGATAATGATAAGTTATTAATCCATTACTTTCAAGACAGTCTGACCGGTGCCGTGTTGAGATGGTACATGGGCTTGGATAGTGCGATCATCCATACATTCAACGATTTGGGTTAAGCATTTGTGAAGCAGTACAAGTATAATGTGGATATTGCACCAAATAGGGATAAATTGAGGTCATTGTCTCAGAATGATAAAGAGACGTTCAAGGAGTATACTCAAAGATGGAGAGAGCTTGCCGCTCAAATTACCCCTCATTTGGAAGAGAAGGAGATGACCAAGATTTTTCTCAAGACCCTGAGCTCATTTTACTATGAGCGGATGATTGCTAGTGCCCCTAGTGATTTTACCGAGAGAGTGAACATGGGGATGAGGCTAGAAGAAGGTTTCCGAGATGATGAACATGGGTATGGTAACAATTTCTCTAAGAAGAAGGAAGTTGAAGCTAATGCAGTGTCTGTTGGGAGGCAGAGAAGGCCTCATGTAAGAAGAAGTCAACCACCTCGTCAACAACATCATAAAGTATCATATGTAATCCCAATATTTTCTAACAATCAGTCAACACCAATTCAACAACAACAACGTCAACAACCACCACTGCAATGATCAAACACTTACAACAACAACAACAACAATACCAACAATCATCAACAACAAAAAAACTTCGAGAGGAAGAAGGTCTCTTTTGACCCTATTCCTATGACATATGTTGAATTGTATCCGTCGTTGGTTCTCAAGAACCTTTTGCAACCAAGGAACCTACCTCAAATCCCTGAACCACTTCCGTGGTGGTACAAACCGGAACTTCGTTGTGCTTTCCACCAAGGAGCTTCCGATCATGATATTGAGAATTGCTACCCCCTGAAGTATGAAGTCCAAAAGCTGGTTAAGAGTGGAATGGTGTCCTTAGAGGACCATGCGCCAAACGTCAAAGCTAACCCACTACATACCCATGGAAATTTATCTGTTAATATGGTGAACGGTTGTCCTGGGGAGTTCAAGGTATTTGATGTACGATTCATTAGAAGGTCCTTGGTGACGATGCACAAGGATATCTGTTTGGTAAGCGATTGTGAGCATTACCATGATGGTTGTGCTATTTGTAGTGTCAATCATAGAGGTTGTATGGTTGTGAAGAGAGACATCCAGAGGTTGATGGATGAAGGTATGATTCAGATTACCTAGTCCCGTCATGTAGAGGATGATGTGAATGTTATAATCCATGTGTTCAAAACTCCAGAAAGAGTAGTGATCCAATACGACAACAGCAGCAATAACAATGTCAGCAATAGATCGATATCGTCGTTAGTTATATGGTTAGCGGGCCCCATCCCGTATGCATACGATAAGGCTGTCCCATATCAGTACAATGCTACCATGTTAGAGAATGGATAAGAGGTTCCTTTGCCTTTGACCAGTTCTGTTTTGAGCATAGTTGATGTTACTAAGGTGACCCGCAGTGGTCTTGTCTTTGGGTCGGTGTTCCCGAAGAATGTGGAAGATTCATTTGTTAGCAAGAAAGTTGATATGACAGTGGTAGATTTTGTTAATGCTCCAAAGTGTCAGTCTGGTGAATCCAACGGTTTGAAGCATAATGACGATGATGAGGTGCTCAGATTGATAAAGAAGAGCGAGTTTAATATGGTGGAGCAACTGCTCTAAACCCCCTCCAAGATTTCAGTGTTGTCTCTGCTAATGAACTCAGAAGCGCACAGAGAAGCACTGCAGAAAGTTCTAGAGCAAGCTTATGTGGAACATGATGTTACAGTGGATCAGTTTGATCATATTGTAGCTAACATCACTTCCTGCAACAACCTCAGCTTTTATGATGAAGAACTCCCTGAGGAGGGTAGAAATCATAACTTGGCTCTACAAATTTCGATGAGTTGCAAGGAGGATGCTCTATCAAATGTGTTGGTTGACACCGGTTCTTCATTGATTGTACTTCCGAAGTCAACTCTTTCCAAGCTGTCATATCAAGGAGCTCTAATAAGATATAGTGGCGTAATCGTCAAAGCATTTGATGGTTCTCGCAAAACTGTGATCGGTGAAGTGGACCTTCCAGTGAAGATAGGTCCGAGGGGTTTCCAAATTTCTTTTCAAGTAATGGATATCCACCCGTCCTATAGATGTTTGTTGGGAAGGCCATGAATTCCTGAGGCAGGAGCCGTTACTTCAACGTTGCATCAAAAACTGAAATTTGTCAAGAATGGTAAGCTGGTTATTGTCGGTGGGGGAGAAGGCTTTGTTGGTAAGCCACCTGTCATCTTTATCTTATGTAGAATCTGAGGATGAGGTTGGAACTCCGTTTCAAGCCTTGTCTATTGCTGAGGAAAAAAGAGTTGGGGAACCCATGTCCTCATTTAAAGATGCGCAAAGAATTGTTGAAGATGGTAAGTCTAATCAATGGGGACAAATGGTAGAGGTCTCCGACAACAAGAGCAGAGCCAGTTTGGGTTTCCATTGAGGGTCATCTGTGACTAGAGCTGAAGATGTGCAACCCAGTTTTCATAATGGAGGGTTCATTCATGGTAATGAACAACACTTAGCTTCTGTGATTGAAGGTGATGAAGATGAAGACTGCACCAATTTTGTGACGCATGGAAAAGCTTACAACAATTGGACTGTTGTTGATGTTCCTGTTATTGTGCATCGATCTAAGTAATTGCTTTTATTTGTTTTTGAAAATCCTTCTCCTATGCCTAAGGGAGAAGTGAACATTGTTTGGCATTTTCAAATTTGATCATCAATAAAATATAATTCTATTCATCCACATCTATGATGTCTTATTTTTACTTTTTGCTTTATTCTGAAAATGGTAATCACAAAAAACATAAATAAATAAATAAATTTGTCCATCTGCATAATATTTGGTCACAATTCACTTCTCTAAAATCAAAATATCAAATCATTATGCAGGTTGGTTTCTAAACCCATTGAATACAATGATCCTTCTCCTTCTCCAAATTTTGAATTCCCTGTGTTTGAGGCCGAGGAAGGAAGTGATGAAGAGGTATCTGATGACCTATCTCGTGTACTTGAGCAAGAAAGAAAATCCATTCAGCCATTCAAAGAGCGGATTGAGTCAGTCAATTTGAGTTTTGAGGATGATGTGAAGGAAGTCAAGATTGGGTCTCGATTGTGTCCAGAAGTGAAGAAGGGGTTGATTGATCTTCTCCGAGAGTATTCATATGTGTTTGCTTGGTCCTATCAAGACATGCCTGGTTTGGATTATGAGATTGTGGAGCATAGATTGTTGTTGAGGCCAGAATGCCTGCCAGTCAAGCAGAAATTGAGGAGAACTCATCCTGATATGGCAATAAAGATCAAAGAAGAAGTGCAAAAGCAGATTGATGCCGGTTTCACTACGCCAAACAAGACCTTAGACAACGCTTTTTTTAGCCTTAGACAGCGCTTTAAAGCGCTGTCTAAACCTCCGCTGCTAAAGGTTTAGACAGCGCTTTTTGAAATCTTAAAAGCGCTGTCTAAGGCCCCCCCCTTAGACAGCGCTTTGTCCTAAAGCGCTGTCTAAGCCCCCCCTATTTTAATTTTTTTAGGTAAACCTTAGACAGCGCTTTAGGCAAAAGCGCTGTCTAAGGGGGGGGGGGGGGGGGGCTTAGACAGCGCTTTTCAAAAAGCGCTGTCTAAGCCCCCCCTATTTTATTTTTTTAGGTATACCTTAGACAGCGCTTTAGGCAAAAGCGCTGTCTAAGGGGGGGGGGGGGGGCTTAGACAGCGCTTTTCATAAAGCGCTGTCTAAGCCACCCCCCCCCCCCCCCCCCCCCTTAGACAGCGCTTTGGCCTAAAGCGCTTTCTAAGGCCCCCCTTAGACAGCGCTTTTTCCAAAAGCGCTGTCTAATGTATACGAAAATTTTTGTAGCTTTTGTTTTAAACCACATTTTTTCCAGGTTTATAAACCAGAATTTCTACCTGTTTTCAACCAGATTTTGACAGACAGTTATCACATTTTATACATGCCATTTTGGCCTTTTTCTACCAATTTTTGGCTAACAAATATATATATACCAATTCAAACCAATTTTGCCTTAAATGTATCAAAATATATACAAATTTATGTACACATTTACAAGTCATTACATATACTACAAATTTATGTACACATTTACAAGTCATTACATATACTACAAATATACTACAAAATTACACAAATTTATGAAAAAACTTTGAGCTCTATCATGAATTGACACCACTCCTCTTTGATTTCGTCCACTTGATCCTTTGTATAAAATGCACACTTGAATTCCTCAAAGTACTACATAATAATATAACATATTTTGAATTAATTCCAACTATTTAATTATATGAGATATGTGTAAATATAAAAATAACTCATAAGTTAGAAATACATACATCGGTGGGAATCACTAATCGGCCCAAAGCAAGAGTATCCCGCATAAACCTCAACACGAAATACCCGCAATCTATTTGATTACGTTGTTGAGGACACTACATGAAAAAAAATATGGATTATAAATCCTAAGTTTTATCAAGTGTCATCACTAATATAATAAAAAATGTGGTAATTAAAAATATACCGCCACTTTAATCCATGTAAAGCGGTTGGCGCCCCTCCTTGAGGTTTGGATATCTCGTTGGGCCCGAAAAGCTTGTAGGATGCTAATAAAATAAAAATGAAGCAATTAGAACAATTCACATAAACTAAGAAAATTTTTGAACATTCTCACTTACGTGTCAATTAGGAACTTCATATCCGGGTATGTTGTCCAATCATTTCCTAACGAGTCAAGATAATACACAATTTCTCGGATAGGATTGATTGCGAGCAACAACCAATGTCCACTGTAATGATTAGGCAAATGTTAGATGGTAACTTGGAAAATAATTATAATAGATGAATTTAGAATGAAATGCTAACCCGGTATTAAACGGTATAAAAAACAACTTCTCCGCATCTTTATTGTCATTGAGGATCCGAAGAACGTACTCCGTCACGGTATCCGGTCTATTTAAGATTAAACCTAAGTTGATGCTCGCGGGTGCTAAGAATCCGAATGACTCGTCCAAATCATTGGGGCGCATCATTTTGTCATACAAAAACCTAATATAAAAACATCATTAACACCTCTTTTGAAACATAAAGTAAACCGGATTAACATAAAGTAAACATCATTAACATAAGTTGTTTAATTAATAAAACAAAGTAGACCGGATTTACCTAATATATGTATTGACAACGTTGACGCCGATTTCTTCATGACCAAAAACTTGCATGAAGTCTTCATTACCAATCATTTGGTCGTGAGCAAAGCCGAAAATCCCTTCCTCCATATGTATAGTCCGAACACCTCCGGTCGGTATATCGGTCATCTCTATAAATGTCCTGAGGCACGACCTATACTTGGTGGTAGGTTTTTTCCTAGCTACGGTCTTCTTAGCACCAGAACTTTTTACCCGTGCGGAGGCGTTCCTAACCTCCTTTATTTGTTGTGCGGAGGCATTGCTAACCTCATTTTCTTGAACCTACATGTCATATAAATAGTTAGATCAAATTAAGAATGTAACAACTTCCATGAATATATGTCATATAATTGTATATTACCTCTTTTCTTGATTTGGATTTTGTGGGAGTCTATTTAACATAATCAAGGAAAATATGTAAGTAAAATTTAAGCATAAATTTTAAACTTTGAATATACACATTAAAGTTAACATAAGTTTTAAGCATACCTCATATCCTACGCATATGAGGTTTGTCGGCCATGCAACAAACGAACCTACTGCTTCGTGCACCGTTGTTGCATCCGAATCATCGCTAGGATATGGTAATGCTGCATTCGGGTCAACTGCAATATCAACTGATACCTTCAAACATCCAGCAGGGAGCTCTCTAGTGTGGAGTAATACTCCGCTAACGTTATGCACTTTTCCCTTGCCAACCATCCGATAGTATGGTGACGACAAATACAGCTGACAATGGGAAATGCCCTAAAACCAATAATAACAAGAAATCGTTAATGTGTATATATGTCAAATACATAATTTAAGCAAATAGTTCAATTTAAGACAATTATATGTAATTACCTCTGGAATGTTCGGCTGAAAGGTACAGTTGATACTGTTTTTGTCCGAAGCATCTCTGTATACCGTTGATGCGCTAGCCTCTCTTTCTCTCCTCAATGCATCAAGCTCAGCTTGCATGGCTTCCAATCTTGCATGAAGCTCCCGATTACTAGGAGCCTTTCCTTTTTTAACACTGAGGGAGGTCGGAGTGACTCCAAATCCCTTACCCCTCACCCGACCAGAATACTCAGGGACATCTAATGCCCGACTAAGTATGTTCTTAGTATCATCGGGAGATAGAGTCTGAGATAGCTCCTCCTAAAAAATCAGATGAATACCGTATACTTGTCAAATATTTGTGTATAAAAATGTTATTCAATTAATGAAAAAATGTTATACTTACACATTTCTGGTATACGTTTAAAACGTCTTCTTGAGGAACTCCAGATTTGCCCACACGGGCTTCCTTCCACAAAACATGTGCAGGAAGAGATGTTTCTGAACTTTCCTCCTTCTGCAGCTACACATTAAGTCATATAATTTGATCAGATAAAACTAATATATGATGAACAAATTTGTTTTCGCAATTTATAAATACTTACCATGGATTGTTCTAAGCGTCCATATCCGACACGTCCTTTTCGGTACGGATATGCGGGACTTGATGCTCTTTCCCGATTTGTAGCACTTATTCTTTGAAAAGTCGGGTCTTGTCTTTTGGATTTGAAAGCTTCCCATTCTTCAGCCGATATCAAACTTTCATATTTTCTAGGAAGCTCCGCATCCACAAAATTACCATCCGCATCCTTAAGGAACTTGGATGATAAAAATGTCTGAAACCCTCTAAGAAGCTTTCCGGCCAATTTCATACAAAACCCTCTTCTTTCTTCTTCGATGTTAAAACATCGCTAAGAAAAACATACAGATTGATAGTTAGTATCGGTAATTGAAAAAACATAATTGATACCGTATAATTAAGGGCCAAATGATTGTACCTTTATCTCACTCCAAATTTTTTCTTTGGACTCTTTCAACTCTTTATTTCTCCAATCATCACATGTAATGGGAATTTCATTCCTTACTAGTGCACCGATGAAACTAGTTAAGGTATGCCCATTAGGTTCTATAAGTTGTCCCTGGTTGTTCCAAGAGACATCTAGTATGATGCCTCGAGATCTTCCTTGGACCACCCTTCGCATTACTGTGATGCCTCTTCGAATTTCTTCTTCCGCGGATACTTTACTAACTTCCTCATGTTGGTCATCAGCCATGTCTAACCTGTAATAAACCAAGGAAACCATCAAATATCAAATATAACTTATAATCAAAACAATTGAAAACAAAAAAATAAAGAAATCATGCATTATCAGATATAACTTATAATCAAAGCAATTGAATACAAAAATATAATGAAATCATGCATTACCACATATAACTTATAATCAAAACAAATGAAAACAAAAAATAAAGAAACCATGGATAATTTACCTAAGTCACTAACATCTCTTTCTTTTCTTTGTTGGAATATTAATCACTTGTTTCTTAGCAATGCGTACGGATGAATTGATCCAAATTCCCTCATTATGATCGTTTCTTATATATGACTCATCCGGTATAAGATCCTCAACTTCATCATTTCTATTCAACTCATTCCGTCTAATGCGTGACTCATTCTCAACATCAATATCACATTGATCGACACCGCTATCATCAGTCACTTTGTTAGAGAAAAGCACTATAGACCATTTTGTACTCTTCGGGTCATTCACATAGAACACTTGTTTAGCTTGAGATGCTAGAATAAAAGGTTCATCTTTGTACCCCACCCTAGTAAGATCAACTTGCAAAAATCCAGACTTATCCATTCGTATGCCACTACTATTCACCCACTTGCAACCAAAGATGGGAATCTGAAACTTCTCGTAATCAAACACCCAAATGTGCTCAATAACTCCAAAATATGACAAATTTGCATATTTGGGGTTTAAGTCCTTCATACTTGATATATGCATTGCTTCAGCTAGCACGGTGACACCACTATTTTGCATAGTACTCTTATCATCTTGTTCTTTGGTATAAAATGTGTATCCATTAATTGAATATGCGCTATGAGAAAACACATGCAAACTTGGACCATATGCCAAACATCTCAACCTTTCTGTTACCGAAGAAGGATCTGAAGAGCGCTTCAAATAAATATGATCCTTCAACCATTGTATGAAACTTTGATTGTGCTCTATAACTATCCAATTTTCATTTCTGTTCGGATTTAACCTTCGGAGTACATCCTTGTGCATTTCAACATATGGCTCAACCTCATTATTATTGTGCAGAACATACAAATGAACTTGATCCCGTTCATCCCTTGATATTGTCACAATTTTATTCCCAATTAATTTTTTACCTTCCATTTTGTCGAAAATCTGAGCTCTGGGGAGTCCAATCGATTGAACGTTAGACAAATATTCAGTACAAAACTCAACAGCTTCTTCAACAATGTATCGTTCAACAATACAACCCTCTGGTCGACTTCGGGATTTCACGTACCCTTTAATATTTTCATATACCGTTCAGCAGGGTACATCCATCTCATATAAGCTGGTCCACACAACTGTGTCTCTTTCACAAGATGAATAACTAAATGAACCATTATGTCAAAAAAAGACGGAGGAAAATACATTTCAAGCTCACACAAGGTAATTACAATCTCTTTTTGTAGTGTTGGTAAGATCTCGGGATCGATCACCTTACTACAAATTGACCTAAAGAAAAAACACAATTTAGTTATGGCACTTCTTACTTTTTCTGGCAAAATAGAACGTATAGCTATCGGTAGAAAATGTTCCATTATAACATGGCAATCATGTGTCTTCAAATTCTTCAACTTGAGGTCTTTCATAGAAACAAGTCTTCTGATATCAGATGAGTATCCTTCTGGAACCTTAACTTCACTCAGAGACTTACACAAATTTTTTTTCTCCTTTCTAGATAAAGTAAAAGCAGCAGGTGGTAGATATGTTCGTCTTCCTTTCTTCACGGGTGCTAATTCAGTTCTCATTCCCATTTTTAACATGTCCTCCCTTGCTTTAAGGCCATCCTTAGACTTGCCTTTTATATTGAGTAATGTACCGATAACACTTTCAAATACGTTTTTTTCAATATGCATAACATCGAGAAAATGTCTCACGTACAAAGACTTCCAATATGGCAATTCAAAAAATATCGACCTTTTCTTCCACCCACCTTTCACAATCTTATGTGCAAAAGGCTTGCCAAACTCAGTACGCACTTCTTTCACCTTTTCTAAAACTTGTTCACCTGACAATGCGCCTAAATCTCGGAATTATCGGAAAATACCATAAGACTTTTGCGGGAGATAATCTTTTCTTATATCGAGACAAACCGCATTTAGGGCACTCAGTTAACATTGCATATTCGTTACGAAACAAAATGCAATCGTTAGGACAAGCATGTATCTTATCATAGCTCATGCCAATAGAGCACAACATTTTTTTTGCCTCATAGGTTCGATTAGGAAGAACATTATCATCCGGTAGCATTTCTCTCATAAGGGCCAACAACTCTGTGAAACTTTTATCCGACCATCCATTGCCCGCCTTTAAGTTGTACAACTTTAATACCGCAGAAAGTCTTGAGAATTTAGTGCAACCTTTGTACAACGGTTTCTCAGCATCGCTTACCATCCTCTCAAACATTTCAGGACAATCATGAAGATCTTCTTCCAGTGCTTCTACAATCTCTTCAACTCGATCACAATCGTATGTTTCCGTGTCTTTGTCGTATGAAGCATAGGTCGTACTACTTTTTCCACTCGATTCAACATTCTCGTTAATTTTCTCACCATGAAATATCCAACACTGATAACTTTGATCAATTCCATGCCTCAGCAAATGCGATTTCAATCCATGTGCGTCAACCTTACCAATATAACAACAACGCAAGCAAGGACAATGCATTCGTCTGGGGTTTTCAGCGTGTTGAACAACATACTTAACGAATTCCAAAACCCCACTCTCGTACTCTTTGGTCATTCGATCGGCACAGATCCATGTTTTATCCATGGTTTTCCTACTTATTAAAGTAAACAATTAATCCATACAATTATAAGCTAAGGTAGTATCTTTGAATATCCTAACAATTATAAGCTTTAATTCATTTTAAACTTCAAAAACCTATACATAACCAATGTTAATATAAACTTCAATAACGTATTCGATACGCCAATATACCAACTTTAATACTTAATACATAATTCAAAAGTAGAGATTTTATCTAAATTGAATAATTATTATTTTTGACTGTTATATTTTGTTTTGTTAACTGCAGTCAATCAAGGTCCATTCAATAATAAGCAACTTACTTATAAAAATATTTTATTGTAAAATAAAATACTAACTGATCTTCTTTACTCTTAACTAAATTTCCATATATTTTCAATCTTTATAAATAAATCATTTAATATTTGACACATGGAGTACTACTTCTACCCAGAACAATCCCTAGTTAGTCCCTGCCCCCACATGAGCAACAACAAACAACCATTATATTTTGGAGTGTATTACCGACAAATCATGATTTACAAGCAAAAACCTAAGACTATAACTATTAATTTGTCTGTTTTAGTTGAATTTTTTGGTGCTATTATTACTCTCTCAAACTCTTCTAATAATGCATGAACATAGGTACAAATCCCCTAAGTTTTGAACGGGTCAAGAATTACTCTCTTACAAATTCATGTGTTTTTGAGTCATTTTTTCCTGTAAAGAGTAATATATTCTTACAAATTCAATTCTGAGCAAACAGTAAATATATATAGTACAGACAAAGAAAAACATCTTATATGCCACCTGAGTACATGCATTTTATATGCTCAGAAAAAACACACAAACACAAGAAAAACAATAAAAAATAAAAAGAAGTATCTTGAAACATACCAGTTCTGTTCGCTTGGAATTTCTGCCCGGTTTTGTATGTGCTTCAACAGTTTCGTCAAACTTTGCCTTGGCGTTGGCCTGAACAATATATAATGATATTAGTAAACAATGGAACATTGCAGGTAAAACAGGAACAGTGTAAAACAATGGAATACAGTACACACAAAATAGGGTTTAGATTGTTGAGATTGTTGAGATTGTTGAGATGAGGAGTGCGGTGGCGGAAACGGTGGCGGAAACGGTGGCGGAAACGGTGGCGGTCGCTTGTTTGGGTGACGGCGGAGGTGAATAGGGTTTTCGAACGTTGCGCTGGAAAAATGTGTTTTGGGTGTCTGAGAGGTGAGTGAAGAAGAGGGAAAACAAAAATACGTACTGAGAACGAAAATACAATCCTGAAATTTTATTTTAATTAGACCTTAGACAGCGCTTTTGTGGAAAGCGCTTTCTAAGGGGGGCCTTAGACAGCGCTTTCCAAAAGCGCTTTCTAAACCCCCCCTTAGACAGCGCTTTTGGTTTTAATTTTTTTTTAAAATTTAAAGACTTTAGACAGCGCTTTATCAAAAGCGCTGTCTAAGGTCTATATTTAAAAGCGCTTTCTAAAAGCGCTGTCTAAGGGGGGGTCTTAGACAGCGCTTTTTAAAAGCGCTGTCTAAGACCCCCCCTTAGACAGCGCTTTCATTATTTTCTTGGAACATTTTCAGCGCTTTATTTTAATTTTAACCTTAGACAGCGCTTTCTTTTAAAAGCGCTGTCTAAGATGCGCTGTTAAAAGTCATTTTTGCCATAGTGTTTCCTTGTTACTGTCGAATATTCACAGTGGGTGGCCAATATTGTGCATGTTCCGAAGAAGGATGGAAAAGTTTGTATGTGCGTTGATTATAGAGATTTGAATAAAGCCAGTACTAAAGATGATTTTCCTCTGCCGCACATTGATATGTTGGTAGACAATACAGCTAAATTCAAAGTCTTTTCATTTATGGACGGATTTTCCGGATATAATCAGATCAAAATGGCACCCGAAGATATGTAGAAGACCATATTTATTACAGCCTGGGGAACATTCTGTTTTAGAGTGTTGTCTTTCAGTTTAAAGAATGTCGGTGCAACTTACCAAAGAGCAATGACTACTCTTTTCATGTTATGATGCATAAAGAGATTGAAGTCTATGTTGATGATATGATTGCTAAATCTATTGATGAAGAGGAACATGTTGAGCATTTGTTGAAGCTTTTCCAGTGTTTGAGGAAGTAAAAACTCCGCTTGAATCCCAATAAGTGTACATTTGGTGTCTGTTCTGGTAAGTTGTTAGGCTTTATTATCAGCGAGAAGGGCATTGAAGTTGACCCTGCCAAGGTCAAAGCAATACAAGAGATGCATGTGCCCCAAACTGAGAAGCAAGTCAGAGGTTTTCTCGGCCGCTTGAATTATATCTCAAGATTCATTTTGCATATGACTGCCACATGTGCGCCTATATTCAAGCTTCTTCGGAAAGATCAGTCTTGTGATCGGACCGAAGACTGCTAGAAATCTTTTGACAGTATTAAAGAATATTTGCTTGAACCTCCGATTTTGTCTCCAACTGTTGAAGGAAGAACATTAATCATGTATTTGGCTGTGCCTGAAGAGAGTATGGGTTGTTGTAAGACTCCAATTTTGTCCCTAAGATCCCTCATGGCATCATATCATATCATTGCATTGCCTCAAGGATCATTGGACACCTTGCTTCCTTCCCTGTGGGTGGGTTATCTTCTTGAGAGTGGTTCTTGATCACCAAGCATGTTTGCATTTGTATATCATTTCTTTTCTTCTAATCACTAACCAAAAGTACAAAAATATGTCATTAACCCTTTGCCTTACAGATGAAGTAATAACAGGCCAAGGCACATCAAAGGCATTCATTGAGCAATAGATGGTGGTCATTCTTGAGATTTGGACCCCACAATCATTCACAAGAGTTCATATGAGCTATGATGATATTTTGAAGCAAAATCCCAAGTGGTAGAGGCTTGAATTTCATCAGAACATTTTCTGATCATCTTAAGACCTAGAAAGTCAACTGCAAAGTCAACTGTGGATTTGGAGGTGGGAAGTGACTAGAAATACTTCATTCATGTTCAAACAAGTCTCATTTGACATTTCAAACACTCACATTGAAGATTTTGAGGTCCAGTCAAAAATTTCCCAAAATAGCAAGTGACCTATAATTTGAAATTTCCAAAAATGGAAAGGTTTTAGACCAACTTCAACTCAATATTACATCATCAAGAAAGCTTCAAATGAAATTTTGTTGAACATTAAAGTTTAATATCTTTCTCTCCCATTTCCAAAATGTCCAAGATCATGAGCATATGATGTGTGGTTGAGGAGATATGATCCAATCATGGCAAAGTGTGATTGGGACTTCAAATGAGCATAACTTTTGAACCAAAGCTCCAAAATGAGTGGTTCTTTTTGCAATATTCTCCTCATGACTTGTAGTTTCCAAACATCTCATTACATGGCTTGAATTCCATTTGCATTATCATGTGCTCATTCATGAAGTTTTTAGAAGGAATTTTCATAAAATCATTTTGGTGGATCATATGCATACAAAACCAATTCCAAAGCTTGCATGAACTTATTCTAAGTGATTTTGGGCCTTATTTTGGCACTGTTCACGCATGCATGAAGTGCATGAGGTGAAAAACCATTTTTGTACATACACCTCATAAGTTGCTAATCTTATTGGCATTTGGCTTAAACATGATTTCAGCATCATTAGCATGGCATATATAAGGTTAAACATAATTGCATTTGCCATTAGCATCATTTTTCAGATCTAGATTAAAAAATCACCAAATTTTTTCTCTTAAAATATTTTTCAAATTCTTCACACAAGAGCATTCTCTATTGATTGATTCATGCTCAAGATGTGTTTTTGAGGAGATTTGAACGTGGAATTGGAAGGAATCGTGCCATATTTGTTCATACTCGAAGCTTGAAGCATCCATGGAATTTTCAAAATCTACTGGATTCACGTGCAATTGAGCTTCAATCTCACCAGCATTCATCTCCACAAGCATCATAGAGGAACTTTGAGCCATCACAAGCCTTGTATCACGCGATTCCAGCTTGCTGCTCTTCAAGAGGTAATAATTCGCATCTCTTAATTTTAAAATCCATTGCTATGTTGTTGTAGATCTTGGTGTCCTGATGAATCTGAGCTTTGAATCGTGTGATTTGGTGCTGTTTTGAGCTAGATATGCATGATTGAAAGTTTGATGTTCAATTTTATTTTCTTCGATTTGATCTTGTTGTGATGGAATATGTTGATTTGTTTATGGATCTTTGATGTGCATGTGATGATGATTCGAATGGTATAATTTTGGTTGGATTCTGGAACATTTTGTGATTTTCTGGAAATTCACATGAAGATCATCATGATCTTCATCTTCAACCTATGAGCTTCATGCGTTTCCAGTTTTTGCTATGAACTTGCTGCGAATTAGCTACGAAATCTTCATGCATTTGCTACGATTCTGGATTTCCATGCAGCTTAGGGTTTTTGAGTCAAAACGGTGTCGTTTTGATTGAGGCGCGCAAATTCAAATGTGCGCCAGGTTCGATCCTGGCCGGGTGAACTTTTTCAAATGCTTCATCATTTTCTCATTTTCCCTCCATGAACCATGCTATGTGCTTCACATTTTTTTATTTTTTCTTCAACTTAGAAAAATCATATAAAATTGAAAACTCATCCAATTTGATCCCAATTTTTTGCAAAATGCTCCTTATTCTGTCTAGCCTTTTATCATCATAATTTCCAAAATTGTGCTTGGCTGGATTTCATTTGGTGCTAGGATGATTGATCATATGTCTAATTGTGACCTTGCCTTGCTTATCTTATTGTGAAATGCTTGTTTCTTATCCAATGAATGTGAAATTTTGCATGATGAATCTAGACACATTGCTGGACATTTTGGTTTTGGTTTAACATTTTTCTCAATTACCATTTCTGTTTTATGCATGTGCTAACTTGGTGTGACAATTTGTGTCACACCTTTGAATGTTCATCTTGTTAAATGTGATTTCTATGCTAAATGATCTCCAATTCTTCTGATTTTTTGTATGTTGATCATGTTAGATGTCTTGAATGTGTATGAATTTTTCCAGATTTATTTGAATCATTTCTGTTTTGATTTGAATTTTTCATTCATGATGATCACATATGAGCTTTGAAATTGTCTTGAACTTCACTTGATCATGAAATGCTTTTGGTGATTGATTTTGATGTGAGCCTTTTTAGGACTTGTCAATATATGTTTGAAGTTGCTTTGTGTTAAATTTCAGCTCCTGTTTTGAATTTTTTCTCCATCTTTGACCCTAGGCTTTGACCTAGTGGTTTGTTGCTTACATGTGAGTTTTGATTTTAGGTTGAACATCCAAGTTCCATAGTTGATGATGCTTCATCATGTGAATATTGATGTTTGCTTATGATTACTAACATTTGTGTGTTTTGTAGGTTGATGCTAGCTCATTTGAGTTTGCCTTTTGGCTTACACATTTTGTACATTGGGATTGTCTGTTGCTTATTGACTGTTGTCTGTTTGTCTGAGTATTGTACTGATCTGTTTAGTTGTTTCCACAGGTACTTAAGTTGCTTTAAGTTCATTTTGAACTTTGCTTTGCTTGGTTGCTTAACCACTTAAGTATAATCCCTAATCTTTATGTAGTCTGGAAGACCTACTGTTATTGGTAGGCACCTGTCTGAAGCCCTCCTTAAGAGGCAATGTTTGTGTTTGTTTAATTTTGTGCCAAGCAGGTAAAGTCCTCTTATGAGGCAATTGGCAGATAAAAGAGATGTGTAGTCCATCTCCTGCTATTCAGTGTGTCATTCACCTTGCTCACACCATGTATTGATGCATGGTGAATAATAACCCAAGATCTTATAGAGTCAATCATTTGTGGAGAAGAGTTCCAACTTTCTGAACTCCCACACTTTCCATTAATCAAAGCTCTCCCTGACAAGGGATAAGATCTATGAGGCACACCCCTCATCTCCATTTCATCTGCTTCACCCTAACTCTCAATGTTAGGGTTAAGAGCTCAAAATACCCCATTCCAGTTGGCTGTAAAGCCTAACCTTGCTTGAGCCTAATTGATTGTGTATAGTGTGTCCTAATTGACTTGTTTGTCTGCTTACCTGATTCATCTGTACATATTTGCTTATGTGTGCCTTTGTGCATTTATCATCATTACTTGTATATCATTTCATAATCATTGTTCATTGTCTTTGTGACATTTGGTTTTGTCCATTGAGGAGTCAATTGTAAGTCCAGCTATTGGCAGTTGTTTCCTATGATCTGGAGGGATTTGGAACTAAGACCATTCATTGGCATTCCTTTCCTTGGAGTCGAGTGTAAGACCATTTATTGGCAACTTGTTTCCTCTTACTTATTGCATTTGTTATTTGTTTCTTGTGAGGATTCAATTGTAAGTCCAGCTATTGGCAGTTGTTTCTTATGATCATTCCTTGGAGATTGGTGTAAGTCCATTGATTGGCATCTGGTATCCCTGTTTTTTTAGGAAATTGGTGTAAGTCCATTGATTGGCATCTGGTATCCCTGTTTTGTTTTAGGAGATTGGAATAAGTCCATAGATTGGCATCTGGTATCCATCTTGTTATTTGCTTATTGCATTGTTGCCTATTCCAAAGGAATCACTTGAATCATCTACATATGATCTCAAGAGGTGAACATCTAAGAAGTTTTACTTCCTCACCCTCCCACCTTTTGTTTCTTTAAACCTCCATTTGCATGTTAACCCAAAACAAGAAAACTATTGTGCAAACATTTTCATTTCTTTTCAAACTAGAAACCTAGGCCTTAAGCCTTTGATTTTTCAAACTTCATTTTCATAATACTTCTTTTGAATTGAATTCTAATCACACTTTGACCATCTTTTGTGAATAAATTCTAATTGATTAATTCCACTCATTCAATTGTTTTATGGCTTTGACCATTCTTGATAAGTTTTCATACATTAGCCATAGGTTTGATTTGTCCTAGTTGGTTGATGTTAATCTCACCTTTTGTCCTTAGTGATTGAATTGTAAGACTTCCTTGCTTATTATAGGGTTAACCCCTCACTAGCAAGTTGAAGCTTTTCTCACATGGTGGACTTGTGGTTGTATAGGTTGAGTTTTCTCCCGTGGATAACGAAAGACCTTAGGGCTTTTGTTTTAAAATCAATTCACCCATACTTTTTGGAAATCTTTTAGCCGAACTACGCCGTTTTGATCCTTACCTTCCATGGAAAGGTACGTAGGCAACGGGTTCATCCGTTCAAACACAAAAATAATAATTTGTACATTCTTTTCTCATCCCTTCAATCCATGTTTGCACAATAAATATTTCATAAACAAATAACATTTCGTACAACAAGTTGTGAAAAGGGCTCCCTAGGAGTACCTAGGACGTTTTGGGTGCCTAACACCTTCCCATTGCGTAATTAACCCCTTACCCAGATCTCTGATCTTTTCATTAGTTTTCTATGTGTAAAACTTCTTAGGCTTTTGTTCGCTTTTTAGCCATTCCTTTGGATAAATAAAAGTGCGGTGGCGACTCGATTCTTTGTATGCTTTGCTTTTGATTTAATCAATAAATCATAAAGTGACGAATACACCGCTACAGTTGTGTTCTTGGTCAGCAAGATGAGACTAGAAAGAAAGAATATGCAATTTACTACCTCAGTAAGAAATTCACCGATTGCAAGACTCGGTATTCTATGCTTGAGAAAACTTGTTACGTATTGGCTTAGGTTGCTAAGCGTCTGCGTCAATATATGTTGAATCATACCACTTGGTTGATATCCAAAATGGATCCAATCAAGTATATATTAGAGAAGCCTGCTTTAACTGGGAGGATTGCCCATTGGAAGATGTTGCTATCAGAGTATCATATTGAATACCGATCTTAGAAAGTGATCAAAGGTAGTGTCTTGGCTGACCACTTGGCTCACCAACCAATTGAAGATTATCAGTCAGTGCAGTATGATTTTCCTGATGAAGAGATCTTGTACCTATAAATGAAAGATTGTGATGAACCATTGCTTGAAGAAGGGCCAGAACCTGGTTCCCGTTGGGGCATGGTATTTGATGGAGCTGTTAATCAGTATCTCCTCAAGGAACGCGTTTTCCATTTACAACCAAATTGACTTTCAAGTGTACAAACAATATGGCTGAGTATGAATCTTGCATTATGGGGCTTGAAGAGGCCATTGATCTCAAAATCAAATATTTGGATGTCTATGGAGATTCAACTTTGGTTGTGAATTAGATCAAAGGTGAATGGGAGACGAATCAACCCGGTTTGATACCATATAGAGATTATGCGAGGATGATTTCAACTTTTCTTACAAAGGTTGAGTTTCATCATATCCCCTGAGATGAAAACTGGATGGCAGATGCTCTTGCAACGTTGACTTCAATGATCTTGGTAAAGTATTGGAATGAGGTTCCTAATTTGACTGTGATGCGTCTTGATAGGCCAGCTCATGTATTTGTTATTGAAGAAATCAAATATGAGAATCCGTGGTATTTTGATATCAATTGTTTCCTCCAAAGTCAGATTTACCTGTCTGGGGCATCTTTGAAAGATAAGAAGACTTTGAGGAGATTAGCCGACAACTTCTACCTGAATGGTGATGTGTTATACAAGAGAAACTTTGATATGGTTCTACTCAAACAGGTGGATAGACACGAAGCAGACTTATTGATGACTAAAGTCCATGAAGGTTCTTTTGGTACTCATTCCAATGGACATGCGATGGCAAAGAAGATGTTACGAGCAGGTTACTATTGGCGAACAATAGAATATGACTGTTGCAAGTTTGTGAAGGAATTCCATAAGTGTCAAATTTATGCAGATAAAATTCATGTTCCTCCGACACTATTGAACGTCATTTCCTCTCCATGGCCCTTCTCCATGTGGGGAATTGATATGATTGGCATGATTGAGCCCAAAGCTTCGAATGGACATCGTTCCATTTTGGTGGCAATTGACTACTTCACAAAATGGCTTGAAGCGGCATCGTATGCAAATGTAACCAAGCAAGTTGTTGTAAGGTTTATCAAGAATCAGATTATATGTTGATATGGTGCGCCAAGTAAGATCATTATTGATAATGGATCAAACTTGAATAATAATATGGTGGAATCTCTTTGTAAAGACTTCAAGATTGCGCACCATAATTCTCCTCCCTACAGACCTAAGATGAATGGGGCTGTTGAAGCTGCGAATAAGAACATCAAGAAGATTATCTAGAAGATGGTTGTAAAATATATGGATTGGCATGAGATGCTCCCATTTGATTTGCATGGGTATCGTACATCCATCCGCACTTCAACAAGGGCAACCCATTTCTCTCTTGTATATGAAATGGAAGTTGTGCTCCCCGTAGAGATTGAGATCCCATCACTGTGTGTGTTGATGGAAGCCAAGTTGACTGAGGATGAATGGTGTCAGACGAGGTATGATCAGTTGAATTTAATCTTAAGATAAGAGGTTGACCGCCATGTGTCATGGTCAGTTATACCAGCATAGAATGAAGAAAGCTTTTGAGAAGAAGGTCAGACCTCGTGTATTCAGAGAAGGTGACCTTGTGCTCCATAAGATTCTATCGTTCAAACCAGATGCTAGGGGAAAATGGACTCCTAATTATGAAGGCCCATACGTTGTTAAGAGAGCCTTTTCAGGCGGTGCTTTGATTCTTACAACTATGGATGGTGAAGATTTCACTCGTCCTGTGAACGCAGATGCAATCAAGAAATACTTCGCCTAAAAAGAAAAGAACGGCTCACTAAGTTGAAAACCCGAAAGGGCGACTTAGGCAAAAATGAGCGTCTCGATGGATTGAAAACCTGAAAGGGTGATCCAGGCAAAAATTAGAGACATAAAACAAAAAGAATTATCTCGATAAATTAGGTACCCCACCTTGGGACAATTTATGCAAAAATTAGAGATTATGGCAAGTAACTGCGTTTCGCTGATCTTCAGTTCTGAAAACTTTCTTGAGCACATTGTCGGATTCTAATCCCAGTTGCATCCAAGAGTACAGCGGATATCAAGAGTTGGTAGAAGGATTAGTGATCCTTGTATTCAATGTAGCCCTTTTCCATGTAAATTACCATTTTTCAAACTTTTGTAAAGATCTATGGATTCTTGTCATTTACAGACTACCATTCTATTAAATAAAGTTGAGCTTTTGTCCAATTGTTTCTACTCTTGTTTAATTCAGCCAAATAAATTTAAATTTTATTATGATCATTTTTGAAATTAAAATTTTAATCAAAATCATATTTTCCTTAAACATATAAAATCGTTAATTTTAAGCAATCGATTTCATTAAAAGGAATATCAACAGTGGTTTGAAAGTGGTAAGCCCTAAGTGTGGAACATTATTGGGTTTCCCCAAGCAGTTGGCATGTTTCCTCTTTCATCCCCGACAGTACACCCTCACCCGGTGTTTGTTGATTTCCCCAGCCGGTTAATTCGCCTTTATCCCCTGCAGGGTTATCTCCCATTTGATATGGTGTCGATCTAAAACTCCCCACAGAGTTGATAGCAGCTTCCTCATCGAATCTTCTCGTTCCTTCCCCAGCTAGGGTTGAGCTGTTGAGACGTTTGATCTTTTCTCCAGCAGTTGTTTCCCTCTTTAATGGATTGGCTGAGAATTGTATCAATGATTCAAACCAGTGACATGTTGTATCCTTTGGGATTGTTTTGTCAGCATAATCATCATATATACATATAAATTCATATAACTCGCATTTATTGCATTATTATATTTCTTGTGATTTTGATCCTCTGCTATGGAGGTGCTTTATCCCCATACATGTTTGGTGTGATTGTCCTCTTTCAATTGTAGAGTGTCATCCCCCCTTAAGCAGAAAAACTCTAACCTTTCTCCTTTCCCCGCTGAGCTATTTCCTCGTGGATGTTTGTTGTTTCAATTTCCTTCCCAGTTGATTATCTGGATGGAACCATTCCCCTTGAGTTATATCCTCATTGGGTTGAATCTTGATTGACCATTTCTTTCTAGATCTTACCTAGATAGATGCTTTTGGTCCCCTGAGAGTTTATTACCCAGTAACTGGTAATATTCTTCTTAGTTTGCAGTTTGTTACTTCTTTCCCAATACCCGACAAAAGTAACCCCTTTTCTCCCCAGCGGATTCGTTTTCACGTCTCCCAGGAAGTATATCCTTGATATGTTCATCCTAAACGATGACGGATATTTTCTTCCCCTGCTTTGAGTTTATACTTGATATGTTCATCCTAACCGGTAATGGGTATTCTCATCTTGGGTATTCTACCCAGTAAAAAGCTAGATGTAATCCCTATTTTGTTCCCCAGAGAGTTAACCCTTGATATGTTCATCCTAACCGATGACGGGTTTCCTTCTCTTTGCGGTCTTTTGCCCAGTAACTGGTAGTTGTAAACCCTGCTTTTCTCCCCTTTGTAGAGTTTATCCTTGATATGTTCATCCTAACCGGTGACAAATATTCTCTTTTTGGTTTTCTATCCAGTAACTGATAGATATAATTCCTATTCTTCCCCCAGAGTCTATCCTTGATATGTTTACTCTAACCAGTGACAAATATTCTCTACTTTTGGTCTTCTGCCCAGTAACTGGTAGTTGTAAATCCTATTTCCAGCTTTTCCCCGACAAGTCTATTCTTACCCGTAACCGATAATCAATACACCTCCTGGCGGCCCTCAGCGAGTCATCCTTGATCTATTTACCCTAACTGGTAACGGATGTCCTCCTTGTCAAATTTTGTTATCTCCGTACCCAGTAGTTGGTAATGGATAATATATCTCTTCTCCTCATGTGTTGAAGGTATTTTCTTCCCCAGTCGAGTTGAGTGTGTGTTCCTTAGTGAAATCGATGTTCCTACACGGTTCGAGTATTTCAACTTTGTTAAGATCTACCTGTTTCCCCTGCAGATGTTCCTTTTATCCCCCAGGATGACTCTTTCCATTCTGCATGGAAATCCCTCGTGTCCCCTAGTAGTTTATAAGTCGTAGTCTGGCTTGTGCACAACCATTTATTCCCCTTAGAGTCTCTGTCTCCCCAATGAGTTTTCCTTATGGAATGCGTTACGCCCCTGCGGATCTTCGGTCTCTCTGAATTCTTTTCCTTTGTGGTAACATTTCCCCACAAAAATTTCTTTTAACATTCATATCATATGCATCATGAGGTCTCTTAGGGACCAAAATTTGTTCCTATATACTATTATTTAAGCCCATTCTACTGAGTCGATACAAAGATTTTAACCTTCACCTCCTCAGTTAGAATGTTCTTAAATAGGGGCAGTTGTAAGACCCTAATTTTGACCCTAAGATCCCTCATGATATCTCATCAAATGCATTAAGCATTGGGATCATACCTTGGCATCCTCTTTACCCCTCACTCATTGGGTTTGCATTGGGAGAGATCACGAAGCACCATGTGATTGTATCATAATTTGTATTTTATCATATTTACTAACCAAAATACCAAAAATATGTCTTTGCATTTGTCTACTTCTTTTGTAGGTAAACCACATGATCACCTTTGATCCATCAAGCTCATATCCAGGGTTTAAGACCCTCATGGCTAAGAGCTCATTCAATATTTGGTCTACAATGGATTTAGACATCATATATGAGGCCCTATGATGTTTACATGTTATTTTGGTCAAGAAAGCATCAAGAGTTTTGAATTGGTTTGCCTTGGAAACCCTAGTTCATATGGGTATCTTGTGTCACTTCTTCACCAAACTTCTTCAACATTTGATCAAATATTTCAAGGGATACTTAAATTTTCATCATCTTATGCATATATTATCTCCCATGAGTCCCAAAAGTCAAGATAATTGCAAGCAAGCAAGTTGGTTGATAGTGGTTGACTAGAGGATTTCATCTGATCAAAACTGGGGTCCCCTAGACTCTATATCCTACAATTTTTATCATATGAAAACTATTCCAAGAGAAAATTTACTCTAAATGACATTCCAAACAACTTTAATGTTGAGGTCTAGAGCTAATTTTTCTTGGAAAGTCATTTTTTATGTTGAAAGATTATAGGTCATTTTGTCTAAACCCTAATTTGGAGGTCAACTTCTCAAGGCCATAACTTGCTCAATTTTTATGATATAAAATATTTCCAAGTTTCACAATCAATTTCAAGGTGTCTATTTCCACTTTGATTTTTTGAGGAAGAGCTAATTCAACTTTTATGAGCATTTGATATGAGGATACATTATAGGTCATTTTGGACCAATACCACTGAACACGTGATTTTCCTCAACTTCAAAAATGCATAACTCCTTAATATTAAATTCAAATGAGGTCAAATTTGTTACCATTTTTAAGTACTTTTAAATAGCTACAACTTTGATGAATACACATTTCTCATTTGAAGCTCACACAAAAAGTTAGCCAAGGTGGAATAAGTGAACATATGGCTTGACACTTAGAATTTTTTTTGATATGTTAAAATTTCCAAACTTCCACCTCAAAATTCACCATGATACAAGTTTCAAATAGAAACTTGTTCAACATAAGAGTTGTTCCTCTTGATCTAACCTTTCCAAAAAAGTCCAATTTCATCCATTTTGGATAAGATTTGGATGGTCTGCGCATAGCTTGAACATGGCATCATCATTTGGAAAAATCAAAACTTCAAAACAACCATACTCAATTACCTTGCATTCCAAGTTGCTTTCAGACTCATTCACACTTGATTATGGACCTAAGAGAGTGACTTCATAAGTCTGTACACACCGATGCAAGCATGCATCATCCATTGCCAAATTTGGAAATCCAATTTGAAGGTCCAAATAACATGTGCTACAGCTATAAATAGAGGCCTTTGGCATCAGAAATGGGGATCCCCTCATGCCAACTTTGCTCCAATACCCCAAACCCTTCCGTTTGAAAGGAGAAACTTGAGAATTTTCTTTGAAAATTGAGTTTGAATCTCACTGTTTTGAGATTCAAAACTCCAGGGACCCAAAGCCTTTGGTTGATTCTAGTCTACTTCTGGAAGCTTCTTGAGTGAGATCAAGCAAGAATCAAAGCAAGAGCAATTGAATTCTGCACTGCATTGAAGGTATTTTCCAGAATTTTTCATCTATTCGATTCTCACTAAATTCTCCATAATTCTCTTGGTTCCTAGGTTGTCTGAAGTCCTACCAATATAGGCAAGAAGATTGGATTGCTTTAAGGTTAAATCGAAGCAACTCAGATCATACACCTAAAATTTCAATTTCATGTATCTCTCAATATACTTGGAGTTAGGATATATTGAGGTCATATTCGTGCTCAGTGCCATTTTTACTTCAAAATCATGTCCTTCTTTTTTATTTTAGTGATAGTGATTAGTGGTGAGTTGGCATGAGAAGGTGATCGGAGATTTGCTCCGGTGGTGAGTTGGCATGGTCCAGAGCCACATGATCTATTCAAATTGTTTTAATCATGAGCGTTGGTTTTGAATACCTTGTTTGTGGCGCGCTGACTCTAGTCCATGGTGGAACGCGCGTTTGGATCCAATTGATCTGCCACCTCAATTAATGAGGGAGATCAATTGGTCCACGTATTTTCTGATTTTCCAATTTTCATTTTATTTGTGTTATTTTCATTAATTCATGTTAATTTTAATATTGATCCAAAAAATATGAGAGTTTCACCAAAAAAATTTAATAAATTCCTCTTTCATTTTCTGAATTAAAATTATTTTTTGGATCATTATTAATATTTTTCATGATTTAATTGATTTTGTGAATATTTTTAATTATTTAAAAATACTTCAAAGTTTCCAAAAATTATGAATTTTTTTCTCCAAGGTCCTTTGACCTTGTTTGACCTATGATAAATCTCATGGCCATTTCTTTGGTGTTTTGATGAGGTTTTAGGAAATAGACCAACCATTATTTAATTTAATGCATATTTTGATTATTTTTAATTGTTTAAATGCCAAATAAATTGTGTAGAGCCATTTTAATTGACTTGTTGAGTTTGACTTGTATTGTTGGGCCTTGGTCAAGGTTGATTTGACTTTGTTAGGTTAAGATCATTGGATTTAGGGGATTGATGGAATGTACATTCCATCTCCCAAAATGAATGAATGATCTTAATTTGGTAAAAGTCCTCCTTTGACCAATTTGTGATTGATTCATTCCCCTCCCTCTTCATCTCATTCCCCTTCTTTATTCATTCATATCATGGACCTATGATATCTCTGTATCCTAAGGCTAGTTGATTGCAAAATCAACATGAGTATGGATGAGATTAGGTCCACCACTTTGCATATTCTTTTTGTGTGTGGTATGTTTCATGTGCATAGTCCATGATATTATGTCTCTAACATGCATTAACACCAAAATTCTATTGCCCGACCTCAAATAGTTGTGACTTCTACATAAGTCCAATTATGATTGCTTAACATAGCTCTAAATTTGTGACACAAAGGGCATAACATTCTAGTAAGTGAGATTGTAAGTCTCCCCTCTTTCATGGTATTGTGGGAAACTTGGCCTTTTTTCCTTCCTTTGGAAGATGTCTTGCTCCAAGGATCCATGCTTGTGATTAGTGGGTTGAGTGTTCTCCAAAGAATGACTTAAACAAAACAAAGCAAAAGCAATACTAACTTCTAATCAACTAACAACTAACATTTAATTTCAAGTCATTTACTTTTATGCACTTTAATTCTTAAGCTTTATTCATTTTTCATTATTCATACCATTTAATGGTTTATTTTAATGCCATTTTTACTTTGCCCACTTGGGCCATATTATGTGATTATTTTGTGTTTGTATATACTTGTTTGTTTGTGTGGTCTTTTGACCTTAATGTACATAATAAGAACAAAAACCCTAAAAAAAACATGTTGTGTGGACTGTTGGTTTGATCTGAGACTATTGGACTTAGAATTTAGGCAACACTCCCTATGCAAAGATCTTGGCCAATGCCAACTTTCATGTAACCAAGTGCTTGTGAAGTGAGCATTCATCTGATACAATATTGAAGATCCATTTGAGTTCATCTGATACATGATCATATTTGAAGCTGTTACTTTGAACATGTGTCTAATTCCATCTTTGGAGTCATCTGATACATGGGAATTTGGAAGAGGATCATGGAGTTGCTAAGCTTGGATGTGGCTATCCTTATTTGATGCCTTGCTCTTCATCTTGTTATTTCTGTATTGATATTGCTTTATTTTAAAGTCCAAGGGAACTTTGGGTTTCTATATGACATTCTTGTCTATTGGATTGCAGCCCATTGGTCAGATCTTTTCAACTCTTAACTTTTAAATTTTTGCTTAGGATTAGTCTCTTCATCTCCTCCCACTTCTTTAATTTCAAATATTTCCCTCCTTTTAAAATCTTCTTTGCTTATGTTTTTTTTTTCTTCTAAACTTAGACCATTTTTGGAAATTAGAAACTCTGGCCTTATGCTATTTCTTTTTTTAAACTCTTTTCTTAATCAAACTTGTAAATAAACTTAACTATACCTGACTTAAAATTTCAAAAGCCAAAAAGAACTAACACTCCTCCAAACCATTTTAGGCCGTTTATGCCTTTGTTAAATTTTTTTTTTTTGTTAAAAGCAACTCACTCACTTTGAAATTGATACCATGAACTACGAGGTTTTGATCCCTCATTTTTATGTTGGTACGTAGGCACAAGTCCGAAGGTCTTGTCAAACCCAAAAATATAATTAATAAATTCTTTTCTCATCCCCCCATTCTATTTATTGCAAACATCATTTGTATAAAAATACATATGCACACAAGAAAGGGTTCCCTAGGAGTACCTATGACACTTTGGATGCTAACACCTTCCCTCTGTGTAACCAACCCACTTACCTGTAATCTCTAATATTTTATTAGTTTTGATTTGAAAACTTCTTACTTTTTGGGTTTTGTTCGTACTTTTCCCTTTTCCCTTAGAAACAATAAAAGCGCGGTGGCGACTCTGGTTTTGTTGATGTCTAGCTTATCCATAGCTTGATGGTCATAAATTACCGCTACACAAACAATATGGTTGAGTATGAAGCTTGCATTATGGGGCTTGAAGAGGCCATTGATCTCATAATCAAACATCTTGACGTCTATGGAGATTTAGCTTTGGTTATGAATCAGATCAAAGGTGAATGGGAGACGAATCAACCCGGTTTGATACCGTACAGAGATTATACGAGGAGCATTTCAACTTTCTTTACAAAGGTTGAGTTTCATCATATCCCTCGAGATGAAAACCGAATTGCATATGCTCTTGCAATGTTGGCTTCTATGATTGTGGTGAATTTTTGGAATGAAGTTCCTAATTTGACTGTGATGCGTCTTGATAGGCCAACTCATGTGTTTGCTATTGAAGAAGTTAGAGATGAAAAGCCTTGGTAGTTTGATATCAAATGTTTCCTCCAAAGTCATATTTACCCGTCTGGGGCATCCTTGAAAGATAAGAAGACTTTGAGAATATTAGATGGCAACTTCTACCTGAATGGTGATGTGCTTTACAAGAGAAATTCCGATATGGTTTTGCTCATATGCGTGGATAGACATGAAGCAGACCTGTTGATGACTGAAGTCCATGAAGGTTCCTTTGGTACTCATTCCAATGTACATGCTATGGAAAAAAAATGTTGAGAGCAGGTTACTATTGGCTGACAATGGAATCTAACTGTTGCAAGTTTGTGAAGAAATGCCACAAGTGTCAAATTTATGCAGATAAGATTCATGTTCCTCTAACACTGTTGAACATCATTTCCTCTCCATGGCCCTTATCCATGTGGGAAATAGGTATGATTGGTATGATTGAGCCTAAATCTTTTAATGAATACTGTTTCATTCTGGTGGCTATTGACTACTTTACAAAGTGGGTTGAAGCGGCATCGTATGCGAATGTAACCAAGCAAGTTATTGTAAAGTTTATCAAGAATCAGATTATATGTCGTTATGGTGTGAAAAGCAAGATCATTACTGATAATGGATCTAAATTAAATAATAATATAATGGAATCTCTTTGCAAAGACTTCAAGATTACATATCATAATTCTTCTCCTTACAGACCTAAGATGAATGGGGATGTTGAAGTTGCAAATATGAATGTTAAGAAGATGGTTATAACATATAAAGATTGGCATGAGATGCTCCCATTTGCTTTGCATGGGTATCATACATCCATCCATACTTCAACAGGGGAAACCCCTTTCTCTCTCGTTTATGGAATGGAAGTTGTGCTCCCCGTGGAAGTTGAGATCTCATCATTGTGTGTTTTGATGGAAGCCAAGTTGATAGAAGCTGAATGGTGTCAGACCAGATATAATCAGTTGAATTTGATTGAAGAGAAGAGATTGATTGCCATGTGTCATGGTCAGTTGTATCAGCAAAAAATGAAGAAAGCTTTTGATAAGAAGGTCAAGCCTCGTGTGTTTGGGGAAGGTGACCTCGTGCTCAAGAAGATTCTATCTTTCAAACCTGATGCTAGGGGGAAGTCGACTCCTAATTATGAAGGCTCATATGTTGTTAAGAGAGACTTTTCATGCGGCACTTTGATTCTTACAACTATGGATGGTGAAGAGTTCACTCACCATGTGAATGTCGGTGCAGTCAAGAAATACTTTGCCTAAAAAAAGAAAAGAACAACTTACTAAGTTGAAATCCCGAAAGGGCGGCTTAGGCAAAAATGGGCGTCTCGATGGATTGAAAACCTGAAAGGGAGACCCAGGAAAAAATTAGAGACCTAAAATAAAACATTTATCCTGGTAGATTGAGTACCTCACCTTGAGAGTCTAGGCAAAAGCTAGGGATTATGGAAAGTAACTGCATCCGGCCAGTCTTGATCTTTGAAGCAATTTGGAATAGTCATTTGGTTCTGATTCGTCATTCTCAACCAAAGACAAGAGAACATCGGATTTCAAAGTTGGTAGGGAAAGTAGTGATCATTGTATTCAATGTAGCCCTTTTTCATGTAAGTTACCATTCTCAAAACTTTGTAAATATCCATGGAGTCCCGCCATTCGCGAACTACCATTCTAATAAATAAAGTTGAGCTTTTTATCAAATTATTTCTATTCTTATTTACTTCTGTTCAATAAAATTGAATTTTCATGATGATAATTTTGAAGTAAATTAATGAATAATTATTTTTCTTAAAATAATAAAAGCAACTACTTTAAGAATAATCGATTATAGCAAGGAATCTTAACATCAATCTAAGAACAGGTAAGCCTTGAGGTGTGAAGCATTGTTGGTCTTCCCCAAGAAGTTGGTTTGGTAACTATTTCCCTCTGCAACAGTTTGTCATTTATCCTCGAGTAATTTTTCGTCCACAATAGAGTTGATGGGTCTCGTCCCCGGTAGAGATGATGATTTGTCCCCTTGCAAATTCATATCCCTCAGTTGAGGTGCTCATGTTTTGTGTCCCCCATTTTGTGATTTGAATGATTGGACCCTGGATATCCGGAACCTCTATTTGGTCTCCAGATCCCAATTTGCATCTCTGTATGTTGCATAACTGTGACAGTTTCTCCCATGTGTGAGTCAGATCCGGTTATCTTTTCCTTGGAATTGGTTTACTTCGCAATTTCCAAGAAGAATTTGATGATTATTGAGGAATTTTATGGTCTTTGGTTTGTTCTGACAAGTCACAGCATCCCCAACAATTTGCTCGATTCCTCATTCAGAGTTTTATCTCTTGTATTTCCCGACGGATTTTATCTTCTAATAGAAGACCCCCGTTCCACACATTATTTGGTTCTGAGAAGCATATAATTTTTTCCATTGCAAGGTCATCTCCCATTTAACATGGCGTTGACTTAAAATTCCCTGCAGTGTTGACAATTTGGATCCTCAGCATATCCTTCTCTATCCTCGGCATGTTTGGTTGATCATCCTTCAGCAGTGCTCTCTCCCCGCAGAGTTTTCCGTGATTGATTAGAAGCATGTTCTCCATGTCTTCCCGCAGCCAGAGTTGATTTATTCAGAGCTAGATAATTTATTTTCATCCCTAGCATTTTCTCTAGTTGGTGTTTCCATCATGTTGAGATTAGCCGAGTGTTGTAGCGATGTTTCAAATCTTTGTTATTTATATCCTTTATGTTATTTTGACAGCATAATCATAATCATATACATGCATATTCATGCATAAAACACAACATCAAATATTTCATTGTGCATCTTATCACATTGATTTTTCTTTTGGTCCCTTGCTTTGGTGATATTATTATCCTATGCAGATTTGGCGTGTCTATCCTCCTTCAATTGTAGAGTGTCAGATCCTTTAAGGAGAAAAAGTTTATCCTTTCTCATTCCCCACTGAGTTATTTCCTCGTGGATGACTATTATTTCAGTTCCCTCCCCAGTTCATTATCTGGATGGAACCACTCCCCCTGAGTTATATCCTCATTGGGTTGAGTCTTTGTTTGACTGTTTCTTTCTAGTTTTTACCTAGATAGATCTTTTGGTCTCCGAGAGTCTATTACCCAGTAACTGGTAATATTCGTCTTGATATTGAGTATATTACTTTTTCCCAATACCCGATAAAATGTAATCTACTTCCTTTATTTTCCCCAGTGGATTCATTTTCACATTTCCTCGGTAAGTTTATCCTTGATATGTTCATCCTAACCGGTGACAGATATTCTTCCTGTTTGGTTTTCTACCCAGTAAAAAGGTAGTTATAATGCCTACTTTTATTCCTAGAGGATTAATCCTTGATATGTTCACTTTAACCGTTGACGGATTTTATCCTCGTTGTGGTCTTCTGCCTAGTAAATGGTAGATATAAATTCTATTTTCCCCTTAGAGTTAATCCCATATATGTTCACTCTAACCAGTGACGGATTCTCTCTATTTTTGTGGTCCTCTGCCCAGTAACCAGTAATTGTAAATCCCATTTCCTCTGCTGAGTCTATCCTTGATATGTTCATCCTAACCAATGACGGATATTCTCTATCTTTGATTTTCTACCCAGTAACCGATAGTTGTAATTCCTATTTCTTCCCGGAAGTTTATCCTTGATATGTTTACCCTAACAGGTAACGGTTATTCTTCCTCAGTTTCCCAGGTGGTCTATCCTTGATATGTTCATCCTAACCAATGAAGGATATTCTTCCTTTGAGTTTATCATTGATATGTTCATCCTAACCGATGACTGATATTCTTCCTTTGAGTCTATCCTTGATATGTTCACTTTAACTAGTGACAGATACTCTCTTTTTCGGTCTTCTACCCATTAACCGGTAGTTGTAAATCCTATTTGATCTTCTCTCCCTAGTAGGTTATTCTTACCCAGTAACCGGTAATGAATATACCTCTTTTTCCTCAGCGAGTCATCCTTGATATGTTTACCCTAACCGGTAACGGATGTCCCTCTATCAGAGTGTATTATCTACTTACCCAGTAACCGGTAGTAGATAATGCATCTCTTTTTACTCCTGCGTTGAAGTTTGGTCTTCCCCAGTTGAGTATGAGCGCGTATTTCCTCAGTGAAGTTTCCATCCCATGCAAATTTCCCTGACTCCCCAACCAAGTCTTTCCATTGATTTATTCTCATGGAAATCCCCTCGCGTTTCCCATCAGTTTTTTAAGTCGTAGCCTGGCCTACACATAGCTTTTTATCCCCCAGAGTCTTTGTATCCCTAGTGAGTTTTGTAAGTTGTAAATGCGCCTAAGAAGGGGGGGGGGGGGGGGTGAATTTGGTGGTTAAAAATTCTTCGATCTTGTTTCCGGTTTTTGGTTATTTTTCGTTTAAGTGCGGAAAAATAAATTGCGGAAAGTAAAAAGACACCGGAAATTATAGTGGTTCCCTTCACAATCCGAAGGTACATCCACTCCCCTTTCCACACGAAAAAGATTTCACTATAGTTAGAATTATAGTACAGCCTACTCACACCAATGGTGATGCCTACTATCTAACCTATAGATTAACAAGTGTATGAAGAACAATCCTCTTCAACACTAACCCTTATGTCCAACAATCCTGGATCACAAGTCAAATAGAAATAAATCTTTGAATGATTTTAACAAAGTGTAGTATTATCAATCTTCTCTTGATTGATCTTCTCCTTAGGTAAATAATTCACTCAATGGAAAATATACAAGTGTTCAACAAAATAGAATGAGATGAAACTTTGATTATGAACACTTTTAAAAATATTGAAGGAAAATATGAAAGAGTGATTATGTTAAGTTTGTATGAAAATTCTTGGAGGTGAAAATTCATTTTTGAAAATTTAAGAATTTATATTGCCAAAACACCTTTTCAAAGAGGTATCATTTTCTCCATAAACATTGATGAAAAGATATAATTTTTCAAAAACATTTTCACTGTAACAAACAGTGTTAACCGGTTAACCAAATGGGTTAACCGGTTAACGCATACAACGTTAACACAGGATTTCAAAAAAACTGGGCTGTTAACCGGTTAACCCATATGGTTAACCGGTTAACACTGTTGAAATGCAGAAAAATACTTTAAGAAAATTGTGTCTTGCATTTCAATGTGTTAACAAAAGGTTATGTTTAAAAAATGCAAATGCAGATCATGATTGTTGAACACTTGTATACTAATCTAAGAGTGAGTTAGATATACCTAAGAAGTGAATCAACAATCTTGCAAACGGTTGACTTGAAAAATAAGCTTGATCAAAAAGGTTCCTCATGCGTATGTGGCTTGATCACTTTGATGCTTGAATTATCTTTGAAGCTCTTCTCTTTTTGCATTGATGCATGTTGTCTTCATCAAAATACTTCTTGGATTGAAGCTTGCTTCTACAATCTCCCCCTTTTTGATGATGACAACCAACTTGAGATAGATGCTTGAAAGTGAAGTTTCTCTAATTTGATTCTCCCCCTAAGTTTAAGAACTCCCCCTAAATGAGAGGCATACAAAATTCTGCATAGAGAAACCATTAGAGAAACAAGTCTTCTCCCCCTTTGGCATTAGCAAAAAGGAAGAGACTTATGAAAAAGGAAAAGTATACAAGCATACACACATTTTGTGATCATTAGATAAGCAGTCAAGCACATATTATGACAGAATAAAAATGGATTAAAAGTTAAGTGTACGGTAAGCATAAGTAGCATAAACATAGTTTAACAACAAAAACAATAGAACAACACATAACAGGAACATAGAAAAACATAGTGCTTTATTCTTCTTTCGAACCGTCCTCATCCTCCTCGCCTTCCGCTTCACTACCGGCTTCACCTTCATCATCTTCCACGGGAAGGTTGCGGGAATTTAACACTAGGTTCCGAAGACTTTTGATAGCGCGGGTGGTTTCACGGTGTTGGCTCATCATGGTGGTATAGAGAAACTCATTTGTAATGCCACCTTCCGGAATAGGGAAGTTTGAAGAAGAAGACCCGTCATCATACTTGTAGGAACCGTCATTGCTTTGAATAATCCCGGTATTCTTCATAATGGTAACGCCGTTGATTTCATTGGCGGTAGTGGTCATAGCCAGAAACGGTTCTCTCCCGATTTCCATGTCTGTTAGTTCCAAAATCCTTGAGATAAGACGACCGTATGGCAGCCTTGTTTTGAGAGAAAGTTGCTGTTTCAGATGATACATCATAGTAGGTAGCCAATTAATTCTGATTTTGTTCTTCACAGCAAATAGAACTTGCATCTCCAAATCATTGATTTGAGAAAGGTTTGAATCCTTTGGCAGCAAGACATGGCAAATAACATAATGCAGCATACGATCATCAACCGACAGGTTCTTAGCATAACAGAGTATGCGAGAAGTGCGTTGTCCCGACACAACAACATCCCTTGGAAATCTACAGATTGAGTAGTAGTATTCCATTTTATCATATTGAGCCCATTTTCCTTCATCATGATTAACACCTTTCCGAAGAAAAAATCCTGAATAGGGAATCTTAAGAGACCCAGCCAGCGACCTTAGGTCTGTTACAATTTCATAGTCTCTCACAGTGGCAGACAACATATGTTGATCATCATCATTCAGATTTAAAGTAAAATGGTTCAGAAAGATTTTTACCAAATCAGTATAAATTTTGCCATTATCAGTTATGAACGCATGCAACCCTTGATATCTCAACAGCTCAGGGAAAGAGAAGGTAGTGAAGGATTTGAGATTCACATACTTACCCTTGAGCAAGTGTCTGACCCTGACTCTGAAATCCATTCTCCTCTTCTTTGCTGTTTCCATTTGCACTTCTTCCTCTTCACTGCCAGATGCCGATACGGGAGCCTTTTCTCTTCTTGGAGGGGCCATGGGGAAAAAGAGGTTCTAGGGTTTTGAGAGGATTTTTGGGATTTTGAGAGTTAATAAGAGAGTATGGTTGAGTGGGGTTTAATGGGTTTTTAAAAAACAACACTCAAGAGGGTTGAAAGTTGAATGAAATGAGATGAAGGGTTTATGGTGAGTAAAGAGGGAGGAGAGAGTTATGAGGTGTAGGTGAAAGAGTAAAGCACATGCATTTAACATAAACACACATATCACAATAAAATTTAAAGTTTAAAAAAAAAATTAAAATTAAAAATCTGTATTCAAAACGTAAAGGCAGAAGTGCTGTTTTGGAGGTGTTAACCGGTTAGCCTATACCGTTAACCGGTTAACGGACTGAAATTTTCCAAAAATAAAAGAAAAACAGCAGCTCCGTTTTGAAGAATCGGGAAAAGGTTTTTACAAAAATTTTACACAAAGTATTAGCACTTATCAATACGCAACTTTCGATTTAAAAATATTTTAAAACGGATAATATTTGGACATGCGAAAGTAAGAAAAACGGAAAACGGCGAAAAAGAAGTGCTAGCATTGCATAACATAAAAACTGAAAGTAAACACATTTTTAGCAACTATACCACATAACAAGTAATTTGAAGACAAGGTTAGATGTCACCTTCATTGAGAATACCAAGTTCTCGCCGAATCTTGAAGAATTGCTCTTTAGCCAATGGTTTTGTGAATATGTCAGCGAGTTGGTTATGTGTATCCACGAACGTAACATCTACATCTCCGTTAAGCACGTGATCTCGAAGGAAATGATGTCGGATATCTATGTGCTTCGTCCTTGAATGCATGACCGGGTTCTTTGTGATGTTGATGGCACTTGTGTTATCGCATCGAAGAGGAATGCAGCCGAGGTCTACACCAAAATCCAGAAGTTGTTGCTTAAGCCATAAAATTTGTGCACAACAACTGCCTGCTGCAATGTACTCTGCTTCGGCCGTGCTAAGTGCGACACATGCTTGCTTCTTGCATGCCCACGACACTAGTGCATTCCCGAGAATGTGACAAGTACCACTTGTGCTTTTTCTATCGGTCTTACATCCTGCATAGTCAGCGTCAGAATAACCAATCAAGGAGCATATACTACCTTTTGGATACCATAGTCCGACGTTCGTTGTTCCTTTGAGATATTTCATAATCCTCTTCACGGCGGTGAGATGCGATTCCTTCGGGTTTGCTTGAAAGCGTGCACACAAACATACACTAAACATAATGTCAGGACGGCTTGCCGTCAAATATAGTAATGAACCAATCATACCTCGATATTTTGTAATATCTATTGACATTCCGGATTCATCTTGATCAACGTACGTTCCGGATCCCATAGGAGTGGACATCACTTTGCAACTATCCATATCGAATCTTTTCAATAATTCCTTGCAATACTTGGATTGGTTGATGAAGATGCCATCCTTTGTTTGCTTGATTTGTAGTCCAAGGAAATAGTTCAATTTTCCCATCATGGACATCTCGAATTCTCCTTGCATCATGATTGAAAACTCTTCGCAAAGATCTTTGTTTGTTGAACCGAAGATGATGTCGTCGACATAGACTTGAGCCAATAAGGTGTTACCCTTGATCTTCTTTATGAACAAAGTCTTGTCAACCTTTCCTTTTACAAATCCCTTTTCACATAGAAAGTTGCTGAGGCGGTCATACCACGCTCTCGGTGCTTGCTTTAAACCATATAGTGCTTTCTTCAACTTGTAAACATGTGAAGGGTTCTTGAAGTCTTCAAAAACCGGAGGTTGTGTGACGTAGACTTCTTCATTGATATAGCCATTTAGGAAAGCGCTTTTGACATCCATCTGAAACAATTGAAAATTCATAGAACAAGCAAAAGCAAGTAATAATCGAATTGCTTCTAACCTTGCTACCGGAGCGAACGTCTCATCAAAATCAATTCCTTCCTGTTGGTTGTATCCTTGTGCGACCAATCTTGCTTTGTTACGAACTATGATCCCATTCTCATCAAGTTTGTTCTTGAAGACCCATCTTGTTCCAATGATGTGCTTGTTGTCCGGTCTTGGTACAAGACTCCAAACTTGATTTCTTTCGAATTGGTTGAGTTCTTCTTGCATTGCTACTATCCATTGATCATCGCCTAAGGCTTCATCGACTTTGGTTGGTTCTATTTGAGACACAAAAGCCATGTTGAGACAAGCATCTTTGAGATTTAGTCGTGTTGCAACGCCTTGGCTAATATCACCAATAACTTTATCGATAGGGTGATCTCTATGAGTTTTCCATTCTTTCGGTAGATCATGATGTTCTTCAATGATTGGTGAGCCATCTCCTTGTGGAATTGATTCAACATTTGAAAGTTCCTTTTGTGACACATCTATTATATCATCATCGTCATCAACAATAAAGTTATCCTCTTTCGAGGGGTTAGTTTCATCAAAACATACATGCGTTGATTCTTCAATAGTAAGAGTTCTTTTATTGAAAATTCTAAATGCCTTACTAGATAGGGAGTAGCCAAGGAAGATACCTTCGTCGGATTTTTCATCAAACTTACCAAGGTTGTCCTTTCCATTGTTGAGGACAAAACATTTGCACCCAAAGATGTGAAAGAAAGATATATTAGGCTTCCTTCCTTTGAAAAGCTCATACGGAGTCTTTTTGAGAATCGGTCGAATGTTGACACGGTTGCTAACAAAGCATGCTGTGCTAACTGCGTCCGCCCAAAAATATTTAGGAAGGTTGGAGTCACTGAGCATTGTTCTTGCGAGTTCCACCAAGGATCTATTCTTTCTCTCTACGACACCGTTTTGTTGTGGTGTTCGTGGTGCGGAGAAGTTGTGGGAAATTCCGTGCTTTTCGCAAAATTCTTCAAAGAATGTGTTTTGAAATTCTCCCCCGTGGTCACTTCTTATGGAGGTTATTGAAAGAGACTTCTCATTCTGAATTTGTTTTGCATATTTTTTGAAAGCCTTGAAAGCATCGCTTTTCTGCACAAGAAACAAAGTCCACGTATATCTAGAGAAGTCATCAACAATTACCAAACCGTAAACATTACCTCCGAAACTTTTCATTCTTGATGGACCGAAGAGATCCATGTGCAAGAGTTGAAGTGGCCTCGACGAAGATACAACATTCTTGGATTTGAAAGTTGTCTTGGTTTGCTTTCCCTTTTGGCATGCGTCACACAGCTTATCCTTGATGAACTTAATCTTTGGTGTCATCACCGTATGTAACATATCCTTTGGCCTTTAAAGATAGATGTGAAAATTTGTCGATGTCGCCCGTCATATGCTTTGAACAACCGCTATCAAGATACCATTGATTCGAGGTTGTCTTCAAGCATACCTACAAAACAAAATCAAGTTTTGTTAGGTACCCAAATTGCTTTGGGTCCTTGGTAGTTAGTACCCTTTTTAACCCACACATAATGCCCTTTTGGAACGCTAAAGTTTCTCACATAACAAGCATTAGGTGTGTGCCCTTTGATTCCACAATAAAAGCAAGTAGGTTGAAAATCACTTCTATATCTAGGAACATAATTCTTCTTCTTAGCAATCATTTTCTTTTTATGACTTTGATGCATATTTTTAGAATTGTTTACTTTCTCTTTTGCAACTTGTTCACTTGCTTTAACAAAAATGGTCTTATTTGTGCTTGGTTTAGAAAACTTAGAATATCCTAATCCACTTTTGTCATTAGAATACCTTTGGTGCTTAAGAGTTTCTTCCAACCCAATTTGACCTTTTTCATATCTTTCTAAAACTCTTTTAAGTTGAACAATTTGAAAAGATAAAGATTCACAATTCTTACATGCAAGGCTTTGTTTTTCATCCATCAACTTTTGTTTTCCACTTTCAATATATTTTTCCAAAGCAGTATTTTTTTTCTTCTAAGGATGAAATTTGTTTCTTTTGGGATGAAATACTTTTATACAATGTCTTGCATTCTTTTAAGAGTTCATTTATAACATCTTGTGCGTCATTGTCATAAACTGAAAAATTGCTACTAACCTCATCGATTTCTTCATCGGAGTGATGTGAAGCCATAAGAGCCATGTTCGCACATTCATCGCTTTCCGATTCCGAAGATGAACTGATCTCATTATCGTCCCAAGCGACGTAAGCTTTTTTGTTTTTGAATTCCTTCTTGCCTTTGAATCCTCCTTTCTTTGCAAGTTTTGGGCAGTCCGGCTTTATGTGACCTTGCTGTCCACATTCATAACACGTAACGTCTTGCATTGATGTGGATGCTTCCTTTTTCCTGAAATGGTTATTCTTTTTAGGATAAGAGGAATTTTTATTTTTATTAAAAAACTTACCAAGCTTCTTTACAAGAAGCATAAAGTTCTCATCTTCGGACGTCTCATCATCTTTGTCCCTTTTTGAATCAACCTTCAAGGCAATTCCCTTGGACTTCTTTTCTTGACTTTCGTGCTTCTCGAGCCTTCCAAGTTCCAATTCGTGTTCTTGAAGTTTTCCAAATAGAGACGCGGATGTCATCGTTGAGAGACTCTTCTTTTCCGAAATAGCGGTCACTTTCGGTTGCCATTCTCTTGTCAAAGATCTTAGGACTTTCAGGTTGAGATCATCATTAGTGAAAGTTTTACCCAGAGCGATCAAGTGATTTGTTAGATGGACGAATCTCTTTTGTAAGGCAACTATAGATTCACCGGGCTGCATGCGGAACATCTCATATTCTTGACTTAGGGTGTTTAGCCTCGATCTCTTCACTTCGGTGGTTCCTTCATGTGTTTCAACCAAGGTGTCCCAAATCTCCTTTGCCGATTTACATTGAGATATACGGAAGAACTCGTCCATACTGAGAGCGCTTTGGAGTATGTTGATTGCCTTCTTCTCATTCAGAATCCTTTTCTTATCATCTTCGTCATAAGTGTTTTTCAACTTTGGGGTACCAACTCCATTCACCACATTCACCGGTTTGTGTGGACCTTCTTCAACTGCTTCCCATATACCTTCCCCTTGGGCCTCAAGATGTGCCTTCATTCTGATTTTCCAGAAATCGAAATATTCTCCGGAGAAGAGTGAGGGCTTGTTGCTACTTCCACCGTCTTTGAAAACCGGATTTATGCTTGCGGAAGCCATGCTGGATCTCTAGGAACAAGTTACCTATAACTTGCTCTGATACCAAATGTAAGTTGTAAATGCGCCTAAGAGGGGGGGGGGGTGAATTTGGTGGTTAAAAATTCTTCGATCTTGTTTCCGGTTTTTGGTTATTTTTCGTTTAAGTGCGGAAAAATAAATTGCGGAAAGTAAAAAGACACCGGAAATTATAGTGGTTCCCTTCACAATCCGAAGGTACATCCACTCCCCTTTCCACACGAAAGAGATTTCACTATAGTTAGAATTATTGTACAGCCTACTCACACCAATGGTGATGCCTACTATCTAACCTATAGATTAACAAGTGTATGAAGAACAATCCTCTTCAACACCAACCCTTATGTCCAACAATCCTGGATCACAAGTCAAATAGAAATAAATCTTTGAATGATTTTAACAAAGTGTAGTATTATCAATCTTCTCTTGATTGATCTTCTCCTTAGGTAAATAATTCACTCAATGGAAAATATACAAGTGTTCAACAAAATAGAATGAGATGAAACTTTGATTATGAACACTTTTAAAAATATTGAAGGAAAATATGAAAGAGTGATTATGTTAAGTTTGTATGAAAATTCTTGGAGGTGAAAATTCATTTTTGAAAATTTAAGAATTTATATTGCCAAAACACCTTTTCAAAGAGGTATCATTTTCTCCACAAACATTGATGAAAAGATATAATTTTTCAAAAACATTTTCACTGTAACGAATAGTGTTAACCGGTTAATCAAATGGGTTAACCGGTTAACGCATACAACGTTAACACAGGATTTCAAAAAAACGGGGTTGTTAACCGGTTAACCCATATGGTTAACCGGTTAACACTGTTGAAATGCAGAAAAATACTTTAAGAAAATTGTGTCTTGCATTTCAATGTGTTAACAAAAGGTTATGTTTAAAAAATGCAAATGCAGATCATGATTGTTGAACACTTGTATACTAATCTAAGAGTGAGTTAGATATACCTAAGAAGTGAATCAACAATGTTGCAAACGGTTGACTTGAAAAAGAAGCTTGATCAAAAAGGTTCCTCATGCGTATGTGGCTTGATCACTTTGATGCTTGAATTATCTTTGAAGCTCTTCTCTTTTTGCATTGATGCATGTTGTCTTCATCAAAATACTTCTTGGATTGAAGCTTGCTTCTACAAGTTTCCCTTACGGAATGCATTATGCTCCTGTGGACTCTCATTCTCTTCCGTATTCTTTTCCTTTGTGGGAATATATTCCCCGCAAAGATTATGTTTTTTAACATTCATATTATATGCATCATGAGGTCTGTTAGGGACCAAAATTTGTTCTTAGATATTGTTATTTAAGTCAGTTCTGTTGAGTTGATACGAAGATTTTAACCTTCACATCCTCAACTAGAATTTCCTTAAATAGGGGCAGCTATAAGACCCCAATTTTGATCCTAAGATCCCTCATGCTACCTCCTCATTTGCATTGGCTTTGGGATCCCACCTTGGTATCCTCCTTACCCATTATTCATTGGGTTTGCATTGGGAGAGATCACCAAGCATATTTTGATTGTATCATACTTTGTTTTTCTTTTTTTACTAACCAAAATACAAAAAATATGTTTATGTATAGATTTGTTCCTTTTGTAGGTAGTGTGTGCATCCACCCATGCCCCATCAAGCTCACAACTAGGGTTTGAGACCCTCATTGCAAGAAGATGAATCAAAAGATGGTTCGCATTGGTTCTAGACATCATATATGGATCCCCGTGTTCTTCATTTATCATTTGGATCAAGAAATTATCAAGAGTTTGAAGCTAGGTTTCCTTGGAAACCCTAATTCATATAGGTATCTTGTGTGACTTCCTCAACAAGTTTCTTCAACATTTGGTCTAATACATCAAGGGATACTTCATTTCACATCGTCTAATACATATATAATCCTTCATGAGTCCAAAATATCAAGAGAGCTTCAAGTTTGCAAGTTGGTTCAAGGTGGTTGACCAGAGAAAGTCAACTAGTCAAAACTGGGGTTTCCTAGACTTTATCTCCTACAATGTTTGTCATATGAAAATGATTCCAAGATAAAAGTTACTCCTTATGACATTCCAAACAAATTTCATGTTGGCATCAAGAGCTATTTTTGCATGGAAAGTCAATTTTTATGGTGAAACATTATAAATCATTTTGTCTGTGCCCTAGTTAGGAGGTCAACTTCCAAGGACCATAACTTGCTCAATATTTATGAGATGAAGGTAATCCAAGTTTTATGATTAATTTAAAGATTTCGTCTACAACTTTGATTCTTTGATAAATGTCAAATTCAACTTGCAAGGGCATTTGCCAAGAGGAAACATTATAGGTCATTTTGGGCCATTACCATAGAACAAGCATTTTTTCCTCAACTTATACCCAAATTGTGTCAAATTTGTGACCAAATTGAAGATGGATGAAAGAGATATAACTTTTAAGAAGGAACTCTTTCCATTTAAAGCTCATATAAAAGGTTATTCAAGGTGGAAGAAGTGGTCATTTGACTTGGTACTTAGAAAAGTTTCAAATATGTTTGATTTCTCAAACTTCCACCTCAGAATTCATCATGATCCAAGCTCCAAATGGAAAAGTTTTCAACATGAAAATTGTTCCCCTTGATGTCACCTTTCAAAATATTCCAAGATTACCTCATTTGGACCAATATTGAGGGACTTGCGCATGGTTCCTTTCATAGGTTTATTTTGGCAAGATTTGAATTCAATTGTCCATTCCCTTTTGCATCATTCTTTGGGACCAAATCATTTCCCATGCATTTGTGCACTAAAGTTGCTAAAATTGGAAAAAGATCAAAGTGTGTGAAAAGCAACTTGCTAGGCTATATATACATGACTTTGGTGATTAGAAGGGGGATCCCTGCTTGCCCAAGCTTTGAACCATTGCTTCCCTAACCTCCATTAAAGGATAAACTTGAAGATTTCACTTGAAATCGAGTTTCAAATCTCTTTCTGTTTTGAGATTGAAACTCCAAGGATCCAAGTCTCTATTTGATCCATTTCACTTCATGCAAGCTTCTAGAGACAAGCCAATCCAAATTGGAAGCAAAATCAAGCTAAATTGAAGCTACTCGAAGGTGAAATTTCAGAAACTTCTCTTCTTCGATTCTCCCTCATTTCTCAACTATTTTGATTGATTTTTGGTTTGATAAAGTTTTACCAATGTAGGCAACAAGACTGCATTGCTTTGAGATCAAATCGAAGTAACTCAAATCATGAACCTCAAATTTCAAATCCATGTATCTTTCAATATACTTGGAATTGAAAGAAATTGAGGTCAGATTCGTGCTCCTGAGCATTTTTTATTGAAAACCCATGTCCTTACTTTTCATTTTTGTGGTGGTTTGTGGTAGACCAGTCCAGTGAGGTCCACCGGAGAAGATGACCGAAGCTAGGGCTCTGGTGATGCGTTGGCACCTTCCAAACCATCAGATACTTTCAAAATATTTTAATCCTGGCCTTTCCTTTTGATTACCACGCGTGTGAGGCTTTGACTGAAGTGAATTGTGGATACCGTGCGCTTGCCCATCAGATCTGCCACCTCAATTAATGAGGGAGATCTGACGACCCTTGATTTTTCATTTAATTACCTTACTTTGTTTAATTCTTAATAAATCCATTTTTAATCCAAAAAAATATGGGACTTTCACCAAAAATCTTTAATATTTTTTTCTTCCATATTCTGAATTAAAATTATTTTTTGGATTGATTTTGGTATTATTTAGGAATTAAATGTTTTTGTGCATATTTTTAATTGCTTAAAAATACTTGTAACTTTTTTAAAATTGTGAAATTTTTTATCTTATGTCGTTTGACCTTGTTTGACCTAGGATAAATCTCTTGGCTATTTATTTGGTGTTTTGAATGGATTTTAGATTTTGTCCAAATTAAAATGTATTTTAATTCAGTTTTAATGTGATTTTTAATTGATTAAATGTTTAAAAATTATGTTGAGCCATTTTTATGGTCTTGTGATGTTTGAATTTCTGTTTAGACCTTGGTCATGGTTGATTTGACTTTTGTTGGATCAAAACCATTGGGTTTAGGGGATTGATGAAATGTACATTGCATCTCCCAAAATGAATGGATGGTTTTGATCAGATGAAATTCCTCTCATGATCAATTTGTGTTTCTATTTTCCCCTCCCTCTTTATATTCATCCCTATTCTTCCCCATTCCCTCATTTGACCAATGAAATCTCTAATGTCTAAATGCTAAATGATTCATCAATGACCTTGTGTCAGATGAATCAATACAAGTATGACTGAGATAGGTCTCTCCCATTTTATTTTAGTGTGTGGTATGTTTTAGGAGTTTCGTTCTTTGGACCAAATCTCTAACATGTATTAACACCTATATTTTTATTGCCCGACCTTAGATAATTGTGACTTCTACATAAGTCAAATTATGATTGCTTAACATAGAGATAAATTTGACCCTCAAGGCATAACATTCTAGTAAGTGACATTATAATTATTCATAGCATTGTGTGGAGACTTGAACTTTTTTCCTTTCATGAGAGCCCTTCTCATGGAAGATGTCTTGGTTTAAGGATTCATACTTGTGAATGAATGGTTGAGTGTTCTCCAAAGAATGACTTAATCAATTAAAACTCGACAGTAACCTTTGACTAACATTTGGCTAACCATTGACTAACTCTTATTCATTATTTCTGTACTTTAAAGAAATTTACTTTATGCAATTTAAATTTTAGTCTTTTATCATTCATTTCATTTACATTTCACATAACTTGTTTATGTTTCAAGTCCTTTTCACTTTGCTCATTTGAACCATATCTTGTGATTGTATATATTTGTTTGTTTGTATTTGTTTTGTTTGTGGTCTTAGGACCTTAAAACACATAATAGCAACAAAAACCCTAAAAAATATTTGGTGGACTGTTGGAATTTGATCTGAACTTTTGGACTTAGAATTAGGCAGTCCTCTCTATGCTAAAGGACTTGTCAAATGCCAACATTTGATACTGAGTTATCTTGAATTACGCCTTCATCTGATGTAAGACCTTGAGTTCCCATTGATTAATCTGCTACCCTGTCCTTGTGCTGAATTGCTTATTTTGTTATTTGTTTATGTCTGATGTTTTGTTCTGAGTTGATCAAGAAATATCTCATCTGATACATTGGAAGACATTTGAAGACTCCTATCTATTGGAGTGCTTGCTTAGATGTGGCTATATTTATTTGATGCCTTAATCTTTATGATGTCTGGATATTGCTCATTGCTTGGTCAAAGTCCAAAGGAAAATGGGTTTCTATATGACATTCTTGTCTGTTGGATTGCATCCCATTGGTAAGATCTTTTCAACTCTTAACTTTTAATTTTTGCTTAGGATAACCTATTCATATCCTCCCACTTCTAAATTTCAAAACTTCTCCCTCTTTTCAAAAATCTTCTTTGCTTGTTTCCTAACTTAGACATGTTTTAATGATTAGAAACTTTGGCCTTATGCCAATGAATTTTCTAACTTTTTATTAATCAAACTTGTAAATAAACTTAATCATATTGACTTAACTTTCAAAAAGACAAAAAGAACTAACAACCCCATTCAAAACTTTGGCCTTTTTGTGCCCTTTTATTTAAACTTTTTTTTGTTAAAATCAATTCATCAACTCATTTGAAATTTTTACCATGACATACGGGGTTTTGATCCTTCATTTTTTATGTTGGTACGTAGGCACAAGACCGAAGGTCTTGTCAAACACAAAAATATAATCAATAAATTATTTTCTCATCCCCACACTTTATACTTTATCAAACATCTTTTATACCAAAAATATATGCACAAACAAAAAATGGCTCCCTAGGAGTACCTAGGACACTTTGGGTGCTAACACCTTCCCTCTGTGTAACCAACCCCCTTACCTGTAATCTCTGGCATTTTATTAGTTTTGATTTGAAAACTTCTTATCTTTGAGTTTTGTTCGTACTTTTCCCTTTTCCTTTGGAAATAATAAAAGCGCGGTGGCAACTCTGGTTTTATTGACGTTAAGCTTATCCATAGCTTGACGGCCATGAATTTACCGCTACACAATGCTGAATGATGGACCTGGTTATCCTAAATTGATGAAGGGTGGTATTCCTCATGGGTTGTTGAATTTCAGTTGTGAGTTGTTTGTTAGAAAAGATGTCCTAGACATTAGTCCTCCTAAGTGTTCCTGTTATTGATGAATATGGTTTTGGTAATATGCTAAGTCTATAATCATAAGAAATATATTGTTGCATCACTGATTTTATGTACCAGGAAGGAACTCATGCTACCTTGGAATATGGAGAATGTTATCTTGGTTAATTGGTTAAACATGTTGAGTCTCATGGCATCCAACCATTTATTGGAGTTCCCTCTCTAATCTGTGATATTTTGAGTGTTCAAAAGAAATACATTGTTATTTGTGATGATGAAATTAGTGTTTCCCTAAGTGTTTTAACTCTGAGTTACACACTGAATGTTGAGAATGATGTGGCATACACTGTGTCCAACATCTGTGCACCTGTTCTTGATGGAGAAATGCTGGAGGTTTTTCACCTCAATTTGTTGTTGCTGCTACATAATTACATTATCACACATGTTGTGATAGACATTGTGTTTGATAATCGCGCGTCTGAAAAACGAAATTGCTTATACTACAATTTTGTGGTATATGTTCTTGTGTTCTTGTGTTCTTGTTATCTAGTACTTCTGCCCGTTATGGGCTGGATTTTTCTATTACCCCTTGCCCATTTTGAGAAATCTAGGGGATACGATGATATGATGATTTGCAAGAGATTTATTCTGAATCCTTTATTTGAGAAGTTGGAATTGTGATGTTTATCAAGTAAAGGTTTTATTTGATTTGTTCAAGATTCAGAATTCTGTTACATGGACATATGTCAAGCCAAATGTTCCACAATCTATGAGACATCTGTCTCATACTAGTTACAAGGTTCTTAATCTTCCTAATAAAGATTTGATTGATCATGTGTGTTTGGAAGATGCAATCTGAATCAAATACAACAAGAATAATCTAGAGATTCAGTTTTATTCAAGGAGATCAATCAAGATTAGAAATCATCATTATTGAAGATTGATATCATGTACTTTTTATAAGTCCAACCAAATTCATGACCTAAATACTTATAGGCTTTTAGAGCTGGACTTTTGTGGCTATATAAGGAGTACATCTTCTTTGTGAAGACTAAGACCTAAAGAGTAAATATCTACTCATTGAGGAAGATGCAGAATCCTCAAGCGAAGAAGCAGAATTAAGGTCTGAAGTCTGAAGTCATTTGGTTGGAGTTGTGTGTGCGTTTCTGAAAAAAAAGATGTTATATTTGTTTTAGGCCCTTGTATATGTGCATGTTTTAATTTATTGTGTTCTTGGGTATGTAATCCATCTTTAGTATTTGTGGTTCTGTAAATATCAATGGTTCATGGTTTGTGGAATTTCTCTGGTTCTCTTTCTTTTCACACCTTTGCCAAATTATTGCAAGAAAGGGGAGTAATGGTGTGTGCACACATGTATGCTTATGTGCTCCCGTTCCTATTTCATGGTTGATGTGATCTCTTTTGCTGTAATTGATGTTCTGATAAGTTTGTGTAGTATTGCTTAGTCTTGTGCTCACATGCTGGATCATCTAGTCTGACATATGGCCTTCAATTATAAGCATTTTTGAGATGATATACTGAATCTGTATGAAATATGATGTTTTGATGTCATGGATGCTTGATATGTAGTAGTTGTGGTGTGTGTTGACTATTGACTTGAGTGACAACTACTGATTATGTCTTTGTGCATGCTGACTGATTGTGTGCCCGACTGTATTGAGCATTGTGTTTGATCTATTATGTTGTAGCAACCATATTTCATGTTTTCTGATTGTTTTGCTGTTGTTGTTTGCTTTGTGTGCTTGTGTGTGGTGTGCTTAATGCTCACCTTATGTTGCACATTTTGTATGTTTGTTTAAAAGCATTTTTTTTTGCCTGCACTATGAAAAAACCATGGTATGGTCAAGATTGTTTTGTGAAGAGAGGAACATGTGGGATATGATGTTCTAGTAAGTGTGGTACATCTGGCCTCTGCTACTACTGCATTGACACATTTTTTATTTGTATTTTGAATGCATTATTGGATTTGTTTTTAATTGATTTTTTGCTATCTTTTAGGAACCTAATTAATTAGATTTGTTCGATGATTTATTAAGATTAAATTTAAAGATTTAGAAATTTAAATTTGAATTCAAATAAAATCTTGTTGTAGAGCTGTTTTGAAAAAGAAATCTTAACCAAATCTCCACTTTATCTGTTGATAAAATCTTATGCCTATTGGAGGAAAGTCAAACAGATGAATTCTATTAAAAGAGACTCAATTCCATCATTGAAGTAAACTAGCAAGTATTGAAGATTCCTAATATTAGAGTTTTATTTGAGTCCTTTGTTTGTGTTGCTTGTACACCATGCTAGTGCACACATTCATATCATAAAGCATATTGTTTGTTTTTTTAGTAGAGTTGTAATTCAACATTCTATAAGTTATTTATTAAAGGTACAATCACTTGGGATTATTTATTAAGAGAAAGTGAGAGGGGGCTCTCATATTTATGGGGAGTCCTAAATACAAAGTCACTTGGATTAGGAAAAAGAATTAGACAACATGGGATTGCTGTTCTTAGTTGTACTAATTCAAAATAGTAGGTTTTATTTATTGGGTTGGAAGCTCCCAAGAGGTAGGTGAGGTCGAACCGAACTCAGTAAATAATTTCTATGTTATTTATTGCTTTAATTATTTTTTCCTATCTGTCTTGGAAACTGTTTTTTTTATGATATACAATGTCCCAAACATTTGGTCTGACATTTGTCCCTGTTTGAACAGAACTTCAGTTATTAATAATGTCAAGTTCAAGTGGTGAAGATAACACCCTCTTAGTAAAAGCCAATAGGTTGCTTGTTGAGGCTCTTTTGGTCGAAATGAGAAAAATGTTGAGGAAAGAAACATAGGCGATACATAAGAGGTTTGATAAATTAGAAAACCAATGAAATAATAGTGATGAGAAGGAAATGAACAGGAGAAGAAGAGAGTAAAGATCTAAGGACAAAATTGAGTGGTATAAAAATCAAAGTGCCATATTTTCAAGGAAGAAATTATTAAGAAGCTTATTTAGAGTGAGAAACAAAAATTGAACAAATTTTGCATGTAACAGGTATAATGATGTTCAAAAGGTGCAAGTTTGAAAGCAGTGGTTTCTTTTTTAATTCTTCTATTAGTTAATTAAGTATTCAACACTAGTCCCCTACTTACTGCGTTGCATAGGTACGGGTACGTGCCCAGTACCCGATAAGGGTACTGGTATGGAGTACGACATTTTTAGATACACTAAGGTACGGGTACGTTAGTATAATTTTTTCAAATATAATTATAAAAATAACAAAGGTATTATATTGTTTAAATAACAATAAAACATTAAAATTACAAAACAATTTGCTTTAAAAAACTTAATATTTGCATAATAACATATATAAATCACACTTAAAAAGTATCCATAAATCATGATATCATTAAAAAGAACGACTTCTAATTCAGATTTATCGAGAGAAAGACTAACAACTTCAAAAATATCAACTACATTAAATAGATCTCATTCATCTCCACCAATATCCCACATTTTTGTTGCTCCAACATTATAAACCTTAATATGAGAAGACATATATTTGTATGAACAAAAACTAAATCATCAACCCTCTTTGATTTGAGCGTATTCCTTTTCAATGAGTGAATAAATTTAATTGTACTCCAATTTCTCCCCACATAAGATGAAGAACTTGGTTGTGAAAGAACTTTTTTATTTCTAAATAGCATAATTAACCTAATTCTTACTTAAAGCCCAAGCTATATCATCCAAAAAAAAATTAAAAAAAATTGGGTACGTGATACCAAGTGTGTACCAGTTGGTGTACCAACTTAAAAAAAACAAAACAAATTGATACGGCTTCGGTGCATACCATACGCGTACTGTACGAGTACCGGTACCTGATACCAGTATTTTATCTAAAATTGAGTACCCGTGTTCATAGGCTGCTTATGTTTTCAGGTATGTCGCTATTGCCAACATCAAGCTGAAAAGTCTAAATGTTTGATTTGCCAAACCACTTAGAACCTTTGGATATGTGTTATATGTGGTTTTGTTGGTTGTAGAAGGTGAGAGATTTTTGTCACCCAACCCTTTCTTTTGTTGAATTTTATTCATTGCTTTTTCTTTTTAAATGTAATACGGTGCAACCATGTGTATCTTCTGGACTTCTCAAGACCGTCTTGATTCAGATATAAAAGAGGGTGTGCCATAACAGAGACACAACATTTATATTCCTTGAAAGGAAACCAAGCGCGTTTGGGATTATGTGAGACAGGGGGAGTAATAATGACTATTGTACTATATAAGTGTTAGTCTTGTCATATAAAGTAATTTCTTCTAGAACTTCTAAACATACATGGTTGGACTAAAGTTTATTTTTTTTTGGTCGTAGGGTCATGTTGATATCTATTTTCCTATAAACTTTTGGCTTTTGGAGCAGATTGATCATTAATGTTCTGAGTAGCTGAAGCTTCACAATGATCATTTATTGAAAAAATGAAAGAAAAGAAGAAAAGTTATGGTTAATGCTATTTGTGGATTTTTTACCAATATACCCCAGTTTTTTAATTAATTTCCCAAAATAACCCAGGTTTCAAAAAAATTCCCAATATACCCCACTTTTAGAGGGAGGCGCCAATTGGATTGGCGCCCCCTCTTAAAAATTGCAAGGAGGCGCCAATTGGATTGGCTAGGGCACCTGCCCTAGCCAATCCAATTGGCGCCTATGTGTAATTTTTAAGAGGGGGCGCCAATCCAATTGGCGCCTCCCTTAAAAAAGCCTCAAATGAAAAAACTTCCAACATGAAAGTTGCAGATATTTTCAAAACAATGAATTTGGATATAAATTTTGCAACATTTGGATATTTTTTGAGAAAGTTATGGGCAGTTGAAGTTGGACTTCTGAGTTTTTCAACTGTTATCTGACCTATAATGTTTTGTATTATTGCATGTGTTTCTTTTAGGAATATGAATTTTTGTCCAACATAACATTTGAAGTAGACATCTTAAATTTTGCAATGCACTTGGTCCCACCTCAAAATAATTAAAAATGAGTGAGTTATGTCCCTGCGAACTTGACCCAAAATTAGGGTTTCTGTCAAAACAAGTGTATGTGAACTTTGCCAAAAGGGACCAACTTCAAGCCCTTTAGTTTGAATGATAAAAGCCTCAAATGACAAAACCTTCAACATAAAAGTTTTATATCTTTTCAAGAATGAATTTGGACTAAAGGTTTGCATCATTTGCAGCTTTTATGAGAAAGGTATGGGCACCTGAACTTGGACTCTTTGACATTATAACTGTTATCTGAGTCATAATGTTTTGTATTATTGCATGTGTTTCTTTTAGGAATATGAATTTTTGTCCAACATAATATTTGAAGTAGACATCTTAAATTTTCCAATGCACTTGGTCCCACCTCAAAATAATTAAAAATGAGTGAGTTATGTCCCTGCGAACTTGACCCAAAATTAGGGTTTCTGTCAAAACAAGTGTATGTGAACTTTGCCAAAAGGGACCAAATTCAAGCCCTTCAACATAACAATAACAAGTCCTTGAATTAGGGTTTTTGACCTATAAATTTTTGTTTTATGATATGTGTTTATTTTAGAATTATGAAAGAAACTTAATGTTTGGAGAATACACAAAGATAAATTTGACATAATACGAATTGATATTAATAAAATTTGGATTTTACACAATGAATCCTAATGGTGATGACCGGGATCACCTAACCGACCTCCGGTCCCACATCCCCTAGCTACCCTAACCCTTGGCCCTAACCCACGTTGACGATTCTGAACCGGTGTTTGTTCATCTGATGGTCCAGGAGCGTCATTACCGCCTACAGGAGAAGATCCGTTGAGGTATTCAGCCAACTCAGCATAGTCTTCAATATTCAATGATGGTGTACCGGCGTAGCTGAGCTCATGACCCATGCCAGAGAAGTTGGGGTGTGGTTGACTCATGGATGGGCGACCAGGACGGTTGAAGGGGGACATGGGTGACAATGATGGGTCTAGGAAAGGTTGGAAAGGTTGTTGGGGTGTTTGGAAGAGATATGGTTGTGGGATGTTTTGGTATTGTGATGTTTGGGGTTCTTGGCTACGGTAGGTGATGGGGCGGTTAGTGTTTTGGGTAAGGCGACTTTGGTAGGGTGATGGTGTGGGTGCGAAGCGATGTTCGGTCGAAGGTTGATGGTCCATTTGTTGGTGGTGGTATGGGGGATGTTCTTGGTTTTGGGGTTGGGTGAATGGCATGTTTTGGTTGTATGTTTGTGTGTTTGTGGAACGGAAAGTTTGTCGGATAGGTGGTTGTGAGTAATTGGGCTGAGAATGTTGTTGGGGGTTAGATGTTGAGGCTTCTTGTGTGTAAGTTGTCTGGCGTGGGTCGTAGAGGTACATATCATCGGCGATGAATTGAAATCCAACTGATCTATACCAAGCCATATAAGTACGACTTGGTTTTACCTCATTTGGCATGACTACGTCAGTTAAGACATGGTCATGACGGTGCTTCCACTTGCGACACTCTGATCTTGCGAATTGTTGCCAAGGGTTGAAGTTCCATTGGTCGTTCACTTTACGCATATGCCATTCTCCTAGGCTAGCTGGGGGATCTGGGATATTCTGGACCATACCAAACTGCAGCTTCACACGATCGGTGTTGTGCAGCTCCACTGTTGTGAACCGTATTATTGGTGTGCATGTTGTCCATACGGCTGCATCTTCAGGGTTGATCTGATGCTCATGATCCATATTAAGGTATGGACGCCAAATGAACTGAAATGTTAAAGACAATAGGATTTAAATGAATGTAGAAAAAGTCAATATAATATGAAGAAATAATGTAATTATTTTGCTTACGTCTGCCGGTCGAAGGTGATCCAACAGGTTGCGATATTGAGTAATACAGTGTCTCGGACATCTGCTGTAATTCATACCGCGTGCCGACCATCTACACCAAAAAGTTAAAATAAATTAGTTATGGGTAATAAACTGTAAGGAAGGAAGTAAAGATATAGCAATTTAAACAACTTACTTTTTTGCATATGGAAAAGTGAAGGGGTTGCTATTGACCGGTGCTAGAGACGGTAGTCTTGACCATCCCCATGCTTGTAGCAAAACAGCACATCCAGAAAATGTAGAAGTATCTTTGTGGCAGTTTTTTCACAAAGAACTATAGAGATAGGCTAGACATGCGGATCCCCAACTATAACTACCTATTCTATCTATATGTCTAAGTAAAGGTAAGTACATAATATGCATGCTAGAACCACTACCTTCGGGAAATAAAAAGGATCCTAGTAACAACATAATGTAACACCTAGTTTTAATGATTCGAGCTTCTTCGGTAGAATGCTCATCTAAATAAAAACTATTATAATATGACTTTAGGCGTGAAAGTAGTATACCTTGTCCCCTAGCATTATCATCTAACAAATCAACGTTTAAAAGCTCCATGCAAATTGAATTTGGAAAGTTGGTCTTACCATTAACAGCTTTGCCTTCAATTCGTAGTCCTAAAAGCATGTAGACGTCTTCTAACGTCACGGTACACTCACCGGTTGGAAACCAAAATGTGTGTGTCTCTGGCCTCCATCTTTCGCATAAGGCGAGAATGAATTTGTTATCTATAGACCAAGACATAATTTTGCTAAGGTGACCAAAACCGGCAAGTTCAACATAAGGTTGAATCATCGGATCCATGTGGACAAATTCGTGGACTCGAGTGCGAAACCTTGAGACATCCTATAATAGAAATAATGTAACACTTGACTAAGTCGGTATTTCAAAATAAAATGGGGTTGGTGGAGATGAAACATAAAAAAGAAGTATAAGAAAAAACTTACGTATGTCGCGATGTTTGCAACTGTTCCTCTGTGTGCCTCGCCCATTGTGAGTAAAGACATATTGTTGGGGAGTTGGTGTAGATGAAAATGGAAGATTTTGTTGAAGATGAAATTGTAAAAGAAGTAATGGAGATAAAGTAGTGAGAAATGTAGATGAGGTAGTGAGAATGTTGGTGTGGAAGAATTGTTGAAGGAGTGGATCAATTTATAGGCAAATGGATGAGTGCATGAAAAAATGTGTTTGCATGGTGTCTCCACCTCATTTGGCGCCCATGTACAAGCCCTAAAGGTAGGCGCCATTCAAATTGGCGACACCATAGGGTACATGCATGCAAGGCTAGTTCTGAATGCATGGTTTCGAGGACTGACTACATGGGGGCGCCATTCAAATTGGCGACCATGTACAAGCCCTAAAGGTAGGCGCCAAACCAATTGGCGCCACCTTCTGCATGTCTGACACTTGGCATTGTTGTCTCCTGCATGCTGAACAAAACACTTATGGTTGGCTTGCATGATTGACATGTCATCTCTGACCATCTTAGGTGTCCGACACGTGTCTGTCTTGTCTCCTGTATGCTGATGACTACCTTCTTGATAGCTTGCCTGGCTGACACATCAACTCACACTGTCTTGCAGGATTGACACATCATCTCAGACACGTGGCTCTCTACTATCCTGCATGCTGAATACTCACTTCTGTCTTGCATGACAGACACATCAACTCTTGACTACCTAGCATGCTTGACACATCAACTCACACTGTCTTGCAGGATTGACACATCATCTCAGACACGTGGCTCTCTACTATCCTGCATGCTGAATACTCACTTCTGTCTTGCATGACAGACACATCAACTCTTGACTACCTTGCTTGGCTGACACATCAACTCACACTATCTTGCAGGATTGACACATCATCTCAGACACGTGGCTCTCTACTATCCTGCATGCTGAATACTCACTTCTGTCTTGCATGACAAACACATCAACTCTTGACTACCTAGAATGCTTGACACATCAAGTCACACTGTATTGCATGACAGACACCTCATCTCTGAAATTACTTGCATGCTTGACACGGTATCTCAGACTAGCTTCAATGTGAGACACTGATACCATCTATTTAAGTGTCTTACTATCACATTCATCTGCACTTGCAAAATACTTTTCATCTTCAGTCACATTCCTCTGCACTTGCAAAATTTCATCTCCAAAATACTTTTCATCTTCACTCACATTCCTCTGCATTTGCAAAATACTTTTCATCTCCAAAATGTCATCTTCATCATTATACAGTATCAACGTTCACTGCAACGGTGAAACTTTTGAGTCTGAGCTTCATGGTTTTTGTTTTAGAAACACTGATACCATTAGAGTTTCGATGAAGAGAAATGCAACATTTTTGCATTTCAAAAAAAGAATGCAATCCTTTATAGCATCAGGTATTGTGTCAAAGATGACATATCAGAATCCTATATTTTTTGAGAATGGTCAATGCAAGTTTTTCCCCCTAAAGATACGAGACGATGAAGATGTACAAAGCATGTTTCTTAGTCATGAACATTCAGGCATGGATTGTATCGAGTTGTACATTACTCTACAACCATGTATACCGTCTCAACAGTCTCAACTAACAGATCAGGATCCAGCTGGTGGAGATGCTGTAGATGATGCACAATGGTCAGATGAACTCAACCCAGAAGCAGAAGTAGAGGTCGACGTTGTTGATGAAGAAGAAGAGGAGACTGAGATACAGGTTGATCACATCCTGAATAACGACGATGAAGATGAGGCTCAACCACCACCAATACCTCCTACTCATGCCTATATTCCTCCTCAACATATGACAAATATGGATCTTCACGACGATGAAATGTCCGACAGTGTCTTCTACAATCCGTATCCGAGACCAGTAGGCGAATTAAAGGTGGGAGACATGTTTCGTACCAAAGAGGAATGTGTCTTGGCAGTCAAAAAATACCACATGAACAACTTTGTTGACTTTACGGTAAAACGCACTGATTCAAGAAGGTATGTTATCGAATGTCGTAACATGCTTTGTAAGTTTCGTTTGGCTGCATCTTACAAGAAGAAAAATGACTCTTGGGAGATCGCTTCAATAGACCCACCACACAATTGCGTCGCAACAACCGTTGAACAAGATCACCGTAAACTGAGCACAGCATTGATATGTCGAGACATTCTGCCATTGGTAAATAAAGACCCATCAGTGAAGGTGAGTATAATTATATCACATATCCGAACAACATATAATTATACTCCATCTTACAAGAAAGCATGGATTGCGAGGACAAAGGCTGTTGAGCAGGTTTTCGGCAACTGGGAGGACTCATTCAAGGAATTACCACGGTTTTTATGGGCACTAAAAACTTATGTCCCAGGAACTGTGGCAATTCTGGAGACAGTGCAAGCAATGATGCCAGACGGAACCTGTGCTACAGGTAATAGAATATTTCACCGTCTCTTTTGGGCATTTGACCCTTGCATCAAAGGTTTCGCATTCTGCAAACCTCTCCTACAAATTGATGGCACTTGGTTATACGGAAAATACAAGGGTACGTTGCTCATGGCAGTTGCACAAGACGGTAACAACAATGTATTTCCCGTTGCCTTTGCTCTTGTTGAAGGTGAAACGGCTGCTGGATGGGGTTTCTTTCTTCGACATCTCAGAACGCATGTCGCACCACAAGCCAATCTATGTCTGATTTCTGATAGACATGCTGCCATCGAAAGTGCCTACAACAACCATGACAACGGATGGCATGATCCTCCTTCTACACATGTCTACTGTATCAGACACATAGCACAAAACTTCATGCGTGCTATAAAAGATAAGAATCTTCGCAAGAAGGTGGTGAATGCTGGGTATGCTTTAACTCAACCGTCTTTTCAATATTATCGTGATGAGATTCGACTGTCTAATGAAGACGCGGGGAGATGGATAAATAACATCCCAGTAGAGCAGTGGACAAGAGCATTTGACGGTGGTTGTCGATGGGGCCACATGACAACAAACATTGTGGAATGCATGAACGGGGTTTTTAAAGGAATACGAAACCTGCCGATAACCGCCTTGGTAAGATCAACCTATTATAGGTTGGCTTCTATGTTCGCAACCAGAGGTGAAAGATGGAGTGCAGTGTTAATGTCCGGACAAGTATTCAGTGAATGTTGCATGAAGGTCATGAAAGAGGAGAGCATCAAAGCTACGACACACGCTGTAACAGTGTTTGACCGTCATAGAAAAAATTTCAGCGTCCAGGAAACAATGGGCAACAGCGAGGGGAGACCAAATTTAGCCTACACTGTTAGACTAAACAGAAGTTGGGGCGATTGTGGAAAATTTCAGGCCTTCCGCATACCTTGCTCCCATGTCATTGCAGCATGCGCTTATACTCGTCAAGACGCTTACACCCATTTATCTGATGTGTACAAGGCCAGCACCATCATGAATGTATATAGTCAAAGCTTTTCAGTACTACCAATGGAGGATTATTGGCCTCCATATGAAGGAGATATTGTTTGGCACAATGAAGAGATGCGTAGAAAGAAGAAAGGAAGGCCAAACAGCACACGTATAAGAACAGAGATGGATTCCACAGATAAAATGATAAGATTATGTAGTATCTGTCGTCAACCAGGACACAACAAAAACAACTGTCCCAATCAAGGAGCATCATCTACATCTTAAGCTTATTGTAACATTATATCTAGATCTTAAGCTATTTGTAACATTGTATCTACATCTTATGCTTGTTGTAACATTGTATTTCTGTAACAATCAATCATTATATATCATTAAGTTCTTGTTACAACGAGTTTCATAACCAACATCAGTACAAAACATCTGAAAACATAAATAATTCTAACTGATTACAACAATCAAATTAATGTCGTCTCGACCGAACATCATTTCCCTAGCATCCTTATCAGTCCTCATTCGCACCCAACCAAAGATACTGTCAAGTCTCTCAATACTTCTGATTTTTTCCCCTTCTGGTATTTTCCCGTCTAACCATCGAACCAGCTCCCTCTTCAGTTGATCTAACGTGGTGATGTTCCAAAACAGCATCAGCAATTGAGGTTTGTCTCTCGCATAAATCACCTTACCGTATCGGCGACGACGACCAAACATGATAGCCAAATGATTATATGAATTGTGGAACAATAGGTCACACTACGCATCTATTTATAAGACAAAAAAGGCATTTTATGAGGGACTCGGCAATTGAGTTGGCGCCTCCTTTTAAAACATACACATAGGTGCCAATTGGATTGGCTAGGGCACCTACCCTAGGCTAGGGCACCTGCCCTAGCCAATCCAATTGGCGCCTCCATTCAAGTTTTAACAACAGTCGCCATATGAACAACTTTCATGTTCATCAAAAATCCATTTGAAACTTGGAAGCTCATCATTAATTTCAAAACATTACAGGTCATTTTGACAGAAACCCTAATTTTGGGTCAAGTTCGCAGGGACCTAACTCACTCATTTTTAATTATTTTGAGGTGGGACCAAGTGCATTGCAAAATTTAAGATGTCTACTTCAAATGTTATGTTGGACAAAAATTCATATTCCTAAAAGAAACACATGCAATAATACAAAACATTATAGGTCAGATAGTAGTTGAAAAACTCAGAAGTCCAACTTCAACTGCCCATAACTTTCTCAAACAAAATCCAAATGTTGCAAAATTTATATCCAAATTCATTGTTTTGAAAAGATCTACAACTTTCATGTTGGAAGTTTTTTCATTTGAGGCTTTTTTAAGGGAGGCGCCAATTGGATTGGCGCCCCCTCTTAAAAATTACACATAGGCGCCAATTGGATTGGCTAGGGCAGGTGCCCTAGCCAATCCAATTGGCGCCTCCTTGCAATTTTTAAGAGGGGGCGCCAATCCAATTGGCGCCTCCCTCTAAAAGTGGGGTATATTGGGAATTTTTTTGAAACCTGGGTTATTTTGGGAAATTAATTAAAAAACTGGGGTATATTGGTAAAAAATCCGCTATTTGTTTGGTTTTTTTATAACATTCTTATTCTCTCTTCACACAAGAACTCAAGTAAATGAAAGGCAAAAATTACTCTGCAACGTCTCAAAACAAAATAAATGCTCTTTTAATATGTATTCAATTATTGAAAGCAGTGTATCCTATTTTACATTTCATTTAGTGGATTTTAATAAAATAAACAAAAGTGGGTTTTAATAAAAGTATTATAAACAAAGGACAAAAAAAATAGTAATTGTATTTTATAAAATAAAGTGTTAATAAAATTTTACTTAATGTTTTAGTATATATATATTATATATATATATATATATATATATATATATATATATATATATATATATATATATATATATCAAAATAAATGTGTGAGAGAAAAAATCAACTTATTAGATCGGTTACATATATCTAATTAAAGTCAAGACTTATTACGCCGAATAAATTTTAAATGACTTAATAACCTTTTCTTAAGTTGGTTCGCCAATTCTTAGGTTAGACTCGAAACCGTCTTAAAAAGTTATTTTTAACTGACTTAACAATTGTTTTTCTTCTAGTGGGTATTCCAATAAATGTTATTTTGTGCATCATGATCAAAGATTATTCTTGTACCATTAATCCAAGGAAGGTGAGAGAGGATAAAAAAAAGACAAAAAATGAGCAAGCAAGAAAGAAAAGAAGAAAAAAAAGAAAAAGATTGATGAAAAATAAAAAAAAAGAGTTTAATTGCAAAATAAAAAAAAAAAGGAGAGGTAAAGAGTGAAATTGTTTCACAACAGCCCTTGCACTTTCTTTTTTTCAAAGAGGTGGCGTTGTTGGATAACACTTCTAACACACAATTACTAAGTTATGTTGAATCTCTTTTGCATGAATTTTAAGACATTTTTCAAAGGAAGTACCAAGTGGTTTACCATATATAAGAGGAATTAAGCATCACATTCATTTCAATACATGAGCATCCTTACCTAATAGGCCAATCTACCGAAGTAATCCACAACAAACTCAAGAGATACAAAAAAAATTAATGAATTGGTAAGTAAAGGACGAGTAAGAGAAAACTTAAGTCCTTGGTTTGTCTCTTTCATTTTAGTCACTAAAATGAATGGTAGCTTGAAAATATGCACTGATTATATGGACATTAACAATATTACCATTAAATATAGGCATCTCCCATTCCTAGGCTAGATGATTTGCTTGGTGAGTTATTTGGTCCATGCTTAATTTATAAAATTGATTTGAAAAGTGGTTACCATCAAATTAGGATAAGGGAGGGTGATGAATGGAAAAATGTTTTCAAAACAAAATATGATTTATATGAGTGGTTGATTATGCCTTTTGGACTAACTAATGCACCTAACACTTTCATGAGATTAATGAACCATGTTTTAAGAGATTGTTTGGGGGAAATCTTTTGTTGTTTGTTTTTATGACATTTTAATATATAACCAAAATTTAGAGGACCATTGCATTCACTTAAGGGCCTATTTTGGAAGTGCTAAAACAAGAAAGTTTGTATGCAAATCTGGAAAGATGTGTCTTTTACACCGATCATGTGATTTTCTTAGGTTCATAGTAGGGGTGGGAATAGGTTGGGCCGATTTACGCTTTACCAAGCCTGAGTCTAACCCACTAAAATATTCAAAGTCTAAGACTGACTTATAACGTATCATAGGCTTATTTTAGGCCTAAGTATGGTCTTTTGGAAGGCTTGATTGACCTATAAGCCTACTTAAACATATTTCATTTGAAAATTGGTAAATAAGTAATTTAACACATGTTTAAATAGACTAAAAAATTAAAAGATCAATGAGACTTAATGTTTGCTTGCAGTAATTTATTTGAGTTTACCTAGTATGATAAGTTTAGTCATACTAGTTGTTCGAGAGAACTTATGAAAACAACTTATGACATTATTCATAAGATTTTTTATTCTTATTTTCACAAGTTCTTCAAGATAACTAACCTTTATTTTTGTATTTTAATTCAAAATACAAGATATAATATAATAATAATAATAAAGTTATTTATATTTATTTAAATAGACAAGTGTGATAGGCTTAAAAGAATTTTTATTGCTCGTGACCTAGTCTTTTTTAACTAAATAGGCTTATAAAAAAGTCTAGACATTTTCTATTAAAAAAAGCCAACCTAGCCTTGTCCTATGTAGGCTAAGCTGAATGTCCCTGTTAGTCGGTCTGACCTATTCCCACCCCTATTTCATAGTAAGCTATAAAGGTGTTTGTGTAGATAAAGAGAAAGTGAAAGCAATTTAAGAATGACCAACATCCAAAAATGTAAGTGTGGTAAAAAAAATTATGGCTTATCTAGTTTCTATAGGAGCTTTGTGAAGGGTTTAACTACCTTGATAAAATCTCTTAATGAAATTGTTAAAGAGGAAGTTGGTTTTAATTGGAGTGAGAAACAGGACCATGCCTTTGTTACCCTCAAATAAAAACTCATCCAAGCACCAACTCTTGCATTACTAAAATTTTCTAAATCTTTTGAAATTGAGTGTGATCTATCCAATGTTGGAATTTGGGATGTTTTGATGCAAGAAGGTTATCCAATTGTTTATTTTTGTGATAAATTAAAAAGGGATGCCCTTAATTACTCTACTTATGATAATTAGTTGTATGCATTAGTTAAGGCATTATAAAACTGGAAACATTACCTACTGCCCAAAGAATTAGTCATTCATAGTGATCATGAATCTTTGAAACATTTAAAGGGGCAAGGTAAGTTGAAAAAGAGACATGGAAATGGGTTTATTTCCTTAAACAATTACCATATGTGATAAAACACAAGAAATGTAAGGATAATGTGGTTGTAGATTCCCTTTCAGGAAGATATGTTTTACTTTCTACTCCTACAACAAAAGTGTTTGGTCTTAAATATCTTAAATAATTGTATGAAAGTGATTCTAATTTTTCTTCCAAATATCACTTATGTGAACATTCTTCCCAAAATGGATACTTTAGGCATAATAATTTTTTATTTAAAGACAAAATACTATGTGTGCCAGAAAGTTATGTTAGAAAATTACTTCTGAAAGAGTCACGGTGCATTTTGGGGTTTCAAAGACTTTATAAATGTTAAAAGAAGACTTTTATTGGCCTCATATGAAAGTTGGTATGCATAAATTTTGCAAGAAGTGAATCGTGTGCAAAAGGTCAAAATGCAAAGTTATACCCCATGGTCTTTATACTCCTTTGCCTACTCCTGATTTTCCATGTATTGACATTTCCATGGACTTTGTTTTGGGACTGCTTAGAACAAATAAAGGAAAAGATTATATATTTTTTATGGTTGATATGTTTTCTAAGATGGCACATTTTAGACCTTGCAAAAAGGTGGATGATGCTTGTTATGTTGCTCATTTGTTCTTTAAAGAAGTAGTGTGCCTCCACGGCCTACCAAGGAGCATAGTTTTTGACCGTGATACCAAATTTCTAAGCCATTTTTGGAGAATCTTGTAAGGTAAGATGGAAACAAAAATACTTTTCTCCACCACTTTCCATTTCCAAACGGATGGACAAACTGAGTTAGTAAATATGACTCTTTATACTCCTCTTAAAGTTATTCTTAAAAAAAACTTTAAAATGTGGGAAAAGTGATTGCCTCATGTGGAGTTTACACACAATATGATTGTCAATAGTAATACTAAGTATTCACCTAACACTTCTCATTTTGAGCATAAGGATGGGAAGACTAAGACCGATTTTGTGAGAAAATTGCATGAGAAAGTAAAGATGCAAATTAAAAATAAAAATGAGGACTATGCTAAGTATGCCAACAAGGGAAGAAAGATAATGATTTTTGAACCTGAAGATTGGTTTTCTGTGCATTTTAGGAAGGAAAGTTTTCATTACAAAGGAAATCTAAACTTCAACCAAGAGGGGATGACCCCTTTCAAGTGCTATCTAGGATAAATGATAATACTTATAAGATATCACTTCCTGATGAGCATGGTGTAAGTAATACTTTTAATGTAGTTTATTTGTATCTTTTTGATGTAGGTGACAAAGATTTCAATTTGATGTCAAAATCACTTCAAGATGGGGGGGGGGGGGGGGGGGGTGATGAGGTCAAACCTAACAAGGACATGAGTGAAACACTCCAAGGATTAGAAGAACCAAGGATTAGAAGAACCAATGATAAGGGCACATGCTAGGAAAGCTAAGGAAGCCTTGGATCAAATGGTGATCACTATCATGGAATGTACACCTAACTTAGAAGTCGTGGATCCTAAACTAGTCAACTTCATAAGTCTACATGGAGAGGACGAAGACACATAAGATGCTGCCTATTTGCTTTACTTTGCTTAAATTAAGTTGTAATAAAAACAATGAAAAAAATGAATATTTTGAAAGAAATTACACTTTGTGTATTTGTGAGATTATATCTCTTCTCGGTTTTGGATTGGACCATTCCTTTTGATCTTATTAAGAAATCAAATTTTCTTGTGGCGATCATTCCCCCAAGACTTATAATTTCATCTTCTCACTAGAAACTTGAGTGTGGCGCCATCCCCCTCCATTCCTATCTATTCCATATTTTCATATTCTTTTTGTTACTATCCTTTATTATTATTTGTTCTTACAAATTTGCATATTTCTATTTCCATTTTCAATTCTATTCTAGCGAATCCATAAATCTTATCCTAATTCTTATTATTTTAAATTGTATGTTAAAATTGCTAATGATATGTATAGACAAATCAATCAATTGAGTAGTCATTAAATTTGCAACATAGCTTTCTCTTTCTCGTTCTCATTTGAACAACTCACATATTAAAGAATAAGTGATTTAATAAACAAAACTCACATGCTAAAGATACACAAAAGTTTCATTTGTTCGGCAAGCGCAGTAGACATAAGCTAACCTCGCTCAATTTTTTTCATGTTTATTACTATTTACAGTGTAATTTATCAATTTCCAATAAATAAATTCAATAATTAATTTAGTACTCAAATTTGATCCTTTTGAATTCTAAATTGAGAGGTTTAAAGTTCAAGTTTCAAAGTATTGGGTGTAAGTTTGAATGTTTAAGTCCTATATCGGCTATGAATGAGTAAAATGTTGGATTTACAAGAGAGATGACCTATTTACCCAATGACTTAAGGTTTTGGGTGGAGATGTAGCCTTTCTCTTTGATATTCCTAAAAAAAGATCACTATTGGAGAATCTGGAAACACTGCAACAAAGTTTCTTTTAACAAAGACCGATTCCATGCGCTGAACATTCTCCAAGAAGATCAACATTGATGCTGGTTACTTTTACGAAAACTACACATGTCGGGTTTTTTAGAAATTGTGAAGGAAATGTTTCAATAGCATTAAAAGAAAGATACTTTGTCAATGAATCCATTTATGTTGGTTTTTTAGAGCTTCAATGTAGCTTGTTTAATGTTAGTTTAGATTATGCTAACAGATGTAGCAATAGAGATGTGCACACAAATTGGTAGGTGTGGCTAGGAATTTGGGATTGTCATGGAAGGGAATTGTTCCTGAACCTATTTCATCCCATGTATGTTCTAATCTTTTTTTGCTTGATATAATGAAACGTTTCCAGTCAAAATAAAACAGACAAACAATTTTTTAGAAACTTAGCAAGATGAGAGTTCAATCTTTGATTTCATTCTATAACATAATTATGTTATTTACAGAAGTTAGTTATAATGAGTGATGACACCTTGTTACTTATAGAGTAACGAAGTGTCTTGCTATAGTAGGTAACTTATACACATAGTAGTTAAAACACCAATCATGGTACCTGGACTCTAGATGCTCAAAACACATGACGGGTAGAAAGCATATGTTTCAAAGCCTGGAACTTAAAGACGCTGACCTTGTAGGCTTTGAAGCAAATCAGAAAGGAAGAATCAGAGGATCTGGAACGGTTGGTAATGGATCTCTTCCTTCTATCTCAGATGTTCTTTATGTTGAAAGATTAATGCATAACTTGTTACCCATAAGTCACTTAAGTGATAACGGTTATGATATAATCTTTAATCAAAAAACGTGCAAAGTTGTAAATCAGAAAAATGGAACAGTCCTTTTCATTGGTAAGAGGAAGAACAACATCTACAAAATTAAACTTTCAGATTTAAAGAATCAAAATGTAAAATTGTCATACCCCAAAAATTACCCATCATTTTTCCTAAAAAAAAATTAAAAATAAAAATAAATAAATAAATTAAAAAAAAAAAAAAAAAAAAAAAAAAAAACGAAAAAAAAAAACGAAAAAAAAAACGAAAAAAAAAAGAAAAAAAAAAGAAAAAAAAAAGAAAAAAATTTTTTTTTTTAATTAATTAATTAATTAAATAATTAAAATAAATAAAAATAAATAAAATATAACAAATTATTTTGGACTTGGGTCTCCCTCATTCCAAGCCCATTACCCACAAAATTAGTCTATAAATACTGAAGTTTCAGTAGAGGAAAAGGACGGGGAGTTAGACTTGGAGTTTACACTGGGAGATTCACTGGAGAAAGAAGGAAGAGAAGCAAAATACTCTGAGGTTTCCTTGGAACAAAACCTTGAGGAAAAAGAAAGAGAGAGAACAGAGAAGGACGGATAGAAACTTTGGCATAGGAACCCTGCCAACCCGGAGAATTCAGAGTAAAGAAATCCGGAAAGCAGCCCATCCGCACCGAAGCCACCGCCGCCCAATTCCCGCCGCCTAACTCATTCCGATACCACAAGTGATCAACCCCTTCAACCTTGAATTGGCAAACAGGTTTGCGTATCTCTATTGTTTATACTTTCAATTGGCCATATTTGCATATATAATGCATCATGATTAAATGTTGATATATAATTTGCTTTCGTATGTGAATTTAAATATGCCTGAATACCCTGAATGTTTGACCATGCTATTCCTGTGATTAAATGCCATAAAAATTCAAGGTTCCTAACATGGGGCTGTTTTCAAATTCAAAATCCGTGGCCGCTCGCTAGCACATCGCTAGGCGAGCCTGGGGCGAATATTCGCCTGGCCTTCGCTAGGCGAAGCAGAGGCGAACGAGACAGTAGCTGACTTTTCTATTCTGTTTTTTTTTTATGTTTTATCATAGCCATGCATTATTCATCCTATCCTATTTATTGTTGTGATATTTCTCCGGTGTAATCTTCGATTGCACCCTGATTTGGTGTTCTGACATGTCTCTTTTTTTGAGTTTCGTAAAGGTTCACATATCCCAGGAAAAGGTTATTGGCTAGGTATTCCACTTTATTTGTGGGATACCCTTGTGGAGTTTCACCCTAAATTAATTTTTAATGTATTAATTTCTAATGTATTAATTTTAATATTATTTTTAATAATTTTAATGTGGAGTTTCATCCTAATTATATAATTAATTGTAAAACTTTGCCTTTGAATAAGTGATCTTGGACCTCTCTTTGTTGCCTTACGATTACGATATTACGGTCATGTCCCGCGAATGTGGGGATACCCTTAGCAAAGACCCTTCGGTTAAATCATCATAAAATAAATTATAGTCCCTCGGATGTTGCCTTCGAATATACAACTTTGTCCCTCGATGACCCTCCGATGTTGCCTACGGTTAAATGATGATAGTTCCTTCGAATGCTAAGGTATCCTCATAACTGTTGCCTTCAATGACCAATCGATGACCATACGATGACCCTTTTACATCCAAAGGATAAAACTACTTATTTCTCAATAATAAGGACAGTTTTACCCTCATAAGGATAGGAAATGCCCGTAAAGACCTTGGGTCGGTATAACTCTTAATTGCTAGCTCACAACTTAAAACATTTTTTTTGCACCTCACACCTTTCAAAATGCCTTTAGAAAATCACCACTTGGTATACATTCATACTAGAATCATTACCGAGTTATATTTTTCTAAACAATTTTCAAAACTAAAACGGGATAACCACTTTGTATACATTCATACAAGAATCATTACAAAGTTAAATTCTCTTTTCAAAACAATTTTCCAAACAATTCACAAACACTTTTTTAGACAAAAATAATATAAGTGATCGAGCAATTAAGAGCCCATGGATAACCATGGATACAAAGGGTGCTAACACCTTCCCTTTGTATAATGTACCTCCCGAACCCAAAATCTAAATTAAGGTCTTTCCTGTTCTTTTCCACCTTTACTTATTGGATAAAAGAAAAGTCGGTGGCGACTCTTGCTAACCGCGACATTGCGATTAAAACCACAAAAAAGTCCAGTTCACCGTATGACAGAACTGGCGACTCTGCTGGGGAAGATTTAAAAGGAGAGGTTACCTTAAAAACAAGATCACTTATTCAATTTGTCTGATTTATTTTTAAGGGATTGCTTGGGTATGTTATGCTTGAGGGAAAGATCCTACACCCGGATCTAGTGTACCTTAGGTAAGTAGCAAGAGATCATCGCGACTGTCCGGCGTATACTGGAATGGTCAAAATGATGGCTACGGTTAATGTGGCACTTTGGATGTCCTGATGTTCCTCATGTTAGTTGAGGAAATATTTGGCATTCGCGTGGTGCCATAAAAGCATTAACCAGACCTTTAGAACCCTAATTGACTCATCCTGGCCATTAGAAAGTAGTGAGATAACTGGCTTCGGTTCCGACTGGAGTTGGTTGAGACTCGATACTACACTCTTTGAGATTGGACTTTAGGGATGCTTCGGTCAACCACTTGGTGTTGCACTGAAGTGGACTTAAGGAAAGGTCAATGATTTGAGATCCTTCTAGAACCCGGTTACTATTCTAAGACAGGTTGAACCCACCAAACTTCAGTGGGGAGGGTACTTACCTATGGAACTCATGCAAGCCTTAAAACCTAGGAATGATTGTTGTATGACTTGCTTATGCTTGTTATTTGTTTAATATCATAATATCATAACATCATAACATCATAACATCATAACATCATAACATTATGACATTGCACTAATCACTTCGAGGACTTAGGGATTTAACTTGGCTCTATTTTGTAAGGCTATGGCTCCCAGGAAGACTATCCGGATAAATTTTGTAGTCATCTCTCCTCAACTCAAGGATTTAGTGTCAGAACTTCCTGATCAGGCTCAGTTCGTCAAAAAGCATGGTTCTCTCCTCGATTTGGTTACCACTGGTTTCAAAGAAGATATGATGAGAGTCCTATTCCAGTTCTTCGATCCTAAACATCATTGCTTCACATTCCCAGATTATCAGTTGGTGCCCACATTAGAAGAATTTTCCCAGCTGCTTGGGATACCTATTCTTGATCAAATACCTTTCAGTGGTTTAGAAAAGATTCTGAGGTCCGAAAAAGTTGCCGCAGCTTTACACATGACAAAGTCAGATATTGAAGCTAATTGGGTAACAAGAAGTGGAGTTAAGGGTTTACTTGCCAAATTTCTGATGAATAAGGCCCGAGAATTCTTAAAAGTCATGAATGTCCATGCTTTCGAGGAGATTCTAGCATTACTAATCTATGGTTTGGTGTTATTCCCTAATCCAGATCAATTCATAGATATGAATGCTATTCAGATATTTCTCGCTCGTAACCCTGTGCCTACCTTGCTCGGCGACATTCTGCATTCCCTTCACACTCGTACTATGAATAGGCAAGGGACTCTCATGTGCTGCATACCTTTATTATCCAGGTGGTTTATTTCGCACCTTCCTCAGTCAGTCTTGAAGAATGAGCAAAGTTTGAGATGGTCTCAAAGGATAATGTCGCTCTCCCACTCAGACATCCGTTGGTGTCCTCATTTCAAAGAAAACAATATCATCATTGACCGTTGTGGAGAATTCCCTAATGTACCACTCATGGGGATAAGAGGAGGTATTACTTATAATCCTGCTTTAGCCCTACGTCAGTTTGGTTGTGCTCGAAGAGATGGTCCACATGAAATAATTATACAAGGCACGGTGTTTGACTATGATAACGATTCCCAAGGTCTCCGTCAAAGATTTGTGCGAGCTTGGGGCATGGTGAAAAGAAGTACTTTAGGACAGAAAAACTCTATTCCTATGGAACCTTATCTCAGATGGGTCCGCACAAGAGCTCGTGAACTTGTCATGCCATATCTGGCAGTCGGACCACTGATTGTTGAACCAGAAGCTGAAGGAGGTACTCCTCAGATCGTTCCTTATCCAGATATGCCTACCGATGTTGAAGAGTTAAAGAAGTCCTGGATCCAGTTGAGAGAGGAAAGGGATACTTTTGAAGCCCAGTTCTGTGCTACAAGGAAGAAGGTGTTAGAGCTCACCGACCAGCTTAATGAGGAACGAAGACTCAATACATATCTTCGCCCAAAAAGAAGCCGTCCCTGGGAGACCTGAGCTTTTATTGTATTTTACTTCTTATTATAATGAATATTAATCAAATATTATTAATAAAAGTGGCTTTCTTTTTTGGTAGTTTATGCAAAATTAAATTCCAAAAGTCCTTGAAAACATTTCATACATTGCATAGCATAACATGACATTGCATAACAGGTACTCTAAAAGGATCAGTATTCTCACGGTTTTCCTTCAAACAGAAAAATGGACCTCGAACAAACTGTCAAAGATCTCCAGGCTCAGAATGCTCAACTCCAGGAGATGATCTTGAACTTATCCAAGGGGCAGGAGGAACTGAAGACTCTCTTGCTCAAGAAGAAAAAGGACAAGAAATCTGTGAGGCACATTAACCCGGGAAGAAGGCAGTTTACGAAGATCAATATGACTTTAGCACAAGCACTGCAGGGTATGCTAAAAGTAAATTTAATTACCCTCAGAGATCCTCCTGCAAAACCCAACACTACTTCTCCTCGTTATAATCCCAACGCCAGGTGTGCCTATCACTCCGATAGCCCCGGGCATGATACGAATGATTGCTGGTCGCTGAAGAACAAGATTCAGGATATGATCGACGCTGGGGAATTTGAATTTGATCCTCTGGATATTCCTAATGTCATCACTGCTCCTATGCCCGATCATGACAAGACTGTTAATGCTGTAGAAGATGTGAATAGCGATTGCAACTTGGATAATTGGAAGGCTGAAGACACTATTCCAACTTCCTTTAGTCAGGAGTAATTGTTTGTTGTTTATTCAATGTATCAAATTTGGTTAAATGTTTTGTCATTCTCATAAGCATATTCATATTCGATAAATCAATGGACTTTTTGCATTCAAATATTGCGCTCTTTATCTTTCCTGTCATTTTTCAAATAAGCTATGCTTTCTTGCACACACTCACGTAACAAATTGCGTATCCACATCCACTCTGGATCCTGTTGATAATAGTTCTGCTACTGTTCATTATGACTTCGAAAATCCGATCTACCAAGCCGAAGATGGAAGTGAGGAAGATTGTGAAGTACCTGAAGAACTTGCCAGACTGTTACTGAAAGAAGAAAGGACTGTACAGCCGCATGAGGAGTCAATTGAAACTGTCGATCTGAGTACTAAAAGTAGACAAGAAGTCAGAAGCCTCTTGGGGCACTTGAATTACATTGCCCGTTTATATCCTACTTGACTGCTACTTGCAAACCTATCTTCAAATTACTGAGGACAGTCAAGAGATGATGAATGTCAGGAAACTTTTGATAAAATCAAGAAGTGTCTCCAAGAACCTCCAATTCTGACACCACCAGTTGAAGGAAGACCTCTAATCATGTATTTGACCGTGTTAGAAAATCCAATGAGGTGTGTTGGGGCAACATGACGAGTCTGGTCGAAAAGAGCATGCCATATACCGCTTTAGCAAAAGGTACCGACTGTGAAACAAGATACTCATAGCTCGAGAAAGCTTGCTGCGCTTTGGCTTGGGCTGCTCGCCGACTAAGACAGTACATGTTGAATCATACCACTTTATTGATTTCTAAGATGGGTTCTATCAAATATCTATTCGAGAAACTTGTTGTCTCCTGAAAGAGTTATCACTGATAATAGTGCTAATTTGAACAACAAGATGGTTACTGAACTCTGCACGCGGTTCAAAATAAAACACTCTAATTCTTCTCCGTACCGGCCAAGGATGAACGGCGCCGTGGAGGCTGCTAACAATGTCCAGAAGCTTATACAAAAGATGACAGTAATGTACAAAGACTGGCATGAGATGTTACCATTTGCTTTTCATGACTATCGCACTTCAGTACGCACTTCGACAGGGGCAGCTCCGTTCTCTTCAGTCTATGGAATGGAAGCCATCTTACCAGTGGAAGTTCAGATTCCCTCGCTAAGAATCATGAAAGAGGCGGGCTTAGATGAAGAGGAACGGATTCAGACTCGACTCGATCAGATAAATTTGATTGAAGAGACTCGCGGCTGTTTGTCATAGGCAGATATATCAGAAACGCATGACCCAGGCATTCAACGAAAGGGTCAAGCGACAAGTGTATCAAATTGGCGACTTGGTAATCAAGTGTATCGTGCTACCGCAAACTGATCCCAGAGGCAAATGGACTCCCACGTACAAAGGGCCATTTGTAGTTAAGAAGGTATTCTCTGGTGGAGCCATGATACTTGCTACAGTGGATGGCGAAGATTTCCCGCATCCCGTGAACGCGGACATAGTTAAAAAATACTACGCATGAAAAAGACCCGCTAGATCGACGTATCTAGGCAAAAGTAAGGGCATCCCGGCGAACCAAAAGGGTTCGGGCAAAAATTAGGGATATATATAAAAAAATGTACACCCGGCAAGTCGAAAACCTGAAAAGGTGGCTTGGGCAAAAAAGGGTATCCTGGTGGGTTGAAAACCTGAAAAGGCGGTCCAGGCAAAAATTAGGGATTAAAGCGTATGACTATGTCCCGTTCTCAGTCAACTTTCATCCAAGATCGAGGGACTGACCAAGCCAATCACTTCTATCCGACAGCAAGGGATGAGATGCTCGAAGACATAATGACAGTAGTAGGCTTAAAATCAATAGGACTTCTTCCACATAGCTATCTCTTTGTTTTCGACAATTTCCTCTTACTAGGATTTCTGTCTCCTTGTACACAAATTGCCTGTTTATAGGCCTTCTTTCAAAAATCAATACAACCCTCTTTCAAAAAAAGATGCTTTTGTTTTTTACTTTTCTGTTTTGGTTGCGTAAATGTCCATTGATTTAATTTGAATTAATATGTGCATTTGAATATGATCAATGTTTATCAAAAATACGTACATAGAATAGCAATAGCAATTACTACAAGACTTCGGGATCGAGGATAAGGTCTAATCATGCTTCCAATGAATCCACTACCAATTCTCTTCCCCCAGCAAGCCTGTTTTTCCCCAGAAGAAGTTGGCAGTATTCCCCGGCACAGCCAGCTATTCCCCAACAGAGGTCGGCATCATCAGACAGATTGATCATCTCATCCATCCCCAGCCAGGCTCTGTTGAATATCTCTACCATCAGACAGAAATCAGAACCCCCAGCCGAGAGAGGGTCCTCAACACGAATATCTCCAATCAGTAGATGGGGATTTATTTTCCCAGTAGAGTCCCCAAGCAGAACTTCTCATACGCATAACTCATTCATTACATCATTTCACAGCATACGCATGCATACAACATTCGCATTTATTTTCGAAAGCATAAAACATCTCATGCATCATGACATAGCATAAAGCTAACTTTTCTTTGCAGGTTAATTATCCTCCTGATATAGTCAAAGTAAAAGGCTCATTCAGGCAGACGCCTTTATCAATCACAGACAAGATTCAGATACATATTCCAGATGCAATTCATGGGAACATTCATTCTGACAACACTTCGATATCCTCCTAGCGATGGCATCTTTAAGCCTATCCCAGACATTTATTGCAAGTACAACGTATACAGATACAACCTAACATACGGTTCATTCTGATTCAGCTCAACATATGACTCCTTCAGCTCAGATACGATCTAGCATACGATCCATTCTGACCCTCAACAACTCAGATACGATCTAGCGTGCGATCCATTCTGACCTTCTTCAACTCAAGTACAGTCTAATGCACGACCAAGTTAGACCTTCATCTGACCAGATGCTACCTTCGGACAGGTACATTTCTGGATGGTAGTCCAGTATACGGCTACTCCCTTTCCCAGATGCTACCTTCGGACAGGTACATTTCTGGATGGTAGTCCAGTATACGGCTACTCCCTTTCTCAGATGCTACCTTCGGACAGGTACATTTCTGAATGGTAGTCTAGTATACGGCTGCTCCCTTTCCCAGATGCTACCTTCGGACAGGTACATTTCTGGATGGTAGTCTAGTATACGACTACTCCCTTTCCCAGATGCTACCTTCGGACAGGTACATTTCTGGATGGTAGTCTAGTATACGGCTACTCCCTTTCCCAGATGCTACCTTCGGACAGGTACATTTCTGGATGGTAGTCCAGTATACGGCTACTCCCTTTCCCAGATGCTACCTTCGGACAGGTACATTTCTGGATGGTAGTCCAGTATACAGCTACTCCCTTACTCAGATGCTACCTTCGGACAGGTACATTTCTGAATGGTAGTCTAGTATACGGCTACTCCCTTACTCAGATGCTACCTAGTGTACGGTACATTTCTGAAGTGTAGTCTAGTGTACGACTACTCCCTTTTACCATCAGATTCAGCCTACTGGACGGCTCATTCTGCAACTCAGATACGATCTAGCGTACGATCCATTATGAGCTCCAGCAACTCCAATACGGTCTAACGTACGACCCATTCGGATCCTCAACTACTCAGATGCTACCTAGTGTACGGTACATTTCTGAAGTGTAGTCTAGTGTACGACCACCCCTTTCATCATCAGATTCAGCCTAACGGACGGCTCTCTCTTCAACTCAGATACGATCTAGCGTATGGTCCATTCTGATCCTTTATCCCCAACAGCATATGACACACTCTGACTCCCCAGCGAAGTCGGCAGCCTAATGGATGACTCATTATTCGGTCTAATGTACGACCCAGTGTGGCACCCATGTCTTCAAATTGGCCTAATGTACGGCTCGATCTGAAGCTTTCGTCATCAAACCTCCCGGATGGCATCTTTAAGCCCATCTCCATCAAGACCAACTGTCGATTCTCAAGTGCAAATTTTTGGGGCATTCTAGTGTTCAATAATCTTCCACCTCCAGACCACGAATGGCATACACGCCATCCTAACTCTCTCGGTTCAAGAATATTGAACAGGGGCAGCTGTCATACCCCAAAAATTACCCATCATTTTTCCTAAAAAAAAAAAAAAAAAAAAAAAAAAAAAAAAAAAAAAAAAAAAAAAGAAAAAAAAAAAGAAATTTTTTTTTTTTTAATTAATTAATTAATTAATTAAATAATTAAAATAAATAAATAAATAAAATATAACAAATTATTTTGGACTTGGGTCTCCCTCATTCCAAGCCCATTACCCACAAAATTAGTCTATAAATACTGAAGTTTCAGTAGAGGAAAAGGACGGGGAGTTAGACTTAGAGTTTACACTGGGAGATTCACTGGAGAAAGAAGGAAGAGAAGCAAAATACTCTGAGGTTTCCTTGGAACAAAACCTTGAGGAAAAAGAAAGAGAGAGAACAGAGAAGGACGGATAGAAACTTTGGCATAGGAACCCTGCCAACCCGGAGAATTCAGAGTAAAGAAATCCGGAAAGCAGCCCATCCGCACCGAAGCCATCGCCGCCCAATTCCCGCCGCCTAACTCATTCCGATACCACAAGTGATCAACCCCTTCAACCTTGAATTGGCAAACAGGTTTGCGTATCTCTATTGTTTATACTTTCAATTGGCCATATTTGCATATATAATGCATCATGATTAAATGTTGATATATAATTTGCTTTCGTATGTGAATTTAAATATGCCTGAATACCCTGAATGTTTGACCATGCTATTCCTGTGATTAAATGCCATAAAAATTCAAGGTTCCTAACATGGGGCTGTTTTCAAATTCAAAATCCGTGGCCGCTCGCTAGCACATCGCTAGGCGAGCCTGGGGCGAATATTCGCCTGGCCTTCGCTAGGCGAAGCAGAGGCGAACGAGACAGTAGCTGACTTTTCTATTCTGTTTTTTTTTTATGTTTTATCATAGCCATGCATTATTCATCCTATCCTATTTATTGTTGTGATATTTCTCCGGTGTAATCTTCGATTGCACCCTGATTTGGTGTTCTGACATGTCTCTTTTTTTGAGTTTCGTAAAGGTTCACATATCCCAGGAAAAGGTTATTGGCTAGGTATTCCACTTTATTTGTGGGATACCCTTGTGGAGTTTCACCCTAAATTAATTTTTAATGTATTAATTTCTAATGTATTAATTTTTAATATATTATTTTTAATAATTTTAATGTGGAGTTTCATCCTAATTATATAATTAATTGTAAAACTTTGCCTTTGAATAAGTGATCTTGGACCTCTCTTTGTTGCCTTACGATTACGATATTACGGTCATGTCCCGCGAATGTGGGGATACCCTTAGCAAAGACCCTTCGGTTAAATCATCATAAAATAAATTATAGTCCCTCGGATGTTGCCTTCGAATATACAACTTTGTCCCTCGATGACCCTCCGATGTTGCCTACGGTTAAATGATGATAGTCCCTTCGAATGCTAAGGTATCCTCATAACTGTTGCCTTCAATGACCAATCGATGACCATACGATGACCCTTTTACATCCAAAGGATAAAACTACTTATTTCTCAATAATAAGGACAGTTTTACCCTCATAAGGATAGGAAATGCCCGTAAAGACCTTGGGTCGGTATAACTCTTAATTGCTGGCTCACAACTTAAAACATTTTTTTTGCACCTCACACCTTTCAAAATGCCTTTAGAAAATCACCACTTGGTATACATTCATACTAGAATCATTACCGAGTTATATTTTTCTAAACAATTTTCAAAACTAAAACGGGATAACCACTTTGTATACATTCATACAAGAATCATTACAAAGTTAAATTCTATTTTCAAAACAATTTTCCAAACAATTCACAAACACTTTTTTAGACAAAAATAATATAAGTGATCGAGCAATTAAGAGTCCATGGATAACCATGGATACAAAGGGTGCTAACACCTTCCCTTTGTATAATGTACCTCCCGAACCCAAAATCTAAATTAAGGTCTTTCCTGTTCTTTTCCACCTTTACTTATTGGATAAAAGAAAAGTCGGTGGCGACTCTTGCTAACCGCGACATTGCGATTAAAACCACAAAAAAGTCCAGTTCACCGTATGACAAAAATGTTTAATGTCTGTAAATGAAGAGCAATGGGTGTGGCATGGATGCTTGGGTCCTATTAGCATGAGGAGGATTTCTCAGCTAAATAAACTTGAGGTAGTCAGAGGCCTACCTAAGCTAAAGTTTTCTTCAGATGCTCTTTGTGAGGCGTGTCAGAAGGGAAAATTTTCTAAAACAACCTTCAAAAATAAAAATGTTGTTTCTACCTCTAAGCCTCTGGAACTTCTACACATTTACTTGTTTGGACATGTTAAGACAATGTCAGTCAATGGTAAGAAGTATGGACTTGTCATTGTTGATGATTATAGTCGTTGTACATGGGTAAAATTCCTAAGACACAAGAATGAGTCACATTCTGTGTTCACTAGTTTCTGCTCAAAAGTGTAAAATGAATTTGACTCTAAAATCATCAGAGTCAGAAGTGATCATGGTGGCGAATTTGAAAACAAACTTTTTGAAGAGCTTTTCGATTCTAATGGAATATCCCATGATTTCTCCTATTCTAGAACTCTACAATAAAATGGAGTTGTAGAAAGGAAGAATAGGACTCTCTAAGAAATTGCCAGAACCATGATCAATGAAACAAACATAGCTAAGCACTTATGGGTTGAAGCTGTGAATACATCGTGTTATATTCGGAATAGAATCTTTATTAGACCTACTCTGGAGAAGACTCCTTATGAACTGTGTAAGGGAAGAAAACCCAACATTTCCTATTTTCATCCTTTTGGATGTCCTTGTTTTATCCTAAATACTAAAGATGATCTGAACAAGTTTGACTCTAAAGCACAAAAATGTATTATGTTGGGATACTCATAACGCTCTAAAGGTTATATAGTATACAATACAGAAACATAAATTATGGAAGAATCAATACATGTCAGATTTGATGATAAGCTTAACTCTGAAAAGTCAAAGCTAATTGAGAATTTACAGATTTGGAAATAACACTTGTAGGTTCTGATGAAAAGGCTAAAGAATATGAAGAAGCCGAAAAGGGAGCGTCAGAAGAACCTGAAGTCACAATAAATCAGAAAAGATCAAGAAATAGACAAAATTCCTCTGAATAATTGATTATGGGGAACAAAAACGAACCTATCAGAACAAGATCAACATTCAAAGGTTATGAAGAAACACTTATGGGACTAGTATCTCTGATAGAGCCAACATCCTGTGAAGAAGCACTTCAAGACAAAGAATGGATTATGGAAATGGAAGAAGAACTTGATCAATTTGCAAAGAACGATGTTTGAGATCTTGTACCAAAACCCAAGGGAACCCACGTGATTGGAACCAAATGGGTGTACAGAAACAAACTCAATGAAAAGGGTGAAGTTGTCAGAAACAAAGCACGACTGGTGGCACAAGGTTACAATCAACAAGAAGGTATTGACTACAATGAAACCTTTTCTCCAATCGCCAGGTAGAACCTATATGTCTACTTGTATCGTTTGCTGTAAATTACTCCATCAAACTATATCAGATGGATGTCAAAAGTGCATTTCTGAATGGATATATTTCAGAAGAGGTGTATGTTCATCAGCCTCCTGGCTTTGAAAAATCAAAATGTCTAGAACATGTTTTTAAACTGAAACAATCTCTTTATGGTCTAAAACAAGCTCCCAGAGCTTGGTATGAAAGACTAAGTTCTTTTCTTATGGAAACTGATTTTATCAAAGGAAAAGTCGATTCCACTCTATTATGTAAGAACATCAGAAACGACCTTATGATATGTCAGATATATGTTGATGACATAATTTTTGGTTCTGCTAATCCCTCTGTCTGTTAAAAAATTTCTGAGCTAATACAGGCTGAATTTGAAATGAGTCTGATGCAAGAATTAAAGTTCTGTATAGGAATTCAAATCAATCAAACATTAGATGCTACTTATGTATATCAAAGCAAATACATAAAGGACATTCTAAAGAAGTTTGAAATGTCAGAAAGCAAACCAGCAAAGACTCCCATGCACCCCACTTGCATTCTGGAGAAAGAAGAGGTAAGTCAAAAGGTTTGTCAGAAACTCTATCGTGGTATGATAGATTATCTTCTCTATCTGACTGCTATGCGTCTATATATTTTATTCAGCGTGTGTCTCTGCGCCAGATTTCAATCAGATCCAAGGGAATCTCACTTAACTACTGTTAAGAGAATCCTGAGGTATCTGAGAGGAACACCTAAGCTTGGCCTAATGTATAAGAAAACATCAGAGTATAGGATTTCTGGGTATTGTGATGCAGATTACGCTGGAGACAGACTGGAGTGCAAAAGCACATCTGGAAACTGTCAGTTTCTGGGAGAAAACCTCATCTCATGCGCTAGCAAAAGACAATCAACCATCACATTATCAACTACAGAAGTAGAATACATTTCAGCTTCACTATGCAACACTCAGATGCTCTAGATGAAGAATCAGCTAGAGGACTTTCAGATATATGAGAGTAACATCCCTATCTTTTGTGACAATATTGTTGCCATATGTTTAAGTAAGAATCCTATTTTGCAGTCCAGAGCGAAGCACATAGAAATTAAACATCATTTTATCAAAGACTATGTTCAGAAAGGGGTAATCATTTTAAAATTCATAAATACAGGCCATCAATGGGCTGATATCTTCACAAAACCCTTAGCTGAAGATAGATTCTCCTTCATTCTGAAAGATTTAAACATGGAAGATTGCCCATACTGAATATGAACTAGTGCTTCTCTTCTGACTTAAATCCATTGTTGGCCATCTGGTTCTGGTCTGATACTTCTACTAGTTAGATGTTATTTGAATTAGAATCCCTCTAAATCATGAACCTTTTGGTATTCTTGATGTCAGAAACATCAACATGTGGCCTCTCTAACGTCTGACCTTGGATCTTCTAGAGAACTGTCTAGCACAGAACTCAAGAGCCAAACTGTTGAGATCTCCTCGAGCAATGTGCATATTTTTGGGATTAGACTATCATCATTAACAACAATTAATTCTCCCCAAGCGTGTCAACTCAGATGTCTAGAATCATTATTATTTTTGTTTCCTCTTCTCTTACTATGTTGTCATTTTGCATGTTAAATGTTTGTGCATATATGGTTTCCACTACTCTCATTATCGCACTTTTCACTCACAAACCTACACAAACCCTCTTGTGCTCAAATTCTCTGTAAGTTCTTCAACGTTCGTCATCCTTCATCAAAAACTACAACAACCTTCATCTTCTCCAAATGGATTCTAAAAAACAACAGGTTTATAATTACTCTCAGCAAATGGAAGCAAATGAACAAATAGCTCAAACTCCACAAAAAACCACTACTTAAACTGCTACAACCTTAACAACTGCTTACAAGGAACCCCACATCCTTGACCGTCCCGTTCACATAAACCTTGCCACGCCTTTTAAAAAGCTGGAAGTTCTATGTGAATCACTGGTGGACTTTGAAAACATGAAGCGAAACGGAGTTGATCTCATTGAATATCTGAAGAAACAAGGCTTGGGAAATTACTTCTAAAGACTCTACGGTCCTATCTACACCTTCCTCGTCAAAGAGTTCTGGAGATTTTCAGTATGTGGTGACCATTGCATAATTTCATATGTCCTGGGAGTCAAGATGGTCATCACAAAGAAATCAATAGTCAAACTTCTGGATATGGGAAAACTGGGGGCAGAAGGATTTATAACATCAACCCTAGGGCAAGATACGTGTCCCAGGAGATAATTCCCACTATTTTCAAACAGAACCCAGAAGAGAAATCCTTCAAGAACAAGGAACTTCACCAGAATCTGAGGGTCTGGTTGAAGATCATACTGGGTACCATCCACCACCGTCCAGCTTCAAACTCTTCTGACTACATCAACACAGATCAGAAGTGCAACCTGTATTGCCTCCATAAGGGACTGAAGTTGAATCTGCCAGCACTACTCTTCAAGTATCTGAGGGATTTAGTCATGGATACAAGGAACCACATGAAGCCCAGAAACTAAATTCCTATGGGAAGGCTCATATCTGACGTTCTGCTCGAAAGTGGTGTAGCGATAAATTCATGACCATCAAGCTATGGATAAGCTTGACGTTAGTTAAACCAGAGTCGCCACTGCGCTTTTATTGTTTCCAAGGGAAAAGGGAAAAGCACGAACAAAACCCAAAGATAAGAAGTTTTTAAATCAAAACTAATAAAGTGCCAGAGATTACAGGTAAGGGGGTTGGTTACATAGAGGAAAGGTGTTAGCATCCAAAGTGTCCTAGGTACTCCTAGGGAGCCCTTTTTTGTGTATACATGTGTTTTGGTATAATATGATGTTTGCAATAAATAGAGTGTGGGGATGAGAAAAGAACTCATTAATTATATTTCTATTTTTGACAAGACCTTCGGACTTGTGCCTACGTACCAACATAAAATGAGGGATCAAAACCTCGTAGTTCGTAGTAATAATTTCAAAGTGAATGAGTTGCTTTTAACAAAATTTTAAGTTTAACAAAGACATAAAAGGCCTCAAAGAATTTGCATGAGTGTTAGTTCTTTTTGTCTTTTGAAATTTTAAGTCAAGTATGGTTAAGTTCATTTACAAGTTTGATTAAGAAAAAGAGGTTTGAAAATGCAATGGCATAAGGCCAAAGTTTCTAATTTGCAATAAAGGTCAAAGTTTAGAAATAATAAGCAAAGAAGATTTTGAAAAGGGGGGAGAGATTTGAAATTTAAGGAGTGGGTGGAGATGAAGAGACTAATCTTAAGCAAAAAATTAAAACTTAAGAGTTGAAAAGATCTGACCAATGGGATGCAATCCAATAGACAAGAATGTCATATAGAAACCCAATTTTCCCTTGGACTTTAGAATCAATCAATATCAATACATAAATAGCAAGGTGAAGAGCATGGCATCAAATAAAGATAGCGACATCCAAGCTTAGCAACTCCATGATCTTCTTCATAATCTCCCATGTATCAGATGACATACTCCTTGAATGGCTTAGAATAATGCATTAGACACAGGTTCAAAGTAACAATTGCATCAAGACCATGTAGCAAATGAACTCAAAAGGGATCCCAATACTTACTTCAGATGAAAGTTCACTTCACAATGACTGGCTTCAGAAAAGTTGGCATTGGCCAAGTCCTTTTGCATAGGGAATGTTGCCTAATCCTAAGTCCAATGTCTCAGATCAAATCTAACAGTCCACACAAATCTTTTTTAGGGTTTTCGTTGTTATTATGTACATTAAGTTCAAAATACCACAAACACAAACAAAATAGACAAACAAGTATATACAATCACAATATAATCACAAGATATGGCTCAAGTGAGCAAAGTGAAAATGGAATTATAGTAAACAAGTTAAGTGGCATGAATAATGGAAAATGATAAAGACTTGACTTTAAAGTACAAAAAGTAAATGACTTGAAATTAAATGTTAGTCAAATTTTAGTTGATTAGAAGTTGGTATTGCTTTTGCTTTTTTATTGTTTAAGTCATTCGTTGGAGAACACTCAACCCTCTATTCACAAGCAAGGATCCTTGAACCAAGACATCTTCTAAAGGAAGGAAAAAAGGCAAAGTTTCCACACAATACCATGAAAGGGGGAGACTTACAATATCACTTACTAGAATGCTATGCCTTTGGGTCAAAATTTAGCGCTATGTTAAGCAATTGCAATTAGACTTATGTAGAAGTCACAACTATTTGAGGTCGGGCAATAGAAATTTTAGTGTTAATGCATGTTAGTGATATGGTATAATGAACCATACTCCTAAAACATACCACACTTAAAAGAAAATGGCAAAATGGTGGACATAATTTCATTCATACTTATGTTGATTTTGCAATCAACTAGCCTTAGGATATAGAGATATCATAGGTCAATGAAATGGATGGGATAGAATAGGATTTAAGATGAAGAGAGGGGGGAAATGAAATAAACTCAAATTGGTCATGGGAGGACTTTTATCAAATTAAAATCATTCATTCATTTTGGGAGATGAAATTTACATTTCATCAATCCCCTAAATCCAATGATTTTAATCCAACAAAGTCAAATAAACCTTGACCAAGGCCCAACAACAAAAGTCAAACTCAACAAGTCAATCAAAATAGCTCAACACAAATTATTCACAATTAAACAATTAAAAATCAATTAAAAAAATGCATTAAATTGAATTATGGTTGGTCAAAATCCTAAAACCTCTTCAAAACACCAAATAAATGGCCAAGAGATTTATCATAGGTTAAACAAGGTCAAAGGACCTTGGAGAAAAAAATTCATCATTTTTTAAAACTTAAAAGTATTTTTAAACAATTAAAATATGCATAAAAACAATAAAATCTTGAAAAATATTAATATTGATCCAAAAAATAATTTTATTTCAGAAAATGAAAGAGAATTTTATTTGTAAATTTTTGGTGAAACTCCCATATTTTTTGGATAAATATTAAAATTAATATGAATTAGTGAAAATAAGTCAATTAAAATGAAAATCACAAAATGATAAAAAAAACGTGGACCACTTGATCTCCCTCATTAATTGAGGTGGCAAATTAAGTGGATCAGAGTGCGCTATCCATGGTGAACCTCAATCAATGTGCCACACGCGTGGTAATCAATTTGGACACTTAAGATTAAAACCAAATAGAAGGATCATGTGGTCTGAGACATGCCAATGCATCGCTGGAGCCAGAGCTCCGGTTTTCTTCTCCGGTGGACCTCACCGGACTGGTCCACCTTCAACCATCACCAAAATAAAAAAAGAGAACATGAATTTAAAGTAAAAATACTCAGGAGCTCAAATTTGGCCTCAATTTCACCTAACTCCAAGTATATAGAGAGATACAGGGAGTTGAATTTTGAGGATCATGATCTGAGTTGCTTCGATTTGACCTCTAAGCAACTCAATCTTGTTGCCTGCATTGGTAGGACTTCAGACAATCAAAAATCAACAAGAATAGTGTAAAATTGAATGAGAATCGAAGAGATGAAAAATTCAGAAATTCACCTTCACTGCAGGTTCAGATGGACACGATCTTGCTCTCAATTGTGCTTGACCTTGCTTTGGATGCTTGATGGAGTGGAAATTGATCAAGGAAGAAGAAAGACTCTTGGAGTTTGAATCTCAAAATAGTGGGAGATTTCAAACTCGATTTTTAATGAAAATCACCAAGTTTATCCTTTGAATGTGGAGGTTTAGGGTTGCTGATTCAAAGCTAGCACACCATGGTCCTTAATTCTGAGCATGGAGGGTTCTATTTATAGCCAAGATCATTGATAATTTCACACTTCTTTCAAAACTCCAAAAATTGCAATTGCCTTTGCATGGATGCATGGGCGTGTGATAGGCCCATGTAATGATGCATTTAGGTCCAAAAATGTGTGTAAGCCATGCACAAGTCATTCATTCTTTGTCCAGATGAGATGAATTTAGACTTTTTGGAAAGGTTAGATCAAGAGGAACAACTTTTGCATTGAAAACTTTTTCATTTGAAGCTTGGATCATGATGAATTTTGAGGTGGAAGTTTGGAAAATCAAACATATTAAAAAATTCCTAAGTATCAAGCCATATGTTCATTTCTTCCACCTTGAGTAACTTTTTTTATGGGCTTCAAATGAGAAAAGTTCATTCATAAAAATTGTATCTCTATCAAATTACTTCAAATAGGTCACAAATTTGACCTCATTTGGATTTGTCATGAAGGAGTTATTCATTTTAGAAGTTGAGGAAAATCACTTGTTCAATGGTATTGGCCCAAAATGACCTATAATGTTTCCTCATATCACATGCATTTAAATGTTGAATTTGCACACCCTCAAAACAAAACAGTTGAAGTAGACTTCTTGAATTTGATCATGCAACTTGAATGGATTTTATATCATAAAAATTGAGCAAGTTATGGTCTTGGGAATTTGACCTCCAAATTAGGGTTTAGACAAAATGACCTATAATCTTTCACCATAAAAATGACTTTCCAAGCAAAACTAGATCTTGACCTCAACATGAAAGTTGTTTGGAATGTCATTTAGAGTAACTTTTTCTATTGGAATCATTTTCATATGACACAAATTGTAGGAGACAGGGTCTAGGGAAACCCAGTTTTGACTAGTTGAATTCCTCTGGTCAACCACCATGAACCAACTTGCTAGCTTGATATTCTCTTGACTTTTGGGACTCGTGGAGGATCATATATGCATAAGATGATGAAATGTTAAGTATCCATGGAAATATTTGATCAATTGTTGAAGAAGTTATATAAGATACCTAGATGAATTAGGGTTTCCAAGGCAAACCAACTCCAAACTCTTGATGAGTTCTTGATCAAAATAACATGTGAAAATCATGGGGATTCATATATGATACTTAGAGCCATAGTAAACCAATTCTTTATTGAGCTCCTTAAAATGAGGGTCTCAAACCCTAGATATGTGCTTGATAGAGCATAGGTGATCATGTGCACTACCTACAAAAGAGTTAAACTATACAATGACATATTATGGTATTTTGGTTAGTAAAAAAAATAAAGGAAAATAAAGCATGATACAATCAAATGTGCTTGGTGATCTCTCCCAATGCAAACCCAGTGAATGAGGGGTAAAGAGGATACCAAGGTGGGATCACAATGCTAATGCATATGATGAGAATAGCATGAGAGATCTTAGGGTCAAAATTGGGGTCTTACAAGTGGTATGGTGGACCATCTGATATCCATCAACCTGATGGAGGATGTGACCGTGGATGTTGGCAAGCCTCTGAATGCCAAAAATCTGAAAAGCATGGGGGTCATTGACAGAGTCTTAGTTAGGCCAACTCTTGACACATCCTACGAAGCTCTGAAGGATCAAAGGAAGATACCCAATGGGATGTATCTCTTCTCAAAGATAGATCCTCCAAAGGTCATTGCTTACTATCTTCAAGATCTGGCATCTCAAGGAGTGAACATCTTTGAGTTCTCCGTGGACTGGCTTCCAGAGCAGCCACCCAACTTCATGAAGAGGAAGAGAGGGCCTCCTGAAAAGTCTAAAAAGAAGAAGACTCTGAAGTTGAGAGAACCTTTTGTAACCAGATCGGTTGTGCCTCTAGACTCCTCTGCATCAAGTAAGTCATATCCCTCTAAAGCTCCTTTAAATTATAATTTAAATCAAATATCTTCCTATCTACCTCAACCACTCCCCACTTACTCTCCCTCTGAACCCACCATATCCATTCAAACTCCCTCTAAACCCCATATCTCTGACACTAACACACCCTCTGCACATGTACAAAAATTCAACCTAGAAACAATAACACTCCCCTTATCTGAAGTTAGGTATCTAAATGAATCCATTTCACCTCCTTCATCCACTCCCTCGTCTCCTATATACTATGAAATCTCTTCTGACTCTGAACAGACAGAAATCCATGACCATTCCTCTCCAACTTTGGCCCAACTCCAAGCCATAGCACACTCTGAACAACCTTCATCTCCACCTTCTAAACCTCCAACTGAACCACCTTCTGAACCTCCCATTGAACCATCTAAAACCATTCACACTCCATCTGAACCAATTAATCCAACATTTGAACCTGAACCAACCCTGAAAGAGTCATTTTCTTTACTTTTAGAATCTTCAGCTGTTAAGCTCAGAACACTGTCTAAACAATCCAACCTAAGTGATAATCCTTTGGAAGTAAGGACTCGCTGGAATGGATTTCTCAGATGGATGACATCTGAGGTCTTCAAGCTGAAAGGACTCTCTAAATAAGTCAGAAATGACTATATCAAAGAAGCTGAGGAGAGACTAGAGGCACGTATGGCCAAGGAAGCTAAAGAGAAAGCACGCAAGGAAGCTAAAGAAAAAGAAAGACTAGAAGCTGAAGAGCAGGCGATAAAGGAAGCTGAAGAAAAAGTTGTCGCTGAGGCTGCTGGTGTTGAAGCTGAAGCTAAAGCTAAGGTTGTCACTGAAGAAGCAGCAGACATTGCTACAGAGGAAGCTGCTAAGTCAAATGAAGTTTCTTTGACTCAAGGTGAGTCAGCAACATCTGACATCTCTCCGTTGGTGCTCCAGACTCTAGAAGAACTTCAGAAGGAACAACAACTTGTGAGAGCCAGACTTGACAAGCAAGATTCAGTTAACTCTAGCATCCAGAATCTTCTTACCCAACTGCTTCAGAGGATGCCTCCTCCTTCAAACCCTTAGGCACCTTAGGCTTTATGTTTTGTGATTTCTTTTGTGTTTTGGCCTCTATGTTTTTTCTTCTCTGTACTTCTCTCAGATTATCTGAATGAAATTTTGGTTGCTCTATTAGTTTTTCTCTGTTATGTCTTTTTGCGTCTGACAAAAAGGGGGAGAAATATATAAACAACCTTCTGATGAAATAAATATCTGACTCTCAAAATGCACTGCTTACATCCCAGAAACTCTAAATATTGCACTGTCTAAGTTTTCTTACAGGAAGTATCAAAATGAAAAATCTGAGAAACAAATTAAGCAACATAAGAGGTTTTGGTAAGAAACTCTAAACTCTCTAAGTATCATATTTAGGGGGAGCTGGTTAATCTCAGGGGGAGTCATATTATATCTGACTCTAAATTTATTTTCCTCTAAATATTATGAAGTATCATTGTTTCATCAACAGTCTAAAGTTTTGTCATCATCAAAAAGGGGGAGATTGTTAGAACAAGATTTTGGTTCTGCAATTTATCTTTAAGTTTTGATGATAACAAAGAGTGAAACATTTTGGTACCCTAATAAAATTTTCTAAGTGTGCAGGACTCTAACAAAAAATAAATCTAATGAACACCAAGGCAAGAAAGAGCTGACTATCTTATCTGATGCTAAAGACAAACATGGCCAAAAGAATCACTCACATAATTCGTCATCTGAAGACATCTGAAGACCACACATATAAATACTCTGAAGATCCTTACATCAGAAGACTTTCTGTCTGAAGAACAGTCAAAGAACTTTTGAAGAAGACACAATAGACAACTTTCTGAAGAATACAAGATCTAATAAAGAAATCCAAATTTCATACACGAGTTGTTGCTCTAAGTGTGATCATTGATCATTGTTCTTATTGTGTTCATACTACTTATTTAGAAGTGCCAAACACATTCTTGTAATTCTAAAATAGTTGTTGAAAATTCCTCAAGTGACTTGTGAAGTCTATACACTTGAGAGCTAAGAGATCATTGTACTCTTATACGTTTTTTGTAATCTTTCTAAATTATTGGATTAAGTCCTTACTAAAGGAGAAATCACTTTGGTCGGGTGGATTGGAGTAACTTTAATTTTCAAGTGAACCAGGATATACTTATATGTTTTTTGTTATTATCTTTGTGTGTGTAGCTTTGCTAAAATTTTCTATTGTTAGTGAAAACAATTCAAATCCCCCTTTCTTGTTTTTCTCTACCTTCAGAAGATTCATCTGGTCACCCAAGGACCTTAACCCTATCTCTTGACCCTGATTAGCTTGTACAAGTCATGGTTCACCTTGAATCTTGACCATGTCATTCAGGAACCCTAAAATCCAAAGCTTTTTCATACATCAATCCTTTGAATCATCTAAATACATCCCTTGTATAACCAAAGCCTAATTTGTATGAGCATGGTTTTTGATGAAACTTGTGATTCAAGAAACCCTAGTTTGGGCCTCCTTTGATCTTTGGCCTTGCTACACTTGATCATCATTTCATACCACCATTCACTTACCATAAATTCAAGATAATTTCAACCATAATTCACCATTCAAACATCCTTTTCATTCCTTGGTTTGGCCATGATTTTTGGATTTTCAAGGCATTGGATGCACCCATGAACATGACCTAAAACCACTCCACAAAGCTCCAAGCCTAATTTTACATCATTATATGATCATATGAGCTTCAAACATCCATCATTGCACCATAAAAATCAAGAAGTCACAAAGTCACATTTCTATGGCAAGTTGGTTGGTCACATTTTGGCAAGATTGGCCTATGGTTTGGTCTAAAATCCATAACTTTTTCATCTTGCAATATTTTCAAGATCTTATTTGAGCCAAATGTCCTAATTGAGTATCTCTTAAATTTTATTTCAAGGTCCGAGACCTAATTCGTTGAGCATGGACCTTAATTTTTGCATTTGCCAAGCTGGTCTAATGTGTCTAACATGCCCTAAAATATGACCAAGACAACCACTTTACCATATTGCCATTTCCAAACCCAACTCCTTTTGACCTGGTTCTTTTTGCATATGATTAAGGACATGGAAAAGAATATTTTCCATAAATTTCATGCAAAATGCGCAGTTGTTGTTAAGAAGTTATTGATGAAACCATTGGAAGATAAATATGGTGAATGAATGTCTCCAATCCAGAGTCTACCATCCTATTCAACAAGTTGCGATATATCAGAACCACAATTGAGATAAAAGTGTATATAATAAAACATGTTACAGCATTCATATGTATATGCAACATTATTGTATCTAAGTGGTTTGGAAAAATTTTAACTAGCTTTAAAACTTTATATATGCTTGGCTTCTTTTTTACTGTGTTTGGGAAAAACTAACTTTTGTAATTACCTTTTAGCTCTAAAGTTTTCTTAAATCTTAGCGAGCTTGTGAGATTTTTATTATTAAAATAGTAATAAGCTTGTTGACTAATACTTATGAATTTTACATGACTGGTTGAGTCATACAAAAAATTAGTGATATCTAAATCAAATCCAGCTAATGATTACATAAATACAAAAAGAGCGTTGTCAATGTTATGTCACCTTCCCTAACATAATATATGGTTTGAATTTTCAACATAATCTAGAATATTCTATCACTTTCATTGGCATTTTCTTTGTATTCATTGAGTATTAACAATTTGGTGGAAACATGTATATTTTCCCTCATCGGTCATGACACCAAAATGGGCTTAAGTAAAGGGTTATGTTAACTCACTCTATTTAGATTATATTGTCATATCCATATTTAACCTATCTTATAACTTCCATCAAATTTTAATTTACGGTATGTAAGGAGATATCAAAAATTTAATTTAAGGTATTGATATTTCCTTAAACATAAAGATTTATTTTTAAGTGATTTTAGGAAGATTTTGTCTTCACTATACTTAAGAGACGCTTTATATGCTTTTATATCAGTTTTCATTATACTTAAGTGACTCTTTATATGCTTTTATCTCAATCTTCACTATCTCTCTCACTCTCCATTGCTTACACTTAATACTTTCTTGTTTCTTTGAAATTTTTCTGCTATTGCATCTCACTCTTCACTATCTCACTCTCCACTACATACACCACAACACTTTCTTGTTTCTTTGAAACCTTTATGCTATTGCATCTCACTCTTCACTATCTCACTCTCCACTACTTACACACAACACTTTCTTGTTTCTTTGAAACCTTTCTACTATTGCATCTCACTCTCCACTTCTTACACAACACTTTATTGTTTCTTTGAAACCTTTCTGCTATTACATCTCACTTTTCATTATCTCTCTCACTCTCCACTGCTTAAATACAACACTTTCTTGTTCTTTCAAAACCTTTCTGCTATTGCATCTAACTCTTCACTATCTCACTCCCCACTGCTTACATACAGTTTCTTGTTTCTTTGAAACCTTTATGTTATTGCACCTCACTCTCAACTATCTCACTCTCCACCACTTACACACAATTTCTTGTTTCTCTGGAACCCTTCTATTGCATCATCATGGTGAAATCTTGTTCACCTCCTTCATTTCATAAACTCAGAAACAACAACAAGGATAAACAACAATGGTGTTTTGAATATAATGAGAAAACTCATATTTACAAATGTGAGTTTTGTGACAAAGTATTCGCCATAGGCCAAGCTCTCGGCCGTCATAAGACTTGTCATCGCTCCTACAAACAATAGATACATGATGGCATTAAAGTACACATATTATCCCCAATTACTATTTTTTTGGGTGCACTTCCCAATTACTATTTAAATTTAATATATTTTTGACGAATTATACCAATGGAGAAAAATTAATATATAAACTTGTTAAAGAAAGAGAAAAAAAACATATAAGATTTAGATCAAATATAGTGTGAAAGATAAAAAAGATTGAAGGAAGAAATATTTCTACAATTTATTTAATAAATGATATGATATGATATTAATTTCATTGGATTTTAACATATTGAACATTAAAGAAGTGGATTGTTACTAAATTTATCGCCAAATTCAAAACCATGAGATAAAAATAGCATTGAAAAGGATAAATAATAGCAAAACGATTGAGCCAGACAACATACCGATTAAAGAGTTCAAAATTCTTGGAGAGAGAGGCATTGAGTGACCAAAATTTTTTTTATCAAAAATATAAGGTCAAAGCAAATTTCAAATAAATGGAGAAGAGACACTTTATTTCTGAGTTATAAAAATAGGAGGGACATACAAAATTATGCAAATTATAAGTGGGTTAAATTTAATATATTTTTGACGGATTATACCAATGGGGAAAAATTAATATATATATTTGTTAAGAAAAGATAACGGGTGGTACACCATCAATCAAATGGTATTGATGTATTTAAATCCCCCCAAGGGATCTTGAATCGGGTGAGCTAAGTCTCCTTGGAATTTAGCAACCCTTAAGAGAGCGGGTGGTTGATACCAAAAATTGGGGAGATGTAGTTAACCCCCACAATTTTCTAGATACTAACTATTGACTTAGTAGATTTTCCACCCACGATCGCATATTATGGACAGAGAAATGGGAAGTCGGTCGACGAATCTAGACAAGGGGAGATCTATCCAAAAGAAGGGAGCTCGAACTAATACATGGGCGACTTGGGAAGGATAAAGGGAACTTGAACTAATCAAATCGAGAATTTATTTAGTCCCTTACATGAGACTTTTTTTAATCCCACATGCGAGACTTTGTTGAGTCCTGTCATACCCTAATTTTTAACCCTGAGACTCCACATGTCATTTGCATCCTTGCATACAAACAAAATTGCATCTTTGTCCTCTCCCTCTTATCTTTGAGTTTGCCTTTTGCAGGGATCATTAAACACTTATTTGTTGGTGTTTTACCTTTGTGTTTATATGTTCATTGCTTGTCTAACCATTAATAAAAATAGAATAAAAATGTTTTGTTGAAGAGTATCTCTCAAAACATGATCCCTTAGGTTCTCAAGCATCTTTCAATCTTATTTTGATGAAGAGTATCTCAATGTTTTGTTGCTTATTTCTCAAGAGAAGTCAAAGATTCGTGTGTTTATTTACATGCCTTCTTCAACAAGTTACCTCAAATATTGAGCAATTTAATCAAAATACATTCAAGGACACCTTATTTTGAGTTCATATGATCATCCATGTGCCTTGAAATGCAAAAAAGTCTAGGTACACAAGTTTATTCCAAGAAGGTTTGACCAAAAAGTCAACATTGGAAGTCAAAGTTCAAAGGATCACAACTCCTTCAATCTTCAATGTTTTTGAATTCTTCTTTTTGCACATGACTCTTCTCAATATCCTATACAACTTCTCTTTACATGACAAAAGCCAATTATGCTTGGAGGATTATCAAAAGTTTGAAGACATTATAGGTTATTTGTGGAATTAGTGAAATTTGACCTATTTTCAAGTGAGTTTTTCTCAACTTTCAAGGTTCATAACTCCTTCAATTTTCAACATTTGAGGTTGATGATTTTTTTTATGTTTACCAAGACTTTATGAGTCTCATGTCTAAGTACCAACAAAGTGCAATGGAGGATCAAAACCTCGTAGTTCGTCGTAAAAATAACAAAGATGTTTGTTTTCATGCTTTTTTTAATGAAAATACATTTTGTCATTTTAAGGAGAACACTCAACTAGTCACCCACGAGTATGAGAACTTTACATCACCATAGAGAAGGGCTCAAACTTGGATAAAGATCAATAAGTATGCTACTATCTATCTTAGGTGGAAAAAAATCATCATCAATATTATGGGGATAGGAGAATTATATCTCAAATATGGAAATTACTCATGTCTAAACTTTGAGAAAAAAATTTAAAAGAAAAAGTGCACAATATGAACCCCAAGGTCAAATAAGCAAAGAATAAACCATGCATCAGATGAAACTAGAGTAACCAAGCCAAGTCTTCAAAAGAATTCCAAAGTCAAAGGTACCATATGAATCCCAAGGTATAAAAATCACAAACTCCCAAAGAAAGGGTCAAGGTCCTAGTTCTAAGTCTATAACTCCATAACAATGCTAAGGATAGTAACCATAAGTCCATGAATCAAGAGAGTCGCTTTTCAGAGGTTTTTCCTTTATTAATGTCTTTGAAAGAAAGAGAAATCCAAATGGACAAATAACAAATAATATAAGCACAAACAATATGATATGAGATGCTAAAAATAAAAGCATAAAGTAAATGACAAAATAATAAAGAGCGTAAGATAAATGATATTAAAGTAAAATTAATACAATAGTATGTTAATAAGTGATGTTAGTGATCAAGAAGAGAAAGATGATTGTTAATTTTTTGGAGAACGCTCAACTATCCACCCACAAGTATGGAAATATGGACCTCCACAACACCAATGAGAAGGGCTCCAACTTGGATAAAATCAACAAGCATTCCACTAGTTCTCATAAGTGAAAAGGAAACAATATTTTCACACAATACCATGAGGAGTATGAGACTTACAATCTCACTTATGAAAATGATTTTCTTTTGGGATAAATTTAGCGTTATGTTAAGCAATCGTAATTGGACTTATGTAGAAGTCACAACTATCTGAGGTCAGTCAGTAATAATGTTTTGTGTTAATACATGCTAGAGAAATGATATATAAATCATTCTCCTAAATTTATGTCACACAAAAAATAAAAGAGAATTGATCAAGCATAAGGGCTAGAAAGGTGGTCCATTACATCAATCAATACTTCATGGTACTTAGGATAAACTTGTACATCAATCCAAAGTACCTTAAATTATCCATGATCAATTAAGAGGTAGATATGAAATGATGAAGGTTCATCAAGCACCAATCCACACATCATGATCAAGATGGACACATACCATCCAATTGATTCAAAGGAAAAGAAAGAGATGAAGAAGAATAGGACAAAAGAGATCACACCCAAATTGGATCAAAGGCTTGATCAAGTCATCATCAAAATCAATCATCCGCTTTGGTGGATTAGGGTTTTCACCCCCATCAACACCTAAGATCCATTGAGTTTGATGAGACTGATGATTAAATCAACTAATATTCAAGGCTAGTAGAAGTCAACAAAGGTCAAACAAATTTAAAATGAAATAAATGCATCAAAAACATTTTTAAAATGAATTTTAAAAGGGAAATAAAAGAAAAAACCCATAAAGTCCTTCACAAAACACCAAATAAATGGCCAAGAATATTATGGAAGGTTGGAAATAAAATAACAAGCATAAAATAATTTTTTCAGAATTTTAAAATGCATAAAGATATTTTTAAACCAATTAAAACAAACTAGAAAAGAGAAAAATCAAGAAATATATAAAATCAAGAAAAGAAAATGTTGAAAAATAAAAATCAGATGAATAAAAATAAAAGAGAATTTTAGAAATTATTTTGGGATTTTTTTGATAAAAGATGAATTTTCTATGAATTTTAAAAAGAAAAAGCAATTTAAAATAAAAAAGAAAATAAAATCAGAAAAAATACGGAGCATTGGATTTGGTCTCATTAATTAACGTGGCAGGTCCAGCAATCTTCAGGCTAGGGCGCACGATGGAAATTAATCAAAATAAAACACGGGATCTAATTCAAATTGGACCAATCAAAACATTTCAAATGGCCAACTTGTCCAGCCAAACTCAGATGACCTGAGATAACTTCGGTCATCTTCCCCGATGGTCCCTCACCGGAGTTCCATTGTTTGGTAAAATTAGAGCATGAGACTACCACCATTGTGATCGCCTCCTCATCACGAATTCAACCTCATGCTCCAAAATCATACATCTAAACTGAGCACGGGGAATTTTAGAGAAGTTTTAAAAGCAAGCAATCCACGAAAAATAAAATTAAATAATGAACATGATCAATCAACACCATATAAGTAAGGGGGAGATATCAGAGAGAGAATGAATACATTGTGGTAACTTGTTTGAGTTCAAATGATACTCAGAACTACCTTGTCCAAATGGTGATCAGAAGATGAAGAAACTCGATCTAGTCAGAGCCTTTCAGAAGGTCCTAGAGCTTGGAAATTGTTTCAAAAGCTTCAGAGAAGACTGAAGGTGCTAATATAATCAAGAAATTGGATTGAATAAGTTGGAATTCAAAACATGATAGTTTAATTTTTCTAGAAAATTTCAAATTGAAGCAGGGATTTCTTGGCTCTCAAAAGTTTGTCAATGAATGCAGTAACTTCCTCTATTTATAAGGAATGTGTTTGGATCGAAATACGTATGGAATCAAGCTTAATTCATGCAAAATGAATTTGATCAGAAAGTATCAAAAGTGTGACTTATCCATCAAAACTCAGCCAAATCATGTGTTTCAATGGTCAATTAACTTCTAGAGAGTTCATTAAACATGTTGAAGTTGGAGACATCATAACAAATATTACAATGTGCCAAGAAAGGTTGCATTTGTATGCTTGAGCACAAAGTTATGGCATGTTGAAGTTGGCACGAAAAACTGGTCATGTAACTTAGAAAATTCTAAGTCCCAAATGACTGAAAATGACATGTATGTCTCAATGAATTCCATGGCCTTCCAAGCATAACTTGACCTTGATCCTTGAAGAAAACTTATAGAGGGAATCGTAAATGATATTGTGCAAAATGAATCAGCCTCAGATTTTGAAATTTGAAGAAGTTGTAATCTTTGAAAGTTGAGAAAAAGTCACTTGAAAATAGGTCAAATTTCACTAAGTCCACAAATGACCTATAATGTCTCCAAACTTTTGATGATACTCCTAGCATAATTGGATCTTGTCATATAAATATAAGTTTTAGAGGATATCTAGAAGAGTCATATGCCAAAATATTCATTTAAAAATATTGAGAATTGAAGGAGATGTGATCCTTGGAACTTTGACTTCAAATGTTGACTTTTTGGTCAAACCTCTTGGAATAAACTTGTGTACCTTGACTTTTCTTGCATTTCAAGGCACATGGATGATCATATGAACTTAAAATAAGGTGTACTTGAATGTATCTTGAATAGATTGCTCAAAGTTTGAGGTAACTTATCGAAGAAGGCATGGAAATAAACACATGAACTTTTGACTTTTCTTGAGAAATAAACAACAAGACTTTGAGATGCTCTTGATCTAAATGAGATTGAAATATGATTTAAAACCTTAGTGTCGCAACATGCGAAAAACAACCGGCGAAAAAAAAAGAACAGAAGAGTCGCCACCATTCATTATTTATCCCAAAGGAGGGAAAGGAAACGATCAAAGAAAACCTGAAGAGAAGGAAAAGACAAGGTCTCGCAACCAAATCTAGGGTTCGGAAGTCGATTATGCGAAGGGAAGGTATTAGCACCCCTACGCATCCGTAGTGCTCTATGGGATCCACTCTTGTTGTTCTAGTCTAAAGGGTGTAGGTATATCTAAAGTACTATCTGTTAAAAGAAGGTTAAAAGAAAATGACTCGCAAAGATATCGCGTCCACTGCCTACGTATCTCATCTAAGTATGAGAATCAGAGTCTTCGTAGCTCAGCTACCTACGGGTGAAAGAGAAGTGTGCTCGCTAAGACATCGTGTCTTATGCCTACGTATCTCATCTGGAATGAGAATCAGAGCAAAACGTAGTTCAGCTAACTACGGGAACAAAGGGTCTCGATTGCAACTAGGGCAAGAGAAAGGTAAAGTCTCGATCGCAACAAGGGCGAAAGCAAGCGAGGATTAGTTGCTAGTCGTTAGTCAAACTCGGCAAGACATCGCATCTCGTGCCTACGTATCTCATCTGAACATGAGAATCAGAGTTGTCGTAGTTTGCCAACTAGGGGTTAAGGATTGCCATCTGAACATGGACTTACAAAAGAGGACACCAACTGTGTCAAAGGAAAGTGGGAAATGTGTTCAACGTCCTAGCCGTAGGTGTTGCAGCTCGCTGAATCGAGTCTTAGGCAGTTACCTCTTTGCAATAGAACGGATTGACATGCCACAAGATAGGAGACGCACGGAAGGTCTAAAAGTGGGGAAGCTCTGCCCTAGAGTTTGTGAAAGAATTCTTTAACTTGAACTAATTTTTAATGATAGAAAATTGTGTGATCATCATCCAAATTGATTGTGCATTGCATTACATGATATATTTGTGTTCTTATTTTGTCCATCATCCCACTTTATTGTTGCATACACATACATATAAATCTACATTGAAAATTCCCTTCAAATAACAATTAAAATGCATTTTATATCAGTATGTATCAATACATGAGCCTCTGCATCGATACATGTAGCATATGATTAATTACAAAATAATTTCTGTTCAGTATGCATCGATGCATACGAGCCATGCATCAATTCATGAAAGGGCAAAAACTCTATGCATCGATACACTCGAATTCTGCATCGATACATGACCACTTGAGACAGCCTGTGCATCAATACATGCGCATTAGGCATCGATACATATTAGTGTAAAAATCACATGCATCGATACACACGACTTATGCATCGATACATGATTAATTGATTTCACCAAAAATTCACACAACTTACAGTATGCATCGATACACACCCTGCATGTATCAATACATAAAGCTGTTTTATGTCATAACAGCAACTGTTTTTGCAGCATATAAAAGACAGGTTTCAACAGCAGATGAGGCAACGAATTCATTGAGGGAAAACAATTGAACACAGATCAAAAAGCAGTGTTGGAGCAATTGTTTGTGAGCACATAGAAACCTGAAAGAGACTTCATCTTCTTCATCTTCTCAATCACTTTCCTTCAAGAACATTTACACATAACAATTCTTGTTCCTTGGATTAAAGAAGCATCGAGATAACGTTCAGTGGTACGATCAAGGATCTAGCTGTGGGTTGCAGTGGAACGATCGAGGATCTAGCTGAGTCGAAGATTGAAGGGGGTTTCTAGGAAAAACCTACTGGTTTGTCCTTCAAGAACTGGTGTGTTCTTGAGGGTTTGGGAGTCACATTTGCAGAACATATTCAGCCGCAGCGTTGCGTTTGGAGATCGGGGGATTTCGCAAGCAGGTCGTGGAACCGGTGAATTGTTTGCAACTTTGTGCAGGAAAATCTTGATCGTGCTCAGATCAAGTGAAGGTTTATACAAGAAGAGGTTCTTAGAGTTTAGAATTCTGTCTTTGTATTAAAACCTTGTATCAACGGATTCGGCAATAATTGATAATCAAAGTTCTCAATTTCATTTGAAATTGAGAGGGAGACGTACCCACACGCGAGGACGACGTGGGGAACTTCCTTACCAAATCTCTGCGTATCGTATTCTTACCTTAATCTTCTTTACGTTTCAAAACTGTTTTGCAATTTCTGTTAGTGTGTGGTGATTAATCATTTTTCTGGACAGCAGTGATAATAAAACCTTTAGTCATACACCATTGCTGTTTATCATCAATCACATACACACCAACTGTTTGACAAAACGGTTAACTTGATTGTGTTCATTGGAAATAGGATTTAAGGATAAGCGCATTCAATTTGTTAAAATTCTGTGTGTATTATTTCTGTCATTCTCATTAAAATCCAGCAACTGCACTTGCGTGTCCGGCTTTCTAGTAGCGGTTCAGAATAGACGGAAGTCGATTCCGGACTGATTTTTCCGCCATTTTTGAAAACTCTGATAAAACGTTAAATCCGTTAATTTTTTAAGAGGTGATCTATTCACCCCCCCTCTCGATCACTAGCCACACCGTCTAACAGAGTTGTCATGCAATATGGACCTATGTGTTAGGATTTATAGAGGGGAACATCTACCTAATGTTAGCATGCAAAGAATAAGGGAATTCTACCTATGTTATCATACAAAGGGTTCTACCTAATGGATGCTACCTAAACGGAACAAGAGTCGACGGATGGAGCAAGGAGAGGAGCCACGGATAAGGGTAGATGGCGATGTATGAAGCAATCGACTTACAGGTAGATGGCGATGCATGAAGCAATCGACTTACAAGAGGAATGGAGATACATGAAGCAATCTACTTACAAAAGGATGGATGAATACGTGCTGGTTCTGTTAAGTTTTGAAAATGATTACTCGACGTTGGATCGAGCTTTTGATCTTGTTTTGAAATGATTATCGGATGTTCATTTTAATTCTTGTATTAACAGATGAATAAAGAATGGAAGAATAAATATTATACACTTCATGGGAGAGGGGTACATTTGTTATGAATGGGGATTGTTCATGACAATCAATCAATAAGAATATATGCCTCATACATCATACAAGTAGGCAACAGTTATCAAACAATAAGAATATAGGCCTCAATCACCATACAAGTAGGAGACAGTTATCAATCAAATCGGATAAGTAAACGAGTGTGTAATCAAACCAAAGAATCAAACAATGAAGCATTAAACAATGCATGGCAGTATGAACATGTTAAACAATCAAGCAATAGAAAGCATGAATGAGAGAAACAAGTATAAAAGATAACAGATGAACCAGACAGATGAAAAGATGCATAAGAAGGTTCACTGAAATAATTAAATCAGGAAATGAGGTAAGGATCAAATAAAATCAAGGTGAAAGGCCTCTAATACATGGCATATGAGATGAACAAGGGAGGATCAAAAGATCTCTTCAATTTCCATAAGTAATCCCTAAGTCAAACATCGATCATAAAGAAGTCAACTGAAAATTCAAGTCAACTTAATAGATATCAAATAAAACTAAGTAAGGTGGGGTCAGGACATCATCGTCCCCCAAAAAGATTTTAAAAATAATGAAAATTGGTGTATGAATTAATTGAAATAAAATAGAGGTCAAACCAAAAGTCAACCAACAAAATAAATCAAGAATAAATTGAAAAAGTGAAATAAAAATTCAAGAAAAGGTCAGGTTGACCATGGGACAGTGGTCAGTCTTCATCCCAAAAATTAGAAGCTAAAAATAATTCTAAGTCATAAAAATAAAATCAAGAATTAAAGGTATGCTTAAAAGAAACACTTGGAAAGAATAATTAAAATAAAATATTAACATTAAATAAATACGAAAATAAAAATTAAATAAAATTAAATAATGCATCAAGAAATATGGAAAATATTTTTGGGGATTTTTATGATTAAATAAAATATTTTAAAGAATTAAAATCAAAACAAAAAAATAAATTAGAAAAATAAAACTAACATGAAAAGGGGAGGTGCATTATTATTTTGGACTGAACTAAAAAAATAAACTAAGCGCTAATGGGCCATGCAAGAGGGTGTTGAAAGCAGACTGCGCAAGGCCCATGATCCACAACCATTATTCAGGGCGTGACACAAGTGACATGAACATTTAATTAAAAGAAATATGTAAACATGACATCAATTGGTCACGTTTCATTAAGTCACTAAAGGACAAAATAGCATGCACGGCCAGGATTAAAACATAAGCCTTGGATCCAGTGGTTCATAAGATGACACATGGTCGTCTTCCTCACTAAAATAGAAACCCTAGCGCCATGTACAAGAAACGCAGAACATGCAGTGAGTTTTTCCAAACTTCCACTCAAGAATACAAACACTATAATGCACCAAATGACATGAAATAAAAACCAGAACTCAAGTATGAAATGTGGAGATTAACATGGTATCCTTGTTTGAGTAAAATGATGGCTTAATCATTGAGAAATATGGACAATAAGATGTCAATATGGGCACGGGCATAACAGAAAATCAACCGCACAAACTCAAATATGGACATTGCCTCGTGTTGAGGGCTTCAGAAACAAGCATAAGATATGATTAGCATGGTAATGAGCATGATGATGGTAATGGCATGAAACAAGCATGGTAAACAGTAATGATAATAAGCATAGTAAGCAATACATGGCCATGGAAGAGGAGTAATAAAGGTACCTAGTGGAAGTTAGGTCCATTGCCTCTTGATTGTGGAGAGAATGGAAGAATATGATGCTTCCTTTTTGGTGCTTCAACTTCACTTCAAGAACTTGGTGAGAAAAGGAAATCTGACTTGTGATGAAACTTGCCTTGCTCGAAAATTCACAGCCAGCCTTTTAGGTTTAGGGTTTTTAGCTCTTAAATATGGTGGATCAAATAATCTTAATGGGCTCAGAATAATGTGATTTGGCCATGAGCCAAAATGAAGCAAAGTGAGGTGTAGAAAGAGGGCATGTGAAATATTGTAATTTTAGGCAAAACATAAGTGAATGAAATAAAGGTGCATGGCCAAATGAGGAAACAAATGTGGGCTGGATTTATGCAGCATAGTTTGGTTGGTTTGGTTTGGCAAGAAAACAGTCCAAAGGGGTGACTTTGAGGCCATGTAACTTGATGATCAAGTCACTAAATGATGAAATAATGCAAAAAGTAGCAAGACCTCATGGAGCATAGCATGTTTAATGTTGAGCACAAGTGAAAATGATGAATGGAAAAAGGTGAAAAATGGCCCTCAAGATCATGTCACACCATGCAAAACTGGTTGGGGCAAGTGTGGTCTAAAATCTGCCTAGAAAATCAAGTCATGGTGCCAACTTTAAGTGAGTGCATCTCTCAAACCATGGATCCAAATGAGATGATTCCAGAGGGAGGTGAAAGAGGACATGGCAAGGTATAATTATTTTGAAGAAACTATTTGCAATTGGTGCCTTGAAGTGCAAGAAAACTGGCCAAGAAGTCTTGACAAACTTTGAAGATCTTTGGATTTAGAAATTTTTCTAAGTGTCCTAGAAAATATGCCCCACTTTGACTAAGCATAACTTTCTCAATTTTGATCCAAATGAAGTAAACTTTATATTTCTAGTAAGCTTGGAACAAGAGGAACAACTTTCATGTTGGTGAAATTTTAAAGTGGAGCTTTTATCTTGATGGAAAATGGGCTTAAAGTGGGTGCAAAAATCATGAAAACTTGCCCTAAATGGAAAGTCAACCAATTCCAAATTAAGTAACTTTTCCAATTCCTGATTAAATGATGAATCGATGATCTAACCTTGATCAAATTTCACATGTAGGCTCCTCTAGGCATGGATTTTGAGATTCCACTCTCAAAATGTCAGGAGTTGACTTTTCTGGCCCCACAATTGACTTTTCCCAAACTGTCTGATTCCCGATTCCAGTGACCAATTGAAGCACCTCTAGCTCAAATAAAGAGCTGATTTTTTGTATGTAGACCCTTGTGGACATATGGAGGGCCATGGAAAATAGTTTCACCCAAAGAATCAGAAATAAACTGATTTTATACCAAACCCTAATTTTAGGGCAAAAATGATCAGGGACTGATTGCACTGTTTGCCAATGGATCTTTCTGAGATAATTGTGAATCTTCCTAGGCCAAGATACCTCTCCAATCATGACATGGATAAGCTCCTCTATTTCCAACCAAGCATTGCCTGTTGCAGGTAGCCATGAAACCCTAATTTCCTGATTAAATCCAGATGAACACTCTGATAGTTCTGAATCCTTCACTGATGAACTAAGGACCATAATAAGATACCTGGAGCCCCCTGAGACCCTTGAGACTTGTATGTTTAGAGAATGAAGTCCAATTATCAATCTCGCTTTATGTGGGCTCCTTCTGTTAAGGAATGATCAATCAAAACCTGATTCCCAAGTCACTAATGCAGTATGCAATGAGTATGACCTAGTATGATGCCAATGAAGTGTAAAACATAATCCCATGCTTCCAGGAAAAATGTAGGGTAAATTTTGGGGTATTACAGCTGTCCCTATTCAATCAACTGGAGACCCGAAAGGAAGATAGCAACGGCTTTCGCACTTTCGAGGTATCAAGGGATTGAATACGATAAAAGCCCGAAAATTTACATTGAAGTAGGAAAGTGAAAAATGAAGTAATAATGCTTGTCAGGATCGGCAAAGAGGTGGTTTTAATCTGAGCAGTAACAAAGAATCCGTCTAGTACGGTGAGAGTCGATCTGAACACCGAAAAAGGAATGTTAGCTTGAATACCAAAATAAATGGTAACACAGAAATAACCATGGCCTGAATGCCGCTCATCAATCTGAATACTGGAAATGACTTCGATCTGAGCATCGGAAGATAATAGATTATCAAACATCGGTCTGAACACCGGGAAAACTGGCTTGAGCGCCACTTCGGTCTGAATACCAGAAAACTGGCCTGAATGCCACAAGTTGCATCGACCTGAACGTCGGAAACTTCAATCTGAACATCAGAAAACTGGCCTGAATGCCATTTCGGTCTGAATACCAGAAACTGGCCTGAATGCCACAAGTTGAGTCGACCTGAACGTCGGAAACTTCTTCGATCTGAACATCGGAAAATTAGCCTGAACGCCACTTCGGTATGAATACCGGAAATTGGCCTGAATGCCACAAGTTGCATCGACCTGAACGTCGGAAACTTCTTCGATCTGAACATCGGAAAACTGGCCCGAATGCCACTTCGGTCTGAATACCGGAAAACTGCATGCCTGTCAGCATCGGCAGAAATAGGGAAAATGATAATTGAGGCGGCACGTGGGACAACGACCTCTGCTGGGAATAATAAACGATAAGTCATGAACAAACTTCAGTCTGAGTACTGGAAACAAACTTATGGCTTATCACTTGGGGTACCGAGAATGTCTTATGCTTTACATGCGTATGTTTGAATTTTTTAATGGCGTAATGCTCCATGAAAATGGAAATGCTACGCGATTTGGGAGGATGCAATGCGGTATGATTCTACATGCACGGATGCGAAATGCTAGGTTAGAGAGAACACCAAGCCGAGGCAAGGAATTCTGCTGGGGAAATGATCACAATCTTCTGGACCCTGGCAATACTGTTGGAGATACACAACACAATGAACTCTATGGGGAAATGACCAGCCACGCGGTGTTCTGGCAATAATAAAATGCCGAGACTCTGACTGAGGAGAGAATGGCACTGAAAGCTTGCTGCTGAGGAAAGCGACAGTGGTTCTGGCAACCATAATCTGCGAGAGAGACGACTTAGCAGGGGAAGCAAACACCGATACGGTACCGAGATTCTGCTTCAAGGAAAGAGACCACGGATCTAGCGTCGAGATCGTCGATTTGGCATCGAACTCTAAGGAGCAGCCGCTTCTGCTGGGAAGATACAGTCTGACACTGTCGACTCTACTGGGGAATGTATAATCCAAAACAAATGCTTGGAGAAGTACAGTAGTGAGAACCTGCTGAGGATTGAAGAATCCAATGCTTGGACCAACTTTGCAGGGATAAGATACCAAATACCAACTGTTGAAGAAAAACATCCGCGATCATCTGTTAGGAACCTTAAGGAAATGCCCCGAGTGTACCTGTTCTGAATAGACGATCCAAAGCACTTAAAATTTACAGCAATTTTAAATGTTTATTAAGCATGTACCTGTAAAGCTCCTATGTTTCATGATGCAATGTTTATCAAAAATTCGGACGTCGTTTTTGCAAACAAAATAGTAAAGTGAAAATGGACACGGAGATATACTGAATAACATGATTTTATTGATTGAATGGCCTCTGAATAGGCATTTACATCAGGAAGCAATCCCTGGAAAGAGGTAATTGCACAAAAGATAAAAATAGAAATTAATCTAATGGCAATGTGAAATGGATTTCTATCGGGTTCCAACTCTGCTATGACTCGCTCGTCTTCAAGATCCTCCAAATGATCAGCTTTCTGAAAAAGGTGATTGGACTATTTCTTATCCTTCGAAAGTTTCCGATTATCGACACGAGAAGAGATTCAGAACTACTCAGAACGGAGTCATTCACTTAATCCCTAACTTTTGCCTGGATCGCCCTTTCGGGTTTTCAATCCACCGGGATACCCATTTTTTCCCAAGTTTCCTTTTTAGGTTTTCAACTTATTGGGTGTACAATCTTTTCATTTTTAATCCCTAACTTTTGCCCGAACCTTTTTTCATTTTCTTGGTTCGCCGAGATGCCCATTTTTTGCCTGGACTATTCTTTTTATTGTCCAGCAGGTCTGTTTTATGCGAAGTATTTTTTAACTGCGTCTGAGTTCACAGGGGAAGTGAAGTCTTCACCATCCATAGTTGCAAGAAATAAGGCTCCTCCATCAAAAATCTTGGTGACAATGTATGGTCCATCATAGTTAGGAGTCCACTTACCCCTATGATCTGTCTGAGGAGGAAAGATCCTTTTCAACACCAAATCTCCGACTTGGAAGCACCGAGGACGCACTTTCTGATCAAAGGCTCTCTTCATCCGACTTTGATACAACTGCCCATGACAAATGGCTGCCATTCGCTTCTCTTCGATAAGACTCAACTCATTGAACCTTCTCTGAATCCACTCAGCTTCGTCTAACTTGACATCCAACAGGACTCTTAGAGAAGGAATCTCCACTTCAACTGGTAGGACTGCTTCCATACCATACACAAGGGAGTAAGGGGTTGCCCCGGTCGATGTACGTACTGAAGTACGGTACCCATGCAAGGCAAAGGGTAACATCTCATGCCAATCTCTGTACGTAACGACCATCTTCTGCACAATCTTCTTTATGTTCTTATTTGCTGCCTCAACAACACCGTTCATCTTAGGACGATAAGGGGAAGAATTGTGATGCTGAATGTTGAAGTTCTTGCATAACTCCTTCATCATTTTTTTATTGAAATTAGAACCATTATCAGTAATGATTCTTTCGGGAATCCCATAACAACAAATGAGTTCTTTCTTAATGAATCGGGCAACCACATGTCTGGTAACCTTCGCAAATGACGCTGCTTCGACCCACTTGGTGAAATAGTCGATGGCAACAAGGATGAAGCGATGCCCATTGGAAGCAGTCAGCTCAATCTTTCCAATCATATCAATGTCCCACATAGCAAATGGCCACGGAGAAGACATCACATTCAGAGGATTTGGCGGCACATGCACCTTATCAGCATAAATCTGGCATTTATGACACTTCTGAGCATATTTGAAACAATCAGATTCCATGGTCATCCACTAATAACCCGCTTTCAACAATTTCTTAGCCATTGCATGTCCGCCGGCATGAGTACCAAAAGAGCCTTCATGAACTTCCTGCATTAACATGTTTGCTTCGTGTTTATCCACGCATCTGAGCAAAACCATGTCGAAGTTCCTCTTATACAGCACGTCGTCTTTGTTCAAGAAGAAACTGCATGCCAATCTTCTTAAAGTCTTTCTATCATTGTTGGATGCCCCTGTAGGGTACTCTTGATTCTTCAGAAAGCAATTGATGTCGTGATACCAGGGCTTGTCATCAACTACTAGTTCAGCGGCAAACACATACGCGGCCCTATCAAGACGCATAACATCAATTTTGGAACATAGTTCCACCGAATCACCTTGATCATGGAGGATAGAGTAGCAAGAACATCTGCCATCTGGTTCTCATCACGAGGTATATGATACAGCTTTACTGTTGTGAAGAAAGTCAATAGTCTTCTCGTGTAATCTCTGTAGGGGACCAGATTAGGCTGAAGGGTATTCCAATCACCATTCACTTGATTGATCACTAGAGCTGAATCTCCGAAAATGTCCAGAGTCTTGATTCTCAAATCAATGGCTTGCTCAATACCCAAGATACAAGCCACATACTCAGCTTCATTATTGGTGCACTCGAAAGTCAGACGAGCGGTGAAAGGCATGTGGGCACCTTTCTGAGTGGTAATTACCGCACCAATTCCACTTCCTTTGGCATTGACGGCCCCATAAAACATTAAAGTCCACTTTTCATCTGGATCAGGTCCCTCCTCAACAACCGGCTCTTCACAGTCCTTCATCTTGAGGAACATGATGTCTTCATCTGGAAAATAAAACTTCATCGGCTCATAATCATCAATCGGCTGCTGAGCAAGATAGTCTGATAGAATACTCCCTTTGATGGTTTTCTGGGATGTATACTGGATGTCATACTCTGTCAGTACCATTTGCCAACGAGCAACCCTTCCGGTGAGAGCTGGATTCTCAAATATATACTTGACTGGATCCATCTTGTAGATCAGTAAGGTTGTGTGAGTCAGCATGTATTGTCTCAATCGCTTAGCAGCCCATGCAAGTGCACAACATGTCTTTTCAAGCATTGAGTATCTCGACTCACAATCTGTGAATTTTTTACTCAGGTAGTAGATGGAATGCTCTTTCCTACATGTCTCGTCGTGTTGATCGAGAACACAACCCATGGAACTATCGAGTACTGTCAAATTTATAATCAGCGGTCTCCCTAGGACGGGAGGCATAAGTATTGGAGGATTCTGCAAATACTCTTTTATCTTTTCGAAAGCCCTTTGGCAGTCATCATTCCACCTGATAGCCTGATCTTTTCTTAGCAATTTGAATATTGGATCACACGTGGCTGTTAGGTGAGAGATGAACCTTGCAATGTAGTACAACCTCCCTAAGAAACCACAAACTTGTTTTTCTGTTCTTGGCTCAGGCATTTCTTGTATTGCTTTCACTTTGGCCGGATCCACCTCAATCCCTTTTTCACTAACAATAAAACCCAACAGTTTTCCAGATCTCGCCCCGAAAGTACACTTGTTCAGATTAAGCCTCAGCTTGAATTTCCTCAAACGCTCAAACAGTTTCTGCAAGTTCACCAAATGTTGTTCTTTCGTCTGAGATTTGGCAATCATATCATCAACATAAACCTCGATTTCATGATGAATCATATCATGGAAAAGAGTTACCATAGCTCGTTGATATGTTGCCCCAACATTTTTCAAACCAAACGACATCACCTTGTAAAAGAAGGTGTCCCATGGGGTTATTAAAGTTGTCTTCTCCATGTCTTCTGGTGCCATCTTAATTTGATTATAGCCAGAAAAGCCATCCATGAAGGAGAATACCGAAAACTGAGCCGTGTTATCTACCAAAATGTTGATGTGAGGTAATGGGAAATCATCTTTAGGACTAGCTCTGTTCAGATCCCGGTAGTCAACACACATCCGTACCTTTCCATCTTTCTTAGGTACTGGAACGATATTTGAAAACCATGGCGGATAATTCGTAACCGCTAGAAACCCTGCATCCAACTGTTTTTGCACTTATTCCTTTATCTTGACAGCCATCTCTGGTCTTGTTCTTCTGAGCTTCTGCTTGACTGGAGGACAATCCTCTTTGAGAGGAAAACGGTGTACCACAATGTCTGTGTCAAACCCTGGCATGTCTTGATAGGACCAAGCGAAGATGTCAACATATTCTTGCAGCAATTCAATCAACCCCTTCTTCACATTATCTTCCAAAGCAACCCCTATCTTGATTTCTCTCTTGACGTCCTCGGTGCCGAGATTAATCACTTCAATAGACTCTTGATGCGGTTGAATGAACCTTTCCTCCTGTTTTAACAACCTGACAAGTTCTTCAGGGAGTTCACAGTCTTCATCACCCTCTTCTTCAGCTTGAAAGATTGGATTTTCAAAGTCGAAGCGAGCCATAGTAGAACTGTTATCAATAGGACCCGGTGACATGCATCTGCATGAGTGAGGGTATGTGCTTATGAGTGTGGACAAGGAGTGAAAATTAAACAAAACATTGCCAAATATTTTTTTGATTTTTGAAAACTGCAAAAATAGAAAGACAGTGAACAAAATATTTGAATGCAAAAAGACGTCCTTTATTTATGATAAAAAATGCAGATATCCACATAGATGAGCCCTACAATGAGTCATTACACCCTGGGCGGACCGTAAGACTCGAATATGCACAAACAAACAAGGAAAATTACGCTTCAAGAAAAGTGACTTGGATAATCTCTTCAGAAGACCAATTGCGGAGAACTTCACCCGGGACCCTTGGACGCACCTAGTTGTCAATGTCGCAATCACTATCCTCATCCTCTTTGTTGATTGCAGAGACATGGCCGTACTGAATGATGCCAGCACTGGAGAAAGTAATCAGCCCCTGACGAGTCTGAGGCGTTGAAGTTGTAGAAGTCAATGTTGGCTGATACTCAATCCCAAAGTTGTCTTCCTTCATAGGTAAATCCAACAGACGTCCCCAACCGGGAGCAACACCTGAATTTACCAAGGCCTGTGCCTGCTTGAAGGACAAAATAGAGGCACCTGCTTCAACCTCTTCCACTGGAGCTGCATCCTTGACTTGAACTGCCTCAAAGGCCTGACATAGGGTCTCATGAATCTCACCTTCTACCTCTACATACTTGAATGTAGACAGGTGACTGACCAGAATATCCTCCTCACCACAGACAGTGATAATTCTTCCGTTGACCGGGAACTTGATCTTCTGATGCAAGGTTGAGGAGACTACCCCGACATTGTGGATCCAAGGACGACCCAACAAGCAACTATACGAAGGACTGATATCCATCACATAGAAGACGGTGTTGAAGGTTTGTGATCCAATCTGAATGGGCAATTCGACCTTTCCGAACACCGACCTCTTAGAACCATCGAAGGCTCTCACCACAAGATCGGAAGGCTTCAAGATCAAACCTTCTACATCTAACCTTGACAGGGCTCTCTTGGGTAGCACATTGAGAGAGGAACTTGTATCCACCAGAACATGGGATAGCACAATGTCTTTACACTCCATCGAAATGTGCAAAGCCTTGTTATGATCGCGTCCAGCTGGCGTCAATTCAGAATCAGTAAAACCCAACCCGTTGCTTGCAAGAACATTTGCAACGACCCCTTCTAGTTGGTTCACTGAGATCTCCTGAGGCACATATGCAGCATTAAGGACCTTCAGGAGTGCCTCCCTCTGTGCCTCCGAACACAGCAGGAGTGATAGAATAGATATCTTAGACGGTGTCTGAATCAACTAATCGACTACCTTGTAGTCGCTTTTCTTTATGATTCTCAAAAGCTCGTCCGCATCTTTCGCAAAAGCAGGCTCAGAGCCAGCCTGTGGTGCCGAGGTACCCTCATTCACAACTTGCTTGCCTTTGGCCTTCGTCGCGGCGTCAACACTATCAGGTTGGATAACCGGTGGTGAGAACAGTCTACCACTTCTGGTGAATCGCCCGATTCCACCAACATTGTCCACTGCGGGATCTTTTACCTTAACTCCAGGTTCATACTTCTGATCTTGCACCTCTTCTACTTTCAGTGGCTGCTCTACTCTATGATCGTACGTGTACATACTCCCCCCGTAATGCCAAGGAATGGCCCTTTCGCTGGTGAAAGGTAAAGGACCAGGGGTCATGATGGTCATTGTGGATTGATACGGTCGCACTGGTGGTACCGGTTGCGCTACTGGCACGCTAATCTGAGCGGTCGGGTAGAAAATTGTGATATTGGCAACGTCACAGTCATACTCGGAAATCTTATTTATTGAAGTACAAACATCTGAAACATCGGAATCAAGTTTAACAAGTACATCAGAATCAAGCACAATGTTTGGAATATCAACAACAACATCAGAAAAATTAATTACATCATTGGGAATTACAAAATCAGCAGGAACAACATTTGTAAATTCTTCAGCATCTTCAGGAAAGAGAGGATCAACATCGGCATTCTCAACAACCCCTTCAACAAATCTTTGGGCAGATAGGTCTTCATCTTGAAGGACACCATCGTCAAGCAAGGCCTGGATACCCTGCTGCAGCTTCACACAACCCCCACTCTGTGCAACACAACCCAAACAACCGCTCCCACAGCCAGGGAAAACATCTACCTTTAGCAAGTATTCTTTGATTTCTAACAGCGGAGTCTTCAGCTTCAACACCTCCTTGACTAATTTGACTTCTCCTCCAACCCTGTTAACATTTGCTCTACCATGCTGCGGCATAGGATTGTTGACAACATTAGGAGCCGGCGCAAAGTTAATGGCCTTTGAGTTAATAAGGTCCTGAACTACGTGCTTAAAAGCTTTGCAGTTCTCAATAGTGTGGCCAGGTGCCCCAGAGTGGAAATTACACCTAGCATTGGCGTCATAACCCACTGGAAGCCTGCCAATAGGAGGAGCCAAAGTGCGTAACTGCACGAGTTGCAACTGTTGAAGGTTGGGAAGCAACTCGGCGTACGACCTCGGAAGAGTGTCGAAATGCCTATCCAACATCCTCTGTCTCTGTTGATAGACGGGCCTGTTACCTTGTTGTTGTTGGTACACTACGCCAAATAAGGGAAAAGAGGGCGCTTTTTTTGGCCTATAACAGCGCTTTAAAGCGCCCTCTAATCTGGCGCTGGCATAGGTAAAGACAGCGTTTTTTTTCCTAGTGAAAGCGCTGTCTAAAGTGGCTCTTTAAGCCCTTTAAGGGCCACTTTAGAGGGCGCTTTTTCAAAAAAGCGCCCTCTAAAGTGGAAACATTTAAGGGTTTAGAGGGCGCTTTTACTGGAAAGCGCCCTCTAAAGTGGAAACTTTTAAGGGTTTAGAGGGCGTTTTCCAGTAAAAGCGCCCTCTAAACCCTTAAATGTTTCCACTTTAGAGGGCGTTTTTTTTAAAAAGCGCCCTCTAAAGTGGGTGGTTATTTAAATTTTTTTTTTTAAAAAGCGCTATATTTTTTTATTTATTTTAGACAACCTGTATATTGAAGCAGTACACCCAAAACTATATAATTTGAAGCCCTTTTTCACACATTGCATTCAACAAGCCTTATATACAACAATCCATACATATACAACAATCCACTGATATATAATCGTTTAACTTCTAAAGATTCTATATACAACCAATTCATAACTTAAAAAGAAATAAAACTAAGTAGCAAAAACATCTCTGAGATGTATGTTTTTTTTGCTAGCAGCAGTCTTCTTAGCAACAACCTCTTTTTGTCCAATATCAATAGCATGAACCTAAAATATCATAAAATTAGTTAGGTGATGTATAAGATCAAGAATTAACATTTTCTATGCATAAATATCATATAATTGTGTTTATACCTTTTTTTTTGATGCAACTGACTCGATTTGCTGCGTAATCCCCTTATATTTTTGGTCTCTTATCTTTTGAAGATAGAATTGATATTTGTTTAGATGGACATGTTCCATTGTCGTAGAGGGATACTTTCAAATATCCAGCATCATCATCTACGCGAATGAGGCTTGACGACAATGGAACATCTCCATCTAAACAAATATCAATTGATACTTTCGAGTATCCCTTGCCCCTTGCACGAATGATTGACTTCATAATAGCCATTTTACCTGTAATAAAGAAAACAATTAAAATCAGATGACAAATGTAAAAACAATTAAAATCATAAAAGTCATTTTACCTGTAATAAAGAGCACAATTAAAATCATTTGACCTATACCTTCTTCACTAAGTTCTCTTTCTTTTCTTGGTTGGAATATGTTCTACATGTCTCTTAACAACACGGACGGTTGGATTGATCCAAATACCCTCATTATGATCATTTCTAATATATGAATCATTTGATATAATATTCTCATCTTGATCATTTCTGGTAAACGATTCAATCTCAACATCAATATCACCTTGATCTCCAGTGTTTTCATCAATTACTTTGTTGGAAAAAAGAACTATAGACCATTTCGTACTTTTCGGATCATTGACATAGAACACTTGTCTAGCTTGAGAGGCTAGAATAAAAGACTCATCTTTGTATCCCACCCTATTAAGATCCACTTGCAAAAATCCTGACTTATCCATTCGAATGCCGTTATTATTTTCAACCCACTTGCAACCAAATATAGGAATCTGAAACTTCTCATAATCAAACACCCAAATGCGCTCGATAACACCAAAATACGACAGATTTGCAAATTTGGGGTTTAAGTCCTTCACACTTGATATGTGCATTGCTTCAGCTACCACGGTGACACCACTATTCTGCATAGTACTTTTATCATCTTGTTCTTTGGTATAAAATGTGTATCCATTAATCGCGTATGCGCTATAAGAAAAAACATGGAAACTTGGACCATATGCTAAGCATCTCAACCTTTCTGTTATTGAAGCGGGATCTGAATAATACTTTGAATAAATATGATCCTTAGACCAAGGTATAAAACATCGATTGTGCTCTCGTACTATCCAATTTTCATTTCTATTGGGATTTAAACCTCGGAGAACATCCTTGTGAATTTCAACATACGGCTCAACCTCATTCTCATTGTGCAGAACATACAAATGCACTTGATCCCGTTCGACCCTTGATACTGCCACGATTTTATTTCCAATTAGATTTTTTCCTTCTTTCTTTTCGACAAGCTGAGACTTGGGGAGTCCGATTGACTGAACATTAGACAAATATTCAGTACAAAACTCAATCGCTTCTTCAACAATGTATCTTTCAACCATACAACCTTCTGGTCGACTTCGGTTCTTCACGTACCCTTTTAATATTTTCATATAACGTTCAACAGGGTACATCCATCTCATATAAGCTGGTCCACACAATTGTGTCTCTTTCACAAGATGAACAACTAGATGTACCATTATGTCAAAAAATGATGGAGGAAAAAACATTTCAAGCTCACACAAAGTAATAACGATTTCTTTTTGCAACATTGGTAAGATCGCAGGATTGATCACCTTACTGCAAATTGACTTGAAGAAAGAACACAACTTAGTTATAGAGCTTCTTACTTTTTCTGGAAGAATAGAACGTATACCTATTGGGAGAAAATGTTCCATTATAACATGGCAATCATGGGTCTTTAAACTCTTTAACTTGAGGTCTTTCATAGACACAAGTCTTCTAATATCTGAAGAGTACCCTTCTGGAACTTTAACTTCACTTATAAACTTACACAATGTTTTTTTCTCCTTTCTAGATAGAGTATAAGCAGCAGGCGGTAGATATGTTCGTTTTCCTTTCTTCAAGGGTTCTAATTCAGTTCTTATTCCCATCGCTATCAAGTCCTTTCTTGCCTTAAGGCCATCCTTAGACTTTCCTTGTATATTGAGTAACGTGCCAATAACACTTTCAAATACATTTTTTTCAATATGCATAACATCAAGAAAATGTCTCACATACAAGGACTTCCAATACGACAATTCAAAAAAAACTGACCTCTTCTTCCACCCACTTTTGACAAGTGTGTGGGCAAAAGGCTTGCCAAACTGAGTATCCAAATCTTTCACCTTTTCAAAAATTTGATCACCCGTCAATATAGGTGGAGCTCTGCCTTGTTCTGTCTCTCCATTGAACGCCTTTCTCCATCCACGGTAGTGATGATTTGAATTTAAGAATCTCCGATGACCGAGAAAGACATTCTTCTGACCAAACTCCAAGCGCTTCCAATCTATTTTATCTTCACAAATAGGACACACACATTGACCTTTTATGCTATACCCTGATAGATTTCCGTATGCTGGAAAATCATTAATTGTGCCAAACAACATCGCCCTCAAGTTGAAACTTTCTTTCCTATATCCATCATAAACCTCCACACCGGTCTCCCACAAAATCTTTAAATCTTCGATTAAGGGCTTCAAGTACACGTCTATGTCATTCCCTGGTTGTTTAGGTCCAGAAATCAACATAGACAACATCATGTACTTACGCTTCATACATAGCCATGGAGGTAGGTTATAAATCATAATAATCACAGGCCATGTACTGTGTGAGATACTCTGGATACCGTGTGGGTTCATTCCATCAGTAGATAATGCCAAGCGAAGGTTTCTTGATTCTTCTCCAAATTCAGGATAATCATTATCAATTTTCAACCACTGTGGTGAATCTGCCGGATGTCGATACTTTCCATCTATAATTCTTTCATCTGCATGCCAGGTCAAGTGTCTTGAATCGATTTCACTATGAAACATGCGTCTAAATCTCGGAATAACAGGAAAATACCACAAGACTTTTGCTGGAGACAACTTGTTCTTAAATCGCGAGACACCGCATTTAGGACACTCATTTAACGATGCATACTCATTTCGAAACAAAACGCAATCGTTTGGACATGCATGTATCTTATCATAGCTCATGCCAATAGAGCACAACATCTTTTTGGTCTCATATGTTCGATTGGGAAGAACATTATCCTCAGGAAGCATATCTTTCAAAAGGGCTAATAACTCTGTGAAACTTTTATCCGACCATCCATTGCCCGCCTTTAAGTTGTACAACTTTAATACCGCAGACAATCTTGTGAATTTAGTGCAACCATCATACAAAGGTTTCTCTGCATCACTTACCAACCTCTCAAACATTTCAGGATAATCCTTAAGATCTCCTTCAAGTGCTTCTGCAATCTCTTCAACTCGATCACAATCGTATGTATCTGCGCCACTATAGTTTGAGGCATAGGTCGTACTATCACCCGGTTCAACATTCTCGTTACTTTTCTCACCATGCAATTTCCAACATGTATAACTTCGATCAATTCCATGCCTCATTAGATGCGATGTCAACTGAACTGCATCAACCTGTTTCCCATAACAACAACCCAAGCAAGGACATATCATTCTACTGGGGTCTTCGGCGTGCGCAACGGCAAACTTAACGAATTCTGATACCCCATTCTCGTACTCTCTCGACAATCGATTGGAAGACATCCATGTATTATCCATTACTAATTAGAATAAATAAAAAACAATTTCAGAAGAGTTCAAACACATTCGGACCTAGGTTTCTAATGATACTGGTGTTGACACAAAATCAGATGTTCATAGGTCGTATAACCCTAACTACTGGGTAATGTAGTCCCATTGCATGCGCTAAAACAAAGCTAAAACAAAGCAATAGTAAACGCGCAGCTAAAACAAAGCAATAGTAAAACAATAACATAAAACTGAAATTGGGCAAAGCTAAAACAAAGCAATAGTAAAAGTAATAATGTATGCATCGTGTACCTTTAATTGGTAGAAGGAGGAAACGCGCAGTAATAATGTAGATCTAACAGAGGTGGAAGGAAAACGCCTTAGAACCCTAACGTGAAAAAGAACGAAAATAACAGAGAGTGAAATAACAAAACGCGCAGTATGTTATAATTTTATGTTTACTAAAGGGGACCTTAGAGGGCGCTTGTGGAAAAAAAGCGCCCTCTAAAGGGGGCTTAAGAGGGCGCTTATGGAAGCGCTCTCTAAGGCTTTCCAGAAGCGCTTTATAAGCTGGAAATGCACATGGACTTATAACAGCGCTTTATTAAAAGCGCCCTCTAAGGTATCTCCTCCTTATTTTTTCGCTTCACCTTAGAGGGCGCTTTATTAAAAAAGCGCCCTCTAAAGGGGGCCTAAGAGGGCGCTTATGGAAGCGCTCTCTAAGGCTTTCCAGAAGCGCTTTATAAGTTGGAAATGCACGTGGACTTATAACAGCGCTTTATTAAAAGCGCCCTCTAAGGGTAACCTTAGAGGGCGCTTTCTAAAAAGCGCCATGTATTGTTGTCCCTCTATCTCCTCCTTATTTTTTCGCTTCACCTTAGAGGGCGCTTTATTACAAAAGCGCCCTCTAAAGTGCGTTGTCTATTGCTCCTTATTTTTTCGCTTCACTTTAGAGAGCGCTTTTGTAATAAAGCGCCCTCTAAGGTGCGCTGTCTATTCCAGTTTTTGGCGTAGTGGTACTGATTTTGTTGATGCTGAGGTTGTTGTTGTTGCACTGGTGCTGCAGCCGGAATGGTCACAGCTGCAACATAGGGTTGCTGATGGTAATTCATAAAACTACTCCTTCGGTTACCTCTGCTCTAATAAGAAGACACAACATTTGCATCCCCTTCTCTCCTCTTCTGTCCTCCTAAGAGCGGCTTCTTTAACCCCGAAGATGATCCAACCCCATTTTGGATCTTACACGTCTTCAAGTAGTTCTCCACCCTCTCACCGGTAGAGACCACATCAGCAAAAGTCGAGGCGTTGCAACCCACCAGACGCTCCAAATAAGATCCAGGCAGTGTGTTCATAAACATGTTGGCCATCTCTTTTTCCAACATCGGAGGCTGAACACGGGAAGCCATCTCTCTCCAGCGTTGAGCATACTCTTTGAAGCACTCGTTGCTCTTGAGAGACAGATTCTGGAGCTGAGTCCTGTCAGGTGCCATATCCGCATCGTACTGATATTGCTTCACAAAGGCCTCAGCCAAGTCTCTCCAGCAGCGAATATGGGCTCTGTCCAGCCTCATATACCACTCCAAGGATGCCCTAGCTAGGCTGTCCTGGAAGAAGTACATGAGCAGTTTCTCATCATCAAAATACGCAACCATCTTGCGGAAGTAAGCTTGTACGTGAGTCTTCGGGCAAGAGTTGCCATTGTATTTATCGAAAACAGGGACTCTGAATTTTGCTGGAACTCTCACACCTAGGACCAGCCCCAAGTCAGCAACATCCACACCAAGAGCGTTCTTCCCTTCCACAGCTTTCAACCTCTCTTCCAGTCTCCGAAACATAGGATCCATACCATGGCCCATGCCAAAGTCCTTCTGAAGCAGGGGGAACTGATCCTCCTGATCATCATGGATGGGTTGTTGATTAAGGTTGACACGTGGGATCGGGATAGGCCCCGGTCCATTGGGTCCATTAGCCTCTCTAGCTGGAGGATCAGCCACAACCTCCGGTTGAGTAGTAGGGGGATTCCTCTGTACCAACAATCTAAGCTCCTACTGTCCCTGAGCCACTCCTTGGACCACTTCCATGAACTGATTCATGCGAATCCTCATCTCAGTGAGCTCTGCTTGTAGACCTTCCATTGCTCTTTGTTGATTTCTTCGGGTACCGTATCGGTGAATGCCTGAGTCAGCTATCCTGCTAGTGGAATACCAAACAAAATGAGAACACTGCGGTGGTACCTATTATGCAAGACATGCTAATGAATATGCAAATGCAATGACATGTTTATCAATTCCAAAGGGTATTCTACCCCTTGATTCCAGTCTCTCAATAGATAAACAGTGTAAGAAGATCGAGCCGTGGATAAACTTCGGAGACCAAGATGCAATAAAGAAAAACCGCCACACAAATAAGTTCAAAGAGAAGGGCCTTAGCCAACAGTACATCAAAAGAGGATCTCCACAACAAGCCTGTGGATCATCACTACAAAGCAACAAAGAAACACAACAAGTAAAAAGAGGAACAAAAATCAGGAATCATCCTCCTGTATACAACCCATAAGGACTGCTCCTAACTTCAGCCAACAGTGCCACTGTGTCAGGATGATCTGGAGATTCTGTCAAACGCCGGATAAGCAAATTCCTCTTGTGAATAATCCCATCCAGTTCTTCGATGTGCTCTATGTAATAATCCCCATCATCCTACTTGAATACCTCTTCAAGTCTAGATTTCATCAAACCCGCCAGCACTTTGAGTTCTTCAATCTGTTCTTGAGCCTTGTCGAGTTGATCTATGATGTAACCATTGGTTGTACGGGCACACAGGAGCTCATTGTTCTTCTCCTTCAGCAGAGTCTTCAACTTCTCCATCTGACCAGTCAATTGGGCCACCGTCTCCTCCTCTTTTGCCTTCCGAGAAGCTAAAAATACATCCCATTGTTCTTGCCACCCAGCTAACTTACCACGGGCATCTGTTAACTGCTGCTTGACTCGCCTCAACTCAGAACCGGATGACCCCAAGGCTTTGTCAGTTTTCCTGAAGAAGCTCACCTCCACAGCCAATTTCTTTTCTGTTTCCTCTTGCAATTTGACAGCTTCCCCCTTTTGATATTCTGCCTCATGGTATAGACGTATAAAGTCTTGCAACTTCACACTCAACTCCGAGTTTTCAGTTTGAAGTTCCTCCATGGCATTCTTCAATTTTTCATACTCCTCTCGACTTACCATTATTGACTGCTCAAGGGTAGGTGGATACAAAGGTTCTTCAATAGGAAATGGCAGACTAAACTCTTCGACTCTTCCCTGAAGCCAATCTTCATACTGAGGATAAGTCTGGCAATCCCCCTTTCCAAGCATAGTTCTTCCTTTCTTGATCACCTTGAGCCAGGCCTCAGCTGCCTTACGGAATACAGTCAGATCAGATGAAGAATGGAAAAACAGAGATTCTTCCACATCTTTTTCCAAAGGCGGATTCTTTAAAGCATACCCAAACTGTCTGACTGCTAGAGAAGGATTATAGTTGATTCCTCCTCTTCTTCCTACCAACGGCACATTCGGGAAGTTCCCGCAACTGTGAATAATATCCGCCCGAAGCAAATCCCGGTCAGACCACCAAGAAATGTCTTTAGCTCTTATCCCCATCAACCTCTTCGACCAACTCAACGAGTCCTCGAAATCAACGAACGCTCCTGACTTGGGCAGGTGAGAACTGAACCACTTATAAAACAAGGGTGCACAACAATTCACCAATCCTCCTTTTCTATTCTCATTCCTGTGATGCACTGAATGAAAGAAATCTCCCAGCAAAGTCGGCACTGGATTTCCCAACACAAAGAGGCGTATTGCGTCTACGTCCACAAATTTTGCAACATTAGGGAACAGGACAATCCCGTATACACAAAGAGCCAACACAACATTGAAACACCTCCAATCACCATCCTCGAGCTTCTTCTTGGCTTCTCCCACTAAGAAACTCAGATGAAAACCACTGACTCCTCCTTTTTGACACATATTAGACTCCAAGATTGATTTCCCCAAATATGTGGCTGAAGCAACCATGCTGAAATTGGGCAGAAACTCAGAACTGTAGAATAGCAACTGTGACTTGATAGGAACTCTGAGAAAACTGGCAACCTCCTCCAAAGTAGGGACCAAGATATAATTTGGGAATGTAAAACACCTCAATGGAGGGTCATAGAACTGCAGCAATGTAAAGAGAGCATCGTGTTGATCTTTGGAGATAACCGTAACAAAACTTAGAATCAACCCGTAATCCTTCCGGAATCTTTCTAGAGAATCATGATCCATTAATTTCATCAGCTATTGAATGGGATCCAAACAAACCACAAGAAATTTGTAGGCGACATGTCTTTTTTTTGCCAATATCCATCTTAGGAGAACCAGAAAACCCCGACTAGAATAAAAAAGAAGATATAAACCCCTGGGAATAGATAAACATGTGTTAAATGATGTGAATGCAAAATGATGTGATGCAATGCAGTGACATGGGAATCAGGATTGCTGTGTCTGCTTGAACAACTGCCAGGTCGCACTGTCTGAAGAGAAAACCACTAAGGAACATATAAGAGATCAAAGTTCTGCTCCAACAAGAATACCAGAAAAACGGGTTGGTTGAAGGTTAAGGTTTCCTGAATTTAGCCCGCCCCTCACTGGTAGGTTTTAAGAACAGAAGTTTGTCAACTTCTAGCCTTTCAGTCGAGAATAATACGTTTACCACTGAAGGTTTGACATTATTAGGAGACAAAAGACCTCCACTGACTCCCCTCAACAGGACATACTAAAAAAAAGTTCCCAGCCTTGGGGTCCTCGGATTGAGCAGCGAGAATGCGCCCACCAGAGCTAACATAACCGCGTCTCGGAGGAGTGACCTCGACTGAGTCCTCGGGAAATGGTCACCAGAGTCGACGATTTCTAAAGGAACATCATGTCGTTACGGAACACCCGTAGGACAAAATATATCCAAAAGAAACCTCATCTGGGTGTGGGTCTTCATGAACGACTTAACGTAGCAATATACTACGCAAGCCTCATGACTATCCACTCTAAAACCTGTGTGTACGCTCAAGCCTGGGTAGTGGGCTTATCTCTCATAGAACAATCCACCCCACCAGACAACCAACCCCACAGATCCAACATATACAACAATCATATGTACATAATGCAATAAGATAAAGCAGATAAATGTTGGAAGTAAATAACTGTACAAAAGAATAAACACCCAACAAACAAGAAACTCACAAAAGCTAGGAGGGACTCACATAGGGAAACCGGGTCCCCAGCAGAGTCGCCAGCTGTCGCAACATGTGAAAAACAACCGGCGAAAAAAAAAGAACAGAAGAGTCGCCACCGTTCGTTATTTATCCCAAAGGAGGGAAAGGAAACGATCGAAGAAAACCTGAAGAGAAGGAAAAGACAAGGTCTCGCAACCAAATCTAGGGTTCAGGAGTCGATTATGCGAAGGGAAGGTATTAGCACCCCTACGCATCCGTAGTACTCTACGGGATACACTCTTGTTGTTCTAGTCTAAAGGGTGTAGGTATATCTAAAGTACTATCTGCTAAAAGAAGGTTAGAAGAAAATGACTCGCAAAGATGTCGCGTCCACTGCCTACGTATCTCATCTGAGTATGAGAATTAGAGTCTTCGTAGCTCGACTACCTATGGGTGAAAGAGAAGTGTGCTCGCTAAGACATCACGTCTTATGCCTACGTATCTCATCTGGAATGAGAATCAGAGCAAAACGTAGTTCAGCTAACTATGGGAACAAAGGGTCTCGATTGCAACTAGAGCAAGAGAAAGGGAAAGTCTCGATCGCAACGAGGGCGAGAGAAAAGAATCTCAACAAGGGCGAAATCAAGCGAGGATTAGTTGTTAGTCGTTAGTGAAACTCGGCAAGACATCGCATCTCGTGCCTACGTATCTCATCTGAACATGAGAATCAGAGTTATCGTAGTTCGCCAACTAGGGGTTAAGGATTGCCATCTGAACATGGACTTACAAAATAGGACACCAGCTGTGTCAAAGGAAAGTGGGCAATATGTTCAACGTCCTAGCCGTAGGTGTCACAGCTTGCTGAATCGAGTCTTAGGCAGTTACCTCTTTGCAATAGAACGGATTGACATGCCACAAGATCGGAGACGCACGGAAGGTCTAAAAGCGGGGAAGCTCTGACCTAGAGTTGTCATGCAATGTGGACCTATGTGTTAGGATTTACAGAGGGGAACATCTACCTAATGTTAGCATGCAAAGAATAAGGGAATTCTACCTATGTTATCATACAAAGGGTTCTACCTAATGGGTGCTACCTAAACGGAACAAGAGTCGACGGATGGAGCAAGGAGAAGAGCCACGGATAAGGGTAGATGGCGATGCATGAAGCAATCGACTTACAGGTAGATGGCGATGCATGAAGCTATCGACTTACAGGTAGATGGCGATGCATGAAGCAATCGACTTACAAGAGGAATGACGATGCATGAAGCAATCGACTTACAAAAGGATGGATGAATACATGCTGGTTCTGTTAAGTTTTGAAAATGATTACTCGACGTTGGATCGAGCTTTTGATCTTGTTTTGAAATAATTATCGGATGTTCATTTTAATTCTTGTATTAACAGATGAATAAAGAATGGAAGAATAAATATTATACACTTCATGGGAGAGGGGTACATTTGTTATGAATGGGGATTGTTCATGACAATCAAAAAATAAGAATATATGCCTCATACATCATACAAGTAGGCAACAGTTATCAAACAATAAGAATATAGGCCTCAATCACCATACAAGTAGGCGACAGTTATCAATCAAATCGGATAAGTAAATGAGTGTGTAATCAAACCAAAGAATCAAACAATGAAGCATTAAACAATGCATGGGAGTATGAACATGTTAAACAATCAAGCAATAGAAAGCATGAATGAGAGAAACAAGTATAAAAGATAACAGATGGACCACACAGATGAAAAGATGCACAAGAAGGTCCACTGAAATAATTAAATTAGGAAATGAGGTAAGGATCAAATAAAATCAAGGTGAAAGGCCTCTAATACATGGCATATGAGGTGAACAAGGGAGGATCAAAAGATCTCTTCAATTTCCATAAGCAATCCCTAAGTCAAACATCGATCATAAAGAAGTCAACTGAAAATTCAAGTCAACTTAATAGATATCAAATAAATAGCAAATTAATCAAGAAAATTATAAAAAATTAAACTAAGTAAGGTGGGGTCAGGACATCATCATCCCCCAAAAATATTTTAAAAATAATGAAAATTGGTGTATGAATTAATTGAAATAAAATAGAGGTCAAACCAAAAGTCAACCAACAAAATAAATCAAGAATAAATTGAAAAATTGAAATAAAAATTCAAGAAAAGGTCAGGTTGACCATGGGACAGTGGTCAACCTTCATCCCAAAAATCAGAAGCTAAAAATAATTCTAAGTCATAAAAATAAAATCAAGAATTAAAGGTATGCTTAAAAGAAACACATGGAAAGACTAATTAAAATAAAATATTAACATTAAATAAATACGAAAATAAAAATTAAATAAAATTAAATAATGCATCAAGAAATGTGGACAATATTTTTAGGGATTTTTATGAATAACGAAAATATTTTAAAGAATTAAAATCAAAACAAAAAAAATAAATTAGAAAAATAAAAATAACATGAAAAGGGGAGGTGCATTATTATTTTGGACTGAACTAAAAAAATAAACTAAGCGCTAATGGGCCATCCAAGGGGGTGTTGAAAGCAGACTGCGCAAGGCCCATGATCCACAACCATTATTCAGGGCGTGGCACAAGTGACAGAACATTTAATTAAAAGAAATATGTAAACATGACATCAATTGGTCACGTTTCATTAAGTCACTAAAGGACAAAATCGCATGCACGACCAGGATTAAAACATAAGCCTTGGATCCAGTGGTTCATAAGACGACACGTGGTCGTCTTCCTCATTAAAACAGAAACCCTAGCGCCATGCACAAGAAACGCAGAACATGCAGTGAGTTTTTCCAAACTTCCACTCAAGAATACAAGCACTATAATGCACCAAATGACATGAAATAAAAACCAGAACTCAAGTATGAATTATGGAGATTACATGGTATCCTTGTTTGAGTAAAATGATGGCTTAATCATGGAGAAATATGGACAATAAGATGTCAATATGGGCACGGGCATAACAGAAAATCAACCGCACAAACTCAAATATGGACATTGCCTCGAGTTGAGGGCTTCAGAAACAAGCATAAGATATGATTAGCATGGTAATGAGCATGATGATGGTAATGGCATGAAACAAGCATGGTAAACAGTAATGATAATAAGCATAGTAAGCAATACATGGCCATGGAAGAGGAGTAATAAAGGTACCTAGTGGAAGTTAGGTCCATTGCCTCTTGATTATGGCGAGAATGAAAGAATATGATGCTTCCTTTTTGGTGCTTCAACTTCACTTCAAGAACTTGGTGAGAAAAGGAAATCTAACTTGTGATGAAACTTGCCTTGCTCGAAAATTCACAGCCAGCCTTTTAGGTTTAGGGTTTTTAGCTCTTAAATATGGTGGATCAAATAATCTTAATGGGCTCAGAATAATATGATTTGGCCATGAGCAAAAATGAAGCAAAGTGAGGTGTAGAAAGAGGGCATGTGAAATGTTGTTATTTTAGGCAAAACTTAAGTGAATGAAATAAAGGTGCATGGCCAAATGAGGAAACAAACGTGGGCTGGATTATTCAGCATAGTTTGGTTGGTTTGGTTTGGCAAGAAAACGGTCCAAAGGGGTGACTTTGAGGCCATGTAACTTGATGATCAAGTCACCAAATGATGAAATAATGCAAACAGTAGCAAGACCTCATGGAGCATAACATGTTTCATGTTGAGCACAAGTGAAAATGATGAATGGAAAAAGGTGAAAAATGGCCCTCAAAATCATGTCACACCATGCAAAACTGGTTGGGGCAAGTGTGGCCTAAAATCTGCCTAGAAAATCAAGTCATGGTGCCAACTTTAAGTGAGTGCATCTCTCAAACCATGGATCTAAATGAGATGATTCCAAAGGGAGGTGAAAGAGGACATGGCAAGGTATAATTGTTGTGAAGAAACTATTTGCAATTGATGCCTTGAAGTGCAAGAAAACTGGCCAAGAAGTCTTGACAAACTTTGAAGATCTTTGGACTTAAATTTTTTTCTAAGTGTCCTAGAAAATATGCCCCACTTTGACTAAGCATAACTTTCTCAATTTTGATCCAAATGAAGCAAAGTTTATATTTCTATAAAGCTTGGAACAAACGGAACAACTTTCATGTTGGAGAAATTTTCAAATGGAGCTTTTATCTTGATGGAAAATGGGCTTAAAGTGGGTGCAAAAATCATGAAAACTTGCCCTAAATGGAAAGTCAACCAATTCCAAATTAAGTAACTTTTCCAATTCCTGATTAAATGATGAATCCATGATCCAACCTTGATCAAATTTCACATGTAGGCTCCTCTAGGCATGGATTTTGAGATTCCACTCTCAAAATGTTAGGAGTTGACTTTTCTGGCCCCACAATTGACTTTTCCCAAACTGTCTAATTCCCGATTCTAGTGATCAATTGAAGCACCTCTAGCTCAAATAAAGAGCTGATTTTTTGTATGTAGACCCTTGTGGACATATGGAGGGCCATGGAAAAGAGTTTCACCCAAAGAATCAGAAATAAACAGATTTTATACCAAACCCTAATTTTAGGACAAAAATGATCGGGGACTGATTGCACTATTTGCCAATGGATCTTTTTGAGATAATTGTGAATCTTCCTAGGCCAAGATACCTCTCCAATCATGACATGGATAAGCTCCTCTACTTCCAACCGAGCATTGCCTATTGCAGGTAGCCATGAAACCCTAATTTCCTTATTAAATCTAAATGAAGACTCTGATAGTTCTGAATCCTTCACTGATGAACTGAGGACCATAATAAGATACCTGAAGCCCCCTGAGACCCTTGAGACTTGTATATTTAGAGAATGAAGTCCAATTCTCAATCTTGCTTTGTGTGGGCTCCTTTTGTTAAGGAGTGATCAATCAAAACCTGATTCCCAAGTCACTAATGTAGTATGCAATGAGTATGACCTAGTATGATGCCAATGAAGTGTAAAACATAATCCCATGCTTCCAGGAAAAATGTAAGGTAAATTTTGGGGTATTACAGCTGCCCCTATTCAATCAACTGGAGACCCGAAAGGAAGATATCAACGCCTTTCGCACTTTCGAGGTATCAAGGGATTGAGAGATATCCCCTTGAGAATTAATGGTTGAACACATTTTGATTTGAGGAATCAACAAAACCCTAGCTGAGGAGCCATCCATGATGTTCTTGATTGAAAAGGCCTACCTTGCACAATAAACTTAAAGAAAACAAAACATATTTTTGATATTTTGGTTAGTGGTTAGATAAGCAATCATATAAAAACCAAGGTAAAACACTAACAAATAGGTGCTTGAAGATTCTTACAAAAGGAAAACCCCAAAGATGAGAGGGAGGGGACCAAGATGTAATTTTGTATGTATGCAAGGATGGAAATGATATGTGGGATCTTAGGGTTAAAAATTAGGGTATGACAGATGCCCATATTTAAGTTTATTCGATTCAGAGATATGAAGATTGAAATCTTCGTCTCGGGGAGATTGAAGAGACTTAAATACAAAAGACCCGATTTTTGGCCCTAAGATACCGCAAATAAAATTCTTATGATATGATATGATATGAATGCAGACAAGGATCTCTATAGGGAATATAACACCACGAGAGACAAAGAACTATTGGAAAAAAGAAAGGAGACTGAAACTCCGTGGAGGAATAGCAATTTCCAAAGGGAAACCCGACTCGGGACAAAAACAGTTCCGTAGGGGCAAAGAAAAGACTTGAGAATAACCATTGCATTGGAAAGAAACCAATGCACAATTAGAGAACAAGCGATCCAAAGGTCCAACGAGGAAGACTTATCAAAGAAAGACTCCACCAGAGAAAAGGTCAATCAAAGGGGATGCACAACTCTACTGGGGGGAGAAATTACCTAACCATCAGCCAAGTGATAACTTAGTAAAGTTAATAAGGCCCAACAGGAAAGATTACCAACTACCAGTCAAGTGATAGTTTAACAAAGGTAACCAATCAAAGGTAAGAGAAATATCACCTAACTATCAGCCAAGTGATAACTTAATAAAGGTAATAAGCTCAAAAATAAAGGATACCAACTACCAGCGGAGTGGCTTAACAAAGGTAACTATAGTGGGGTATTCGTTACCTTTAGATTTATTGACTAAATCAAAAGTAAATCATACAATTCGAGTCGCCACCGCACTTCTATTTATCTAAAGGAAAAGTTAGAAAGCGAATAAAAACCGAGAAGTTTTATCAAATCAAAAACTAATAAAAATGTCAGAGATCTGGGTAAGGGGGTTGGTTATGCAATGGGAAGGTTTTAAGCACCCAAAACATCCTTAGTACTCTAAGGGAGCCGTTTTTGCAAATGTTGTATGGTAGGTTGGTATTTGTGAAAAGATTTGTGCAAACATGATTGGGGAGATGAGAAAAGAATATACAAATTATTTACAATTTTGTTGTTCGAATGGATAAACCCATTGCCTACGTACCATCACAAAAGGTAGGATCAAAACCTCGTAGTTCGGGGTAAAAATCTCAAAAGAAATTGGTGAATTGATTTGTCAAAAGCCTTAAGGTCTTTTGTTATCAAAGGGAGAAAACTCAACCTAAACCAACAATCCACCATGTGAGGAGAGCTTCAACATACTAGTGAGGGATCCACCCTATAATAAGTATGGAAGACTTATAGTCCAATCACTAAGGATAAGGTGAGGTTTACATCAACCACTATGATAACTTAAACCTAATAGCTAATGTTTATGAAAAGCTTTGGCAAAGATGGCCATTGGAACCACAAAAACAATTGGAGTGAGTTGTATTTACAAATTAGAAGTATTCACAAAATAAAGTCAAAGTTGACATAAGGTTCAATTCAAAATAAGTATTATGAAAAGTGTTTGGAAAATCAAAGGCATAATGCCTAGGTTTCTAGTTTTGAAAATAATGTCAATGTTTGCACAAAATGAGTTTGGCTTGGGTTAGAGTGGAGAGAATAAGAGAAGGGCTAGTCCTAAACATGCAAAGATGAGAGAAGAGAATAAAACCCTTGGAGTTCCTTTCTTGAGATCATAAAGATGATTCAAGATGCTCCTTTCCTTTGGACTTAACAATTAACTCAAGCAATCAAACAAATATTCAATCAAGCTTTCCAGATTTTTCTTCTCTTTGATTCTCTCTCAATTCTCATCAATTATCTTGGATCTTTGGTTGTCTGAAGTCCTACCAATGTAGGCAATAAGATTGAGTTACTTTGAGGTCAAATCGAAGTAACTCAGTTGACACACCTAAAAATTCAACTCCACGTATTTATATATATATATTTGGAGTTAGGTTAAATTGAGATGATATTCGTGATCTAAGCCATTTTTTCTTTAAGATCATGTCCTCCTTTTTCATTTACGATACGGTGATGATTGAACCAGTCCGACCATGGTCATCCGAGAAGATGACCAGCCTTTGGCTCTGGTGATGAGCTGGAAGTGTTCAGAGCCATTGATTTATTTTAAAACGTTTTAATCTGGAGCGCTCATTGTGATTACCAAACGTATGGACAGTTGACTAGCGCGCATCATGGAACGTGCGTTCTCTACCATTTGATCTGCCACCTCAATTAATGAGGGAGATCAAGTGGTCCGTAATTTGTTGATTATCTGATTTTTATTTTTATTCCTTTGATTTTCATTAATTCATGTTAATTTTAAAATTGATCCAAAAAATATGAGTTTCACCAAAAAAATTTAAATAAAATCCTCTTTCATTTTCTGAATTAAAATTATTTTTTGGACCATTATTAATATTTTTCATGATTTAATTGATTTTGTGAATATTTTCAATTGTTTAAAAATACTTTAAGTTTCCAAAAATTCTGAATTTTTTTCTCCAAGGTCCTTTGACCTTGTTTGACCTATGATAAATCTCATGGCCATTTCTTTGGTGTTTTGATGAGAATTTAGGAAATTGACAAACCATATTTAATTTAATGCATTATTTTTAATATTTTTAATTGATTAAATGCCAAATTAATTGTGTAGAGCCATTTTAATTGCCTTTGTGAGTTTGACTTGTGTTGTTGGGCCTTGGTCAAGGTTGACTTGACTTTGTTAGGTTACGATCATTAGATTTAGGGGATTGATGGAATGTACATTCCATCTCCCAACATGAATGAATGATCTTAACTGTGTAAAAGTCATCCTTTATCCAATTTGAGTTTGATCCCTCTCCCCTCTCTCTTCATCTCATTCCCCTTATTTATGCATTCATGTCATGGACCTATGATATCTCAACATCCTAAGGCTAGTTGATTGCAAAATCAACATAAGTATGTGTCGCGGCTGGAAAAATGACAGAGTCGCCACCATCCTTTATTCGTTCCTAAGGAACAGGGAAATAATGATAAAACCTAATAGTTAAGAATAAGAGACTAGGTTCGGGAGTCAGTTAAGTAAGGGGAAGGTGTTAGGCACCCCTTACCTCCATTGTACTCAATGGGATCCTCCTACAATTTTAGGGCTAGTGTGTGTTTCTAAAGTGTTTGCTTTAATATTTATTAATTATTAATTATTTATTTATTTACAGAAGGTATACAACCCAAAAATATTTTCATAATTGTACTCGCTAGAGTTTACAACTCTATGCCTACGTACCTTCGCATTAGGCGAGGGATCAGAGTACCGTAGTTCTTCTAGAAAATAATTGTTTGTTTTGTCGTTTTTATCCCTTGAAAACTCTCACGCATCGGGGGCGGAGAAATGATTGATTTTTAAAATGCCTCAATACCTCAGGGTAGAGGGCTTATAATTTGAAGTGTGTTGAGATCAATTTTATCCCAATTATTTAATTCAAAAATATAACATCTAGTTTATTTAAGAAAATAAATAATGTATCCCTTAGATAATATATTTCGTACCCCAATTTTTATCCCTTTAAAACCCTTAGAATTTGTCATAGAATTTTATCTCATATTATCCCAAAGCTATCCCATGATTATTATCCCATAAAATATCCCTAATTTTTTTAATCCCAAATTTCTATCCCATAACCAAGTTTTTTATCCCAAATTTCTATCTCCCAAAATTATCCCACATTTTGTATTCCAAATTTATATCCCAAAATTATCCCACATTTTTTATTCCAAATTTCTATCCCAAAATTATCCCACATTTTTATCTCATATTTCATTATACATAATTCTTTATCCTGATTTTATCTCTAATTTATATCCCTTAAAACCATAAAAATTATCCTTTTTTTTTATCCCAGGTTTCTTGATTTAATTAATCCCAATATAGATAATATAAATCCCTAATTAACTAAATATGGCTATTATAGCTAATTAAACAAATTAAATCATAAAAATAAATTTTTATTAATAAATTAATTAAAATTAGAAAACCTTAATTATTAATTTATTTTTTTATTTTTGGTAAAATACCCTAAAGCATAATATCTAATGAAAATTAACTTAATTAACCCACACTTAAAATTGAGATTTTTTTCTATTTCCATTCCCTTGTTTTTATTTATTTATAACCTTATTTTTTGTATTTTTTTATATATTTTCTTCAAATTAATTTAAATAAGAAGGGTTATGATTTATTTTTGTCAAAATGAGAAAAAAATATAATTAAACTATCAGAGCTAAATAGATAACTTTGTTTTAATTTTATTATAGAGGGATAACTTTTGTAATTAGGATTAACTTAATGATCCTAGAAAAGTCGCGTAGATTACTTTAGTAATTTAAGTTTAAACAAGTTTTTAATAATAATTAGGACTAATGATAATGATAATTATTGTAACCTATCAAAACTAATTACAAAATAAAATAGTAGTAACAGTAAAGTCATGATAAATCTAAAGGTCAACTAAATCAAATTTCTCTTTGTATAGTAGAGTGTCTATTAATTTCTCATAAAGACTATGACACAATTTAATATCACCACTAAAATTATAAACACTAAAATAAGATTCAAGTACCACATTTGACAAAATTAGGCACATGAATCTTGCTTAATTAATTCATTTCTTACGAAGTCCATCACCCTCTCTCATGAAAAGCTCTCTTTTGTATTTCTTCTTCCTCTCAATTTTCAAATCAAACTAAGCAAACAAATAACGGAAGAAAAAAAAAGCCATGCATACAAACAGCAAAACAAAGGAAAGTGAAAAATACCGACAAGCAATCCGGAACAAAACGATCAAGAGCGTGCGATCTGATTACAGCGACCAGATAAACCAAATCAAGCAGTGTTTTCGGCGAGTGCATGCAATTTTGTGAGGCGCGAGGTTGGAAGAAAAACGCGGCGGTCAAAGTTGTGGATCATGCGGTGATCGCTTTTTGAGTCGGACCTGTGCGTGGTTTGCTTGTGATGACGATCAGAGATGGCTGAACAACGTCGGAAAAGGGTGTTGACGCGATCGAAGATGGATGGTGTGGTGGTTTGTCATGCGGCAGTGGATCTTGCGCGGTTTCCAACGACGAATCCAGTTTGCTCTTTCTTTTTTTTTTTTTCGTTTTTTGCTACGGGTTTGCTGTCGTTTTGGATTTTACATGTTTGTATTTGGTGTTGTTTTGTTTATGGAGATCGAAAATAGAGTTGTTATTGTTGAGGATGCATGATGGTGTTATTCATGTAGATGGTAATGATGGCTGTGGAAGAATAAGGAAAATGGTATATAGAAATTGAATAGAAAATAATGAGGTATGACTGTAAACTGGTGATTATCATGTTACTGTATTCATGGAGGATCTTGGTATTGGACTTTGTGAATTTATTGTAGGTGTGAGTGATTCTAAGTTGGTGAATTTGTGTATGAAAGTGTGTATGAATATGTTAGTGTGAAAATTGGTCTTGTGATTTTATGTGTGAGAGTGAGATCATTTGTGTGTAAGAACGGATTGTTGGTAAGGGTTAGTTGATCTCCTTAGTAAAAATAGAGGGGGCTATTTATAACATTAGTAGTTAAGTTTAAAAGAGCATAAAATCAATGTAACTATAGTCAATAAAAATAATCAAGAGAGCACAAAAATAAATTTATTTGATTTTGATTCATGATTAATTCCTTATAATTGTGTTGATTATCTCCTAAAATAGCAAAGACTACCTAAAACGTAAAAGCGAATAAAATCCTTTTTAAAAAATATCTTTTTATTATGTTTTAAATAAAAATCAAATTAAATTACTATCCTAAAATAAAAAGAACAAAATATTTTCAATATATTTTTTATTTTGTGATTTTTTGGATATATTTTGAGTAAAAAAGGGGAAAAAGTGAAAATTCATTATTTTTAAAAACACATAATAATTAAAACGAAAATTATATAAAAAATATATTTTTATTGTCAAAATAAAAATAGAAATAAAGGTAGAGAATATAAGAAAAAGAGAGAGCTAAGACTTGAACTCAAGATCTCTTACTTATAATTCCCTCTACTCCTTTTAAAACCAACTAGACTATTCAGTTTATTCAAAATAAAATAGCATTAGCGAATATATAATAATAATCTTAATAATAAATTAATAATAATCTTAATAATAATACTTATAACCTTATTATGACCCTAATTTGATAATATACCGATTAATGATAATTTGTTTTAATAAAAAAAATCATTTAACCCTAGTTAATCCCAATATAAATTAATCCTAAATAACAATAATATAATTTAATATTAAATAATAATAATAATAATTTATTCCCATTTAACTAATAACGTTATTATGACATATTCTATCCCTGCTATTAAACAAATAATCTTCATAGTTATTATTATTGACTAATATGTTTTAATAAGACAAATTGTCCTAGTTATCACTGGTAATATCCCTCTAGCATAAATCTCTAAATTATGTTCCAATTAACATCCCTGAATTAAAACAAATCCCTAACAGGGACTAAAAAGTCAAAATGGTCCCCCTTTGACTTTTTAGATCATTGGAATTGACCAGATGCCTTATAAAGGGTCCTGAGCATGTCAATGACTTGGATTCTAAGTAACTAACAAGAAAGAAATAGTGATCAAAATTTGGGGTACGACAGTATGGATGAGATTAGGTCCCCCACTTTGCATATTATTTTTGTGTGTGGTATGTTTCATGAGCATAGTTCATCATACTATGTCTCTAACATGCATTAACACCAAAATTCTATTGCGCGACCTCGAATAGTTGTGACTTCTACATAAGTCCAATTACAATTGCTTAACATAGCGCTAAATTTTGACACAATAGGAATAGCATTCGAGTTAGTGAGATTGTAAGTCTCCCCTCTTTCATGGTATTGTGTGGAAACTTGGCCTTTTTTCCTTCCTTCGGAAGATGTCTTGGTTCAAGGATCCATGCTTGTGATAAGTGGGTTGAGTATTCTCTAAAGAATGACTTAAACAAAAGAGAAAAAGAAAAAGAAACACTAACTTCTAACTCATTAACAACTAACATATAATTTCAAGTCATTTATTTTTAATGCAATTTAAATTTTTGAGCTTTACTCATTTGCCACTATTCATACCATTCAAATTGTTTATGTTAATGTCATTTTCACTTTGTCCACTTGGACCATATTTTGTGATATATTTTGTTTGTGTATATTGTGTTTGTTTATGTGGTCTTTGACCATTAATGTACATAATAAGAACAAAAACCCTAAAAATATCTTGTGTGGACTGTTGGTTTGGTCTAAGACAATTGGACTTAGAATTTGGGCAACACTCCCTATGCAAAGGACTTGGCCAATGCCAACATTCATGAAACCAAGTGCTTGAGAATTGAAACTTCATCTGATGCAATATTGAAGATCCATTTGAGTTCATCTGCAACATGATCATTGTGAAGCTGTTATATTGAACCTGTGATTTGTGTCATCTTTGATGTCATCTGATACATGGACAAATTTTGAAGAAGATCATGGAGTTGCTAAAAGCTTGGATGTGGCTATCTTTATTTGATGCCTTGCTCTTCAACTTGCTGCTTGTATATTAATTGTTGTGTGATTCTAAAGTCCAAGGGAAATTTGGGTTTCTATATGACATTCTTGTCTATTGGATTGTGACCCATTGGTCAGATCTTTTCAACTCTCAACTTTTAAATTTGTACTTAGGATTAGTCTCTTCATCTCCTCCCTACTTCTTTAATTTCAAAATCTCTCCCTCCTTTTAAAATCTTTCTTTGTTTGTGTTTGTTGATTTCTAAACTTTGACCATTTTTGCAAACTATAAACTTTGTCCTTATGTCATTGCATTTTGAAACTCATTTTCTTAATCAATGTTGTAAATAAACTTAACTATACTTGACTTAAAATTTCAAAAGCCAAAAAGAACTAACACTCATTCAAACCATTTTTAGGCCTTTGTGCCTTTCAAACTTAAATTTTTGTTAAAAGCAATGCATCCACTTTGAAATTGATACCACAAACTACGAGGTTTTGATCCCTCATTTTATGTTGGTATGTAGGCACGAGTCCGAAGGTCTTGTCAAACACAAAAATATAATTAATGAATTATTTTCTCATCCCTCCACTCTATTTATTACAAACATCATTTTATACAAAAACACATATGCGCACAAGAAAGGGCTCCCTAGGAGTACCTAGGACACTTTGGGTGCTAACACCTTCCCTTTGTGTAACCAACCCCCTTACCTGTAATCTCTGGCATTTTATTAGTTTTAATTTGAAAACTTCTTATTCTTGGGTTTTGTTCGTACTTTTCCCTTTTCCCTTGGAAACAATAAAAGTGCGGTGGCGACTCTTGTTTAATTGATGTCCAGCTTATCCATAGCTTGACGATCATGAATTTACCACTACAGTCTCTATCAAGCGCCATGTCCATGTTGTACTTATACTAATTCACAAAGCCTTCACCCAAATTTTTGAACATGCGGACACTCGCACTATCCAAACCCATGTACCACCTCAGAGCGGTACCAATCAGACTGTCTTGAAAATAATGAATCAGTCACTGATCATTATCAGTTTGCATCAACATCTTTCTAGCATACATGACGAGATGACTGAGTGGATAAGTATTCCTCTTATATTTTTCAAAGTCATGGACTTTGAACTTCATCGAGATTTTCACATTAGGAACTAAGCAAAGTTCTGCAGCACTCTTACCGAACAAATCCTTTCCCCTTAAGTTCTTCAACTCCTTTCGCAGCTCAAGGAATTGGTCTTTCATTTCGTCCATCTTCTCATAAACATCAGGTCCCTCAGACGGCTCGGAATGATAGATGGTTTCCTCAACACGAGGCAGAGTATGAACAACCGGTGGCGGCACAGACATTACCAGGCTAGATGCCGGCATGGAAGCAAAAGTAGGTGCAAAACCTTCGGGAAAAAAGTTAGGCGGCATTCCCGACGGGAATCTGGTAAGCATGGCAGGCGCGAAGTGAGCAGAAATGGTAGAGGTAGAAACCTCTGAAATGACTGTCCTCTGAGGAGGAGGAGGAGTTACAGGCATTGGAGACGTTTGACTCTGAGCAGCTAACACTGACTCCATCATGGCAGTCAGATGGGCAACATCGTCCTTTAAGTCTCTGTTCTCTTGCTTTAGATGTTCCATAATTCTTGAGTGATTGGTGCGGGTATTGTATCGATGAGTCAGCTTGGCTGAAGCACAGAAGAAATACCAATAAGACATCTAGCGAAAGAGAAACCTATACGTAAATGATGCATGAAATGCAATGTTTTTATTTTTTTTATTTTCAAGGAACTTACTATTTTATTTGCAAATATGTATATTTAAAACAACAATTGCAACAATTTGATATGACCATCAAAAATCTCTTTTATTTATATAATCGGAAGGATTACACTGAGTACAATTTCAGAAACCAAAGTACAAAAAATACAAGAGAAAAGGAGACTAGTCATCCTAAGGATCCCTAACAACAACGTCAGAAGATCTAGTTGCAGGCGTGTACTTCCTTTGGATGCGTCGAATCTCAGACTCAAAAGAAGTCTTCATCTGAGTCTTCTCGAGGACAAGCTGATCAACAATCTTCTTCCAAGAAACAGAAGGTTGAGGCATACTAGAGGAAGATGACACCTCTGACTCTCTCTATCTTTTCATTACTCGGTCTTCAAGAAGCTCAATAAGTGCATCTTTGTCCTTAGACTCAAGCTGTAACTCCTCATGCTTTATGCTCAAAGCATGGAAACGCTCTTCCCACATATCCTTCTCTTGCTTCATCTTGGAGAGTGCATCTTCCAACTCCTCTACATCTTGGTTAGGGAGAGTTGATGGCTCAACCACAACCATAGGCATATGTCTCTCAGAATCATAAGGCATCTTCAACTCCAAAGCCCTCTTCTTGACCCAAAGAGTGTAAGCTTCCAAATCTATACAGTTGCGTGGACCAAGCTCAGATCTTCCTTTCCTATGCACATTATGCCAAGCATGCACCATCTTCTGCTTCAAATATTGGGGACCTTTAACCTCTTTATAGAAAAGACCTTCTAACAAAGTTTTATTAGGTTTGCCTCTCAAGGGGAACCCAAGTTGACGACGGGCCAAAGGAGGGTTGTAGTTGATTCCTCCTTGTGTACCAATGAGAGGTACATTAGATAATTCACCACAACAATCAATAATATCCAAGCTACTTGATGAATAATTAATACCAAACTATATCATCATTAGTGAGAGACATGAGTCTCTGGGACCACCGTAGACATTGTTGTAAGAACAAAAATTGTTCTACAACAGATTCCAAGATTTTGATGATAACAAAGGACGAAACCAAAAATGGCACTCTAACAAAAAGTTTCTAAGTGTGCAGGAATCTAAACAAAAAGAAAGGAATCTGATTGCGTCATCAGATACAGAATCATATCAGATACAAATTATCAGAAGCATCTGAAGTAGAAACGCGCCCAAGATGTTCTAACTCTGAGCAAAATAGCAAAAACATCAGAGGCATCTGAACAAGGAGTACGCTCTAGAAGTTCTGACTCTGAACAAAGGTATATCTAAATTCCAGAAGCTCTCAGCGTCATCTGAAGACATCATCAGAACCCTAAGAGATCAAAACATCAAAAGCTCCGAATCCACATAGCAAGATCTCAGATTAACAGAGTCACATAGACCTTGATTATGGATTTCCTAAATCAGAAAGAGTAACGTCTACTTCGAATTTAAATGGAAAGGAAATATTATTGGAAAGAAGTTATTCAGGGAGACAAAGTTGTTTTGGCAAGAAACAACAGAAGTTATGGCATTAATTCCTATTCAAGATCAAATCTGCCATCAATTTCAACGGTCCTTTCATCTCTATATAAAGGATAGCAAACAGCATTGAGAGACACACCAACGCACATAAACGTTTTCTTCTCTCTCTCTCTCTCAATCTTTCACGAAGCTTTAGCTTAGAACGTGAAACATTCTTTTGTTCTTACTGTTGTAATATTTGCTTTATCCTAAGAAGCACTCTAGATTACAAAGTCTTTTTATCTATTACTTTATTTCCTCAAGTGACTCTACGCAGTCTGTATACTTGAGAGGACTAAGAGATCCATCTCTTAGACGTTGGTTGTAATAATCTTTCAAGATTAGTGGATTAAGTCCTTATTGAAGGCGAAATCACCTTGGCTGGGTGGACTGGAGTAGCTTTGTGTTATAAGTGAACCAGTATAAATTCCTTGTGTGGTCTTATTCTGAAAAAGCGCTTATTTTCCAAAACAATTCAAACCCCCCTTTCTTGTTTTTCTCACCTTCAATTGGTATCAGAGCTTCGGCTCTGTTATTGATTTTCTAATCAAACACTTAACAGTGTAGAGAGATCCAGAACGAGAAAAACCATGGCCCACACAAATGAAAGAGACAGTTACAATGCTAAGCCTCCTGTCTTTGATGGAGAAAAATTCGACTACTGGAAAGATAGGATTGAGAGCTTCTTTCTAGGCTATGATGCTGATCTCTGGGACATTGTCAGAGATGGATACAAACCTCCTGTCACAGAGGATGGAGTTGAAGTTCCCAGAAGTATGATGTCAGATGATCAGAAGCGAGTTTTCAAAAATCATCACAAGGCCAGAATCATACTTCTCAATGCTATATCTTACAACGAGTATGAAAAGATCACCAACAGAGAAACAGCCAAAGACATACTTGACTCTCTAAGGATGACTCATGAAGGAAACTCTCAGGTCAAAGAGACAAAGGCTCTGGCGCTTATCCAGAAATATGAAGCCTTCAAAATGGAGGATGATGAAGCCATAGAGGTAATGTTCTCCAGATTCCAAACTCTTATTGCAGGTCTCAAAGTTCTAGACAAAGGGTACACAACTGCAGACCACATCAAAAAGATAGTCAGAAGCTTGCCAAAGAAGTGGAGACCCATGGTCACTGCTCTGAAGCTGTTTAAGGATCTGAACAATATCAGTCTTGAAGAGCTTGTCAGTTCTCTCAGAAGTCATGAGATAGAACTAGAGGAAGACGAACCTCAGAAGAAGAACAAGTCTGTAGCATTAAAGTCCAGATCTGAAAGACGCAAATCTGACAAAACCAAAGCATTCCAGGCCGAGACAGAAGATGCAGATGACTCTGAACAAGAAGATTCTGATGAGGAAGAAGAATTCTCTCTCCTGACCAGAAGAGTTAAACAACTCTGCAAAAAGAGGAACAACAACTTCAGAAGACCAAAACCCAGAGGGGATCGATCAGAATCTACCTCAAAAGGTAAAACTAACAAAGATATTACTTGTTATGAATGTAAAGAAACAGGTCACTACAGGAATGAATGCCCCAAGCTAAAGGAAGATAGTTCCAGAAAAGAAAGTTTCAAGAAAAATACCTTCAGGACAAAGAAAGGATTAATGGCTACCTGGGATGATAGCGAATCTGACTCATCAGAATCTGACTCTAATGAACAGGCAAATGTGGCATTCATGGCTACCACATCCAAGAACAGTTCAGATGAAGAATCTGAAGAGGTACTTTCTGAACTCTCTCGATCTGATCTAGAATCATGCTTGTCAGAAACTCTTAACTCATATCAGAAATTAAAACAAAAGTTTAAAGCAATAAAAGGCTGTCTTGAAGAAAAATTTGAAGAATGTGGCAAACTTGAGATGACAATTCTAAAACGAGAAGATGAAATCAGATCTTTAACATTACAAAGAGATGCAGCAAATAAAAATCGTTTAGAACTGGAAGAAGCGTTATCTCAAACTCCACAGACTTCAAATACGATAATTTATAAATACGAAGAAGCCTTTCAAGAATTTCTGAAAAATGGGATAGGAAGGAGTGCTATGGCATCCATGATTTATGGAGTCAGTCAAAACAATAAAAAGGAAATTGGGTATGATCCTAAGGAAGATAAAACTTCTACTAGTGACCAACTCAAATCTCCATTTTCATATCACTACACACACACAAGAACAAAAATTTGAAAATGCTAGAAAACCCAAAGTTATAAGAAACTCTGGGAAAACTAATCAGAAAGGACCCAAGAGACTCTGGGTACCAAAAGATAAGATTGTTTATGTTGCAGATATCCTATGCAGCAAAGTTCAAACACCAGTCATGGTACCTGGACTCTGGATGCTCGCGACACATGACGGGAAGAAAGTCTATGTTCCAAAGCCTGGAACTTAAAGACGCTGGATTTGTAGGCTTCGGAGGAGATCAGAAAGGAAGGATCAGAGGCTCCGGAACTATTGGTAATGGTACTCTTCCCTCTATATCTGATGTCCTTTACGTGGAAGGATTAATGCATAATTTGTTATCCATAAGTCAATTAAGTGATAACGGTTATGACGTGATCTTTAATCAAAAAACATGTAAAGCCATAAATCAAAACAATGGTTCTGTCCTATTCACAGGCAAGAGGAAAAACATATTTATAAAATTAATCTTTCTGATTTAAAAGAACAAAATGTGAAATGTCTGATGTCTGTTCACGAAGAGCAATGGGTATGGCATAGACGCTTGGGCCACATTAGCATGAGAAAACTATCTTAGCTAAATAAACTCGAGTTAGTCAGAGGCCTACCTAAACTGAAGTTTTCTTCAGATGCTCTATGTGAAGCATGTCAGAAAGGAAAATTTTCAAAAACTTCTTTCAAAAAGAAAACTATTGTTACCACCTCTAAGCCTCTGGAACTTCTTCACATTGATTTATTTGGTCCTGTGAAAACAGCATCAGTCAATGGAAAGAAGTATGGACTAGTCATTGTTGATGATTTCAGTCGCTGGACATGGGTGAAATTCCTAAAGCACAAGAGTGAGTCACACTCTGTATTCACTAGTTTCTGCTCCAAAGTGCAAAATGAATTTGACTCTAAAATTATTAAAGTCAGAAGTGATCATGGTGGGGAATTTGAAAACAAATATTTTGAAGAATTATTTGACTCTAATGGAATATCCCATGATTTCTCCTGCCCTAGAACTCCACAACAAAATGGAGTTGTAGAGAGGAAGAATAGGACACTCCAAGAGATGGCCAGAACCATGATCAATGAAACGAATGTGGCTAAGCACTTTTGGGCCGAAGCGGTAAATACAACGTGTTATATTCAGAATAGAATCTCCATAAGACCTATTCTGGAAAAGACTCCCTATGAACTGTGTAAAGGAAGGAAACCAAACATTTCATATTTCCATCCATTTGGATGTTCTTGCTTTATTTTAAACACTAAAGATCTTCTGAACAAGTTTGATTCCAAAGCACAGAAAGGAATTATGTTAGGATACTCAAAACGCTCTAAAGGCTACAGAGTATACAATACAGAAACCAAAATTGTGGAAGAATCAATTCATGTCAGATTTGACGATAAGCTTGACCCTGAAAAGTCAAAGCTAGTTGAAAATTTTGCAGATTTAGAAATCACTCTTACAGGATCTGATAAAGCTCCAGAAGCAACTGCCACTCAGAACTCTGAGGAAATTCATTCCCCAGTAATCCCAAAGAAAGCTAAAAGTCGCATCAACGTATCTGAAGATTTGATTCTGGGCAACAAAGACGAATCTGTCAGAACCAGATCTACCTTCAGGACCTCTGAAGAAATGCCTCTGGGACTAGTGTCTCTGATCGAGCCTATGTCCTGTGATGAAGCACTTCAAGATAACGACTAGGTTTCAGCTATGCAAGAAGAGTTAGATCAATTCTCAAAGAATGATGTCTGGGATCTTGTTCCCAAACCCAGAAGCACTCATGTTATTGGAACCAGATGGGTATTCAGAAACAAGCTGAATGAGAAAGGAGAAGTCGTCAGAAACAAAGCTCGATTGGTAGCTCAAGGTTACAGTCAATAAGAAGGTATTGACTACAATGAAACCTTTGCTCCAGTCGCAAGGTTAGAATCTATTCGTCTTCTTGTATCTTTTGCTATTAATCATTCTATTAAATTATATCAAATGGATGTCAAGAGCGCATTCCTTAACGGTTATATATCAGAAGAAGTGTATGTCAACCAACCTCCAGGTTTTGAAAATCCAAATTTTCCAGAACATGTCTTTAAACTTAAAAAATCGTTATATGGACTTAAACAAGCTCCCAGAGCTTAGTATGAACGTTTAAGTAATTTTCTTCTGGAACACAATTTTATCAGAGGGAAAGTTGACTCCACACTCTTCTGTAAGAACCTTAACAATGATCTCATGATATGTCAGATATATGTTGATGATATTATTTTTGGTTCTGCTAACGCATTTGTTTGTCAATAATTCTCTGAGTTAATGCAGGCAGAATTTGAAATGAGCTTAATGCAAGAACTAAAGTTCTTTCTAGGAATTCAAATTAACCAAACTTCAGAAGTCACGTACGTTCATCAAAGCAAATACATAAAAGATGTTCTGAAGAAATTTGACATGGCTGAATGCAACCCTGCAAAGACTCCCATGCATCCAACATGCATTCTTGAAAAAGAAGAAATCAGTAAAAAGGTTTGTCAGAAGCTCTATCGTGGTATGATAGGCTCCCTTCTCTATCTGACTACTACTCGACCTGATATTCTCTTTAGTGTCTGTCTCTGTGCCAGATTCCAATCAGATCCTAGAGAAACTCACTTAACAGCAGTTAAGAGAATTTTCGAATATCTGAAAGGAACTCCTAACCTGGGCCTGATGTATGAGAAAACATCAGAGTATAGACTTTCGGGTTACTGTGATGCAGATTACGCAGGAGATAGATTGGAACGAAAAAGCACATCTGGAAATTGTCAGCTCCTAGGAAACAATCTTATATCCTGGGCCAGCAAAAGACAGTCAACTATCGCTCTATCAACTGCAGAAGCAGAATACATCTCAGCATCACTGTGCACAACTCAGATGCTCTGGATGAAGAATCAGTTAGAAGATCTGCAAATCTTCGAGAGTAACATTCCTATTTTCTGTGATAATACTGCTGCCATTTGTTTAAGTAAGAATCCCATTTTGCACTCCAGAGCTAAGCACATTGAAATAAAACATCATTTTATCAGAGACTATGTTCAGAAAGGGATAGTAACATTGAAGTTCATTGATACAGATCATCAATGGGCAGATATCTTTACTAAGCCTTTAGCTGAAGATAGATTTCTTTTTATCCTAGAAAATCTGAACATTCAAAATTGCCCTGAATAAATTGTGCCTCTGAAGATGTAAAATGAGACTCTGACATAAACAAATGAGATTCTGCCTCTGACTCTGATACTTCTACCAAGTTAAGAAGATATCTGAGTTAGAAATCTCCAGGAACCAATCCTTCGGTATTCCTGAAGATCAGATACATCAACACGTGGAGTGAATTGCGTCTAACCTTGGAACTTCTAGACAGCTGTCTAGAAGAAATTCAAAGGACAGACGTTTGAGATCTCCTCGAGCAGTGTGCATACTGTTGGGATTAGACATTCATTAATGAGCCATCATCATTTTTCCCTCTAAGCGTGCTAACTTGGTTTTTGTGCTAAACTCTGATTGTTGTGTCGTTTTGCATGCAGTTCGTTTTAGTATATAAACACTTCTCTCACATTGTGCACACACTTCACTCTCACTCACTTTCTCAAACCAGCTCTCTCAGGCATTTCTGCAAGTAGTTCATCTTCATCTTGTTCTTCATCATCAATGGATTCTCAACAACAATCAGTATTCAACTACTCTCAACAAATGGACTCCAGCAACGCAGCTCAAAGCACAAGCACTCCTACTCCAACAGTTACAGGCGTAACCATAACACCAGTTTACAAGGAGCCTCATATTCTTGACCGTGAGGCTCACATCAATCTTGCAACTCCTTTTGAAAAACTGGAAGTTTTGTGTGAATCTCTTGTGGACTTCAACAACATGAAGAGGAATGGAGTAGACCTAACTGAAGAACTCCGTCAACAAGGTTGGGAAAACTACTTTCAACGGCTCTATGGCCCTGTTTACCCAAACCTCATCAAGGAATTCTGGAGGTTTGCTGACGCTGACGACCATTTCATCGTCTCCTAAGTTTTGGGGGTAAAAATCGTGATTACTGAAAAGTCAATAGCCTCATTGCTAAACATGGAGAAAGCTGGAGGAAGAAGGATTTATGACATCAATCTTAGGTCAAAGTACATTGCTCATGAAATCAACCCCACTATCTTCAAACACAACCCAGAAGGCAACCCATCAAAGAACAAAGAACTACATCAGAATCTCCGAGTGTGGCTCAAGATCATTCTGGGAACTATTCATCATCGCCCAGCATCCAACTCATCAGATTACATCAATACAGACCAGAAGTGTATCCTGTACTGTATTCATAAGGGTCTGAAGCTTTGCCTCCCAGCCCTCCTCTTCAAATATCTCAGAGACTCTGTACGGGAGACCAGGAACAACATGAAACCCAGAACCTACATCCCTCTGGGAAGACTTCTCTCTGATGTTCTGATTGAAAATAGGCTTGTAGATCATCTGGAGAAAAACAAACTCATGGACGATTTGGCAATAGATACTGGAAGGCCTCTGAACTCCAGAAATCTGAAGAGCATGGGATTTCTGAAGAAGATTCAAGTCAAACCTACGTTGGACACCTCTTGGGACGCTTTAAAAGATCAGAGGAATATGCCCAATGGTCTCGCAAGGTTTTACAAGAACGAACCCAGAGAGGCAATCCTCCACTATCTCCAACGTCTGAAGGATGAAGGAGTGGACATCTCAGACTTCAGACTAGACGATCTGCTAGATTCAGAACCAGACTTCGTAAAGTTCAAAAGAGGTCCATCTGAGAAGTCTTCAAGAGCGAAGAAAGCAAGGCTAGGAGAAACTTTTGAATCAAGACCTCCAGCGCCTCTGCAAGAATCTTCTGGTAAGTCTGCCTCTGCTATTCCCTCTGTACAGCCATTGGCTTCTTCTACTCCTCTACCAACCCCCATATACACCACATCTGAAACCCCTCCTTCTACAACCAGAACCTCTCAACCTCTACCAAAATTCAATCTTGCCAATACCTCTTTACCACTATCCCAAGCCGAACAATTAAATCAAACCACTTCCTCATCCACAGCCCCAGAATCACCTCCCTATTTTATCATTTCCTCAGATACAGAACACTCAGACCCAACTTCTCCAACCCTAGCCCAACTTCAGGCTCAAAGCCTTGCCTCTCAACAACCAACACAACCTCCACCTGAAGACACTTCACCACAACCAACCATCACTCCTTCTGAAGTTCAACCCTCTGACCCTCATACCTCTGACACTATCCCTCCAAACCCTTCCGCTGAACCTGAACCTGAACCTGAACCTCAAACACTAAACCTAAGCCCTCCAACCTCTCCACCTCAAACATCTGAACCTGAACATTCCTTGCCTACCCTAGAGGAAGCCATTATGCTGTTCGCATGGGCTTCAGTACAAAAGGTCAAGTCTCTGACCATAAACTCTGGCATCAGTGATGATCCTGACTCTGTAAGGACTCACTGGAACAGAGTCATTGGCTGGATGACTTCTGAGGCCTTCAAGCTGAAGCACATCTCTGAGCAAGTCAGAAACAACTTCATCAGAGATGCTAAGGCAAGACTACAGGAGCGTCTGGCCAGAGAAGCTGAAGAAGAAGCCAGAAGGCAAGAAGAAGAAAGAGCTGGACAAGCAGAAATCCAAAGGGCCAAGGAAGCTGAGGCCAAAGCTCTAGCTGACGCTGCCGCTGCTGCTGCTGAAGCTGAAGCAAAGGCAGCTGCAGAAGCTGAAGCAAAGGCAGCTGCAGAAGCTGAAGCCAGAGCTGCTGAAGAACACAGTGCTCTGACTCAGGGGGAGTCCTCTACTGTCATTCCTATGGTTCTCAAGACACTTGAAGAACTTCAGAAAGACCAGAAGGAACTCAAAACCAGAATGGACAAATAGGACACCGTCAACGACAATATCCAGAACCTGCTGACTCAACTGCTTCAGAGAATGCCTCCTCCTCCCAACCCTTAGGCACTTAGGATCTTTTGCTTGTTGCCTTGCTTATCTTTGTTTCTGATGTTTGTTTTTCTTGCCATTATCTCTGATGTCTGTTATCTGAATATATACAATGTTTTGTTGATTATTTTGTTTAAGTCTTTTTGATTCTGACAAAAAGGGGGAGAAATCAAATATAGCTCTGATGAAAAATTGCCTAATACCCTAAGCACGCTGCAAACATACTATTCCTTAAAACTAAATTCATCTAACTCTGGACTTAAGAAATTGCAGAAGGTATTAAGAAACTTCATTGCTTGGAAGCTCTGGTAAGAACTTCTGAACTCCCTAGCCTATCTCAGGGGGAGCTCACTTCTATCTGATCTGATATTTTTTATGTTTCATCTGTTAATTGAGTTTGTTTTGTCATCATCAAAAAGGGGGAGATTGTAAGAACAAAAATTGTTCTACAACAGATTCCAAGATTTTGATGATAACAAAGGACGAAACCAAAAATGGCACTCTAACAAAAAGTTTCTAAGTGTGCAGGAATCTAAACAAAAATAAAGGAATCTGATTGCGTCATCAGATACAGAATCATATCAGATACAAATTATCAGAAGCATCTGAAGTAGAAACGCGCCCAAGATGTTCTAACTCTGAGCAAAACAGCAAAAACATCAGAGGCATCTGAACAAGGAGTACGCTCTAGAAGTTCTGACTTTGAACAAAGGTATATCTAAATTCCAGAAGCTCTCAGCGTCATCTGAAGACATCATCAGAACCCTAAGAGATCAAAACATCAAAAGCTCCGAATCCACATAGCATGATCTCAGATTAACAGAGTCACATAGACCTTGATTATGGATTTCCTAAATCAGAAAGAGTAACGTCTACTTCGAATTTAAATGGAAAGGAAATATTATTGGAAAGAAGTTATTCAGGGAGACAAAGTTGTTTTGGCAAGAAACAACAGAAGTTATGGCATTAATTCCTATTCAAGATCAAATCTGCCATCAATTTCAACGGTCCTTTCATCTCTATATAAAGGATAGCAAACAGCATTGAGAGACACACCAACGCCCATAAACGTTTTCTTCTCTCTCTCTCAATCTTTCACGAAGCTTTAGCTTAGAACGTGAAACATTCTTTTGTTCTTACTGTTGTAATATTTGCTTTATCCTAAGAAGCACTCTAGATTACAAAGTCTTTTTATCTATTACTTTATTTCCTCAAGTGACTCTGCGCAGTCTGTATACTTGAGAGGACTAAGAGATCCATCTCTTAGACGTTGGTTGTAATAATCTTTCAAGATTAGTGGATTAAGTCCTTATTGAAGGCGAAATCACCTTGGCCGGGTGGACTGGAGTAGCTTTGTGTTATAAGCGGACCAGTATTAATTCCTTGTGTGGTCTTATTATGAAAAAGCGCTTATTTTCCAAAACAATTCAAACCCCCCTTTCTTGTTTTTCTCACCTTCAATTGTTTGTTCTCCACAAAAGTAGACATTTGCGGTAAGTGAGAAATAAACCACTTGTACAAAAGAGGAACACATCACACAATAGTTCCACCACCTTTAGAATTCCTTAGATGCAAAGAGAAGTATATATCACCCAACAGAGTAGGCACAAGATTTCAAATCAAGAAGATTCTAATGGCGTTAAAATCAGCAAAACCGTCAATGTTAGGGAACAACGCTAAACCATAGATGAGCAACACAAAGATAGTTTCAAAAGCATCCATAATACTGGCCTGAGCAAAGGCAGTAGCTTCTTTGATGAGGAACTCAGAAGGTAATCCAAACAATCCTTCTTTCTTCATCCAATGAGCCTCAATCTCAGACTTCTTCAAGTGAAGAGCTTCAACTATAATATGAGATATGGGAATCTCTTCCAATCCACTAAACGGCACTCTGCTAGAAACACGTATGCCCAAGAGATGGGCATACTCCTCCAACGTAGGCACAAGCTGATAATCAGGAAAAGTGAAGCAATGGTAGAGAGGATCATAAAACTGGACCAACACACTCAAGAGTCCTTCAACCATATCAGTAGACAAGATAGACAGAAGCTTCCCATGATGTTATTTGAAGTCCAAGGGATCTAATACAAAGGATGATAGCTTCCTTAACTCTTTCAAGTCCGGACATCTGAAACTGTACTTCTTAGTGTTCCTTCGTCCATAATCCATGGTCTGAAAATATTTGCAAACAAGACCTCAGTTCCTTGAAATTATTTTTCTGGTGTGATGAATGTTATGATGTGCATGAATGCATGAATGCAACAATCATAAGTAAGGGATCATACACAAGGCAAACAAACAAAGGTCAAGGTATGAATCAAGTCGTTGTCAAGATCAATCATCCATTTTGGTGGATTATGGTTTACACCTTATCAAAACCCAAGTTCCATTGATATTGACAAGACTTGATTGGATCAACCAAGAATCAAGGGTTTGTTGTGAGTCACGAGCATGGAGTCTGGGTAAGAACCATCCCAAAGGTGTGAACTAAGGATAAAAACCTGTAGATCATGTTCTAAAAAGTTCCTAGAGTCTTAATTCCATCTATAGGATGTTACAGGTTAGGATGACTGATTCATCAACCCATAATATTCTCAAGAGAAACTTGTCTAAGTGTAGTATCGCGTAACAACTGTTATCAAGTATACACTTGAATAGTCTCCGCACTACGTCCTAAATAGGCCAAGAGGGGTTAAATGTTATACGGTCCTCAGCTTCTTGGACCCCAGATCAGAGATAGTAATGCCTAACCACAAATGACTTGTGTGATATTTATAACTCCAAAAGGATCTCCACTGAGTAGATGGGTCTCAAGCCAACTTGTTAAGGACTACTCCACACAAGTCAAACATGATATACCATCCTCCTATCTTAATTACACTCAAGTTTAGGTTAGAACTTATCTCACCACTCAGAGATCACCAAGCACAACAAGCAGATTATATCATACAAATAAATATACATACAAATATACAATTATATACACACAAAAAGTAGGCTAAACCCACTGGAGACTACTCCCCAATAGAGTCGCCACTTAATTTCTGTAGCGGTAAATTCATGACCATCAGGCTATGGATAAGCTAGACGTCAATTAAACCAAAGTGGCCACCGCGCTTTTATTATTTCCAAGGGAAAAGGGAAAACTACGAACAAAACCCAAAAGATAAGAAGTTTTCAAATCAAAATTAATAAAATGCCAGAGATTACAAGTAAGGGGGTTGGTTATACAGCGGGAAGGAGTTAGGCACCCAAAGTGTCCTAGGTACTCTTAGGGAGCCCTTTTTTGTGTGCATATGTATTTTTTTAGAAAGTATGTTGGCAATAAATAGAGTAGAGGGATGAGAAAAGAATTCATTAATTATATATGTTTGTTTGACAATACCTTCTGACTTATGCCTACGTACCAACATAAAATGAGGGATCAAAACCTCGTAGTTTGTGGTAACAATTTCAAAATGAGTGGATTGCTTTTAACAAAAATTTAAGTTTAACAAAGGCACAAAGGGCCTAAAAAGTTTTGAAGGAGTGTTAGTTCTTTTTGTCTTTTGAAATTTTAAGTCAAGTATAGTTAGGTTCATTTACAAGTTTGATTAAGAAAAGAGTTTTAAAAATGCAATGGCATAAGGCCAAAGTTTCTAATTTGCAAAATGGTCTAAGTTTAGAAAATAAACACAATCAAAGAAGATTTTTTAAAGGGGGGATAGATTTGAAATTAAAGAAATGGGGAGGATATGAAGAGACTAATCCTAAGCATAAATTTAAAAGTTAAAAGTTGAAAAGATCTGACCAATGGGCTGCAATCCAATAGACAATGATGTCATATAGAAACCCAAATTTCCCTTGGACTTTAGAATCAAGAAATATCAATACACAAATATCAAGATAAAGATAAAGGAATCAAATAAAGATAGCCACATCCAAGCTTAGCAACTTCATGATCTTCTTTATAATTTCTCATGCATCAGATGAACTCAAAGATAGACACTAGGCACAGGTTCAAAGTAACAGATCCAAAAGACCATGTAGAAGATGAACTCAAATGGGATCACTATACTTGCTTCAGATGAAATTCAAATACCAAGCACTTGGTTCCATGAAAGTTGGCATTGGCCAAGTCCTTTTGCATAGGGAATGTTGCCTAATTCTATGTCCAAAGTCTCAGAGCAAACTAACAGTCCACACAAAATGTCTTTTAGGGTTTTTGTTGTTATTATGTAGATTAAGGTCAAAAGACCACAAATACAAACAAGTATATACAAACAGAATATAATCACAAGATATGGCTCAAATGAGCAAAGTGAAAATGACATTAAAGTAAACAAGTTAAATGGTATGCATAATGACAAATGAACAAAGGCTCAAAATTAAAGTGCATAAAAGTAAATGGCTTGAAATTAAATGTTAGTTGTTAGCTGATTAGAAGTTAGTATTGCTTTTGCTTTTGTTTTATTTAAGTCATTCTCTGGAGAACACCTAACCCACTTGTCACAAGCATGGATCCTTGAACCAAGACATCTTCCAAAGGAAGGAAAAAAAGGTCAAGTTTCCACACAATACCATGAAAGAGGGGAGACTTACAATCTCACTTACTAGAATGATATGCCTTTTGGTGTCAACAATTTAGTGCTATGTTAAGCAATCGTAATTGGACTTATGTAGAAGTCACAACTATTTGAGGCTGAGCAATAAATTTTTTAGTCTTAATGCATGTTAGAGACATGGTATTATGAACCATGCTCCTAAAAAATACCACGCTTAAAAAGAATATGCAAAAGGGTGGACCTAATCTCATCCATACTCATGTTGATTTTACAATCTACTAGCCTGAGGATGTAGAGATATCATAGGTCTATGACATGAATGAAGAGAGAATGGGATCAAAATGAAGAAGGAGGGGGAATGGAATCAACACAAATTGGTCAAAGGGGGACTTTTATCAAATTAAAATCATTCATTCATTTTGGGAGATGAAATGTACATTTCATTAATCCCCTAAATCCAATGATTTTAACTCAACAAAGTCAAATCAACCTTGACCAAGGCCCAACAACATAAGTCAAACTCAACAAGGTAATATCAAATGCTCAACATAATTTATTTTGCAATTAAACAATTAAAATTGATTAAATAATGCATTAAATTAAATTATGGTTTGTCAAATTCCTAAAACCTCGTCAAAACACCAAAGAAATGGCCATGAGATTTATCATAGATCAAACAAGGTCAAAGGACCTTGGAGAAAAAATTTCATCATTTTTGGAAACTTAAAAGTATTTTTAACCAATTAAGAATATTCACAAAATCAATTAAATCATGAAAAATATTATTAATGATCCAAAAAATAATTTTAATTCAGAAAATGAAAGAGGAATTTATTTAATTTTTTTGGTGAAACTCTCATATTTTTTGGATCAATATTAAAATTAATATGAAATAATGAAAATAAACCAAATAAAAGGAAAAATCAGAAAATAGAAAAAACGTGGACCACTTGATCTCCCTCATTAATTGAGGTGGCAAATCAAGTGGCTGCTAGTGCTCTTTCCACCATAGTCACGAGTCAATGCGTAACACAAGTGGTAATCAAAACCAACGCGCGAGATTAGATCAATTCAAATGGATCATGTGGCTCTGATGACTGTCAACTCACCACCGGAGCCAAAGCTCCGGTCTCCTTCTCCAGTGAGCTTCATCGGACTGAATTCAAAGTAAAAATGCCACTGAGCTTGAATTTGGCCTCAATTTATCCTAACTCCAAGCATATTGAAAGATACAAAGAGTTGAAATTTGAGGTGCACGATCTGAGTTGCTTCGATTTGACCTCAAAGCAACTCAATCTTGTTGCCTACATTTGTAGGACTTCAAACAACCAAGGATCCAAGAGAATTATGGAGAATTTAGTGAGAATCTAAGAGATGAAAATTTCTGGAAAATACCTTCAATGCAGGTCTGAATTCGATTGATCTTGCTCTTGCTTGTGCTTGATCTTGCTCAGGACACTTGGAGGAGTAGAATTGAATGATCAAAAGGTTCAGGATCCTTGGAGATTTGAATCTCAAAATAGTGAGATTCAAACTTAATTTCCAATGGAAATTATCAAGATTATCCTTTGAATGAATGGGTTTGAAGGTTTGGAAGCAAAGATGGCTCCCAGGTTCCTCCATTCTGATGCATAGGGCCTCTATTTATAGCCAAATAGTTTGATATTTGCACACTTAAATGGAATTCCAAAAATAGAAATGTGCAATGCATGGGTGTATGGGCGTGTAGAGGCCCATGAAATCATTTCTTCTAATCCATAATTTAGTACAAGCAATGTTGAGATCATGTTGGAATGCTAGGCAATGGTGTATGGAATGTTCAAGTTCAATCTTGCCAAATGTTAATCCAATGTTCAAGCCATGTGCAGCCCATTTAAATCTTATCCAAAATGGATGAAATTGGACTTTTTGGAAATGTTAGATCAAGAGGAACAACATTCATGTTGGACACGTTTTCATTTGAAGCTTGGATTATGATGAATTTTGAGGTGGAAGTTTGGAAAATCAAACATGTAAAAAAAAATCTAAGTGTCAAGCCATATGTTCACTTATTCCACATTCGCTAACTTTTTGTGTGAGCTTCAAATGAGAAACGTTCCTTCATCAAAATTGAATCTCTCTCAAAGCCCTTCAAAATGGTCACAAATTTGACCTCATTTGGATTTAATATGTAGGAGTTATGCATTTTTGAAGTTGAGGAAAATCACTTGTTCAAAGGCATTGGTCCAAAATGACCTATAATGTATCCTCATATCACATGCATATAAAAGTTGAATTAGATCTTCCTCTAAACATAAATGTTGACGTATAAATCTTGAATTTGATTGTGCAATTTGGAAATCTTTCATCTCATAAAAATTGAGCAAGTTATGACCTTGGGAAGTTGACCTCCAAATTAGGGTTTAGACAAAATGACCTATAATCTTTCACCATAAAAAATGACTTTCCAAGAAAAACTAGATCTATACCTTAACATGAAAGTTGTTTGGAATGTCATTTAGAGAAAATTTTCTCTTTGAATCATTTTTATACGACAAAAATTGTAGGAGATAGGGTCTAGGGAACCCAGTTTTGATCAGATTAATTCCTCTGGTCAACCACCATCAACCAACTTGATAACTTGCAATTCTCTTGACTTTTAGAACCCATGGAAGATCATATATTCATAAGATAATGAAATTTTAAGTATCCCTTGAATTATTTGATCAATTGTTGAAGAAGCTTGTTGAAGAAGTTACACAAGATACCCAGATGAACTAGGGTTTCCAAGGCAAACCAATTCCAAAATCTTGATGAATTCTTGATCAAAATAACATGTGAAGCTCATGGGGATTCATATATGATGTATATATACATATTAAACCACTTCTTGATTGAGCTCCTTGCAATGAGGGTCTTAAATCCTAGATGTGAACTTGATGAATCAAAGGTGAGCACATGCCCTACCTACAAAAGAGTTAGTGCATACTGTAGCGGGGTATTTGTTACCATTAGAGATATTGACTAATCCAAGGTAAATCATATAAATTTGAGTCGCCACCGCACTTCTATTTATCCAAAGGAATGGTTAGAAAGCGAACAAAAACCTAATAGTTTTTAACAAAAACTAGTAAAAGAAACAAAGATCTAGGTAAGGGGGTTGGTTATGTAATGGGAAGGTGTTAGGCACCCAAAACATCCTAGGTACTCCTAGGGATCCCTTTTCACACTTGTGAAGGTTGTTGTTTTGTGAAAAAAAAATTGTGCAAACATGATTGAAGAGATGAGAAGAGAATGTACAAGTTATTTACATTTTGTGTTTGGATGGATGAACCCATTGCCTACGTACCATCTTATAAAAAGATTAGGATCAAAACCTCGTAGTTCGGGGTAAAAATCTCAAAATGAGTTGGTGAATTGATTGGTCCAAAAGCCTTAAGGCCTTTTGTTATCAAAGGGAGAAAACTCAACCAAACCACAAATCCACCATGTGAGGATAGCTTCAACATGCTAGTGAGGGGTTAACCCTATAATAAGCATGGAAGACTCATTGTCCATCACTAAGGATATAGGCTAGTATTACATCTACCACCAAGATAACTCAAACCTAATAGCTAAAGGTTATGAAAAGTTGATTAAGAAAGTGGCCATTGGAACCACAAAAGCACATTTGAATGGGTTATATTTAACAATTAGAAGTATATACAAAAATGGTCAAAGTATATTAAAAGGTTCAATTCAAAATAAGTATTATGAAAAGAAGGTTTGAAGATCAAAAGCATAAGGCTTAGGTTTCTAATGTTGGAAAAACAATAGTTAAATGTTTGCACAAAAAGTTTTGGTTTGGGTTAGAGTGGAGAGAAGAAGAAGAATGGCTAAGTCCTAAGGAAAATAAAAGGTGAGGGATAAGAAATCAAAACCACACTAGGAGTTCCTCTCTTTAGATCATATTGATGATCCAAGTAGCTCCCATCCTTTGGAATAAAGCAACCATAAAGTATAAGCAACCAAACAAGCAATGAATGCTTCTAAGAATCCTCCAATGACTTTTGCATCTCTCTCTTTAGATGATCATGGCAATGGTTCTCCAATTAAGCTCAAATGGAAACTTCTAGCACAAAAGCACACACATCAAAAGTTCCATGAAATAAAACAAGAATGGACAAGAGAGAGTTTAGAGATTTGGTCCTTCTAATTCCATTTTCATCATTAAGGTCCTTTCAATCCAATTTTGCATAAGGAAGGTCCTAGAAACTAAGTCCAATTCTCCATTTCTTTGCATAGGGAAAGTCCTAGAAACTAAGTCCATTTCTTTGCATTTTGGTTCACCATAATCAAAACAAAACACAAGCAAAATAATATATACACAATTATGTGCTCAAGTGAGCAAAAGGCAAATGGCATTAACATAAACATGTGCTCAAATGAGCAAAGGGAAAAACAAATGGATAATATGTGCAAGAATTGTAAATTCCATAAAAATAAATTGCATAAAGTAAATTGCATAAGTAAATGTTAATTGTCAATAGTTAGTGTTAGTAGTTAGTGTGCCATAAGGAAAATTTAGCGCTATGTTAAGCAATCGTAATTGGACTTATGTAGAAGTCACAACTATCTGAGGCCGGTCAATAATAATATAGGCAACAAACACAAGTTAGGAGTCTTGATTAGTGAACCAAGTCCCAACAACTTGCCATGCCAAAAAGAAAATGAGAAATGATCTTGTATTGGTTTAAGCCTTTTGCATGATTTAAAAGACAACCTATCTTTAATGCAAAGCCATTCACTTGATCAATTGATCAAGATGAATTAGATTTGAATCAAGGAAGGTTAAATCTCTCTAATCAATGCTAACTTATCAACCTTCAACTCATTGATCAAAAAAGAAAAAGAAGAAGAAGAAGAAGAAGAAGGAGATGGATAAGAGGAAAGGAAGTGACAAAATGGTAAAAGAAATATAAATGCATAAAATGGAAAAATCATGTACCAACCCTCATATGTTGACGAATAACATTGAAAGTCAAGGTCAAACAATCAAAACAGAAGTGAGATGATGATTGGAAGTCAAGAAATGAATAAACTATTTTTGGCATTTTTTAATACTTAAAATAAACTTGAATTAAAATAAATGGAACGGTCAAACTTCAAAATCACTTCAAATTAACCTTGAAAGGTCCAAGTGATTTATCCTAAGTTCAACAAGGTCAAACAAAGTTTGACAAAAAATTTCAGCATTTTTAAAAGTCAGAAACTATTTTTTATCAATTTAAAATGAATAAAAATAACCTAATTGAACTAAAATCTCAAATAGATCTCAAATTAATTCAAAAATTGATGAGAATATTTTTCATAGATCCATCGTCATTCAAATAGGTTAGGAAAATATTTTTGTATTTTTTGAATATCAAAAACTATTTAAAATGAATTAAAAATAACCAGAAAAGAGAAAATTCACAAAAAATATCAAATGATAAAATAAAAAAATTAAAAATCTGAAATAGAAACTAGAATTTATTTGGGAAATAATGCAATTGGTCCCATAATTTTTGTATTAAAAATGAGAGAGATATGATTTTTTGAAATAAAATGGAATTTAAGAAAATGAAAACAAAAATTAAAAATTAGAAAAAACCCGGAGCGTCTGATGGAACTCATTAATTGACGTGGCAACATCTAATGGTCCAGGAGCGCGTCCCCACGGTAAGCCTTTGTCCACGCGTGACATAATGAATTAATGAAAGTAAACACAATGCACGACTGAGATTAAAACGTGGGATGTACATCCAACGGTCAACATTCAAACTGGAGAGTAGCGGCCACTGTCGCAACCTGAAAAATACAATGTGCGAAAAAACAACCGGCGAAAGAAAATGACAGAAGAGTCGCCACCGTGTGTTATTTATCCCAAAGGAGGGAAAGAAAACGCTCGAAGTAAACCTGAAAAGAGGAAAGGAAAAGACAAGGTCTCGCAACCAAATCTTGGGTTCAGGAGTCGGTTATGCGAAGGGAAGGTATTAGCACCCCTACGCATCCGTAGTACTCTACGAGATCCACTTTTGTAGTTCTTGTCTAAAGGGTGTGAGTTTATCTTGTGCTGTTTACTAAAAAAAGGGGTTAAATGAAAATGACTCGCGCGGATGTCGCATCCACTGCATACGTATCTCATCTGAATATGAGAATCAGAGTCTTCGTAGCTCGGCTGACCTATGGGTTGGGGGATGTGTGCTCTCTAAGACATCGCGTGTTATGCCTACGTATCTCATCTGGAATGAGAATCAGAGCAAGCCGTAGTTCGGCTAACTACGGGGTTATGGATTGGGTTTTGGACGAACGACGTTACTACGCAATCTACCGGATGCTCGACCTTTGGAGACTTACTCGCCTGTAATAGAAGGAGTAAACGTGTGTTTAGGAGAATAAAAATCAATGAAGGGTTAGGGTTTGGGATGCTCATGCAAAAAGGGTCCTTGACGAAGGAACCTGTAAAAAAAAATAAACACACAAAAACATTGCCTCCTATCAAGGTCTTCCAGCTAGGAAAGCAGTAAAATGCAGGAAAATGTAAAAGTACCACGCGGATAAAGATCCGAAGTAACAACAATTAAAGGAATGGGTAACCCAGGGATCCTTCCAAGCTAAACACCATCAAAGAAAGTGAGTCAGTACAGGTAATCGGAATGAAACTCCAGGGGGTATCCCACAAATAAAGTGGAAAACCACGCAAGTTATCCCTGCAAAAGTCATGTGAGCCCTCACAAAAACTCAACAAACAGGTTAGAGACAAAAAAATAGGGTAATCAAGGGTTGCCCCCAAATCAAAATGTAACCACATGAATCATGCCATTAAAATTCACAAAAAAGACATGCATCAAACAACCAAGGGTAGGAGGCCTAAACCTCTTGCCAAACACATGCATCAAAAGGGTATCAAATTCACCCATAATACCTCATACATTTAGAGCATTCAAATTAAAGGCATAAAGATGATGGATATAGGGCAAACCTGATTGGAGAGCTTGATTGAAATTGAGTTGCACCCGTGAGGTTTACAAAACAATCTTTAGTGTTTATGTGAGGCAGAGGTGATTCTGTGCAGTTGAGTTCCCTTCAGGGTTTGGAGGCTGCTCTGAACTTTGTTAGCTCTTCTCTCACTATATTTTTCCCCAAGGTTCTTCTCTCACTATCTTTTTCCCAGACAGGGTAATAGGAATAGAATGTCTTTTGTTTCACTGAAACTCTGAATTTATAACCTGATTTTTGTGGACCTGTGGGCTCAAATGAGAGAGGTCCAAGTCCAAGATTTTTTATTTATTTATTTATTTATTTACTTTTTTTTCGTTTTCCGTTTATTTTTTTGTTTTTTTTTCAAAACACGTGGGCTTCGCCTAGCGTGTTTTGACTGACGAATAGACCCCTGTTTGAAGTAACTCAAGTCTTTCCCTTGTGTTGACTAATCATCTAAATAGAGCCCACAAAGTGTCGTGGATGATGTTCAAGCTTCTTGGATCCGATTCCGATTGCCATGATGAAATGCAAATGCTAAATGACCTAAAAATGAATGCATGCATGAGGTGTAAAGCGTATGCTTCCAGAAAAAATGAAGGGTAAATTTTGGGGTATTACAGCTGCCCTTATTCAATCAACTGGAGACCTGGAAAGAAGATAGCAGCGACTTTCGTGCTTCCGAGGTATCAAGGGGTTGAATACAATAAAAGCCCGAAAATTTGCACTAAAGTGAAGTGAAGTAACAATGCCTGTCAGAATCGGCAAAGAGGTGGTCTTGAAAGAAGAATCCGTCTGGTACGGTGAGAGTCAGTCTGAATACCGAAAAAGAATGTTAACCTGGATACCGAAATAAATGGTAACACAGAAATAACCATGGCCTGAATGCCGCTCATCAGTCTGAATACTGGAAATGACTTCGATCTGAACATCGGGAGATATGAGATTATTAATATCGGTATGAACACCGAAAGGCTGGCCTGAATGCCACAAGTTGCGTCGACCTGAACGTAGAAACTTCTTCGATCTAAACATCTGAAAATTGGCCAGAATGCCACAAGTTGCGTCGACCTGAACGTCAGAAACTTATTCGATCTGAACATCGGAAAATTGGCCTGAATGCCACAAGTTGCATCGACCTGAACGTCGGAAACTTCTTCGATCTGAACATCGGAAAACTGGCCCGAACGCCACAAGTTGCATCGACCTGAACGTCGGAAACTTCTTCGATCCGAACATCAGAAAACTGGCCTGAACGCCACAAGTTGCATTGACTTGAACGTCGGAAACTTCTTTGATCTGAACATCGGAAAACTGGCTTGAACGCCACAAGTTGCATCGACCTGAACGTCGGAAACTTCTTCAATCTGAACATCGGAAAACTGGCCTGAACGCCACTTCGGTCTGAATACCGGAAACTTCATGCCTGTCAGCATCGACAGAAATAGGGAGCGATAATAGAGGCGGCGCATGGGCCAATGACACTTGCTAGGGATAACAAAGGTAAGTCATGAACAATCTTCCGTCTGAGTACTGGAAACAACTTCTGGCTTATCACTTGGGATACCGAGAATGTTTTATGCTTACATGCGTATGTTTGAATTTTTCAATGGCGTAATGCTCCATGAAAATGGAAATGCTACGCGATTTGGGATGACGCAATGCAATATGATTCTACATGCAGGGATGCGAAATGCTGGGTAGAATGCCAAGCTGAGGCAAGGGGATCTGCTGGGGAAATGATCACCATCTTCTGGACCCTGGCAAGGCTGTTGGAGATGCACAGTGCAAAGAATTCTGTGGGGTAATGACCCGCCACACGGTGTTCTAGCAATGACGAAATACCGAGATTCTGACTGGGGAGAGAACGGCACTGAAAACCTGCTGTTGGGGAAAACGATAGTGGTTCTGGCAACCACGATCTGCGAGAGATGACTCAGCAGGGGAAGCAAACACCGATACAGTACCGAGGTTCTGCTTCAAGGAAAGAAACCATGGATCTGGCATTGGGATTATCGATCTGGCCTCGAACTCTGAGGAGCAGCCGCTTCTGCTGGGAAGATACAGTCTGGCACTGTCAACTCCGCTGGGGGTATATAGTCTGACACTGTCAACTATACTGGGGAGTGTATAATCTGAAACCACCGCTTGGGGGGGAGGTACAGTGGTGAGAACCTGCTGGGGATTGAAGAATCCAACGCTCTGATCAGCTCTGCAGGGATAAGATACCGAATTCGTCTGTTGAGGGAAAACAATCATGATCATCTGCAGGGGATTTAAGGAAATGCCCCGAGGGTACCTGTTCTGAATAGACGATCCAAAGCACTTAAAATTTACAGCAATTTTAAATGTTTATTAAGCATGTACCTGTAAAGCTCTTATGTGTCATGATGCAATGTTTATCAAAAAATTCGGACGTCATTTTTGCAAACAAAACAGAAAAATGAAAATGAAAACAGAGATATACTGAATAACATGATTTTTTCTTATTGAACGGCCTCTGAATAGGCATTTACATCAGGAAGCAATCCCTGGAAAGAGGTAATCACACAACAGATAAAAACAGACATTAGTCCAATGGCAATGTGAAATGGATTTCTATTGGGTTCCAATTCTGCTATGACGTGCTCGTCTTCAAGATCCTCCAGATGATCAGCTTTCTGAAAAGAGTGATTGGACTGTTTCCTATCCTTCAAAAGTTTCCAGTCATTGACACGAGATGAGATTCAGAACTACTCAGAACACAGTCATTCGCTTAATCCTTAACTTTTGCCTGGATCGCCCTTTTCGGGTTTTCAATCCACCGGGATACCCATTTTTGCCTAAGTTGCCTTTTCAGGTTTTCAACTTACCGGGTGTACAATCTTTTCACTTTTAATCCCTAATTTTTGCCCGAACCTTTTTCATTTTCTTGGTTCGCCGGGATGCCCATTTTTGCCTGGACTACTCTTTTTATTATCCAGCGGGTCTATTTCATGCGAAGTATTTTTTAACTGCGTCTGAGTTCACCGGGGAAGTGAAGTTTTCACCATCCATCGTTGCAAGTATTAAGGACCCACCATCAAAAACCTTGGTGACAATATACGGTCCATCATAGTTAGGAGTCCACTTGCCCCTGTGATCTGTCTAAGGAGGAAGGATCCTTTTCAACACCAAATCTCCGACCTGGAAGCATCGAGGACGCACTTTCTGATCAAAGGCTCTCTTCATCCGACTTTGATACAACTGCCCATGACAAATGGCTGCCATTCGCTTCTCTTTGATAAGACTCAACTCATTGAACCTTGTCCGAATCCATTCAGCTTCGTCTAACTTGACATCCAACATGACTCTTAGAGAAGGAATCTCCACTTCAACAGGTAGGACTGCTTCCATACCATACACAAGGGAGTAAGGGGTTGCCCCGGTCGATGTACGTACTGAGGTGCGGTACCCATGCAAGGCGAAGGGTAGGATCTCATGTCAATCTCTGTACGTAACGACCATCTTCTGCACAATCTTCTTTATGTTCTTATTTGCCACTTCAACAACATCGTTCATCTTAGGGCGGTAAGGGGAAGAGTTATGATGCTGAATGTTGAAGTTCTGGCACAACTTCTTCATCATTTTGTTGTTGAGATTAGAACCATTATCAGTAATGATTCTTTCGGGAATCCCATAGCGACAAATGATTTCTTTCTTAATGAATCGGGCAACCACATGTATGGTGACATTCGCGAATGATGCTGCTTCGACCCACTTGGTGAAATAGTCAATGGCAACAAGGATGAAATGATGCCCATTGGAGGCAGTCGGCTCAATATTTCCAATTATATCGATGCCCCACATAGCAAAAGGCCACGGTGAAGACATCACATTCAAAGGATTTGGTGGCACATGCACCTTATCAGCATAAATCTGGCATTTATGGCACTTCCGGGCATATTTGAAACAATCAGATTCCATGGTCATCCAGTAATATCCCGCTCTCAACAATTTCTTAGCCATTGCATATCCGCCGGCATGAGTACCGAAGGAGCCTTCGTGAATTTCCTGCATTAACATGTCTGCTTTGTGTCTATCCACGCATCTGAGCAAAACCATGTCGAAGTTCCTCTTATACAGCACATCGTCTTTGTTCAAGAAGAAACTGCCTGCCAATCTTCTCAAAGTCTTTCTATCATTGTTCGATGCCCCTGCAGGGTACTCTTGATTCTTCAGAAAGCACTTGATGTCGTGATACCAGGGCTTGTCATCAACTACCAGTTCAGCAGCAAACACATACACGGCCCTATCAAGGCGCATCACGTCGATCTTGGGAGCATGGTTCCAACGGATCACCGTGATCATGGAGGATAGAGTAGCAAGAGCATCTGCTATCTGGTTCTCATCACGAGGTATATGGTACAACTTTACTGTTGTGAAGAAAGTCAACAGTCTTCTCGTGTAATCTCTGTAGGGGACCAAAGTAGGCTGGAGAGTGTTCCAATCACCATTCACTTGATTGATTACCAGAGCTGAATCTCCGAAGATGTCCAAAGTCTTGATTCTCAAATCAATGGCTTGCTTAATACCCAAGATACATGCTTCATACTCAGCTTCGTTATTGGTGCACTCGGAAGTCAGACGAGCGGTGAAAGGCATGTGGGCACCTTTCGGAGTTGTAATGACAACACCAATTCCACTTCCTCTGGCGTTGACGGCCCCATCAAACATTAAAGTCCACTTTTCGTCTGGATCAGGTCCCTCTTCAATAACTGGCTCTTCACAGTCTTTCATCTTGAGGAACATGATGTCTTCATCTGGAAAATCAAACTTCATCGGCTCATAATCTTCAACCGGCTGTTGAGCAAGATAGTCTGATAGAATACTCCCCTTGATGGCTTTCTGGGAAGTATACTGGATGTCGTACTCTGTCAGTACCATTTACCAACGAGCAACTCTTCCGGTGAGAGCTGGCTTCTCAAATATATACTTGACTGGATCCATTCTGGAGATCAGTAAGGTTGTGTGAGACAGCATGTATTGTCTCAATCGCTTAGCAGCCCATGCAAGTGCACAACATGTTTTTTTCAAGCATTGAGTATCTCGACTCGCAATCTGTGAATTTCTTACTCAGGTAGTAGATGGCATGCTCTTTCCTACCTGTCTCGTCGTGTTGACCGAGAACACAACCCATGGAATTGTCTAGTACTGTCAAATACATAATCAGCGGTCTCCCTGGGACCGGAGGCACAAGGATACGAGTATTCTACAAATACTCTTTTATCTTCTCGAACGCCCTTTGACAATCATCATTCCACCTGATAGCCTGATCTTTTCTCAACAATTTGAATATTGGCTCACACGTGGCTGTTAGGTGAGAGATGAACCTTGCAATGTAGTTCAACCTCCCTAAGAAACCACAGACTTGTTTCTCTGTTCTTGGCTCAGGCATTTCCTGTATCGCTTTCACTTTGGCCAGATCCACCTCAATCCCTTTTCCGCTAACAACAAAACCCAGTAGTTTTCCAGATCTCACTGTAGCGGTGTATTCGTCACTTTATGATTTATTGATTAAATCAAAAGCAAAGCATACAAAGAATCGAGTCGCCACCGCACTTTTATTTATCCAAAGGAATGGCTAAAAAGCGAACAAAAGCCTAAGAAGTTTTACACATAGAAAACTAATGAAAAGATTAGAGATCTGGGTAAGGGGTAAATTACGCAATGGGAAGGTGTTAGGCACCCAAAACGTCCTAGGTACTCCTAGGGTGCCCTTTTCACACTTGTTGTAAGAAATGTTATTTGTTTATGAAATATTTATTGTGCAAACATGGATGGAAGGGATGAGAAAAGAATATACAATTTTTATTATTTTTGTGTTTGAACGGATGAACCCGTTGCCTACGTACCTTTCCATGGAAGGCAAGGATCAAAACGCCGTAGTTCGGCTAAAAGATTTCCAAAATATGAGTGGATTCATTTTAAACAAAAACCCCAAGGTCTTTCGTTATCCACGGGAGAAAACTCAATCTTATACAAACAACAAGTCCACCATGTGAGAAAAGCTTCAACTTGCTAGTGAGGGGTTAACCCTATAATAAACAAGGAAGTCTTACAATTCAATCACTAAGGATAAAAGGTGAGATTAACATCAACCAACTAGGATAAATCAAACCTATGGCTAATGTATGAAAACTTATCAAGGATGGACAAAGCCACAAAACAATTGAATGAGTGAGATTAACCAATTAGGATTTATTCATAAAAGATGGTCAAAGTATGATTAGAATTCAATTTAAAAGAAGTATTATGAAAATGAAGTTTGGAAAATCAAAGGCCTAAAGCCTAGGTTTCTAATTTGAAAAGAGATGAAAAATGTTTGCACAATGTTTTTCAAGTTTTGGATTAACATGCAAATGGAGGTTTAAAGAGACAAAAGGATGGGAGGGTGAGGAAGTAAAACTTCTTACAGGTTCACCTCTTGAGATCATATGTAGATGATTCAAGTGATTCCTTTGGAATAGGCAACAAGCAAATAAGCAAATGAACAAAGCAAAATTGATACCGGATGCCAATCAATGGACTTACACCAATCTCACAAACAAAGGTGGATACCGGATACCAATCAATGGATTTACACCAATCTCCTAAAACAAAATGATGATACCAGATGCCAATCAATGGACTTACACTAGTCTCACAAACAAACATGGATACCGGATACCAATCAATGGATTTACACCAATCTCCTAAAACAAAACAATGATACCAGCTGCCAATCAATGGACTTACACTATCTCTCAAAACAAAATAACAAAGATACCAGATGCCAATCAATGGACTTATACTAGTCTCCCACCATATCATAGGAACAAATGCCAAGTAATGGACTTATGCTTGTCTCCACCATGGACAAAGTAAAATGCTATAAAGCAAAGTTTATGAAATGATATACAAATGATGATGATAATTGTACAAAGGCACACTCAAGCAAATATGCACAGGTGAATCAAGTAAGCAAACAAACAAGTCAATTAGCACACATTATATACAATCAATTAGGCTCAAGCAAGGTTAGACTTTACAGTCAACTGGAATGGGGTAATTTGTGCTCTTAACCCTAACATTGAGAGTTAGGGTGAAGCAGATGAAATGGAGATGAGGGGTGTGCCTCATAGCTCTTATCCCTGGCCTGGGAGAGCTTTAAACAATAGAGTGTGTGGGAGTTCAGAAAGTTGGAACTCTTCTCCACAAGTGAATGACTCTATAAGATCTTGGGTTGATATCCACAATGCATCAACATGTTATGTGAGCAAAGGGATGACACACTGAATAGTAGGAGATGGATTACACATCTCTTTTATCTACCAATTGCCTCATAAGAGGACTTTTCCTGCTTGGCACAAAAAGTAAACAATCACAAGCATTGCCTCTTAAGGAGGACTTTCAGACAGGTGCCTACCAATAACAGTAGGTCTTCCAGACTACATGAAGATTATAGGTTATACCTAAGTGGTTAAGCAACCAAGCAAAAGCAAGTTCAAAGTGAACTTAAGCAACTTATGTACCTGTGGAAACATCAAACAAATCAGTACACAACTCAGACAACTAAACACCAGTCAATATCAACAGTCAAACCCAATAAGCAAAGGCATAAGCCACAAGTCAAGCTCAAATGAGTTAACAACCCTACAAAACACACAATGTTAGTAGTCAAAAGTAAACATAAAATGCTCAAGTGATGGAGCATCATGAACCATATAACTTGGATGTTCAACCTGAAATCAAAGCTCAAACATGAGAGGCAAACCACTAGGTCAAAGCCTAGGGTCAAAGATGGAGAAAAAATTCAAAACAGAAGCTGAAAATTAACATGAATCAACTTCAAGCACATCTTGAAACAATCCAAAAGGTCTCACATCAATATCAATAACCAAATCCATTTCATGATCAATTGAAGTTCAAGACTATTTTAAAGCTCAAATGTGACCAACCAGAATGAAAAATCTCAATTAAATCAGAAATGATTCAAATAATTCCAAGAAAATTCATGTTCATTCACAACACTCATATCAAGCATCATACAAAAAACCAGAACAATTGGAATTCATTTGGTAAGGCAAACACATCACATAAGATGAACAAGCAAAGGTGTGACACAAATTGTCACACCTACCTTAACATGATCATAAAACAACAATGGCACATGATAAAAATACCAAATCAACACCATAGTTTCACGCAGTGTCTAGTTTCATCATGTAAAATTTCAGAAGCATTGGATTAAAAATGAGCATTTCACAAATGATATGGCATAGCAAGGTACAAAATGCATATATGTTCACATACCCTAGCACAAATTATTTTCCAGCCAAGCACAATTTTGAAATTAATCATCAAAAAATAATAGACAAGATAAGGAATGCAATGCAAAAATCCTCATATTTTTTGGAGCATTTTTCAAATTAATATGAATTTTATAAGATGATGGAAAAATAAAAAATGATGAGAAGCATGGTACATGAATACATGAGGAAAATAAATGAAGCACATTTGAAAATATGCAATGCTGAGAATCGAACTGAAGCACAATTTGAATGTGGCGCGCTGAAGGAATGAAACGCAGCCGTTTCATTAATTGACTTGGCCGATCAATGCACATGTGGCCAAGTCAAAGCGCTACAGGCCAATCAAAACGCCAGGCAGATGCAAACATGGACCAATGCGTGAACAAACCTAGCTAACGCATGCATGGCACAAAAATTCGCAGGAAATCATGAACATTGCATCAGAATCCGCAGGAAAATTGGAAACAACAAGAACATATGAAGAACACGATGAAGATCATGAAGATCTTCATCCAATTTTCCAGAAAAAATCCAAAGTATCCAGAAATTATCCACAAGCATACTAATCAAATCCTCATGCAATGCACATCAAAGATCCATAATCAATTTAACATAAAACAATGAAACAAGCATGGATCGAAGAGATTAAGAATCATGCATCAAACTTCAAGCTAACCTATCTCGGTCAATTTGGCGTGGAATTTAGTGGTTTAAAGCTCAGAATACTCAGCATTAAGAGATCTATAACAATAGCATAATGAAATTGAGAAATAAGAGGATCGATTTGGAACCTCTTTGAAGTGCAGAACTGAAATTCGATGGATCCAAGGCCTTGTGATGCTTCGATGCTCCTCCAATATACTTGTATGATTGATTGGAAGAAGAATTGAGGCCTAATTGTGCATGATCTCTCAAAAATCTGAATTCACCATTGATGCTTCCAAGCTTCGAGCATGCTTCAAACTGCAACAAATCTCTTGATTCCACATGAAAATCCACTCAAGAACTCTTCAGGACCAAGGATCAAGTGATGGAATGTGATTTGGTTTGAAGAAATTTGAAGAAAATTTGAGAGAAAAAGTTTGATGAATTTTCTAGATCTGAAATTTGTGAGTGTTGTTAGTGAAAAACAGTTAGGGTTTCAGTTATATACCTCCTACTAATCATGCTCCTAATCAGGTTTAGGCAAATGGTAATTGGAATTAGTAAAATGGAGTGTGAATGCAAATTTGGGATTTTCACCCTATGCATGAAATGCATGGTGAATAGTGCACGAAAATTCATTTGATTTCACTTAAAATTTCATTTTGGAGCTATTGGCAATGATAGAATGTTCAAATAATTGACCAATTTTAAACTTTAAAATTTCCCTCCAAAAATCAAGTGAAATACCAAATGTTCATGTGATCAAAATGCATGTCATGTAATGCAAGATTTGGAAACTAGAGGTCAAGAGAAGAATGTACAAAAAAGAGCCATCCAATTTGGAGCTTTGGTTGAGAAGTTATGCACATTTGAATCTTCAAGTACACTTGGCCATGATTTGATCATATCTCCTTAACCACACATGAGAAATTGATGATCTTGGACTTTTTAGAAATGGGAGATAAAGATCTACAACTTTCATGTTCAACAAAATTTCATTTGAAGCTTTCTTGATGATGGAATTTGAAGTTGAAGTTAGGTAAAAACCTTTCCATTTTTGGCAAATTCAAATTATAGGTCACTTTCTATTTTTGGAAAGTCTTGACCTGACTTTATTTTCTTCAATGTTGATGTTTGAAATGTAAAATGAGACTTGTTTGAACATGAATGAAGTATTTCTAATCACTTCCCAGGCCTCCAGTTTCTAGGCCTCCAGTTGACCTGACAATTGACTTTCTAGGCCTCCAGTTGACCTGACAATGTTCTGATGAAATTCAAGCCTCTACCACTTGGGATTTTGATTCAAAATGATATCATAGTTCATATGAACTCTTGTGAATGATTGTGGGGTCCAAATTCTCAAGAATGGCCACCATCTATTGCTCAATGAATGCCTTTGACTGCTTTGACCTATTGTTGCTTCATCTGCAAGACAAGGGTTAGATGACATAATTTTGTACTTTTGGGTTAGTGATAAAAAGAAAAAGCAATGATATACAAATGCAATACATGCTTGGTGATCAAGAACCACTATCAAAAAGATAACCCACCCACATGGAAGGAAGCAAGGTGCACAATGATCCTTGAGGCAATGAGATGATATGATATGATGCCATGAGGGATCTTAGGGACAAAATTGGGGTCTTACAGATGCCCCTATTTAAGGTCATTCTAGCCGGAGAAGTGAAGTTTAGAAATCTTCATCTCGACGCGGTAGAATGGGCTTAAATAACAGTAATGAGACAAATTTTGGTCCCTAAGAGACCTCATGATGCAGATGTATGCATGCAAAAGAAACAACTCTGTGGGGGATATGGGTCCACAAAGAAGAAAAGACGATCCATCGGAGTAATACACTCACCAGGAACAGAGACTCTAATAGGACTCTCATGGGGATAAGAAAAAGAAAAAAGAATGCGTGAGCAGGACACAACTCTGAATTAGGGTAAAACTGACACTGCGTGAACAAGACACGACTGGACTGGAGACCTCACTGGGGAGAAGAACTCAAACAGGGAAAAGAAGAATTCCAAAGGAGGACACATCCATTGGAAGGACTCAAGCTAACTCAAACTATCCACGAAGGATACCTCGGATAAAAATCCAGACTCGGACCAGGGAAAAGATTCACAAAGAATCTCCCTGCCGGGGAAACATTGCATATATTGGGGAAAACACCAATACAACAAAAGGGTAAAATCACAACAGGAAACTCCACCGGAGAAATGTCTAACAAAAAGACTCTCCTGGGGAAGCAACAAAGAATGAGGTTTTACCGGTATAAGGGTAACAAACTCAGGAAGAATGAATATCTAAGACCAGTATAAGGGTGAGAGATATCAATCAACCAAACATCTGAGAAAGACCTGAAAAAGGTACATCAACTCAGGAAAATCTGACTCCACAGGGGACCAAGGTCATAATAGGGAGCAGAAAGGAAGGAACACCAGGGATACCGGTTACTGGGTATATAATAGGTGATCGACCAAATCGTGAATTGGTATATATGCCAAAACACTCATCATCCGAAAGGAGGGCTTGAGAAAGCAAATCGACTTACAGGATGGACATTCGAATCCACAACGGGAAAACGAATCTTACTCAGCTGGGGAAACAAACCCAAAGAGCGCATGAGGTATAATATCCATTACCGTCAGAACGTGGATAGTATACTCGCATGAGATATATCATCTATTACCGTCAGAACGTAGATAATACACTCGCATGGAAGGAAACACCAGGGATACCGGTTACTGGGTATATAATAGGTGACCTACCGAAAACGTGAATTGGTATATATGCCAAAACACTCATCATCCAAAACACAAACTTGTTAAAGGATGAATATTCGATTCTGCAAAGAATACGAATCTTAGTCCGCTGGGGAAAATCAACAAAGGATTCCAACCAAAGAGTGCATGAGATATATTATTCATTACCGTCAAAACGTGAATAATACACTCGAAAAGGAAGAGACACCAGAGATACCGGTTACTGGGTATATAATAGGTGGCCAACCAAAAAGAGAGACAATCGTTACCAACAACAACAGGGCAAACGAAAGATAACTCACAGGGGATAAATTGCAAGCATCCGACAATTATCCAAGAAACACACAAATATTCGATTCCACAAAGGAATACGAATCTTACTCGACTGGGGATGCACAACAGGCTTCGACTGAAGAGTGCATGAGATATATTATCCATTACCGTCAGAACGTGGATAACATACTCGCATGGAAGATTATCCACAACCGGTTACTGGGTTAATAAAGGATAAATCGACCGAAAAGAAAGGCATCGGGATACCAAAACTAGGTATATAAAGATGACTGATCAAAGGGAGCAACAATCATTACCAAGCAAAAGGGTAAATGAAAGAAGACTCACTAGGGATGAATTGCATAAACAACAATTATCCACAAGGACTTGCTGGGGATACAATTGCTAGCAACCGGCAATTGTCCAGGAGCAAGGAGGGAATATCAACATCGAATATTGAATAAAGATAACCACAAAGAGTAACCATCATCGGTTAGGATGAACAACAAGGTTAACTCTGCAAAGGGGAGAAATTAGGGTTTGCAACTACCGAATACGGGGTAGAAAACCAAAGACTCAACTGAGGATAGGGTGAATGAATGCCAAATACTGAGCAATTATTCAACTTATTCCACAGGGGGACACGGACTCCGTTGGGGATAAAACCACAACAGCACAAAATCCACCACCAACCAGAACGAACCACAAAGGTTACCTCTGCTAGGGGAAAAGAGATAGGACTTACAACTACCGAATACGGGGTAGTAGCCACAACTCCGATGAGGATAAAAAAGTAGGGTTTACATCTACCCGAATACTGGGTAGAAAACCAACAACTCCGTGCGGGGAATGAAAGAATCACAAATCCGCACGGGAAACAACATAGGGTTTATAACAAACCACAAACTGCTGGAGAGCAGGAAAATAGGATTTACGACCACCGACTACTGGGTAGAAAACCATCGACTCTCGCTGAGGAATAAAAGGTATATAACCATAAATTCCGCCAAGAAGAGGGAACATAGGACTTACAACTACCGGTATAAGGGTAGAGGCCCAAAAGATTCCGCTGGGGATAAGATGAATTATTGCCGGTTACTGGGCAATTCATTCATTTATTCCACAGGGAAGCACAAGAAACGGTTGACAAATGTCAATTCGGGATCAAGCCGAAAAGACAGACTGAATCAAGACTCATCCTTTGAGGATATAACTCAATAGGAAGATCCATCCCAATATATGTGTTGGGAGGAAACGGAAGAAACCATCATCCACGAGGATATATCTCAGTGGGGAACTGCAGAAGGAGAGACAGACACTTTCTGCTTATGGGGCTGACTCTAAATTGAGAGATTAAACACCCGATATCTGCTTGGAGAGATCTATTGGAGAGATCGATAACACCCATAGCAGGAGACAACAAACAAGAGATATATGACAAAAAATGTAACATGAATATCTGAATGTTTATGATTATGCATGAATATGCGTGATTTATGTTTGATGAATGCTGACAAAACAGACATTTCTAACACAAACAGGCCCAGGGATCAAACACCCGGTACTACACTTCCAGAGGAAAGTCCAACTGGAAAGCCAATCTGCTGGAGATCTATATGCTGAAAAGCAAAGATCTGCGGGGAGGCAAAAGATCAGAGATATCAGGAAATCACAAAATCTCCGAGTGATGGATCAACAATCAACCCAACTGGGGAACAGAAAGTCACAACAGGCAACAACGGCCACAAAGACAAATCTGTTGGGGAAAAGGAGAAATCCTGAGATATCTGCAGGGGGATTCTCAGTATCAACTGGGAAACAGAAATTCACTGCTCAGGCGAAAACTGCCACGAAAGCAACTCCAAATAACTCCGCTGGGGAACAACTCACAAAGGGAGAACAGATCATCCATGTAGAATCTAACTGCACAAGCAACTCTACTGGGGAAAACTGTCAGCCACTACATCGGGGATAAACCCACTGAGGGAAAAATAGATCACAAAAGTAGATTCTGCAACAAGCCACTCTACTAGGGATCAAAAGCATCAGGAAATCCCCCCAATCTCTGGATGATAGATCACCAACCAACCCTACTGGGGAAAAGAAGATTTCAACAGGCAAAAAGCAACTCTGTTGAGGATACCAACTCTGGTGGGGACTCTGGGGAAAAGGGGGAATATCACCGATACAATCCACCATACCATAAATCTACTGGCGGCTTTACTGGGGAATCCACTGGGGATGAGGAGGAGAGCTGGGGATCAACCACCAAATGCTGAATCTTCCAAGAGAAACCCAACCACTGCTGAGGAGGAAAATAAACACTGCTCTGCTGAAGGGATAAGAGGTGAAAACCTCAACAACGCTCTGATGGGGAGAAATATAGCATAAAATGCAGTATATCATATCAACAACTCTGCCAGCGATTGTGCTGAGGAAAGTGATGAAATACCGGGATGTCAACCCATCCACCACTGAATCTTCCAAAAGAAGCACCCATGCTGAGGAAAGAACATATTGTTGGAGAGGATTGTAAAGTCCTAACAAACACTCTGCTTAGGGAACAACCCCAACAAAAGCTCTTCTTGGGGAACAACCCCAACAACAATCTGGAGAAAAAGGATACAACTATGCCAGGAATATGAACAAATGTCTTACCTGTTTGGAAATCATGCCACCCTTGGGAGAGCACTGAGAAATTCTTAAGTATCCTTTCATCATTGTGAATGTTCACTTTGTTTAAAACAACAAATTTTGAAAAATTTTATTTGTTTAAAACAATGACATTTTATCAATTAAAACATGCAAAACATTTGTTGAATTGAAACAAATAAGAGTGCAAATAATTGGATAAAAGCTCAAATTTATTTGATGGAATGGTAGCCTGCAAATGGCAAGACTCCATAGATCTGTACAAATTTGAAATCAGTGATATATATTGGAAGAGGGCTACATTGAACATAATGATCCTTTCTCTACCAATTTGAATCTCGATGTATTCGAAGCTTCAGTTGACGACGAATCGAGAATCTCTGACGAACAGACAGCTACGGAACAGAAAGTCTTGTCAGGATGCAGTTACTTGCCAAATCCCTAATTTTTGCCTAGATTGCCCCAGGGCGAGGTGCTCAATCTAGCGGGATGCAAATATTCTTTTTATGTCTCTAAATTTTGCCTGGATCGCCCTTTCGGGTTTTCCACCGAGACGCTCATTTTTGCCTAAGCCGCCCTTTCGGGTTTTCAACTTACCGAGCTATTCTGTTTTTATTTTGCATACTTTCTTTTTTTTTAGGAAAAGTATTTCTTGACTGCATCTGAATTCACAGGACGAGTGAAATCCTCCCCATCAATAGTTGTAAGCATCAAAGCACCGCCTGAAAAGGCTCTCTTAACAACATATGGACCTTCATAGTTTGGAGTCCACTTGCCCCTGGAATCAGGCGCGAAAGACAAGACTTTCTTGAGCACGAGGTCACCTTCTCGGAACACACGAGGCTTGACCTTCTTATCGAATGCTTTCTTCATTCTCTGCTGATATAACTGACCATGACACATGGCAGTCAATCGCTTCTCTTCAATCAAATTCAACTGGTCATAACGATTCTGAATCCATTCAGCATCAATCAACTTGGCTTCCATCAAGACTCGCATTGATGGGATCTCCACCTCTACTGGGAGAACAACCTCCATGCCATAAACAAGAGAGAAAGGGGTTGCCCCTGTTGAAGTGCGTACAGATGTGCGATATCCATGCAAAGCAAATGGCAGCATCTCATGCCAATCTTTGTACGTGATTGTCATCTTCTGGATAATCTTCTTGATATTCTTGTTAGCAGCTTCAACAGCCCCATTCATCTTAGGTCTGTAAGGAGAGGAATTATGGTGTGCAATCTTGAACTCAGCGCACAACTCTTCCATCATCTTATTATTCAGATTAGATCCATTATCAGTAATGATCTTATCTGGCACACCATAACGGCAAATCAACTGGTTCTTAATAAACTTCACAACCACATGCCTGGTCACATTCGCATACGAAGCGGCTTCAACCCATTTGGTGAAGTAATCAATTGCTACGAGAATAAACCGGTGTCCGTTGGACGCTTTCGGCTCAATCATGCCGATCATGTCAATTCCCCACATAGAGAAAGGCCATGGTGATGAAATCACATTCAGAAGTGTCGGAGGAATATGAATCTTATCCGCGTAAATCTGACACTTGTGGCATTTCTTCACATATTTGCAGCAATCAGACTCCATTGTCAGCCAATAGTAGTCTGCTCTCAGCATCTTTCTAGCCATGGCATGTCCATTGGAATGAGTACCAAATGAACCTTCATGGACCTCAGTCATCAACAGGTTTGCTTCGTGTCTATCCACGCATCTGAGCAAAACCATGTCGAAATTTCTCTTATACAACACTTCACCACTGAGGTAGAAACTGCCTGACAACCTTCTCAAAGTTTTCCTATCTTTCACAGATGCCCCAGGCGGGTAGACCTGGTTCTGGAGGAAATTCTTGATATCAAACTACCAAGGCTTGTCATCATTCTCTTCTTCAACTGCAAATACGTGAGCTGGTCTATCCAAGCGCATCACGGTGATGTTGGGAACTTCATTCCAATACTTGACTACAATCATTGAAGCAAGCGTAGCAAGCGCATCTGCCATCCGATTATCCTCTCGAGGAATATGATGAAAGTCAACTTCTGTAAAGAACGTTGAAATCCTTCTTGCATAATCTCTATACAGAATGAGACCAGGCTGATTCATCTCCCATTCACCCTTGATCTGATTGACAACCAGGGCCGAATCACCATACACATCGAGATGTTTGATTCTCAAGTCAATACATTCTTCCAAACCCATAATACAGGCTTCATACTCAGCCATATTATTCGTGCATTTGAAAGTTAGCCTTGTTGTAAAAGGAATATGCGTGCCATGAGGAGTGATAATTACTGCCCCAATTCCATTTCCATACTGATTCACAGCGCCATCAAACACCATCGTCCATCTAGAACCAGGTTCCGGACCTTCATCAAGTGTAGGCTCATCACAATCTTTCATTTTCAAATACAGAATCTCCTCATCTGGGAAGTCGTACTGAACAGACTGATGATCTTCAATCGGCTGGTGCGCTAAATGGTCAGCCAATATACTTTCTAAGCTCGATACTCGATATCATACTCAGACAACAACATCTGCCAACGGGCAATCCTCCCTGTTAAAGCAGGCTTCTCGAAGATATACTTGATCGGATCCATTCGGGATATCAACCAAGTTGTATGATTTATCATGTACTGGCGCAAACGCTTAGCAACCCAAGCCAAAGCACAACACGTCTTCTCAAGCATAGAGTACCGAGACTCACAATCAGTAAACTTCTTACTGAGGTAGTAGATAGCAGATTCTTTGTTCCCTGATTCATCTTGTTGACCGAGTACACAACCCATCGAGTCTTCAAGAACAGTCAAATACATGATCAGAGGTCTTCCTTCTACAGGCGGAGACAAGATCGGAGGTTCAGACAGATACTCTTTGATACTGTCGAAAGCTTTCTGGCAATCCTCGGTCCAATCATGAGACTGATCTTTCTGGAGGAGCTTGAATATCGACGCACATGTGGCAGTCATGTGGGATATAAATCTGGAAATGTAGTTCAAGCGGCCAAGAAAACCTCGGACTTGATTTTCAGTTTTGGGTGCAGGCATCTCCTGTATTGCTTTGACCTTTGCAGGATCAACCTCAATACCTCTTTCGCTGACAACAAAACCCAACAACTTGCCGGAACGAACTCCAAATGTACATTTGTTCGGATTGAGACGAAGCCTAAACTTCCTCAAACGCTGAAAAAGCTTCAACAAATACTCAACATGCTCAACTTCCGTTCGGGACTTAGCAATCATATCATCAACATAGACCTCTATCTCCTTGTGCATCATATCATGAAACAAGGTAGTCATAGCACGTTGATACGTGGCTCTGGCGTTCTTCAAACCGAAGGGCATCACTCGATAACAGAATGTTCCCCAAGGTGTGATGAATGTTGTCTTCTCCATATCCTCGGGTGCCATCTTGATTTGATTATATCCGGAAAATCCGTCCATAAAGGAAAAGACTTTGAATTTAGCTGTATTGTCTACCAACATATCAATGTGTGGTAGAGGGAAATCATCTTTAGGACTAGCCTTATTCAAATCTCTGTAATCATTACACATACGGACTTTTTCGTCCTTCTTAGGCACGGGCACAATATTGGCCACCCATTGAGGATATGTAGAAGTCACCAAAAACCCCGCATCAATTTGCTTCTGAACTTCCTCTTTGATTTTCACTGCCATATCTGGATGAGTTCTTCTGAGCTTCTGCTTCACAGGCACGCACTCAGGCTTCAAAGGCAGGAAATGTTGCACAATATTTGTATCTAGACTCGGCATGTCTTCATACGACCAAGCAAAGATATCGGAATATTCTCGTAGCAAACTGATCAACCCCTTCTTGACAGACTCTTCAAGAAGTGCCCCAATCTTCACCATACGAACACAATCTTCAGACCCCAAATTAACTGTTTCCAGATCTTCGAGAAGCGGCTGAATGATCTTCTTCTCGTGCTCAAGGAGACAGGTAATCTCATCAGGAATCTCTTCAACATCATCTTCCTCTGCCTCGAATACAGGGAATTCAAAATTGGGAGATGGCGTTGGATCATTATGTTCAATGGGTTTTAGAATCAACCTGCATAATGATTTTGGTTAATAAAAAACTTTAGAATTTAAACAAGCAAACCATTATGCAGATGAAAAAGATTGCTTTTATTCTTGTTTTTAGGGTTTTTTGTGATCATTGATTTCATGCAAAAGCAAAAAGTGAAAACAAATGGAAAAACAAATGTTTAACAATGCATTAATTGAATGAAATATCATTGTATAAATGCTTCCAACAATGTCATCACTTCTCCTTTTGGCATGGGAGAAGGGTTTTGAACAAAGTGAACAAATTACGCTGACTTATGAATGACCGTAGGAACATCCACAACGACCCAATTGTGGCAGATCCCGCCAGGGATAACAAAGTTGCTCAAATCCTCTGCATCCTCTTCCGGAATAGCAGCAGCTTCCTCAGCTTGATCAGCATGGATGAAACCTCCGCTTTTGAACAGCCCTTGCTCATTAAAGACCCCAGAAGAATAGCCAATGCCAGCCCGGGATTTATTGTCTTCCAGCTTAATCATCTTCCCCAAACCAGCAACTGCACCACATTCAATGGCCAGTTTCGTATCACGATAGGAAGCAAATGAAAGAGACTTCTTCTCAATCGGCTCAACTATAGATAAAGCTTGGAAAGGCCTTCCAACTTCATCCTCAGCATCAATATATGAGAAAGAAGACAAGTGGCTAACCAGGAGAGCCTTTTCTCCCCCTACCACAACCAGTTTTTTGTTCTTCACGAATTTCAGCTTCTGGTGTAGGGTGGATGTCACGGCGCCAGCCTCGTGAATCCATGGTCTACCAAGGAGACAACTATAAGATGGGTGGATATCCATTACCTGGAAGGTAACTTGGAAATCACTTGGTCCAATCTTGATTGGGAGATCAACTTCCTCAATCACGGTCTTACGCGACCCATCGAAAGCCTTCACAACAATACCACTCTGCCTCATGGGAGGCCCCTGATACGACAATCTCGAAAGAGTGGTCTTTGGCAGTACATTCAAAGATGACCCAGTGTCCACCAACACGTTGAACATGGAGTCAGTCTTGCAATTCATAGAAATATGTAACGCCATATTGTGGTCTCTTCCCTCCTCAGGGAGATCAGCGTCACAGAAACTCAAAGTGTTGCAAGCAGTAATGTTTGCAACAATACTGTCAAACTGTTCTATCGTGACATCGTGATCAACATAAGCCAGGTAGTAGATGGCATGCTCTTTCCTACCTGTCTCGTCGTGTTGACCGAGAACACAACCCATGGAATTGTCTAGTACTGTCAAATACATAATCAGCGGTCTCCCTGGGACCGGAGGCACAAGGATACGAGTATTCTGCAAATACTCTTTTATCTTCTCGAACGCCCTTTGACAATCATCATTCCACCTGATAGCCTGATCTTTTCTCAACAATTTGAATATTGGCTCACACGTGGCTGTTAGGTGAGAGATGAACCTTGCAATGTAGTTCAACCTCCCTAAGAAACCACAGACTTGTTTCTCTGTTCTTGGCTCAGGCATTTCCTGTATCGCTTTCACTTTGGCCAGATCCACCTCAATCCCTTTTCCGCTAACAACAAAACCCAGTAGTTTTCCAGATCTCACTGTAGCGGTGTATTCGTCACTTTATGATTTATTGATTAAATCAAAAGCAAAGCATACAAAGAATCGAGTCGCCACCGCACTTTTATTTATCCAAAGGAATGGCTAAAAAGCGAACAAAAGCCTAAGAAGTTTTACACATAGAAAACTAATGAAAAGATTAGAGATCTGGGTAAGGGGTAAATTACGTAATGGGAAGGTGTTAGGCACCCAAAACGTCCTAGGTACTCCTAGGGTGCCCTTTTCACACTTGTTGTAAGAAATGTTATTTGTTTATGAAATATTTATTGTGCAAACATGGATGGAAGGGATGAGAAAAGAATATACAATTTTTATTATTTTTGTGTTTGAACGGATGAACCCGTTGCCTACGTACCTTTCCATGGAAGGCAAGGATCAAAACGCCGTAGTTCGGCTAAAAGATTTCCAAAATATGAGTGGATTCATTTTAAACAAAAACCCTAAGGTCTTTCGTTATCCACGGGAGAAAACTCAACCTTATACAAACAACAAGTCCACCATGTGAGAAAAGCTTCAACTTGCTAGTGAGGGGTTAACCCTATAATAAATAAGGAAGTCTTACAATTCAATCACTAAGGATAAAAGGTGAGATTAACATCAACCAACTAGGATAAATCAAACCTATGGCTAATGTATGAAAACTTATCAAGGATGGACAAAGCCACAAAACAATTGAATGAGTGAGATTAACCAATTAGGATTTATTCATAAAAGATGGTCAAAGTATGATTAGAATTCAATTTAAAAGAAGTATTATGAAAATGAAGTTTGGAAAATCAAAGGCCTAAAGCCTAGGTTTCTAATTTGAAAAGAGATGAAAAATGTTTGCACAATGTTTTTCAAGTTTTGGATTAACATGCAAATGGAGGTTTAAAGAGACAAAAGGATGGGAGGGTGAGGAAGTAAAACTTCTTACAGGTTCACCTCTTGAGATCATATGTAGATGATTCAAGTGATTCCTTTGGAATAGGCAACAAGCAAATAAGCAAATGAACAAAGCAAAATTGATACCGGATGCCAATCGATGGACTTACACCAATCTCACAAACAAAGGTGGATACCGGATACCAATCAATGGATTTACACCAATCTCCTAAAACAAAACGATGATACCAGATGCCAATCAATGGACTTACACTAGTCTCACAAACAAACATGGATACCGGATACCAATCAATGGATTTACACCAATCTCCTAAAACAAAACAATGATACCAGATGCCAATCAATGGACTTACACTATCTCTCAAAACAAAATAACAAAGATACCAGATGCCAATCAATGGACTTATACTAGTCTCCCACCATATCATAGGAACAAATGCCAAGTAATGGACTTATGCTTGTCTCCACCATGGACAAAGTAAAATGCTATAAAGCAAATTTTATGAAATGATATACAAATGATGATGATAATTGTACAAAGGCACACTCAAGCAAATATGCACAGATGAATCAAGTAAGCAAACAAACAAGTTAATTAGCACACATTATATACAATCAATTAGGCTCAATCAAGGTTAGACTTTACAGTCAACTGGAATGGGGTAATTTGTGCTCTTAACCCTAACATTGAGAGTTAGGGTGAAGCAGATGAAATGGAGATGAGGGGTGTGCCTCATAGCTCTTATCCCTGGCCTGGGAGAGCTTTAAACAATAGAGTGTGTGGGAGTTCAGAAAGTTGGAACTCTTCTCCACAAGTGAATGACTCTATAAGATCTTGGGTTGATATCCACAATGCATCAACATGTTATGTGAGCAAAGGGATGACACACTGAATAGTAGGAGATGGATTACACATCTCTTTTATCTACCAATTGCCTCATAAGAGGACTTTTCCTGCTTGGCACAAAAAGTAAACAATCACAAGCATTGCCTCTTAAGGAGGACTTCAGACAGGTGCCTACCAATAACAGTAGGTCTTCCAGACTACATGAAGATTATAGGTTATACCTAAGTGGTTAAGCAACCAAGCAAAAGCAAGTTCAAAGTGAACTTAAGCAACTTATGTACCTGTGGAAACATCAAACAAATCAGTACACAACTCAGACAACTAAACACCAGTCAATATCAACAGTCAAACCCAATAAGCAAAGGCATAAGCCACAAGTCAAGCTCAAATGAGTTAACAACCCTACAAAACACACAATGTTAGTAGTCAAAAGTAAACATAAAATGCTCAAGTGATGGAGCATCATGAACCATATAACTTGGATGTTCAACCTGAAATCAAAGCTCAAACATGAGAGGCAAACCACTAGGTCAAAGCCTAGGGTCAAAGATGGAGAAAAAATTCAAAACAGAAGCTGAAAATAAACATGAATCAACTTCAAACACATCTTGAAACAATCCAAAAGGTCTCACATCAATATCAATAACCAAATCCATTTCATGATCAATTGAAGTTCAAGACTATTTTAAAGCTCAAATGTGACCAACCAGAATGAAAAATCTCAATTAAATCAGAAATGATTCAAATAATTCCAAGAAAATTCATGTTCATTCACAACACTCATATCAAGCATCATACAAAAAACCAGAACAATTGGAATTCATTTGGTAAGGCAAACACATCACATAATATGAACAAGCAAAGGTGTGACACAAATTGTCACACCTACCTTAACATGATCATAAAACAGCAATGGCACATGATAAAAATACCAAATCAACATCATAGTTTCACGCAAAGTGTCTAGTTTCATCATGTAAAATTTCAGAAGCATTGGATTAAAAATGAGCATTTCACAAATGATATGGCATAGCAAGGTACAAAATGCATATATGTTCACATACCCTAGCACAAATTATTTTCCAGCCAAGCACAATTTTGAAATTAATCATCAAAAAATAATAGACAAGATAAGGAATGCAATGCAAAAATCCTCATATTTTTTGGAGCATTTTTCAAATTAATATGAATTTTATAAGATGATGGAAAAATAAAAAATGATGAGAAGCATGGTACATGAATACATGAGGAAAATAAATGAAGCACATTTGAAAATATGCAATGCTGAGAATCGAACTGAAGCACAATTTGAATGTGGCGTGCTGAAGTGAAACGCAGCCGTTTCATTAATTGACTTGGCCCGTCAATGCACATGTGGCCAAGTCAACGCGCTACAGGCCAATCAAAACGCCAGGCAGATGCAAACATGGACCAATGCATGAACAAACCTAGCTAACGCATGCATGGCACAAAAATTCGCAGGAAATCATGAACATTGCATCAGAATCCGCAGGAAAACTGGAAACAGCAAGAACATATGAAGAACACGATGAAGATCATGAAGATCTTCATCCAATTTTCCAGAAAAAATCCAAAGTATCCAGAAATTATCCACAAGCATACTAATCAAATCCTCATGCAATGCACATCAAAGATCCATAATCAATTTAACATAAAACAATGAAACAAGCATGGATCGAAGAGATTAAGAATCATGCATCAAACTTCAAGCTAACCTATCTCGGTCAATTTGGCGTGGAATTCAGTGGTTTAAAGCTCAGAATACTCAGCATTAAGAGATCTATAACAATAGCATAATGAAATTGAGAAATAAGAGGATCGATTTGGAACCTCTTTGAAGTGCAGAACTGAAATTCGATGGATCCAAGGCCTTGTGATGCTTCGATGCTCCTCCAATATACTTGTATGATTGATTGGAAGAAGAATTGAGGCCTAATTGTGCATGATCTCTCAAAAATCTGAATTCACCATTGATGCTTCCAAGCTTCGAGCATGCTTCAAACTGCAACAAATCTCTTGATTCCACATGAAAATCCACTCAAGAACTCTTCAGGACCAAGGATCAAGTGATGGAATGTGATTTGGTTTGAAGAAATTTGAAGAAAATTTGAGAGAAAAAGTTTGATGAATTTTCTAGATCTGAAATTTGTGAGTGTTGTTAGTGAAAAACAGTTAGGGTTTCAGTTATATACCTCCTACTAATCATGCTCCTAATCAGGTTTAGGCAAATGGTAATTGGAATTAGTAAAATGGAGTGTGAATGCAAATTTGGGATTTTCACCCTATGCATGAAATGCATGGTGAATAGTGCACGAAAATTCATTTGATTTCACTTAAAATTTCATTTTGGAGCTATTGGCAATGATAGAATGTTCAAATAATTGACCAATTTTAAACTTTAAAATTTCCCTCCAAAAATCAAGTGAAATACCAAATGTTCATGTGATCAAAATGCATGTCATGTAATGCAAGATTTGGAAACTAGAGGTCAAGAGAAGAATGTACAAAAAAGAGCCATCCAATTTGGAGCTTTGGTTGAGAAGTTATGCACATTTGAATCTTCAAGTACACTTGGCCATGATTTGATCATATCTCCTTAACCACACATGAGAAATTGATGATCTTGGACTTTTTAGAAATGGGAGATAAAGATCTACAACTTTCATGTTCAACAAAATTTCATTTGAAGCTTTCTTGATGATGGAATTTGAAGTTGAAGTTAGGTTAAAACCTTTCCATTTTTGGCAAATTCAAATTATAGGTCACTTTCTATTTTTGGAAAGTCTTGACCTGACTTTATTTTCTTCAATGTTGATGTTTGAAATGTAAAATGAGACTTGTTTGAACATGAATGAAGTATTTCTAATCACTTCCCACCTCCAAATCCACAGTTGACTGGACAGTTGACTTTCTAGGCCTCCAGTTGACCTGACAATGTTCTGATGAAATTCAAGCCTCTACCACTTGGGATTTTGATTCAAAATGATATCATAGTTCATATGAACTCTTGTGAATGATTGTGGGGTCCAAATTCTCAAGAATGGCCACCATCTATTGCTCAATGAATGCCTTTGACTGCTTTGACCTATTTTATGCTTCATCTGCAAGACAAGGGTTAGATGACATAATTTTGTACTTTTGGGTTAGTGATAAAAAGAAAAAGCAATGATATACAAATGCAATACATGCTTGGTGATCAAGAACCACTCTCAAAAAGATAACCCACCCACATGGAAGGAAGCAAGGTGCACAATGATCCTTGAGGCAATGAGATGATATGATATGATGCCGTGAGGGATCTTAGGGACAAAATTGGGGTCTTACAGATGCCCCTATTTAAGGTCATTCTAGCCGGAGAAGTGAAGTTTAGAAATCTTCATCTCGACGCGGTAGAATGGGCTTAAATAACAGTAATGAGACAAATTTTGGTCCCTAAGAGACCTCATGATGTAGATGTATGCATGCAAAAGAAACAACTCTGTGGGGGATATGGGTCCACAAGGAAGAAAAGACGATCCATCGGAGTAATACACTCACCAGGAACAGAGACTCTAATAGGACTCTCATGGGGATAAGAAAAAGAAAAAAGAATGCGTGAGCAGGACACAACTCTGAATTAGGGTAAAACTGACACTGCGTGAACAAGATACGACTGGACTGGAGACCTCACTGGGGAGAAGAACTCAAACAGGGAAAAGAAGAATTCCAAAGGAGGACACATCCATTGGAAGGACTCAAGCTAACTCAAACTATCCACGAAGGATACCTCGGATAAAAATCCAGACTCGGACCAGGGAAAAGATTCACAAAGAATCTCCCTGCCGGGGAAACATTGCATATATTGGGGAAAACACCAATACAACAAAAGGGTAAAATCACAATAGGAAACTCCACCGGAGAAATGTCTAACAAAAAGACTCTCCTGGGGAAGCAACAAAGAATGAGGTTTTACCGGTATAAGGGTAACAAACTCAGGAAGAATGAATATCTAAGACCAGTATAAGGGTGAGAGATATCAATCAACCAAACATCTGAGAAAGACCTGAAAAAGGTACATCAACTCAGGAAAATCTGACTCCACAGGGGACTAAGGTCATAATAGGGAGCAGAAAGGAAGGAACACCAGGGATACCGGTTACTGGGTATATAATAGGTAATCGACCAAATCGTGAATTGGTATATATGCCAAAACACTCATCATCCGAAAGGAGGGCTTGAAAAAGAAAATCGACTTACAGGATGGACATTCGAATCCACAACGGGAAAACGAATCTTACTCAGCTGGGGAAACAAACCCAAAGAGCGCATGAGGTATAATATCCATTACCGTCAGAACATGGATAGTATACTTGCATGAGATATATCATCTATTACCGTCAGAACGTAGATAATACACTCGCATGGAAGGAAACACCAGGGATACCGGTTACTGGGTATATAATAGGTGACCTACCGAAAACGTGAATTGGTATATATGCCAAAACACTCATCTTCCAAAACACAAACTTGTTAAAGGATGGATATTCGATTCTGCAAAGAATATGAATCTTATTCCGCTGGGGAAAATCAACAAAGGATTCCAACCAAAGAGTGCATGAGATATATTATTCATTACCGTCAGAACGTGAATAATACACTCGAAAAGGAAGAGACCCCAGTGATACCGGTTACTGGGTATATAATAGGTGGCCAACCAAAAAGAGAGACAATCGTTACCAACAACAACAGGGCAAACGAAAGATAACTCACAGGGGATAAATTGCAAGCATCCGGCAATTATCCAAGAAACACACAAATAATCGATTCCACAAAGGAATACGAATCTTACTCGACTGGGGATGCACAACAGGCTTCGACTGAAGAGTGCATGAGATATATTATCCATTACCGTCAGAACGTGGATAACATACTCGCATGGAAGATTATCCACAACCGGTTACTGGGTTAATAAAGGATAAATCGACCGAAAAGAAAGGCATCGGGATACCAAAACTAGGTATATAAAGATGACCGATCAAAGGGAGCAACAATCATTACCAAGCAAAAGGGTAAATGAAAGAAGACTCACTAGGGATGAATTGCATAAACAACAATTATCCACAAGGACTTGCTGGGGATACAATTGCTAGCAACCGGCAATTGTCCAGGAGCAAGGAGGGAATATCAACATCGAATATTGAATAAAGATAACCACAAAGAGTAACCATCATAGGTTAGGATGAACAACAAGGTTAACTCTGCAAAGGGGAGAAATTAGAGTTTGCAACTACCGAATACGGGGTAGAAAACCAAAGACTCAACTGAGGATAGGGTGAATGAATGCCAAATACTGAGCAATTATTCAACTTATTCCACAGGGGGACACGGACTCCGTTGGGGATAAAACCACAACAGCACAAAATCCACCACCAACCAGAACGAACCACAAAGGTTACCTCTGCTAGGGGAAAAGAGATAGGACTTACAACTACCGAATACGGGGTAGTAGCCACAACTCCGATGAGGATAAAAAAGTAGGGTTTACATCTACCGAATACTGGGTAGAAAACCAACAACTCCGTGCGGGGAATGAAAGAATCACAAATCCGCACGGGAAACAACATAGGGTTTATAACAAACCACAAACTGCTGGAGAGCAGGAAAATAGGATTTACGACTACCGACTACTGGGTAGAAAACCATCGACTCTCGCTGAGGAATAAAAGGTATATAACCATAAATTCCGCCAAGAAGAGGGAACATAGGACTTACAACTACCGGTATAAGGGTAGAGGCCCAAAAGATTCCGCTGGGGATAAGATGAATTATTGCCGGTTACTGGGCAATTCATTCATTTATTCCACAGGGAAGCACAAGAAACGGTTGACAAATGTCAATTCGGGATCAAGCCGAAAAGACAGACTGAATCAAGACTCATCCTTTGAGGATATAACTCAATAGGAAGATCCATCCCAATATATGTGTTGGGAGGAAACGGAAGAAACCATCATCCACGAGGATATATCTCAGTGGGGAACTGCAGAAGGAGAGACAGACACTTTCTGTTTATGGGGCTGACTCTAAATTGAGAGATTAAACACCCGATATCTGCTTGGAGAGATCTATTGGAGAGATCGATAACACCCATAGCAGGAGACAACAAACAAGAGATATATGGCAAAAAATGTAACATGAATATCTGAATGTTTATGATTATGCATGAATATGCGTGATTTATGTTTGATGAATGCTGACAAAACAAACATTTCTAACACAAACAGGCCCAGGGATCAAACACCCGGTACTACACTTCCAGAGGAAAGTCCAACTGGAAAGCCAATCTGCTGGAGATCTATATGCTGAAAAGCAAAGATCTACGGGGAGGCAAAAGATCAGAGATATCAGGAAATCACAAAATCTCCGAGTGATGGATCAGCAATCAACCCAACTGGGGAACAGAAAGTCACAACAGGCAACAACGGCCACAAAGACAAATCTGTTGGGGAAAAGGAGAAATCCTGAGATATCTGCAGGGGGATTCTCAGTATCAACTGGGAAACAGAAATTCACTGCTCAGGCGAAAACTGCCACGAAAGCAACTCCAAATAACTCCGCTGGGGAACAACTCACAAAGGGAGAACAAATCATCCATGTAGAATCTAACTGCACAAGCAACTCTACTGGGGAAAACTGTCAGCCACTACATCGGGGATAAACCCACTGAGGGAAAAATAGATCACAAAAGTAGATTCTGCAACAAGCCACTCTACTAGGGATCAAAAGCATCAGGAAATCCCCCCAATCTCTGGATGATAGATCACCAACCAACCCTACTGGGGAAACAGAGATTTCAACAGGCAAAAAGCAACTCTGTTGAGGATACCAACTCTGGCGGGGACTCTGGGGAAAAGGGGGAATATCACCGATACAATCCACCATACCACAAATCTACTGGCGGCTTTACTGGGGAATCCACTGGGGATGAGGAGGAGAGTTGGGGATCAACCACCAAATGCTGAATCTTCCAAGAGAAACCCAACCACTGCTGAGGAGGAAAATAAACACTGCTCTGCTGAAGGGATAAGAGGTGAAAACCTCAACAACGCTCTGATGGGGAGAAATATAGCATAAAATGCAGTATATCATATCAACAACTCTGCCAGCGACTGTGCTGAGGAAAGTGATGAAATACCGGGATGTCAACCCATCCACCACTGAATCTTCCAAAAGAAGCACCCATGCTGAGGAAAGAACATATTGTTGGAGAGGATTGTAAAGTCCTAACAAACACTCTGCTTAGGGAACAACCCCAACAAAAGCTCTTCTTGGGGAACAACCCCAACAACAATCTGGAGAAAAAGGATACAACTATGCCAGGAATATGAACAAATGTCTTACCTGTTTGGAAATCATGCCACCCTTGGGAGAGCACTGAGAAATTCTTAAGTATCCTTTCATCATTGTGAATGTTCACTTTGTTTAAAACAACAAATTTTGAAAAATTTTATTTGTTTAAAACAATGACATTTTATCAATTAAAACATGCAAAACATTTGTTGAATTGAAACAAATAAGAGTGCAAATAATTGGATAAAAGCTCAAATTTATTTGATGGAATGGTAGCCTGCAAATGGCAAGACTCTAAAGATCTGTACAAATTTGAAATCAGTGATATATATTGGAAGAGGGCTACATTGAACATAATGATCCTTTCTCTACCAATTTGAATCTCGATGTATTCGAAGCTTCAGTTGACGACGAATCGAGAATCTCTGACGAACAGACAGCTACGGAACAGAAAGTCTTGTCAGGATGCAGTTACTTGCCAAATCCCTAATTTTTGCCTAGATTGCCCCAGGGCGAGGTGCTCAATCTAGCGGGATGCAAATATTCTTTTTATGTCTCTAACTTTTGCCTGGATCGCCCTTTCGGGTTTTCCACCGAGACGCTCATTTTTGCCTAAGCCGCCCTTTCGGGTTTTCAACTTAGCGAGCTATTCTGTTTTTCTTTTGCATACTTTCTTTTTTTTTAGGCAAAGTATTTCTTGACTGCATCTGAATTCACAGGACGAGTGAAATCCTCCCCATCCATAGTTGTAAGCATCAAAGCACCGCCTGAAAAGGCTCTCTTAACAACATATGGACCTTCATAGTTTGGAGTCCATTTGCCCCTGGAATCAGGCGCGAAAGACAAGACTTTCTTGAGCACGAGGTCACCTCCTCGGAACACACGAGGCTTGACCTTCTTATCGAATGCTTTCTTCATTCTCTGCTGATATAACTGACCATGACACATGGCAGTCAATCGCTTCTCTTCAATCAAATTCAACTGGTCATAACGACTCTGAATCCATTCAGCATCAATCAACTTGGCTTCCATCAAGACTCGCATTGATGGGATCTCCACCTCTACTGGGAGAACAACCTCCATGCCATAAACAAGAGAGAAAGGGGTTGCCCCTGTTGAAGTGCGTACAGATGTGCGATATCCATGCAAAGCAAATGGCAGCATCTCATGCCAATCTTTGTACGTGATTGTCATCTTCTGGATAATCTTCTTGATATTCTTGTTAGCAGCTTCAACAGCCCCATTCATCTTAGGTCTGTAAGGAGAGGAATTATGGTGTGCAATCTTGAACTCAGCGCACAAGTCTTCTGTCATCTTATTATTCAGATTAGATCCATTATCAGTAATGATCTTATCTGGCACACCATAACGGCAAATCAACTGGTTCTTAATAAACTTCACAACCACATGCCTGGTCACATTCGCATACGAAGCGGCTTCAACCCATTTGGTGAAGTAATCAATTGCTACGAGAATAAACCGGTGTCCGTTGGACGCTTTCGGCTCAATCATGCCGATCATGTCAATTCCCCACATAGAGAAAGGCCATGGTGATGAAATCACATTCAGAAGTGTCGGAGGAATATGAATCTTATCCGCGTAAATCTGACACTTGTGGCATTTCTTCACATATTTGCAGCAATCAGACTCCATTGTCAGCCAATAGTAGTCTGCTCTCAGCATCTTTCTAGCCATGGCATGTCCATTGGAATGAGTACCAAATGAACCTTCATGGACCTCAGTCATCAACAGGTTTGCTTCGTATCTATCCACGCATCTGAGCAAAACCATGTCGAAATTTCTCTTATACAGCACTTCACCACTGAGGTAGAAACTGCCTGACAACCTTCTCAAAGTTTTCCTATCTTTCACAGATGCCCCAGGCGGGTAGACCTGGTTCTGGAGGAAATTCTTGATATCAAAATACCAAGGCTTGTCATCATTCTCTTCTTCAACTGCAAATACGTGAGCTGGTCTATCCAAGCGCATCACGGTGATGTTGGGAACTTCATTCCAATACTTGACTACAATCATTGAAGCAAGCGTAGCAAGCGCATCTGCCATCCGATTATCCTCTCGAGGAATATGATGAAAGTCAACTTCTGTAAAGAACGTTGAAATCCTTCTTGCATAATCTCTATACGGAATGAGACCAGGCTGATTCATCTCTCATTCACCCTTGATCTGATTGACAACAAGGGCCGAATCACCATACACATCGAGATGTTTGATTCTCAAGTCAATACATTCTTCCAAACCCATAATACAGGCTTCATACTCAGCCATATTATTCGTGCATTTGAAAGTTAGCCTTGTTGTAAAAGGAATATGCGTGCCATGAGGAGTGATAATTACTGCCCCAATTCCATTTCCATACTGATTCACAGCGCCATCAAACACCATCGTCCATCTAGAACCAGGTTCCGGACCTTCATCAAGTGTAGGCTCATCACAATCTTTCATTTTCAAATACAGAATCTCCTCATCTGGGAAGTCGTACTGAACAGACTGATGATCTTCAATTGGCTGGTGCGCTAAATGGTCAGCCAATATACTACCTTTAATAACTTTCTGAGCTCGATACTTGATATCATACTCAGACAACAACATCTGCCAACGGGCAATCCTCCCTGTTAAAGCAGGCTTCTCGAAGATATACTTGATCGGATCCATTCGGGATATCAACCAAGTTGTATGATTTATCATGTACTGGCGCAAACGCTTAGCAGCCCAAGCCAAAGCACAACACGTCTTCTCAAGCATAGAGTACCGAGACTCACAATCAGTAAACTTCTTACTGAGGTAGTAGATAGCAGATTCTTTCTTCCCTGATTCATCTTGTTGACCGAGTACACAACCCATCGAGTCTTCAAGAACAGTCAAATACATGATCAGAGGTCTTCCTTCTACAGGCGGAGACAAGATCAGAGGTTCAGACAGATACTCTTTGATACTGTCGAAAGCTTTCTGGCAATCCTCGGTCCAATCATGAGACTGATCTTTCTGGAGGAGCTTGAATATCGGCGCACATGTGGCAGTCATGTGGGATATAAATCTGGAAATGTAGTTCAAGCGGCCAAGAAAACCTCGGACTTGCTTTTCAGTTTTGGGTGCAGGCATCTCCTGTATTGCTCTGACCTTTGCAGGATCAACCTCAATACCTCTTTCGCTGACAACAAAACCCAACAACTTGCCGGAACGAACTCCAAATGTACATTTGTTCGGATTGAGACGAAGCCTAAACTTCCTCAAACGCTGAAAAAGCTTCAACAAATACTCAACATGCTCAACTTCCGTTCGGGACTTAGCAATCATATCATCAACATAGACCTCTATCTCCTTGTGCATCATATCATGAAACAAGGTAGTCATAGCACGTTGATACGTGGCTCCGGCGTTCTTCAAACCGAAGGGCATCACTCGATAACAGAATGTTCCCCAAGGTGTGATGAATGTTGTCTTCTCCATATCCTCGGGTGCCATCTTGATTTGATTATATCCGGAAAATCCGTCCATAAAGGAAAAGACTTTGAATTTAGCTGTATTGTCTACCAACATATCAATGTGTGGTAGAGGAAAATCATCTTTAGGACTAGCCTTATTCAAATCTCTGTAATCAACACACATACGGACTTTTCCGTCCTTCTTAGGCACGGGCACAATATTGGCCACCCATTGAGGATATGTAGAAGTCACCAGAAACCCCGCATCAATTTGCTTATGAACTTCCTCTTTGATTTTCACAGTCATATCTGGATGAGTTCTTCTGAGCTTCTGCTTCACAGGCACGCACTCAGGCTTCAAAGGCAGGAAATGTTGCACAATATTTGTATCTAGACTCGGCATGTCTTCATACGACCAAGCAAAGATATCGGAATATTCTCGTAGCAAACTGATCAACCCCTTCTTGACAGACTCTTCAAGAAGTGCCCCAATCTTCACCATACGAACACAATCTTCAGACCCCAAATTAACTGTTTCCAGATCTTCGAGAAGCGGCTGAATGATCTTCTTCTCGTGCTCAAGGAGACAGGTAATCTCATCAGGAATCTCTTCAACATCATCTTCCTCTACCTCGAATACAGGGAATTCAAAATTGGGAGATGGCGTTGGATCATTATGTTCAATGGGTTTTAGAATCAACATGCATAATGATTTTGGTTAATAAAAAACTTTAGAATTTAAACAAGCAAACCATTATGCAGATGAAAAAGATTGCTTTTATTCTTGTTTTTAGGGTTTTTTGTGATCATTGATTTCATGCAAAAGCAAAAAGTGAAAACAAATGGAAAAACAAATGTTTAACAATGCATTAATTGAATGAAATATCATTGTATAAATGCTTCCAACAATGTCATCACTTCTCCCTTTGGCATGGGAGAAGGGTTTTGAACAAAGTGAACAAATTACGCTGACTTATGAATGACCGTAGGAACATCCACAGCGACCCAATTGTGGCAGATCCCGCCAGGGATAACAAAGTTGCTCAAATCCTCTGCATCCTCTTCCGGAATAGCAGCAGCTTCCTCAGCTTGATCAGCATGGATGAAACCTCCGCTTTTGAACAGCCCTTGCTCATTAAAGACCCCAGAAGAATAGCCAATGCCAGCCCGGGATTTATTGTCTTCCAGCTTAATCATCTTCCCCAAACCAGCAACTGCACCACATTCAATGGCCAGTTTCGTATCACGATAGGAAGCAAATGAAAGAGACTTCTTCTCAATCGGCTCAGCTATAGATAAAGCTTGGAAAGGCCTTCCAACTTCATCCTCAGCATCAATATACGAGAAAGAAGACAAGTGGCTAACCAGGAGAGCCTCCCCCTACCACAACCAGTTTTTTGTTCTTCACGAATTTCAGCTTCTGGTGTAGGGTGGATGTCACGGCGCCAGCCTCGTGAATCCATGGTCTACCAAGGAGACAACTATAAGATGGGTGGATATCCATTACCTGGAAGGTAACTTGGAAATCACTTGGTCCAATCTTGATTGGGAGATCAACTTCCCCAATCACGGTCTTACGCGACCCATCGAAAGCCTTCACAACAACACCACTCTGCCTCATGGGAGGCCCCTGATACGACAATCTCGAAAGAGTGGTCTTTGGCAGTACATTCAAAGATGACCCAGTGTCCACCAACACGTTGGACATGGAGTCAGTCTTGCAATTCATAGAAATATGTAAAGCCATATTGTGGTCTCTTCCCTCCTCAGGGAGATCAGCGTCACAGAAACTCAAAGTGTTGCAAGCAGTAATGTTTGCAACAATACTGTCAAACTGTTCTATCGTGACATTGTGATCAACATAAGCCAGGTAGTAGATGGCATGCTCTTTCCTACCTGTCTCGTCGTGTTGACCGAGAACACAACCCATGGAATTGTCTAGTACTGTCAAATACATAATCAGCGGTCTCCCTGGGACCGGAGGCACAAGGATACGAGTATTCTGCAAATACTCTTTTATCTTCTCGAACGCCCTTTGACAATCATCATTCCACCTGATAGCCTAATCTTTTCTCAACAATTTGAATATTGGCTCACACGTGGCTGTTAGGTGAGAGATGAACCTTGCAATGTAGTTCAACCTCCTTAAGAAACCACAGACTTGTTTCTCTGTTCTTGGCTCAGGCATTTCCTGTATCGCTTTCACTTTGGCCAGATCCACCTCAATCCCTTTTCCGCTAACAACAAAACCCAGTAGTTTTCCAGATCTCACTGTAGCGGTGTATTCGCCACTTTATGATTTATTGATTAAATCAAAAGCAAAGCATACAAAGAATCGAGTCGCCACCGCACTTTTATTTATCCAAAGAAATGGCTAAAAAGCGAACAAAAGCCTAAGAAGTTTTACACATAGAAAACTAATGAAAAGATTAGAGATCTGGGTAAGGGGTAAATTACGCAATGGGAAGGTGTTAGGCACCCAAAACGTCCTAGGTACTCCTAGGGTGCCCTTTTCACACTTGTTGTAAGAAATGTTATTTGTTTATGAAATATTTATTGTGCAAACATGGATGGAAGGGATGAAAAAAGAATATACAATTTTTATTATTTTTGTGTTTAAACGGATGAACCCGTTGCCTACGTACCTTTCCATGGAAGGCAAGGATCAAAACGCCGTAGTTCGGCTAAAAGATTTCCAAAATATGAGTGGATTCATTTTAAACAAAAACCCTAAGGTCTTTCGTTATCCACGGGAGAAAACTCAACCTTATACAAACAACAAGTCCACCATGTGAGAAAAGCTTCAACTTGCTAGTGAGGGGTTAACCCTATAATAAACAAGGAAGTCTTACAATTCAATCACTAAGCACAAAAGGTGAGATTAACATCAACCAACTAGGATAAATCACACCTATGGCTAATGTATGAAAACTTATCAAGGATGGACAAAGCCACAAAACAATTGAATGAGTGAGATTAACCAATTAGGATTTATTCATAAAAGATGGTCAAAGTATGATTAGAATTCAATTTAAAAGAAGTATTATGAAAATGAAGTTTGGAAAATCAAAGGCCTAAAGCCTAGGTTTCTAATTTGAAAAGAGATGAAAAATGTTTGCACAATGTTTTTCAAGTTTTGGATTAACATGCAAATGGAGGTTTAAAGAGACAAAAGGATGGGAGGATGAGGAAGTAAAACTTCTTAGAGGTTCACCTCTTGAGATCATATGTAGATGATTCAAGTGATTCCTTTGGAATAGGCAACAAGCAAATAAGCAAATGAACAAAGCAAAATGGATACCGGATGCCAATCAATGGACTTACACCAATCTCACAAACAAAGGTGGATACCGGATACCAATCAATGGATTTACACCAATCTCCTAAAACAAAACGATGATACCAGATGCCAATCAATGGACTTACACTAGTCTCACAAACAAACATGGATACCGGATACCAATCAATGGATTTACACCAATCTCCTAAAACAAAACAATGATACCAGATGCCAATCAATGGACTTACACTATCTCTCAAAACAAAATAACAAAGATACCAGATGCCAATCAATGGACTTATACTAGTCTCCCACCATATCATAGGAACAAATGCCAAGTAATGGACTTATGCTTGTCTCCACCATGGACAAAGTAAAATGCTATAAAGCAAAGTTTATGAAATGATATACAAAAGATGATGATAATTGTACAAAGGCACACTCAAGCAAATATGCACAGATGAATCAAGTAAGCAAATAAACAAGTCAATTAGCATACATTATATACAATCAATTAGGCTCAAGCAAGGTTAGACTTTACAGTCAACTGGAATGGGGTAATTTGTGCTCTTAACCCTAACATTGAGAGTTAGGGTGAAGCAGATGAAATGGAGATGAGGGGTGTGCCTCATAGCTCTTATCCCTGGCCTGGGAGAGCTTTAAACAATAGAGTGTGTGGGAGTTCAGAAAGTTGGAACTCTTCTCCACAAGTGAATGACTCTATAAGATCTTGGGTTGATATCCACAATGCATCAACATGTTATGTGAGCAAAGGGATGACACACTGAATAGTAGGAGATGGATTACACATCTCTTTTATCTACCAATTGCCTCATAAGAGGACTTTTCCTGCTTGGCACAAAAAGTAAACAATCACAAGCATTGCCTCTTAAGGAGGACTTCAGACAGGTGCCTACCAATAACAGTAGGTCTTCCAGACTACATGAAGATTATAGGTTATACCTAAGTGGTTAAGCAACCAAGCAAAAGCAAGTTCAAAGTGAACTTAAGCAACTTATGTACCTGTGGAAACATCAAACAAATCAGTACACAACTCAGACAACTAAACACCAGTCAATATTAACAGTCAAACCCAATAAGCAAAGGCATAAGCCACAAGTCAAGCTCAAATGAGTTAACAACCCTACAAAACACACAATGTTAGTAGTCGAAAGTAAACATAAAATGCTCAAGTGATGGAGCATCATGAACCATATAACTTGGATGTTCAACCTGAAATCAAAGCTCAAACATGAGAGGCAAACCACTAGGTCAAAGCCTAGGGTCAAAGATGGAGAAAAAATTCAAAACAGAAGCTGAAAACTAACATGAATCAACTTCAAACACATCTTGAAACAATCCAAAAGGTCTCACATCAATATCAATAACCAAATCCATTTCATGATCAATTGAAGTTCAAGACTATTTTAAAGCTCAAATGTGACCAACCAGAATGAAAAATCTCAATTAAATCAGAAATGATTCAAATAATTCCAAGAAAATTCATGTTCATTAACAACACTCATATCAAGCATCATACAAAAAACCAGAACAATTGGAATTCATTTGGTAAGGCAAACACATCACATAAGATGAACAAGCAAAGGTGTGACACAAATTGTCACACCTACCTTAACATGATCATAAAACAGCAATGGCACATGATAAAAATACCAAATCAACACCATAGTTTCACGCAAAGTGTCTAGTTTCATCATGTAAAATTTCAGAAGCATTGGATTAAAAATGAGCATTTCACAAATGATATGGCATAGCAAGGTACAAAATGCATATATGTTCACATACCCTAGCACAAATTATTTTCCAGCCAAGCACAATTTTGAAATTAATCATCAAAAAATAATAGACAAGATAAGGAATGCAATGCAAAAATCCTCATATTTTTTGGAGCATTTTTCAAATTAATATGAATTTTATAAGATGATGGAAAAATAAAAAATGATGAGAAGCATGGTACATGAATACATGAGGAAAATAAATGAAGCACATTTGAAAATATGCAATGCTGAGAATCGAACTGAAGCACAATTTGAATGTGGCGCGCTGAAGGAATGAAACGCAGCCGTTTCATTAATTGACTTGGCCGGTCAATGCACATGTGGCCAAGTCAAAGCGCTACAGGCCAATCAAAACGCCAGGCAGATGCAAACATGGACCAATGCATGAACAAACCTAGCTAACGCATGCATGGCACAAAAATTCGCAGGAAATCATGAACATTGCATCAGAATCCGCAGGAAAACTGGAAACAGCAAGAACATATGAAGAACACGATGAAGATCATGAAGATCTTCATCCAATTTTCCAGAAAAAATCCAAAGTATCCAGAAATTATCCACAAGCATACTAATCAAATCCTCATGCAATGCACATCAAAGATCCATAATCAATTTAACATAAAACAATGAAACAAGCATGGATCGAAGAGATTAAGAATCATGCATCAAACTTCAAGCTAACCTATCTCGGTCAATTTGGCGTGTGTCATACGGTGAACTGACTTGGGGTGTTTTGCTTTTTATCGCAATGTCGCGGATAGCAAGAGTCGCCACCGACTTTTCTTTTATCCAATAAGGAAGGGTGGAAAAGAACAGGAAAGACCTCAATAGATTTTGGGTTCGGGAGGTACATTATACAAAGGGAAGGTATTAGCACCCTTTGTATCCATGGTTATCCATGGGCTCTTAATTGCTGGATCACTTATATTTTTGTCTGAAAAAGTGTTGGTGAATTGCTTAAAAAATGTTTGAAAGAGAGTTTAACTTTGTAATGATTCTCGTATGAATGTATACAAAGTATTTATCTCGTTTGATTTTGAAAGCGGTTTAGAAAAGGTTTTGAAAAGAGAATTTAACTTTGTAATGATTCTTGTATGAATATATACAAAGTGGTTATCTCGTTTAGTTTTGAAAGTTGTTTAGAAAAATATAACTCGGTAATGATTCTTGTATGAATGTATACCAAGTGGTGATTTTCTATGATTTGGAAAGTGTAAAGTGTGAGGGGTGGAAAATGTTGTAGGTTATGATCCAGTAATTGAGAGTTATACCTTCCTAAGGTCGTTATGAACGTTTCCTATCCTTATGAGGGTAAAACTGTCCTTACTATTGAGAAGTAAGTAGTTTTATCCTTTGGATGTTTAAGGGTCATCGTAGGGTCATCGATAGGTCATTGAAGGCAACAGTTGTAAGGATACCTTAGCATTCGAAGGGACGATCATCATTTAACCGTAGGCTACACCGAAGGGTCATCGAGGGACAAAATCGTATTTTCGAAGGCAACATCCGAGGGACCATGATTTATTTTATGATGATTTAACCGAAGGGTCTTTGCTAAGTGTATCCCAACATTCGCGGGACATGACCGTAATACCGTAGTATCGTAAGGCAAAAGAGAGGTCCAAGATCACATATTTAAAGGCCATATTTTAACGTCAATTAGGTGATTAGGATGAATCTCCACATTAAAATCAATACATTAAAATTAATACATTAAAATTAATACATTAAAATTAACACATTAAAATTAATTAAGCAATTTAGGGTGAGTTTCCACAAGGGTATCCCACAAATAAAGTGGAAGACCTAAACGGCAATCTTTTCCTGGGACATGTGAACCTTTGCAAAATTCAGCAAACGGGTTAGAATACCAAATCGGGGTGTAATCGAAGATTACACCGCAAAAAAAAAAACACAGCAGTAAGAATGTTAGGCAAGATAACGCATGATTAACATAGAACAGATCAGATAAGCATAGAACAGAACAATCAAAATATTGGCGACTGTCACGTTCGCCTCTGCCTCGCCTAGCGAGGGCCTAGCGAATACTCGCTACATGCTCGCTTAGCGATGTGCTAGCGAGCGGCTGCGGGTTTTGAATTTCAGAACAGTATGACTTCAACCTGCGGCATGGCTTATGGCATCCAACACATAATTATATGGTTCAGCATTCACAATATTCAGGCACACTTAAATTCACATGCAAAACCTCAAATATGTTTATGAATTCAATTATAAGATCACATGCAAGTTAAGAACATAAAGCGGTATCACATGCAAATTAAGAAAATAAAGCGATAATAGTAATGCAAACCTGTTTGCAATCGAATTGCAACCTTGAATTGGCGAGCCGGATTGAGTTGGGCGGTGGTAGCTTCGGAGCGGATGAGCGGCCTTCAGGGTTTCTTTACTCGGAATCCTTCAAGTTGATCTCCAGGGTTTCTATGCCAGGGTTCCGTCCGTCTTCCTCTGTTTTTCGTCCTCCTCTTTTCATTACTGAAGTGCTGGTATTTATAATGCTCTTTTTCATGACCTAATGGGCTCAGAATGAAGCCCGAAATTTTCTGTTGTCTGTCAGCTTCGCTAGGTGAGCTGGTAGCGAACGCGTAGCGAACGTTCGCTAGGCGAGCGTGTAGCGAACGTAACGTTCGCTAGGCGAGCGTGTAGCGAACAGGCCAGTTTGGGCCATTTTCTGGATTGGGCCATTCGTGAGCTGGGCCTTTGTTCCTTTAAGATCAGTGTCATAAAAATGAGTCGGAATACCTTGAAAAATGTCTTGAAATATTAATGGGCAAATTTTGGGGTATGACAGCTGCCCCTGTTCAATATTCTTGAACCGAGAGAGTTAGAATGGTGTGTACGCCATTCGTGGTCTGGAGGTGGAAGATTATTGAACACTAGAATGCCCCAAAAAATTTGCGCTTGTCAATCAGGAGCTAGTCTTGATGGAGATGGGCTTAAAGATGCCATCCAGAGAATTTGATGATGAGAGCTTCAGAGTGCGTCGTACATTAGACGATATCTGAAGACATGGATGTCGTACCGGGTCATACGCTAGCCCGTATAGTGAGTTATCCATTATGTTGTCGACTTCGTTGGGGAGTCAGAATGTGTTATACGCTGTTGGGGATAAGGGATCAGAACGGATCATACGCTAGACCGCATCTGAATACCAGAGTGAGTTGTTCATTGGGCGGATGACTTTGCTGAGGATGAAAAATCAGAATGGATCGCACGCTAGATCGTCTCTGAGTTGCGGAACGAAACCTCCATTAAGCGGGTGATTTCACTGGGGATAGAAGATCAGACCGGATCGTATGCTAGATCGTATCTGAGTTGAAGATCCAAATGGGTCTTATGCTAGACCGTGTTGGAGTTGCAGGATGAGTCGTCCGTTAGGCTGTGTCTGATGATGAAAGGGGGTAGTCATACGCTAGACTACACTTCAGAAATGTACCGTACACTAGGTAGCATCTTAGCAGATGAAGGTCTAACTGGGTCGTACATTAAACCGTATCTGAGCAGAATGAGCCATCCATTAGGCTGAATTTGATGATAAAAGGGGGTAGTCGTACGCTAGACTACAATTCAGAAATGTACCTGTCACTAGGTAGCATCTGAGGAAATGAAGGTCTAACTTGGTCGTACATTAGACTGTATTCGAGCAGCATCTGGTCTAACTTGGTCGTACATTAGACTGTATTCGAGCAGCATCTGGTCTAACTTGGTCGTACATTAGACTGTATTTGAGCAGCATCTGGTCTAACTTGGTCGTACATTAGACTGTATTTGAGCAGCATCTGGTCTAACTTGGTCGTACATTAGACTGTATCTGAGCAGAATCTGAGGACTTGAAGGTCTAACTTGGTCGTACATTAGACTGTCACTGAGCAGAATCTGAAGACTTGAAGGTCTAACTTGGTCGTACATTGGACTGTCACTGAGCAGGATCTGAGGACTTGAAGGTCTAACTTGGTCGTACATTAGACTGTCACTGAGCAGGATCTGAGGACTTGAAGGTCTAACTTGGTCGTACATTAGACTGTATTTGAGTGGTTGAAGGTCAGAATGGATCGTATGCTAGATCGTATCTGAGTTGTTGAAGGTCAGAATGGATCGTCCGTTAGATCGTATCTGAGTTGTTGAAGGTCAGAATGGATCGTATGCTAGATCGTATCTGAGTTGTTGAAGGTCAGAATGGATCGTCCGTTAGATCGTATCTGAGTTGTTGAAGGTCAGAATGGATCGTATGCTAGATCGTATCTGAGTTGAAGGAGTCATATGTTGAGCTGAATCAGAATGAACCGTACGCTAGGCTATATCTGCTAGTATTTGTATATGTTGTATTTGCAATGAATGTCTGGGATGTACTCGGAATATACCGTACGCTAGGCAGTATCTGAGGGATATAGTTAAATCTTGAATGTAATAGATAAAGATGTCCGTCTGAATGGACCTTTGTTTTGACTGTATCAGGGGAATAATTAACCTGAAAAATAAAGTTAGCTCCATGCCATGTCATGATGCATGAGATGCAAATGTTGTGTGCATGCGTGGGCTGTGAAATGATGTAATGAGTGAATTATGTGTCTCGAATAAATGAGAGCATTGTACACATGTATATGTTATGAAATGATGTAATGTATATGATGCGGAATGAACATTGTATGCATGGAATGATGTAATGAAGGCCCTATGCGTCTGAAACATTCTTCCAGGGGACTCCACTGGGGAAATGAATCTCAGTCTTCTGGTCGGAGATATTTGCATTGATGACCCTTTCTCAGCTGGGGATACTTGATCCTTGTCTGATGGTAGCAATATTCGACAGAGCCTGGCTGGGAGTGGAAGAGATAACTAGTCTGTCTGGTGGTGTCAACCTCTTCTGAGGAATAGCTGGTTTATGCTGGGGAATAGAATTAGCGACAGATTCATTGGAAATGGTTAGACCTTCTCCTCAATCCTGAAGTCTTGTAGTAATCGCTATTTCTATTTTATGCATGCATTTTTGGTAAACATTGATCATATTCAAATGCATATATCAATTCAAGTTAAATCAATGGACGTTTATGCAAACAAAACAGAGGAAGTAAAACGAAAGCATTGTATTGATTTTGAAAGAGGGCCTATAAACAGGCAATTTGTGTACAAGGAGACAGAAATCCTAGTGAGAGGAAATTGCCAAGAAAATAAAGAGAAAGCTATGCAGAAAAAGCCCTATTGATTTTAATTCCACCACTGTCATTATGTCTTCAAGCCTCTCATCTCCTGCTGTCGGATAAAAGTGACTGGCTTGTTCAGTTCCTTTGACTTGGGTGAAGCTGACCGAGAACGGGACATAGTCATACGCTTTAATCCCTAATTTTTGCCTGGACCGCCTTTTCAGGTTTTCAGTCCACCAGGATACCCTTTTTTGCCCAAGCCGCCTTTTCAGGTTTTCGACTTGCCGGGTGTACATGCGTAGTATTTTCTTAACCATGTCCGTGTTCACGGGATGCAGGGGATTCTTCGTCATCCATTATAGCAAGCATCTTGGCTCCACCAGAGAATACCTTCTTGACTACAAATGGTCCTTCGTATGTGGGAGTCATTTGCCCCTGGGGTCACCTTGTGGTAGAATGATACGTTTGATCACCAAGTCGCCACTTCGGAATTATGGTGTTTTATTCTGAACTGCGTGCAGAGTTCAGTAATCATCTTGTCGTTCAGATTAGCACCATTATCAGTGATAGCTCTTTCAGGAGACAACAGGTTTCTCAAATAGATATTTGATAGAATCCATCTTAGAAATCAATAAAGCGGTATGGTTCAACATATATTGTCTTAGTCGGCGAGCAGCCTAAGCCAAAGCATAACAAGCTTTCTCGAACTGGGAATATCTTGTTTCACAGTCGGTACCTTGTGCTAAGGTAGTATATTGCATGCTCTTTTCGACCGGACTCGTCATGTTGCCCCAACACACACCCTATTGAATTTTCTAACACGGTCAAATACATGATTAGAGGTCTTCTTTCAACTGGTGGCATCAGAATTGGAGGTTCTTGGAGATACTTCTTGATCTTGTCTCGGTAATTTGGAGATGGATTTGCAAGTAGCGGTCAAATGGGAGCTAAATCGGGCGACGTGGTCCAGATTTATGATTTCGATCGATGCCCCATGCGGCTGAATAGTCTTTTCTTCTTGCAGTAGTCTGGCAAGCTCTTCAGGTACTTCACAATCCTCCTCACTTCCATCCTCGGCTTGGTAGATCGGATTTTCAAAGTCATAATGAACAGTAGCAGAATTACTATCAACAGGATCCAGAGTGGATATGGATCGGCAAATTGTTACGTGAGTGTGTGCAAGAATACATAGCTTTGTTTAAAAGATGACAGGAAAGATAAAGAGCGTAATATTTGAATGCAAAAAGTCCATTGATTTATTGAATGCGAATATGCTTATGAAAATGACAAAACCCTTAACAAATTAGCTATTGTGCCCCGGGCATAGACACAACGCTTGGAGAAGTTCAATTGTAAAAAAACAAAATTTGCAACACTAAAATAGACAATAACAATTACTCCTGACTAAAGGAAATCGGGATAGTGTCTTCAGCCTTCCAATTATTGAGTCTGTCACCAATTGTTGGGAAAATCCAGCTATCCAAGTCATAACCGTTATCATCATTTTCTACAGCATTAACAGTCTCGTCATGATTAGACGGGGGAGCAATGATGACATTAGGAGTCTCCGGAGGATCAGTGGTAGCCATCTGTATCTTTCCACTTCGAATGCCGCTTTCAACATGTTCACCTGTTAATATAAGTTCAGTGAAACCCAATGAAGAACTCCTTAATAGATGGCTGTAGAATGGGCCAGTCAGTGTGCTCATGAACATGTCCACTAATTCTCGATCAGTCATAGGGGGTTTGACTCTGCCAGCCAAATCTCTCCATTTTTGAGCATATTCTTTGAAGCCTTCTTTAGATCCCATGGTCATATTCTGCAACTGTAGCCGAGTAGGCGCTAATTCAGAATTGTACTGGTAGTGTTTGTAGAAAGCTGTCGCTAAATCAGTCCAGGTGCGGATGTCAAAGCTCTCGAGCTGATAATACCATTCCAACTGTGTGCCAGCCAGACTTTCTTGGAAGAAATGGATCCATAGTTTCCTATTGGTGGTATACGGCTGAATCTTTCTCACATAAGCTCTCAGATGCATCTGAGGACAAGATGCCCCATCATACTTAGAGAAAGCGGGGACCTTGAATTTGCGGGGAATGACCACATCAGAGACTAGACCCAAGCTTTCGAAGTCCAGACCGGGCGTCTTCTGACCTTCCATAGCTAGCATACGTTCTTCCAGCAACTTGTACTTATCATCTCTTGGAGAGTACTGTTCATTCTCATAATCTTCATTGCCGTCCTCAGGGTTGAAGAGATCAACATTCTCATCTTCGGAATCTGTCTCTGTTTCTTCTTCTTGATCCTTCGGAATTCTAATCTCGACTCCTGCGGCCTGTCGTTTGAGCCTTCTTCCCGGGTTGATGTAACTCACAGGTTTCTTGTCTTCCTTTTTCTCGAGCAAGAGAGCCTTCAGTTCCTCCTGTCCCTTGGATAAGTTCAAGATCATTTCCTGGAGTTGGGCATTTTGAGCCTGGAGATCCTTGACAATTTGTTCGAGGTCCATTTTTCTGTTTGGAGGAAAACCGTGAGAACACTGATCCCTTTAGAGTACCTGTTATGAAATGTTATGTCATGCTATGCAATGTATGAAATGTTTTCAATGTTTAAAGTCCTTGAAATGGTTAGTACAATGCCATGATGTCATGATGTTATGATGTTATGATGTTATGATGTTATGATGTTATGATGTTAAGTTAAATAGCAAGCACAAACGAGTCACACAACAATCATTCCTAGGTTTTAAGGCTTGCATGAGTTCCATAGGTAAGTACCCTCCCCACTGAAGTTTGGTTGGTTCAACCTGTCCTAGAATAGTAACCGGGTTCTAAAAGGATCTCCAATCATTGACTTTCCTATAAGTCCACTTCAGTGCAACACCAAGTGGTTGACCGAAGCTTCCCTAAAGTCCAATCTCAAGGAGTGTAGTATCGAGTCTCAACCAAGCCCCAGTCGGAACCGAAGTCAGTTAGCTCACTACTTTCTAATGGCCAGGATGAGTCAATTAGGGTTCTAAAGGTCTGGTTAATGCTTTGATGACACCACGCGGAAGCCAAAATTTTCCTCAAATAACATGAGGACCATCAGGACAACCAAAGTGTCACATTAACCGTAGCCATCATTTTAACCATTCCAGTATACGCCGGATAGTCGCGATGATCTATTGCTACTTACCTAAGGTACACTAGATCCGGGTGTAGGATCTTTCACTCAAGCATAGGATACCCAAGCAATCCCTTAAAAGTAAATCAAACAATTCAAATAAGTGATCTTGTTTTAAGGTAACCTCTCTTTTTAAGCTCCCCAGCAGAGTCGCCAGTTCTGTCATACGGTGAACTGACTTGGGGTGTTTTGCTTTTTATCGCAATGTCGCGGATAGCAAGAGTCGCCACCGACTTTTCTTTTATCCAATAAGGAAGGGTGGAAAAGAACAGGAAAGACCTCAATAGATTTTGGGTTCGGGAGGTACATTATACAAAGGGAAGGTATTAGCACCCTTTGTATCCATGGTTATCCATGGGCTCTTAATTGCTGGATCACTTATATTTTTGTCTGAAAAAGTGTTGGTGAATTGCTTAAAAAATGTTTGAAAGAGAGTTTAACTTTGTAATGATTCTCGTATGAATGTATACAAAGTATTTATCTCGTTTGATTTTGAAAGCGGTTTAGAAAAGGTTTTGAAAAGAGAATTTAACTTTGTAATGATTCTTGTATGAATATATACAAAGTGGTTATCTCGTTTAGTTTTGAAAGTTGTTTAGAAAAATATAACTCGGTAATGATTCTTGTATGAATGTATACCAAGTGGTGATTTTCTATGATTTGGAAAGTGTAAAGTGTGAGGGGTGGAAAATGTTGTAGGTTATGATCCAGTAATTGAGAGTTATACCTTCCTAAGGTCGTTATGAACGTTTCCTATCCTTATGAGGGTAAAACTGTCCTTACTATTGAGAAGTAAGTAGTTTTATCCTTTGGATGTTTAAGGGTCATCGTAGGGTCATCGATAGGTCATTGAAGGCAACAGTTGTAAGGATACCTTAGCATTCGAAGGGACGATCATCATTTAACCGTAGGCTACACCGAAGGGTCATCGAGGGACAAAATCGTATTTTCGAAGGCAACATCCGAGGGACCATGATTTATTTTATGATGATTTAACCGAAGGGTCTTTGCTAAGTGTATCCCTACATTCGCGGGACATGACCGTAATACCGTAGTATCGTAAGGCAAAAGAGAGGTCCAAGATCACATATTTAAAGGCCATATTTTAAAGTCAATTAGGTGATTAGGATGAATCTCCACATTAAAATCAATACATTAAAATTAATACATTAAAATTAATACATTAAAATTAACACATTAAAATTAATTAAGCAATTTAGGGTGAGTTTCCACAAGGGTATCCCACAAATAAAGTGGAAGACCTAAACGGCAATCTTTTCCTGGGACATGTGAACCTTTGCAAAATTCAGCAAACGGGTTAGAATACCAAATCGGGGTGTAATCGAAGATTACACCGCAAAAAAAAAACACAGCAGTAAGAATGTTAGGCAAGATAACGCATGATTAACATAGAACAGATCAGATAAGCATAGAACAGAACAATCAAAATATTGGCGACTGTCACGTTCGCCTCTGCCTCGCCTAGCGAGGGCCTAGCGAATACTCGCTACATGCTCGCTTAGCGATGTGCTAGCGAGCGGCTGCGGGTTTTGAATTTCAGAACAGTATGACTTCAACCTGCGGCATGGCTTATGGCATCCAACACATAATTATATGGTTCAGCATTCACAATATTCAGGCACACTTAAATTCACATGCAAAACCTCAAATATGTTTATGAATTCAATTATAAGATCACATGCAAGTTAAGAACATAAAGCGGTATCACATGCAAATTAAGAAAATAAAGCGATAATAGTAATGCAAACCTGTTTGCAATCGAATTGCAACCTTGAATTGGCGAGCCGGATTGAGTTGGGCGGTGGTAGCTTCGGAGCGGATGAGCGGCCTTCAGGGTTTCTTTACTCGGAATCCTTCAAGTTGATCTCCAGGGTTTCTATGCCAGGGTTCCGTCCGTCTTCCTCTGTTTTTCGTCCTCCTCTTTTCATTAATGAAGTGCTGGTATTTATAATGCTCTTTTTCATGACCTAATGGGCTCAGAATGAAGCCCGAAATTTTCTGTTGTCTGTCAGCTTCGCTAGGCGAGCTGGTAGCGAACGCGTAGCGAACGTTCGCTAGGCGAGCGTGTAGCGAACGTAACGTTCGCTAGGCGAGCGTGTAGCGAACAGGCCAGTTTGGGCCATTTTCTGGATTGGGCCATTCGTGAGCTGGGCCTTTGTTCCTTTAAGATCAGTGTCATAAAAATGAGTCGGAATGCCTTGAAAAATGTCTTGAAATATTAATGGGCAAATTTTGGGGTATGACAGCGTGGAATTCAGTGGTTTAAAGCTCAGAATACTCAACATTAAGAGATCTATAACAATAGCATAATGAAATTGAGAAATAAGAGGATCGATTTGGAACCTCTTTGAAGTGCAGAACTGAAATTCGATGGATCCAAGGCCTTGTGATGCTTCGATGCTCCTCCAGTATACTTGTAGTATTGATTGGAAGAAGAATTGATGCCTAATTGTGCATGATCTCTCAAAAATCTGAATTCACCATTGATGCTTCCAAGCTTCGAGCATGCTTCAAACTGCAACAAATCTCTTGATTCCACGTGCAAATCCACTCAAGAACTCTTCAGGACCAAGGATCAAGTGATGGAATGTGATTTGGTTTGAAGAAATTTGAAGAAAATTTGAGAGAAAAAGTTTGATGAATTTTCTAGATCTAAAATTTGTGAGTTTTGTTAGTGAAAAACAGTTAGGGTTTCTGTTATATACCTCCTACTAATCATGCTCCTAATCAGGTTTAGGCAAATGGTAATTGGAATTAGTAAAATGGAGTGTGAATGCAAATTTGGGATTTTCACCCTATGCATGAAATGCATGGTCAATAGTGCACGAAAATTCATTTGATTTCACTTAAAATTTCATTTTGGAGCTATTGGCAATGATAGAATGTTCAAATAATTGACCAATTTTAAACTTTAAAATTTCCCTCCAAAAATCAAGTGAAATACCAAATGTTCATGTGATCAAAATGCATGTCATGTAATGCAAGATTTGGAAACTAGAGGTCAAGAGAAGAATGTACAAAAAAGAGCCATCCAATTTGGAGCTTTGGTTGAGAAGTTATGCACATTTGAATCTTCAAGTACACTTGGCCATGATTTGATCATATCTCCTTAACCACACATGCGAAATTGATGATCTTGGACTTTTTAAAAATGGGAGATAAAGATCTACAACTTTCATGTTCAACAAAATTTCATTTGAAGCTTTCTTGATGATGTAATTTGAAGTTGAAGTTAGGTTAAAACCTTTCCATTTTTGGCAAATTCAAATTATAGGTCACTTTCTATTTTTGGAAAGTCTTGACCTGACTTTATTTTCTTCAATGTTGATGTTTGAAATGTCAAATGAGACTTGTTTGAACATGAATGAAGTATTTCTAATCACTTCCCACCTCCAAATCCACAGTTGACTGGACAGTTGACTTTCTAGGCCTCCAGTTGACCTGACAATGTTCTGATGAAATTCAAGCCTCTACCACTTGGGATTTTGATTCAAAATGATATCATAGTTCATATGAACTCTTGTGAATGATTGTGGGGTCCAAATTCTCAAGAATGGCCACCATCTATTGCTCAATGAATGCCTTTGACTGCTTTGACCTATTGTTGCTTCATCTGCAAGACAAGGGTTAGATGACATAATTTTGTACTTTTGGGTTAGTGATAAAAAGAAAAAGCAATGATATACAAATGCAATACATGCTTGCTGATCAAGAACCACTCTCAAAAAGATAACCCACCCACATGGAAGGAAGCAAGGTGCACAATGATCTTTGAGGCAATGAGATGATATGATATGATGCCATGAGGGATCTTAGGGACAAAATTGGAGTCTTACAGATGCCCCTGTTTAAGGTCATTCTAGCCGGAGAAGTGAAGTTTAGAAATCTTCATCTCGACGCGGTAGAATGGGCTTAAATAACAGTAATGAGACAAATTTTGGTCCCTAAGAGACCTCATGATGCAGATGTATGCATGCAAAAGAAACAACTCTGTAGGGGATATGGGTCCACAAAGAAGAAAAGACGATCCATCGGAGTAATACACTCACCAAGAACAGAGACTCTAATAGGACTCTCATGGGGATAAGAAAAAGAAAAAAGAATGCGTCAGCAGGACACGACTCTGAATTAGGGTAAAACTGACATTGCGTGAACAAGACACGACTGGACTGGAGACCTCACTGGGGAGAAGAACTCAAACAGGGAAAAGAAGAATTCCAAAGGAGGACACATCCATTGGAAGGACTCAAGCTAACTCAAACTATCCACGAAGGAAACCTCGGATAAAAATCCGGACTCGGACCAGGGAAAAGATTCACAAAGAATCTCCCTGCCGGGGAAACATTGCATATATTGGGGAAAACACCAATACAGCAAAAGGGTAAAATCACAACAGGAAACTCCACCGGAGAAATGTCTAACAAAAAGACTCTCCTGGGGAAGCAACAAAGAATGAGGTGTTACCGGTATAAGGGTAACAAACTCAGGAAGAATGAATATCTAAGACCAGTATAAGGGTGAGAGATATCAATCAACCAAACATCTGAGAAAGACCTGAAAAAGGTACATCAACTCAGGAAAATCTGACTCCACAGGGGACCAAGGTCATAATAGGGAGCAGAAAGGAAGGAACACCAGGGATACCGGTTACTGGGTATATAATAGGTGATCGACCAAATCGTGAATTGGTATATATGCCAAAACACTCATCATCCGAAAGGAGGGCTTGAAAAAGCAAATCGACTTACAGGATGGACATTCGAATCCACAACAGGAAAACGAATCTTACTCAGCTGGGGAAACAAACCCAAAGAGCGCATGAGGTATAATATCCATTACCGTCAGAACGTGGATAGTATACTCGCATGAGATATATCATCTATTACCGTCAGAACGTAGATAATACACTCGCATGGAAGGAAACACCAGGGATACCGGTTACAGGGTATATAATAGGTGACCTACCGAAAACGTGAATTGGTATATATGCCAAAACACTCATCATCCAAAACACAAACTTGTTAAAGGATGGATATTCGATTCTGCAAAGAATACGAATCTTACTCCGCTGGGGAAAATCAACAAAGGATTCCAACCAAAGAGTGCATGAGATATATTATTCATTACCGTCAGAACGTGAATAATACACTCGAAAAGGAAGAGACCCCAGATATACCGGTTACTGGGTATATAATAGGTGGCCAACCAAAAAGAGAGACAATCGTTACCAACAACAACAGGGCAAACGAAAGATAACTCACAGGGGATAAATTGCAAGCATCCAGCAATTATCCAAGAAACACACAAATAATCGATTCCACAAAGGAATACGAATCTTACTCGACTGGGGATGCACAACAGGCTTCGACTGAAGAGTGCATGAGATATATTATCCATTACCGTCAGAACGTGGATAACATACTCGCATGGAAGATTATCCACAACCGGTTACTGGGTTAATAAAGGATAAATCGACCGAAAAGAAAGGCATCGGGATACCAAAACTAGGTATATAAAGATGACCGATCAAAGGGAGCAACAATCATTACCAAGCAAAAGGGTAAATGAAAGAAGACTCACTAGGGATGAATTGCATAAACAACAATTATCCACAAGGACTTGCTGGGGATACAATTGCTAGCAACCGGAAATTGTCCAGGAGCAAGGAGGGAATATCAACATCGAATATTGAATAAAGATAACCACAAAGAGTAACCATCATCGGTTAGGATGAACAACAAGGTTAACTCTGCAAAGGGGAGAAATTAGGGTTTGCAACTACCGAATACGGGGTAGAAAACCAAAGACTCAACTGAGGATAGGGTGAATGAATGCCAAATACTGAGCAATTATTCAACTTATTCCACAGGGGGACACGGACTCCGTTGGGGATAAAACCACAACAGCATAAAATCCACCACCAACCAGAACGAACCACAAAGGTTACCTTTGATAGGGGAAAAGAGATAGGACTTACAACTACCGAATACGGGGTAGTAGCCACAACTCTGATGAGGATAAAAAAGTAGGGTTTACATCTACCGAATACTGGGTAGAAAACCAACAACTCCGTGCGGGGAATGAAAGAATCACAAATCCGCACGGGAAACAACATAGGGTTTATAACAAACCACAAACTGCTGGAGAGCAGGAAAATAGGATTTACGACTATCGACTACTGGGTAGAAAACCATCGACTCTCGTTGAGGAATAAAAGGTATATAACCATAAATTCCGCCAAGAAGAGGGAACATAGGACTTACAACTACCGGTTTAAGGGTAGAGGCCCAAAAGATTCCGCTGGGGATAAGATGAATTATTGCCGGTTACTGGGCAATTCATTCATTTATTCCACAGGGAAGCACAAGAAACGGTTGACAAATGCCAATTCGGGATCAAGCCGAAAAGACAGACTGAATCAAGACTCATCCTTTGAGGATATAACTCAATAGGAAGATCCATCCCAATATATGTGTTGGGAGGAAACGGAAGAAACCATCATCCACGAGGATATATCTCAGTGGGGAACTGCAGAAGGAGAGACAGACACTTTCTGCTTATGGGGCTGACTCTAAATTGAGAGATTAAACACCCGATATCTGCTTGGAGAGATCTATTGGAGAGATCGATAACACCCATAGCAAGAGACAACAAACAAGAGATATATGGCAAAAAATGTAACATGAATATCTGAATGTTTATGATTATGCATGAATATGCGTGATTTATGTTTGATGAATGCTGAAAAAACAGACATTTCTAACACAAACAGGCCCAGGGATCAAACACCCGGTACTACACTTCCAGAGGAAAATCCAACTAGAAAGCCAATCTGCTGGAGATCTATATGCTGAAAAGCAAAGATTTGCGGGGAGGCAAAAGATCAGAGATATCAGGAAATCACAAAATCTCCGAGTGATGGATCAGCAATCAACCCAACTCGGGAACAGAAAGTCACAACAGGCAACAACGGCCACAAAGACAAATCTGTTGGGGAAAAGGAAAAATCCTGAGATATCTCCAGGGGGATTCTCAGTATCAACTGGGAAACATAAATTCACTGCTCAGGCGAAAACTGCCACGAAAGCAACTCCAAATAACTCCGCTGGGGAACAACTCACAAAGGGAGAACAGATCATCCATGTAGAATCTAACTGCACAAGCAACTCTACTGGGGAAAACTGTCAGCCACTACATCGGGGATAAACCCACTGAGGGAAAAATAGATCACAAAAGTAGATTCTGCAACAAGCCACTCTACTAAGGATCAAAAGCATCAGGAAATCCCCCCAATCTCTGGATGATAGATCACCAACCAACCCTACTGGGGAAACAGAGATTTCAACAGGCAAAAAGCAACTCTGTTGAGGATACCAACTCTGGCGGGACCTCTGGGGAAAAAGGGGAATATCACCGATACAATCCACCATACCATAAATCTACTGGCGGCTTTACTGGGGAATCCACTGGGGATGAGGAGGAGAGCTGGGGATCAACCACCAAATGCTGAATCTTCCAAGAGAAACCCAACCACTGCTGAGGAGGAAAATAAACACTGCTCTGCTGAAGATATAAGAGGTGAAAACCTCAACAACGCTCTGATGGGGAGAAATATAGCATAAAATGCAGTATATCATATCAACAACTCTGCCAGCGACTGTGCTGAGGAAAGTGATGAAATACCGGGATGTCAACCCATCCACCACTGAATCTTCCAAAAGAAAGCACCCATGCTGAGGAAAGAACATATTGTTGGAGAGGATTGTAAAGTCCTAACAAACACTCTGCTTAGGGAACAACCCCAGCAAAAGCTCTTCTTGAGGAACAACCCCAACAACAATCTGGAGAAAAAGGATACAACTATGCCAAGAATATGAACAAATGTCTTACCTGTTTGGAAATCATGCCACCCTTGGGAGAGCACTGAGAAATTCTTAAGTATCCTTTCATCATTGTGAATGTTCACTTTGTTTAAAACAACAAATTTTGAAAAATTTTATTTGTTTAAAACAATGACATTTTATCAATTAAAACATGCAAAACATTTGTTGAATTGAAACAAATAAGAGTGCAAATAATTGGATAAAAGCTCAAATTTATTTGATGGAATGGTAGCCTGCAAATGGAAAGACTCCATAGATCTGTACAAATTTGAAATCAGTGATATATATTGGAAGAGGGCTACATTGAACATAATGATCCTTTCTCTACCAATTTGAATCTCGATGTATTCGAAGCTTCAGTTGACGACGAATCGAGAATCTCTGACAAACAGACAGCTGCGAAACAGAAAGTCTTGTCAGGATGCAGTTACTTGCCAAATCCCTAATTTTTGCCTAGATTGCCCCAGGGCGAGGTGCTCAATCTAGCGGGATGCAAATATTCTTTTTATGTCTCTAAATTTTGCCTGGATCGCCCTTTTGGGTTTTCCACCGAGACGCTCATTTTTGCCTAAGCCGCCCTTTCGGGTTTTCAACTTAGCGAGCTATTCTGTTTTTCTTTTGCATACTTTCTTTTTTTTTAGGCAAAGTATTTCTTGACTGCATCTGAATTCACAGGACGAGTGAAATCCTCCCCATCCATAGTTGTAAGCATCAAAGCACCGCCTGAAAAGGCTCTCTTAACAACATATGGACCTTCATAGTTTGGAGTCCACTTGCCCCTAGAATCAGGCGCGAAAGACAAGACTTTCTTGAGCACAAGGTCACCTTCTCGGAACACACGAGGCTTGACCTTCTTATCGAATGCTTTCTTCATTCTCTGCTGATATAACTGACCATGACACATGGCAGTCAATCGCTTCTCTTCAATCAAATTCAACTGGTCATAACGACTCTGAATCCATTCAGCATCAGTCAACTTGGCTTCCATCAAGACTCGCATTGATGGGATCTCCACCTCTACTGGGAGAACAACCTCCATGCCATAAACAAGAGAGAAAGGGGTTGCCCTTGTTGAAGTGCGTACAGATGTGCGATATCCATGCAAAGCAAATGGCAGCATCTCATGCCAATCTTTGTACGTGATTGTCATCTTCTGGATAATCTTCTGGATATTCTTGTTAGCAGCTTCAACAACCCCAGTCATCTTAGGTCTGTAAGGAGAGGAATTATGGTGTGCAATCTTGAACTCAGCGCACAACTCTTCCATCATCTTATTATTCAGATTAGATCCATTATCAGTAATGATCTTATCTGGCACACCATAACGGCAAATCAACTGGTTCTTAATAAACTTCACAACCACATGCCTGGTCACATTCGCATACAAAGCGGCTTCAACCCATTTGGTGAAGTAATCAATTGCTACGAGAATAAACTGGTGTCCGTTGGACGCTTTCGGCTCAATCATGCCGATCATGTCAATTCCCCACATAGAGAAAGGCCATGGTGATGAAATCACATTCAGAAGTGTCGGAGGAATATGAATCTTATCCGCGTAAATCTGACACTTGTGGCATTTCTTCACATATTTGCAGCAATCAGACTCCATTGTCAACCAATAGTAGTCTGCTCTCAGCATCTTTCTAGCCATGGCATGCCCATTGGAATGAGTACCAAATGAACCTTCATGGACCTCAGTCATCAACAGGTTTGCTTCGTGTTTATCCACGCATCTGAGCAAAACCATGTCGAAATTTCTCTTATACAGCACTTCACCACTGAGGTAGAAACTGCCTGACAACCTTCTCAAAGTTTTCCTATCTTTCACAGATGCCCCAGGCGGGTAGACCTGGTTCTGGAGGAAATTCTTGATATCAAAATACCAAGGCTTGTCATCATTCTCTTCTTCAACTGCAAATACGTGAGCTGGTCTATCCAAGCGCATCACGGTGATGTTGGGAACTTCATTCCAATACTTGACTACAATCATTGAAGCAAGCGTAGCAAGCGCATCTGCCATCCGATTATCCTCTCGAGGAATATGATGAAAGTCAACTTCTGTAAAGAACGTTGAAATCCTTCTTGCATAATCTCTATACGGAATGAGACCAGGCTGATTCATCTCCCATTCACCCTTGATCTGATTGACAACCAGGGTCGAATCACCATACACATCGAGATGTTTGATTCTCAAGTCAATACATTCTTCCAAACCCATAATACAGGCTTCATACTCAGCCATATTATTCGTGCATTTGAAAGTTAGCTTTGCTGTAAAAGGAATATGCGTGCCATGAGGAGTGATAATTACTGCCCCAATTCCATTTCCATACTGATTCACAGCGGCATCAAACACCATCGTCCATCTAGAACCAGGTTCCGGACCTTCATCAAGTGTAGGCTCATCACAATCTTTCATTTTCAAATACAGAATCTCCTCATCTGGGAAGTCGTACTGAACAGACTGATGATCTTCAATCGGCTGGTGCGCTAAATGGTCAGCCAATATACTACCTTTAATAACTTTCTGAGCTCGATACTCGATATCATACTCAAACAACAACATCTGCCAACGGGCAATCCTCCCTGTTAAAGCAGGCTTCTCGAAGATATACTTGATCGGATCCATTCGGGATATCAACCAAGTTGTATGATTTATCATGTACTGGCGCAAACGCTTAGCAGCCCAAGCCAAAGCACATCACGTCTTCTCAAGCCTAGAGTACCGAGACTCACAATCAGTAAACTTCTTACTGAGGTAGTAGATAGAAGATTCTTTCTTCCTTGATTCATCTTGTTGACCGAGTACACAACCCATCGAGTCTTCAAGAACAGTCAAATACATGATCAGAGGTCTTCCTTCTACAGGCGGAGACAAGATCGGAGGTTCAGACAGATACTCTTTGATACTGTCGAAAGCTTTCTGGCAATCCTCGGTCCAATCATGAGACTGATCTTTCTGGAGGAGCTTGAATATCGGCGCACATGTGGCAGCCATGTGGGATATAAATCTGGAAATGTAGTTCAAGCGGCCAAGAAAACCTCAGACTATTTTTCAGTTTTGGGTGCAGGCATCTCCTGTATTGCTTTGACCTTTGCAGGATCAACCTCAATACCTCTTTCGCTGACAACAAAACCCAACAACTTGCCGGAACGAACTCCAAATGTACATTTGTTCGGATTGAGACGAAGCCTAAACTTCCTCAAACGCTGAAAAAGCTTCAACAAATACTCAACATGCTCAACTTCCGTTCGGGACTTAGCAATCATATCATCAACATAGACCTCTATCTCCTTGTGCATCATATCATGAAACAAGGTAGTCATAGCACGTTGATACGTGGCTCCGGCGTTCTTCAAACCGAAGGGCATCACTCGATAACAGAATGTTCCCCAAGGTGTGATGAATGTTGTCTTCTCCATATCCTCGGGTGCCATCTTGATTTGATTATATCCGGAAAATCCGTCCATAAAGGAAAAGACTTTGAATTTAGCTGTATTGTCTACCAACATATCAATGTGTGGTAGAGGGAAATCATCTTTAGGACTAGCCTTATTCAAATCTCTGTAATCAACACACATACGGACTTTTTCGTCCTTCTTAGGCACGGGCACAATATTGGCCACCCATTGAGGATATGTAGAAGTCACCAGAAACCCCGCATCAATTTGCTTTTGAACTTCCTCTTTGATTTTCACTGCCATATCTGGATGAGTTCTTCTGAGCTTCTGCTTCACAGGCACGCACTCAGGCTTCAAAGGCAGGAAATGTTGCACAATATTTGTATCTAGACTCGGCATGTATTCATACAACCAAGCAAAGATATCGGAATATTCTCGTAGCAAACTGATCAACCCCTTCTTGACAGACTCTTCAAGAAGTGCCCCAATCTTCACCATACGAACACAATCTTCAGACCCCAAATTAACTGTTTCCAGATCTTCGAGATGCGGCTGAATGATCTTCTTCTCGTGCTCAAGGAGACGGGTAATCTCATCAGGAATCTCTTCAACATCATCTTCCTCTGCCTCGAATACAGGGAATTCAAAATTGGGAGATGGTGTTGGATCATTATGTTCAATGGGTTTTAGAATCAACCTGCATAATGATTTTGGTTAATAAAAAACTTTAGAATTTAAACAAGCAAACCATTATGCAGATGAAAAAGATTGCTTTTATTCTTGTTTTTAGGGTTTTTTTGTGATCATTGATTTCATGCAAAAGCAAAAAGTGAAAACAAATGGAAAAACAAATGTTTAACAATGCATTAATTGAATGAAATATCATTGTATAAATGCTGCCAACAATGTCATCACTTCTCCTTTTGGCATGGGAGAAGGGTTTTGAACAAAGTGAACAAATTACGCTAACTTATGAATGACCGTAGGAACATCCACAGCGACCCAATTGTGGCAGATCCCGCCAGGGATAACAAAGTTGCTCAAATCCTCTGCATCCTCTTCCGGAATAGCAGCAGCTTCCTCAGCTTGATCAGCATGGATGAAACCTCCGCTTTTGAACAGCCCTTGCTCATTAAAGACCCCAGAAGAATAGCCAATGCCAGCCCGGGATTTATTGTCTTCCAGGTTAATCATCTTCCCCAAACCAGCAACTGCACCACATTCAATGGCCAGTTTCGTATCACGATAGGAAGCAAATGAAAGAGACTTCTTCTCAATCGGCTCAGCTATAGATAAAGCTTGGAAAGGCCTTCCAACTTCATCCTCAGCATCAATATATGAGAAAGAAGACAAGTGGCTAACCAGGAGAGCCTTTTCTCCCCCTACCACAACCAGTTTTTTGTTCTTCACGAATTTCAGCTTCTGGTGTAGGGTGGATGTCACGGCGCCAGCCTCGTGAATCCATGGTCTACCAAGGAGACAACTATAAGATGGGTGGATATCCATTACCTGGAAGGTAACTTGGAAATCACTTGGTCCAATCTTGATTGGGAGATCAACTTCCCCAATCACGGTCTTACGCGACCCATCGAAAGCCTTCACAACAACACCACTCTGCCTCATGGGAGGCCCCTGATACGACAATCTCGAAAGAGTGGTCTTTGGCAGTACATTCAAAGATGACCCAGTGTCCACCAACACGTTGGACATGGAGTCAGTCTTGCAATTCATAGAAATATGTAAAGCCATATTGTGGTCTCTTCCCTCCTCAAGGAGATCAGCGTCACAGAAACTCAAAGTGTTGCAAACAGTAATGTTTGCAACAATACTGTCAAACTGTTCTATCGTGACATCGTGATCAACATAAGCCAGGTCCAATACTTTCTGCAGAGCCTCCATATGGGGTTCTGAATTCAGAAGCAAAGATAACACAGAGATCTTGGACGGCATTTGTAGAAGCTGGTCTAAAACGTTGTACTCACTCTTCTTGATGAGCCTCAGCATCTCATCACATTCTTCATTCACAATGCCACCCGGGCCAACAGAAGAAACAGGACGCTCAGCAGAATCAGAAGCAACATGAGGCTTCGGGGGTGCAGAAAACACACGACCACTACGGGTCAACCCGCTCACATCAGCAATATTTACAACCGAAGTTGAAGGCAACGACACCTCCTTCCCATCTTCCACAACAACGGGATTGTATCTGAAGGGAATAGCTTTATCTGAAGAATAAGGCACAGGGCCTGCAGCCTTGATTATCAATGAAGGAGAGACCTTCGGCTTGCTACCATCGTAACGGATGACAACAGGCTCGGGCAAGGATCAAAACGCCGTAGTTCGGCTAAAAGATTTCCAAAATATGAGTGGATTCATTTTAAACAAAAACCCTAAGGTCTTTCGTTATCCACGGGAGAAAACTCAACCTTATACAAACAACAAGTCCACCATGTGAGAAAGCTTCAACTTACTAGTGAGGCGTTAACCCTATAATAAACAAGGAAGTCTTACAATTCAATCACTAAGGACAAAAGGTGAGATTAACATCAACCTACTAGGATAAATCAAACCTATGGCTAATGTATGAAAACTTATCAAGGATGGACAAAGCCACAAAACAATTGAATGAGCGAGATTAACCAATTAGGATTTATTCACAAAAGATGGTCAAAGTATGATTAGAATTCAATTTAAAAGAAATATTATGAAAATGATGTTTGGAAAATCAAAGGCCTAAAGCCTAGGTTTCTAATTTGAAAAGAGATGAAAAATGTTTGCACAATGTTTTTCAAGTTTTGGATTAACATGCAAATGGAGGTTTAAAGAGACAAAAGGATGGGAGGGTGAGGAAGTAAAACTTCTTAGAGGTTCACCTCTTGAGATCATATGTAGATGATTCAAGTGATTCCTTTGGAATAGGCAACAAGCAAATAAGCAAATGAACAAAGCAAAATGGATATCGGATGCCAATCAATGGACTTACACCAATCTCACAAACAAAGGTGGATACCGGATACCAATCAATGGATTTACACCAATCTCCTAAAACAAAACGATGATACCAGATGCCAATCAATGGACTTACACTAGTCTCACAAACAAACATGGATACCGGATACCAATCAATGGATTTACACCAATCTCCTAAAACAAAACAATGATACCAGATGTCAATCAATGGACTTACACTATCTCTCAAAACAAAATAACAAAGATACCAGATGCCAATCAATGGACTTATACTAGTCTTCCACCATATCATAGGAACAAATGCCAAGTAATGGACTTATGCTTGTCTCCTCCATGGAAAAAGTAAAATGCTATAAAGCAAAGTTTATGAAATGATATACAAATGATGATGATAATTGTACAAAGGCACACTCAAGCAAATATGCAAATGCATGTCATGTAATGCAAGATTTGGAAACTAGAGGTCAAGCAAAAAGGAGCCATCCAATTTGGAGCTTTGGTTGAGAAGTTATGCACATTTGAATCTTCAAGTACACTTGGCCATGATTTGATCATATCTCCTTAACCACACATGAGAAATTGATGATCTTTGACTTTTTGGAAATGGGAGATAAAGATATACAACTTTCATGTTCAACAAAATTTCATTTGAAGCTTTCTTGATGATGTAATTTAAAGTTGAAGTTAGGTTAAAACCTTTCCATTTTTGGCAAATTCAAATTATAGGTCACTTTCTATTTTTGGAAAGTCTTGACCTGACTTTATTTTCTTCAATGTTGATGTTTGAAATGTCAAATGAGACTTGTTTGAACATGAATGAAGTATTTCTAATCACTTCCCACCTCCAAATCCACAGTTGACTGGACAGTTGACTTTCTAGGCCTCCAATTGACCTGACAATGTTCTGATGAAATTCAAGCCTCTACCACTTAGGATTTTGATTCAAAATGATATCATAGTTCATATGAACTCTTGTGAATGATTGTGGGGTCCAAATTCTCAAGAATGGCCACCATCTATTGCTCAATGAATGCCTTTGACTGCTTTGACCTATTGTTGCTTCATCTACAAGACAAGGGTTAGATGACATAATTTTGTACTTTTGGGTTAGTGATAAAAAGAAAAAGCAATGATATACAAATGCAATACATGCTTGGTGATCAAGAACCACTCTCAAAAAGATAACCCACCCACAGGGAAGGAAGCAAGGTGCACAATGATCCTTGAGGCAATGAGATGATATGATATGATGCCATGAGGGATCTTAGGGATAAAATTGGGGTCTTACACTCACCCCAAAAGTACACTTGTTCGGATTAAGCCTCAACTTGAATTTCCTCAAATGCTCAAACAGTTTCTGCAAATTCACCAAATGTTCTTCTTCTGTCTGAGATTTGGCAATCATATCATCAACATAAACCTCAATTTCATGATGAATCATATCATGGAACAGAGTCACCATCGCTCGCTGATATGTTGCTCCGGCATTTTTCAGACCAAACGGCATCACCTTGTAACAGAAGGTTCCCCATGGGGTTATGAATGTTGTCTTCTCCATGTCTTCTGGTGCCATGTTAATTTGATTATAGCCAGAAAAGCCATCCATGAAGAAGAATACCGAGAACTGAGCCGTGTTATCCACCAAAACGTCAATGTGAGGTAAGGGGAAATCATCTTTAGGACTAGCCCTATTCAGATCCCGGTAGTCAACACACATCCGTACCTTTCCATCCTTCTTAGGTACCGGAACGATATTTGTAACCCATGGCGGATAAATTGTGACTGCTAGAAACCCTGCATCCAACTGTTTTTGCACTTCTTCCTTTATCTTGACAGCCATCTTTGGTCTTGTTCTTCTGAGCTTTTGCTTGACCGGAGGACAACCTTCTTTGAGCAGCAAGCGATGTACCACGATGTCTGTGTCAAGCCCTGGCATGTCCTGATAAGACCAAGCGAAGATGTCAACATACTCTTGCAGCAATTCAATCAACCCCTTCTTCACATTGTCTTCCAAAGCAGCCCCTATCTTGATTTCTCTCTTGGCGTCCTCGGTGCCGAGATTTATCACTTCAACAGACTCTTGATGCGGTTGAATGACCCTTTCCTCTTGTTTTAATGACCTAGTAAGTTCTTCAGGGAGTTCACAATCTTCATCACCCTCTTCTTCAGCTCGAAAGATTGGATTTTCAAAGTCGAAGCGAGCCATAGCAGAACCGTTATCAATAGGATCCGATGATGTGCATCTGCACGAGTGATGGTATGTGCTTGTGAGTGTGAAAAAAAAGAAAAAAAGTGGAAACTAAATAAAACATTGCCATTTTTTTTTGAAAAACTGCAAAAATAGAAAGACAGGGAACGAAATATTTGAATGCAAAAAGACGTCCTTTATTTATGATAAAAAATACAAGTGTCACATAGATGAGCCCTACAATGAGTCATTACGCCCTGGCGGAACGTAAGACTTGGATATGCATGAATAAACAAAGAAAATTACTTCTCCAGACAAGTGGCTTGGACAATCTCCTCAGAAGACCAATTGTTGAGAACCTCACCCGGGATCCTCGGACGCACCCAGTTATCGATGTCGCAATCACTATCCCCATCTTCATTGTTGACAGCAGAGACTAGTTTGACTTCTCCTTCAACCATGTTAACGTTGGCTCCACCATGCTGGGGCATGGGATTGTTGACGATATTAGGAGCTGGTGCAAAGTTAACGGCCTTTGAATCAATGAGGTCCTGAACTACGTGCTTAAAAGCTTTGCAGTTCTCAATATTGTGGCTAGGTGCCCCAGAGTGGAAGCTACACCTAGCGTTGGCGTCATAACCCACCGGAAGCCTACCAACGGGAGGAGCTAGAGTGCGCAAATGCACGAGTTGTAGTTGTTGAAGACTAGAAAGCAACTGAGCGTACGACATTGGAAGAGTGTCGAAACGCCGGTCCATCGTCCTTGGCCTCGGTTGATAGGAGGGTCTGTTACCCGGTTGTTGTGGTTGGTACTGAGCTGGTTGACGCTGTGGTTGTTGTTGTTGTAGTGGTGTTGCAGCTGGAATGGTCACAGTCGCAACATACGGTTGCTGATGATAGTTCTGAAAGTTATTCCTCCGGTTATCCCTGTTCTGATAAGAAGATATGGCACTTGTATCCCCTTCTCTCCCCTTTTGTCCCTGAATGAACGGCTTCTTCACCCCTGATGAGGATCCACCTCCACTTTGGGTCTCGTATGTCCTCAGGTAATTCTCCACCCTCTCTCCGGTAGAGACTACATCAGCAAAATTGGAGGCATTGCAACCCACCAAGCGCTCCAAATAAGGTCCTGGCAGAGTGTTCATGAACATGTTAGCCATTTCCTTCTCCAACATAGGAGGTTGAACACGGGAAGCTGTCTCCCTCCAGCGTTAAGCGTATTCCCTGAAGCACTCATTACTTTTAAGAGACAGATTCTGAAGTTGAGTTCTGTTCGGAGCCATGTCTGCATTATACTGATACTGCTCCACGAAAGCCTCAGCCAAATCCCTCCAGCAACGGATGTGGGCTCTGTCCAGCCTCATATACCATTCCAGGGATGCCCCAGCTAGGCTGTCCTGGAAAAAGTACATAAGCAACTTTTCGTCATCGGAGTATGCAACCATTTTACGGAAATAGGCTTGCACATGGGTCTTCGGGCAAGAGTTGCCATTGTATTTGTCAAATATCGGGACCTTGAATTTCGGTGGCACTCTCACACCTGGGACCAGCCCCAAGTCAGCAACATCTACTCCCAGAGGATTTTGTCCTTCCACTGCCTTCAACCTCTCTTCCAATCTTCTAAACATGGGGTCCACACCATGACCCATACCAAAGTCTTCCTGCAGCAGGGGGAACTGATCGTCCTGATCATCATGAATGGGCTGTTGACCGGAGGTGACATGTAGGATTGGGATAGGCCCCAGTCCATTGGGTCCATTAGCCTCTCCAGCTGGAGGATCAGTCACCGTCTCTGGTTGAGCAGTGGGATTCCTCTGTATCATCTGCCTGAGCTCTTGTTGTCCCTCAGCCACCCCCTGAACCACATCCATGAATTGATTCATGCAGATTTTCATCTCGGCGAACTCTGCCTGTAGGCTCTCCATTACTCTCTGTTGGTTTCTGCGGGTACCGTACCGGTGAATGCCTAGGTCAGCTATCCTGCTGATGGAACACCAAACAAACTGAGAACACTGTGGTGGTACCTGTTATGCAAGACATCCTAATGAATATGTAAATGCAATGACATGTTTATCAATTTCAAAGGTATTCTACCCCCTTGATTCCAGTCTCTCAATAGATAAACAATGTAAAAAAAAGACTAAGCCGTTGATGAGAACCAAGAAAATTCCGACTAGAATCAAGTAGAAGATATAAACCCCACAGAAATGGATAAACATGTGTGAATGATTATGAATGCAAAATGATGTGATGCAAAATGATGTGAATGCAGTGCAGTGGCATGGGAATCAGGATCGCTGTATCTGCTTGAACATCTGTCAGGTTGCACTATCTGGAGAGAAATTAAGAGCACACCAAACAAAGGTCATGGGATGGATCATGTTATCCTTAATATCAACCCCCATTTTTGTGGATTATGGTTTACACCTTATCAACACCCAAGTTTCATTGATATTAATGATACCTGATCGGATCAACCATGAATCAAGGGTTTGTTGCAAGTCACGAGCATGGAGTTTAGGTTAAGAACCACCCAAAAGGAGTGTACTAAGGTTTAAACCTGCCAAACATGTTCTACAAAAGGTTCCCATAGTCATAATCCCATCTTTCAGATATTATCGGAGGAACGACTACTCGTATTCCAAAAATATTCTCAAGAGAGACTCTTATGAGTGTAGTATCGCGTAACAATCGTATCAAATCTTACACTTGAACGACTTTCGCATTACATCCTACGAATAGACCAAGATGGGTTTGGTAAAATAAGGTCCTCGGCTTCTAAGGTCTATATTGGAAAAAGTAATGTCTAACCACAACTTACTTGTGTGACATTATCGATCTCAACATGACCTCCACCAAGTGAATGGGCTTGCAAGTCGACTTGCTAAGGAATAACTCCACACAAGTCGACAAGACTATGCCATTCTCCTATCCTAAGTGAACTCGAGTTCGGGTATAGAACTCATCTCACAAAGATCACCAAGCAGCCATAGCCAGCCAACAGATACAACAATGATATGTACATAATGCAACAAGGTAAAGCAGGTAAATAAATAACTGTACAAAAGCATGAACACCCAATAAACAAACAAACTACAAAAGCTAGGAGGGACTCGCTTAGGGAAACCGGGTCCCCAACAGAGTCGCCAGCTGTCGCAACTTGAAAAATACAGTGTGCGAAAAAACAACCGGCGAAAGAAAATGACAGAAGAGTCGCCACCGTGCGTTATTTATCCCAAATGAGGGAAAGGAAACGCTCGAAATAAACCTGAAAAGAGGAAAGGAAAAGACAGGGTCTCGCAACCAAATCTTGGGTTCGGGAGTCGGTTATGCGAAGGGAAGGTATTAGCACCCCTACGCATCCGTAGTACTCTACGGGATCCACTTTTGTAGTTCTTGTCTAAAGGGTGTGAGTTTATCTTGTGCTGTTTACTAAAAAAAGGGGTTAAATGAAAATGACTCGTGCGGATGTTGCATCCACTGCATACGTATCTCATCTGAATATGAGAATCAGAGTCTTCGTAGCTCGGCTGACCTATGGGTTGGGGGATGTGTGCTCGCTAAGACATCGCGTCTTATGCCTACGTATCTCATCTGGAATGAGAATCAGAGCAAGCCGTAGTTCGGCTAACTACGGGGTTATGGATTGGGTTTTGGACGAACGACGTTACTACGCAATCTACCGGATGCTCGACCTTTGGAGACTTACTCGCTTGTAGTAGAAGGAGTAAACGTGTGTTTAGGAGAAGAAAAATCAATGAAGGGTTAGGGTTTGGGATGCTCATGCAAAAAGGGTCCTTGACGAAGGAACCTGTAAAAAAAAAATAAACACACAAAAACATTGCCTCCTATCGAGGTCTTCCAGCTAGGAAAGCAGTAAAATGCGGGAAAAATGTAAAAGTACCACGCGGATAAAGATCCGAAGTAACAGCAATTAGAGGAATGGGAAACCCAAGGATCCTTCCAAGCTAAACACCATCAAAGAAAGTGAGTCAGTACAGGTAATCGGAATGAAACTCCAGGAGGTATCCCACAAATAAAGTGGAAAACCACGCAAGTTATCCCTGCAAAAGTCATGTGAGCCCTCACAAAGACTCAACAAACAGGTTAGAGACAAAAAAATAGGGTAATCAAGGGTTACCCCCAAATCAAAATGTAACCACATGAATCATGCCATTAAAATTCACAAAAAAGACATGCATCAAACAACCAAGGGTAGGAGGCCTAAACCTCTTGTCAAACACATGCATCAAAAGGGTATCAAATTCACCCATAATACCTCATACATTTAGAGCATTCAAATTAAAGGCATAAAGATGATGGATATAGGGCAAACCTGATTGGAGAGCTTGATTGAAATTGAGTTGCACCCGTGAGGTTTACAAAACAATCTTTAGGGTTTATGTGAGGCAGGGGTGATTCTGTGCAGGTGAGTTCCCTTCAGGGTTTGGAGGCTGCTCTGAACTTTGTTAGCTCTTCTCTAACTATCTTTTTCCCCAGGGTTCTTCTCTCACTATCTTTTTCCCATACAGGGTAATAGGAATAGAATGTCTTTTGTTTCACTGAAACTTGTCGCATTACGCGAAAAACCGGCGGGAAACGAAGAACAACAGAGCCGCCACCGTGCGTTATATATCCCAAAAGAGGGAAAGGAAATGCTCAGAGTAAACCTGGAAAAGACATGGTCTCGCGACCAAAGAGAATGGGATCGGGAGTCGGTTATGCGAAGGGAAGGTATTAGCACCCCTACGCATCCGTCGTACTCGACGGGATCCACGCACAATAGGAAGGAAAATGGTTGCTAAAACACTGCTCATACACACACACTGGCTGAAAGAGACACAAGAAAACAAACAAGACTGAAACTGACTCGGCAGGATGTCGCATCCTGGGCCTACTTAGTCTATCAGGCATAGACATCAGAGTCAAAGTAGTTCGGACTGGGGAAACGACACATGCTCGCTAAGATATCGCATCCTATGCATACGTATCTCCTTGGACGAAGGAGAATCAGAGCATTCGTAGCTCGGATGACACGCACACAAACAAAAGCAGGCAAAGGCAAACGTGGAGCCCGAATGCCAATCACTTGACTTACATCACCATCCGAACCAAAACACACAAAGGGGGTTGAAACACAAAGGTTGAAAAAAGAAAAAGGGCGCCCGGAAAGATCTGCTCATCTCCTGCCTACGTACCTCATCTGGTATGAGGATCAGGGCGACGTAGTTCCCCTACGAAGGGAAAAAGGACTAGCCTAACCAGATAACAGAGGGAGACACAACTAGGGAGACTATGACTCGAGCCTAGATGTTATCATGCAAATTCATCCCTAAGTTAAGGTTTCTAGCTAACTTGCACAGGAAGCAAGCCTATCCTAAACATGACTTGCACAGGAAGCAAGCCACACCTAACCTAACTTGCACAGGAAGCAAGCTAAACTAAACCTAACTTGCACAGGAAGCAAGTCAAACAAACACACAAGCACAAGTAGCACACACTATACACAAGCAATGGGCTCACACAAAGGTTAGGCATTGAAGCCAACTGGAATAGGGTTAATGGTGCTCTTAACCTTGCCATTGAGGGGCTAAGGTGAAGCAGATGAAAGGAGATGAGGGGTGTGCCTCATTGCTCTTATCCCTGGCCAGGGAGAGCATTTGAATATCAGAAGGTGTGGGAGTTCAGAAAGTAGGAACTCTCTCCACAAGTTAGACTCTATAGATCTTGGGTTTTTACTCACTATGCATCAACACAGGTAGTGTGAGCAAGGTGAGTGACACACAGAATAGCAGGGGATAGATTGCATATCCCTTGGGTTCTGCCAATTGCCTCTTCACTTAGGAGGTCTTTGACTCTATACAAGGACAAATGTAAACAGTCACAAACATTGCCTCTTAAGGAGGACTTCAGACAGTTGCCTGGCCAAGTAACAGGCCAGGTCTTCCAGACTACATGAAGTAAAGAAGTTATACCTCAATGCAAATTGCTCTTAAGCAAAGCAAAGCAAAGTTCTTAAAGAACTATAAGCAACTAAAGGTACCTGAAACCAGTCAGACAACATCAATATTCAATTCAAAGTTAAATCAAAATGAGATAGAACTCAACAGTCAACACAATCAGTTAAATGTGCAATGTATAAGGCTCAAAGCATGTGAGCCAAGCAACCTACAAAACAAACAAGTTAGTCATGATAATCAATCAAACTCATTCAACTTGTATAAGTTTCTTTAAGGCAATTGCTTTTCAACCTGAAAAAATGAACTCAAACATGAGCAACAAGACCACTAGGACAAGCCTAGGGTCAAAAGGGGATGAGAAAGTCAAAACAGCAAGTGAAATTCAGTCAAAATCATATTCAAACAATCAAGAAGAAAACTCAAGTGGTCCCATGTTCATATCATTCATCATCATGATTTCATAAGCAAATTAGGTCAAAGCATGGCATATGGAAGCTCATAGAAGTCAACAGCAAGACTCAACTTAAAACCAATCATAAACAATTCCAAAAATTCTCAAATAATTCATGGTCAAACATCATCCATAACATGATAGGCACGCCAAATTTCAGATCAATTGGATCATGGGAAGTAGGGAAATGAAAATCATAAAGGCAAGGCAAGTTCAAACATGCTCAAAGAAGTCAACCAAACATGCACCAACTTCAATAAATCATAAATCAGTGACAACATATGAGAAATGAATCGGATTAAAACCATGATAAACTTTAAGATGTCTACTAATCACATGTCAAATTTCATGCCCATCCAATAATGTATGAGAATTTCACAAAGCAAATGGGAACAAGTGTCACAAAAGTCAACATTTTGGTCAAACAGGGGAGAAATTATTAATCAAATAGAAAATGCATTCCAAAATTCCAGAAAAATTCATACATATTCTCAACACCTAGAAGCATGTTCATGCAAAAAATCAGACCAAATTGAGTTTATTAGGCAAGGTAAATAAAATCATGAAGTTGGACATCAATGGTGTGACACAAATTGTCACACCCTAATTCAAAAAATCATAACTCTCAAACCAGCAATGATAAATTCACAAACTCTACACCAAAATCACCATGAATGTGTCTAGTTTAAGCACAAAAAATTTGGGAGCCATTGGATAAAGCATCATCATTTCACAATTGATTTGGCAAAGTGTACAAAAAATGGACACATGAACAAAACTCTAGCACAATTAAAAATCCATCCATGCCAAAAATCTGGAAAATATATGATAAAAAACTAGAGATTATGATGAACATTTGGAAAAAAATCCCATAAATTTTGGATCAAAATTGGTTGCTCTATGATTTTTCAAAGATTGGTCACAAAATGAAATAAATATTGAGAATTAAAATGATTAAAATGAAATTAATAGGAACCGGTGGCAATTTGGTAATATTGGTGGTCACTAAGTGAAACTCTGCGTTTCACTTAGTGACGTGTTAGCCTGGGATTCGTTTCATGGCTATGTAACAGTGTTAGCATGCAAAACAGAAGAAACAAAAGGGCCAAACACGATTTTCTGGAAATGGCATTAGGGTTCTTGCAGCTACAGTTCAAATGCTCATCTTCTTCAACCATCGTGACAATTATTTTCCCAGAAAATGAAATCAAATACACCAATCGAACCAGCCAAGCATAAATAACACAAATCCAACAACCATTTACACCAATTCGAGCTATCAAAGAAGAATCATGCAAAAACATGTTTGAACATCCAATTTCATTTCAGCATAACTTTGTAAATACTCAACCATTTTCCTTGGTTCAAAGCTCATTGCAATCATGGTAAAGAGATCTATAAGAAGCATAGCATGGTTTAGTGAATAGAGAGATTCGAAAATTTACCAAAGTTGAAGAACAGTTGTGCTGCAGTTGTTGTTTGGTTATGCAAGGCAAAAACAGTTGTTCTACAGGCTTCTAAATGATGAATGAATGAAGGAATTTGGCTCAGCTGCCTTGCTTTTAGCTCAAATCGAAAATTGCCATGGAAGAGCTTCTTCAAAACAGTCCATGAATCCTTGCTTACAGCTGGACAGTAATGCTCACAATAGCTTCCAAATGGTTTGTAAATGGTGGAACAAACAACAATGCTCGAGTCCTTTTGGATTTTTTCTCAGAAAAAGTTCAAGGTGAGGAAAATGAGGATTTGAGAGCAAAGTGGATTTGATCTGTTTAGACAAAGTGGCTAGGGCTTTTTCTCACAGAAAATGGGGTATATATGTTCTGTTTAGCATCTGTTTTTGTTAATTAATCAAGTGGTAATCACAATTGCTTAATGAAGTGTGTTTGGACCAATTGCTAAAAAATTACCAATTTGCATGGGGGTGCATGGATGTGCAAGAATTTGGGCTTCTAACAAATTCCAAATGCAATTTCTGAACTATTCCAAGTGGTAAAAATCATGGCAAAAGCTTAATTTGAAAACTCAAATTTTCACCTCACTTAAATAATTCAAGTTACTTTGAAAATGGCCATTTTGATTGGTAAGTTTTTGGTGAATTGTGATGACAAATTTGGAAAGAGGGCATCAAATGGGACTTGTAGCAAAAAACCCCACCTAATTTGGCCAAATGGTTTGGAAGATATGCCACTTTGAAGTTCAAAAATTTCTGAAAATGATTTGATCATAACTTGCCAACCATACATGGGAATTGAGTGTTCTTGGACTTTTTGGAAATGGGAGAACAAGATATTCAACTTTCATGTTGGGCAAAAATTCATTTGAAGCTTGTATCATGATGTAATTTTGAGGATCAAGACTTTCCATTTTTGGCAAATTCCAATTACAGGTCAACTTTCTATTTTTGGAAATTTCTTGTCTGGCTTCAAATTATTCCATGATGATGTTTGACATGTTATATGAGACTTGTATGGACATGAATGAACCCTCTTAAACCAATTCCCACCATCAAATCACTGATTAAATGCACAGTTGACCAACAGTTGACTTTCTAGGGTTTCTGGTGGACTGCACACTGACTGATGACTTCTGAGCAATCAAACTTTGACCAAATCACTTCAAAAGGACCCCTAGGTCATGTGAACATGTTGGAACAACCCTAGGGCCTTGCCTCAATGGAAATTGCACTGGCTTGCTTGACTGACTGATCTCCAGACCAGTTTGACCTAATTTGACTGATGATCTTGCACTTGGGGCAAAGGACAATGCAATGCTATGCAGTGGACTATGTTAAATGTTATGACCTAATGTGAGAATGTATGTACAAAAGGTAGGTGCAAATTTGAGGTGCTACAAAACTCTGAATTTATAACCTGATTTTTGTGGACCTGTGGGCTCAAATGAGAGAGGTCCAAGTCCAAGATTTTATTTATTTATTTATTTATTTTTTTACTTTTTTTTTCATTTTCCATTTTTTTTTTCAAAACACGTGGGCTTCGCCTAGCGAGCATGACAGCTCATGAACAACCTTTGCTCCTTCAAGATTAACATTTTGACTGACGAATAGACCCCTGTTGGAAGTAACTCAAGTCTTTCCCTTGTGTTGACTGATCATCTAAATAGAGCCCACAAAGTGTCCTGGATGATGTTCAAGCTTCTTGGATCCGATTCCGATTGCCATGATGAAATGCAAATGCTAAATGACCTAAAAATGAATGCATGCATGAGGTGTAAAGCGTATGCTTCCAAAAAAAATGAAGGGTAAATTTTGGGGTATTACAGCCACCGGAGCCACCTTCTTCTCCAGTGAGCCTGCAAATTCCGGCCAAACTTGCAGGTTTTTAAACCTCCATGAAAATACACGATCCTTATACCAAAATGAAGCTGGGGTGATGTGCATCATCCCTGTAACCTTGAATCACACTCAAGATCTCTATAAATGGAGAAATCTGAGGTGGAAGATTCAGGTATGAAAAATGCAGATCAAGGAAAAGCAAAATTGAAGCTACCACTAGCTTGCCTCTCAAGTGAGGACTTCAGAAAACATTATATCCAAGCAAAAAGGTCCATGGATGAAGAGAATCGAAGAAATTACCAGTTGGAGTGCAAGCTTGAGTTCTGGTGATTTGAGCTTGAAACCTTGCTTGCTTTATCAAAACAGAAGTTCTATGGGATGAATGATGAAGGTTTAGAAGCACTAGATCTGAGAATTCAACCAGATGAAGTTGAATTTCAAATCTGAAAAAAAAATGAGAAAAATGAGCTTGCTTCTCTAGTGATGGTTGGAGAATGAATTCTGCAGCATTTCAGTTTGAGATTCGCGTGTGAAATGGAGGGAATGAAGCATGTATTTATAGCTGAATTGGCAAGGAAAGGGTGGAATGATCCGTGTGCATAAATTTGGATACCACTTGCATGGGCTTGCATGATCATGCACAAGGCCCAAAAGCAATGCCAAATGCAAGCTGAGTTCAAATGCCAAGGGTTTGGACGTGTAATTTACTCTGAATTGGCTTGTGCAACAAGGTTTCAACATGAATTCCATAATTGAACCTAATCATTCACCTCTTCGAAAATACCATTTAGAAAATCCAAGCATAGGCATATGGGTAATGGTTGGAAAGGTTTTTGTATAAGGAACAAATGTTATGTTGGTCAAAAGCTCATTTGGAATGTGGTAATTTGTGAAATTTGAGTTTAAAGTGTGATGTGCAAAACATGTCAAGGCAAGGTTTCTAAAATTGGCCAACTTTCAAGCCCTTCTGTTTTGATGATGCAAGCTTCAAATGAAAGAACCTCTAACATCAAAGTTGTAGATCTTTCCAAAACAATCAAAATGGACTTAAAGTTTGCATCATTTGGATTTTGTATTAAAAAGTTATGGGCACTTGAAGTTGGACTTTTTTGACTTTTAATGCCTTTGACCCAAAAGGACCTATATGTCTTGCATTATCACATGTATTTTCTTTGAGATTTTGAACTTTTGTTAAACATAACATTTGAATTAGACATCTCAAGCTTTCCAATGCATTTGATCCCACCTCAAAATAATAAAAAATGAATGAGTTATGTCCTTGGGAAGTTGATCCAAAATTAGGGTTTCAGTCAAAATGACCTATAATGTATTGGACTGGAAGATGGTTTTCCAAGCTTCAAATCAAATTTTGATGAAAATGAAAGTTGTTCATATTGTCCTTAAGAACATTGTTTCTTTTAGAATCATCTCCATTTGACCAACACATAAAAAGTTAGGTTTAAATGCATTTCAAAATAGTCAGATGATTTGACTGATCAACTTCTCAAGTCCACAACTCATATCTCGATGAATTGATGATTGAGGATACTCAAATAAGTTCAAATATGCATGAAATTATGAATTAAAGAACTTACCTTGATTGTATTTGACCATGTGCTGAGGTTGCTTCATGAGCAAGGCATTGTGGTGCACAGATGATTAGGGTTTCTCTGAAGAACAAGACCTTAAACCCTTTGACTTGTTTTGATCAAAATGATGAATTGAGATGCTAAGGAGGCATATTTGATGGATGAGAGCTTTGGGAGCCATTACCATGTTTGCTTTCATCTCCTCTTGGCCATGTCTTTGTACCAATGATCTCCTAGAAACTTTTGACCTTGTGATTGCTCAAGCTACAAACACAAGATGTTAGTGACATATTTTTGTGCTTTTGGTTAGTAAACAAAAATGAGAAAAGCAAATGATATACAATTCAAGCATGCTTGGTGATCTCAAACCACTCACAAGGAGTCCCACCCAAAGGCAAAGGGAACCAAGATGCTTAACGATCCTTGAGACCATGCAATGCAATGTTATGATGCTGATGAGGGATCTTAGGGACAAAATTGGGGTCTTACAGATGCCCCTATTTAAGGTCATTCTAGCCGGAGAAGTGAAGGTCAAAATCTTCGTCTCGATGAGGTAGAATGGGCTTAAATAATAACAAAGAGACGAATTTTGGTCCCTAAGAGACCTCATGATGCAAATGTATGTATGTAAAGGGATAATACTTTGTGGGGATATGTGTCCACAAAGGAGTAAAGGAAATCAGGAGACACCGACAATCCACATGAGCAAAATGTTCCGCGGGACCAAAAATCTTGGGGACTCCTATGGGGATAAGAAAGAAATACGTGAGCAGGGACGCCACAAAGTTTGGGGAGCAGAATTCCAGAGGGGATAAACCAATGGAAAGACTCGAGCTGACTCGAAGACGCCCGTATTAGGGAATATGCCAATATAGCGAAACTATCCACAACGGATACTTTGGATAAAATCTGGACGAGGATGATCCACTAAGGGACCTCGTTGGGGAAGTCTAAAAAGACTCTCCTGGGGAAACAGCGAGATGAGGTGTTACCGGTTACTGGGTAGCAAGCTCAATGAGACATGTGATCTGAACACCGTCATAAGGGTCAGAGATACAACATGCTCGGGAAGAAATGAATATCTAAGACCGGTATAAGGGTGAGAGATATCAAAACTCCGAATTATCTGAGGAAGACCTAAAAGGTATATTTCAACTCAGGGAAATCTGACTCCACAGGGGACAAAAGTCATAATAGGGAGCAGAAAGGGAGGAACACCAAGGATACCGGTTACTGGGCATATAATAGGTGACTAACCGAGGCGTGAATTGGGGAATATTCTCAAGACACTCATCATCCGAAAGAGGTCTAAAAGAAAACTCGATTATAGGATGGACACTCGACTCCGCAAAGGGGAAACGAATCTTACTCAACTGGGGAAGAACAAAAGGCTTCGACCGAAGAGTGCATGAGATATACTATCTATTACCGTCAGAACATAGATAATATACTCGCATGGAAGATTATCCATAGTCGGTTACTGGGTTAATAAAGGATAAATCGACCGAAAAGAAAAGGCATCGGGATACCGCAACTAGGTATATAATGATGACCAATCCAGGGGAGAAACAATCGTCATCAACAACAGTGTAAACGAGAGATGACTCACTGAGGATAAATTGCGAGCGCAGGGCAATTATCCAGGTAAAAGAGGGAATATCAACATCGAATATTGGATGAAGATAACCATCAAGGAGGGGATTACACCTACCGGTTACTAGGTAGGAAACCACGGAAAAGTAACAGTCATCGATTATGATGAACCAAAGGTTAACTCTGCAAAGGGGAGAAAATAGGGTTTACAGCTACCGGTATCAGGGTAGGAAACCACAAATTCCGCAGGGGATAAGATGAATGATTACTAATTACTGAGCAATTATTCATTTATACCGCGGGGAAACAAGGAAACAGCTTCGAGGGGCCAAATTAGGAATAAACCAAAGAGGCACACTGAATCAAGACTTGTCCTAATGAGGGTATAACTCAATAGGGAAGCCCATCCCAATACATGTGTTGGGGGAAACAGAAACAACCATCATCCACGAGGACATAGCTCTGTGGGGAATATGGAAGACAGGATAGAGGCTTTCTGCCTATGGAGCTGACTCTATATGGAGAGATCAGACACACACATCTGCTTGGGGAAATCTATATCACCATTAGCAGGAGACAACAAACAACGATATATGGCAAAGAATGCAACATGACTATCTGAATGTTATAATTATGCATGTATATGCATGGTTTATGTATGATGAATGCTGACAAACAGACATATCTAACAAAAATGGATCCAGGAAGTAAGCACACAAACATCTGGTACTACACCTCAAGAGAGAAAGCCAAAATCACCAGAGAGTGACCAATTTGCCGGGGATCAGAGACAATAATATCTCTACAGGGGATGAATCATCAGTCTCATCTGGGGAAAGGAGTTTAATGCATAAATAGAATCTGCCACATAAGAAACTCTATCGGGGAATTTATCCGAGGGATAAAGTGATTCTGGGGGCCAACCACCAAGAGTCGAATCTTCCGGAGAGAGCACATCTGCTGAAGAGGAAGGATCACTGCTCTGCCGAAGGGAAGGGAAGTGAATAACCTTAACAAACACTCCACTAGGTGGGATAAACCACAACAATATCTGGGAGGAAGAGGATACAGTTATGCCAGGAATATGAACAAAGGTTTTACCCTGTTGGAGATCATACTACCATTGGGAGAGCACTGAGGATCTCTTAAGTATCCTTTCGTCTTTGTGAATGTTCACTTTGTTTAAAAAACGATTTATGGAAAATTTTATTGTTTAAAACAATGATATTTTCTCAATTAAAACATGCAAAACATTTGTTGAATAGAAACAAATAAGAGTGCAAATAACTGGATAAAAGGCTCAAATTTATTTAATGGAATGGCAGTCTGCAAATGGCGAGACTCCATAGATCTTTACAAATTTGAAATTGGTGATATATATTGGAAAAGGGCTACATTGAACATAATGACCATTTCTCCACCAATTCTGAATTCGATGTATTCGAAGCTTTGGTTGATGATGAATGAACAAGAATCTCTGACGGATGATAATTGTAGAACAAAGTCTTGTCAGGATGCAGTTACTTACCAAATCCCTAATTTTTGCCTAGATTGCCCCAGGATGAGGTACTCAACCTAGCGGGATATAAATATTCATCATTTTTTCATGTCTCTAAATTTTGCCTGGACCGCCCTTTCGAGTTTTCAATCCACCGAGACACTCATTTTTGCCTAAGCCGCCCTTTCGGGTTTTCAACTTAGCGAGCTATTCTGTTTTTATTTTCTAGGCGAAGTATTTCTTGACTGCATCTGAATTCAAAGGACGAGTGAAATCCTCCTCATCCATAGTTGTGAGTATCAAAGCACCGCCTGAAAAGGCTGTCTTAACAACATATGGACCTTCATAGTTTGGAGTCCACTTGCCCCTGGAATCGGGCGCGAAAGACAAGACCTTCTTGAGCACAAGGTCACCTTCTCGGAACACACGAGGCTTGACCTTCTTATCAAAATCTTTCTTCATTCTCTGCTGATACAACTGACCATGGCACATGGCAGTCAATCTCTTCTCTTCAATCAAATTCAGCTAGTCATAACGACTCTGAACCCATTCAGCATCAGTCAACTTGGCCTCCATCAAGAATCTCATTGATGGGATCTCCACCTCTACTGGGAGTACAGCCTCCATGCCATAAACAAGAGAGAAATGGGTTGCTCCTGTTGAAGTGCGGACAAATGTACGATATCCATGTAAAGCAAATGGCAGCATCTCATGCCAATCCTTATACGTGACAACCATCTTCTGGATAATCTTCTTGATGTTCTTATTAGCAGCTTCAACAGCCCCATTCATCTTGGGTCTGTAAGGAGAAGAATTATGATGCGCGATCTTGAACTCACTACACAGCTCTTTCATCATTTTGTTATTCAGATTAGATCCATTATCAGTAATGATCTTATCTGGCACACCATAACGGCATATAAGCTGATTTTTGATAAACTTCACGACCACCTGCCTGGTCACATTTGCATATGATGCCGCTTCAACCCACTTGGTGAAGTAATCAATTGCTACGAGAATAAATCTGTGTCCGTTAGACGCTTTTGGCTCTATCATTCCAATCATGTCAATTCCCCACATGAAGAAGGGCCATGGTGATGAAATCACATTCAGAAGTGTCGGGGGAATATGAATCTTATCCGCATAAATCTGACATTTGTGGCATTTCTTCACGTATTTGCAGCAGTCAGACTCCATTGTCAGCCAATAGTAGCCTACTCTCAACATCTTTCTAGCCATGGCATGTCCATTGGAATGAGTACCAAATAAACCCTCATGGACTTCAGTCATCAACAGGTCTGCTTCGTGTCTATCCACGCATCTGAGCAGAACCATGTCAAAATTTCTCTTGTAAAGCACTTCGCCATTGAGGTAGAAACTGCCAGATAATCTCCTCAAAGTCTTACTGTCTTTCACAGATGCCCCAGGCGGGTAAATCTGGCTCTGAAGGAAACGCTTAATGTCATAATACCATGGCTTATCATCCTTTACTTCTTCGACCGCAAATACATGAGCTGGTCTGTCCAGGCGCATCATAGTGATATTGGGAACTTCATTCCAATATTTAACCATAATCATTGAGGCTAGCGTAGCAAGAGCATCTGCCATCCGATTCTCATCCCGAGGAATATGATGGAAGTCAACCTCAGTAAAGAACGTTGAAATCCTCCTCGCATAATCTCTGTACGGAATGAGACCAGGCTGATTCGTTTCCCATTCTCCCTTAATCTGATTAACAACGAGGGCCGAATCACCATAAACAACAAGATGCTTGATCCTTAGATCAATGCATTCCTCCAATCCCATAATACAGGCCTCATACTCAGCCATATTATTCGTGCATTTGAAAGTTAGCCTTGCTGTAAAAGGAATATGTGTGCCCTAAGGAGTAATGATTACTGCCCCAATACCATTTCCATACTAGTTTATAGCGCCATCAAACACCATACTCCATCGGGAACCAGGTTCTGGCCCTTCATCGAGTGTAGGCTCATCGCAATCTTTCATTTTCAAATACAGAATCTCCTCGTCTGGGAAGTCATACTGAACTGACTGATAATCCTCGATCGGCTGATGTGCCAAATGGTCAGCCAAGATACTACCTTTAATAGCCTTCTGAGCTCGATACTCAATATCATACTCAGATAACAACATATGCCAACGGGAAATCCTCCCTATTAAATCAGGCTTCTCAAAGATATACTTGATTGGATCCATTCTGGATATCAACCAAGTCGTATGATTTATCATATACTGGCGTAAGCGCTTAGCAGCCCAAGCCAGAGCACAGCATGTCTTCTCAAGCATTGAGTATCGAGACTCACAATCAGTGAACTTCTTACTCAAGTAGTAGATATCATACTCTTTCTTCCCTAGTTCATCTTGCTGACCTAGGACACAACCCATTGAATCTTCAAGAACAGTCAGATACATAATCAATGGTCTTCCTTCCATAGGCGGGGACATTATCGGAGGCTCAGACAGATACTCTTTAATACTGTCAAAGGCTTTCTGGCAATCCTCGGTCCAATCATGAGACTGATCTTTCCGGAGAAGCTTGAATATCGGCGCACATGCGGCAGTCATGTGGGATATGAATCTGGAAATGTAATTCAAGCGACCAAGAAAACCTCGGACTTGCTTCTCAGTTTTGGGCGCAGGCATCTCTTGTATTGCTTTGACTTTTGCAGGATCAACTTCAATACCTCTTTCACTGACGATAAAGCCCAATAACTTGCCAGAACGGACTCCATATGTACACTTGTTGGGATTCAGACGAAGCTTATACTTCCTCAAACGCTGGAAAAGCTTCAACAGGTGCTCTACATGTTCAACTTCCGTTCTTGACTTAGCAATCATATCATCAACATATATGATGAATGTTGTCTTCTCCATATCCTCGGGTGCCATTTTAATCTGATTATATCCGGAAAATCCGTCCATAAATGAGAAGACATTGAATTTAGCTGTATTATCTACCAACATATCAATATGTGGTAAGGGGAAATCATCTTTCAGACTAGCTTTATTCAAATCTCTATAATCCACACACATCCGGACTTTTCCATCTTTCTTAGGCACGGGCACAATATTGGCCACCCATTGAGGATATGTAGAAGTCACCAGAAACCCCGCATCAATTTGCTTCTGAACTTCCTCTTTGATCTTCACTGCCATATCAGGATGAGTTCTTCTGAGCTTCTGCTTCACAGGCACGCACTCAGGTTTTAGAGGTAGGAAATGTTGCACAATATTAGTATCTAGACCCGGCATGTCTTCATATGACCAGGCGAAGACATCGACGTATTCTCGTAGCAATTCAATCAACCCCTTCTTAACAGATTCTTCCAGGAGTGCCCCAATCTTCACTTCTCGCACACAATCCTCAGACCCCAAGTTGACTATTTCCAGATTCTCAAGATGTGGCTGAATGATCTTCTCTTCATGCTCAAGTAAACGGGTGATCTCATCAGGAATCTCTTCATCATCATCTTCCTCTGCCTCAAATACAGGGAATTCAAAATTGGGAGATGGCGTTGGGTCATTATGTTCAATGGGTCTAGAAATCAACCTGCATAATGATTTTGGATATGAAAAGCTTTAGAATTCGAACAAGGCAAATCATTATGCAGATGAAAAGATTGATTCTTTTTTAGGGTTTTATGTGATCACCAATTTCATGCAAAAAGCGAAAAGGGAAAATAATTTGGAAAAACAAACATTTAACATGAATTTATTGAATGAAAATATCATTGTATTTATGTTGCCAACAATGTCATCACTCCTCCTTTTGGCATGGGAGAAGGGTTTTTAAACAAAGTGATCATTACGTTGACTTGTGGATAACTGTAGGAATATCCACCGCGACCCAATTGTTGCAGATCCCTCCAGGGATGATAAAATTGTTTGAGTCCTCTGCATCCTCTTCCAAGACAGCAGCAGCTTCTTCATCCAGACCAGTGTGGATGAAACCTCCACTCTTGAATAACCCTTGCGCGTTGAAGACCCCAGAAGAAAAGCCAATGCCAGCCCGGGACTTGTTGTCTTCCAACTCAATCATTTTTCCCAAACCAGCAATTGCACCACACTCAATGGCCAACTTCACATCTCTATAGGAAGTAAATGAAGAAGTTTTCTTCTCAATCGGCTCAGCTATAGATAAAGCTTGGAAAGGAGTTCCAACTTCATCCTCAGCATCTATGTATGAGAAGGAAGACAAGTGGCTAACCAGGAGAGCCTTTTCTCCCCCTACCACCACCAATTTTTTGTTCTTCACGAATTTCAGCTTCTGGTGTAGGGTGGATGTCACGGTGCCAGCCTCGTGAATCCATGGTCTGCCTAAGAGACAGTTGTACGATGGGTGGATATTCATAACCTGGAAGGTAATTTGGAAATCACTTGGTCCAACCTTGATTGGGAGATCAACTTCCCCAATCACAGTCTTTCGAGACCCATCGAAAGCTTTCACAACAACTCCACTTTGCCTCATGGGAGGCCCTTGATATGATAGTCTTGAAAGAGTGAACTTTGGCAATACGTTCAGGGATGACCCAGTGTCCACCAGCACATTGGACATGGCGTCGTCTTTACAGTTCATGGATATGTGTAAAGCCAAGTTGTGGTCTCTTCCCTCCTCAGGGAGATCAAAGTCACAGAAACTCAAATTGTTACAAGCAGTAATGTTTGCAACAATGCTATCGAATTTCTCTATTGTGACATCATGATCTACATATGCCACATCCAAAACGTTTTGCAGAGCCTCTCTATGTGGTTCTGAATTCAGAAGCAGTGATAACACGGATATCTTGGATGGCGTTTGTAGAGGTTGGTCTACAACATTGTACTCACTCTTCTTGATGAGCCTCAGCATCTCATCACAGTCTTCTTTTCCATTGCCACTAGGGCCAACAGAAGTAGGAGCTTTTGGTACAGAGGAGGGATTAACAACAAGTGCCGGATTCGGAGAATTCACTGCATTCCCAATCGGGCGTTCAACAAAATCAGCATTAGCTTGAGGCTTCAGTGGTGCTGAAAACACGCGACCGCTGCGGGTCAAACCACTTACGTCAGCAATATTCACCACAGATGAAGAAGGAAAAGGAACCTCTTTCCCATCTTCCACAGCAACAACATTGTAGCGGAAGGGAATTGCTTTTTCGGAAGAGTATGGCACAGGACCGACAGGCTTAATGATCAAGGAAGGAGAAACCTTCTGCTTGCTACCATCGTATTTAATGATAACAGGTTCGGGCATCCGGAATACTGGGGAAATTACGTTGACCTCAGGCTCATCTTCGTCAACATTCCTATTCTGAAGAATCTCAATAACTCCTTCATCCAGCATTTCCTGAAGATCTTTGCGCACCTGGCGACAACCCAATCGGTTAACAGGGCAGATTCTGCATCTATCATGGTCGTGCTCATAGTGACTGTACTCGCATAGCAAACGATGCAACTCGACCAGAGACTGTCGGATATGACTGACATATTTGACCTTATATTTGCCAGGGCAGCCCTGGACCATGTTAACAGATTTCCCATGCTCGGGCAATGGGTTCTTCTTCACGTTAGGACCTACGTCCTCAAAACACAGAATGCCACACCTCACAAGGTCTTGAACCTTGGTCTTCAAAGGATAGCAATTCTCTACGTCGTGGCCGGGAGCACCAGAATGGTATACACAATGCAGTTCGGGCTTATACCACCACTGAGGGTTAGCAGGTATAGTCGGTGGGTCTCTCGGAGTAATCAACTTCCTCTCTATCAAAGAGGGATATAATTCTGCGTACGTCATCGGAGTAGGATCAAAAGTGACCCTTTTCCTCTCGTAACTAGTGCTGGTTTGATTACTGTTTCGAGGCTGGTAGGCTTGCTGTTGCGGACGGTGTTGTTGCTGATATTGCTGAGGTGGTTGCTGATTGTTGCTATGTTGATTGTCTCTGAACACAGGTGCTATATGAGCCACCTGGTGCTAGTTACTGGCGGGACGCACAGTCTTCCTCCTCACAGAGGGTCTTCTTGGTTTCACATGGGAGGTCACAACATGTGCCTCTCCATCTTTCTTCTTTGCAAACGTCCCATAGCGCTTGGCAGAAGAGCCTTCTTCTCTAGTTAGACGTCCTTCTCTAACCCCTTCTTCTAAACGCATCCCCATATTCACCATCTCGGTGAAGTCAGAAGGAGCGCTAACAATCACCCGCTCATAATAGAATGAACTCAAGGTCTTCAGAAAGATCTTGGTCATTTCCTTCTCTTCTAGCGGAGGCACGATCTGTGCTGCCACCTCTCGCCACCTCTGGGCGTACTCTTTGAATGTTTCCTTGTCCTTTTGGGACATGACCCTCAACTGATCCCTATCGGGAGACATATCCATATTATATTTGTATTGCTTGACGAAGGCCTCGCCAAGGTCGTTGAAAGATCAGATGTTCGCACTGTCTAACCCCATGTACCATCTCAGGGCAGCACCGGACAAACTGTCCTGAAAGTAGTGGATGAGAAACTGGTCGTTATCAGTCTGAGTAGACATCTTCCTAGCATACATGACCAGGTGGCTGAGAGGACAAGTGTTTCCTTTGTATTTTTCAAAGTCAGGGACCTTGAACTTCATGGGAATCTTCACGTTGGGAACCAAACACAGTTCGGCAGCAGACTTGCCGAAGAGATCTTTTCCTCTAAGAGTCTTCAATTCCTTGCGAAGCTCAAGAAATTGACCGTTCATAGCATCCATCTTATCATAGATATTTGGGCCCTCAGACGGCTCAGAATGATAGATGGTGTCGTCTACCCTGGGCATGGTATGCACGACAGGAGGAGGAACAACAAGGATCGGGCTAGATGCCGGCATAGAAGCAAAAGTTGGAGCAGGACCCTCAGGCATGAAGTTGGGAGGCATCCCCCACGGGAATCCGGCTGGCATGGCCGCTGCAGGAACAAAGTGTGTACTGGCTGCAGGCACAGTTGAGGAGACAATCTCATAGATGACTGTCCTCTGGGGAGGAGTTGAAGGCGTTGGAGAAGACTGGCTTTGGGCAGCCAAAAATGATTCCATCAAAGCGCTCAGTCTGGCCACTTCCTCCTTGAGTTCACGATTCTCTTGCTCTAGTTGATCCATCAGTCTTGCAGAGTTGGCTCTAGTGTAGTATCGGTGAGTCAGCTTGTCTTCAAAATAAATGAAGAACACAAAGTTAGACCACAGGACAAGAAGCCTGGAACAAGACCTGCTTATGAACATGATGCATGCAATGCTTGTGCACATGATTTGTTTTTACTTTTCAAAGGAACTTTAGGGTTTTACTTGCAAATTTTTGGAATTATTTAACATTCATTGCATATAGAAATATCTCATAAAATAATGTCAGGAAAAAGAAGTACAGCATTGTCAATCATGTACAAGAGGAAAGGAAAATAATCATCCTATGGATCCCTAGAAACAATCATCTAATGCTCGGGACACAAGAAGATAAGATGCGTGAAGCCTCTTCACCTCCCTCTCGTAGGCTGCCTCCATATCTGCTTTCTCTTTGGCAAGTCGATCGTACTTCCTCTTCCAGAACCGGGAAGACTGAGGAAGTAGAGAAGTCCATGCATCATTAGGATCATCAATAACTTGATGCTCAAGGAACTCAATCAAAGCATCATTCTCCTTAATCTGCTGAAGCAACTCTTCACGTTCACGGATCCAAGCACGTGAATGATCTTCGTCTCTCAACTCCTCTACTCCTTGATTAGGGAGGGTTGAAGGCCCAACCACAATCATAGGTGTAGGTCTCAAATATTCGTAAGGCATGAGATACTCAGACGCTCTCTTCCTTACCCAAGCAGTATAAGGCTCCAAAGCGATGTAATTCTTAGGACCCAACTCCTTCCTCCCTTTTCTATGAATCTTGCGCCAAGCGCGGACCATCCTAGCTTTCAAGCCTTGGGGATCTTTACCCTCCTGAAAGAACACAACCTCTAACGAAATGTTATTGGGTTTATCCTTTAGGGGGAATCCAAGCTGACGACGTGCCAAAACAGGGTTGTAGTTAATCCCACCACATATACCAAGAAGAGGCACATTGGAGAATTCACCACAAGAGTCGATAATCTGCACACCATCATACACACGGTTGTACCAAGAGATATCATCATTAGTGAGAGACATGAGTCTCGTGGACCACCGTAGACATCCCTTGTTCTCCTTGAAAGCGACCATCTGAGGTAAGTGAGAAATAAACCACTTATACAACAGAGGCAAACAACATACAATGGCGCCACCACCCTTTGCATTCCTTATATGCAAAGAGAAATAAGCATCACCTAACAGAGTCGGAACGGGATTAAGAGTAGAAAAGATCCTAATAGCGTTCACATCCACAAACTTGTCGATGTTGGGGAACAACACTAACCCATAGATGAGAAGTACAAATATGGCTTCAAAGGCGTCCTCACTCATGGCCTTCCCATAGATAGTAGCTTGAGCAATGAGGAACTCATAAGGGAGACCTTGAATTCCACCTTTGGTAGTCATATGAGCACCAACCAGAGATTCATCTATGTGCAACATGTCAGCTATCTCTTGAGAAGTAGGAATACTTTCCAGGCCACTGAACGGCAACTGATCCAGGATAGGTATACCTACAAGGTAGGCATACTCCTCAAGGGTAGGCAAAAACTGAAAGTCCGGAAACGTGAAGCAACGGTACAAGGGATCATAAAACTGCACCAATACACTCATCAATCCTTCATCCACCTGAGTAGTCAGAAGAGGAAGAAGCTTCCCAAAACGAGCCTTGAAGCCCAAGGGATCTAGTACCTAAGATGTCAAATTCCTTAACTCTTTTAAATCTGGTTGTCTGAAGTTGTACTTCTTTGTATTCCTTCTTTGTCTTTCCATGTCTGAAAAGTTTTGCAAATAAACCCCTCAAGTTCCTTGAAAATTTCCTTTATTATTGATGATATGGATGCAAATGAGTGCATGAATGCATGAATGCAACAATCACACTCAAGGATCAAGCAAAGCACACCAAACAAAGGTCATGGGATGGATCATATTATCCTTAATATCAATCATCCATTTTGGTGGATTATGGTTTACACCTTATCAACACCCAAGTTCCATTGATATTAAGGATATATGAACGGATCAACCATGAATCAAAGGTTTGTTGCAAGTCACGAGCATGAAGTCTTGGTTAAGAACCACCCAAAGGGAATGTACTAAGGTTTAAACCTGCCAAACATGTTCTACAAGAGGTTCCCATAGTCATCATCCCATCTTTCGGATATTATCGGAGAAACGACTACTCGTATTCCAAAAAATATTCTCAAGAGAGACTCTTATGAGTGTAGTATCGCGTAACAATCATATCAAATCTTACCCTTGAACGACTTTCGCACTACATCCTAAAAATAGGCCAAGATGGGCTTGGTAAACTAAGGTCCTTGGCTTCTAAGGTCTATATTGGAAAGAGTAATGTCTAACCACAACTTACTTATGTGACATTATTGATTCCAACATGACCTCCACCAAGTGAATGGACTTGCAAGTCAACTTGCTAAGGAATAACTCCACACAAGTCAACAAGACTACGCCATTCTCCTATCCTAAGTGCACTCGAGTCCAGGTATAGAACTCATCTCACAAAGATCACCAAGCATACAAGGAATTAATATCAAGCAAATCAATCATTACATACAATACAGTAATCCCAAATTGCACAAAAATATGTCACAAGACAAAATAATACATCAAGCATGAAAAGTTGGCAAAACCCACTAGGCAAATGATCTCCCCAGCAGAGTCGCCACTTTTCTGTAGCGGGGTATTCGTTACCATTAGAGATATTGACTAAATCCAAGGTAAATCATACAAAGTCGAGTCGCCACCGCACTTCTATTTATCCAAAGGAATGGTTAGAAAGCGAACAAAAACCTAATAGTTTTTAACAAAAACTAGTAAAAGAAACAGAGATCTGGGTAAGGGGGTTGGTTATGTAATGGGAAGGTGTTAGGCACCCAAAACATCCTAGGTACTCCTAGGGAGCCCTTTTCACACTTGTGAAGGTTGTTGTTTTGTGAAAAATAAAATTGTGCAAACATGATTGAAGAGATGAGAAGAGAATGTACAAGTTATTTACACTTTGTGTTTGGATGGATGAACCCATTGCCTACGTACCATCTTATAAAAAGATTAGGATCAAAACCTCGTAGTTCGGGGTAAAAATCTCAAAATGAGTTGGTGAATTGATTGGTCCAAAAGCCTTAAGGTCTTTTGTTATCAAAGGGAGAAAACTCAACCAAACCACAAATCCACCATGTGAGGATAGCTTCAACATGCTAGTGAAGGGTTAACCCTATAATAAGCATGGAAGACTCATTGTCCATCACTGAGGATATAGGCGAGTATTACATCTACCACCAAGATAACTCAAACCTAATAGCTAAAGGTTATGAAAAGTTGATTAAGAAAGTGGCCATTGGAACCATAAAAGCACATTTGAATGGGTTATATTTAACAATTAGAAGTATATACAAAAATGGTCAAAGTATATTAAAAGGTTCAATTCAAAATAAGTATTATGAAAAGAAGGTTTGAAGATCAAAAGCATAAGGCTTAGGTTTCTAATGTTGGAAAAACAATAGTTAAATGTTTGCACAAAAAGTTTTGGTTTGGGTTAGAGTGGAGAGAAGAAGAAGAATGGCTAAGTCCTAAGGAAAATAAAAGGTGAGGGATAAGAAATCAAAACCACACTAGGAGTTCCTCTCTTGAGATCATATTGATGATCCAAGTAGCTCCCATCCTTTGGAATAAAGCAACCACAAAGTATAAGCAACCAAACAAGCAATGAATGCCTCTGGGAATCCTCCAATGACTTTTGCATCTCTCTCTTTAGATGATCATGGCAATGGTTCTCCAATTAAGCTCAAATGGAAACTCCTAGCACAAAAGCACACACATCAAAAGTTCCATGAAATAAAACAAGAATAAACAAGAGAGAGTTTAGAGATTTGGTCCTTCTAATTCCATTTTCATCATTAAGGTCCTTTCACTCCAATTTTGCATAAGGAAGGTCCTAGAAACTAAGTCCAATTCTCCATTTCTTTGCATAGGGAAAGTCCTAGAAACTAAGTCCATTTCTTTGCATTTTGGTTCACCACAATCAAAACAAAACACAAGCAAAATAATATATACACAATTATGTGCTCAAGTGAGCAAAAGGCAAATGGCATTAACATAAACATGTGCTCAAATGAGCAAAGGGAAAAACAAATGGATAATATGTGCAAGAATTGTAAATTGCATAAAAATAAATTGCATAAAGTAAATTGCATAAGTAAATGTTAATTGTCAATAGCTAGTGTTAGTAGTTAGTGTGCCATAAGGAAAATTTAGCGCTATGTTAAGCAATCGTAATTGGACTTATGTAGAAGTCACAACTATCTGAGGCCGGTCAATAATAATATAGGCAACAAACACAAATTAGGAGTCTTGATTAGTGAACCAAGTCCCAACAACTTGCCATGCCAAAAAGAAAATGAGAAATGATCTTGTATTGGTTTAAGCCTTTTGCATGATTTAAAAGACAACCTATCTTTAATGCAAAGCCATTCACTTGATCAATTGATCAAGATGAATTAGATTTGAATCAAGGAAGGTTAAATCTCTCTAATCAATGCTAACTTATCAACCTTCAACTCATTGATCAAAAAAGAAAAAGAAGAAGGAGATGGATAAGAGGAAAGGAAGTGACAAAATGGTAAAAGAAATATAAATGCATAAAATGGAAAAATCATGTACCAACCCTCATATGTTGACGAATAACATTGAAAGTCAAGGTCAAACAATCAAAACAGAAGTGAGATGATGATTGGAAGTCAAGAAATGAATAAACTATTTTTGGCATTTTTTAATACTTAAAATAAACTTGAATTAAAATAAATGGAACGGTCAAACTTCAAAATCACTTCAAATTAACCTTGAAAGGTCCAAGTGATTTATCCTAAGTTCAACAAGGTCAAACAAAGTTTGACAAAAAATTTCAGCATTTTTAAAAGTCAGAAACTATTTTTTATCAATTTAAAATGAATAAAAATAACCTAATTGAACTAAAATCTCAAATAGATCTCAAGTCAATTCAAAAATTGATGAGAATATTTTTCATAGATCCATCATCATTCAAATAGGTTAGGAAAATATTTTTGTATTTTTTGAATATCAAAAACTATTTAAAATGAATTAAAAATAACCAGAAAAGAGAAAATTCACAAAAAATATCAAATGATAACATAAAAAAAATAAAAAATCAGAAATAGAAACTAGAATTTATTTGGGAAATAATGCAATTGGTCCCATAATTTTTGGATTAAAAATGAGAGAGATATGATTTTTGAAATAAAATGGAATTTAAGAAAATGAAAACAGAAATTAAAAATTAGAAAAAACCAGGAGCGTCTGATGGAACTCATTAATTGACTTGGCAACATCTAATGGTCCAGGAGCGCGTTCCCACGGTAAGCCTTAGTCCACGCGTGACATAATGAATTAATGAAAGTAAACACAATGCACGGTTGAGATTAAAACGTGGGATGTACATCCAACGGTCAGCATTCAAACTGGAGAGAGGCGGCCACCGGAGCCACCTTCTTCTCCGGTGAGCCTGCAAATTCCGGCCAAACTTGCAGGTTTTTAAACCTCCATGAAAATACACAATCCTTATACCAAAATGAAGCTGGGGTGATGTACATCACCCCTGTAACCTTGAATCACACTCAAGATCTCTATAAATGGAGAAATCTGAGGTGGAAGATTCAGGTATGAAAAATGCAGATCAAGGAAAAGCAAAATTGAAGCTACCACTAGCTTGCCTCTCAAGTGAGGACTTCAGAAAACATTAGATCCAAGCAAAAAGGTCCATGGATGAAGAGAATCGAAGAAATTACCAGTTGGAGTGCAAGCTTGAGTTCAGGTGATTTGAGCTTGAAACCTTGCTTGCTTTATCAAAACAGAAATTCTATGGGATGAATGATGAAGGTTTAGAAGCACTAGATCTGAGAATTCAACTAGATGAAGTTGAATTTCAAATCTGAAAAAAAATGAGAAAAATGAGCTTGCTTCTCTAGTGATGGTTGGGGAATGAATTCTGCAGCATTTCAGGTTGAGATTGGCGTGTGAAATGGAGGGAATGAAGCATGTATTTATAGCTGAATTGGCAAGGAAAGGGTGGAATGATCCGTGTGCATAAATTTGGATACCACTTGCATGGGCTTGCATGATCATGCACAAGGCCCAAAAGCAATGCCAAATGCAAGCTGAGTTCAAATGCCAAGGGTTTGGACGTGTAATTTACTCTAAATTGGCTTGTGCAACAAGGTTTCAACATGAATTCCACAATTGAACCTAATCATTCACCTCTTCGAAAATACCATTTAGAAAATCCAAGCATAGGCATATGGGTAATGGTTGGGAAGGTTTTTGTATAAGGAACAAATGTTATGTTGGTCAAAAGCTCATTTGGAATGTGGTAATTTGTGAAATTTGAGTTTAAAGTGTGATGTGCAAAACATGTCAAGGCAAGGTTTCTAAAATTGGCCAACTTTTAAGCCCTTCTGTTTTGATGATTCAAGCTTCAAATGAAAAAACCTCCAACATAGAAGTTGTAGATCGTTTCAAGAAAATCAAAATGGACGTAAATTTTGCATCATTTGGATTTTTGATGAAGAAGTTATGGGCACTTGAAGTTGGACCTTTTTGACTTTTAATGCCTTTCACCCAAAAGGACCTATAATGTCTTGCATTATCACATGTATTTTCTTTGAGATTTTGAAATTTTGTTCAACATAACATTTGAATTAGACATCTCAATCTTTCCAATTCATTTGATCCCACCTCAAAATCATAAAAAATGAATGAGTTATGTCCTTGGGAAGTTGATCCAAAATTAGGGTTTCAGTCAAAATGACCTATAATGTATTGGACTGGCAGATGGTTTTCCAAGCTTCAAATCAAATTTTGATGAACATGAAAGTTGTTCATATTGTCCTTAAGAACATTTTTTCTTTTGGAACCATCTCCATTTGACCAACACATAAAACGTTAGGTCTCAATGCATTTCAAAATAGTCAGATGATTTGACTAATCAACTTCTCAAGTCCACAACTCATATCTCGATGAATTGATGATTGAGGATACTCAAATAAGTTCAAATATGCATGAAATGATGAATTAAAGAACTTCCTTTGATTGTATTTGACCATGGGCTGAGGTTGCTTCATGAGCAAGGCATTGTGGTGCACAGATGATTAGGGTTTCTCTGAAGAACAAGACCTCAAACCCTTTGACTTGTTTTGATCAAAATGATGAATTGAGATGCTAAGGAGGCATATTTGATGGATGAGAGCTTTGGGAACCATTACCATGCTTGCTTTCATCTCCTCTTGGCCATGTCTTTGTACCAATGATCTCCTAGAAACTTTTGACCTTGTGATTGCTCAAGCTACAAACACAAGATGTTAGTGACATATTTTTGTGCTTTTGGTTAGTAAACAAAAATGAGAAAAGCAAATTATATACAATTCAAGCATGCTTGGTGATCTCAAACCACTCACAAGGAGTCCCACCCAAAGGCAAAGGGAACCAAGATGCTTAATGATCCTTGAGACCATGCAATGCAATGTTATGATGCTGATGAGGGATCTTAGGGACAAAATTGGGGTCTTACACATACAAAGACATATTTTTGGTATTTTGGTTAGTAAAGATGATAAAATAAAAAGTATGATATAATCAACTGGTGCTTGATGATCTCTTCCAATGCAAACCCAATGAATGAGGGGTAAGGAGGATGCCAAGGTGTGATCCCAATGCCAATGCATATGATGAGATAGCATGAGATATCTTGGGGTCAAAATTGGTGTCTTACAGATACAGAGATTTTAACCTTCACATCCTCAGTTAGAATGTTCTTAAATAGGGGCAGCTGTAAGACCCTAATTTTGACCCTAAGATCCCTCATGCTATCTAATTATTTGCATTGGCTTTGGGATCACACATTGACATCCTCCTTACCCCTCATTCATTTGGTTTGTATTGGGAGAGATCACCAAACACAATTTATTGTATCATACATTTTTTTTCATTATTTACTAACCAAAATACCAAAAATATGTCTATATATAGCTTTGTTTCTTTTGTAGGTAGTGTGTGCATCCACCAATGCCTCATCAAGCTCACAACTAGGGTTTGAGACCCTCAATGCAAGGAGATCAATCAATAGATGGTTCATATTGGTTCTAGACATCATATATGGGTCCCCATGATCTTCATTTATCATTTTGATCAAGAATTCATCAAGAGTTTGAAGCTTGTTTGCCTTGGAAGCCCTAATTCATCTAGATATCTTGTGTGACTTCCTCAGCAAGTTTATTCAACATTTGATCAAATATATCAAGGTATACTTCATTATACATCATATTATGCATATATAATTCTCCATGAGTCTAAAAGATCAATAGAACATCAAGTTTGCAAGTTTGTTCATGGTGGTTGACTAGAGAAAGTCAACTAGTCAAAACTGGGGTTCACTAGACCCTATCTCATACAATTTTGTCATATGAAAATAATTCCAAGAGAAAATCTACACCTTATTACATTATAAACAACCTTCATGTTGAGGTCAAGAGATTGTTTGGCTTGGAAAGTCATTTTTTATGGTAAAAGATTATAGGTCATTTTGTTTGTGCCCTAGTTAGGAGGTCAACTTCCAAGGACCATAACTTGCTCAATTTTTATGATATTAATTTCATCCAAGTTTCATGGTCAATTTCAATAATTCCTCTCCTACTTTTATTCTTTGAGAAACTTCAAATTCAACTTTCAAGGGCATGTTCCAAGAGGAAACATTATAGGTCATTTTGGCTCATTACCATTGAACAAGCAATTTTCCTCAACTTCTAAAATGCATAAATCCTTCATTCCATATCCAAATGAGGTCAAATTTTTGACCAAATTGGATAGGATTTAAAGAGCTATAACTTTTATGAAGGAACGTTTTCCATTTGAAGCTCATAGCAAAAGTTATTCAAGGTGGAAGAAGTGAACATTTGACTTGGGACTTAGAAAAATTTCAATTATGTTTGATTTCCGAAACTTCCACCTCAAAATTCATCATGATCCAAGTGTCAAATGGAAACATGTTCAACATGACAGTTGTTCCCCTTGATCTCACATTTCCAAAAAGTCCAAAATCACTTCATTTGGCCATGGTTTGAATGACTTGTGCATGGTTACTCTTCATGGTTCCATTTGGATGAATCTCATTACCACTTTTCAATTTCAAATGCATGGCTTCATGTTGCACTTTCAGCATTGCTCATGATCACTTTTGGACTGAATTACATCATTTCATGGGCCTATCACACGCCCATGCAAGCATGCATCTCACCTTTCCAATTTTGGCCAATTTTTGAAGTGTGCAAAAAGCAATGAGTAAGCCTATAAATACAAGTGTCTTTAGCTCAGAAATGGATCCCTCTTGCCCAAGCTTCATCCCCATTCTCTCCCAAACCCCATTCAAAGGATAATCTTGAAGATTTCTTGAGAAATCAAGTTTAAATTCTCATTCTATTTTTGAATTGAAACTCCAAGAGTCCAAGCGTTTTAACCATCCATATTGTTGCAACACGAAAAACAACCGGCGGGAAAAAACACAGAGCTGCCACCGTGCGTTATTTATCCCAAGGGAGGGAAAGGAAACGCTTGAAGTAAACCTGGAAAGGAAATGATCTTACGACCGGAGATTACAAGGTACGGGAGTCGGTTACGCAAGGGGAAGGTATTAGCACCCCCTCACGTCCGTCGTACTCGACGGGATCCACGCTCAAAAGAATAGGAAAAGGTTGCTGAATAAACTGCTCAAAGAATGCACACACACAGGAATAAACAGGTGAAAGAAAACAGAGGAAGCGGACTCGGCAGGATGTCGCATCCTGGGCCTACGTAGTTTGTCAGAAACAAACATCAGAGTCGACGTAGTTCGGGGAAATGGGGAACAGGCTCGCTAGGATATCGCATCCTATGCCTACGTATCTCATCTGGAATGAGAATCAGAGCTACCGTAGTTTGGCTAACACACGCCGAAACAAAACACAACACCAAGACGCTGAGACGTCAGAAGAAACTCGCAAATGGAAACAGACTGCCAATGGATGGTCTTACGTCCGACTCCGAACACACAAACACAAACAGGAAACCGAATGCCAATCGCTGGGCTTACATCAGACTCCAAACAAACAACAACAAACGGGAACCCGAATGCCAATCGCTGGGCTTACATCAGACTCCAAACAAAGGCAAACAAGGAAACGGAATGCCAATAGATGGACTTACATCCGACTCCAAATAAACAAGCAATCGCTAACCAGCGAACACCAGAGGTAGAAAGCAAATTGACAAACTAAAAGGGAGTCTGGAACTCGAGCCTAGAAGTTGTCAAGCAAAACACACGCAAAAGAGAAAAAGGGTTGCCCGGAGAGATCTCGCACGATCTCCTGCCTACGTACCTCATCTGGTATGAGGATCAGGGCGACGTAGTTCCCCTTAACAGGGGAGAAACTTTCTCCTAACCAGAGACCAAGGGAATAACGGACTAAAAGGGAGACTGACTCGATCCTAATAGTCATCATGCAAATTATAACCCTAGGTTGAGGTCTCTAACAAGAGTTTGACTCACACAGGCAGTGAGTCAACTCAAGTTTATCTCTACGTACGTTCAACTTCCTCGAAAGTTGATCATACGACTCCTACAGAAAGAAGATGAGAAGCAAAAGCAGATAAACAAACATAGGTGAACAGGTATGACACACTACATGCAAACAAGCGGCTCATACAAGGCTGGGCTTTAGTCAAGGGGTCATATCAACCTCGACAAACAAGCCAACACTGGAAGGGTATGATGAAGCTCTTAACCACTAACATTGACCGTCAGGGTGAGCAGATGAAAAGGTAATGAGGGTTGGACCTCATAGCTCTTAACCCGGGCCTGGGTGAGCTTCAATCAATGAAAACATGGGGGTCCAGAATGTGGGACCCTACTCCACTTGACTGACTCTATATACAAGGATTTTGGGTTAGGTTCAAGAGCCTCAGCACGTAGTGCGAGCATAATGAACGACTCAAACGATTAGCAGGGGACTGACTGCTAGTCCCTTCTATCTGCCAATTGCCTCTTCACTTAGGAGGACATGAAGTACATGGCACAAAAGTAAACAAACACAGTCGTTGCCTCTTAAGGAGGACTTCAGCCAAATGCCTGTCAAACAGAAACGACAGGGCTTCCAGACTACATGGAGTTAGAGGATGATTACCTAGGTGGTATGCCAACCACAAGCAAAGCAACTCAAGCAATGAGCTAAAGCAACTAAAGTACCTGTAAGAAAGTCAAACAAGTCAATATTCACATTCAGACAAATCCAACAAACAGTCAACAGTGTTACAACCAATATGCACAATGCAAGTCAATCAACTCAAGTGAGTTCATCACCAAGGAACCTACAACATAACAAAGGTTAGTGGATAAAGCAGATTGTATCTCAAGCAAGGAGATCACATCATCCATTAGGACTAATTGCTTGAACCTGAAAGGCAAAGCTCAAATTGTGAGTACAAACCCCTAGGGCAAAGCCTAGGGTCAAAGGCAAAGCAAAAAGTCAAAACAACAACCAATATTCAACATGAAGCTCATTTAAACAAGTGAGAACATGTACTAAAAAGGACCAAGTCTAAAGCATCAAGCAAAGTCATTACATGAGCAAGATATGGCAAAGGCAATTACAAAGCACATAATTGGTCATTAAGAATGAAAATCCCATATTAAAACAGAAATGAATCAAACCCTCATGGAATCTTTTATGCGCATACAACATATCAAACACAATCATCATGCCAAAAATTAGAATCAACAGAACACAATTGACCTAGAAATGAAAATGCACAAGTATGACATCAAAATGTGTGACACACATTGTCGCACCCTACATTCATGTGTCTAAAACAGAGATGAAAAATGATAAAAATACACAACCAAGCCTCAAAAATCATGCAACATGTTGTGAATCAGCATACCAAATTTCAAATCAATTGGCCAATGTATGAGCATTTCACAATAGAATTGGTACAACATGTCACATTTTGCATCATACTCAAATAACAGTCCACATTCAAAATCCAGAAATGATAAAATCATGAAATTCACATCAAAAAATAAAGGACATTCAAATGAACAAATAGCTAAGCCTAAAGCATTGCATGGTTTCCACCGTCTCCTACCTTGAGACGGTGGTTGCTACAATGCACGTGGATATATTTTTTTTTGCAGAATTTCATAAAAACTACACCATTGGAAAGATCTCGTTGTGTACATCATGAATATCACACTAGCTAAGCCTAAAACATCATACATTTCACGAATCGAAGGAAAGAACATTGGATCTACAAACTTTAAATCAACATAACTTCTTCAATTTTCATCCATTTTTAATGAAATTTAGATCAGAATCATCAGCATGGAAAGACCTATCTAAACATGTGCATAAAGTGGAGAATCATGAGGTTCGAATTCTAACCTCTTTGAAGAACAATCAATGGAAACAGTAGATCCAAGGCCTTGCAAGTGTTCAAATATGCTCCTCTACACTTATTATGAAGTCTTGTGCGTGAATTGATGCTTGAATTGTTTTGGATCTAGCTTAATTTGCACTTGCCATTGATGTGTTCATGAGCTTGCATGCTTCAAACCTTTCTCAGTTTCCACGAATTATGACAGATTCATGCTCCAAATTCCATGAGGATGATGGATCTATCAAGAAAATGTGTGGTTGTGTGGAGAAAATTTGAATTCCAATGAGAGAGAATTTTGGAGGGAAAATGAAATCTAGATCTAGAATTTGTGATTATGATCCAATTCTGTTATGATTAGCCTTATATACTCCTCCTAAATCATGTTCAAATTGAGTTTAAGCATGGCTAATAAAAGATTAATGAAATATGGGGTGTTTTGCAAATTTGGAAAAGTGTGGTGCATGGCCTAATTTGGACGTGAACAGTAACATGCTAGCATCCAAATCCACTTAAAATCATCTAATAAACACAATGGGATTGGAATTATGCTTGTAGCTTGCACCAAATTTGAATTCCCCAATTTCTCTCCAAAATGCACTTGAATAAACACATGATCATGTGAACCTCTTTCATGCAATGCAATGATAGATTTGGAAAGCATAGGTCAAGACAAGAATTTTGCAAAAAGAGTGGCTTCATTTGGAGTTTTGAGTCAAAAGTTATGGCACTTTGAAGTTCCATGTACACTTTGTCATCCTTTGAGCATATCTTCTCAACCATTCATCAGATGCTCATGATCTTGGACTTTTTGGAAATGGGAGAGAAAGATATTCAACTTTCATGTTGGACTAAAATTCATTTGAAGCTTCCTTGATGATGTAAAATCAAGTTGAATTTGAACCAAAATCTTTCCATTTTTGGAAACTTTCAATTATAGGTCACTTTCCATTTTTTGAAGCTTTTGATTTGACCTCAAATTCTTCAAGATAAGTGTTTTTAATGACAAATGAACCTCTTTGGGACATGAATGAAGTGTCTCAAACCATCTCTCCACCTCCTAGCCCTCAGTTGACTTTCTGTTGACTTTTATGGGCCCCAGATGACTTGAAAATGCACTGTGGACTTTGAACCTCTACCACCTGAGGAAATGGCTCAAAAATGAACCCCTAGCTCCAATAAGCTCTTCCACATAACCATGTGATCTTCATCATCAACAAATACCTCATCTCCTTGATAAACCCTGACTGGAAGAATGCATTGATTAGGGTTGACCAGAGGTCAAAACCCTAATCCCAAGGAACTTGAGCATGCACAGTGAAGCCCTTGAGGATGACATAACCATGATGATGGTAATATACCATTGCAATCAAGACACTGCTCAACCTTTGAAGGATCAAGAAACCCTAATGCACTGCAAACCCTCAGATGGTTGATCATCAACTCAATAAGACCCCCAGGCTTGAACCATATACCACCTTCATCTTCTGAACAAGACATCAGAGGATGATCTCTTATTCCATATGATATGCAATATGCAAATGCCTAATGTCCTACAATGAAATGCAATACGCTAAGCTAGTCCCAAGAAGAGGAGGGCAAATTTTGAGGTGTTACAGCTGCCCCTATTCAATCCACTGTGAACCTGTCGATATGAACAACCTCGGCTTTCAGATGATCAGGGTGAAGAGTGATTGAATACCAAGAACAGACGGACAATTTGCGCTCCGCTGGGAATTATTATATATTTTGCTTTTCTCGAACCCCGAAACTTCCTGAATTTTTTTTTTTTGAACCTCACAACAAATATGTCTCTCCCACGCGGATGATCCTGGATCACCACATTTGAACCCCGACTTTCTCGCTGATCGCGTAACGTTCTCTGATCTTCATTTCCATCTCTTCCCGACGGAAAATTTTCCTCCAATATCGCACTACTGGGGAACATTGTTTGATCTGACATCATGATGCTAAACTCCTCGGAGTAACATCTCCCAACTTCCATCTCGCACGATGGAAACCTCCTCCAGTATCGCACTACTGGGGAATACCGTTGACCCAACGTCACGATGCTAAACTCCTCGGAGTAACATCTTCCAACTTCCATCTCGCACGACAGAAATCTCCTCCAGTATCGCACTACTGGGGAATACTGTTGACCAGACGTCACGATGCTAAACTCCTCGGAGTAACATCTTCCAACTTCCATCTCGCACGACAGAAATCTCCTCCAGTATCGCACTACTGGGGAATACCGTTGACCTAACGTCACGATGCTAAACTCCTCGGAGTAACATCTTCCAACTTCCATCACGCACGACAGAAATCTCCTCCAGTATCGCACTATTGGGGAATACCGTTGACCCAACGTCACGATGCTAAACTCCTCGGAGTAACATCTTCCAACTTCCATCTCACACAACAGAAATCTCCTCCAGTATCGCACTACTGGGGAATACCGTTGACCCAACGTCACGATGCTAAACTCCTCGGAGTAACATCTTCCAACTTCCATCTCGCACGACAGAAATCTCCTCCAGTATCGCACTACTGGGGAATACCGTTGAGCCAACGTCACGATGCTAAACTCCTCGGAGTAACATCTTCCAACTTCCATCTCGCACGACAGAAATCTTCTCCAGTATCGCACTACTGGGGAATACCGTTGACCCAACGTCACGATGCTAAACTCCTCGGAGTAACATCTTCCAACTTCCATCTCGCACGACAGAAATCTTCTCCAGTATCGCACTACTGGGGAATACCGTTGACCCAACGTCACGATGCTAAACTCCTCGGAGTAACATCTTCCAACTTCCATCTCGCACGACAGAAATCTCCTCCAGTATCGCACTACTGGGGAATACCGTTGACCCAACATCACGATGCTAAACTCCTCAGAGTAACATCTTCACCATCCGGCGAAACCAAATCTCAAACGGTAACCACGGCTTGAGTCGCGCTGAACCAACATCATGATGCTAAACTCCTCAGAGTAACATCTTCACCATCCGGCGAAACCAAACCTCAAACGGTAACCACAGCTCGAGACTAACTGATGCTCGTAATGCTGATCTTCCAACCAGCGAAACCAATCCTCAAACGGTAACCACGGCTTGAGACTAGTTTATGCTTGCAATGTTGATGCATGAATTGTTTAGCGTAATGCTCCATAATCATGGAAATGCTACGCAATTTATTATGCAATATGCTATGCTTCTCTAAATGATGAATGCATAAACAAGTATCCCCCTCAAGGGGCTCTACTGGGAAGCTCGAGGCACTCTGCTGAGGAACTCGATACCACTCTAATCTCCATCCTGCTGGGGAATAGCACCGCTGCTGGGGAAAGGACAACCCTTACTAGGGATGAACTCCACTGAACTTGATCCGCTTGAGGACTTTGCTGGGGAAACAACTACCAACGCACTCTGGGGGGAAAACAGCAATCTTCGACTCGCTGGGGAACTAACAAGCTCCAACATGCTAGGGGAAACGACAACCTTCAGACTTGGCTGCCGAGGAAACACCGGTCTCAAACCCGCTGGGGAGATAACAATCCCGACCCTGCTAGGGAAACAACCTCAGGCCTGGTTGTCGAAGAAACACCAACCTCGAACCTGCTGGGGAGATACGGCATATCTGATACGGAACACCTGTCGACTCGTCGAACACTGGCATTCACTATCTAACCACAGTGTCAGCTTTCCACTCTTGGGAGCTCCCAGACTCGTCTGGACTTTTCTGATTCATCACCTTGTATCCTCGACTTCTCCATACTCTACGGAGATCGAACTCCTTGGATTCATGCAAACTTTCCAATTCCTCGGACTTTGAAGAGTCTTCTTGATTAATCCTCCAGGATCATCGCACGTTCTTCCGTCGTCTTTTCACCGTTCCTCCATTCCTCGTCCCTGATTGGACTCCACGGGGATCCTTTGTCAAAAAGGCTTCACATCACAACCTGCAAGTGAGTGAAAATATCTAACAGCACCTGCAAAAGAGATCGTTAGATAAAAACGTGCCCCAGGCGTGCCAAAATTTCAACACTTGGGTCACTCCACCTTCCAAATAAGATTTCAAGTTTTCAATCTTATAAACATGCATTGGAAGGGACCTGTATGTCTCAAAATGCAAATATTCTTTATCAAAATAAACGGATGTTTTTGCAATCAAAACGGTCATGAAAACAAAAATCAAAATTATTTGACTGAATATGCATTTTATTGATTGAAAAAGGTGGCTCAAAACTGAGCAATACACAGGAAGCAATCCCTGAAAAGAGGTAATTGCACACAAAAGGAAAAATCTATCCTAATGGCAACGTGAACCCGTGATCTCGTCGAGTTCCAACTCGGTTACACCCCATATGTCCTCAAGACTCTCCGTGCTTTCTGCCTTCTGAACAAGACGCTTCCAACCGATCTCTGCCAGGGATTATCCACGTGTCTTAACCAAAACACAAACGATCATGCTAGACGCAGTTGTTCGTTTCAATCCCTCTTTTTCCTGGACCGCCCTTTCGGGTTTTCAGTCCACCGGGATACCCTTTTTTGCCCAAGTCGCCCTTGTGGGGTTTTCGACTTGCCGGGTGTACAGTTTTTCTCCTTTTATCCCTAATTTTTGCCCGAACCTTTTTTTCATTTTTTCCTGGTTCGCCGGGATGCCCATTTTGGCCTGGACTATTTTATTCTTTTCGTCCAGCGGGTCTATTATACGAAGTATTTTTACGCATTCACAGGGGATGGAAAATCTTCGCCATCCATGGTCGTCAACAACAAGGCTCCGCCAGAGAAAACCTTGACCACGAATGGACCTTCATAATTGGGTGTCCATTTGCCCCTACGATCATTCTGAGGAGGAAGGATCCTTTTCAGCACCATATCTCCTACGTGATACACACGAGGTCGCACCTTTCGGTCAAAAGCATGCTTCATCCGCCGCTGGTACAACTGTCCATGACAAATGGCCGCCAGCCTCTTAAACTCAATTAGGCTCAATTCTTCGTACCGAGTCCTTACCCACTCCATCTCTTTCAATTTCACGTCCATCAGGACTCTCAATGACGGAATCTGGACCTCGACTGGTAGCACGGCTTCCGTCCCATACACAGCGAGAAAGGTTTTGCCCCAGTATACGCACCGAGGTTCGATACCCAGGATACAAGCTTCGTACTTAACCACCTTTGTCGGTGCATTCAAATGTTGGCCGGGAAAAAACAGCTCCAACTCCGTTACCATCCACGTTAACGGCCCCATCAAACATCAGAATCTGTTCGGATTCAGGGTCAGGCCCCTCCTCCGGGATTGGTTCCTCACAATCTTTCGATTTGAGAACCATGATGTCCTCATCAGGGAGTTCAAACTTCATCGGTTGATAATCCTCAATGGGTTGCTAGGAGAAGTACTCAGACAATACACTCCCCTTGATTGCTTTCTGAGAAGTATATTGGATATCATATTCAGTCAGAATCATTTGCCCTCTCGCAACCCGTCCGGTCAATGCTGGCTTCTCAATGTTGGCTTCTCAATGCTGGCTTCTCAAATACATACTTGATCGGATCCATCTTGGAAATCCATAAAGTGGTATGAACCAGCATATACTTTCTTAGTCGGCGAGCAGCCTATACCAAAGTACAGCAAGTTCTCTCGAGCAGTGAATATATTATTTCACAGTCGGTAAACTTTTTGCTAAGGTAAATTGCATGCTCTTTTCGACTAGACTCGTCATGCTGGGCCCGTACACACCTCATAGACACCTCGAAGACTGTCAAGTACAGAATTAACGGTCGTCCCTCAACAGGAGGCATCAGAATTGGAGGCTCCTGCAAATATTCTTTTATTTTTTCAAATGTCACTTGGCAATCATTATTCCACCTGACCGTTTGATCTTTTCTCAACAGCTTGAATATGGGTTCACACGTGGCTGTTAGATGAGATGTGAATCGTGAAATGCAGTTCAATCTACCTAAGAAACCACGAACCTCTTTTTCTGTTCTCGGTTCAGGCATTTCTTGTATTGCTTTTTCTTTAGTAGGATCAACCTCGATTCCTCTTTCACTCACAATAAACTCCAGCAATTTACCGGACCGCACTCCAAAAGTGCATTTATTCGGATTCAACCTCAGTCTGAGTTGTCTCAACCGGTCAAACAGCTTGGTCAGATCTACCAGATGCCCCTCTTTTGTTTGGGACTTTGCTATCATGTCATCAACATAGCATTGGATTTCGTGATGAATCATATCATGAAACAAAGTCACCATAGCTCTCTGATACGTGGCACTGGCGTTCTTGAGACCGAATGGCATCACCTTATAACAAAAAGTGCCCCACGGTGTGATGAACGTTGTTTTCTCCATATCATCTGGCGACATTTTGATTTGATTACAGCCAGCAAAGCCATCCATGAAGGAAAACACCGAGAACTGAGTTGTATTATCTACCAACACATCGATGTGAGGTAATGGGAAATCATCCTTCAGGCTAGCTCTGTTCAAATCTCGGTAGTCCACACACCCCCTCACCTTTCCATCCTTTTTTAGCACCGGCTTCCGCTTCGCTGGAGGACAAACTTCTCTCAATGGTAGCTTGTGCACCACGATATCGGTATCCAACCCTGGCATATCTTGATAAGCCCAGGAGAAGATATCAACATACACTTTCAACAGGGCTACCATTCTGCTCTTGGCATGTGCCTCCAAAGCGGCCCCAATCTTGATCGTTTTCTTGACCTCGTCGGTCCCCAGATTAACAGCCTCGACCCGCTCTTCATGCGGTTGAATCAACTTCTCCTCTTGTCTCAACAACCTGGCTAATCTTCCAGCAGATCACAATCTTCTTCGCCTTCTTCTTCGGCAAGATAGATCGGATGGTCGAAGTCATACGAGGGTGTAACAGGATTGTTATCAATGAGATCCGGAGAATACGAAAGTCGGAACGAAGCCAATCAAAAGGAAAGAAAAATGAAAATAAACATTGCCATTTTTATTTTTGTTTTAAACTTCAAAAATAAATGAAAAACAGGGAATGCCGCTTTTAATGTGAAAAACATCCATTTATTAATGATGCAAAATGTTGCACAATGAAACACATGAGATGGCCCTTACAATGGACCATTACGTTTCGGGCAAAACGTATGGCTTTCATGCAGACAGAATTGAAAAACAAGAAATATTACTCTTCACGTAGAGTGACAGTGATGATCTTTTCGGGTGTCCAGTTCTGGATCTCCATCCTTGGTACGCACGGTTTTATCCACTGATCAAGCTCACAGTCACTGTCGATCTCTTCACCCACCGCACAGATGCGATCTGGATCCAGCATTCCAGCACTGGTGAACATGAATGGTTGACGACGTTCTCTACTCTTTCCAGACGAGCCCTGGCCCGACTGATAACCAACCCCAAACCTATCTTCTTTGGCGGCGATATCAATCATCCTCCCCCAACTTGGGGCTTCTCCCATCTTCACCACCTCAGCAGCCTGCTTATACGAAGAAATGGACGGCTTCTTCTCTTCTTTGACAAAAACAGCATTCTCCACCTTGACGGTTTCGAATGCCTGGCTCGGTGTTTCCCATATTTCACCGTCTATTTCCACATATTTGAACGATGACAGTTGGTTGACAAAGATATCTTCTTCCCCCCAATCAACTTTCTCGAATCGGAGACGTCCCCCATCCATCATTCTCTGAATCGTCTCCCTCAACATCACACACCCATTCGCAATGACAATGCAAGCAACACAACAATTATCACAGCCAGGGAAAACTCCACTCTTCATCAAATGTCTCTTTACCACAGACATTGGAGTCCTCAGCTGATCCACGTTTGTCACCTCTATTTTTCTCTTATCTTCTGACATCACATTCACCCCTATAGGACCATGCACCGGCATGGGGTTAGCATTAACATTCGGTGTCGGTGCAAAATTGATGGCTTTAGAAATCACCAAATCTTGAACGACATGCTTAAAAGCTTTACAACCCTCAATGCTATGCCCGGGTGCACCAGAATGGAACTCGCACTTGATGTTCTCATTGTAACCTGCAAGCCTTTGGTCTGATCCTACCGGAGCCAACGTCCTCGGCTGAACCAACCCAAGATCCTTCAACCTCTTAAACAGAAGAGCATACGCCATGGGTGGCTTATCAAACTGACGATCAGCCATCCTTCTTCTCGTTTGGCACCCAACTCTCGGTGTTCTCTATTGAGGTGGCTGTTGTTGCTGTCGTACAGATTGATTGCCATCAGGAATCGTTACTGTAGCAGCATACGGGTGATAACGATCCCTACCGCGTCCCCTTTAGGCAGACACATCACTTGATTCAACCTCCTTCTCGCACTGACCATCGCCAAAGGGCTTCTTTACTCCAGCCGACAAAGCATTTCCTTGTATCTTCCCCATTCTCAGCCAACTTTCAATTCTTTCCACCTTCTCGGCAATTGCTTTCTGCCCCAAGGCGAACTCTTGCATGACACTAATCAGCTCACTCATCTTCTCTTTCAGCTCGAGAATGTCATCGTTGGGTGGATTCATCATTCCTGAGTCAATCAAACATGTTAGAAACTGACACCTGCAAAACAGAAGACAGGTTATTATGACTCACGCATGAATGCAATGTCTATCCATATGAGGAACACTCTGTCTTTCGATCCTGGTTTCATCGAGACAGATAAAAATCTGATAGCAACATTCTGATGTCAATCATCTGATTTTACCATACAGAGCAGAGAATTATGATTTAGCAAAGATATCACCCGGCCATGTGTGTGTTATGTGAGTGTGCACAGAAAAGCAAATAAAGCTTTGAAGATCAATCACTGAATGACAATAACCATTGTATATCAAAAGTGCACTATACGTGCGAGCGTCATACATCAGGCTGATACAAATCAAATTATAATTCTCCAGAATTAGCAAGAAAATACAAGCAAGTGAATTCCGTCAACATGCCTGACGGTAATCCACACATGACAACAACTGCAGTAAAAGTCTAAACTGAAGAAGGCTCCCCAGAAGGCTCTGCATCATCAACCATCCTGGTAAACTTCATAGCAAACCTGAGCTCAGTGTTCTCCTGCCGAAGTCTTCCCACCTCTTTCTGATGAATCTTCATCTGTCGGAAATAATGGTCCCTCTCAGCCAGACAATGATCTCTCTCAGCCACAATCTTCGCTTGCTCTTCTCCCTTAACCTTCAGCTTTGCTTCCCACTCAGCGGTAAGGACTTTGGCTCTAGCTTCCCTTTGAGTCTTCACAAGGATTTGTCTCCTCTTCTCATCTTCAATGACCTTCAAAGCTCTAGCCAACTTCTCCTTAGTAATGTCGTGCTCCTTCGTAGATGACTCCAAAGCTTGGCTGATCTTGCGGTAATAAGCGGTGTCTATCTCAAAGCGCTTCACCTCCAGGGCATGTCTCTTATCCTGGTCTTCTATTTTCCCTTTGATTTCCTGATTAGTCATTTGGATTCTAGCAACACTCATCTCCAACTCAGTCTTCTCTGCCTGCAGTTGATCTCTGGCCTTCTTCATCTCAAGGAATTCTTCCATGCTAACAGAAGAACATGGCCCCTCAATCAATGGACACCAAGGATCACCCCCAGGAAATGGTAGATGTGTGAGCTCAATCCTCTTTCTGAGCCAATCATCAAACAGAGGAAAAGACCTATTATTAACCCTACCAAAAGGAACCTTGCCCTTTCTCTAAATGTGGTGCCATGCTCCAGACACTTGCCTCAACCGTGTCGGATTACCCTCAGCCGGGAAGTAGAAAGACTCCTGAATCTCACACTCGAGAGGAGGAACCTCCATAGCAAACCCCATTTGTCTCCTAAGAAGCGTCGGGTTGTAATTACTGCAACCCTGAACTCCTATGAGAGGCACATTGGGAAAGCTCCCACAACTATAAATGAAGTCTCGTCCAGCCACACCATTGTGAGTCCAAGCTATGTCTTTGGCTCGCAAACCCATCAGCTTGGTGGCCCAATTAACCGTATGGTCAAGAAGAACAAAAGCAAAGGCACCTCTAGAAGGCAAATACCCCATGAACCACTTGTGTAACAGTTGAGCACAACATCTGATCAATCCTCCACGCCGCTTCTCGTTCCGATTATGGATCGAGTAATAGACATCCCCAACCAAGGTAGGAATTGGATTCCTCTGAGCAAACAACCTGATGGCATTAATGTCCACAAAGTTCTTCTGATTGGGGAATAAGATGATTCCATAAATGCTCACAGCAAGCAGAGCACAGACAGCCCTCCAATCACCCAACACAGCATGCTCCTTGGCCTTAGCCTCCAAGAAACTCAGATGGAAATCGGGCAACTTTCCCTTCTCCTTCAAACCCCCCTTAGTCACTTCTGGGCTCAAATAAAGAGTACGAGAAATCTCAGCAACATCAGGTTCTTCCTTAGTGACATAGAAAGGAATCTGGTTCCTGATCTGAATACCCAGGATACTGGCATAGTCCTCCATCAAAGGTCCCAACAAGTAATCCGGGAAAATGAAGCATCTCAAACCCGGGTCATAAAACTGGAGAAAAGTATGGATGGCGCTCCTATCATCATCTGTAAGCCTGAAAACCACCTTCAGAATGCCACCATAAGTCTCACGGAACATCCCCACATGGTCAGGTGTAATCAATGTTATCATCTCTCTCAGCCCACCAATCTCTGGGTCAAAGAAACTATATACAACATCATTCTTCAAGCCGGTCCTCATATCTGGAACAAAGAAGTCTCTCAACCAGAATCTCAATCAAGAATGTCCCCTGCATATGGATAAACATGAGTTAGATGCGGATAAATGCAAAATGTGAATGATGCTGATGCATGAATGTAATGCACTGTGCCATCCTCCAAGTCATCTGAACAACCACTGCACTGAATCCCTGGTCCCTGAACTGATCACAACCATCTGAGGGAATATGTAACCATAAATCCAACTCAGGGTTCCGAAATAAACGGAATCGAAGGATATATCACCATCATCACTGGAGAACCTCTGATCTGATAGCAACAAAAATCATCTGAATCAACCCAGGGAATCCTGAAATAAACGGATCCCCACTGATAAATACCACGGACAGAACTCTGGCGTCTCAGAAATAAATATCCATAAATCCGACTTATAAATAGGACCTCAATCAAGAACTGAACCATTAGTCACCATCAGAGAGTCACCATCCGAACATGCATCTGTAAGAAATCAACCCTCCCCTCACAGGTGAATTCCAATAAGGTCATCCTAAGGCGGATAATGGTCTCGACAATCGGACAAGATACTCAACGGGTTTGCCCTTTCGGGTATGCCGTTGCAGCTCTCATAAGATCGTCTAAACCAAAGATCCGGGAAAGATCGGTCACCGAAGTCAACAGCTCAGATGAGGTAACCCAACCAAAGTGGAATACTCCACCCGGAAGGACTCTCTCAAAAGAACCTCGTCCGGCTTGTGGTATGTCACGTCGCAACAACATGCTGATCCAACATGTGAGGAAACGTGAGACCACGCTAATCCTAGGTGTATACTCGGGCCTGGGTTTTAGCCCCACTCAGAACACCCACCCCAAAACAGAGGAACCAACCTGTACAGAATCCAGCATAATGATAATATGATGCATGCAAACATATATGCAAATATATACAATCACAGTACAATAATCATAAATGCCATAAATATAGCAGCACAAGCAACCAAAACTATACTAGAGAGCGCTAGGATTGACTCGCTTAGGGAAGACGGACCAGCAATAGGTCAACTTCTATAGTCCCCAGCAGAGTCGCCAGCTGTCGCAACGCGAAAAACAACCGGCGGGAAAAAACACAGAGCCGCCACCGTGTGTTATTTATCCCAAGGGAGGGAAAGGAAACGCTCGAAGTAAACCTGGAAAGGAAATGATCTTACGACCGGAGATTACAAGGTACGGAAGTCGGTTTCGCAAGGGGAAGGTATTAGCACCCCCTTACGTCCGTCGTACTCGACGGGATCCACGCTCAAAAGAATAGGGAAAGGTTGCTGAATAAACTGCTCAAAGAATGCAAACACACACAGGAATAAAGAGGTGAAAGAAAACGGAGGAAGCGGACTCGGCAGGATGTCGCATCCTGGGCCTACGTAGTTTGTCAGAAACAAACATCAGAGTCGACGTAGTTCGGGGAAATAGGGAACGGGATCGCTAGGATATCGTATCCTATGCCTACATATCTCATCTGGAATGAGAATCAGAGCTGCCGTAGTTCGGCTAACACACGCCGAAACAAAACACAACACCAAGACGCTGAGACGTCAGAAGAAACTCGCAAATGGAAACAGACTGCCAATGGCTGGTCTTACGTCCGACTCCGAACACACAAACACAAACAGGAAACCGAATGCCAATCGTTGGGCTTACATCAGACTCCAAACAAACAACAACAAACGGGAACCCGAATGCCAATCGCTGGGCTTACATCAGACTCCAAACAAAGGCAAACAAGGAAACGGAATGCCAATAGATGGACTTACATCCGACTCCAAATAAACAAGCAATCGCTAACCAGCGAACACCAAAGGTAGAAAGCAAATTGACAAACTAAAAGGGAGTCTGGAGCTCGAGCCTAGAAGTTGTCAAGAAAAACACACTCAAAAAAGAAAAAGGGTTGCCCGGAGAGATCTCGCATGATCTCCTGCCTACGTACCTCATCTGGTATGAGGATCAGGGCGACGTAGTTCCCCTTAACAGGGGAGAAACTTTCTCCTAACCAGAGACCAAGGGAATAACGGACTAAAAGGGAGACTGACTCGATCCTAATAGTCATCATGCAAATTATAACCCTAGGTTGAGGTCTCTAACAAGAGTTTGACTCACACAGGCAGTGAGTCAACTCAAGTTTATCTCTATGTACGTTCAACTTCCTCGAAAGTTGATCATACGACTCCTACAGAAAGGAGATGAGAAGCAAAAGCAGATAAACAAACATAGGTGAACAGGTATCACACACTACATGCAAACAAGTGGCTCATACAAGGCTGGGCTTTAGTCAAGGGGTCATATCAACCTCGACAAACAAGCCAACACTAGAAGGGTATGATGAAGCTCTTAACCACTAACATTGACCGTCAGGGTGAGCAGATGAAAAGGTAATGAGGGTTAGACCTCATAGCTCTTAACCCGGGCCTGGGTGAGCTTCAATCAATGAAAACATGGGGGTCCAGAATGTGGGACCCTACTCCACTTGACTAACTCTATATACAAGGATTTTGGGTTAGGTTCAAGAGCCTTAGCACGTAGTGCGAGCATAATGAATGACTCAAACGATTAGCAGGGGACTGACTGCTAGTCCCTTCTATCTGCCAATTGCCTATTCACTTAGGAGGACTTGAAGTACATGGCACAAAAGTAAACAAACACAGTCATTGCCTCTTAAGGAGGACTTCAGCCAAATGCCTGCCAAACAGAAACGACAGGGCTTCCAGACTACATGGAGTTAGAGGATGATTACCTAGGTGGTATGCCAACCACAAGAAAAGCAACTCAAACAATGAGCTAAAGCAACTAAAGTACCTGTAAGAAAGTCAAACAAGTCAATATTCACATTCAGACAAATCCAACAAACAGTCAACAGTGTTACAACCAATATGCACAATGCAAGTCAATCAACTCAAGTGAGTTCATCACCAAGGAACCTACAACACAACAAAGGTTAGTGGATAAAGCAGATTGTATCTCAAGCAAGGAGATCACATCATCCATTAGGACTAATTGCTTGAACCTGAAAGGCAAAGCTCAAATTGTGAGTACAAACCCCTAGGGCAAAGCCTAGGGTCAAAGGCAAAGCAAAAAGTCAAAACAACAACCAATATTCAACATGAAGCTCATTTAAACAAGTGAGAACATGTCCTAAAAAGGACCAAGTCTAAAGCATCAAGCAAAGTCATTACATGAGCAAGATATGGCAAAGGCAATTACAAAGCACACAATTGGTCATTAAGAATGAAAATCCCATATTAAAACAGAAATGAATCAAACCCTCATGGAAATTTTTATGTGCACACAACATATCAAACACAATCATCATGCCAAAAATTAGAATCAACAGAACTCAATTGACCTAGAAATGAAAATGCACAAGTATGACATCAAAATTTGTGACACACATTGTCGCACCCTACATTCATGTGTCTAAAACAGAGATGAAAAATGATAAAAATACACAACCAAGCCTCAAAAATCATGCAACATGTTGTGAATCAGCATACCAAATTTCAAATCAATTGGCCAATGTATGAGCATTTCACAATAGAATTGGTACAACATGTCACATTTTGCATCATACTCAAATAATAGTCCACAATTCAAAATCCAGAAATGATAAAATCATGAAATTCACATCAAAAAATAAAGGACATTCAAATGAACAAATAGCAAAAAATTGGAAGAGATTTGGATTAATTTTCAATTTCTTATGATTTTTTGAAGTTGGATGAAAATATGAATAAATGATGAATCATGCACATGATAATATGGAGGGAAATAGAAAAGGTGAGGTTAATCTGAAAAAGTGCCAGAGGCTGGAATCGAAGTGAGGATAGGCGCTTCCCAAAACGACGTCGTTTTATGCCAAGGCTGGGAATTGAAAATGGAAAATATGAAAGTGCGCTCAGGGAGAATCGAAGCGAGGTATGGAACGCGCATCAAAACGACGTCGTTTTGGGACTTTAAAACCCTAGGCGCACCAGACGGTGGCGCTACAGTGCAGGGCGGTGGTTTCCACCGTCTCCTACCTTGAGACGGTGGTTGCTACAGTGCACGTGGATATTTTTTTTTTTGCAGAATTTCATAAAAACTACACCATTGGAAAGATCTCGTTGTGTACATCATGAATATCACACTAGCTAAGCCTAAAACATCATACATTTCACGAATCGAAGGAAAGAACATTGGATCTACAAACTTTAAATCAACATAACTTCTTCAATTTTCATCCATTTTTAATGAAATTTAGATCAGAATCATCAGCATGGAAAGGCCTATCTAAACATGTGCATAAAGTGGAGAATCATGAGGTTCGAATTCTAACCTCTTTGAAGAACAATCAATGGAAACAGTAGATCCAAGGCCTTGCAAGTGTTCAAATCTGCTCCTCTACTCTTGTTATGAAGTCTTGTGCGTGAATTGATGCTTGAATTGTCCTGGATCTAGCTTAATTTTCACTTGCCATTGATGTGTTCATGAGCTTGCATGCTTCAAACCTTGCTCAATTTCCATGAATTATGACTGATTCATGCTCCAAATTCCATGAGGATGATGGATCTATCAAGAAAATGTGTGGTTGTGTGGAGAAAATTTGAATTCCAATGAGAGGGAATTTTGGAGGGAAAATGAAATCTAGATCTAGAATTTGTGATTATGATCCAATTCTGTTATGATTAGCCTTATATACTCCTCCTTAATCATGTTCAAATTGAGTTTAAGCATGGCTAATGAAAGATTAATGAAATATGTGGTGTTTTGGAAATTTGGAAAAGTGTGGTGCATGGCCTAATTTGGACGTGAATAGTAACATGCTAGCATCCAAATCCATTTAAAATCATCTGATAAACACAATGGGATTGGAATTATGCTTGTACCTTGCACCAAATTTGAATTCCCCAATTTCCCTCCAAAATGCACTTGAATAAACACATGATCATGTGAACCTCTTTCATGCAATGCAATGATAGATTTGGAAAGCATAGGTCAATACAAAATTTTGCAAAAAGAGTGGCTTCATTTGGAGTTTTGAGTCAAAAGTTATGGCACTTTGAAGTTCCATGTACACTTTGTCATCTTTTGAGCATATCTTCTCAACCATTCATCAGATGCTCATGATCTTGGACTTTTTGGAAATGGGAGAGAAAGATATTCAACTTTCATGTTGGACAAAAATTCATTTGAAGCTTCCTTGAGGATGTAAAATCAAGTTGAATTTGAACCAAAATCTTTCCATTTTTGAAAACTTTCAATCACAGGTCACTTTCCATTTTTGGAAACTTTTGATCTGACCTCAAATTCTTCAAGATAAGTGTTTGTAATGACAAATGAACCTATTTTGGACATGAATGAAGTGTCTCAAACCATCTCTCCACCTCCTAGCCCTCAGTTGACTTTCTGTTGACTTTTATGGGGCCCAGATGACTTGAAAAAGCACTGTGGACTTTGAACCTCTACCACCTGAGGAAATGGCTCAGAAATGAACCCCTAGCTCCAATAAGCTCTTCCACATAACCATGTGATCTTCATCATCAACAAATACCTCATCTCCTTGATAAACCCTGATTAGAAGAATGCATTGATTAGGGTTGACTAGAGGTCAAAACCCTAATCCCAAGGAACTTGAGCATGCACAGTGAAGCCCTTAAGGATGACATAACCATGATGATGGTAATATACCCTTGCAATCAAGACACTGCTCAACCTTTGAAGGATCAAGAAACCCTAATTCACTGCAAACCCTCAGATGGTTGATCATCAATTCAATAAGACCCCCAGGCTTGAACCATATACCACCTCCATCTTCTGAACAAGACATCAGAGGATGATCTCTTATTCCATATGATATGCAATATGCAAATGCCTAATGTCCTACAATGAAATGCAATATGCTAAGCTAGTCCCAAGAAGAGGAGGGCAAATTTTGAGGTGTTACACATATCATCTTCTGCAAGCTTCTAGAGTCAAGCCAAGCCAAATTATAAGCAAGATCAAGCCAATTTGAAGCTCCTCGAAGGTGAAATTTCAGAAACTTTTCTTCTTCAATTGTCTCTTATTTCTCATCCATTTTGATTGATGTTTGGTTTGTTGAAGTCCTACCAATGTAGGCAATAAGATCGAGTTACTTTGAAGTCAAATCGAAGCAACTCAGATCATGAACCTCAAATTTTAAATCCATGTATCTTTCAATATACTTGGAATTGGAAGAAATTAAGGTCAAATTCGTGCTCCTTAGAATTTTTCCTTCAAAAACATGTACCCACTTTCCATTTTTCATTTGTTTGAGGATGGACTAGTCCGGTGAGGTCCACCGAAGAAGATGACCGGAGTGAGGGCTCCGGTGGTGCGTTCGCAAGGTCCAAGCCATCTAATCATGAATCCACGTTTTAATCTCAGCCTTTCATTTTGATTACCACTTGTGTTGCGCGTTTGACTCAGGTGTTTGGTGCATTCTAGTGTGTGGCCATCAGATTTGCCACCTCAATTAATGAGGGAGATCTGATGGCCCTTGTTTTTTTGAATTTCTTTTTATTTTCTGATTTTTCATTTAATCCCTCTATTTTGTTTAATTCATAATAAATCCATTTTTAATCCAAAAAATATAGGACTTTCACCAAAAATATTTAAATATTTTTCTCTTCCATATTCTAATTTAAAATCATTTTTTGGATTGATTTTGATATTTTTGATGAATTAAATGTTTTTGTGCATATTTTTAATTATTTAAAAATACTTCTGACTTTCAAAAAATAGTGAAATTTTTTGTCTAAGGTCCTTTGACCTTGTTTGACCTAGGATAAATCCCTTGGCCATTTATTTGGTGTTTTGAAGGGATTTTAGGTTTTGACCAAATTAAAATGTATTTTAATTCATTTTTAAATTGTTTTTTAATTGATTAAATGCTTGAAAATCATGTTGAGGAAATTTAATGGTCTTGTGATGTTTGAGTTTCTGTTTGGGCCTTGGTCAAGGTGGATTTGACTTTTGTTGGATCAAAACCATTGGATTTAGGGGATTGATGAAATATATATTTCATCTCCCAAAATGAATGGATGGTTTTGATTTGATGAAATTCCTCCCATGATCAATATGTGTTTCTATCTCCCCCTCCCTCTTCATCTTCATCCCTATTCTTCCCCATTCCATCATTTGACCAAGAAAATCTCTAATGTCTAAAGGCTAATTGATTCATCAATGACCTTGTGTCAGATGAACTGATACAAGTATGACTGAGATAGGTCACTCCCTCTTGACTTTTCCTTTAGTGTGTGGTATGTTTTAGGAGTTTGGTTATTCATACCAAATCTCTAACATGCATTAACACCTTATTTTTATTGTCCATCCTTAGATTATTGTGACTTCTACATAAGTCCAATTGCGATTGCTTAACATAGAGCTAAATTTGACCCTCGAGACATAGCATTCTAGTAAGTAGGATTGTAAGTCTCCTATTCTTCATAAAATTGTGTATAGACTTGACCTTTTTTCCTTTCATGGGAACTAGTGGAATACTTGTAGAATTATCCAATTTGGAGCCCTTCTCATGGAAGATGTTTTGGTTTAAGGATTCATACTTGTGAATGAATGGTTGAGTGTTCTCCATAGAATGACTTAATCAATTAAAATAACCATTAGCACTTGACTAACTTTTGACTAACATTTAACTAACTCTTGTTAATATTGCTTTACTTTCAAGTCATTTACTATTATGCAATTTAAATTTCAGTCATTTATCATTCATTGCCATTTACATTTCATATAACTTGTTTATGATTATGTCATTTTCACTTTGCTCATTTGATCCATATCTTGTGATTGTATATATATTGTTTGTGTGGTTTGGTTTTGTTTATGGTCTTAGGACCTTAAAATACCAAATAACAAGAAACACCCTAAAAAATATCTGGTGGACTGTTGAACTTGATTTGAACTTTTGGACTTAGGATTAGGCAACATTCTCGGTGCTAAAAGGACTTGGCCAATGCCAACATTTTAAGACTGAGCTATTTTGAACTGTGCCTTCATCTTATACAAGCCTTGGGAATTTCTTGGGTTCATCAGCTATTATGTCTTTGTGCTTAATTGTTATTTTGATCTTGTGCCTGATGATTTGTTCTGAGTTGATCAAGGAATATTTCATATGATACATGGGAAGACAATGAAGACTGCTAGCTATTGGAGTTGCTTGCTTGGATGTGGCTATCTTTATTTGATGCCTTGATCTTCATGATGTCTGGATATTATTCATTGTTTATTGATCATTGCTTCATTAAAGTCAAAAGGAAAATGGGTTTCTATATGACATTCTTGTCTGTTGGATTGCATCCCATTGGTTAGATCTTTTCAACTCTTAACTTTTAAATTTGTGCTTAGGATAGCCTTTCCATCTTCTCCCACTTCTTAAATTTCAAAATCTCTCCCCCTTTTCAAAAACCTCTTTGCTTATGATTTCAAACTTAGACTTTGTTTCAATAATTTGAAACTTTGGCCTTATGCCATTGAATTTTTAAACTCTTTGTTAAAACAAATTTATAAATAAACTTAATCATATTTACTTGAGATTTCAAAAGACAAAAAGAACAAACAACTCCATTCAAACTTTTGGCCCTTTGTGCCTTTTCTCATTAAACTTTTGTTAAAAGCAATTCACCAACTCATTTGAAATTTTTACCATGAACTATGAGGTTGCGATCCATCATTTTAATGTTGGTACGTAGGCACAAGTTCGAAGGTCTTGTCAAACACAAAAATATAATCAATGAATTCTTTTCTCATCCCCCCACTCTATTTTATCAAACATCTTTTATACCAAAAACACATGCGCACATAAAAAAAGGCTCCCTAGGACACTTTGGGTGCTAACACCTTCCCTCTGTCTAACCAACCCCCTTACCTATAATCTCTGGAATTTTATAAGTTTTGATTTGAAAACTTCTTATCTTTGGGTTTTGTTTGTACTTTTCCCTTTTCCTTGGAAATAATAAAAGCGCGGTGGCGACTTTGATCATGAATTTACCGCTACACCAAGCTCGGCTCTTCTCTTTCTATGAACGTTATGCCAAGCATGTGTCATTCTACTCTTAAAATTTTGGGGATCTTTACCTCTTGATAGAATAGACCCTTTAACTGAACGTTATTAGGTTTATCTTTCAAGGGGAACCCAAGTTAACGACGTGCCAAAGCAGGGTCGTAGTTGATTCCTCCTTGCGTACGAATGAGAGAAACATTAGAGAACTCACCAAAATTGTCGATAATCTCCAAGCCATCAAATGCAGAATCAAACCAAACAATATCATCATTAGTGAGAGACATAAGTCTCTGAGACCATCGTAGACATTGCTTGTTCTCCAAGAAGATTGGTGTATGCGGCAAGTGCGAAATAAACCACTTGTACAGAAGAGGGATGTAGAACACAATGGTTCCACCGCCCTTAGATTTCCTTAAATGCAAAGATAAATATGTGTCACCCAACAAAGTCAGAACAGGGTTCCCAATCAAGAATATTCTAATGGCATTAACGTCAACAGAGTTGTCAATGTTAGGGAACAATGTTAAACCATAGATGAGAAAGACAAAGACGGATTCAAAAGCGTCTATCCTACCAGCTTGAGCAAAAGCATTAGCTCTACCAATGAGAAAGTCAGAAGTTAACCCTCAAATCCCTTCTTTCCTCATCATATTAGCATCGATCTTAGACTTCTTCAGATGAAGACCATCAGATATTGAATCCCTCCTCCCTAAACCATAGTGGAAGAAGAAATTATTCAAGTCATTTTTTGGAGAACACTCAACCATCCACTCATAAACATGAAGATATGAACCTAGACATCATTCATGAGAAGGGCTCCAACTTGAATAAAATCAACAAGTATGTCACTAGCTCTCATAAATTGAAAAAAGGTTAAACCTTCATACAATACCATGAGAAAGTGGAGACTTACAATCTCACTTACAAAAATGATGATGCTTTCGGGACAAATTTAGCTCTATGTTAAGGAATCGTGATTGGACTTATGTAGAAGTCACAACTATCTAAGGTCGGGCAATAATAACATTGGTGTTAATGCATGCTTGAGACAAGGCACGAAGAACCAAGCTCCTAAAGCATACCACACAAAAAATGGGATGGACTTATCTCAATCAAACTCATGTTGATTCATCTGACACAAGGTCATTGATGAATCAACTAGAATTTGATTTGTTGAGAAATCATTGGCCACGGATGGAATGGGAAAGAAGAGGGATGAATATGAAGAGGTGGAGGGAAATATAATCCCAAATTGATCAAGGGATGAGCTTCACTTGATCAATATTATCTATTCATCTTGAGGGATAAAGTTTACACTTCATCAACCCCCTAAATCCAAAAGTATTGATCAAATTGGAGTTCAAATCAACCAAGATCAAGGCTAAACAGAAGATGAAACAACACCAAGTTAATCAAATAGCTCAACACAAATTTAAAATAATTAAACAAATTAAATTCAAATTTTAAATGAATAAAAATAAATTTAAAGGGGGAAAAACCTAAAATCCCTTCAAATCACAAAATAAATGGCCAAGAGATTTATCCTAGGCCGAACAAGGTCAAAGGACCTTAGACAAAAATTTTGGGAATTTTTGGAAAGTCAAAAGTATTTAAAATTAATTAAAAACAAGCCAAAAATCATTAAATTCACTAAAAATATCAAATTCAATCCAAAAGATGATTTTAATTTAGAAATGGGAAGAGGAAATTATTTAATAAATTTTGGTGGAAGTCCCATATTTTTTGGATTAAAATCGGATTTATAATGAATTTAATAAGAAAATGGTATTGAAAATATTATTATCAAAAAATCAAATAAAACAAACAAACATGGGCCATCAGATCTCCCTCATTAATTGAGGTGTCAGATCTGATGGTCACGCGCATCAAGCTCTCCATGTTCCAAAGTCAGCGCATGCATATGGATGGTAATAAAAAAGGAGGGACAAGATTAAAACGTGGGAACCAGATCAGACGGCCTGGATTGAACCAGCGCACCACCGGAGCTCTAGCTCTGATCATCTTCTCTGATCACCCTCATGGACTGGCCCATCAAAAATGTTCACAAAAATGCATGGATCATATACTATTTTGAAGAGAAACTCACGAGGATCTCGACTTTGGCCTCCAATTTCTCCAATTCTCACTATATAGGAATATATGTGGAATTGAAAAATGAGGTTCCATAACTGAGTTGTTTTGATTCAACCTCAAAGCAACTCAATCTTGTTGCCTACAATGGTAGGATTTCAGCCAACCAAAAATCAATAAAAAAGGTGGAGAAATGAGAGATAATCAAAGAAGGAAAGTTTGAGAAACTTCACCTTCGGGTGATGAATTCTGAGCAAGATCTTGATGCAATTACCATTGGCCTTTCTTCTTTTTCTTGCATGAGATGTTTGAGATGAAAAAGGTTGTGAACCTTTGGAGTTTTAGCTCATAAACAGAATTTTAACTAAAACTCAATTTCAAAGAAATCTTCAAGGTGCTCTTTTAATGGAGGTTTAAGGGATTTGTAGGGAAGAGCTTGGGCAAGGATCCTCCAATGTTAAGGCAATGGCAAAGTATTTATAGGCTCTTGAATTCATTTCCACACCATTTGAAAAATTGGCCAAAAATAGCAAGTTGTGTGCATGGGTGCATATGCATGTGATTAAGGCCCAAATAATGATGCAATCCAATCCAAATTCGTGTACCAATGATGTTGAGACCATAACATGGAAGAATGCAAAAGAGAATAACATTTAAGTTGAAAAGTTGCCAAATTGGGCCAGGCAAAGGAACCATGTACAAGTCCCTTAATTTTTATCAAAATGCAATGATCTTGGACTCTTTGGAAAGCTACCAACAAGGGGAACAACTTTTCTATTGGAACATTTTCCATTTGAAGCATGGATCATGACGAATTTTGGTGTTAAAGTTGGAGGAGTGAAACATACTTGAAACTTTTCTAAGTTAAAACTCAAATGACCCATTTTTCCACCTTGAATAACTTTTGTTCCTTCTTCAAAGTTGTAGCTCTTTCAATAATATTCAATTTGGTCACAAATTTGACACCATTTGAAGCTTGCATAATGGAGTTATGGATTTCAGAAGTTGAGGAAAAATGTTTGTTCAATGATGATGACCCAAATGGACCTATAGTGTTTCCTCTTGGCATATGCCCTTGCAAGTTGAATTTCACTTTTCTCCAAGAAGAAAAGTTGTAGAAGACATCTTGAAATTGATCATTAAACATGTAGAATATTCATATAATAAACAATGAGGAAGTTATGGCTCTTGGAAGTTGACCTTCTATCTAGGGCACAAACAAAATGACCTATAATCTTTCACCATAAAAAATGACTTTCCAAGCAAAATTAGCTCTTGATGCCAACATGAAAGTTGTTTTTAATGTCATAAAGAGTAACGTTTCTCTTGGAATCATTTTCATATGATACAAATGTTAGGAGATAGGGCCTAGGGAACCTTAGATTTAACTAGTTGACTTTTCTGGTCAACCTCCTTGAACCAACTTGCAAACTTGAAATTCCTTTGATCTTTGTGGCTCATGGAGGATCATATATGCATAAGATGAAGCATGATGGAGTATCCCGTGATAATATTTGATCAAATGTTGAATAAACTTGCTGAGGGAGGCACACAAGATACCTAGATGAATTAAGGCTTCCAAGACAAACAAGCTTCACTCTCTTGATGAATTCTTGATCAAAGTGACAAATAAAGAACATGGGGATCCATATATGATGCTTAGAATCAATGTGAACCTTTCGCTACTTGATCCCTTTCACTGGGGGTCTAAAATCCTAGTTGTGAGCTTGATGATGCACAAGTGGATGCACACACTACCTACAAAAGAAATAAAATTATACTATACATATTTTTGGTAATTTGGTTTTAGTCAGATAGACTCAAGAAGACAAATATGGTTTGTCTTTGTAGTGTCTATAATTAGTTTCGGATATAATGAATTAAGTCATTATTGAGAAGGCAAAATCATTGTAGGTAGCTTTGTTAACAACGAACCAGAATAAAAATAACTATATTATTTTTCTTGTTCAGGTTATTGTTTGATTGTGTTGGTTTTAAAAAGCTTTCATTTTTAGAAACCCAACTCCAACCCCCATTTTTTGTGTTTCTTGTCACCTTTACGATATAGCTTACAAAGGAACTTTAAAGCTTTATAGTTCGAAACTAGGAAGTCTGAAGGCTCCCATGGTCGTGTCTGTCTAAGTGACTAGAGTCTTGTTAAAGTGGGAGAGTAAATCTTGATACTAAAGCAACACACACACACATGTACACATAAACGCATGCACACATGCACACACGCACGCTCACACATGCACACACACACATACACATTTCAAGGCCTATCTTTACTTTAAAAAATCACCTGAAATGGTTTTAAAGCCTAGCCAACTAATTAGGAGAGTGTTTGATTGGTTGGAAGCAATTTTCCAACTAAGCAATCGATTAAACAATTTACCTTATTGATTAGGACTTGCTTGGTGGAGTATATAATCAATTGAGACAAACTCTTAATGATTGGTAATGGAGAAATAACAAAACCTTCCATTTTGGACATTAAAATTCAATTATTTTCGGTGCCTAATCGATTAGCCTAATCAGTTATCCCATTAATTCGGAGCATGAAGTGTTTCCTTTTTCAGCCACATTTTATCTTATATAAAGGATACCTTTTCTCATTTGAAAACACACAAGAATTCAAAATTTAACTATTTCTTAACATTTTATCACTTTGTTCTATCTCTTTAATATTTTCTTTCACCAAAGTAGCCTTAGTGTCTTATGAGTGAAAACTTCTTGTGAGGAAAGTGATGTACTAGCGTCGTGCCACTGTTTTATTTCAAGAGTGTGATAATATTGAAGAAAGAAGTTTGATTCTTGAGATAAATCATTGAAAAATCTATGTTTGATTATAAAACTAGGTCTGCGAAAGTTCTTTTTGGTTATTAAGATTAGCTAGTGAAATCTCTACTTGGTACGTAAGTTCATCCCTGTGTAAAGCTCTATTTTGGTTGGGGGATAAGTCTGTCTAAAATCTCTTGATTCACTAGTATCAAAGTTTTGTGGGCATAACTTGTAAAAGCTTAAGTTTTTAATGAACTCTCAAGAAGATGTCTTGGGACAGGACTATGCTAAAATTCGACCGAACCTATATAAATCATGGTGTCATCTCTAACCCTAACACTTTAAATTATGTCATTTACATTATTGTCTTTATTTCTTTCTCTTGCTTTTATCTCTAATTTTATCAAATAATAATACAAATTTCTTTTTTATAATTAACAAAAATTATAAATTAATCAAAAAATTTAAGTACCACAATTCACCCCCCTTTTGTATTTGGAGTCACTTGTCCCACATAATAGAAAGGATGAGGAGGGAGGGAAAACTGATGGTGGAATGAAGAAATTGGAAGAGCCTCTTGAGCAATCAACTGAAGAGTTGGGATTTAATGTGGTGTTGCGAATGTCAAGGATTGAAGTGGATGCAATCAAAGGTTGTGGATCTTATTTTTGATGGGTTTTTTTAGTCAAGTGGATGCAAACTAGTGTTGTATTAGGAGGATCTCAATCGTTGATAGAACATTAGGATCGAGAATTGAATTGCAATGAGTCGTTGATTGGATTTTCTTATAACCGACCATCGAATAAGGTATTATAAAACATACGTTTACAAGAGGGTCACAGATGATTGGAACTGTTAGCACAAGTGGCTGCAGAAATGCAACTTAGAATATTAGATAATATTGACGAAAAGTTCATGAGAAACAAAAGGCAATTCTCACAGACAACGTCACCATCCATACTTGAACGAGAATGAATGAGAGGTTGAAGACGACCACCATAAAAAAGCTTTTAATATGACGGTTAAGGTTTCTGATGATCAAAAACATGAGCGCAAGCAAGATTAGTACTCCAATTCTCAAATCATTGTTTGAGAAATGTAAAATTATGCAAGTGTGAATAACAAAAATATATTTGGACAAAACTGAGAGTCACACTTATATAAGAATGACGATTAAAATTGTTCTTAATTAATCTGATGTGGGATGCAGTGGACCATTGAATGCACATCCATAGTGAAGATGACTACAAAAAATGTATTGATCATATACAATGCTCCAGATGCCCACCAATTCGTTAGTCAAATGGAGAGTTTTTATTGAAATGAACCACTATACTGCACCATTTTTTATTGAGTCTCCGACCATTCCGAAACAAAAATATAATATCATAATGTTTTAAAAAAATGATAAAATTCTTAAAATAAATTATGATGCCGAAAAAGAAAAAATACTATTAAGAAATATGTATTTTTTTTTAAAAATAAAAACCATCCTTTTACATTAATTATAATTGTTTTAAAAATACATACAATTATTTTCTCTAAAAATTTATTATTTTCACAAAATATACACAGCCTCACATTTACAAGTGGCAAAACCTAACATTTACAAGTGGGAATGCAAACACAAGTTACAAAGTGGGAAAGAAAACACAAGTTACAAAGAAAGAGACTTCTGATAGTAGAATATGAAATTACTACATGATTGAACAGGCATTTGGGTTATCATCATTAAAAAGCACCATCATCTTCATCTCTGGAGACTTGGGGTCACCCACAGCTTGAGGAACATTCCTGACAAAACCAGTTGGTGCTTTCATGTCATATGCCCCTTGAGCATAAGGATAAGCCACTAAATTGTATGGAACAAATGGCCAATTGTCAGCTGTTTTTCCTGTACTCTTCACTTCTTCTAGGACCTCCTTTGCATCTACATTTCCAGTCACTGTTACCCTTTGTAGCTTTTGATTTACATTATATGACTCCACCCCTGAAAATATCATTGCCCATATAAATACATCATTATTATTTAGGACCAATATGCAAATTTAACATGTTCATTACTTGAAGTCTAAGTGTTTTTGAAATATTACAACTTGACAAAATTACAAATATGCCTAGTTTGACTTTACTTAAATTTTTGTTCAAATTGCATCTATATATATATATATATATATATATATATATATATATATATATAAAATTTTAAACATGACGATCATGTAACAAGGTACTTACGTACCACTCAAATCTGTTGACATATTCTATGCAACTTCTTTTAATATCATTGCCCCCAATTACTTACGCATTTCGTGTTCTACATAAACTAATGAATAATGAAGAATTTGTAATTTATCTAACATTTTTTAATCGGCGTGGAATTTAACTACTAACATTGGAATTTCAACAACTGAGTCAAATATATGATATTGTTTTATTTTATTGAAACCATATATACGATAGTGTTACCGACGGATATAGTTATTTTTAAGGATAATGAGAGTATTATACGAACCTTCCATGTCTTTCACTGCATTTTTAACTTTCCTTACACAACCTTCACAGTCCATTTTCACCCTGACATGAACAGTCTAAATACAAAAAAAAAATATGTATTGGTTTTAGAAATTATAATAGGAACAGAAACCTCAATTGAGTGGATTTGTGTGAATTAGTTAACGTAGAGACACATGAAGAAAATTATTTTTAAAAAAAAAACCTTCTTAGGAATACGTTTCTCTATGGGTCTTGAACAATCAATGAAACATTCCCAAAGTTGGCGAAGAATACCCATTTGTGTCTGATCCCAGGAAATAAAATGTAGCAAGAAACTTAATATTGAAAAGAGAGAATTTGATATGAAACTTGGTTGTACTTGTTTGTGAATCTCAACATATATGATTTGATATATATATATATATATAAAACTTATTAAAAATAAATCAGTTACGACAAGATACTATGAAGTTTCGGTTATTAATGTTACTTGCACATCAATTTAATGACGTACTATATAATATATATATAATATATATATATATATATATATATAATATATATATAATATATATATATATATATATATATATATATATATATATATATATATATATATATATATATATATATATATATATATAATAGTATACTCTCCTCAACAATTGCAAAAGAAAATATTGATTGACTTGACTTTGGTTTAGTTTTCATTGATGGGCTTTGATTTGATGGTTATTTAATTTGCGTAAATAAACCATCTTTTTCCTCTAAAACATATGGACATATTTTTATATTTGTTCTCACACTCAAGGGACATTACACCTAAATTTTCATATAATTTTGTGTAAACAAACATTTAATTAAAAACAAATGTGAAGGATACTTCAATTACTGTACAGAGTACTAGCGTCTATGCGGGTACAAGTTATCTCCTTTTTCTTTTATTGAACACGCACGTCAAAAATATAAATGAAATTTTTATATTAGGTTTGATTTTAATTTAAATTATCTGTGTAATAAATTTGGTGAATAAACTCATTTAGGAAAAAAATATTGTATGAATTAGTGTCATATCATCGTGGTTTGAGGCTCTGATGTTGTAGAGAGAGGGATCGGTCTTCAAGATTAACATTACAACGTTCAAATAAGTAATGGAGTAAGAGTGTAGTTTGAATGGAGGAATACATTTAATACTTGAGAAATAACGCGTGTAGCGGTAAATTCATGACCATCAAACTATGGATAAGCTTAACGTTAATAAAATCAAAGTCGTCACCACGCTTTTATTGTTCCAAAGGAAAAGGAAAAAGTACGAACAAAACCCAAAGATAAGAAGTTTTCAAATCAAAACTAATAAAATGCCAGAGATTACAGGTAAGGGAGTTGGTTACACAGAGGGAAGGTGTTATATGTGTTTGGTATAAAAGATGTTTGAGAAAAATAGAGTGTGGGGATGAGAAAAGAATTCATTGATTATATTTTTGTGTTTGACAAGACCTTCAAACTTGTGCCTACGTACTAACATAAAAATGAGGGATCAAAACCTCGTAGTCCGTGGTAAAAATTTCAAAGCGGGTGAACTGCTTTTAACAAAAACTTAATTGAGGAGGGCCCAAAGGGCCAAAGGTTTGAATGGAGTTGTTAGTTCTTTTTGTCTTTTGAAATTTTAAGTCAATATGATTATATTTATTTACAAGTTTTATTTAAGAAAAAGAAGTTCAAAAATTCAATGGCATAAGGTCAAAGTTTTTACTTGAAATAAGGTCTAAGTTTGAAATCACAAGCAAAGAAAGTTTTTGAAAAGGGAGAGAGATTTTGAAATTTAAGAAGTGAGAGGAGATGAAGAGGCTATCCTAAGCATAAAATTAAAAGTTAAGAGTTGAAAATATCTAATCAATGGGATGCAATCCAACAGACAAGAATGTCATATAGAAACCCATTTTCCTTTGGACTTTGAATCAAGCAATAATCAACAAGAAAATAGCAATATCAGACATCATGAAGATTAAGGCATCAAATAAATATAGCCACATCCAAGCAAGCAATTCCCACAGCTAGCAATCTTCTTTGTCTTCTCGTGTATCAGATGAAATATTCCTTGATCAACTCAGAAGAAAGCATCAAACACAAGATCAAAATAATAGTTAGCACCAAGGCAAAGTAGTAGATGAATTCAAATCAATCCCAAGACTTGCATCAGATGAAGGCTTAGTTTAGAATAACTTGCTCTAAAAAATGTTGGCATTGGCCAAGTCCATTTGCATATGGAATGTTGCCTAGTTCTAAGTTCAAAAGTTCAAATCAAGATCAACAGTTCACCAAACATTTTTTAGGGTTTTTGTTGTTTATTAAGTGTTTTAAGGTCCTAAGACCACAAAAAAATCAAAATGCACAAAAATATATATACAATCACAACATATGGCTCAAATGAGCAAAGTGAAAATGACATAAACATAAACAAATTAAATGAAATGTAAATGGAAATGAATGATAAATGACTGAAAATTAAATTGAATAAGGTAAATGACTTGAAATTAAAGCAATATTTATAAGAGTTAGTCAAATGTTAGTTAAGTGTTAGTGGTGTTTTGCTTTTTAATTGATTAAGTCATTTTTTGGAGAATACTCAACCATTCATTCACAAGCATGGATCCTTGAACCAATACATCTTCCATAGGAAGGAAAAAAAGGTCAAGTTTCCACACAATACCATGAAGGATGGGAGACTTACAATCTCACTTACTAGAATGTTATGCCTTTAGGATCAAATTTAGCTCTATGTTAAGCAATTGTAATTGGACTTATGTAGAAGTCACGACTATCTGAGGCCAGACAATAAAAATTAGGTGTTAATGCATGTTAGAGATTTGTATTAATGAACCAAACTCCTAAAACATATCACACACTAAAAGAAAAGATCAAGACGTATGGACCTATCTCATCCATATTTATATTGGTTCATCTGACACAAGGTCATTGATGAACCAATTAGCCTTAGGACATTTGAGATTTCATTGGTCAATGAAAAAATGGGAAAGAATAGGAATGAAGATGGAGGGGAATGAGAGAAACACAAATCGGTCATGGGAGGAATTTTATCAAATTAAAATCATTCATTCATTTTGGGAGATGAAATGTACATTTCATCAATCCCCTAAATCTAATGATTTTAATCCAACAAAAGTCAAATCAACCTTGACCAAGGCCCAAACAAGTAGTCAAACATCACAATACCATAAAAATGGTTCAACATAATTTTTACACAATTAATCAATTAATAATCAATTTAAAAATGCACTAAAATTCAATTTAATTTGGTCAAAACCTAAAATCTCTTCAAAATACCAAATAAATAGCCAAGAAATTTATCCTAGGTCAAACAAGATAAAAGGACCTTAGACAAAAAAATTCATGATTTTTGAAAAGTCAAAAGTATTTTTAAACAATTAAAAATATGAACAAAAATATTTAATTCATAAAAAATATCAAAATTAATCCAAAAAATATTTTTAATTTAGAAAATGAAAGAGGAAAAGATATTTGGTGAAAGTCCCATATTTTTTGGATTAAAAATGAAATTATTATGAATTAAACAAAATAAAACAATTAAACATAAAATCAGAAATTCAAAAGAAATTCGAAAAAAGTATGGCCATCTGATCTCCCTCATTAATTGAGGTGGCAGATCTGATGACCAGAAGTGCGCATTCCACCAACACTTGAGTCAAACGCATGACCTAAACGGTAATCACATCAGAAGGCTAAGATTAGAACGTGTGATCATGATCCAATGACTTTGGAGTTTCAATCTCAAAATAGAATGAGATTTGAAGCTCGATTTTCAAATGAAAACCTTCAAGATTATCCTTTAATGGTGAGGGTTTGTATTGCAGGTTCAAAGCTTGGGCATGAGCTCCTCAATTCTGAGCCATGAGGGTTGTCTTTATAGCCAATGTGATTCATTTCCACACACTTCCAAATTTAACAATTTGCATTGGATGCTTGCATGGGCGTGTGATAGGCCTATCAAGTGATGTATTCAGGTCCAAAAATGCTTGAGTACAATGCTGAAATCATGTCATGTGGCCATGTATTTGAATTTGAAATGTGAAGGTGAAATCCATCCAAATGGTCCTTTGAAAAGAACTCATGCGCAAGTCCTTCATGCTTTGGCCAAATGAGGTGATCTTGGACTTTTTGAAAAGGTGATATCAAGGGGAACAACTTTCATGTTGAACACTTTTCCATTTGAAGCTTGGATCATGATGGATTTTGAGGTGGAAGTTTGGAAAATCAAACATGTTTGAAAATTTTCTAAGTACAAAGCCAAATGTTCACTATTGCTTGATTCTCTCCAGCAGTTGTTTCCCTCCTGTGAGGATTGGCTAGGGGTTTGTATCGATGATTTAAACCAATGACATTTGTATCCTTTATGATCGTTTTGTCAGCATAATTATCATATAAACATATACATATACATATACGCTCATGTGATTTCACTATTGTATTTTTTACACTTGGTAATAAATTATCTCTCTGATCCCCTGCTATGGTGGTATACTTTTTCCCCCAATGCATATTTGGTTTGTCTGTCCTTTTTCAACTGTAGAGTGTCGGCCCATTAAGCAGAAAGACTTTAACCTTTCTCTTTCCCTACTGAGTTATTCCCTCGTGGATGATCGTTATTTCAGTTTCCTCCCTAGTTGATTATCTGGACGGAACCACTCCCCTTGAGTTATATCCTCATTGGGTTGAGTCTTTGATTGACCCTTTCTTTTTAGATCTTACCTAGATAGATGTTTTCGGTCCTCTGAGAGCCTATTAGCGAGTAACTGGTAATATTCTTCTCATGTTTTTCACTTTTTCCCAATACCCCGCAAGAGCAACTTTTTCTCCCCAACGGATTCGTTTTCACGTTTCCCCAGGAAGTATGTCCTTGATATGTTCATCCTAACCGATGACGAATATTCTCTTCCCTTGCTTGAGTCTATCCTTGATATTTTCATCCTAATCGATGACGAATATTCTCTTTTTGGTATTCTACCCAGTAACTGGTAGTTGTAATTCCTATTTTGTTCCCTAGAGAGTTAATCCTTTATATGTTCATCCTGACCAGTGATGGGTTTCCTTCTCTTTGCGGTCTTTTTCCCAGTAATCGCTAGTTGTAAATCCTGCTTTTTTTCCCCTTTGCAGAGTTTATCCTTGATATGTTCATCCTAACCGATGACGGATATTCTCTTTTCGGTATTCTATCCAGTAACTGATAGATGTAATTCCTATTTCTCCCCTCTGAGTCTATCCTTGATATGTCCATCCTAACCAATGACGGATATTCTCTTTTCGGTATTCTATCCAGTATTAGATAGATGTAATTCCTACTTTTTCAGGCAGTTTATCCTTGATATGTTCATCCTAACCGGTGACGGATATCCTTCCTAGTTTCCCCAGGCAAGACTATCCTTGATATGTTCATCCTAACCGATGATGGATTTTCTTTCCTTTGAGTTTATCCTTGATATGTTCACTTTAACCAGTGACCGATATTCTCTCTCTTTGGTCTTCTTCCCAGTAACATGTAGTTGTAAATCCTATTTTTGTGGCTTTTCCCAGCAGTTTATTCTTACCCAGTAATTGGTAACGAATACACCTCCTGGTTGCCTTCAGCGAGTCATCCTTGATATGTTTACCCTAACCGGTAACGGATGTCCTCCCTATCAGATTTTTGTTATCCCCTTACCCATTAAGAGATAATAGATAATGGATTTCTGCTCCTCCTGTGTTGAAGATCTTTTCTTCCCCAATCGAGTTTGAGTGTGCATTTCCTCAGTGAAAGCGTTGTTTCATGTTTGGTTAGAGTATTTCAGCTTTGTTCTGATCTACCCATTTCCCCTGCAGGTGTTCCTTTTATTCCCCGGCTGAGTCTTTCCATTGAATTATTTTCATGGAATCCCTTGAGTCCCCCAGTTTTTTTTAAGTCGTAGCCTGGCCTACGCACAACCTTTGTTCCCCCTAGAGTCTCTGTCTCCCCAGTGAGTTTTCCTTATTAAATGCGTTATACTCCAGTGGACTTTCAGTCTCTCTAGATTCTTTTCCTTTGTGGCAACATTCTCCCCATAGAGATTTATTTTAAACATTCATATCATATGCATCATGAGGTCTCTTAGGGACCAAAATTTGTTTATATATGTTGTTATTTAAGTCCTTTCTACTGAGTAGATACTAAGATTTTAACATTCACCTCCTCAGCTAGAATGTCCTTAAATAGGGGCAGCTGTAAGACCCCAATTTTGACCCTAAGATCCCTCATGCTATCTCATCATATGAATTAGCATTGGCATCACATCTTGGCATCCCCCTTACCCCTCATTCATTGGGTTTGAATTGGGAGAGATCACCAAGCACATTTTATTGTATCATACTTTGTATTTTATCATTTACTAACCAAAATACCAAAAATATGTCATTGTATAGTTTGACTCTTTTTGTAGGTAGTGCACATGCTCACCTTTGATCTATCAAGCTCATATATAGGGTTTAAGACCCTCAGTGCAAGGAGTTCAATCAATAATTGGTGTACTATATCTCTAAGTATCATATATGTATCCCCATGATCTTCACATGTTATTTTGATCAAGAATTCATCAAGAGTTTGGAATTGGTTTGCCTTGGAAACCCTAGTTCATCTGGGTATCTTATATAACTTCTTCAACAAGTTTCTTCACAAATTGATAAAATATTTCAAGGGATACTTCAAATATCATCATCTTATGCATATATGATCCTCCATGAGTCTCAAAAGTCAAGAGAATATCAAGCTAGCAAGTTGGTTCATGGTGGTTAACCAGAGGAATTCATCTGATCAAAACTGGGGTTCCCTAGACCCTATCTCCTACACTTTTTGTCATATGAAAATTCTCCCAAGAGAAAATTTACTCTAAATTACATTCCAAACAACTTTCATGTTGAGTTCTAGAGCTAGTTTTGCTTGGAAGGTCATTTTTATGGTGAAAGATTATAGGTCATTTTGTCTAAACCCTAATTTGGAGGTCAACTTCCCAAGACCATAACTTGCTCAATTTTTATGATATGAAAGATATTCAAGTTGCACAATCAAATTCAATATGTCTAATTCAACTTTTATGTTTGGAGGAATAGAAAATTCAACTTTTAAATACATGTGATATGAGGATACATTATAGGTCATTTTGGAACCATGCCATTGAGCAAGTGTGTTTCCTCAACTTCAAAAATGCATAACTCCTTCATGATAAATCTAAATGAGGTCAAATTTGTGACCATTTTGAATATCTTTGAGATAGATACAACTTTGATGAATGAATGTTTCTTATTTGAAGCTCATATAAAAAGTTATCCAAGGTGGAATAAGTAAACATATGGCTTGACACTTAGAATTGTTTTTTGATATGTTTGATTTTCCAAACTTCCACCTAAAAATTCATCATGATCCAAGCTTCAAATGAAAAAGTGTTCAACATGAAAGTTGTTCCTCTTGATCTAACCTTTCCAAAAATTCCAACTTGATCCCATTTGGACAAAGTATGAGTGACTTGCGCATGGCTTAAACTTGGATCACCATTTGGGATAATTTAACTTGCATTCCTCATACACAATTGCATGGCTTACCAATGTGACTTCAGCAATGTCTGTACTCAATTTTAGACCTGAAGGGATGATTAAATGGGCCTATCACACGCCCATGCATCCATGCAATGAACATTGCTATTTTTGGAACTTTGATTCAAGTGTGCAAATAACAATCATTTGGCATATAAATAGAGACCCTTGCACTCTGAATTGAGGACCATGCGCGCTAGCTTTGAATCCCCAGATCCAAACCCTCTCATTCAAAGGATAGCCTTGAGGATTTCCATTGGAAATCGAGTTTGAATCTCCACTATTTTGAGATTCAAATCTCCAAGAGTCTTGTTGCTTTTGTCGACTCAATCCCATTCCATCAAGTGTTCAGAGAAAGGCCAAGTGAAATTGGAAGCAAGATCGTGTTCATACAGACCTGCATTGAATGTGATTTTCATAATTTTTCATCTCTTCGATTCTCACTCAACTCTCCATAATTCTTCTATATGGTTGTGGTTGAGCCACCAACTCTCCCTAACCAAGATGTAGAGGGTTTGGAAGACGCACTCTCCAAGATGAAGCAAGAGAAAAATATGTGGGAAGAACGTTTCCATGCTTTGAGCAGAAAGCATGAGGAGTTGCAGCTTGAGTATAAGGATAAAGATGCACTTATTGAGCTTCTTGAAGATCGAGTAGTGAAGAGGCAGAGAGAGCCAGAGGTTTCATCTTCCTCTAGTATGCCTCATCCTTCCGTTGCTTCGAAGAAGATTGTTGACCAGCTTGTCCTCGAGAAGACTCAGATGAAAACTTCTTTTGAGTCTGAGATTTGATGCATCCGAAGGAAGTATGAGCCTGCGACCCGACCATCTGACACCATTGTTAAGGGATCCTTAGGATGATTAGTCTCCTTTTCTCTTGTATTTGTATTTTGGTTTCCAAAATTGTACTCAGTGTAATCCTTCCAATTATATAAATAAAAGAGATTTGTATGGTCAATCAAATTGTGCAATTGTTATTATTATATATTTACAAATAAAACAGTATGTACCTTGAAAATAAAAACAATTAAGCATTGCATTCATGCATCATTTTGATACAGGTTTCTCTTTCGCTAGATGTCATATTGGTTATTCTTCTGTGCTTCAGCCAAGTTGATTCATCGATACAATACCTGCGCCAATCATCTGAGAATCATGGTACATCTAAAGCAAGAGAATAAAGACTTGAAGGACGAGATCACCCACCTGACTGCCATGATGGAGTCAGTCCTAGCTGCTCAAAGTCAATCTTCTCCAATGTCTGCAACTCCTCCTCCTCAGAGGACGATCATTTAAGAGGTTGTTTCTTCAACCGTGCCTGCCACTCAATTCACTCCTGCCATGCCTGCCGGATTCTCGTGGGGAATGCCGCCCAACTTTGTGCCTGAGGGTTTTGCGCTTAATTCTGCTTCCATGCCAACATCTAGCCTGGTCATGTCTGTGCCACCACCAGTTGTTCATACTCTACCTCGTGTTGAAGATACCATCTACCATTCCGAGCCGTCTGAAGGTCCGGATGTTTATGAGAAGATGGATGAAATGAAAGACCAATTCCTTGAGTTACGAAAGAATTTGAAAACCTTTAGGGGAAAAGATTTATTCGGTAAGAGTGCTACGAAACTTTTTTTTGTTCCCATTGTTAAGATCCCGATGAAGTTCAAAGTCCCTGACTTTGAAAAGTATAAGGGGAATACCTGTCCACTTAGTCATCTCGTAATGTATGCTAGAAATATGTCGACGCAAACTGATAATGATCAGTTACTGATTCATTATTTCCAAGACAGTCTGATTGGTGCCGCTCTGAGGTGGTACAAGGGTAAAATGGTCTTTGTCGAATTTTATGGTTATTGAATCTATAATACTAGTTGTGAAAATTCTAATTGAACTCCTAATTGATCTAATTAACCTAAATTCTATCAATCAAAGTTATCTAATTAACAAAACAAATATTAAACAAATCAAATAAAATAGTGTAGGCCTTTGCAAAACAGAGGATGTGTTGGCCTGATTTGGATGTGCAGAAAAAAAAGAGCAAAACAAAGTCCAATATGCATGGGCTTCAGTTTCCAAAGCCCAATGTAGAACAATCTCTTTTCAGCCAGGGGATGCAGCAAAAAAATGGAGTAAGACAATAATGTATTGGGCTTGGACTGTGACAAGCCCAATAAGAAAATAAGCCCAAAGATTGGGAGCTGTGTGTTGGGAAAAAACCAGAAAAATTTGAATGTCTTGCGCGCCTTTTTCCATGACAGTTCAGATTGCCGGTGTCGGAGCTCCATCGCAAACCACCGTGCCGGAAATCGCTTCTGGCGGCAGTGGCTATCGGAAATGGAGTTAGGCTTGGAGTTAGTTAAAAGAGGTTTGGAGTTAGTTGGGATGAACTCAGTGAGTTTAGGTAGTTAACTCACTGAGTTGGAGGTTAGTTCATTGGTTAATTTAGTGGAAATGGTGGTTTATGACTGGCTATTGCAGGTGACAATTAGCTTTGATGTTGGCTAAGGCACACGATATAACTATCATGAGTTGCAACTGTAGGTTAACAGTGGTTGTGTTGTGGGATTTTGGTCTTGGTTATGATTGTGCAAGTTGAATTGTTTGTAACTTTGAGGCACTTGGTTTGCTGCAGAATTACCGTGATCACAATGCATGTGGTTAAAGCTTGATGAAATAACGAACCTCGGAGTGTCGTCGAGTTCCCACAGCTCTCCCGGTGTTCATGGAGGTGTCTATTTGCCTTGGATTGCTAGCCTCAATGATGGAAGATCATGCTTTGACCCAAAAATTCTCCTCTCACATTAATAATGCAAAATCCTACAAAACAAGCCATGATTCGACTCAAACAGTAATTTTCCCAGGGTTGAGTCAACATGTCAGGACCCGCGAAGAAATGATTGAAAGGAAAATTGGAAATGAGTCGACGCAAGGGACGGGTGAGTCGACTCAATCAGGAATTCCCAGAATTCAGTCGACTGGTGGGTAGACCTGTTCCGACCCGAGGAAACATGGTTCAAAGAAAGAAGGAGCATGAGTCAATGCAAAAAGTGAATGAGTCGACTCACTCAAGTTTCCCAGAATTAAGTCGACCGGTGGGTCGACCTGTTCGGACCCGAGGGTTTTGCATCGAGTCATGAGTTGACTCATAGGGCTAAAAACCTCCAATTTTCCAATGCAATACCTTTTTTTCACCCTTTTATGTATGTAATGAATATTTTAGGGATAAAAACTCATGGAATTGACCAATTGAATGAAAATGACTTGACTCAATACCTAAGCACGCCCATGAGCCCAAACTCAAGATCTATAACTGACTCATGGAAGGGGGGAACGTGACCCTAGGGACCAAGCAATAGTGGCATGACGGTGGCCATGTGAATGAATGAAAGTGGATGGAAGTTATGAGACCAAGAACTTGGATTATGACCAAAAGACTCGAGCACCAAGGGGGACAAAATAGACGGAGCAAGTATCGAATGTTGAGTGCAACATACTGAGATCACCTGCGATTAGGGTTTTGGAAGCCTCAGGGCATGTCCAACCCAAGCATTTTCAGTTGTTGTACAAACAAACCAAAGCTCTGCAAGCTAAACACTTAAAATCCATGGTGATGAATGGTGCTTATGCATGAGTTTATAATGCATGCGAATGAACCATAGTCAAACGGTTAGATGGAGTTGTGAAGAAAAGGGGAGGGAAAATTTTGGCGTACAACAGCTGCCCCTATTTAATCTTCTTAAACCTAAATACGGGGATTGCGGATGCTTTTCAGGTATTCAAGATGGAAGAGGATTAAATACTAACGTATCCAAGAATTTACCCGAACGAGTGATTATACTATTTTCAAACGGGTCTTTAATGTGTGTGGAGTATCACGGTGGAGAGTATGATATGTATGGTGCATGATGTATGCTTTATTTTCATGATGCATGCATGTTTGTCTGTTTGGTTAGATGTAAGTCATTTGTGGGGAATATGGTTCTTTATTGTGATGGGAACTCCGACTCGTCATCAAAGATTGGAAGGTGTAGGTTGTGAGAGATCCAGGTGGCAACGCTTCCGTCAAGGAACCATCTATCTGCTGGAGAATACTGGGACACCCATCAATGGGGTAGCCATATGGATGTCACAGGTGTTTAAGCAAAACCATTTTTGAGATACCAATCATATTTTGAGTTCATCGGGATTTTACAGTAATGCATAATGTTTCTCTTTAGTGTAGCTTTTATTATTCTCTGAAATTTTAAGGCATTATGCAATTAAGATAAATCAATTATTTTGCATATAAAACACAGGAGAAGGAAAATACTTGATAAAAGAAGCTGAATTTTATTGATTATGAATAGAACTGTACATATGGTGTGTACAAAGATGCAAACACCCTTGATGATGATGTTGCAAAAATTGAAAAATAAATGAAATGGCAATGGGAAATATTTTTGTATTTTTCCAGTGATTACAATATTGGCCTTAGTCTACTATAGAATCCGAATTTCGAGACCTTGCTTCGACTGACGATGATTGGATCGATTTTTGACCATCTGATATCTAGCTTGTAGCATAATGGGCTCGAGGATCATAGTCAATGCCTTTATCCCTAACTTTTTCCTGGACATTTCTTATTCTTTTCGTCCACCAGGATGCTCCTTTTTGCCTAAGTCACCCTTTCGATTTTTTGACTCGGCGAGCTTTATGTTTGTTTCCTAACTTTTGCATGGACAATTCATTTTTTTGGACCACCAGGATAGTCATTTTTGCCTAGAACAATCTTGTGAAGATTAATCTAGCGGGCTTTTATCATTTATTTTTAGGCATAATATTTTTTTGACTATGTCCACATTCACTGGTGAGGGCAAGTCTTCCCCATCCATTGTTGTGAGGATTAGAGACCCACCTTAGAAGGCCTTCTTGATGACGAAAGGTACCTCATAGTTGGGAGTCCATTTTCCTCGTGGGTCTGAGTGAATAGCATAATACCTTTTGAGCACGAGTTCCCCTGCGTGGTACTCACGAGGAAGAACTTTCTTGTCAAAAGCTCATTTGAGACGTCTCTGGTACAACGGACCATGACAAACGGCCGTCAAACGTTTTTCTTCTATTAGATTCAGATAGTCATACCGCGGTTGAACCCATTCAACTTCATTGAGGTCGGCCTCCATGATGACTCTAAGTGAAGGGATCTCGACTTCAATCGGCAAGACAACCTCCATCCCATATACCAATGAGTATGGAGTTGCCCTAGTGGATGTGCAGACTGAGTTTATGTAACCTTGCAGAGAAAAGGGTAACATCTCATGCCAATCCTTGTATGTCTTGACCATTTTCTGGACGTTTTGATATTCTTGTTAGCTGCTTCTACGGTGCCATTCATCTTGGGCCAGTATGGTGAAGAGTTGTTGTGCTCTATTTTAAATTCTTTGCACAACTCCTTCATCATATTGTTGTTGAGATTACTGGCATTATCAGTGATGATCTTGCTAGGTATCCCATAGCGGCAGATTATCTCTTTCTTGATGAACTGGGTAACCACCTGTCAAGTGACATTAGCATACGAAACAGCTTCGACCCATTTCGTGAAGTAGTCGATGGCGACCAGGATGAATCGATGACCGTTGGAAGCTTTAGGCTCTATCATCCCAATCATATCAATACCCCACATAGAAAAGGGCCATGGAGAAGTCAAAACATTCAACGGATTCGGTGACACAAAGATCTTATCACCATATATCTGACATTTGTGACATCTTTTAACAAAGTTGTAACAGTCAACCTCCATTGTCGTCCAGTAATACCCAGCCTGAAGGATCTTCTTGGCCATAGCAGGACCTTTTGCATGCACACCCTTGCAGCCTTCATGTATGGATTTTATGATTATACTAGCTTCGTGTCTATCCATGCATCTGAGCAGTACTGAATCATAATTTCTCTTGTATAGCACATCACCGTTTAGGAAGAACTTGGAAGAGAGTCTTCTCAGAGCCATCTTATCAGTAATGGTTATACCCTCAGGATATTGTTGTTTTTCCATAAATGTCTTTATGTCGTAGAACCAGGGCTTATCATCAGGATTTGCCTCGATTGCTAGACAATGTGCTAGTTCATCTAAGTGGTCAATATGGATGGATGGTGCATCATTCTTCCATTTGACTTTGAACATAGATGCCAACATGGCTAGAGCATCTGCTAACTTATTTTCTTCCCTAGAAATATGATGAAAGGAGATTACATCAAAATAGGGTACTAGTTTTCTGATATGCTCCTTGTAAGGTATCAACTTGCTATCCTGAGTCTCCCAATCACCTTTCACCTGACTTATTACCAGAGCTGAATCACTGTATACCTCAAGAATCTTGATCCTCAAGTCGATGGTCGCCTCCAAACTGTAGATACATGCTTCATATTCTGCCATATTGTTGGTGCAGTCAAAACATAATCTAGCGGTAAATGGAAGGTGGAAACCGGTGGGAGAAGTTATAATAACACTTATTCCATGGCCACGAGCATTGGAAGCACCGTCGAACACGAGTGTCCATCGTGATCCTGGTTCGGGGCCTGCCTCAAATCCTGGCATATTGAAGTCTCTGATAAACATAATGTCTTCATCTGGAAAGTCAAACCTCAACGGTTGATAACCTTCGACAGGTAGGTGAGCAAGATAGTCAGACAGAACACTCCCCTTTATCGCTTTATAGGCCACATACTGAATATCATACTCGGTCAACAACATTTGCCACCGGGCAATTCTACCAGTAACAACAGGCTTTTCGAAGATATACTTTATTAGATCCATTTTAGATATCATTAAAGTAGTATGGCAAATCATATATTGTCTCAGGCGTCGAGCAGCCCACGTCAAAGCACAACAAGTTTTCTCTAAAAGTGAGTATCTGGTCTAACAATTAGTGAATTTCTTGTTGAGATAGTAAATAGCATGTTCCTTCTTGCATGTGTCGTCATGTTGACCCAAAATGCAACCCATAGATTTATCGAGTACTGTGAGGTACATAATGAGAGGCCTACCAGGAACCGGCGGTATCAGGATTGGTGGTTCTTGTAAGTACTTTTTTATTTTGTCGAATGCCGCTTGGCAGTCTTTGGTCCACACAATCGATTGGTTCTTTCTCAACAGTTTGAATATCGATTCGTAGGTAGCCGTTAAGTGTGATATGAATTTGGAGATGTAGTTGAGTCGGCCAAGGAAACCTCTGACTTCTTTTTCTGTTCGGGGAGACGACATTTCTTGGATAGCTCAAACTTGTCGGGATCAACCTCAATACCTTTATGACTGACAATGAAACACAAAAGTTTACCGGATCGGACCCCAAAAGTACATTTAGCTAGATTCAGGTGCAGTTTAAACTTTTGGTCTGGCAAACAATTTCCTCAGGTTCACCAAGTGATCTTCCTCAGTTCTGGATTTGGAAATCATTTCGTCCACATAAACCTCAATCTCCTCATGGATCATGTTGTGAAAGAGGGTTACCATGGCACGCTGATATGTTGCCCATGCATTCTTCAAGCCGAATGGAATTACTTTGTAGCAGTAAGTTCCCCAAGGTATGATGAATGTTTTCTTCTCCATATCTTCTGGCGACATCTTTATCTGATTGTACCCAGAGAACCCATCCATGAAAGAAAAGACGGAAAAATGAGTTGTATTATCAACCAAAACGTCAATATGAGGCAAAGGAAAGTCATCCTTCAAACTAGCTCTATTGAGGTCTCGGTAATCTACAAACATTCTAACTTTACCATTTTTCTTCGGAACTAGGACGATGTTAGCAACCCACTGTGGATACTCAGAAAGGGCCAGAAAGCCAGCATCGAACTGCTTTTTAACCTCTTCCCTGATCTTCAGTGCCATGTCGAATCTAGTCCTTCTGAGCTTTTGCTTGACGGGAGGACATTCAGGTTTGAGTGGCAAGTGATGTTCAACAATGCTAGTGTCTAACCCTAGCATATCTTGATAAGACCAAGCAAAGACGTCAACATACTTGTGCAATAACTATACCAACTCGAAACGTACATGCTTGGCAAGAGATGCCCTAATTTTCACTTCATTTCTATCAGTTTCAGAACCCAAATTAATGACATTCACTGGTTCTTTATGAAGGAGAATTGCGACCCAAAGCGCAGCGGAAATTAAGAATTTCTCCTTTAGAGATCCTTACGAATGGTCATGATCAGTGATAGAATATTTACCTGTTGTGACGGTTGAAACCTTTGGTGCAGATCTCTTGTAGCGATCAAAACCTTTGATGCAGATCCACGGAAACGATCACGAACGTTGAACGATGACAACGTCTCTACTCAGTCCACACGAACGGGTTCCTTCAATCTCAGTGCTAGCTGGTACGAATGAAGGCTTTGAGTGAGAGAGAGAGAGAGAGTGAAAACGAAAAGAATGCAACTGCACTTTGTGCTTCTGCACAAGGGTTCTATTTATAGAACCACTTGTGTGGGCTTTAAGCTAAAAGCCCACTTAAGTGTATTTTGGCCCATATCTTATAATATGCCCAAAATCACTTAAGCCCATGGTACCTTACCATATTTCGTATTCTACTCAAGTACACCGTACCTTACGATGTTCTATAATCCACTTAAGGGCACCGTACCTTACGGTATTCCTTAGTTACTCTATCTCTCATCAATCCGTCCTTTGTGTGTGACCCTGTAGGTTTTCGCGACGTTGGCAATTATATTAAATCACACATTTAATATAATAAACAGTGAGCGGTATCTAGCAACACATCACTGTTACCCAAGACACGAAAATGTCATGTGATCTGACAACTCCTTATGTGATAATACTTATGTGTATAATTACCCTTTTGCCCTTATGTCTATATTGAACACAAGGCATAGACCGTGTCATCCTTGTCCAGTTCAATATTGGGCCCATAGACATTTATCCTGTTATGCAGGATGGGCAAATTCCATCTAGGTCACTCATGTCCCTCAGCATGCTTTGTGGAGTACCCATCAACTGTCTTTATGGTTATCCAGTTACGGACAACGTTGGATCAGCAATAAAGCACTCGACTCTACATCTAGGATCCATAGTGGTTTCAGGTCGAAGAGTGGAATACACTATTATCACCATGAGAATAACTTATGACACCTTGCATAACTTTCTATATAGTATTCTCATAGCGGGTCAATCCGGTATAAATATTACTCCTAATATTCATACCTATGTTTAAGACTTGATAACTCTTTATCCATGATCCATGAGATGTGATCATCAGTCTACAAACATAATAGTCTTAATGCTTTAATGTTATCCCACTTCACACTAAAGCTCGACTACGGATGCTTTAGGAATAATGTCCTTATGTTTAATGTGTTCTCATGATTAAGTCACACTTAATACATTAAACGGACTATCTATTCCAGGGACTTTATTAATCAACCATAATAAAGAGAATGCCTTTTATTATTCGATACAAGTACCAAAATGTATTGGCCTCTAGGGCTTACACCAACAATCTCCCACTAGCACTAGAGCCAATCAGGCATACCCCGTATGCCCATTGATCTAGTATGGCCATCATGCTTCTGCTGCGCAAGAGGCTTTGTCAGTGGGTCAACTATATTGTCAAGTGTAGGTACTTTACATATTTTCACATCTCCTCTATCTATTATCTCTCGAATGAGATGATAACGCCTAAGTATGTGTTTGGATCGTTGGTGAGATCTAGGCTCCTTGGCTTGTGCGATAGCACCATTGTTATCATATCAGAGACCAATGGGATCCACAATGCTAGGGACTATGCCAAGTTCACTAATGAACTTTTTGATCCAAACAACTCCCTTTTCTGCATTTGAGGCAGCAATATACTCGGCCTCGGTTGTAGAATCAGCAACTGTATCTTGCTTTGAACTTTTCAAGCTCACAGCGCCACCATTTCAGCAAAACACATAACCATTGGAATCATTCATATTAAAGCGTCTCAACACCTTGTCTATGTACTCTGACTTAGGCCAAGCATTTTATGATCTATCTCTATAGATTATGATTCCTAATATATAGGCTGCTTCACCTAGGTCCTTCATAGATAAGCATTTCCCCACCCAAGACTTTGCTTGTTGCAGGGTAGGGATATCGTTTCCAATAAGTAATATGTCATCTATATATAATACCAGGAATACGATCATGCTCCCACTAACCTTCTTGTAGACACAAGGCTCATCTTCGTTCTTGATGAATCCATATTGTTTTACTGTTTCATCAAAACGAAGATTCCATGAGTAATACATCACCTTGATCAGATATCCATATATCTCAGGTAGGTGACGTATCCTGCCTGACCTACGCTGGTCTTGTTCTACTTGAGCAGGTAGCTCTTACACAACTACTTGTGTTTCCTGCTCCAATTCCTCCATAGGTGTGTTGATGCTTTGTGATTCTTGAATTTCTTCAAGCTCTACTTTCCTCCCACTGGTTCCTTTGGAATTAAAATCCTCTTCTAGGAAAACTCCAGTTCGAGCGACAAACACTTTGCCCTCAGAAGGATTGTAGAAGTAATACCCTTTTGTTTCTTTAGGATACCCCACAAATAAGCATTTGTCAGATTTGGGCTCAAGCTTAGTTGAAATTTGTCGTTTCACATAAACCTTGCAACCCCAAATCTTTATGTAAGACATATGTGGTTTCTTACCACTCCATATCTCATATGGTGTCTTCTCAACCTTTTGGATGGAACACGGTTAAGTGTGTAAGCTGCTGTCAATAGTGTATGTCCCCAAAAGGAGTTTGGAAGATCGGTGTGACTCATCATGGATCGTACCATGTCTAACAGGGTTCGATTTCTTCTCTCAGATATACCATTCCATTGGGGTGTTCCAGGAGGAGTAAGTTAGGATAGGATCCCACACTCTTTCAGATGGTCATCAAACTCTAGGCTTAAATACTCACCACCTCGATCTGATCGAAGAGTTTTAATATTCTTACCTAGTTGGTTTTAACTCGTTAGGTTTCACCCTTTTAGTATTAATGTTATTAATAGGCATTTCGAGATCAATTACATGTAGTCCATTGCTCATTTGTGCAGTAGCATAGAATATATCATTCAAATAAATTGAGCAACAATTGTTCTTTATTATAAATGAAAAACCAAACTTGTCCAAACAAGAAATGGAATTAATATTCCTGCTAATTGCAGGTAAATAATAACAGTTCTCTAACTGAATTATAAAACCACTAGGTAAAGTCAATACATAAGATCCTACGGCTAAAGTAGCAACCTTTTGCTCCATTGCCAACTCGTAGGTCAACTTCACCTTTTGCCAAATCTCTACTCCCTTTCAGCCCCTGCGCATTTGTACAAGTGTGAGAACCGCATCCAGTATCTAATACCCATGATGCAGAAGTAGATGAATTAATAACAAAAATACCTGAAGTTGAAGTCTCTACTCCATTCTTCTTATCTTCCAGGTACTTTGGGCAGTTTCTCTTCCAGTGTCCGGTCTTACCGCAATGGAAGCAGGTGCCTTCTTTTGCTATGCCTCCACTAGGCTTCAAAGCAGCAGTGGGTCTGGGATTTGCAACTTCCTTGCTCTTCCCCTTATCACTCTGCTTAGTGGGCCTTTTGTTCTGTCTCTTTCCATTTCCGATCATCAGAATGGACTTCCCTTTTGACTTCAGATTCTGCTCAGCAGTTCTTAACATGGCTAGCAGTTCAGGAAGAGATTTGTCCATATCATTCATATTGAAATTTAGGACAAATTGACTGAAACTATCTGGCAACGATTGCAAGATCAAATCAGTCGCAAGTTCCTTTTCGAGGGGAAAGCCCAATCTCTCAAGGTTTTCCACATACCCAATCATCTTGAGTACATGGGGACCTACAGGGGCTCCCTCTGCTAACTTGCTTTGAAAAAGGGCTTTTGAAACTTCAAACCTCTCATGCCTTGCTTGCTCTTGATAGAGCAACTTCAGGTGTTCGATCATATCGAATGCTGACATGTTCTCATGTTGCTTTTGCAATTCTGAGTTCATCGTAGCCAGCATGAGACAAGCAGTTTCATTGGCATCATCGACATGCTTCTTATAAGCATCTCTTTCTGCCTTAGGTGCAGAACTAGGAGGTTCCTCTTCAGGAACAGGTCTCTCCAAGACATACAGCTTTTTATCATGTTTGAGGACAATCCTCAGGTTTCGGTGCCAATCCAGAAAATTTGTCCCAGACAATTTTTCCTTGTCAAGGATTGATCGCAAGATGTTGTTAGAGGTGTTTGCTGTCATGGTTATCTACATAAGGATTAAGAAAATATAAGTATCATTGACATATTTAATTAGGTCTTTAATCAAATATGCTCCCACTATTTTACTCAAAACAAATGACCCTCATCATTTGATTCGGAAAATCCCGTTGGAAGATTTTCTAGTGGGTCGAGATCCATATTTCACTTCGTTCTAAGTCCGCGTAGGCGGATTACACAAAACTAGGTTATTTAGGTAGGAACTCCTTCCAATTGTATCTCATACAACTCTCGAAAATTTCAGTTGGGTGAATAACTCCTTATTCGAATCCATCATATGGATCATTCCCAACTCTTGCTTCTAAAACATATATGATATTATTATAATTAAGTTTGACCCATTGTCTTAGCAGTTGGATATTACAATTATCCCATCGCACCTTACCAATATAGAACATGCACCTCGCTTTGGCAAAACCTACATTATTCGATACTAGTCTTGATGAGTGCTAAAACTTGGAAAGCAAACATATATAATATCATCATAATTTGTTTAGTTAAGTTTGACCCATTGTTTTAGCAGTTGGATATTACAATTATCCCATCGCACCTTACTAATATAGAACATGCACCTCGCTTTGGCGAAACCTACATTATCCGATACTAGTCTTGATGAGTGCTAGAACTTGGAAAGCATAAACTTAATATTTTAGTTTGAGGGAATTGCAATTGTTATGATCTCACCGGCTTGTTTATCATATAAATCGTCTCTCACATGCATCAACATACATTCACATGCATCAACATACATACAAACAAAATGAAACAGTTATGGCCCCTAGCGCAATTGTTCTCCCAAGCCAATGAGAGAACCTAAGCTAACCTACAACGATCTAAGCTTCTCCAAGCAAGATCTTCAAGGTTGTCCTCCTTTAATATTGAATTCTTCTCTAAGCTTCTCCAAGCAAGATCTTCAAGATTGTCCTCCTTTGATATTGAAATCTTCTCTTTCTTCATAACATTGTCTTCTTCTCTTTCTTCATAACATTACATTCCAGAAGAAACTCGTTTTACATACGAGGGATTGAGATGAGAAAAGAAGTTACATTAAGAGATTAAAAGGAGAGGCACGACACGCAGGTCGTATTTAAAAACCCAAAACAAAATAAAGGACAACTAAGGCCATAACTGATCACAACAAGGCAATAATAACAAACACATTATTATTATTAATTTTTAATTCCTTTAATTAATTAAAACCAAATTAAATTTCGGCGACCGATCACACTATGCATTTTAATGAACAATTCATTTGTAATGGACATTGTTTTTGAATCAACACAACCCTTGCGTAGTCACAAAACAAAACCCCGTGAGTGTGACGACCGTCACATGCATTGTTACGACCGTCACAGGTCATGTGAGTGTGACGACCGTCACACAAAACACGTTACGACCGTCATAGGTCATGTGAGTGTGACGACTGTCACAGGGTACGTTACGACCGTCACGCATCCAGTTTGTTACGCTTGTTACGCTCGTCACACGAGCTTCACGCGTCCAAAATAACAAACTTTGAAACAGTCAACATACGTGTCCAAAAACCCTAAATTCACAACTCTCTGACGGCACAACCCTTGCGCCGTCACCAATCCTAATGCGCCAATTTCAGACCGTCAAACACACCTCGATTGTTGATTCAGTATGATTGATCAACATGTCATTGCTTCACCATACTAATGTCGGATTCCGAAGCAAATGACCATTGATCGCTCAAAGGAAAACAATCATTTAGTGTTCGAATGAATGAAAATGAAATAGTATATCACATATACCGTATTTTGCATTAGGATTACTTATATCATATATAAGTTGATCGATCTCAATTGCGTAACCTATGGACGATCGATGTATCGCTGCTTCACCATACTAATGTCGGATTCCGAAGCATAGTCAACATCAATCATCCAACTCGTACACTCATGATGCCAAATTTAATTACTCGTTTAATTAATTGATTCATTCTGTCTTTTAATCATATTAATACAGAAAATAAACAGCTATCCGAGTCATGGTTTCGTAAGTGGCTCTGATACCACTGGAGGAGAATTGCGACCCAAAGCGCAGCGGAAATTAAGAATTTCTCCTTTAGAGATCCTTACGAATGGTCATGATCAGTGATAGAATATTTACCTGTTGTGACGGTTGAAACCTTTGGTGCAGATCTCTTGTAGCGATCAAAACCTTTGATGCAGATCCACGGAAACGATCACGAACGTTGAACGATGACAACGTCTCTACTCAGTCCACACGAACGGGTTCCTTCAATCTCAGTGCTAGCTGGTACGAATGAAGGCTTTGAGTGAGAGAGAGAGAGAGAGTGAAAACGAAAAGAATGCAACCGCACTTTGTGCTTCTGCACAAGGGTTCTATTTATAGAACCACTTGTGTGGGCTTTAAGCTAAAAGCCCACTTAAGTGTATTTTGGCCCATATCTTATAATATGCCCAAAATCACTTAAGCCCATGGTACCTTACCATATTTCGTATTCTACTCAAGTACACCGTACCTTACGATGTTCTATAATCCACTTAAGGGCACCGTACCTTACGGTATTCCTTAGTTACTCTATCTCTCATCAATCCGTCCTTTGTGTGTGACCCTGTAGGTTTTCGCGACGTTGGCAATTATATTAAATCACACATTTAATATAATAAACAGTGAGCGGTATCTAGCAACACATCACTGTTACCCAAGACACGAAAATGTCATGTGATCTGACAACTCCTTATGTGATAATACTTATGTGTATAATTACCCTTTTGCCCTTATGTCTATATTGAACACAAGGCATAGACCGTGTCATCCTTGTCCAGTTCAATATTGGGCCCATAGACATTTATCCTGTTATGCAGGATGGGCAAATTCCATCTAGGTCACTCATGTCCCTCAGCATGCTTTGTGGAGTACCCATCAACTGTCTTTATGGTTATCCAGTTACGGACAACGTTGGATCAGCAATAAAGCACTCGACTCTACATCTAGGATCCATAGTGGTTTCAGGTCGAAGAGTGGAATACACTATTATCACCATGAGAATAACTTATGACACCTTGCATAACTTTCTATATAGTATTCTCATAGCGGGTCAATCCGGTATAAATATTACTCCTAATATTCATACCTATGTTTAAGACTTGATAACACTTTATCCATGATCCATGAGATGTGATCATCAGTCTACAAACATAATAGTCTTAATGCTTTAATGTTATCCCACTTCACACTAAAGCTCGACTACGGATGCTTTAGGAATAGTGTCCTTATGTTTAATGTGTTCTCATGATTAAGTCACACTTAATACATTAAACGGACTATCTATTCCAGGGACTTTATTAATCAACCATAATAAAGAGAATGCCTTTTATTATTCGATACAAGTACCAAAATGTATTGGCCTCTAGGGCTTATACCAACACTTTATATGGCTGAATCTCTTTTTCTTCGTGCTCAAGGAGTCGTGCTAGTTCAGCTGGTAATTCACAATTTTCCTCACTGTCGTTTTCAGTTTGGTTGATTGGAAATCCAGATTTACAGTTGATTTTTGCCATGTTGTAATCAATAATTTTGTTTGCTCTACATATGATGAGCTTATTTTAGTATGCTTTTTGAGAAAGTGGAAAAAGGAAAAAGAAATCTTTTGCCATTTCGTTGTTTTAGTGGAAAAGTAAAAATAACTGAAAGAAAAGGGAACACAAGTTTTGCATGCAAAAGAAGTACTTTTATTTATTCATATAATACTTTTAAACATGGAGGCCCTTACAAGCTATCCTCTCGTCTCGGGCGGGGACGAGGGATTGAGAAAACAAAATGCATTATGTTTTTTCCGAATATACTATGGGAATCACGGTAGCCGTCCAATTGGGAAGCTTGAACCCTAGAGGACATATGCGTATGAGGTTGGGCGCCTCTGGTTTGCTGCCACTAGATTCTCCAATGATTGCCACATTATGATTGTTTTGGTAGCCGGCGCTACTGAATTTGACTGGGTTGAACTGCTTCTTCTTTGGGCTTGCCTTGCGTGCTGCTGGATGATAACCGATACCAAACCTATCGTGTTTTTCTGCCACATCGACAACTCTACCCCAACCGGGAAGCGGGCCCTTCTCCAATGTATGCTTGGCACTTCTTATTGAGGATACAACGGTAGCTGATGATTGGTCATGATTGGTGAAGCAGAACTGACTTCTTCAAACTCTAAACAGTGGAGCGGAATCTCAACAATCCCCTCATCTGTCTCAATATATCTGAATAATGAGAGTCCGCTAACCAATAGATCTTCTTCACCACATACAATTACCAATTTATCATCAATCAAGAACTTCAGCCTATGGTGCAACATAGAGGTGACTGCCCCAGCGACATGAATCCACGATCTTCCCAACAGATAACCGTAAGCCGGGTTGATATCCATGACCTGGAAGGTAATGCTGAACTGGCGGGGTCTAACACAGATGGGCAGATCGACTTCCCCAATAACCTGCCTTCGAGAGCCATCAAAAGCTCGGACAATAAGTGTGTTCGTCCTCATCTCGGGCCCTTTAAACTGTAATTGACTTAATGTAGATTTTGGCAACACATTAAGCGAAGAACCAGTGTCAGCGAGGACTCGAGATAGAAAAGATTTTGTGCACATGGCCGAAATGTGTAACGCTTTATTATGGGCATTCCCCTCAGGAGGTAGTTCGGCTTCATTAAATCCTAAATACCTGCAGTGATATTCGCAACCACATCATTAAAGTGATCGACCATGATATCTTGCATCACATGAGCAGTATTCAGAACTTTCAGCAATGCTTTGCGGCGAGCCTCAGAACTTAACAGCAAAGACAAAATGGATATATTTGAGGGAGTCTGGTTCAACTAGTGGACAATTTTGAAGTCACTCTTCTTGATCAATTTGAGGAATTCTTCGATTTCCTCAAAAGTGATGCTTTTCTTGTGATCTTCAACTTGCTCATTCTCAACCATCGGCCCTTTACCTTTAGACACCTCTGATTCTGCAGCTTTGTTGCCAATAACATTCGTCAGCACTTGAACAGTTATCATGTTCGGAGTGGTAGGTACAGTTGCCCCTGCCTACGGAGTCGGAGTAGGAATGACCTTCTCCTTATGCGGTATAACTGTGGGTGCTGGAGACACCCTAGGAGTGTATTTTGAAGCGAATACACAGCCACTGCGAGTCATGCCTCCCGCTCCAGCGATGTTGACGATTTCAGTGTCAGGAATACAAATTTCTTTTCTTCCCAAATATGTTGTCGTCTCATAATTCCAAGGCACTGCCTTGGTTTTCTGATACGGAAACAGACTGGGAACACGGGAATGAATTGGTTGAATCCTCTTGGGAGGAGCTTCAAACTTATGCTTCCTATATACAATAGTTATTGGTTCGATCACTGCAATTTCTTAGGCTGCTCTAGACTTGGAGAACTGTATCAAACCCCAATCCATCAGTTTCTTCACACAACCCCTTAACTCGTCACAGTTGTCTGGATCACATTCGCATACTGCACAATCATCGTGTACACCCATTAGAAACCCAAATTGTTCGAGTCTTCTCAACATAATGGACAACAGAGTCTTCACATCACTGACCCACCTTACAGGCTTTGTGGCTTCTTCTTCAATGACGACACTGACCGTGGGGCCATCATGATTAGGTATTGGGTTCATTTTCACGTTCGGATTTTCCTCCGAGAAGGTCAAGAACTCCTGATTAATCAAGTCTTGTATTTTTTTCTTTAACGGCCAACAGTCTTCAGTGGAATGCCCCACATGCCTGACATGGTAGGCGCATGAGGCGTTGGGGTTGTGCTTAGGATGATAAGATGGCACAGCTCGAGGGATCTCTTTTGGCACTATAGCCCCTGTAAGACCCCAATTTTGACCTTAAGATCCCTCATGCATTTTTATCATAAGCATTAGCATTGGGATCATACCTTGGCATCATCCTTACCCCTCTTCATTGGGTTTGTTTTGGGAGAGATCACCAAGCACTTTGTGATTATATCATACTTGTATATTATCATTTTACTAACCAAAATACCAAAAATATGTCTATCTAACTCTTTTTGTAGGTAGGGGGCATGATCTCATTGATTCATTGATCACATCTAGGGTTTGAGACCCTCATGAACAAAGAGCACAATCAAGAATTGATTTGAGAATGGTTATGAGCATCATGTATGAGTCCCAATTGTTTCTACATGTCATATTGATCAGGTTTGCTTCAAGGGTTTGAGGGTGATTTGCCTTGGAAACCCTAGTTTGACTGGGTATCTTGAGTAACTTCTCCAACAAACTATCTCACCAATTGATCAAACTTCTCAAGGGACACATCAAATTTCATCATATTATGCATATATGATCTACCATGAGCCAAGAAAGTCAATATAAATGGAAATTAGCAAGTTGGTTGATGGTGGTTGGCCAGATGAATTCATCTGATCAAAATTGGGTCTCCCTAGACCCTATCTCCTACAATTTTCATCATATGAAAATGATTCCAAGATCAAACTTACTCTAAATGACATTATAAACAACTTTCATGTTGAGACCTAGATCTAGTTTTGATTGGAAAATCATTTTCTATGTTATAACATTATAGGTCATTTTGTTTAAACCCTAATTTGAAAGTCAACTTCCCAAGGCCATAACTTGCTCAATTTTTATGAGATGAAATATTTCCAAGTCTCATAATCAAGTTCAGTGTGTTTACTTCAACTTTGATGTTTGGAGTGGGAGCTAATTTAACTTCTTTGAACATGTGATATGAGGCTGCATTATAGGTCACTTTTGACCTATACCATTGATCAAGTGATTTTGCCAAACTTCAAAAATACATAACCCTATCATTTCAAATCCAAATGACATTTTAATGGTATTTTAGAGAGCTACAACTTTGATGAAGACACGTTTCTCATTTGAAACTCCCATAAAAAGTTAAGCAAGGTGGAATATTGAGACATATGGCTTGACACTTAGAAAATGTTTGATATGTCAAATTTTTCCAAACTTACACCTCAAATATATCCAAGTTCCAAGCTCGAAATGAAAAAGTGTTCAACATCAAACTTTTTCCTCTTGATCTCACCGTTCCAAAGAGCTAAAATTCATGCATTTAGGATGAGAAATCCATAGGCTGCGCATGGCTTAAACAGGCTGGTATCATGTGGCATGGATCAAACTTCAAATGACAATGCTCAATTTCCTTGCAATCCAATCCATCTCCAAAGCATCTGAAGTTCATTTTGGACTTTCAAACAATAATTTCATGGGTCTATGCACGCCCATGCACCATGCTTTCATCATTTGCCAATTTTGGAAAGTGAAAGTGAGTGTGCAAATATCATCCAATTCCCCTATAAGTACAGTTGCTTATGCTCATAATTATCACACACACTGCGCCAGCTTTGAATCCCCATTGCAAACCCTTCACATTAAGATGATAACCCTGATAAAATCATTTGAATTTGAGCTTGAATCTCCACTGTTTTGGAATTCAATTCTCCAGGAATCCATTGCTCCTAAGCCTTTCTATTCCTCTTCTACAAGCAATTGAAGTGAAGCTAAGCACGATTCAGATCAAGATCTAGCAAGCTCAGACCTCCATTGAAGGTAATTTGCAGAAAATTTAATCTCTTCGATTCTCCTTGTTTCTTGCTCAATTCTATTTATTATTGTGTTGGCTGAAGTCCTACCAATGTAGGCAAGGTGTTTGAGTTACTTTGAGGTCAAATCGAAGCAACTCAGATCATGAACCTCATTTTTCAATTGCACATATCTCTCAATATAGTTGGAATTGGAAGAAATGGAGGTGATATTCGTTCTCAGTGATGTTTTCTCTTTAAAATCATGTCCCTGTTTGAATTTTTGGTGATGGTTCATGTTGACCAGTCCGGTGAAGCTCACCGGAGAAGACAATCGGAGCTCTGGCTCCGGCGATGATGTGTCTTTGGTCTGGACCATGTGATCTAATTCTCATGTTCTAATCTCAGTCATTCCTTTTGATTACCATGTTTATAGCGTGCTTGACTAAGGTGTTGGTGGAACGCGCGTTGTGGACCATCAGATCTGCCACCTCAATTAATGAGGGAGATCTGATGGTCCACGTATTTTAGCATTTTCTGAATTTCCATTTAATTCCATTTTCTTCAATAATTCATAATAAATTTAATATTGATCCAAAAAATATGGGACTTTCACCAAAAAATTTCAAATATTTTCCTCTTTCATATTCTGAATTAAAATTATTTTTTGGATCATTATTAATATTTTTCATGAATTAATTGATTTTTCATTTGTTTTTAATTGTTTAAAAATATTTTTAAGTTTCCAAAAATTATAAAAAAAATTATCCAAGGTCCTTTGACCTTGTTTGACCTATGATAAATCACATGGCCATTTATTTGGTGTTTTGATGTGATTTTAGAATTTGGACAAAACATATTTGAATTTAATGCATTATTTTAATATTTTTAATTGTGTTGACCATTTGGATTGACTTATTTGAGTTTCTCATTTGTTGTTGGGCCTTGGTCAAGGTTGATTTGACTTTGTCAAGTTGATATTATTGGATTTAGGGGATTGATGGAATGTACATTCCATCTCCCAAAATGAATGAATAATATTAATTTGGTAAAAGTCCTCCTTTGATTAATTTGTGATCTTATTCATCCCTTTCCCTCTTCATCTAATTCACCTTCTTCATCCATTCATTTTTAATTGGCCAATGACATCTCAAAGTCCTAATGCTAGTTGATTAAAAGATTAACATGAGTATGGATGAGATTAGGCCACACCTTTGTATATTTTTTGTGTGTGGTATGTTTAATGAGCATAATTCTTAATACTATGTCTCCAACATACATTAACACCAAAAGTTCATTGCCCGACCTCAAATAGTTGTGACTTCTACATAAGTCCAATTACGATTGCTTAACATAGCGCTAAATTTGTGACACAAAAGGCATAAGCATTCTAGTTAGTGAGATTGTAAGTCTCCCCTCTTCCATGGTATTGTGTGGAAACTTGGCCTTCTTTCCTTCCTTTGGAAGATGTTTTAGTTCAAGGATCCATGCTCGTGGCAATTGGGTTGAGTGTTCTCCAAAGAATGTCTTAAAATTAAAAAGTAAAACAAAACTAACTATTAACTTACTAACCTTTAACTTTTACTTTCAAGCTTTTACTTTTAATGCAATTTACTTTTATTGTTCTATTATCATTTATCATTGTACATATCATTCTAATTGTTTATGTTTATGCAATTTTCACTTTGTCCACTTGGACCATATTGTGTGATATACTTTGCTGCTTTGTTTGTTTGATTGGTCTTTGACCATTAATGCACATAATAATAACAAAAACCCTAAAAGACTTTGAGTGGACTGTTGGTTTGACCTTGCCCAATCAGACTTAGAACTTAGGCAACATTCCTTTGCTAATGGACTTGGCCAATGCCAATTTGTTGAAGAACCAAGAACTTACAAGTTTGAATTAATCTGATACATCATTCTAGATCTCTCCAGATTCATCTGCAACATTGATCATTGACAAGCTGTTATGTTGAACCTGTGACTTGTGGAGTTCATCTGCTACATGGGCTATTTTGGAGAAGATCATTGGAATGGATAAGCTTGGATGAGGCCATCTTTATTTGATGCCTTTGCTCTTCAAGATTGATATAATTGCGCATATGTGTGTTGCTTGATTCTAAAAAAGTCCAAGGGAATTCTGGGTTTCTATTGACATACTTGTCTATTGGATTGCTCCTATTTGGTCAGATCTTTTCAACTTTAAACTTTTAATTTTTGTACATAGGATAGTCTCTCCATCTTCTCCCCATTTCTTTAATTTCAAAATCTCTTCCTCCATTTTCAAAATCTTCTTTGTGTGAACTATTTTTGTTCTAAACTTTGACCACTTTTGCAAAATGTAGAAACTTTGGCCTTATGCCATTGCATTTTCAAACTTATTTTCTTAAATCAAACTTGTAAATAAACTTAACTATACTTGACTTAAACTTTCAAAAATCCAAAAAAGAACTAACAGGTTCAATCATTTTCAGGCCTTTGTGCCTTTCAAATTAAATTTTGTTAAAACCAACACACTCATTTTTGAAATTTATAGCACGAACTACGAGGTTTTAATCCCTCATTTTTATGTCGGTACGTAGGCACGAGACCGAAGGTCTTGTCAAACACAAAAATATAGTTAATGAATTATTTTCTCATCCCCTCACTCTATTTGTTTGTAAACATCACTTTGTACAAAATACATATGCACACAAAAAGGACTCCCTAGGAGTACCTAGGACACTTTGGGTGCTAACACCTTCCCTCTGTGTAACCAACCCCCTTACCTGTGATCTCTGATTTTTATTAGTTTTTATTTGAAAACTTCTTATTATTTGGGTTTTGTTCGTACTTTTTCCCTTTTCCCTTGGAAACAATAAAAGTGCGGTGGCGACTCTTGTTAATTGATCTCTAGCTTGTCAATAGCTTGATGATCATGAATTTCCCGCTACAGAAATAAAAGTGGCGACTCTGCTGGGGAATAGTCTCCAGTGGTTTTAGCCTACTTTTTATGTGAATATATTTGTATATATGTGATGTTTATATATATGTATGTGTGATATAATCTGCTTGTTGTGCTTGGTGATCTCTTAGTGGTGAGATAAGTTCTAACCCGAACTTGAGTGCAATTAAGATAGGAGGATGGTATAGTCATGTTCGACTTGTGTGGAGTAGTCCTTAACAAGTTGGCTTGAGATCCATCTGCTCAGTGGAGACTCCTTTGGATTTGGAAATGTCACACAAGTATTTGTGGTTAGGCATTTCAATTTCTAATTGGGTATGAGAAGCTGACGAACTTAGAACACCTAACCCATCTTGGCCTATTTAGGACGTAGTGCGGAAACTGTTCAAGTGTAGACTTGATAACAGTTGTTACGCGATACTACACTCAGACGAGTTTCTCTTGAGAATATTATGGGTCGATGAGTCAGTCATCATAACCCGTAATATCCAATAGATGGAATTAAGACTCTGGGAACTTTTTAGAACATGATCTACATGTTTTTATCCTTAGTTCACTCCTTTGGGATGGTTCTTACCCAGACTCCATGCTCGTGACTTGCAACAAACCCTTGATTCTTGGTTGATTCAATCAAGTCTTGTCAATATCAATGGAACTTGGGTGTTGATAAGGTGTAAACCATAATCCACCAAAATGGATGATTGATCTTGACAATGACTTGATTCATCCCTTGACATTTGTTTGCCTTGTGTGTGATCCCTTATTTGTGATTGTTGCATTCATGCATTCATGCGCATCATAACATTCATCACACAAAATTTCAAGGAACTAAGGTATCATTTGCAAATATTTTCAGACCATGGATTGTGGACGAAGGAACCCTAAGAAGTACAGTTTCAGATGTCCCGACTTGAAAGAGTTAATGAAGCTAGCATCTTTTGTATTAGATCCCTTGGACTTCAAACAACGTCATGGGAAGCTTCTGTCCATCTTGTCTGCTGATGTGGTTGAAGGACTCTTGAGTGTATTGGTGCAGTTCTATGATCCTCTCTACCATTGTTTCACTTTTCCAGATTTTCAGCTTGTGCATACCTTGGAGGAGTATTCTCATATTCTAGGGATACATGTTTCTAATAGAGTTCCTTTTAGTGGATTGGAGGAGATTCCCCGGTCTAGTATTATTGCTGAAGCTCTTCACTTGAAGAAGTCTGAGATAGAGGCTCATTGGGTGAAGAAAGGAGGGTTATTTGGATTGCCATCTGTTTTCCTCATCAAGGAAGCTACCACTTTTGCTCAAGCTGGTAGTGTGGATGCTTTTGAAGCTATCTTTGTGTTGCTCATCTATGGATTAGCTTTGTTCCCTAACATTGACGGTTTTATTGATGTTAACGCCATTAGACTTTTCTTGATTGGGAATCATGTGCCTACTTTGTTGGGTGATATGTATTTCTCTTTGCATCTAAGGAATTCTAAGGGTGGTGGAACGATTGACTGTTGCCTTCCTTTTTTGTACAAGTGGTTTATTTCGCACTTGCCTCAGACGCCTGCTTTTATGGAGAACAAACAATGTCTAAGGTGGTCTCAGAGACTTATGTCTCTCACTAATGATGATATAGTTTGGTATGATGCGTCCTTAAGTAGTGTGGAGATTATTGATAGTTGTGGTGAATTCTATAATGTGCCTCTCATTGGTACACAAGGAGGAATTAGCTACAACCCTGTTTTGACTCGTTGTCAACTTGGGATCCCCTTGAGAGACAAGCCTAATAACATGTTGTTAGAAGGTCTTTTCTATCAAGAGGGTAAAGATCCCCAACATTTGAAGTAGAAGATTGTGCATGATTGGCATAATGTGCATAGGAAAGGAAGATTTGAGCTTGGTCCGTGCAATTGTGTAGCTTTGGAAGCTTACACTCTTTGGGTGAAGAAGAGAGCTATGTAATTGAAGATGCCTTATCCTTGCGAAATACCTATTTCTATGGTTGTGGTTGAGCCATTAACTCTCCCTAACCAAGATGTAGAGGAGTTGGAAGACGCGCTCATCAAGATGAAGCAAGAGAAGGATATGTGGGAGGAGCGTTTCCATGCTTTGAGCAAGAAGCATGAGGAGTTTCTATTGGAGTCTAAGGACAAAGATGCACTGATTGAGCTACTTGAAGACCGAGTGACGAAGAGACAGAGAGAGCCAGAGGTTTCATCTTCTAGCATGCCTCAGCCTTCTGTTGCTTGGAAGAAGATTGTTGACCAGCTTGTCCTCGAGAAGACTCAGATGAAGGCTTCTTTTGAGACAGAGATTCGTCGCATTCAAAGGAAGTACGCGCCTTCAGCCAGATCTTCTGACACTGTTGTTAGGGATCCTTAGGATGACTAGTCTCCTTTTCTCTTGTATCTTTTTATTTTTTTGTTTCTCAAATTGTACTCAGTGTAACCCTTCCAATTTATATAAATGAAAAGATATTTTTGGTCATATCAAATTATTGCAATTGCCATTTCAATTTTTATATATTTGCAAATGATATAGTAAGTTCCTTGGAAATAAAAATAATCAAACATTGCATTTCATGCATCATTTGCATAAGCAAGTTTTTTCCAGGTGTCTGATTGGTGTTCTTCTATGCTTTAGCCAAACTGACTCACCGGTACAACACTCGAGCCAATCATTCAAAGATCATGGAACACCTTGAGTAAGAGAATCGAGACTTGAAAGAGGAGATTGCTCGGCTGACTGCCATGATGGAGTCAGTTCTTGCTACCCAGAGCCAAGCTTCTCCAACTCCTGCAACTCCTCCCGTGAGGACTGTCATTTATGAAGTGGCAACCTCTACTGTGCCTGCTGCCACCACCCACTTTGCTCTGAATCTGCCTGCTGGATTCCCTTGGGGATTGCCACCTAATTTTGTGCCAAAGGGTTTCGCTCTCACTTTTGCTTCCATGCCGGCATCTAGACCGGTCATGTCTGTGCCACCTCCCATTGTGCACACTTTGCCGCGTGTAGAAGACACCATCTATCACTCCAAGCCATCTGAGGGCCCTGACGTCTATGAGAAGATGGATGAGATGAAGGACCAATTCCTTGAGCTACGCAAGGAACTGAAAACACTGAGAGGCAAAGATCTGTTTGGGAAGAGTGCTGTTGAACTGTGCTTAGTACCCAACGTGAAAATCCCTATGAATTTCAAAGTGCTTGACTTTGAGAAGTATAAGGGAAACTCGTATCCACTCAGTCATTTTATGATGTATGCCTGCAAGATGTCAACCCAGATAGATAATGATCAACTGCTGATTCACTATTTCCAGGATAGCCTGATAGGTGATGCACTCTGTTGGTACATGGGGCTAGATAGCACAAGCATCCGCACTTTCAATGATCTAGGAGAGGCTTTCATGAAACAGTACAAGTACAACGTGGATATGGCGCCAGATAGGGACCAACTGAGGTCCATGTCTCAGAAAGATAAGGAGACATTCAAGGAGTATGCCCAGCGTTGGAGGGAGTTGGCTGCCCAGATTACTCCTCCTTTGGAGGAGAAGGAGATGACGAAAATCTTTCTCAAAACCCTGAGTTCATTTTACTATGAACGCATGATTGTCAGTGCCCCTAGTGATTTTATCGAGATAGTAAACATGGGGATGAGACTTGAAGAGGGGGTCCGTGAAGGACGATTGTCGAAAGAGGAGGCGTCGACGAGCAAGAAGTATGGCAGTAATTTCAGTAAGAGGAAGGATAATGAAACAAATGCAATAAGCAGTGGGAGGCAGAGGAGGCCTCAAACCAGAAGAAATCTACCACCCCGTCAACATCATCATCATCAAGTATCATCCGTCACTCCAGTATTCTCAAACCAGCAAACAACACCAATTCAACAACAACATCAGTATCAAAATCAACGTCAACAACAACAACCGCAACAAAGAACAAACACCTACAACAACAACAATTCCAACAACAATCATCACCAGCAACAAAATTTTGATAGGAAGAAAGTCTCTTTTGACCCGATTCCTATGTCATACGCAGAGTTGTACCCATCTTTAGTCCTCAAGAGTTTGATTCAACCGAGGAATCCACCGCAGATACTAGAACCACTTCCTTGGTGGTATAAACCCGAACTTCGCTGTGCTTTTCACCAGGGTGCACCTGGGCACGATATTGATCATTGTTATCCGCTGAACCATGAGGTGCAAAAGCTTATGAAGAGTGGCATGGTGTCTTTTGAAGACCGCGCGCCTAATGTGAAAGCTAATCCTTTGCCCGCTCATGGGAATTCTTCAGTGAACATGGTGGACGGCTGTCCAGGTGAATTTAAAGTTTTCGATATCCGGTTTATCCGAAGATCTTTAGGGCAAATGCACAAAGATATCTGTTTGGTGAGTGAATGTGAACATGATCACGATGGTTGTGATATTTGTAGCGTGAACCCAAGGGGGTGTGTTATGGTGAAAAGGGACATCCAGCGTCTGATGGATGAAGGCATGATCCAGATTGTTCAATCCCGTCATATAGATGACGATGTCAATGTCATAGTGCCTGTTTTCAAGCAACAAGAGAGATTGGTGATTCAGTATGATAGTAGCAGTAATAAGAACGTCAACAATAGATCAGTTCCGCCATTGGTAATAGGTTGGTGGGCCCAGTCCCGTATGCATCTAATAAGGTTGTACCGTATCAATACAATGCTACAATGATGGAGAATGGTCAAGAGGTCCCGTTGCCTATGACCAGTTCAGTAGTGAGCATTGTAGATGTTACGAAGGTGACTCGCAGTGGTCGAGTTTTTGGACCGGTGTTCCCGGAAAATAAGGAAGAAACTGTTGTTGGTAAGAAGGCGGAGGTGCCTAGTGTAGATCCTGTTGGTTGTTCAAGAGATAAGTCTGGTGAATCCAGCAATTTGAAAGCCAATAGTGATGATGATGAGGTACTCTGACTGATCAAGAGGAGTGAATTTAACGTGGTTGAGCAGTTGCTCCAGACTCCCTCTAAGATTTTCGTGTTGTCTCTGCTTTTAAATTCTGAAGCGCACAGAGAACCACTCCAGAGAGTTCTTCAACAGGCATACCTGGAGCAAGATGTTATTGTGGCTCAATTTGATCATATTGTAGCCAACATCACTTCATGCAACAATTTGAGCTTTTGCGATGAAGAACTCCCTGAGGAGGGAAGAAATCATAATCTGGCTTTGCATATTTCGATGAATTGCAAAGAGGATGCTTTGTCAAACGTGCTAGTTGACACCGGTTCGTCACTCAATATGCTTCCAAAATCAATATTGTCAAAGTTATCTTATCAAGGAGCTCCCATGAGGTATAGTGGAGTAATTGTCAAAGCCTTTGATGGTTCGCGCAAGACGGTCATTGGAGAAGTGGACCTTCCAGTCAAAATAGGTCCGAGTGACTTTCAGATTACTTTCCAGGTAATGGATATTCACCCGGCCTACAGTGTTTTGTTGGGAAGGCCATGGATTCATGAAGCATGAGTTGTTATTTCCACTCTGCATCAGAAGCTCAAATTTGTCAAGAATGGCAAGCTGGTAATTGTGGGAGGTGAGAAAGCATTGTTGGTCAGCCATCTGTCATCTTTCTCGTATGTGGAAGTTGAGGATGAGGTTGGAACTCCGTTTCAAGCCTTATCTATTGCTGCTGAGAAGAGAGTTAGGGCACCTATGTCCTCTCTGAATGATGCACAGAAGATTGTTGAAGAAGGTCATGTTGATCAGTGGGGACGTGTGGTAGAGGTCGCCGACAACAAATGAAGAACTGGTTTGGGGTTCCATAAGGGTTCGTCAACCGTTAGATCAGAGGAGATGCAACTCAGTTTCCGTATCGGAGGGTTCATTCATGGGAATGAACAACACTTAGCTGCTGTGCTAGAGGACAATGAAGAGGAAGACTCCACCAACTTTGTGACACATGGACAAACATGCAACAATTGGACTGTTGTTGATATTCCTATTATTTTGTGTAGATCTAAGTAATTGCTTTTTATTTTAAAATCCTTCTTCTATGCCTAAGGGAGAAGTGAACATTGTTGGGCATTTTAAATTGATCATCAATAAAATTAATACTATTCATCCACATCTTTGATGTTTATTTTTACTTTTTGCTTATTTCTGAAAATGGTAATCACAAAAAACATAAATAAACAATATAATTATCCATCTGTATAATATTTGGTCACAAATTCACTTCTCTAAAATCAAAATATCAAATCATTATGCAGGTTGGTTCCTAACCCCATTGAATACAATGATCCTTCTCCTTCTCCAAATTTTGAATTCCCTGTGTTTGAAGCCGAGGAAGAAAGTGATGTAGAAGTAAGTGATGAATTGTCTCGTCTTCTTGAGCAATATGAGAAGATTCTTCAGCCGTTTGAAGAGCAGATTGAGCTAGTCAACTTGGGTTCCGAGGATGATGTGAAGGAAGTCAAGATTGGGTCCTGACTATGTTCAGATGCTAAGAAGGGGTTGATTGATCTTCTTCGAGAATATTCAAATGTGTTTGCTTGGTCCTATCAAGACATGCATGGGTTGGATTCTGATATTGTGGAGCATAGATTGTCGTTGAAGCCAGAATGCCCGCCAGTCAAGCAGAAGTTGAGAAGAACGCATCCTGATATGGCTGTGAAAATCAAAGAGGAAGTTCAGAAGCAGATTGATGTCGGTTTCCTTGTAACTGCTGAGTATCCGCAATGGGTGGCCAATATTTTTCCTGTGCCGAAGAAAGATGGAAAAGTCTGCATGTGTGTTGACTATAGAGATTTGAATAAAGTCAGTCCGAAAGATGATTTCCCTCTGTCACACATTGATATGTTGGTAGACAATACTGCTAAACTAAAAGTCTTTTCGTTTATGGATGGATTTTCCAGATATAATCAGATTAAGATGGCACCCGAGAATATGGAGAAGACCACATTCATTACACCCTGGGGAATATTCTGTTATAGAGTGATGCCTTTCGGTCTAAAGAATGCTGGTGCAACTTACCAGAGAGCAATGACTACTCTTTTTCATGATATGATGCATAAAGAGATTGAAGTATATGTTGATGACATGATTGCTAAATCGATTGATGAAGAGGAACATGTTGAGCATTTGTTGAAGCTATTCCAGCGTTTGAGGAAGTATAAACTCCGCTTGAATCCCAATAAGTGTACTTTTGGTGTTCGTTCAGGTAAGTTGTTGGGCTTTATTGTCAGTGAGAAGGGTATCGAAGTTGATCCTGCCAAGGTCAAAGCAATACAAGAGATGTCTGCGCCCAAAACTGAGAAACAAGTCAGAGGTTTTCTCGGCCGCTTGAATTATATTTCCAGATTCATTTCCCACATGACTGCCACATGTGCTCCTATATTCAAGCTTCTTCGGAAAGATTAGTCTTGTGATTGGACCGAAAACTGCCAGAAAGCTTTGGATAGTATCAAGGAATATTTGCTTGAGCCTCCGATTTTGTCTTCACCTATTGAAGGAAGATCGTTGATCATGTATTTGACTATTCTAGAAGATAATATGGGTTGTGTTCTTGGTCAGCAAGATGGGACTGGGAAGAAAGAATTTGCGATCTACTACCTCAGTAAGAAATTCACTGACTGTGAGACTTAGTATTCAATGCTTGAGAAGACTTGTTGCGCATTGGCTTGGGATGCTAAGCGTCTGCGCCAGTATATGTTGAATCATACCACTTGGTTGATATCCAAAAGGGATCCAATCAAGTATATATTTGAGAAGCCTGCTTTAACTGGGAGGATTGCCCATTGGCAGATCTTGCTATCAGAGTATGATATCGAATACCGATCTCAGAAAGTGATCAAAGGTAGTATCTTGGCTGACCATTTGGCTCACCAACCAATTGAAGATTATCAGTCAGTGCAATATGATTTCCCTGATGAAGAGATTTTGTACTTGAAAATGAAAGATTATGATGAACCATTTCTAGATGAAAGGCCAGAACCTGGTTCCCGTGGGGGCATGGTATTTGATGGAGGTGTTAATCAATATGGAAATGCAAATGGGGGAGTGATTATTACTCCTCAAGGCACGCATCTACCGTTTACAGTTAGATTAACTTTCAAATGTACAAACAACATGGCAGAATATGAAGCTTGCATTATGGGGCTTGAAGAGGCCATGAATCTTAGAATTAAGCATTTGGATGTCTTCGGTGATTCGGCTTTGGTTGTGAATCAAATAAAAGGTGAGTGGGAGACAAATCAACCCGGTTTAATACCATATAGAGATTATGCGAGGAGGATTTCAACTTTCTTTACAAAGGTTGAGTTTCATCATATCCCTCGAGATGAGAACCGGATGGCAGGTGCCCTTGCAACATTGGCATCAATGATTGTAGTGAAGTATTGGAATGAAGTTCCTAATTTATCTGTGATGCGTCTTGATAGGCCAACTCATGTGTTCGCTGTTGAAGAGATCAAAGACGAGAAGTCGTGGTATTACGACATCAAATGTTTCCTCCAAAGTCAGATTTACCCGCCTGGGGAATCTTTGAAAGATAAGAAGACTTTGAGAAGATTAGCCGGTAATTTCTACTTGAATGGTGAGGTACTGTACAAGAGAAACTTCAATATGGTTTTGCTCAGATGCGTGGATAGACACGAAGTAGACTTGTTGATGACCGAAATGCATGAAGGTTCCTTTGGTACTCATTCCAATGGACATGCAATGGCAAAGAAGATGTTGCGAGCAGCTTACTATTGGCTGACAATGGAATCTGACTATTGCAAGTTTGTGAAGAAGTGCCACAAGTGTCAAGTTTATGCTGATAAGATTCATGTTCCTCCGACACTATTGAATGTTATCTCTTCCTCATGGCCCTTCTCCATGTGGGGAATTGATATGATTGGGATGATTGAGCCTGAAGCTTCGAATGGACATCGTTTCATTTTGGTGGCTATTGACTACTTCACAAAGTGGGTTGAAGCGGCATCATATGCAAATGTAACCAAGCAAGTTGTTGTAAGGTTTATCAAGAATCAGATCATATGTCGTTATGGTGTGCCAAGTAAGATCATTACTGATAATGGTTTAAACTTGAATAACAATATGGTGGAAGCTCTTTGTAAAGACTTCAAGATTGCACATCATAATTCTTCTCCCTATAGACCCAAGATGAATGGGGATGTTGAAGCTACAAACAAGAACATCAAGAAGATTATCCAGAAGATGCTTGTCACATATAAGGATTGGCATGAAATGCTCCCATTTGCTTTGCATGGGTATCGTACATCTGTCCGCACTTCAACAGGGGCAACCCCTTTCTCTCTCGTGTATGGTATGGAAGCAGTGCTCCCCGTAGAGGTTGAGATTCCTTCGTTGCGTGTGCTCATGGAAGCCAAGTTGGCTGACGCTGAATGGTGCCAGACCAGGTTTGACCAGTTGAATTTGATTGAAGAGAAGAGATTACCTGCCATGTGTCATCGTCAGTTATATCAGCAGAGAATGAAGAAAGCTTTTGATAAGAAGGTCAAACCTCGTGTGTTCAGAGAAGGTGACCTTGTGCTCAAGAAGATTTTATCGTTCAAGCCAGATTCCAGAGGAAAATGGACTCCCAATTATGAAGGCTCATATGTTGTCAAGAGAGCCTTTTCAGGCGGTGCATTGATTCTTACAACTATGGATGGTGAAGAGTTCACTCGTCATGTGAACGCAGATGTAGTCAAGAAATACTTCTCCTAAAAAAGGAAAAGAACAGCTCGCTAAGTTGAAAACCCGAAAGGGCGGCTTAGGCAAAAATGAGCGTCTCGGTGGATTGAAAACCCGAAAGGGCGATCCAGGCAAAAATTAGAGACATAAAACAGAAAATAATTTCCCGATAAGTTGAGTACCCCACCTTGGGGCAACTTATGCAAAAAATAGGGATTATGGCAAGTAACTGCATTTCGCTAATCTTTAGTGATTTTGAAGACTTGTTTGAGCACAAGGGTTGACATCAGTTCATCTCCAGCAGCGGTCAAGAGCACAGTTGATGTCAAAAGTTGGTAGAAGGATTAAGGATCATTTGTATTCAATGTAACTCTTTTGCATGTAAATTACCATTTTCAACTTTGTAAAAGTCTATGGAGTCCTGTCATTTACAGACTACCATCCTATCAAATAAAGTTGAGCTTTTATCCAATTGTTTCTACTCTTATTTACTTCAGCCAATAGTTTTTAATTTTATTATGATCATTTTGAACTTTAAATCAAAAATCAAAATTTTTAAATATATAAGCAAAAACTTTTCCAAAGCAAGTAACAGTAATATCAACAACATTTCAGTGAAAAACAAGTTCTTAAGTGCGAAGCATCTGAGGTTCCCCAAGCAGTTAACTCTCCGGGTATCCCTAGACGTTTGTGTTGATTCAGATCCTTGGCGGAATGTTAGATCCCCAGTGGAGTTTCTTTCTTTATCCCCAGCTGAGTTGGTTGCGGCGTGTCCTTGTCCCCATCAGAGTTTTGGCCTTCCCAGCGGAGTCCGTGTTTCCTCAACAGATAGATGGTCATCAGAGATGTTTGATTTTTCCCCAGTAGGGTTGTCTCTCATTTTTTATGGTGTTGACCTAAAATTCCCTACAGTTTGGATGATTTATCCTCAACAGATCTCCTTCCCCAGCCAGGGTTGAGCCTTTGGGATGTTGATCTCTCTGTTCTTCAGCAGTTTGTCTCCATGATTTTTGTGGATTGACTGAGGATTATACCGGTGGTTCAATTTCTTTGCGACACCTATGTATCCTTCGTGATCGCTTTGTCAGCATAATCACCATATATATATATATATATATATATATATATATATATATAATATATATATATATATTATATTATATATAATATATATTATATATATATATATATATATATATATATATATTCTCATTCTCTGTTATGGCGGTACTTTATCCCCATACCAAATCTGGTGTCTGTCCTCTTTCAATTGTAGAGTGTCAGCCCCTTATGCAGAAAAGACTTTAACCTTTCTCTGTTTCCCCACTGAGTTTGTTTTCTCGTGGAAGATTGTTATTTCAGTTTCCTCTCCAGCAAATTTTCTGGATGGAATTACTCCCCTTGAGTTATGTCCTCATTGGGTTGAGTCCTGATTGACCGTTTTCTTTCTAGCTCTTACCTAGATAGATATTTTTGGTCCCCTAAGAGTATATTACCTAGTAACTGGTAATATTCTTCTTAGTTTTCAATTTGTTACTTCTTGTCCAATACCCGACAAAAGTACCCTTTTTTCTCCTCGGCAGTGTCCCTAGTGGATCTTTTCCTCAGAAAGTATATCCTTAATATGTTCACCTTAACCGGTGACGGATATCTTTTCTTCCCCCATGGAGTCTATCCTTGATATGTTCACTTTAATCAGTGATGGATATTCTCTCCTTCGGTATTCTACCCAGTAAAAAGGTAGTTGTAATCCCTATTTTGTTCCTCAGAGAGTTAATCCTTGATATGTTCATCTTAACCGGTGACGGGTTTTCTTCTCCTTGTGGTCTTCTACCCAGTAATCGGTAGTTGTAAATCCTTTTGTTCCCCTGAGCGGAGTCTATCTTTGATATGTTCACTTTAATCGGTGACGAATTTTCTCTTCTTTGGTATTCTATCCGGTAATTGATAGATGTAATCCCTATTTTCTCCCCTTTCAGAGTCTATCCTTGATATGTTCACTTTAACCAGTGACGGATTTTCTCTTTGATTGGTCTTCTACCCAGTAACCGGTAGTTGTAAATCCTACTTTGTCCCCTCGCAGAGTGAATCCTTGATATGTTCATCCTAACCGGTGACGGATTTTTCTCTTCGACGGTTTTCTATCCAGTTTTCGATAGATGTAATTCCCCTTTTTTGTTGTTCAGTTGGTATATCCTTGATATGTTCATCCTAACCGATGACGGGTGTCATACCCCAAAATTTGACCTCCTTTTCGCTTTTTTCGTCTAACTATAACTTGATATCCATCTAACCTCATTCGTACTCATTCATGTGCATTTATTCATTCATGATTAACATCTGCTGACAGGTATCATGGATTCAGGGTTTGTGGTTGATAAAATCAGAGTTGGATTGAAGTTTATGGCGTTGCACGTCATATGGATTAAAATCCTGATTCATGCTATTCAAGGATCTTGTGTACGAACAGTTGTTTGGTCGACATTCACCTGAATTGATTCATGGCATTGACATAATTCGTTTGGTTCAGGATATTATGATCCATATTCGTTTGTCCAAGAGAAATGCGCATTTTGTCTATGTTGACTTTTTGGTCAACCAGTTGACCAAAGTCAACCATCAATCTCCGAATTTTTAATCATGTGATCCGTAATCGTCCCGTCATTTTCGAATTAATACTAGAAGTTTGGGTGGATTTTAAAGGTTCAAATTGAATTTTAATTCAAGGCTTGATCCTTGAGATTCGAATCAACTTTTGAGAATTATTTTGATTTCATAACCATTTCATCATTTTTCTTTAGCCGATTAATTTTAGAAGTAAAATTGTTTTTAAGTACAAATTATCCGTGACATTTCTTTTGTTATTAGAAATTCTTGATTTTATTAGTGAACTATTTATCCATAATCCATTTTTAATCCACTTTAATTCTTAACCTAATTTCAATTTAACCAAATCCAAACTCCATCCATATCCATAAAAACAAATTAATCCATTTTTACACAATAACCAATGTCCATTTCATATTCAAATTCTAAAAGCCCATTTGATCCATTTAATGATCCAAATATCCAATTCCTAATATCCATTTGATCCATTTTTATTAAAATTAACAAATCCACATGTGTCCAAATATCCATTTTCTAAATCCAAACCATATCATTTCTATATCCAATAATAAACTAACATAACCGTTAATCCTTTCATATCCACTTCCAATTAATTTGTATTATACCAAGTACAAAGGTGAATTGCATCAAGTGCAAAAAAATGCAGGTGTAGCATGAGAACATTGCCAAGTGCAGCCGAAGATCCTATCAGCTGCGTGAAACTCCCAGCTGCACGGACACGCGAACGAGCCTCGTGACAACTGCACACCAGCTGCTACAACTGCAGCTACCAAAGCGCTTAAAAATAAGCCCAAAGCTGCTGCGGCCGCGACCAGCATAAACGGTAAGTTGCAAACAAAGGAACTCCAAGACACTTGAAATAAAGCGGCAATGGAAGAATGAAGCAAAACTGCAGTTGCATAAAAAATCTGCATCATAAAAATTCTGCATAAAACCAAATAAAAATTCTGCATCATAAAAATTCTGCATAAAATCCAAATGAAAATTCTGCATAAAATCCAAATAAAAATCCTGCATAAAAAGCTAACAGCAAATCCGTAAAAAACTTTTCCAACAAACTTCTAACCAACTTCAATCTCCAATCTCTAACCAACTCTACAACCTGCAGAACCATTCGCAATCCCCTATATATTCTCCCAATCTTCACTCTCCATTCTCCTCCACAACTTTATAACATAACTTCTTCAAACTTTGCTTCCAACAGAAAAAGTTCAGTTTCGCTGCAAGATCCTAACCGGAAATCATAACCTCCGTTAAGAAAGCTCTCCATAACAGAAAAGGAGATAACATAAAAACTTAACCAAATCGCTTTTCAACCTCTCTTCCACCACTCTTGATCCTTCGATCTTAATGCTCGTACTCATCCTCTTGTAACGATTTTCCACATACCTCCATAACACAGTAGATGATTGGAGAAGAAGAAGGAGTCGAGATAGAGAAAGTGAGGATTTCGGTACCTGTTGCGCAATGATTCGCACACTGTCAATAACAACAACACAAAACGTGAACGAGAATTTGTGGCAAATTGATAGCACGACGAAGGAGAAGAAGGAACCAAAACAGAGAAAGGTGAAGATTTGTACCTAATTGCAATTGGAGCTTTAATACGGTAAGTTTTTCCGATCCGATTTCGATGTGGTTTTTCTTCCATCTGCACGTACGATAATGGAGCGAGATGAATCGCGAATCTTCGAGTATATGAACTATCAATAAAGATCGAACCACGCGAACCATGGTAGAGGTGCGGAACATCGCGAATTCTTGAATCCTTGAAGCGCAATAATCGATGAAGTCAAGTCCGTGAGAAGGATAACGCGTTGTTGTGTTGGAGTTGATCGTTTCTCCCGGCTTGTGCTAAATCCTCGTGAACGTGGTGGTTGAAGGCGCCGGAATCCATGAATCCAAACGCGTCACAAGAGCTTCTCTGAATAAGTGCTTTTCCCCTGTTCAATTTTAGCTTACGTGAAGGTTGTACACGGACTCTCTCCATTCAACTGTGGTCGTTTGAGCCCAAGGCCCACAACGGATTGTCTGGTCACTACACCCCCACAGATCAAAAGCCCAATTCAGGTTTTCTTCCAAGTTTTTGTTAAGTTCTAACTGTTTTTGTTTTAATTAGAGTATCAATTAGTGTGTAATTAGTTTAATTAGGATTGTAATTAGCTTAATTAGAGGATTAGGTATTAATTAGATCAAACTAGTCATAATTAGAATTGATAGGATATAGTTTAGATTAATTCTAGGAATAGCATTTTTTTCTTAGATAATAATTTTAGAATATTGTTTGAGTAATTGTAGAATCAATTTAGAATTAGAGTTAATGATATTTAGGTTAGATTTTTTTGAAATAATAGTCTATTAATAGTTTTAGGATTTAGAACATTATGATAGTTGGAAATTCAATTTAGAATTAGAGATTTTGGAAAATTAGAAATAAATATTTTAGAATTTTATAGTCCAATTAGAAATGTTAAACTAGACTAGAATTCTAGAAATATTAAGTAATTGGACATTTAGGCTCATTAAATTTTTAGAGTAAATTAGATAATCTCTTAGTTTTTTTAGAATTAGAAATATTAAATCTAGTTTAGATTTTAATTGTCTTTAATTACGGATTTCATAAATAGAAATTTAATTTGATTAGACCATAATTGTGAAATGACGATTCTACCCCTAGGCTTAGAAATAGTTCAATCTTGCATGCTCCCTTAGTTTTAGGACTAGTCTATATTCTAGAATTAATTAACGTTTGATTCACTTTTATTTCATGCACTCCTTTGTACTTTACATGTACCCCTATCCCCATTCCGATGTATGCTTTTACTTGCTTTCCTTTATCTTTTATTGCTTGTTAGCATCTCCTTGGGCATTAGGAACTTCCACCATTTCGCAACCAATAATCAAACCCTTGATCCAACGTCAAGCGGTCTTTTCAAATCAAACTCAATAAACAAACCCTTGATCCAACGTCAAGCGGTCTTTTCTAAATCAAATCCAAAAACACAATAAATGGTGATTAGGATTGTACGTCACGAGCCTCAAGCGATAAAGAAAGGATGAGACTGGAGCTTTCCTACACTCATTTTGAATGCTTCGAACAAAAGACGTTTGGCTTGGTAGTTTGAGGTATTCACCTTTATCCATAGTCTTTACTGCAATCCGGAATCAATAACTCATTTTCTCAAAACATAAAAACAACTCAACGCATTCAAACCTTTTGTTTGAGCCTTAGGGCGACACCATCAAAAACCCTTCTTCAAGGTAATAAAATCAACAAAACAAACGCAAACAAATTTCAAAACCACGAACTACGAAGGCTCTGATTTCTCACTTCAACAAGTGGGCATGCGTAGGCACAAGGACTCATTCCTTGGCGAGCACACTAAATTAAAATCTACCTCCTCTCCGCAATACTTTGGCAAGCAAGCATTCGATAAACAATACACACGTAAGCGTAAACATCCTAGATGGTTTCCATGGAGTACCATGGATGTGAGGGGTGCTAATACCTTCCCCTTGCATAACCGACTTTCGAACCTGTTCGTGGTTGCGATGACCATATTCTTTAGGTTTTCTCGATATTTTCCCTTTCCTTTGGAATAAATAAAAACCAATGGCGACTCTGTATTTTTCGCGTAGCGACAACGGGTATCCTCCTTAACATCCCCAGGAAAGTCTATCCTTGATATGTTCATCTTAACCGGTGACGGATTTTCTTCCCTGTCGAGTTTATCCTTGATATGTTCATCTTAAACCGATGACGGATACTCACACCTTTTGGTCTTTTGCCCAGTAACTGGTAGCTGTAAATCCTTTTTCCTGCAGTTTTCCCCAGCAAGGCTATTCTTACCCAGTAACCGGTAACGAATACTTCCTCCTGGCGGTCCTCAGCGAGTCATCCTTGATATGTTCATCCTAACCGGTGACGGATGTTCTCCCTGTCAGATATTTATTATCTCCTTACCCAGTAACAGGCAGTAGATAATAGATTTCTACTCCTCCTGTGTTGAAATTTTATTTTCTCCCCAGTTGATTTGAGTGTGTTTTCCTTGGTGAAATCGGTGTTCCCCTGCACGAGTCGAGTACTTCAATTTTATCCTGACTTATTCGTATCCCCTGCAGAAGTTTCTTTTTGTTTCCCCGGTTGAGTCTCTCCATTTAATTGGAATTCCTCGAGTCCCCCAGTAATTTTAATTCGTAGCCTGGCCTACGCATATCCCATTTTTATCCCCTAGAGTCTCTGTCTCCCCAGTGAGTTTTCCTTATGGAATGCATTATACTCCTGCGGACTTTTGGTCTCTCTGATTTATTTTCCTTTGTGGCAATATTTCCCCACAAAGCATTAACTTTTGCATTCATATCATATGTGTAAGACCCTGATTTTGACCCTAAGATCCCTCATGGCATCATATCATTGCTCATTGCATTTGCCTCAAAGATCATAGCATCTTGGCTCCTTAACCTTTGGGTGGGACTTGTGAGTTGGTTTGAGATCACCAAGCATGCTTGAATTGTATATTATTGTTTTTCTTATTTTGTTTACTAACCAAAAGCACAAAAATATGTCACTAACATCTTTTGTTTTGTAGCTTGAGCAATCATAAGATCCATAGGCTCCTAGGAGACCCTATGCTCATTGATATGGCTAGGTGAAGGTGAAAGCAAGCATGACAATGGTTCCCAAAACTCTCAATCATCATATATGCCTCTCAAGTATCTCAACTTGTCAATTTGATCAAAGCAAACCAAAGGGCTTGAGACTTGTTTCCCAAGGAAACCCTAATTCATCTGTGTATTCGTTGTGCCTTGCTCATGAAGCAACCTCAACCCATGATCAAATACAATCAAGGGAAGTTCTTTGAATCATCATTTTATGCATATTTGAGCTTATTTGAGTGTCCTCAATCATCAATTCATCAGGGTTTGAGGTATGGACTTGAGAAGTTGATCAGTCAATTCATCTGACTATTTTGAAATACACTGACACCTAACTTTTTATGTGTTTGTCAAATGGAGATGACCCCAAGAGAAAAACTGTTATTAAGAATCATATGACCAACTTTCATGTTCATCAAAAATTGATTTGAATCTTTGAAAGTCATCATCTATTTCAAAACATTATAGGTCATTTTGATTGAAACCCTAATTTTGGGTCAACTTCCCAAGGACCTAACTCACTCATTTTTTATGATTTTGAGGTGGGATAAAATGAATTGGAAATCTTAAGATGTCTACTTAATTTTTTATGTTGAAAAAAATTTCATAATCCTGAAATAAATACATGTGATAACGCAAAACATTATAGGTCACTTTGGACCAAAGGCATTGAAATGTGAAAAAGTCCAACTTCAAGTGCCCATAACTTTCTCATAAAAAATCCAAATGATGCAAAATTTGAGTCCAAATTGATTGCCTTGAAAATATATACAACTTTGATTTTGAAGGTTTTGTCATTTGGAGCTTGCATCATTGAAACAGAAGGGCTTGAAGTTGGCCCACTTTGGAAATTTTCACATACACATGTTTTGCACCTTGAACTTTATGACCAATTTTCACTAATTTTCCAACTCCAAATGAAGTTTTGTTCAACATAACAATTGATCCTCATGTCAAGAACTTTCCAACCATTACCCACAAGGCTATGTTTCATTTTTGGAAGAGGCATTTTCGAAGAGGGGAAGATTTTGGTGCATTTATGGAAACCACTTGAAAACGGATTGCACACTTCAAATCAATTGCATTTGCACGTCCACTTTATCTTGTTATGACCTCAGCTTGCCAAACCAATCAGATTTGCGCCCTCCATGCGCCTGTACAGGCCCATGCATGGAAGCCCTTATCATTCATGCACACAAAAATTCACCTTGCTTGTCTTGCCATTTGCTATAAATAAGTGTGTTCAGCTTCACTATTCTTCAACCTGAAGGCGCCTAATATGCTGCACAATTGAATCCATAACCATACCTAAAGGAATTTCTCATTTTCATTTCAAATTTCAAATCTGATTTTTAACTTTATTGGTTGATTATCAGACTTAAAATTCCTTGGCCTTGCTTCCTCTTCACCTCAAGAGTACACCGCAATCAATAGTTGTGAAGAATTGTGATCCATAGATCTACATTTCAGAGGTGGATGCTCAAACTTTTTTCTTCAAAACACACTGATTATTGCTTGTTTCTTGTATTTGTTGGTTTGGCTGAAGTCCTCTCATCAGAGGAAATTGAATAGTGTGCTTAATTTTGAAAATCCATTGAGTTCAGGTTGAACACCATTATTTTCCACCTCTGATTTCTCTTCCCATGGAGATCTAGAGTGGAAACCAATGGTACATGGGTGATGTACATCACCCCAGCTTTCCAATGATATGAGGATCGCCTATTTTTATTGAGTTTCCATGTCTGCAACTCTCGCCGGAATCTGCATAGCTCGTCGGAGAAGACGGTGGTGTAAACCGCCGTCCCAGCGCCAGATCAAATCTGAGCCATTGGATTTGTTTCCCAGATCTAATCTCCACATTCCCTTGTTATGACTTTATTTAATTCTTTATGTTTCTCATTGACTTTGGACTATGGTACGCGCGCATCCCATTGCCATCAGATCCTCCAGGTCTATTAATGAGATCTCATCCAACGCACGTGGTTTTTCCTATTTTCTGATTTAATCCATTTTATTTCTTTTATTTCATTTTATTTCAAAAAATCATAACTCTTTCATTTTAATTCCAAAAAATATGGGACCAATTGCATTATTTCTCTTTTAATTTCTAGTTTCTGAAAATGATTTTTAATATTTTTTGTTTTGTCATTTGATATTTTTTATGAATTTTCTCTTTTCTGGTTATTTTTAATTCATTTTAAATAGTTTTCAATATTCAAAAAATACAAAAATATTTTCTCAACCTCTTTGAATGATGATGGATCTATGAAAAATATTCTCATCAATTTATTAATTGATTTGAGATTTATTTGAGATTTTAGTTCAATTAGGTTATATTTTATTCATTTTTAATTGTTTAAAAATAGTTTCTGGTTTCTAAAAATGCTGAAATTTTTTGTCAAACTTGGTTTGACCTTGTTGAACTTAGGATGATCTATTTGGACTTTTCAAAGTTGATTTGAAATGGATTTGAAGTTTGACCTTTAATTGTTTATTTTAATTCAAGTATTATTTTAATTTTGAAAAATACCAAAAATATTTTATTTGTTTCTTAACTTCTAAGTTTCATTTTACTTCTGTTTACTAGTGTTTGACCTTGATTCCATCTATCTTTGGTCAATGTACTTTGATTACTTCATTTGAATTCCCATTAATGTACATTCTTATTCATCTTCTTCTTCATCTTCTTTCTTTTTGATCAATGAGTTAAAGATTGGTGGTTAGCCTTGATGTATAGGAGGTTTAACCTTCCTTGATTCAAATTTAATTCATCTTGATCAAGGATCAAGTGAATGGCTTTGCATTAAGGATAGGTTGCTTCTTAATCATGCAAAAAACCTCAATCAATACAAGATCATTCTTCTTTTCTTTTGGCATGGCAATTTGTAGGAGCTTGACTTACTAGCCAAGGTCTCTAAATTGTGTTTGTTGCCTATATTTTTATTGACCGGACTCAGATAGGTGTGACTACTACATTAGGAGCTTGGCTTACTAATGTAGGTCTCTAAATTGTGTTTGTTGCCTATATTTTTATTGACCGGACTCAGATAGGTGTGACTACTACATTATTCCACTTACGATTGTTTAACATAGCCCTAAATTTCCTTATGGCACACTAACTCTAACTATTGACCATTAACTTTTAATTCTTGCACTTTACATTAATTCAAATTTAATATTCTTGTACATATTATTCATTTGTTTTTACCCCTTTGCTCACTTGAGCACATGTTTATGTTAATGCAATTTGCCTTTTGCTCACTTGAGCACATAATTGTGTATATACTATTGTGCTTGTGTTTTGTTTTGATTGATGTGAACCAAATGCAAATGGACAAAAAAGACTTAGACTTTAGGACATTCCCTATGCAAAATGGAGTCAAAAGGACTTAATGTTGAAGATGAATTGGAAGGACCTAATCTCTAAACTCATTCTTGTCCATTCTTTGTTTGCCTTATAGAACTTTTTGATGTGTGTGTTCTTGTGCTAGGAATCCCAAAGTTGAGCCAAATTGAAGAACCATTGTCATGTGCATCTAAAGTGAGAGATATAAAAGACATTGGAAGATTCCTAAGAGCTTGCATGATTGATTGATTGCTTGAGTATTTGCTTATTTGCTTGCTTATTCCAAAGGATGGGAGCTACTTGGATCATCACTATGATCTCAAGAAGGGAACTCCATTGTGGTCTTATCTCTTTTCCTTCATCTTTGTATGTTTAGGACTTAGCCATTCTTCTTCTTCCCTCCACTCTAACCCAAGCCAAAACTCTTGTGCAAACATTAACATTTGTTTTCAACATTAAAAACCTAAGCATTATGTTTTTGATTTTCAAACTTTCTTTTCATAACACTTATTTTGAATTGAATTCTAAGTCAACTTTGACCATATTTTGTAAATACTTTTCATTGGTAAATATAACTCATTCAAATGTTTTTGTGGTTTCAATGGCCACTTCTTGCCAAAACTTTTCATAAACCTTAGCTATTAGGTTTGAGTTATCCTTGAGGTTGATATAATACTCACATATATCCTTAGTGATGGACAATGAGTCTTCCATGCTTATTATAGGGTTAACCCCTCACTAGCATATTGAAGATATCCTCACGTGGTGGATTTGTGGTTTTAGGTTGAGTTTCCTCCCTTGGATAACAAAAGACCTTAAGGCTTTTGAACCAATCAATTCACCAACTTGTTTTGAGATTTTTACCCCGAACTACGAGGTTTTGATCCTAATCTTTTTTAAGATGGCACGTAGGCAGTGGGTTTATCCATTCAAACACCAAAATTGTAAATAATTTGTACATTCTTCTCTCATCTCCCCAATCATGTTTGCACAAACAAATTTTCACAAATACCAACCTACCTTACAACAAATTGTGAAAGGGGCTCCCTAGGAGTACCTAGGATGTTTTGGGTGCTTAAAACCTTCCCATTGCATAACCAACCCCCTTGCCCCGATCTCTAACATTTTTATTAGTTTTTGATTCGATAAAACTTCTCGGTTTTTATTCGTTTTCTAACCTTTCCTTTGGATAAATAGAAATGTGGTGGCGACTCGATTTGTATGATTTACTTTTGATTCAGTCAATCAATCTAAAGGTAACGAATACCCCGCTATAGAAAAGTGGCGACTCTGCTGGGGAATTTTGCCTAGTGGGTTTTGCCTACTTTCCACATTTGTTGTATTGTATTGCATATTACTTTGTGACATATTTTTGTGCAAATTTGGGATTACTGTATTGTTTGTAATGTATGAATTGCTTGATATATTAAGTGCTTGTGTGCTTGGTGGTCTCTTGTGAGATGACTTCGATACCCGAACTCGAGTGCACTTAGGATAGGAGAATGGCATAGTCTTGTTGACTTGTGTGGAGTTATTCCTTAGCAAGTTGACTTGCAAGCCCATTCACTTGGTGGAGGTTATGTTGGGATCAATAATGTCACACGAGTAGTCCTGGTTAGGCATTACTCTTTCTAATATATGCCTTAGAAGCCAAAGACCTTAGTTTACCAAGCCCATCTTTGCCTATTTTTTAGGACGTAGTGCGAAGGTCGTTCAAGTGTAAGATTTGATACGATTGTTACACGATACTACACTCATAAGAGTCTCTCTTGAGAATATTTTTGGAATACGAGTAGTCGTTCATCTGATAATATCCGAAAGATGGGATGATGACTATAGGAACCTCTTGTAGAACATGATTGGCGGGTTTAACCCTAGTACACTCCCTTTGGGTGGTTCTTAACCGAGACTCCATGCTCGTGACTTGCAACAAACCCTTGATTCATGGTTGATCCGTTCTTGTGTATCCTTAATATCAATGGAACTTGGGTGTTGATAAGGTGTAAACCATAATCCACCAAAATGGATGATTGATATTAAGGATGACTTGATCTATCCCATGACCTTTGTGTGGTGTGCTTTGCTTGATCCTTGAGTGTGATTGTTGCATCCATGCATTCATGCATTCATATACATCCATATCATCAACAATGAGAAAATTTTCAAGGAACTTAGGAGGTCTATTTGCAAATTTTTAGAGACATGGATAGACAAAGAAGGAATACGAAGAAGTACAGTTTCAGACAACCCGACTTGAAAGAGCTAAGGAATTTGACATCCTATGTATTAGACCCCTTGGAGTTCAAGGCTCGTCATGGGAAGCTTTTGTCTATTCTTGCTACTAAGGTGGATGGAGGTCTTATGAGTGTGTTGGTACAGTTCTATGATCCCTTGTACCGTTGCTTCATGTAACACCCTTCTAAAATACCCCAATAATTAATTAAAACAACCAAACATAAATCAGAGTAGATATGCAATTTAAGGGTGTCACACTTGACACTTCACACCATGTTCCAAATTAACTCGTCATGCTCATTTATTCATCAAAATAAACATTTGCATAATTCGCAGCGGATAAAAATATAACAACATGCAAAACATGCAACACATTACATGTATAGTTATTCAGCAACCAAAAATGAAAACGAGTAAAACATCCCGTCCCGATGTTACATCTACCAGAGCATGACCCACTAAGGAACTACACTAGACTCCAAGGACTAGCTTCTACTCAATCACTGCTCGTTACCTGAAACATAGTTGTAAGGGTGAGTTCCTCAATCGATATAATAAGCATTATAAAATATCATGTAATGCTAAGTAAATTAACACATTCATTCACCCTAATCAGATCACACCTTCAGCAACGGCAATATCAACTCATCATCACAATCATACTCAACATAAACATCAAAACACACGTACAATATTGGAACACATCCATTCATATTATACACAATACATACATTATGCAATGAGACTCCATGCATGCGGTACCGACTATTCGTGAACATATAGTTCAACCTCACCGATCAAATCCAGATACGGCTACCAAGCTCACTAGTCCCACTCATTTGAGACCTAGTGACTCACTCACTAATTCCTCACCATGGGAATTAGCTACCACCCCAAGGGCTATGCTATGCACGCTAATCACCTAGCATGCAAACATCAACAACAATCCACAATAATTCACTCACTAATTCCTCACCATGGGAATTAGCTACCACCATAAAGGCCACAATATGCAAGCTAAATCACTTAGTCATGCAAACATCAACAATCATCCACAATGGACATGTGCTCACACTCTAAGCCATAAACAGTCCATTCACAATTGCATACATAATAGAGACATTCACAGCATTATGCATACACTCATACACCATCAACATATTTATCACATAATCATATCATGTCATGCCACATAATCAATCACAGTATTAGCACACTCTACTAATACCCCTACTGCTCAAAACAACGGGAAATGATCCCTATTACATCATACGCCAATATAGGCCAACCCTCAAATATGCACACCATATTTAAATATAAAATTTTCACTTTTCACACAGTGTTAACCGGTTAACGCCCTGGGTTAACCGGTTAACGCAACACAGAACACGCTTCCTGGCAATTCACAACAGTGTTAACCGGTTAACACCCTGGGTTAACCGGTTAACGCAAGACAGACAACAATATTTCACAATTCATAACAGTGTTAACCGGTTAACACCCTGGGTTAACGCAAGACAGAAAGTTGTTCCTGCGCTAACACGAAGCAGAATGCAGAATTCTCCGCATTTTCCGCCGTTGGAGGACTTCCGGACCTCCGATTCCAATTCCGTAAAAAGCTACACTTTCGGAAAATCAAGACTCATCCAATTACAGATTCAATTACAGCTTTAACATAACTTATTCCTCTCAATTTTTCAGCATTCAACATCCCAATTAGGGTCAATTCAACGGCTTATTACTACCCATTACATGTTAACCCATAATACCCATTAAACGACGATAAACCCCCCTTACCTGAGTTAATCCGACAATCCTTTAGCTTCAAGCTCTTCCTTCTTCAACCTTCTTCTCCTGCTCTTCCTCTTTGCCCTTTTCTCACTTTCTGTCGCTTCTCTGGTTTTCACGTGAAAAACCCTTTTTACCAAATGGAACTCTTATATATATTCCAACTTATTATTCCAATAATAATAATTCCAAATAATATTCCAATAATAATCCAATTATTTAATTAAATTAATAAATATACTATTAATTTAATTTAAATAATTATCATATTTTATCGGGGTGTTACAACTCTCCCCCACTAAAAGAGTTTTCGTCCTCGAAAACATACCTCAAGCGAATAACTCTGGATAAGATTCCTTCATCTGACTCTCAAGTTCCCAAGTCACATTGCCACCTGCTGGCCCTCCCCAAGCTACCTTTACCAAAGCAATCTCTTTACCCCGCAACTGCTTCAACTCTCGATCCTCGATCCTCATAGGTGATGTTTCAACAGTCAGGTTATCTCTCACCTGGACATCATCTACTTGGACCACATGCGACGGATCAGGAATGTATCTCCTCAACTGAGACACATGAAAAACCTCATGCAAATTCGCAAGTGACGGCGGTAAAGCGATACGATAGACTACCTCCCCTATCCTCTCCAAAATCTGATAAGGACCAATAAATCGAGGTGTCAACTTCTTCGACTTCAAAGCTCGACCAACCCCAGTTATCGGAGTAACACGAAGAAACACATGATCTCCCTCTTGAAACTCAAGTGACTTCCTCCTCTTGTCGTGATAACTCTTCTGACGACTCTGAGCAATCCTCATCTTCTCCTGAATCATCTTAATCTTTTCCGTAGTTTGTTGAACAATCTCCGGTCCAACCACAACACTCTCACCGGACTCATACCAACATAAAGGTGTCCGACACCTCCTACCATACAAAGCTTCAAACGGTGCCATACCAATGCTCGAATGAAAACTATTGTTGTAGGTAAACTCAATCAAAGGTAAATAACAATCCCAAGCACCTCCCTTTTCCAAAACACAAGCCCTCAAAAGATCCTCCAGTGACTGAATCGTCCTCTCAGTCTGACCATCAGTCTGCGGATGATATGCAGAACTCAATCTCAGCTTAGTTCCCAAAGCCCTCTGCAAACCTTCCCAGAACTTCGATGTAAATCTAGGATCTCTGTCCGAAACAATACTCGACGGAATACCATGCAAACTTACAATTTTCTCAATATACAACTCAGCTAATCTCTCTAACGGATAATCCATTCTGATCGGAATGAAATGAGCCGATTTTGTCAATCTGTCAACAATCACCCAAATAGCTTCAAAATTCTTAATTGTCCTCGGTAAACCAGAAACAAAATCCATACTGATACTATCCCACTTCCACTCTGGAATAGCCAACGGTTGCATTAGCCCAGACGGCTTCTGATGCTCAATCTTTGACTTCTGACAAGTCAAACAAGAATAAATAAAACTCGCAATTTCTCTTTTCATTCCCGGCCACCAAAATAACTTTTTCAAATCATGATACATCTTCGTAGCTCCAGGATGAATACTCAGGCCACTACGATGTCCTTCCTCAAG